>NW_026126442.1:0-1200000 GCF_943737965.1 Phodopus roborovskii | reverse complement strand
AGTGTGAGCATATTGGCTCACACCAGTAATCTTAGCACTCGAGAAGCCAAAGCAGGAGAATTTCCATGAGCTTATAGCTTGCCTGAGCTACAAACTGAGTTCTAGGATAGCCTAGGTTACAAAGTAAGATCTTATTTCAAAATTAATTAATGTAATGTAATTAAAAGTAAATAGTAGTTACTCCAGTGGATGGCTGAAGAGAAGGCTCAGTGGGTCAAAGCTCTTGCCACTGAGTTCAATCCCTGGGACCCACTTGGTGCAAAGAAAATCAATCTCCCCTGCAACTCGAGAGAGAGGGAGAGAGAGAGAGAGAGAGAGAGAGAGAGAGAGAGAGAGAGAGTGTGTGTGTGTGTGTGTGAGAGAGAGAGAGAGAGAGAGAGAGAGAGAGAGAACACGCATGCGCACAACACCTCTGACCTCTATATGCCCTCCATGGTACCGTGTGCATACATGTGCACATACATGAGTAATTATGATATTACTTGAGTAGAAAATGTAAAGAAAGATGAAAATCTGTCTCTTTTCTCTTTCTTTAGGCCCTGCTCAACCTGGCAGAACGACTGGGAGAGGCGAAGCCTCGGGGCCTGACTAAAGCAGACATTGAACAGCTTCCTTCCTACAGGTTCAACCCTAATAACCACCAGTCGGAGCAGACTTTGTAAGTGTGTTTCTGTGATGTTCCTCTTACAGTTTTCTCTTGCCTTTGTGAAGTACAAGTTTGAGTGTCAGGTAATGTGATAAAGGTAAGTTGCCAGTTCTGGGTTTGTGCTGGCCAGTAAGGTAATTAGTTAGTCACATGGACAATTTATATTTCTTAGTCACAGTAGCAAGTGACTGTTATTAGAAGGTTTAAATATGGAATGAGCTGAAATTCATAAAGTTCACCTGTTGAGTATTTTTAGCATGTTTGTGAAGCTGGGCAACATCACCATTATGACCATTTCATTGCTCCACAGAATGGTCTCCTCTCACTTGCTAGTAGCTACTCCCATGTCTTCTCAACCCTCTTTCTTCATGCCTTATTGCCCCTGTATCTAGAGAGCACATATCTGCACTCATATAATAGTGATTCTCAACCCTAAAATACAGTTCATCATGTTGTGGTGACCCTCAACCATAAAACTATTTTGTTGCTACTTCAAAGTAACTAATTTTTCTACTGTTATGAATTGTAAATATCTAACTTTGCAGGATATCTGATATGTGACCTCTGTGAAAGTGTTCTTTGACCCTCTCCCCCAAGGGGTCACAACCCACAGGTTGAGAAATGCTGCTACAATACTGTAGTCCTCAAGCTGCTCAGAAAGTCAATGTAGTATAACTTTTCCCAGGTTCATGTAGAGCAGCTTGTGTCAAGTGTTTGTTTTTATGGCTAAAAATACTCCATGGTACTCATATCATACTTATCTTTCTATAGTTGATGGACATTTAGGTTGTTTCCATTGCTTGACTTTACAAGTGATGCTACTTAGAACATTTGTATAAACATTCTTCTGTGGGTTTATGTTTTCATCTCTCTTGGGTGGAAGTGAATTGCCTGGAAATGAGTTGCTAAGTTAAGTTCATAGCCCTATGTTTAACCTTTTGAGAGTTGTCATGGTTTTTCCATTTTATATTCTGAGAAAATGCATAGAGACTTCAGTTTCTACATTTTTAGACTATTGTCTCTGGGTTGTCCTGCTGGGTTTAAAATGTTAGCTTACTGAGGTTTGACTTTCCTTTCGCTGGAGGGTGCTAACATTAAACATCTTTTCTTGCGTTTATCAGCGTGTTTGCATGTGTGCAATTATTTTGAGAAATGCGTTTTTCTAATCACTGTCCATTTTCAAATTGAACTGTCTTTTTTTGTTAGCCATCTGAAGAAGTTTCTTGTATATTATAGATAAAAGTTCCTTGTCAGATAAAAGATGTTCAAGTGATATCTCCCAGTCTCTGGACCTAGGAGATGGTTTAGTCTTAAAGTGCTTGTTGAACAAGTGTGAGGACTTGAGTTCAAGTCCCAGCACCCATGTGCAATGGCCAAGTACGGCAATGGACGCTTATAATTCCAGCGGTGGGAAGGCAGGGGTAGGCAGATCCCTGGGGCTTTCCAGCCCAGCCTGTTTGGAAAGTAAAAGACTCTGTCTTTGGTTATGTAATACAAATTGACCATCCTTGACAACATGCACACAAGGTAACATTATATAGACTGCGTTAGTTGTATTTAAGGATATATGCATGCAATAACAGTAAAACAAAGAGGCCAGAATTTGAAAGCACAAGAAGGGCTCTATATGAAAGAGTTTGGAGAAAGAAAAGGGAAGGGAGAAAGATTATAATGATAATCTTAAAAAAAACAAACAAGGTTTGGCTGGGAGATAGCTCAGTAGATAAAGTGTGTGCATGAGGACCCAAGTTCAAGCCCCCAGAACCCACTTTTAATTGTGTGGTGTGTACTCATGTAATCCCAGCACAAAATCCCTGGAGCTTGCTGACCAGCCAGCCTTACTGAAACAGCAAGCTCCAGTTTTAATTAGTAAGTGGTTCTGTCATAAACATAAAAGTTAGATCAGGGCTAGTGAGATGGCTAAGAAAGTAAAGGTGTGCTACAGGCCAGTAGCCTGAGTTCTGTTGCCAGAATCCACAAAAAGGTGACTATAGAACTGAAGTAAATGGAGGGAAGGTGGAGAGCAGTTGAGGAAGAACCTGCTGTGGGTCACACTAGCCTTTCATCCCAGCACTTGGGAGGCAGAGACAAGCAGATCTCTGTGAGTTCAAGGCCAGCCTGGTCTACAAGAGCTAGTTCCAGGACAGTCAGAACAACACAGAGAAATCCTGTCTCGAAAAAACAAACACCACATTTCTTAAATTTCTGGTGAGTTTGTTTTGTTCTGTGATGTTGAGGATCAAACCTAGGGCCTTAACACATACAGTCAAGTGCTTTACTATTGAGGTGTATCCCCACCTAATTTTTGATTAATTTTGTTTCAGTTCCTTTTTATTACTTGTTTTTCTTTTTAATGATAGTGTTTTCCTCGTGTGAAAAAAATTTATCTACTATTAGATCACAAAAATTAACTATTTTCCCCTTAATCTAGAATTTTGATCCCATTGTTTTAGGTAAATTATTTTGCCTATCTGTGTTTGTTGTGTATATGCAGGTATACATGTATGTGTGTGCACATATAGGCCAGAAGTTGATTGATGTCAGGTGTCTTTTCAACCATTCTCCACCTAATTCTTTAAGACAGGGTCTCTCACTGTTTCAACCTCATTAATTGACTAGACAGCTTTTAACCCAGAGATCCCAGCTTTTCTCTGTGAGTCCTTTGGATCTGAACATAGGTCTTCATATTTATGCACCAACCTTTACCCACAAACCTCCCCCCTCCAGGCCTTATTTAACTTTTTATATGGTGTAAGATTTATGGATCTACCTTTGTGCTTTTTCATGTGAATATCCTGCTATTCCAGGCAGTACCTTTTTTCTCTTTATTCCTTCCTTTCTATCTCCTTCCTTCCTTCCTTCCTTCTTCCTTCTTCTCTGTCTGTCTCTCTCTCTCTCTCTCTTTCTCTCTCTCTTTCTCTCTCTCTCTCTTTCTTTCTCTCTCTCTTCAAGATTTCTCTGTAACTTTGGAGCCTGTCCTGGAACTTGCTCTGTGAACCAGGCTGGCCTGGAACTCAGAGATCTGCCTGCCTCTGCCTCCTGAGTGCTGGGATTAAAGGCATGCGCCACCACCACCTGGATCAAGTGCCTCTTTTAGCTTGTTATTGTTGTTTGTTTGTTTGTTTGTTTGTTTTGTTGGTGGTGGGTTTTTTGTTTTGTTTTGTCACAGGGTCCCACCATGTAGCCCTGACTATCCTGAAGTTCAATAGAATGGGCTGACCTCAAACTCACAGAGATCCTCCTACCTCTGCCCCAGATACTGAAATTAGAGGTGTGCACCACCTTGCCCAACCTTGGTATAGTAGTTTTAGTTTTCAGACTAACTTAATGTTAATTAGAAATACTCTTTTTTGTCATTTCTGATGGATGTGTGTTATATTTTAGGATATAGTCTGTATAGTACCTGCGTGTGAATGGTGCACAAGCCTGTGCATTCACAGGACATTGGGTGTTCTCCAGTTTTATTGTTTGTCACTGCTTCTAGACAGGCCATCTCTGCCTCTGGGTGCCAGGGTTACAAGCACACATAGCGATGCCCAGCTCTTTACATGGATGCTGGGCCTTTAGACTTAGATCCTCATATTTACAAGTGCTGTTAACCACTGAACCATCTCTCTAGCTCCTTAACTAGAAATGTTTTGATAATCTGTTAGTAAAGCAAAGAACTTTGAGTAATTCCGTTAGCATCATCATTTTCAGGAATAGTGGTAATTTAAACAAAATTCAGTAATATTTTGATAACTGAGAGTGTCTTTGTAATCATAATAGTCATAACAAATAGGAAACGAAAACTGACCTTTTTGCTCTTTTGCAGGTGTGTAGTGTGCATGTGTGATTTTGAGTCAAGGCAGCTTCTTAGAGTCTTACCCTGTAACCACGAGTTCCATGCCAAGTGTGTCGATAAATGGCTTAAGGTAAAATGATCACAAATGTAAAGAAAATAACTTTTATTCTTATTGACCATAGGTTCATCTGAGTAGGGCCATGGTTTGGGGATGGGGGGGGTGGGTATAGGAGATAAATGGAAGCATAGCTTTTAGAGGAAGCACTCTGCAAAGTCTAGTAAAAGAGTAGCTGCAGAGACTGGAGTAGCGGTTCTGTGTGTGCTTAGCATGGGTGATTTCTGGGTTTCAACTGCCAGCATTGTTTTAAAAAAGAAAGCTACAGCCATCAGCATGGTGAGAACAGGGAGCAGATTATTTGTTCCTATTATCTGTGTGCTTGAATTTCATTCTGGTGTAGTTCAAGACCTGGGCTCCTTGTTAGGATTCACATTTTTTTTTTTTTTAAATCGGAGTATGGATGGAACCTCACTTGGGCTTTCCTTGCCAGAGGTTTTTATGGAGAATAATAAGCTTTTCACTTAATTCTGACTAGTCCTTTTCTTGTACATATAGAAAAGCTCAAAGATTAAGAATAGCATAGTAGTGTTTGAGCAGTTAAGAGCACTGACTCCTCTTCCTCAAGTTCTGAATTCAATTCCCAACCATCACATGGTGGCTCACAAGCATCTGTAAAGAGATCTGGTGCCCTCTTCTGGCCTCTGGCCTGCAATCATACATGCAGGCAGAACACTGTATACATTTTTTTTTTTTTTTTTTTTTTTTTTAAGTATAGCAGTGATCTGTGAAAGTGACTCAGGCTTTTGGGATACACCTGCAGTCCTAGCACTCAAGAGGTGGGAATGGGAGAATGAGATCAAAGTCCTGTTTCAAAAAAAGAATTAGATTAGTGTGTATGACATCCTGGATTTAACCCCCAGCCCCACACACGTTGTTCTGCAGTGGGGGTGGGAGGTACAGAAAGGCAAGGTTTTGATTTTAAGTTAGTTAACTAAGTTTTTCCAAACTAGTGATAGCAAGTCATGATTATGATTTTAACAAAATCTGTCTTGGAGATTTTTATAGGTTGTCTTGTTTGTTTGTTTTGTTTGGGCTTGTTTTAAAACAGGATCTCCTGTAGCTGAGACGAGCTTGAAAATCTTGATCCTCCTGCCTCTGCCTACAAGCATTGGGGTAACAGGCTTGCACTGCCACCCTAGTTTAGGAGGCATTTGATTTTTTGGTTTTTGTTGTTATTGGTTTTGGTTTTGTTTTTTCAAGACAGGGTTTCTCTGTGTAGCTCTGTAGACGAGACTGGCCTTGAACTCACAGAGGTCTGCCTGTCTCTGCCTCCCTAGTGCTGGATTTAAAGGCATGTACCACCACCACCACCTGGCCAAGGTTTGTTTTTTAAAGGAACAGAATATAAAGACCATATGAAAGTAACCGTAGGCCTGGGTACTTCACTGTGTGAGACATGACTCCAGTGAGCTTCCTCTTGTTTTTCAGGGAAATCGTACTTGCCCAATTTGCCGAGCTGATGCTTCAGAAGTGCATCGGGATTCAGAGTGACCAGCCTAAGAGCACAGATTTTGTTTGGGTGTTCCTCATCACGTGTATATATGGACTATCCATTGAACTTAACCTGTGTGGCTTCCAGCCCTCCCTTTACCAAAAGGGTCAATGGACCTTTCTTTGCACTGTGTGACTTAATCAACTATAAAAGCTTACAATTAGTCTTCACAATTATGGGATTGTTATACTAACTGTGTGATTGGAACTCCAAAGATCTTTTCTTTAGCTTAATTTTGTGTGTGCACTAACATTCCCTGGTTTTTGTGTGATCATTCCGAGTGTTGCTGCAAGATTACAGTGGACGTGATCTTTTAGCATGTGCTTTTATAAAAAAATGGTAGCTCCAGATGATATAGCAATCTACCTTATATAGAGCCTTCAGAAACTGTGAGTGGAAATGAATGCAGTGTATGAGTGTTGGTGGTAAGTGAATCTGTGTGAGAGAGTGCGTGCAACTACATGTGTGGGGGCATGGTAGCTACTGCGTGTATGAGATCCTATATACCAGCATGTACCAAGAATGTGTGTGTAGTTTTAATTATGCTGCAATGTATAATCTGGTGTGTTATTTAAACAGCACTAGTACTGTACACTGGTTTTCCCCTTGTGTTTGCTGTTGCACACTGATTGCTAAGGGTGCATCAATTCTAAGCATTGAATACTCCATCGCCTTCCCTCCCAATGAATGGAATGAGAAAAGCCTTCTTCCTTTGCTTCAGGCAGCTGTCCCCTTCTCTTCCTTTGTGATCCTAAGTGGGTCACTTAAGAAAAAAGTGTCAGATTCTCACTCCATGACCTGATTTTTTTTTTTTTTTAATTTTCAATTCTGTCATAAAAGAAACTTTTGTCTCCAACTTGCTATTTCCAAAAAGAAGGTGCAATATCATACATCATCATTAGCAATATTAGCATTTCAATCAGTGATCTGAGTGTTGATACTTTCTGTTTTTCCTTTACATTTCTAGTAGTGTCTTACAGAAAGGTCCTGTGATTTTATTAATGTGTAGATTTGTAGTCTGTTCCCGAAGATGTTCAAGTAATATATTTTCAAGAATACCACTGGCCCCATAAGTCTTGCCTCCTTGACTTCCACTAGAACAAAATCTGTTACCTACTCAGCCTGGTTTCTGGTGTGTGTTCTTGCTCAGGCCTCCATGGGCAACTAAATTGTTTTAAGAGAACTATTTCTCTTGGTGTTAAGTGAGTTCCCACACTCCGGTCCTGAAGTTCTCATCAAACCTTTGCTTCTGGATGGATCAAGTGCTGTGGCAGCTCATTCCTTAGGCCTGGTTTGCTTTGATGTCTTAATGTTTTTTTCTTTTATGTTAGAGTGAGAAAAGCTTAGTGCAACAGGCACCATGAATACTTGCAGTGTAAATGAAGATTGGATTTTTGTATAAAAAGAAATAATGCTGTCAAACAGGAATTGACCTTTATTTAATCTGAAATGATACATACCTGTGTAAAACAAAACAGATTCATTGAACCTAAATCAGATTGTTTGAAGTCATTTATCAGCAACATTGGAATCCTTTCTCCTTCTCTCAGTGTGCTCAGCCTTGTCTGCCTTTTCGTGAGTTATGGCATCTGTTTGGCAGCCTCATGTGCTGCAGCCTTTCCGTCACTATGTGACATCTTGCTGCCAACCTCACTCAACTCGCAATTGGCACTGGGCCTATTTTTTTACTCTGATAGGGAGAGTGTTCAACTACTTGTTACTGCCATGATCCTTACCCTCCTTCAAGTCTCTAAGCTCATCATAGCCTAGAGTTCAGGAAAGTCAATTCACACAGAAGCACAATTTTGTCTTCTTCCAGACACTGTTGCCTCTATCTCGTCAGACAAATAGGATTTGACCTACTTTCTGTTTGCCCCTAGATTTGTGTTTATGTCAGAAATACATACACTTAAACAGTGGTAAAATGCACTTGTTACTTTTAAATCATTAGGATACCCCCTCCTGTTCCTAATGAATAAAAAGGTGTGTTAAAAACCAAAATTATTGACATATAACAGTCAGCTCCAAATCACATACAGCTTAATCTTTTTTTTTAATTTAAAGAAATTATGTTTAAAATGTCAAGTCCATATTATATATACACTTTTATATAGCTGCAAAACCTTTATACTGTACAGCTCTAGCATAACACTGCTCCACTCAGTATTTGTTTTATTGATGCACAAGTGAAGCACTTTCCTAATTTATAGATACTGACTACCAAGGCACAGTGTGCCAATGACTGGAAAGTAGCCTTTCTTTATCTGTCAATGTTTGCCATAAAGTCCCCTTTCCAGTAGACTTTTTTTTTTTTTTTTTTTAAAATAGAGGTAATTGACAATTTAGAAGGCATCAGGTCTGTCCTGGTGAAATTCTCTGTTTTGCATTTCTTACTGCTGTCTCCTTGGGGGTGTCTTGTTTTAGCACAGCACTCTTAGAGATGGTTCAGACTTTTGTTCACTGAGTGGTTAGTGTATTTTAGGAGCATGCTTGGTGTGATCTCCAAGTAGCCATGGTGGGCATCTTTGTGGCCAGCAAATGAGAAAGTGCATTTGGCTCCTGCCCAGCCGTCACTTTGGGAGATGCACCAGGTGGCAAATGGATGTTGGCAGCCTTGGTCCTCTCCTACAGCAATGTTGGCTTTACTGTCTTACCTTAGCTGTGGGTTTTTGTTTGTTCGTTTGTTTGTTTTTTGTAGGCTTTAATATTGGGTGGGTTTTTTTGGTTGGTTTTTTTTTTTGGTAGGTTTTAGTTGTGGGGTTTGTTTGGGGTTTTGACTTTTTATTTTGTTTTTGTTTTGTGTGTGTGTGTGTGTGTGTGTGTGTTTTTTTTTTTTTTTTCTTTTGAATGAATGAATCACCATATTTTGTATTTTTTAACTCCAGCCTCCACAAACAACTCAAGGCCTCCAAGTTATCAAGATAATCATACTAAGATTTTTCTGTCCTGAATTTTGTTGTTTTTTTTTTTTTTTTAGCAGAATCTGAAATTATGAAAGCATATTAGATTTTATACACTCCCTGAACTGTAATTTGCTAAAATTCTTAAATTTGGGCCTCTTGTGATAATTGCAAGTGTGATCTGCCTGCCAGCTTTTGAGAATATTTTTCACAGTATCTCTAGGCCTTCTTTAGAAGTCTGTCCCCCATAGCGCATCTGGTTACCTCATGTTGCTGTTTAAGATTATGAAAGCTCACAGGGGTGTTTGTTGGAATCATTTGCTGAGTCATTTCCTCAAATCATATTCCATTGTATCAGTTAACATATAGTTTTAAATGTATGTATTATAAATACCTGTAACCAAATCATTTGAAGGCTTGATAAATTTTTAACAAAGTTTGTACATTTTTTATGAAAGTTACTAGTAATGCTTTACTAAGTAGTGCAATGAATTTTTATTTTTAATCCCTGTGCCCAATTTTGGAGTTGAGAGGGTTGTTGGTAATAAATGTATGATGTACACTTAAAATATTGTTGTATTTCATGTTAGGTGTGTTTTTAGAAGCTGTGTTTGCAAAGGGGTAGAGGGTTTATTGGATACAGCCAGGGTAATAGAGCTGGGTTGAGGTGATAACCACTAAGCTTAATCTTTCACAGTGTATTCTTTGATGTTGGTATAAACAAGTAGGAGTCACAAAATGAGCATTGTAGCATTGGTACCTACTTATTTCCTTATAAGGCCAAGCAAACAGCAGAAAATGTAGCCACACATGGGTGCATGCATATCTGACAAGCTACAGGTGTAGGAAACTAAGCATCTCTCTGTGTATCACTGTGCCCCTACCTCCCATGAACCATAAGATGCAGGAAACAGCCTATGTAACTGGGAAAGCAAGGGCACATTAGGGACAGTTTGCATAACAAGGGGAAAGGACCCTCTATTTCTGTCATAAATGATTCTATAATAGGTCTCATTTGACTCAAAATGTAAGAAATCTACTGACCTAGTTACTTGAGCAGGTAACTGAGTCTGGTATCCCACCAGCAAAAGCATTGAGAAATCCTGAGTTACAAGTCATTACTTGGAAAAGAACTATTGTTCTTCTTTCAATAGGAAGTAGAAGTATTGCTGCTGATACTGTATGAGCTTCATCTTTGCTAATTTGTTCTCCCTTTTGACCAGTATTTACAGTAGTATTCTAAGAGGCTTTGGTGTATCACAGGCATCTCAAATGTGCCAGCAAACATCCCTGGCTACAATGTTTAACAGCAGAAGCCCCTATTTACACTACAGAATAAGATTCTGATAAATGTGGTCAGATCACAAGTGTCTTTTGGCAATATTGTCTGATAGAAGTGTAATTGTATAAGGCAGTTTAGTGGCCACATTTAAAAGCAGAAGAATTGGTCAGGTAGAGTGCTTCCTTAGTCCTAGCTTCAGTCCCCAGCTGGAAGGAAAAAAAAAAAAAAGTTATTCAATCCAGCACATATCCTTTCAGTAAGTAAGAATGAGATTTTTAGTATTTTCTCAAATCCTGTTTATTATAGCACATCTAATTTAAATTGGTCACATTTTAAATGTTCAATAACTACATATGGAAGTGGCTGTCATAATGGATGGCTCAGGTCTATACCACTGTGCCATATTATCTGGTTTCTAAGGAACTGCGAGCTAAAGATGGGTAGTGTATGCCTGTAATCCTGACACATGATACTTGAAGATTTACCATCAGCCTGGGCTGTTTAGGATCTTTAAATGGACCTCACTCTTGTCCTCCTCTTCTTTTATGTGTATGTATGCAGAGGACAACTTTGGATGTTACTCAGGGTGTTCTTTGAGACAGGGTCTCTCATTGACCTAGAGCTTAGCAAGTAGGCTAGGCTGACTGGCCAGTGAGCCCCAGAGATCCTTTGTCTCCATCTCCTTAGCACTGGAAATACAAGTATGTGCCACCATCTCCTGTTTTTATTTTGTTTTAATGTGGGTTCTGGGGATCAAACTTTGGGTCCTTGTGCTTACAAGGTAGGTACATAACTGGCTATCTCCCCTGACCCAACTTGCTTTTAACAAAATAAATTATATTTATTGTTACAGTCTTATACATGTAAACAATGTATATTAGTCATATGCATCCTAGTTTGCCCCTCCCTTTCCCTCAGCACCTCCAATATGCCTCCATTCTCCATTTTTTATAACCCATAACCCACTGTGTTTTTGATTGTCATCTTGACTACATCTAGAATTAATAAACCCAAGCAGCTGCATATACCTGTATGGGGTTTTCTTTTTGATTGAATCTCTTGAGGTGGGAATATACACCTTTAATCTGGGCCATGCCTTTGCTCGTAGCCTATCTAAAGGACAGAGAAGAAGGAAGCTTGCTCTTGCTCTTGTTGGCAAGTCCATTCCTTCACTGGATTAATGCCTAAGGAGATTCCAGTGTATACTGAAGACCAGCTATAACATCCAACCTCATGTACTGAACAAACTGGAATTCTTTGGCCTTTTCCATTGTTGGACTAGCTGGACCACAGCCTGGAAGCAAATCTAATAAAGCCCCTTTATATCTATTCATTCTACAAGTTCTGTTCCTCTGAAGAAGCCTGACTCATAATACTCATTGAGTCCAGTTAGTTGCTGCCTTTTGGATGTTGACCAATGCTAGCTTGAATTTTGTACAGGTACCCATAGATGCAGTGAGTTTTGCATGTCCTCTCCAGAAGACAGCATTTCACAACACTCCTGCTACATTTTTTCCTCCTCTTCCACGTGGTCCTGAGCCTTAGGGGAGAGAAGGATATGGATTCAAACTGCTAAATTTTATCACTCCCAAACTATAGTGAAATTAAAAAGCCCTTTACTTTGAATAGCTAATGTAACTTGTTATGGTATGAAGATTCCAGTAACAATATGCCACCCTGGTACAACTGAGGAACAAAGTTCTAGGCCTGGGGATGTAGCTTGGGTGGTAAAATGCTTGCCTAGCATAAAACCCTGGGTTCATTCCTAGCATCACATAACCTGAGTGTGATGGCACCTATCTACAATCCCAGCACCTGGGAGGCAAGAGGGTTAGGAGTTTAGGGTAGTGTTGCCTTCATAGTTAGGGGGTGGCTGTATGAGGTCTGTGTCAAAAACATCAGGGTTCCTTGTTAGTAAATTCCCAAGTCATGTTTGCTTAGCACCTTTAGAATACCCAGCTGTTTAAATATATAAGATGGGCTAGAGAGGTGGCTCAGAGGTTAAGAGCACAGCACCTCTTCCTGAGGTAGGTCCTGAGTTCAATTCCCAGTAACCACATGTCGGTTCACAACCATCTGTAATGAGATCTGGTGCCCTCTTTTGGTGTGCAAGTGTACATGCAGTTAGAATGCTCTATACATAATAAGTAAGTACATCTTTAAAAGTAAGTATATAAGAGAAATAAGCCGTGGTCAGGGCTGGAGAGGTGACTGCTCTTTTAAGAGATTGCTGTGTTTGCCAGGAGACTTGAGTTTGGTTCATTTATCCTGCCTCCAACCAGAAGAGATACAGTTGGACTATACCTCAGATTGACAACAAAGGTTACTGGGAATATAGGCAGAAGACAACCCCCACCCCCACCCCGAGGACTAACCCAAACCAGTTTCCTATAATTGTTCAACTAACCAGTTGAACTATCCCCACCTATATTAAACAATACCCAGTGACCCTGGAAACAAAAAAAGGAAATGCAGTCCATATTGCCTGGCTTGGAGACAGGCATCCCAGAGCTCTGCCATTCACCCTGGAATACAGTTCTCCTGCCTGTGGAGAAACCTGGGACCTCTGATTCTCATGAGTATGATTCTTTGAGAGAAACAGGTGTACACTGTCATGGGCCAGAAAGATAGATTCTTCAGCTTCCCCTTGGCAGAGGTGAGTCAACCCATCTGGACAGACCCAGAGGGCAGTTACAGTGGGCAACTTACATGGGGCACGTTACCCCAAGGATTTAAAAACTCTCATATTGTTTAAGAAGACAATAAATGCTGCCTTTCTGCCCTGCTATCAGAGGTTTTTTTTTTTTTTTTTGAAAAATAGATCATGAAAGGGCCACTAAGGAACTATAATATAAGACTCAAAGACCTTGGGCTACAGAATGTCAGCTAAGCCCAACTTTGTTCAGCAGAGCCTACCTATGTTGGCTATGAGATGAGGACAGGACAAAAGGATTCTGTCCATGCACAGGATTTCTGCCATCCTTCAGATCCCAACTCCAGAGTTCAAGAGTTCCTAGGTACATCTAGATATTGCTGCCTCTGAATACCAGTTTGTGGAAATAGCAAGGCCTCTCTAAACTATTACAAAGTGGGGCAATGAGCTAATCTGAATTGAGACTAAACAAAGAGAAATTGAGGGTTTTAAAACAGCTTTGACTTTGGCTCCAGCTCTAGTCCAGATGTCTCAAAACTTCAAAAGGGTTTAAACCCAAACTTTGAAGCCATGGAAGCACCTTGTGACATTCCTGTTCAAATGATTGGACTCTGTAGCCAAAGGATGGTCCACCTGTCTAAGAAATATGGCAGCTACCACTAGTCTAATAAAAACCAAGGAGTTCTATCTGGGTCAAGAATACAGCACCCAGTGCCATAGAGGCCTTCCTCTGAGGACATCAGAATGCTGGCTGTCTAATACCTGTGTGACCCAGTACCAGATCCTATTCCTAGACCACCCTTGACTCTGATTTGAGAAGCCCACCACCACCACCAATCCAGCTACCCCTCTTGCCTGACGATTACCTGCAGGTGCTCATCCACAACTATCAGGAAAGATGGAACCAGGTATGTGGGAGCTGCAGCAGTTACTTGAACTGAAACGATTTGGGTCCAAGCTAGGTACCTCAGTCCAGAGATCAGAACTGATTGATCTGACCTAGGCTCTCAGATGGGAAAAAGAAAAGTTCACACAGACAGTGGCTATGCTTTTATTACCACATGATGGGAGATGTCATTCTGTATATGTTTCTCATACTGGTTAATAATAAAGCACTGTTGGCCAATAGGAAAGGAAGATAGGAGGGACTAGGAGACAAGGAGGAAATAGGAAGTAGGAAGGAGGAGTCAAGATGGAGAATCTGGAGAGAGCTGGACGCCAGCCGCCTCTGTGGTAAGAGAAGGCCATGTGAAAATACATAGATCAGCAGAAATGGGTTAATAATTAAAGGCAGAGCTAGCCAATAAGAAACAAGTAACCGGGCCAACAGTATTGTATCAAATACAGAGTCTGTGTATTATTTGGGGCTGGCGGCGCAGCAGCAGGACAAGACCAAGCGGCAGGCAGAAAAACCATACTCCTTACAAATGGCGCCCACGTGGCTAATAAGAACTTACAATTAAAATTTAACAAAAGCTTAAGAAAGGGTTTTACAAACAAAAGAACAGAGACAAGCAAGGTTTCTTGGTAACATCATTTTTCTCGGTTGGACTCTGACTTGCTAGAGACAAGCAGATATTCGCACGGCTCCTTTAAGGGAAGGTTCCTGACTCAGCATAAACGGCAAAAAACCGCACAGCTTTTAAATAACTCTGCTAATAATTTGTTGGTGTGTATGAGAGATGGCAATGGCAGTGACCACATCTCCAAGCCGGCAGCATGCTTTCTGGGTGGCAGCGCTGTCCAAGGCGGTGAGCACAGCTTTCCGTGCTGGCGGTAAAAGTACCCGCCACCATCTTTGGTAAACCGCGGCTGACACAGCTATGACTTTGATTTTAACAATGTTGTTGTTTAACAGATAAAGATCATGGCCAGAAAAAGATAAAGATTTACAGTAAAGACAGATTCACATTAAGAAAATGTGCTAAAAGTTTACAGTGTGTTTTTAAAAAATACATAGGCATATAAAAAAAAAAAAGATAAAAAGCTCAGAGAGAATCTGGTTACTGTATGCTATTGTGTTGTCTCTACATTGTTTGACTGCTGAAAAAATAACAACAACTGATAAAGGAAATGCTGCTGGATTAATTCAACTTATATATTTTAAAAATGCTTTGACTCCAACATTTAAGTTCAAGGACAAGTTACTGGGGAAAAGGATTTCTATTTTTGTTTCCACAAAAAATGAAAAGCTGTGGATTCCTTCCAGACTAATGTGGTTTGATCAAGCCAGGCCCCCTGAAACAGAGTCGCTGGTGATCCAACATTCAAAACAGCTTGGACAAAGCAGCCTTGCAGACTACAGCCAAGATTTCTACAACTCTTAGGATCCCCATGACAGCGCCCCTTATCAGCAGGAAGTAGTTTGGAAAGAACGACGCCCAAATTCCCAAATATTGTTTATAAATGTTTGTTTTCATTTAAATGGACTTGGTTATAAATGGTTAATGATCATAGCCAATTCTTTTTAAAGGTAAAAAGGGAATTATGGTATAGATATGATTACTGTGTTTTGGAATGGATTTTCATTTATTGATACAATTTAATGTCAATTTTGTGAGATATATATTTCTCCTTTTGTTTAGGTATTGTGTTTATATAGCTCATTTAAAATGTAATGTATAATTCAATACAGATTATAGATAATTACCTATGATAGTCAAAGCTTAGAGTTAAGTTAGTTAGGTTTTCAAGATAAACAGAGATGTATTTGAGATAGATAGGCATTCTTCAAACCTTTCAAAGACCTACAGAATATGCCATTTAAAATGGTTTAGGGTTTTCGTGACAGTGAGACATAATTGCTCTTGGCAATACCACCTGCAACAGAAAGGAAGATGGACATTAAAGAAACTCGTTATGGAGTTTGCTTTCAATATGGCAAGACTAGCCATGTGGACAAGATACTGCTCTTGTCTGGACTGTTTGACTTTGTGCTATATAAACTGGACATGCAGGACCCATAGAAAAGTGATTGCTGATTCAAGATGGACATTGCTATAGAGTTCCTGCTTCATGGAAGAGTCTGCCAGACAGTCTGCAGGACACAGAGGAAAGTGACTGACAAACTGCCAATACAAGAAGACAGTTTAAAGTTTCCTGCGTTGCTGAAGAGTCTGCCAGACACACTATGGCCTATGGGCTGAAGATGGAAGATTACAGAAGAACTTCGGGTGACCAGGCAATGAGTTGTCTCTGTCATTTCTAGAGCTTATATATTATCCTTCTGTGGTCTTTGAAAGAGTTGAAGACAGATAGTAATGATTATAGTTTTCCTTAGTTAGGATTAAAGATAAATTACATATAGGACTTTAACTCACAAAGATAAAATAGATGATGGAATATTTTCTTCAAATCTTGCTAAATGTTAATGGACTAAATATTGTTAACTGTGATTCTTATTGGATAACTGTTATGTGATATATTTTGCTATGTTAAGGTTAAAACCCTTCTTTTTATTTAAACTTTTAGAAAAGAGGAGATGATGGGAGATGTCATTCTGTATATGTTTCTCATACTGGTTAATAATAAAGCACTGTTGGCCAATAGGAAAGGAAGATAGGAGGGACTAGGAGACAAGGAGGAAATAGGAAGTAGGAAGGAGGAGTCAAGATGGAGAGTCAGGAGAGAGCTGGACGCCAGCCGCCTCCCCGGTAAGAGAAGGCCATGTGAAAATACATAGATCAGCAGAAATGGGTTAATAATTAAGACAGAGCTAGCCGATAAGAAACTAGTAACTGGCCAACAGTATAATATCTAATACAAAGTCTCTGTGCGTTATTTGGGGCAGGCACAGCTGCCGGACAAGACCTGTCGGCGGGCGGAAAAACCGAACTCGTTACAACCACACATGTCCACAGTACAATCTATAGAGAAAGAAGGCTCCTCACCATGGAGGAAAGGGAAAGGATATTAAGACAAAAAACCTTGGCCCTCCTAGAGATTGCTTGGTTTCCTCTAAGAGTGACTAATTTCCATTGCCAGGCCTCTGACCTGGATGCCAGACAAATGGTCCTAGACCAGTGGGGCTATCAGTATTCTGATGACATACTATGATCTGGTGCTGCCTGGAACTCCATGGTAAACAAGAAATGGGCAGCTCAAACCCACAGGTAGACAGAGGACGCTAGAGGGAAACATCAGTGTTCTGTGTTGCACTGGTCAGTCGAAAAGAATCACTCCAGATGTTTAATGGCTTTAACAGCGGTAAGCAAACTTCTGAGATACTCCCTTGGTGAAAGCCTCAAGACTAAGTTATGCAAAGACTCTGAAATTTCCTTCAGGAAGAGCAACTCAGATAGCAACCACTGACTAGACAAAGGGTTACTTCAAAGCCTAGGTGTTGCCACTCCAGAATTCATGTCAGAGGGAATGGCTCTATGGATCTCTCACTACAGGGAAAGATCATTCTCCCAGAAACAACTGACCGTCACCAGGCTTATCAGGGGTTCATGAAACTTTCCGAGTTGCTCAGAGCAAGGTATGCTATACCTAGACTGGACAGCCTAGTGCAGAATGCCTCAGCCAGGTGCCAGGTTTGTGCTCACGTGTATTCAAAGCAGAGACTCCTTACCCAGGGAGGGGCTGGAATGAGAGACCAATATGCTAGTGAACTCTGGGAAAACTGATTTCACTGAGATCCTGCCTGATGTGGAAGGATACAAGTACTTGCTAGTTTTTATAGATATCTTTTCTGGGTGGGCAGACTTAAATTCCTCAAACAGTAGTTTAAAAGCTCCTCCAGCAACTGATGCCCTGGTTTGGCCTCCTGCCTAGCAATGGGTCCAACAATGGCCCAGCTTCCATACCTAAAACCTCTCAATTAATAGCTAAAACTTTAGACATAGACTGAAAGTCTCGTTGTTCATACAGACCTTAGAATAGGACATTAAAGGCACAGAAACTATTTTCAATGAAATCATAGAGAAAACTTTCTCAACCTAAAGAAGGACATACCTATGAAAATACAAGAAGCATGCAGAACACCAAATAGACAGGACCCCCCCCAAAAAAAGTCCCCTTGCCACATAATGTTCAAAGCACTAAACATACAGAATAAAGAATATTAAGAGCTGCAAAGGAAAAAGGCTGAGAAACATATAAAGGCAGACCTATCATAATTACACCTGACTTCTCAGTGGAAACAATGAAAGCCAGAAGGTTCTGATCAGGTGTTACACAGACACTAAGAGACCATGGATGCCTGCTATTATAACCAGGAAAGCTTTCAATCACCATCTATGGAGAAAACAAGATACTCCAGGACAAAACCAGATTTAAACAATACCTATCCACAAATCCAGCCCTACAGAAAGTACTAGAAGGAAAACTCAAACCCAAAGAAGTTAGCTACATCCACAAAAACACAGACAATAAAAAAAAATCCCACACCACCAAATCCCTAAAAAGAGAAATGCACACACAATACCACCACCAAAAACAAAAATAAAAGGAACTAGCAACCAGTGGTCATTATCTTTTAATATCAATGGACTCAATTCACCTATAAAAGGACACTGGCCAACAGATTGGATACAAAACCAGAATTTATCCTTTTGCTGCATACAAGAAACATACCTTGGCTGGTTGTTGGTGCATGCCTTTAATCCCAGCATTCAGGAGGCAGAGGTAGGTGCATCTCTGTGAGTTCGAGGCCAGCCTGATCTACAGAGCTAGTTCTAGGACAGACTTCAAAGCAATACAGAGAAACCCTGTCTTCAAAAAACAAAAACAGAACAACAACAACAAAACCACCTCAACTACCTCAGGTGTAAGGGTTGGGATAAGATTTTGTAATCAAATGGACTTAAGAGACAAGCTAGTGCTAGCTATTCTAATATCCAATAAAATAAACTTCAAATTAAAATTAGTCAAAAGGATGAAGATCATTTCATATTTGATGCAGGAAAAGCCCATCAAGATGAAGTCTCAATCCTAAATATGTCCCAAATACAAGGGCACCCTCATTTGTAACAGAAACATTAGTAAAATTTAAATCACACATAAAGCCCCACACACTAATAGTGGGAGATTTCAATACCCCACTCTCATCACTGGACAGATCTGCCAGACAGAAATTTAACACAGAAATAAAGGAATTAACATGTTATGATTGAAATGGGCCTAACAGACATCTATAGAACATTCCACTCCAAAAACCCTATAGAACCTTCTCTAAAATTGATCACACACTCAATAACAAAACAAACCTCAACAGAAAAAAACCAAATTGAAATAACCACCTGTGTCTTATTGGATCACCATGGTTTAAAGTTAGAATTCAACAACAACATTAATTACAGAGAGCCTACAAACTCATGGAAATTGAACACTGCTCAACTGAATCAACACTGGGACAAGGAATAAAGAAAGAATTCTAAAATTCAATGAGAATAACAGCACAATATACCCAAACTTATGAGACACGATAAAAGCAGTGATAAGAGGAAAGTTCATAGCACTAAATGGCTACATAAAGTAACTAGAAAAATTGCACACCAGGGAATTAACAGAACAACTGAAAGTTCTAGAACAAAAAGAAGCAAACTCACCCAGGAATACACAGCTGGAAATAATCAAATTAAGGGCTAAAGTCAATAAAAATAGAAACAAAACAACACAAAGAAAGAGATAAAGAGTGGTTCTTCAAGAAAATCAACAAGATAGACAAACCTTTATCCAAACTAACCAAAAGACAGAGACTATCCAAATTAGCAAAATCAGAAATGAAAAGAGGGACATAACAGATACTGGGGAAATCCAGAGAAACATCAGGTCCTACTTTGAAAACCTGTACTCAACAAAATTGGAAAATTCAAAGGAAATGGACAGTTTTCTGGATAAGTACAACTTACTAAAATTAAATCAGAACCATATAAACAAATAGACCTATAAGCCATATGGAAATTGAAACAGTCATCAAATGTCTCCCACCCCCTCCCCCCCAAAAAATTCCAGGGCCAGATAGCTTCAGTGCAGAATTCTACCAGAACTTCAAAGAAGAGCTAATGCCAATACTCCTCAAATTGGTCTACACAATAGAAACAGAAGGAATGTTGCCAAACTCTTATGAGGCTACCCAAACCACACCAAAGCACAACTAAGAGAACTACAGACCTATATCCCTCATGAACATTGATGCAAAAAATAGCCAATAAAATACTGGCAAACTGAATCCAAGAACACATTAGAAAAATCATCCACATGACCAAGTAGGCTTCATCCCAGAGATTCAGGGATGGTTCAACAAACAAAATTCTGTCAATGTAATCCACCGTATTAACAAACAGAAAAAAAATCCACATAATCATCTCATTAGATGCTGAAAAAGCCTTTGACAAAATTCAACACACGTTCATGATAAAGGTCTTGGAGAAAGCAGAGATAGAAGGAGCATAAACATAATAAAGGCAATATACAGTAACCCAACGGCCAACATCAAACTTAATGGAGAAAAACTCAAAGAGATCCCATGAAATCAGGAACAAGACAAAGCTCTCCACTCTCTCAATATCTATTGAATATAGTACTCGAAATTCTAGCTAGAGCAATAAGACAACAAAAGGAGATAAAGGGGATGTAAATTGGAAAAGAAGTCAGACAGGCTTTCACTATTTGCTGATGATATGATAGTATACATAAGTGACTCCAAAAATTCTACCAGGGAACTCCTACAACTAATAAACACCTTCAGTAATTGTAGGTGTCTGGTCTGTGAACCTTTGGCTTCAGGTGGATGGAAGCTGAAGGGGGGAAGCTTGAGGCATGGCTTTTCTTCCCTTGGTTTTCCAGGTTGGGTCAGGGAAGAGCAGGTAAATGCTCCCATGGTTCTTTGCATTTTTCTGTGTATTTGTTACCCAATAAACACCCACTTATCATTTATCTTGGGTTTAGTGAAGTCATTACAACCTTGCCTTCATTTTAGCATCTGGTATACTTGGGTAGGTCCCTGAAACTGCCCATCTGGCTGGCTGTACAGCCTACGCTTTTGCATTTGGTTCTTGTAGCTGAGTCTGTGTCCTGTCCTGGGAAAGACCAGCACTTGGCTCTGCCTTTTGCACACTGTGGATTTGCAGGTGCACACCTGTGGAAAGTAGCCCAAAGCTTTGAGTTGCAGCAGATTTTTCTTTTCCCTTGGATTTTCTCCATGGCCACAAGTTTCCATATGAGACAACCATCACCCAGATCTCCACATTCCAGAAATCTACTTAAGGTATAATTAACTATCCCAAGCAATGGCAGATAATATTACCATAAGGAGGTTAAAAAAAAAAACCTTTTAGTATCTTATATGGATGGGATTTTGGAAGAAGTTTATGACCTACCTGGAATATATTTATTATCCATGGTGGCTATTAACTTGATAATCTATATAATATTCTATTTTCCCCCTTTAGTACTTTTATTTTTTAACAATTTTTTTTCTTATTTTACATATCAATCCCAGTTCCCTCTCCCTCTCATCCTCCCATGCCCCCTCCAAGATCACCCCTGTCCACATAATATCCTTAAAGAAATGGTTTAATAATAGAGTGAAGAATGAGGAACTTATAGAAATCATACGGACTTTACAGACTGGTAAAGAGACCTTAGTAAAAAGGATTCATATCATTGAAAACACAGACTAATGATGAGAGCTTAGAAAAAATGATTCAGAACATTGAAAATGACAGTGATGATTCAACAAACAGAATGCAAAATATGGAACATAAAACTGACCAACTAACAGAAAAGAATTTGTTCCATGTCTGAGACTAATAACAAGCTAGCAGATAAAACATTGTTTTTGGAAGGCAATTTAGATGCCATTCAAATAATCTCTAAGGATGAGAATATTAAATCTTTAGAATCATATATAAATGAAGAGAACAAGAAATCGACTGATTTCCTTAGAAATCCTTAGAAATTTATACTGTCCAGGAAATTCAAACACTCAGAGAAACAATAATGAATAGATTATAGGCTATAGAAAACCTTAAAAGTGATACACCAGAAGCAGAGGTACAAACAATAGAGGATGAAAGGGATTTAACAATACCAGTACCTTTCAGAGTCAGAGATGACTTACCAAAGGTTGTAATGTCATCTACTATGACTTACCCTGTTACTGATTCGTTGAATGTCATTGGGAGCCAATATGTATGAAAGATTTAAAAGGTATAAAGAAAGCAGTAGTCTCTTATGACACGCATTCACCATATGTGAGGTAATTAGTAGAGCCATGGGCAAAAAGATATAGGGTGACCCCTAATGATTGGGGCCAATTAGTCTCAGCTGTCCTTGAAATTGGGCCTCAAATTGAATGGTGTGCATTTTGGAGGGAAGAGGCCAAATCACTTGAATGTCAAGGCCAAAAGAAAGATTATAAGGCTCCCCAAGATAAAATTCTTGGTGAGGGTCTTTATGCTAATGCAGACTCAAGATGCATATGATGAACACATCTTATCCCTGGGCCATACAGCAGCCTTGAATGCTTGGAATAAGATTCAAGAACCAGGGAAAAGAAATATGGAAAATGGAGAATGCTTACAGACCTGAGAGCCATCAGTAAAGTAATTTAGCCAATGGGCTCTCTACAGCCTGGAATGCCCTTGCCTTCTCTAATACCTAAAGAATGGCCTATTATAGTTATTGATTTAAAGGATTGTTTCTTCACTATACCTTTACAAGAAAGGGATAAGGACAAATTTGCTTTCATGGTGCTTACTTACAATAATTCTCAGCCAGTCAAGAGATATCAATGGAAGGTCTTGCACAAGAAATGTTAAATAGCCCCACCCTGTGACAATAATTTGTGCAAAAACCATTGAAAATTATTTGTAAACAGTTTCCACAATCTATAATTTACCACTATATGGATGATATATTGTTGGCTGATTCTAAGGCTGAGATGTTAGAAAAAAAAATGTTTGAGGAAGTAAAGGAAGTTTTACCTCACTGGGGATTACAAATTGCCCCCGAAAAAAAAAAAAAAAAACAGAGAGGAGATTCTATCAATTGTTTAGGATATAAAACAGGTCTACAGAAAAATTAGATCACAAGAAGTGCAGATCAGGAGGAATCTATATCATACTCTTAATGATCTTCAAAACTTGCTAGGAGATATGTCCTAGCTACAGACTACAATTGGAGTAGAAGGACATGATCTAAAAAATTTGAAAAAGACCCTAAAAGGAGACAAGGAGTTAAATAGTCCAAGAATATTATCAGCTGAAACTGAAATGAAAAAAGAATTAGAATGGGTAGAAAAGAGAATACAGAGGCACATGTGGACTGTGTGGATCTAAAGCTCAATAGCATTCTGGTTATATTACCATCTAGGGAATACCCTTCAGGGATTTTGATGCAGAGGGAAGATACCATGTTAGAATGGATATTTCTACAACATAAACAGATTGGAAAATTAAAAAACATATATAGAAAAGATTTCTGACTTGATTTTAAAAGGAAAATTAAGACTTCATCAACTGACAGGAGTGGACCCAGCAGAAATTATAGCACTTTCACCGAATGAGGAAATTTCCTCCTTATGAAAACATAATTAATATTGGCAAAGAGCTTGCAGTGACTTTTTGGGAATGATTAGCAACAATTATCCCAAAAGTGAGGAAATAAAATTCATAAAGGAAACCATTTGGATCCTTCCATGCAATGTAAGGACAACACCAATCTCTAGAATCCCTACATTCTTCACCGATACAAACAAATCAGGCAAGGCAGGATATAAATCAGGAAATATAAGTAAAGTGGTTCAAAGCCCTTATAACTCTACAAAATGCAGAATTGTATGCCATTCTCATAGTACTTATGGATTTTACAGAACCTCTCCATATAGTTACCGATTCTCAATATGCAGAGAGTTGTTTTACACAATGAAACTGCTGAATTTATTCCTGATGATACAGAATTAACCTCACTGTTTATACAATTACAAGAAATAATCAGGAATAGAACTCATCATATATATATATATATATATATATATATATATATATATATATATATAACACATATCAGATCCCATACGGATCTGCTGGGTTCTCTAGCACAAGGCAATGATCAAATTGATTGTTTATTAATAGGAAGTATGCTGGAGGCCTTGCAATTTCATAAAAAGCACCATGTAAATAGCAAAGGTTTAAAAAAGGATTTTTCCATTACTTGGCAACAAACTTCTTTAACAACAAACTTCCTTCTGTAACCAAACTCCTTTACCAGCAGGTAGTAACCCTAAAGGTATACATAGAAATGAAATTTGGCAAATGATGTGTTTCACTTTGCAGAATTTGGAAAATTAAAACATGTACACCACAGAGTAGACACATTTTTGGGATTTCAATGGGCAACTGCTCTGAGCTCTGAAAGGGCTGATTCTGTTATTATACACCTACTAGAGGTAATGGCTATTATGGGTATACCTGCACAAATATAAATTGACAATCCTCCAGCATGTCTCCAGTAAATTGAAACAGTTTTTTAAATATTATAACATAAAGCATGTTACTGGTATACGGTACAATCCTACAGGTCAAGCAGTTGTTGAGAGATCTAATTGCACTTGAAAGGAGTGGGAACCAAGATTACATAATGCTTTACTAACCTTAAACTTTCTTAATGCTAATGAAAAAGGAAAAACAGTCACAGAAAGACAATGAACAATAGATAAAACTTCTGAGCTAAATCAGCCAGTGTACCTCAAGGATGTATTGACCTCAGTATGAAAACCAGGATATGTGTTACGTTGGGGTAGAGGTTACACCTTTATCTCTACAAAAGAAGAAACGCTTTGGATACCATCAAAGTTGATCAAGATCTGATCTGAACAGGAGAAACCTCTTGATGAGGAGAAATAATAGGTCATTCACCAAGGCATATCCCACGAGTTGTATGGAGACCTCACAAAGGTAGGAGGAGTTTCTGTTCTTGTCTTTATAGAAAAACAGAAAACACACATCTTCAAGAAGCCAAAAGACACTAGATGTGTAGAAGACTAAAAAAGAAAGGATAGCTATTCAGAAAGAACCATCAAACAAAGACGAATATGACTTATGGTACCAACGTCTATTCTTAGTAAGGTCCTTCCTGCTACCTAAAAACTTCTAACTCCTTATTTTCCAGTACAGTCGTAGTCTAATTCATAAAAATCAGTGCTGGCTTTGGAGTTGGGTTTGGCTCTCCTCCTCTAAATTCAAGCATGTTGTTAAAATAAAACTCAGAGTTTCTGTCTTATATCAAGAAGCCAATTGGTGTAAGACAGTAGAAAGCAAAATCTAGGGACTGTCATTTGTCTAAACTCTGTTATCTCTCAAATATTCTAATTTCACTCATATTTATTTTCATTCTTATTGTTATCTTTCCCAGAATTCTCCTCATCTCTGGTATGCATACCTATTCATGTTAACTTTCTGTGTTGGTATTAATGTTTAAGTCTTTCACAATGAACAGTAACATTTCCTAACAGCAATCATTGAAATCTCCAGAAAGAAGATGGGACTCCACCTCATCAATTCCACTTGATTCATCTTGATGTTTTTGAACCAGTAAACACCACTCAGGGACCGGTTCAGGATTAATACTGCTCTAGACAATTCCAGATTAGCTAGCTGAGAGGTCACCTTCTTATAACACTTCAGACAAGCATCTCCTGTCACTACAAATGTTACAGCTAGTCCTCTTGAGACTTTCCATTGCCTTATTTTTTTCCTACAGGAGCCCACAGAGTCACCATCACACCGTTTCAGCAGGAAGTAACTCTAAGAAAAACAATGGCCCCTTTCCCTACAGTTGGTATTAAGGGTATTTTGGGTTTTTTTTTTTTTCCTCTTGTTGCTGAAAAAGGGATAATTATCACCTGCTTAGGGTTGGATTTTAGTTGTGTAGGGTTGGGTATGCAAGGCGATGGTCAGACTCAGGTATCTTTTTTAGAAAAGTTTAAGGGTATAGATAGGAAGGGTATGGTTAGGATGGAATATAGGTAGACTAACATATCTTCTTGAGAACTCATTTGAGCAACTATTAGCTATAGATAATATAAATTATTAGATTCTTGTATGTTGACTGAATAGGGTCTTCTCTCTCTTTATGTTTTACACACAAATATAAAACTATATGTATATATTTTGTATATTAATATACCAGGATATTTTATCATATTGTACTTTAAAGTTCTACCTGTAGTCAAGACATTTCAGTTCTGATATATATATATATATATATATATATATATATATATATACATATATATATCACACATATATATATCACACACACATATATATATATACACATATATATATTTACATTTTTTTAAGTCATTATCCCTGTTAAATTATTTTGAGAAGGTTCAGCCATTGAACAACTATGTTTCTGAGAATTACAGATTATAGTTACCCATGCTTCTTATACCTATGAGGTGAGTCAGACATAGATATTTGATCTTCAAACACTTTAAAGACTTGCAAATATGGCATTTAAATGTTTAATATTAGTACTCCATTGACATGAGACACAGTTGTTCCTGACAGCACCGAGCTATTCCTGAGAATATGTTGGGCACTGATGTCTCTCCTTCTGGAGTTCATTCTCTCCTTGGCTACTGGCCTCTTGGGCAAAGAACTACCCCCACCTTGACCACTAACCTTGGACATGTTGTCCTACTGTGCTTACAGGAGATAAACTTAGAGACTGCTGAACCCTGCCAAGTCAGGGTAAGACAGTTTTTCATTTTCCCTGCTTCTGAGACAGTCTGTCTGATACGTTAGGCCTCAGCCAAAGTTGGTTGCCCCAATGTTGCTGTGAGACCTTGGGTGACTGTCCAGGTAGCTTGCTGTTTCTGTCTTTGCTTGCACCATTGGAAGTTGCACGCTTACACTTCCTGCCTACCCTAGTATTGTTATTTTCCTAAGCACAAAATTTAGCCAGTCTCTGAGTTACTCAAGCTCAGGGACTTGAAATTTGACCAATTTTCACCCTGAAATTCTTCTCCCTTGAAAAACCCCACCCCTAAGTGGTCCTGTATGAGCTCCTCTGCCTGTTCAGTTGGCAACTGCCCTTCTCCACCCTGGCAGAGGCAGCCACTCTCCTGGATCCTCCCTCCCAATAATTCTCTTGAAAGAGTTTTGGGTGAAAACCTTTCTGGAGTGGAACAGAATCTCTGCTGGGAACCGCCCTTAGGGGGTGGGGCAGAGCTCAGCTGTAGTGGCTCCCTCTTGGAGAGGAGCAGGATTGCCACACCCTGTGGGGGTGACCATCCCCACACCAGAACCCAGCTTCAGGTACAGCCTAACTTCCCGACAAGTCAGGATGCCCTTCTCCTCTCAGCTGCAGGTATCCAGGATACCTCCTCTTCACAGCTTCCAAAAGTCAGGGTACCTTTCCCTCCAGAGCTGTAACACTTGCATTGACCACATACTCAGTCACAAAGCAAGCCTCAACAGGCAGAAGGAAATTGAAATATTACCATGTAGCCTATTTGACCGCCATGGATTAAAAGTGGATATCAACAACAACAAAAACAACAGAAAGCTTACAAACTAATGGCAACCGAACAACTCACTACTGAATGAAAAATGGATCAAGACAGAAATTAAGAAAGAGAAAACTTTCTAGAACTGAATGAAAATGAAACCACAGCAAACTCAAACTTATGGGACTTAACTATGTGAAGGTGCGTTACATTTGTGTATGCTGCATTTTTAACTATGTACAGATGTGTTGCCTTTGTTTCACCTTGCTTGCCGAAGGCACCTGATTGGTCTAACAAACGGCCCAATGGCCAATAGCTAGGCAGGAGAGGGAGAGGTGGGGCAGGCAAACAGAGAGAGAGAAAGTGGAGGAGAAATCTTGGCTGGGGAGAAAAGGAATGACGAGGGGAGAAAGAGAGGGATACCGGGGGGGGGGCCGGGGGGCAGAAGCCAGGCAGTCACTAGCCAGCCATGGAGACAGCAGGAAGTAAGACATACAAAAGGAACGAAATGTGAAAGCCCCAGGCAAAGTGTGGATGAAGAGAAACAGAATAATTCAAGTTATAAGAGCTAGCAAGAAACAAGAGCTAAGGTTGAACATTCATAAGTAAACTAATAAAAAACTGGAGATCTCATTCTAACTACAGCACACCAGAAAGTTCTATAACAAAATGAAGAAATCACGCCCCAAAGGAGGAGATGTCAAGAGATAAACTCAGGGCTGAAATTCAGTTTAGTGCTTTTATGGGATTCCCCAGCGCAAGTGAGTGAGTCTGTGTTTTTTGTTTGTTTGTTTGTTTGTTTTTTGTTTTGTTTTGTTTTTTGCCTTTTCTTGGACCCTTTTCCCTCTGTTTGTTTTGTTCAATTCTGATATGTTAGATTTTGTTTTATCTTACTATATTGAATTTTACTAATTCTTAGAGTCCTCTTTTCTAGTGAGAAGCAGAAAGGGGATGAATTTTTATGGCAGGGAGACAGGGAAGAGCTGGGAGGAGTAGAGGAAGGGGAACCATAATCATACATTATGTGAGAAAAAAACACTATTTTCAATAAAAAGGGAAATTATTATTATTAGCCTTACTCACAGCCCAGTTAGTGCTGGCCACATGTGAATGGATATAGGCCATACACAGGGGCATGAGCGACTTACCTGTGACCACATCTCCAGAACATAGCGACTCTCCCTTCCTCAGCAGCCATCAGCTGCCAATAGCTCTACAGTCAGAAGTAGGGTCTTGGGTTAGTATTTCCCAGCCCATGTTAAAATTTCAACTGTCTAAATCAGGTGGGGAATGCTGCACACCTTTAAACCCAGCACTCAGGAGGCAGAGGCAGGTGGATCTCTGAGTTCCAGGACAGCCTGGGCTACACAGAGAAACCCTGTCTCAAAAAAAAAAAAAAAAAAAAAAAAGTTGTCTGGCTTCATGTCATGCCGCCCTTTTGCAAAAGCCGAAGCTGGTGTCCATCCGCCTCGTCATATCAGGAAGACAAGCTTTCACGTCCTTCTCCTATGGATTTCACATTTTTTCTTGACTACTCCTCTGCAGTGTTCTCTGAACCTTGGGTGGGAGATCTATCTTTGTAAGGCGTAAGGACCGCACATCTGAAGTTGGACACCGGCAGTTTTCAGTATGAGAAGGTTGGGAAGGTCATGGAGCATGTGTTGACATTAAAAGTAGCTATATTTTATTTTGAAGTGTTTATTTTGAATTCTGTAACTAATGACAAAGATTTGACTAAGGTAACATGAAAAGGGGAGGGGTAGGGGATTAACAGATATTTCTAACTGCCCAGGCTAAGGAAAGGTACTAATTCATGAAGTATCCACCAGGGGGCGCCATTATACACTACCAAGTGCCAAGAATAAACTTTGCACAGGTCAGGATGGATGTGGTTTTTAAAGTCTAAGTGGGATGGGGCACTGTGGTGCACCACCTGTAGTACCAGTATTTGGGAAGCAGAGGCAGGAGGATCACAAGTTTGAAGCCAGCTTGGGGTACATGGTGTGAGCTGAAGTTCCCAGAAAAAATGCCATAGCTATGTTAAAGATTCTACAAGTCTGACTGACTGAACTTCCCAGTTGTGTAGAGTTGGTATGCCACAGATATGGAGCCAAGTTACACATGGCTGTCTTCAGTTCCCTTGATAGTAGCCGTTCATTGTTCACGTCTGTGTCTGACCTAATTCTTGTAACTATCAGGTAAAACTTTTCAGAATGTATTAAATTCACACACCACTAGCTCTCACCAACCAAAAATGGAGGCTCCTAACATAGTCTCTGAAACCTACAGCAGAGACACTCCCACCTACTTGGTGTTCCCACCTATGTATATGAAAAGCGATTTATGTTCTTACACAGTGGGACTGTGAGAACTTCACAGAGCCACTTTCACAGAGGAAATGCAACTCCAGGAGATCATTCGAATTTGTCAAGAATGAACCAATTCCGATTTCCTGTGTCTGCAAAGCCACATGAGGCTCAGCTGGAAACAGTGTTTGCCTAGCTTGCTCAAAGCCCTGGGCTTTGTCTCTATTATTACACGAACTGGGCATGTTGTCACAGGTCAGAATCCAGCCTTCAGGAAGTTCCAGCAAAAGGATCAGAAATTCAGTTATCCTTGGCTACACAGCAAGTTTAGGTCAGCCTGGACTACATGGGATCATTTCCCAATAACAACAAAACCCAAACACCAGAGGGGGAGTAGGGTGAGGAGATAGATCACTCAGTGAGTGAAGGACTTGTGACATTTGGATCTCCAGTTCCCATGTAAAAAGCTGTGGAGGCTGTGCATCCATAATACCAGTGTTGGGAAGGCCCTGAAGGATCCCAGTGCCCACCGACAGCCAGGGTCGCTTCATCCACAGGTGCCAAGTGCAGAGAGTCCCTGTCTAAAACACCAGGACAGAGAGTGATACAGATGGATGCTCTGCTTTGACTTCTGGCCTCCATGGGAGCAAGCATGGGCACACACACACACACACACAGTTTCACTAACATCCCTCCCTGAACACCCTGCATACCCAAACTCACTCTCTCTCAGTATCGGGATATGAACTGCTTCCTTTGCTACCTCACACCCAGCTAGCTCCCTGTGCAGGTGGACATCAGCCTAGGCTTGCTCATCTCTCCTTCTCTCTCTCTCTTAACGTTTATGTACTTTGTATGTGTGTGTGCTCACGTGTGTACTAATGTGTGTGCATGTGTGTAGTGGGTAAAGAGGGCACTGGTGGGAGCTGAGTCCTAAGGTTCAAATTCAGGTCATCCACCTTGCTTTTTGTTTGTTTGTTTTTGAGGCAGGGTCTCATGTAGTCCAGGCTAGCCTGGAACTTACTATTGTAGCCCAGGCTGGCCTCAAACAATGATTCTCCTGCCAAGTGCTGGTGTCACAGGCCTGTGCCATCACCTGTGGGTGAATGGGCCTTTGTCTACCATTCTTCTATTGCCCTATTGCTGGTTCTGTCTTCCAGGATGTCAAGTTTCTGCTCTCTTATTTTTCTCTCAAGACAGGGCTCACTATATGTCCCGGACTGACCTGGAAAACTTCATGTAGACCAAACTGTCCTAAAACAAAGATAACAGCCTCTGCCTCTGGTGTGCTTGAATTAAAGGTGTGTGCCACCACACCTGGCCAAGCTTTTCACAGCCCCCAAAATGAACCATTCTGACTAGGGCTGCCTTCAACATCCACTTTAACCCAAACCCCAAGTCCTTGCTGTCTCTCTACCGCCTCCAGGACAAAATCCCCTCATCTTAGACGACTTCTCCCTGTCTAAGCATCTAACCTGCTCCAGGACGCCTGCAGCCCCAGCTCTACAGACTCCTGTGCCTCAGCCTGTAGGGGGCACTGTAGCCCTTTCTTCTCTCATGACTCAACTTCTGGCCCCCTCTTCCTGAAAGCCTTCCCTGACCGCTGCCAGCCAGCCACTGGGCCGCTCCTGCCCTTGCAGCTGAAAAGCCCTTGCTGAGCGTGGCTTCTCTCTGGACTGTGCACATGCGTGTGCTTGTGTGTTTTGCTTTAGGCAGCGAGGCCCCTTGAGCCTGCTCACGGCTTTACTTTAGGGCCTAGCAGTAGGGCCCAACTCAAGGGAGTGTTTGAATAGATGAGTCTTAGAGGAAAAAAAGAGGAATAACTCCCGGGCTTGAGTGGCTAAGCCGGTGGGGACAGTCACCCGAGGAGTGAATATTGGAGGCCAGGGAGTGGGCTGACGGTCCAGGGTCCGTGGGGCTGGTTCGCTTGGACTCAAAGCCTCACTGTAGCCCATCCTTGGACTGGCCTACCAGTTGAGATCCTCCTGCCTCAGCCTCTGAGGTGCTGGGATTACAGACTCCACCATGACCATCTTCCAGCAGACAATTTGGATGACTTGTGAGCTCAGAGAAGTATGGACCCTGGGGTTAGCAACATTTTCATTAAGGCTGACTTTGAGACACAGCACCTTTTCACCTTTCCCTCAGAAAAAGATTCCCTCCTGCGGGTTGGATCCCAGGCCAAGACTTCTTAAGAGAGGCCCTGAAGGCTGTAGATGGGTTCCTGGGAGGACAGCTGGCTCAGGCCTGGGGCAACCCTACCTTCCGGAGGAACTGGAGCGTACTGTTCCGGACAAGGCTTCATGGCTCTGGGTGGGTCCGTGCCTGACCGAAAGTCAACAAACACTGCTTAGGCAGATGGGAGGCCGGGACTACAGCAGTGCATCAGGCTTGGGGACCCCATGGCCTTTCTCAGATCTGTGGGACCAGCAGTGAGGTCCAGGTTAGTGTTAATCCAGGTGGGGTGAGCCACACCCACACACTCAGCATGGCCTCAAAGGCACCAAGACAGCAGCCAGTGTGGCCGGTGCAGAGGGTGTTAATGCTGTCAGCTCTCCTATGGGCTCTCGCAGAGGCCACTGCCCCAGAGACCTTGTGTGTCCCGACCCCGGGGTGGTTTCTCGTGACTCTTCTAGATACACCACCCAGATCCCAGCCAGAACCACAGCCGTGCTGGAAAGAAACACCCCAGATGGAGTTAAAGTGTGGGCCTCAGGTGGCTACTTAATCAGGGTTCTACGATCACATGGTGACCTGCACAGCCAACAGCCTGAGGCACTGCCTGGACAGATGACTGTGAAGTTGGGGTGGGGGTGGGGACAGGCAGGCAGGAGCTGCTGTCTCTAGGCTCCTTCCCAGAAATCATAGCTGGAAGTGGGCTAAGGAGGTCGCATAGCTTTGTTCCCTGCGGCTGGCCTTCAGTGCCAGTGCTCTCAAGGGTTAGCCATTCAATTCATGATATCCACTCAGAATGCGGCTGGAGCAACACTCACACACTTGGGCGCACATTGCTAATGGCTGTCTCCTGCAGAGTGTGGAACGGAGGAAGAAAAGGCAATGACAAATCAGAAAAGCTGCCTGTCAGGGAGAAGGAAGCAGGAACGAGGGGTGGACGACGTGCCTGGCGTCTGGTTTCCACCCCCAGTATCAAAAAAAATTTGACCCCCAGTATCAAAAAAAAATTTTTTTTTTGAAAGGCCTTTTCTGGCTGTTTAGTGGAGCTTGGTGGCTCATTGTGTAATCCCAGAAGTTGGGAGGTAAAGTCAAGAGTTCAAAGTTTACTTCAACTACATAGAGAAGTCAAGGCCAAGATGGGGTTATAGGAAATCCTCTGGGGACAGGGAAAGACGGGGAGAGTGTGAGACAGGTGGAGAGTGGCACAAAGCTTGGCCTCAGTCTGGCTCCTGTCTAACCTGCATCCCTACCTTGGAGCTCCTTGGATCCTAGCACAAAGTCCCCATGTATGACTCAGCTAACTTAGCTGCAGTGGGAGAATCCCAGTTGATTCCGTTGTTTAGCAACCGGCCTGTATGAATTTGCTGAACTCCGGGTACCATTACCTCAGATTTCTGCTGGATGACGGGGCTCTGGGCAGCATGATAGAGCTACAATTAGATCAGTGCAGATGACAGTGATGACTATTGAGGTACCCTATGCCAAGCTCTGGCTGATGTCTGCCAGTGCAGACACCCCCAAGAGGACAACACCAGACCCTGAAGATCTGGAGAGAAGATTCAGGAATCACGTATTGATGATAGATGGTCGAAACTCAGCAATGAGTGAACAATTAATTCCCCATCCCCTAAAAAAGATGAGAGCATTCAGTTTCTTTGATCACTAAGATGGTGGACTAAAGTTGTTGGTAGAGTGCTTATCAGATGCAGGAAACCCTGGGTTTTCTCCCCAGCACCTCAGGAAACCAGGCATAGTGAGATACAGCTTCAAAGCCAGAACTCAGAAGGTGGAGGCGGGAAGGTCAGGAGTTCAAGGTCAGCTTCAGCTACACAGTGAGTTTGAGGCCAATCTCAGCTACATGAGACCCTGTCTCTAAAAGTAACTGTATAAATAAATAAATGAGCAACATCTTACTTGATAGGTTCTTTCATTGCCTATCACGTATCCATCCCCTGTGGCCCTCTTCCTAAAAGTTTCCAGGCACTTTGCCCAATGCATTACGTGTTAAGAGGAAATGCACCCCAAGCCTGGTAGCTAAAGACAATGAGGCACATCCATTGCCCTGGGCACAGCTGGGGCCTGGGGGGGGGCATCCCTGTGAGCTACACAGGGCAAATGAATATTCCGAGATTTACTTAGAATGTTGGCCAGAATTCTTTTGCTCTCTACGTGCAAACATGAGTCTATATAATCCTGGTAGCTACCTATAGCCATCTTTCATGAGAGATGCTGGCCTCAAGTCAACACTGCCTGCAGGAAAGCACAGGAGAGGGGAAATGATGGGCCTGGCATTGCTCCAGGCACTGAGGGACACCAGCATCCATGCTTCATCTGACTCATGCGAGCCAGCAGAGCACCTGTGTGGATACGTCTAGCTGTCTAGCTTTCTGTAACAGGCAGAACAAAGAGTCATAACCAATTTACATAATCATGCAAATGTCCCTGGAGGCTGTTGCTTTCAAAAGTAGAAGCTCCCTGGTTAGATAGTGCCGAAAGGGATGGCAAAAAAACCTATAATCCCAGCATTTAGCAACCTGAGGCAGAAAGGCCACGTTGGAGGCCAGTGGGCTGCACAGCAAGCCCCTGTCTCAGAACAACAGCAACAACAACAGAGCCTGGTGTTCAACAGAGCAGCTCTACTCTGATACAGACTACAGACAAGCACTTGCTTGCCTGGCATGCTGGAGGCCTGGCTTACATCCCCAGCACAGGTTAAACCAAGTGTGATGCTGGAGAGCTCTAACTCTAGCACTTGGGAGATAAAGGCAGGGGGAGAAGCTCAAGGATTATCCTTGGCTAATAATGAGTTTGAAGACAGCCTGTGCTACAGGAGACACTGTCTCAGAAGGTAGAGGGGCAGGAGAGAAGGAAGGGGAAAAGGCCTGTCAAGATGGCTTAGTGAGTAAAAGCACTTGCAGACAAGGCTTACATCCCAAGTTTGAGCCCTGGGATCCACATGGTGAAGAAAGAGGAGCAACTTCACACTCTTCTTCCACCTTCCCTGGTGGCACGCACACACGGGATGGATGAATAAATAAGTTAAATGTAATAAAATAGAATCAAACCCTTTCCTCAGCAAGCATCCTTTCTGCCAGGTGACTCCTCTAAATGTTTGGCTTAGCTATGGTTGGATAATAGGTCAACAATACCCAAGTCTCCAGTCCCTGCAGCCTCTGACTGGGGATGAGTGCCGCCCAGCTCAGCAAGGCAAGACCTGCACTCACCTCTTCCCCAAACCCAGCATCCGTGGTCTCATTAGCTCACATGTCCACCTGGCTGAGCCAGCCAAGTCCCATGATGCTTCATTTCCCTCTGGCCTTGTATTAAAACTACCTGAGAAGAAATCCTGTTGGTGTCTGGCTGTCTATCTTTCTGTCTTCCTTCCTTCCTTCCTTCCTTCCTTCCTTCCTTCCTTCCTTCCTTTCTATAAAACAGTTGCGTGTTGTGGAGACTGTGGCAGCTGGAATTACTTCAGGATAATGTTTTTTAAGAGGGAGGGAGGCCAAGAGAAAGACCACCTGTGTCCAGTTTACCTGCCCTAAGCAAGAAGCCCAGTGAGAAGGCGGGGACTCATGCTCTTGCTGCAGAACAAATCACTTAGCAGCTTACAGGAATAAACAGCACACCACACTGTGCTAGGGGCAGAGCTCTAGGAGTAGCTGGAGTGGGTCATTCTGCTGAGGGTTTCTGGGGAGCATCTTCTCAGGCCCTCAGCTGGGCTGTGTGCTTCCAAGCTCAGTGAGTTCTTTAACCTATGGCCTCTTGAACGGCTCCAGTCACACCCCTGCATTCATTCTCCAAAGCAAATTATCAAAAGTAGAAAACACACACACACATACACACACACCATGGGTGCACACACACAGGCACTCATGAACATATATAAACTCATACACACAAATACACACTCATGCAAGAACACACCCAACACACACATGCATGCACACACCCAACACACACACACACACACACACACACACACACACACACCAGAGCTCAAATATTTTAGAATTCAGTAACCTTGACCCAATCTTGGAAATGATGTGCTCTAGATCAAAACTATTGTTTGAATACTTGTCACCCATAGTTTATGTACTGAAAATTTACTTCCCAAAGTCATACGCTGCTAATGGCATTTTCGGATGGGGCAGTGTGAAAGAAAATGGTCCCCAAAGGAAGTGGCGCTATTAGGAGGTGTGGCCTTGTTGTGGTAGGTGTGGCCTTATGGGAGGAAGTGTGTCACTGTGGGGGTGGGCTTTGAGGTCTCATATGTGCTCAAGCCACGCCCAGGGAGATAGATCACCCTTCCTGTTGCCTGCAAGATGTAGGACTCTCAGCTGTCTCTCCAGCACCCTGTCTGCCTGCACGCTGCCATGTCCCGTCATGATGACAATGGACCGAACCTCTGAAACTGTGAGCCACCACCTCAGTTAAATGTTTTCCTTTATGAGAGTTGCAAAAGTCATGGTGTCTCTTTGCAGCAATAGAAACCTAACTAAGACAGGGAGGAAGTTAGGTTTAGAAAAGGTCATGGGAATGGGACCCCACCATGGGGTCCATGTGAAAAGAGGAAAGACCCAAAGTGGCACACTTGATGAGCTACCCTGTGCCATGTTATGATGTAAAGAGGGGCCCTCACCAGAGCCTGGCACAGGCCAAGGCCAGCACTAGGAGCTAAGTAAACCCCCATCGGTATCAACTACCGAGTTTCTGCTATTTGCTGTAGCAGTGGAAAGACAAAGATGCATCCCTTTTGGCAAATGTTACTGGTCACGTCACACAGACCAACCTTGGAACAACTCAGGGTACGAACACCGGAAGACTGGAATCATGGGGCCATCTTGGAGGCTGGCTGCCATGGTAACACATCTCAAGATGCCCTATCAAAGCATCCAGAGAGCACTGGAGGAGGGGACCATATGTCATCAAAGCGGCAGCCAGAAATGAAGAAAAAACAGACAGATAAACCCTAGGGGCAATTGCATTCAGGAGCAGACTTGTTTGGCAGCTTGCAATCACTGTCAGAGATCAGATGCTCTGTGAAGATCCTGTTGGAACAGCTAATGACAGCAGGAGGACAGCTCCAGATAGAGATCCTGGCAGCCCAGTGTGCAAAGGTGACCAGAGCATCACGGCAGAAGTCAGAAAGGGAAGCCTGTCTTGTGGGAGCCTTCAAGGGCTCAGTACCTGCTTCTCGTCTACCCTGTGGCAGGAAGGGTAACAGACCATTTGGTTCAAATGAGACCCTTGCCTTCCATGTTTGAGAGCTGCTGCCTAATTGCACCTCATCTGTGTACACACAGCCAATCTGGGCTTATCTGGATCTATATAACAGGTTGCCCTAGGGCTTCTTACGGTTCAGGTGGCTGAAGGTAGGGGCGAGGCTGCAAAGGTACTCTCAGAAGGAAGAAGACATAAGACTTACTGGAGGCCTCGGGAGATGGCTCAGCGGTTAAGAGCACTGGCTGCTCTACAGAGGACCTAGGTTCAGTTCCCTGCACGCTCATGGCAGCTCACAACTGTCTTTAATCCTAGGGGTTTGGAAACCTCTTCTGACCTCCAAGGGCACAAGACACAAGTGTGGTACAGAAACATACACACAGTCAAAAACACCCCTACACATAATATAAATGAATGACTAAATAAACAATGCTTTGGAGATTCTCCAGAGAAAGGCCTCCGGAGGAGCCAATGTCTGCAGCGTTAGTTGTGAGAATGGAGGGATTGCCCCAGCCTTTGAGACCTGCAGAGAAGGGACACTCCTAGCTCTCCCTCTGCAGATCTACACACCTGCTCTTAGGCACTGTCCTCCTGCGGCCTCTTGGCTGGGCATCTTGAAGCCTGCTGAGAACACTACCAACCTCTCTTGATTGACTGACATTCTGCATCCACTCCCCCACTGGAGCTCTCACTCTCTTGCTTAAATTGCTCTTGTGTGGCAATTGGAAGCGCCCCCCCTTGCTTTCCTTTCACTGCCAGCCCACTCACTCCATTCTTGAAGTAAGGGCAATGCAAGGACCTGATTGGAGAATCAGCCTGAATGTGACAGCGAGATGGGGTAGGAGGAGCCCCCAACTATCAGAGCCGGTGGCCGCAGTAGGACAGCCTCTAGAAGGAAGCAAGCAAACATCTGGATGGACAGGAACAGGTGAGAAAATCCCGCAGCACACTGTCACCCCCTCCCCAGTGCTGACAGCCAAGTACCCACATCCCTGCAACCACCACAGCATCAAAGAAATAAAGCCATTGATGTGTCTGAGAATCCATCCCAATTATGAAAAGCTTTAGGGTTCTCATCTGGGGCTGACAAATCCTCTCCTGATTGGTCCTTATTCTTCACCTCATTTGCATACACACATGTAACCAAGCATCGCCTCAGAACTCCTATAAAATTATGGGCAGAGCAAGCATATCAGTTGTTCTGGCTCTTGGCCAGACTCAGACTTCAGCCAGATGGGGAGAGGGGAGATTCTTTCTTGATTTTCAATCAGACTCTGATGGCCCTCTCATTGGACAAGGAAGAGGGAAAGATTTCTGCTTTTGAGACTCACTAGAAACAGATCCTTCTGAGACCTGCCATTCCTGCTGCAGACAGGGGACACATTCCTGCTTTGGGAGAAGACCCTACTGCTCTTGCCTTGGCAACCTGCTCTCCAGACTTGCTCTTCAAGGACTACTCTCAGTTGCATCCCCAGGCCACCTGAGAGCTCAAAACTACAGCACTGTCCTTAGCATCCCATGGCTCAGGGCTTCTACTCTCCACCCCCTGTTGCCACGCCCACATGGTGACCTTCTGTTTGGCTGTTTGAATTGTTCTCTCCTGTCCATGAAATCCTTCTCGGGTTTTTTTTTTTTTTTTTTTTTTTTTTTTGTTTGTTTTTTTTCTTTCACTTTTTTTTTCTTATTTTACATATCGATCCCAGTTCCCTCTCCCTCTCCCCCCCATCCCCTCCCACCTTACTCCTATTCCACAGGGAGGGTGAGGCCTTCCAGGAGGGATCAACAAAATCGGTCAAGTCATTTGGAGTAGAGACTAGGCCCTTTCTCCTGCCTCTAGGTTAAGGGAGTATCCCTCCATGGTGAATGTGCTCCCAAAGTCCTTTTGTGCACCAGAGGTCCCTTAGATTGGCCAGGCCTTCTAACTGAGACCCAAGTTCAGGGGGTCTGAGACTGGCCAATGCTGGTTTCCCAGTTATCAATCTGGGGGTCCATTAGCTCCCCCTTGTTCAGGTCAGCCCAAGAACTTTTTGTCTTTAAAGAAAGAAATTAAAAAAGATACCAGAAAATGGAAAGATCTCCCATGCTCTTGGATAGGTAGGATAAAGAGTAAAAATGGCAATCTAGCCAAAAGCAATCTACAGATTCAATGTAATTTCCATCAAAATCCCAGAACAACTCTTCACTGACCTTGAAAGGATAATACTCAACTTTACATGGAAAAACAAAAGACCAAAGATAGCCAAAACAACCCTGTACAATAAAGGAACTTCAGGAGGCATTACCATCCCTGACTTCAAGCTCTAGTCCTGAAGACATCTTGGTATTGGCACAAAAATAGACAAGTAGACCAATGGAATCCAATCGAAAACCCACATTCCTACGAACACCTGATTTTTAACAAAACAGCTAAAAGTATACAATGGAAGGAGGAAAGCATCATCAACAAATGGTGCTGGTACAACTGGATGATGGTGTTTTTTTACTCTTAACTCTTTACCATCTTCATTCTTGAAGAGGGCAAGACAAGAACCCAACTTGAAACATGAGAACCATCAGGGTGTGGCCTGGGGGGGGGTCGTTTGGCACCAAAGACCTATACTAGCTCTCCAGCTGGTTGGATCCTGATTTTTCCTCTTAAATTTTCGGATTGACAATTGCATTAACCCTTTCACCAAAACCATTAAGTAAACATGAAGCTCTCATAGCCCTGAGGCATACACTAAGCTGTACAGTGAGTGGCAAGCTACTCCCAGTTTGACAAATAGGGCTAGGGAACCTGCTCGGGAACTAGTTAGATAATTCAGGGAGGACAAGGTGACAGCGTATTAAGAATCAGCAGTTGAAGTAGACAAGTTCAAGGATGAGGAATGGCTCATTTGAATGTGGCTGGACTTGCATGCCTGAGTCCTCCATCTCAGCTGAGCCCTCGAGTCTGAGAATATCTAATAGGTACTTAGCTCCCCTACATCCCCAGAAAGGGGCTGGGCCACATTTGCAGGACATACCAAGGTGTATGAAACCAGACCTGCTGACAGCGCCATCCACCTATAAAATAACAGAGGATCGGATGGTCTGATAGAGAGCCCAGGCTCACTGGCCCAGCGCTGTGGAGCTGTTGCCTGGGGAGCTATAACAGTCCATCCTTGGGTAAGCTCATAAAACAGAGGCAGCTACAGAGTTTCCAGGGTTGCCCTGCTGTAAAGCTTACTAAGTTCATTCAGGAAGTTTCAAAGGCTGCAAGATCCCCAAGACCTCTCCCAAGGAGAGTTGTGGCAAACAGCTGGAGGGCAACCCTGGCTGGGGCTGCCTGTAAACCCTGCAGGCAGAAGACTGTAGGTAGACCAGGCTGGCCTCCAACTGGGCAATCCTCTTGCCTCTGCCTCCCAAAGACCAGGTTGCTGTAGGCACATGTCATCGTGTTCAGCTTTCAGATTGTTCTTTTAAGTTTGAATTTTTCACTAATCACATTTTATTTTTAGAATCAGAAAAAAATATGTGATAGGGTTTTAGAAATAAATGGACTAATACTATCATGGGACCAGCTTTCCACTCCCCTCTGCTAAGACTTCAGCTCCACTCACACCTAGACCCATGGCCTCCAAGTCTTCTCCCCTAAGGAAAAGCCTGAACACAGGAGAAAGCCTTGTTGTCCTTGGCTCCCTGTGCTAATATATGACACACTCAAGCCAAAAACAAAGGAGCTTAAACTCACAAAAATCAAATTAGAAGGCAGAGCGTGTCAAGAATCAATTCCTTAATTTCAGTGAGCCTCTTGTGAAAACGAGTTTAGTATTCCTGCCCTCTGTCACTGGTGTGGGGTATCCCTGCCCTCTGTCACTGGTGTGGGGTTAGTCCTGCCCTCTGTCACTGGTGTGGGGGTAGTCCTGCCCTCTGTCACTGGTGTGGGGTATTCCTGCCCTCTGTCACTGGTGTGGGGGTAGTCCTGCCCTCTGTCACTGGTGTGGGGTATTCCTGCCCTCTGTCACTGGTGTGGGGGTAGTCCTGCCCTCTGTCACTGGTGTGGGGTAGTCCTGCCCTCTGTCACTGGTGTGGGGGTAGTCCTGCCCTCTGTCACCAGTGTGGAGATATTCCTGCCCTCTGTCACTGGTGTGGGCCTCTGCACCTATAGCCATCACATGAATGTTCTGTTATGCTGACCACTGTGACCACCGGCCATTTAGAAACTGCTTTGAAATGTTGCTGGGTGGTGAGAAGCAAAGGTATGGCATCTTTAACTCCTCCACCAGTAACATAATGTTTGCTCTTCAGCAAGTCAGTGGCTTTTTGTTCTTTTACCACACTAGATTCTAGAGGGAGACGGGCTCATACTTCCTCTTTACCATGCCTTATGTAAATATCAGCTTCACAAGTGCAGTTATCTCCCTACAACACCTGCTTCGCCTTCAGATCTTGAGCTTTCTAGGCAAAGGTGTCTGGTGCAGGAAACTTGGTAACAGAGCTCTTGTGCTAAGTCTTTCCCTCTCACGTCAGGTACGAGTCAAGCAAGCCAGCTCAAAGCCTCTGCATCTAGTCCAGCCTCACTCCATCTTCCTATCACTCTGAACCACTGAAGACATGGGGCTGTCCTAAGAGTCACACGTGGCTAGACTCCACAATAGCCGTCTGTTGCTGAGTACAGACACACATGCATCAGACCAGGCTAGCCTCCAACTTGCTATGTAACTTAGGATGATCCTGAGAGGCTGACCTTCCTCGGCCTCTCTAAATCCTGGGATTATAGGCAGTGGCAACCACACCTAGTTCACAATAGCTTTCTTTTTTGCTGTGTGTGTGTTTGTGGCATTTGTGTGTGGACATACATATCTGTGTAGGGTTGCTTTTGTCCTTGGAGGCTAGAGGAGGATACTGGTGTTCTAGTCTGTCACTCTCGGCTTTATTTCCTTGAGATAGGGTTTCTCCCTGACTCTAGAGCTAGGCCAGTGGCCAACAAGTCCCAACAATACTTTGGTTTTTACTCAGCACTAGGGTTACAGGCCAACAGGATGAAGCCACACTTAACTCTCTTACATAGGCGCTGGGGATTGGACTCAGGTTCTAATGCTGTGCAGCTGGCACTCACACCACTGAGCCATCTTTCCTGTCCCCACAGATGCTTCTTAATGACACAGGGATCTACCTGTGATGCTCCAGTGGGAGTGGGGTACTTGGTGACTCACACTGATAGCACCTCTGTATGGCCGTATCATCAGAGACTGCCAAAACTCATCTGTACCGTTGCAGCTCTCCATAGGAGATGGGAGCCTCTGAGGTTGGAAAATGCCACAAGGAGCAGTGCCCCTGGTCCAGGCCTCAGAGGGAGGGTCTTATCCTCCTCATGCTTCGTGTTGGGGCGGGACGGCAGCAGCCGTGGCCCATCGGCGGTCCTCTCCCACAGCTTCAGTATTTTCCAAGCTGGCTCTTGATCAAATCCAAAGGGCAACAGAGATGAGAAACAAAAGGCTTGTGTCTTCTAAAAAGGATGGGGAAACGGAACTTCATCTGCCTCCTGTTGTTAGAACCTCCCCTTAGGCAGCTGCCGCTCTCGGCAATTAACGGTCTGTGTGCTGTGAACTGAGACCTTCCACCAGCTTTTAAGGCATAAAATAAGCAAGCACAAGGGACTCTAGATAAGGTCATATACATTGAAACGCAGTTACCCAAATATAAGCAGCAATAGTGTGGAAGAGAAATAGTGATTCCCTAATGCATTTTATGACAATAGGTCTGACAGCAGGTTTTGAAGAAATGAAGGTAGATATTTTGAGGTTTATGGAACACACAGAGAGAGCTGTGAAAGTGTCTGAGCTGTGGCAAAGTTGCAGGTGCCTCTAACAGACAAAAATTTTTTTTCCCTATACTGCTTTTGTTCACTTGGGTTTTTTTGGGCTTTGTTTATTTGGTTGTTTTTGGGTTTTGGCCCAGGCTGTCATGGAACTCACTATGTAGAACAGACTGGCCTTGAACTCACGGAGATCCATTTGCTTCTGCTTCTCAAGTGGTGGGATCAAGACATGCACCACCATGCTTGGGGAAACTCTAACCTGGAGTCCAGCCCACTCTTGCCACACCAGACACAAAGGATGTAGTAAGGCACCGAGAAGCCACATAGCCAATCCAGCACAAGCGAAAATGAGGGAACAGCTTACAATTGTGGAACTGGCTTGTCTAAGGTCACAGAACCTGCAGGTGGTAACTGCCATGCATGCAGTACCATCTTTGTGAATTCTAGGAGGCTGGGCAAAATGGATCTTGGGGTGGCTTTGACCTCCACCCAGAAGATAAACACACCCAAGATGATGGATGAAGTCAAGATCCTGGAGCTTTAGCACAAGGTCAGTGCTAACCAAATGTCACACTACAGACCAAACATGCCTGGGAATGCCAGAGTCATAGAGTTCGTGGTTTTAAAAGATTTCATATAGCATGAGCAAAATGCCTTTGTTATTTTGTTTTGATCTTTTTTTTTTTTTTTTTTTTTTTTTTTTTTTTTTTTGAGACAGTGTCTCATTCTGTAGCCTCAGCTGGCCTCGGATTTGCAGCAACACTCCTGCTTCAGTCTGCTAAGTGCTGGGATTACAGTCATGAGCCCCCGTGTCTGGTTTTTGAAATGTACACAAGGCAGAATGCACTGAGCATGTGAGCTCTGTGAGTCACTAGCTCAGGGTGACTCCAGAAAGAGGGACTGGGCTGCTCTTTCTTAGCACTCACAGTGTGTCTGGAGCTTCTAAGACCTTGCGCATACCGGTTTTTTCTTCTTCATAAATACTCTATGGTGGGAGCAATGCACCCCCCCAGCTCGATATTAGAAAATCAGGCATGGATGATTTAACATAGGTGTCTTGTTTTTAGTCACATGGGGTCCCTAATAACAAAAGTCATTCAACCAGAGAGAAAGAACCAGGATTAATAACACAAACGCCTACTGTACAAGTGGGGGCCTTCTCTAGTAGCTGTCATTATTCCAAAGGAAGGCAGAAAGAAAGAATTCTATTGTGAAACTCTCTACTGAATTAATCTGGGGGAGGGTTATGTCTTATTCAGTCCAGGTTGGCCTTGAACTCCTGATCTTCTTGCCTCCACTTTCCAAATGCTGGATGGGATTGCAGGCATGTGCCACCATGCCCACAGTACAAGGTGCTGAGGAGCCAACCCAGGGTTTCATGCATGATAAGTAGGCCCTCTACCAACTAAGCTACATGCCCAGTGTGTTCTCACCCCAACCCCCAACCTAGTCAAATGTATTCCAAGCTGGCTTCAAACTCACTATGTAGCCAAGGATGACTTTTGTTTCTTGTGTGTGTGTGTGTGTCTATGTCTGTCTGTGTGTGGGTTTGTGCTTTTGAATGAAAGTATCTGCAGAGACCAGAAGTAGGTGTTGGGTTCCCCCAGAGCTGGAGTTAGAGGCAGTTATGAGCAGCCTGATGTGGGTGCTGGAAATTGAACTCAGGTCCTCGTCCGCAAGAACAATATATGCTCTTAACTACTGAGCTATCTCTCCAGCCCCAACCTGAATTTCTGACCCTCTTGCCTCTGCTCCCCAAGTGCTGGGATTACAGGTTTGTGGCATCACTTGTGATTTAATAAATGTCTTTTAACAGCCATGTCAGCTGATGGTAGAGGAAAACTGTTTCTGCTTCCAAAGAAATACATCTCAATTAAAGACATAAGGAATAAGGGCTCTTCATAACTGTCGAGGAGCTGAAAACATGACACCCGCGACAGCCCTGAGGCAAAGTGTGATCACAACAAGCCACATGGTTTGCAAATTGAGGGTTACGGTGACTTTCTTTTTCTGGTTTGTGTTGAGGGCTTGCAAGGGTGAAAGGTGAAGAGTTGGCAAGGGAGAGAGAAGTCAGCAGAGCCAGTTGGGGCAGTTTCTGAGGGAAGACTTTAAATCCTGGACAGCAGCTCCCAGGCTGCCTCATACAGGAATGAAATAGTAAATGTCCAAATGGCTGCCTAAGCACCTTCCTTAATCTCCACAACTAATGCTAATGAGAGAAGAACCCCTACAGTCAGTGACCAGGAGTAATAAACCTATCAGGACAGACCCAGTGTGTCTGGATCCACGCAGCACTAGACTGATTCGTGGCCCCACAGAAGAGTGTTTTGTTATCAGAAGAAACAAGCAGTCCAAGATACGGACGCTGGTAACAGAGATAAAGCGTTCCCTGCTTCCATAGGAGATATGTTCTAAGACTCCTGGCGGGAGCCAGAAACCACAGAGGGTCGTGAATTTTATATATTCACTCCATATACCTATGATAAAGTTGTGTGTGTGCGCGCGCGTGCACACGCACGTGCATGGGTATGTATTCAGACATATTCATGTAGAGTTCAGAAGGCAACTACCTTGTCTAAGACAAGAGGATCTCTTTGCTGGTTTTCTGCTGTGTATGCCAGGCGAGCCGGTCCAGGAGCTTTTGGAGATTCTCTTGTCCCCACTTCCCATGTCCCCACAGGAGATGTGCGATTCGGCTGCATCTGGCTTTTATGTCAGTTCTGCAGATTCGAGCTCACGTCCCAGTTGTATAGTGAGCACCTTTACCCATAAGTCATCTCCCAGTCTCCTTTTGTCAAGACAGAGTCTTGCTAAGTATCCCTAGCTGGCCTGGGATCCACTATGCTGACCAGGCTAGCCTAGAACCCATGCCTCAGTGATCCTACTGCCTCAGCTTCCAAATGCTGGGTACAGGTGCAGGCCACCCTCTGAGCTTAGCTTCTGGAGGAGGGGGGACTTTGAATCAGATACTGCCCTAATTTTGCAGATCGATAGGGAAGCACAGATAGTCATGTGAGTAGAAACTTAGAGTTCGTGCCAGCGGTTAAAAGGGCGTGCTGAAGGCAGAATATAAAATACAAGGAGCAGATGAGTGCAAGAACAGTCAGCAAGATTAACACCATAAACCAGAAAAACCAGTGCCAAGGCTTGGGTGGTGCTCTTAATTGCTTCCTTTAGAGATCCTGTTTCTAGAGCCCTCACCTCAGAGCGGATCCCCTCCTTCCACACACACCCTCCACTGTCTACCTTCCTGAGCAAGAGAGCAAATTTGGAGTTCACATCAGAACCTCCCCCTCAGCACCTCCCCCTCTTAAGACATGCGTCTGTGTGCTCCGTGGCCGGAAGACATCTCCAGGGTCAAAGCTGACTGAAGTGAAGAGTCCTCTTAGAAACAGGAGAGTGGTTCGGGAAAGAGAGATTTACCTGTCTCTCCTGCCCTGGGGTCTTTGTCTAGAGAGCTACTGTGGCAGCCTTTGCTTGACAATGCTCTTGGTTCCAGGGGCCTCTGGTTTGCACGGACCCCTGACCAGCTGGCTGCACTTGCGGGTCCCCTCTACATGTCTGTTCTGAGCCACCTAAACCGCTCCCACTGGGGCTTTCCACTTCCTATTGTGAGCTCTGGACTCTGAGAGAGAGTGAAGATGAATTATGCTATTGTCCTTTTAACTGGAAGGCAGATGGTATGTCACACCGCTGAGACACAGGATGACACACAAGAGCCTCTCTGAGACAGGATGAGTGTAAGGAGATAAGGAAATAAGTCAGAGAATATGGTTCCATGACCTCATAGGATCAGAGGGAGAAGATAAGTCAGGAATAGCCTTGGAGAGCCAGTGTAGGGCTATCTGGGGCCACTGCTAAGGCAGGGTCACAGGGTAACTGGCTACAGAAGTGGACCGAGTCCATGAGAGGCCACTACTACTTCTGAGGACAGTAGTATCAGGAAGGTGGTGGGACTGAACTCAGTCTGGAAAGATTAAGAATTGAATAGCTGGCAAGGGTGAAGAGCCTGATCACTGTGTTGGTGTTGTGGAATGAGGGGAAGGATAGGAGAATAGAGAAAGTGGATTTGGGTTGGTGGACTTTGTTTTTGGTACAGAAGGCCATGTTAGCACACAGAAGGAAGGCCCCAGGAGAAAGGAGAGCCTTGAACATATAAAAGACAAAGAAAGAAATTGACAGAGGCAAATCTCAGCGGGGAGGAGGCTTGGACAATCACACTGAATTTGGAGCCCTGGGTTAGTTAAAGTGGAGTGTGAAGCTCTGGGTTACAGGGTCTGGCAAAGCTGCAAGGCCATCAAAGCTTAGCCCAAAGGTGATAGAAAATTCAAAGAGTTAAAGCTCTGGAAAAAAAAAAAAGGTCCACAGAGATTGTCACAGCCTGCACTGGCCAGGATTCACCCGAGACACAAATCAACTGCACCTACTTGTATAAAGATTTATCTCAAGACATTGATCATAGTAGCTTGTTGCATCTAAAACCTAATGGCCAGAGGTGGCAGGCTGTTTGGACTCAGGAAAGACTTGTGGTTCAAATTCAAAGGCAATTGGGCCAGAAATCCAGGAAGTGTTCATATTGCAGATGAATATGAAGCAGACTTATAGACCCCTTCCTGATTGGGGGAGGTCAGCCCTTTCTTGTATTCAGGCTTGGACTGACTGGATGGAACCTGCCCATGCTATGGAAGGCAATCTACTGTTCTGAAACCCATTCCTTCAAATCTCATCCATGAACACCCAAGGAAAACACCTAGAATAATGTTTGAGCAAATATGTGGGTATTGGAGTTATGGTTACCCCAATAATAGAATACATGCCTAGAAACTTTATAACCCTGGGTTCAGTCCCTAGCACTGCCCCATCCCCCCAATACAAAAGTCTGGGTATGGTGGGCTAGCCAAACTAACATATAAAATTTCCACACTTACCAACAGATAGATCTAGAACGGCCTAAGAGATAAACCTTGAGCATGCCTGTGAGGGGCGTCTAGCCTGGGGTGAGATGAGAAGATCCACTCTAACTACAGAAAGAACCATTCGGCTGGAGTCTCAGACTGAATAGACCAGGCGAAAGTGAACGGAGGGTCAGTGTTCATCTCTCCTCACTTCCCAACTGCAGATGCAATGTGGCCTAGCTGCCGCAAACTCCTGTTACGGTGGCTACCCCACCATGATGAACTGAGCCCACATAAACGCTTCCTTTGAGTTGCTTTGCCTGGTCAGGTCTTTGTTCCAACAATGAGAAGAGTAACTAATCTAATTACCTAGGTAATTCCTAAATCCAATGACTGGTGTCCTTAAAAGCCACACAGAGGGCCGTACAGAAGACAAGGAAACTTTTTTGGATGCCCAGAAGATGCTGGTGTGACAGGGCACAGGCTAAGTAAGCCAAGGAATGTCAACAGTCACCAGAAGCTGGAGGAGCCGAACAGAAAATGTCCCCTAGAGCCTGCAAAGGGAGCACAGATTGCTTAGCATTTTAGTTTTAGAGTCTGGATATCAGGAGTGTGAGAATAAATTTCTGTTGTTCTGCTTTATGATTGAATAATGTTCCCGAGGAAGCCGATACTTCTGGGAGATGTCAAGTGGCTCACCTTCCTCACTCCCCTACCCTGGCTAGTCACACCATGGACTTGTGTGGGCATGTGCTTGCACGCAGGAGGGTTTCTTCTTCTGTCTCCTCTCACCTCCTGCCGAAATCCTATTTTGCCAAAGGAGCCCTGTTGTTGCCCACTATTGGCTAGCGTGTCTCAGCACCCTGGTTCTATAGTCCCCACTCTTCCAGCTGCTAGTCTGCAAAGATTAGCCCTGATTCTGTCTTCTGGGCCTAAGAAGCTTGCTCAGCCCTGGACACACTGTCACCATAAGAAAAGCTAGAGAACAATGAAGTTATACATATAAAATTTACCTAAACATTGAATCCCCAAAAATGTGAGGTTAAGTCTGACTTGAAATCTTACTCCATTTAAAATTTTTATTTATGTTCTTACATTTATCTATTATGTGTGTGGACATGAGCACACCACCTTGATGATTTTCTCTACCATGTGTGTTCCAGACTTCAAACTCAGATCATCAGACTTCATAACAAATCCTAACTCTTAAACAAATCATACTAGTGCTTGTGTAGTGGTACACACCTTTAATCACAGCACCGGAGAGGCAGAGGCAGGTGGATCTCTGAGTTTGAGGCCAGCCAGGACTATATTGTGAGACCCAGTCTCAAAAAAATAAAAACACAAAAACAAACAAACAAAAAACAACAACAAAAGTTACACAGAAGCTGGGCGTGATAATTCTCTACTTTAAGTCCAGCATTTGGGAGGCAGAGGCAAGATTACTAAGAGTTTGAGTCAGCCTTGACTGTAGTGCAAGACCATATTTCTCAAAATGTACACTATAAAATATAATTCAGTAAGCAAGATGATGATCCAGGAAGGGTGGTGCACACCTTTAATCCCAACACTTGGAAGGTGGAGGCAGAAGAGAACCAGAAGTATAAGACCAGACTGGATTACATAAACTCAAAAGATCACACACACACACACACACACATATCTTACATCTTGTGGCAGAGTCTTTTTTTTTTTTTTTAAACAAATAGGTATTCCTTGCCTAGACCCAGAATCATTAAAACCCACAGAAATTTGAGAAATCTGTGCAGCTAGTCTATCAAGTATCAAGGAGCCAAGAATCATTTACTGTCACCATTATTTCTTTCCCTTCCCAGGCTACAGAATGTAATATTGGAGGATCAGGAAGGTAGGTCCAATACTCCTCACTCTGGCGCTTGCGGGGAGCACCAGCAGCCACACCACCATTGGGGCTGGTGCTCCTCTGCTCCACACATTGCACCAGATGCACAGGCAGCCATCGGCTTCATTCTCTTCCTGTGAAAAACACAAACACGGCCTCGTCACATACTAAACCAGGGTCAGAGCCCTTCCATAAGCCCATAGATGGATCTTTCCATTTAACCAGAGCAAATTTTTTTTTGTGGTACCTTCATGTCAAAATCAACTGGCTGCAGGCTTTCCAGCAGCATTCACATTTAAAGAAAAGAATTTAAAGCAAACAAGGCATGATTCAATGAATTATGTGGTGACCAAGGGTATAATTCCCCTCCCCCCCTTTGTTTTGTTTTGAAGTTGCACCTTCAGAATGCCATGGGCACATCCCATGATTCCTTTCCATTGAGCACAAAATTGTTGAAATGTTTTACTAACATATCCAGAGACGTTACCAGTTTTTACAACTTTTGCTATCCCATATAGGAAAAACATTCTAGACAATGAGCAATTACATGTTTAGTGGAATCACCAAATTGTACACTGGCCATCAGAAATCCTGAGTAAGTGTCAATTGTCATATATTTCAATTTTCCCAATTCTATGACAGGAGTAACATTCATTTGCTGTAAGTGATTAGGAAGAAGGCCTCAAGGATTTACTCCGTAAGGGGGCACAGCAAACGCTGTGGGCACACAGCACAGGGTTTTACAATTTAATGAGTAGTTTCTCTTGTTAAACCAAGCTGCTCCCTTAAGCTTTTTACTGTTTTGATGATGTAAAACATGTGATTGTTGAGCAAACTCAACTTGAGATAAAGCAATCAACCGAGTAAACTTATCAGCTAAAGCAAATGAGCCAGGGAGAGCTATGTGTGCTCTTATATGACCCACAAGACATGGTATCCTGAACTTGTTGAAATAACATTTTAACTTGAATATTACTAGTCCCAATACATGGAGCAATTTCTGTAACTTGAAGGGTTCTAAAAATATAATGACTATCGGTATATAAATTAAATGAATTATTCACAAGGAGTTTAAAAACCATGGTAACAGCTCATAGCTCAACCATTTGAGCTGAACCTGGAGTTGTTTGCACTACATACCCTTTACCATTAATAACATAAGCAGCTTTTCCACTAGAAGAAACATCAGTAAAAACTAACATAGCATTTCTCACAGGATGTTTGATAATAACTTTAGGAAAAATAAAAGAATACATTTGTAAAAACTGCAATAACCTATCAGCAGGAAAATAATTATCAAATCGCTCTGTAAATTGTGCAAATGCAACAATCGGCTTGTTGTTTAGTGTAAGGTACATTATAGCACTGGGCTCTTTTCTGAAGTACCTTCGAGATTCTACTCCCCATTTCTACACAAGCATGCTACAGTGTTGTAACATGGATTTAACTGGTGAAACAGGAAGATGTAATCATAGAAGAGGACTGTTTTGCCAGGTATTGCTGTAGGAGTAAGTCTTGTTGGCAAAATAAATGCTTGCCAAGGTTGATTATGATTAACATAATATTCTTGCTGTTTTTGAGTAGCATTTTCAACCTGCAAAAGAACCTGCCCACCTAGTTCAGTCAATTGTCTGGGTGAATTAGGATCACCATCTCCTGTAAAATTTCACTTAAAGGTGCCAAATCTCCAGGAGAGAATTTTAAGTAAGGCCACAGCCACTGAATGTCCCCTAACAACTTTTGAAAACCATTTAAAGTCTTTAACCCATCTTTTCTTATTTCCAATTTCCGAGGCTTTATTTCCTTAGGATATAATATTGAGAAGGTGGTTCCTTTTGAACCTTTTCAGGGGCTATAATTAATCCTTCATAAGTTAAATCTTGCTGCAATTTATGGTAAGTAGCCAATAAAATTCTTTCATCCTTATAAGCAAGCAAAATATCATCCATATAATCCTGATTTTTTTGTATGGCTTGAGCCACAAATTTTTGACATAATGTAGGGCTATCAGCCATCCTTTGAGGTAAAATTCTCTACTGATATTTCTCCCTGGGTTCTTTAAAATTTATAGATGGAACTCTAAATGCAAACCTTTGGCAATCTTGAAGAACCAAAGGAATTGTATAAAAGCAATCTTTTAGAGCTAATACAATTCTATATGTATTATTGGGAATAGTAGGAGAAGGTAAACCATTAATTGTAAAGCTCCCATTAATTGCATTGTTTCATTCACTTTTTTAAGATCTTGTAACAGCCTCCACTTGCCTGATTTCTTTTTTATCACAGAAATTGGAGAGTTCCAAAGAGAATTAGAAGGCTCAATATGGCCAATATGCACTCTCTTAGTTAAAGAAGCCATTAACTTCCTCAGTCCCTTTTCTTCCTTCATAGATGCTTCACAGGGCTGTTGTTCAACATTCATAGTAGAAAGTGAGTGCAAAGAAAAATCTGCATTATGATACTCAGCAGCCTCTTCCTCTAATTCTGTCTTATCATCAGTATCCGACTGCTCATCAGCTTTGAGGGAGTCTCTGCATAAAGCTGTTCCTCCTAGGGAGCAGGAGTTTTAGATAAGTTAGAAAATGTCTTTTCCCTGTCAGAATGAAGATCCAGACTGTCCCTAATAAGTGTCCAGAGGCTAAAAACATCTATTGGAATTTTTTTCTGGACCATGTTCATCATAATATTGTTGTATTTTAACTCCTATATGGCCCCAAGTATCTGAGTTCAAGATTCCTTGCTCAGGAAACCAAGGACAAATCTTCTCTGCAAATTCTAAAAATGATGTTCAACTTTAGTACCTCTAGCTTTCAAAATATTCTTAAGCAAATGTACAAACAGCTGTTTACTGTTTCCATGGGCCATGTTTATACTCCAGTCTCTTCATTGCATTTACACTGGGCACTGCTTTTATATTTACACCAGGTGCTCTGCATTACGCTGCCGCCCCCCGAGTTACTCACCACACTGAGCACTCTCTCAGAATCCCCAGGAGTCAGGCCTCATGGCTGGGATCCACTTGTCCGAGCCTGCTCCAACAAGTCAGCTGGGTTACCTGAAACAGGGGGGTTAAGACAAACAAGACAAAGACAACTGGACAGAGTCCTGGGGACTGTTGGTTGATGCCTCTCAGCACACCGAACAGCCATGAATTTATTTCAGAACCTGGTTATATACAGATTAAAGGCAGAACAAAGCACAGCATTGTCAGTTGACCACCACCTTATCCTGTCCTTGAGTCAAGAAATCAGCAGTCTCACTATATCTTCACATGCCTCCAGCAGCCTGAAGTTTTATCTTCTATCACGCGGTAACTCCAGCTGCATCAGCAGCCTGCATCTTTACTGGATACTGTGTTCATTTTCATGAGCTTAATCAAAACTTTCTCCCAACTCTCAAGGAGACTGAAATGGGCTAATTATCTCCCAAGGAGACTGGAGCAAGCATAGACTCCAGATGGAAACTGAGTCACTTGTAGGCTCCTACACCCCACTCACCTAAGAACCAGAGAGGGCAACAGAAACCAAAGAATAAACACTGACCCAATAAAGATCAGATCAGATATTAGCACCTACAATTACAATCTTCCCAAACCTAAGTGCCTAGACACCAGCATAAAAATACATCAGCCAGGACAACATATCTCCACTAAAGCTCAGCAACCTTACTACAGTAAGCCCTGAGAAATGAAATATAGATGAAGCATAGGACAAGGTCTTCAAAATAGCTTTTATGAAAATAATAGAAGCCCTTAAAGAGGAAACAAAGAAACCCACTAAAGAAATCTATGAAATACAAACAAACAGTGGAACAAAATGAATAAAACCATTCAAGATATGAAAATGGAAATAGAATCAATAAAGAAAGCCCAAACTGAGGGAAATCTGGAAATGAAAAATTTAGGAATTCGAACAGGTATCTCAGAGGCAAGCTCCATCAATGGAATACAAGAGATGGAAGAGAGATTCTCAGGCATAGAAGACAACAGGAAAAATGGACACACCAGTCAAAGAAAACGTTAAATCTAAAAAGAATGCTGCCACAAAACATCTAGGAAATCTGGGCCACTCTGAAAAGACTGAATATATAAATACTAGGAATAGAAGAAGGAGAAGAAACCCAAGTCAAAGGCACAGAAACTATTTTCAACAAAATCCTAGAAGAAAAATTCCCTAACCTAAAGAAGGGCATGCCTATCAAGGTACAAGAAGCATAAAGATTACAAAAAAATAGACTGGACCAGAAAAGGAAGTGCCCTCAGCACATAATAATCAAAATGCTAAATGTACAGAACAAAGAAAGAGTATTAAAAGCTGCAAGAGAAAAAGACCAAAGCAGATATAAAAGATAGACCCATTAGAATAGCATCTGATTTCTCATTGGAGACTCTAAAAGCCATAAGTTCCTGGACAGATGTCCTATAGACTCCAAGAGACCACAGATGCCAGACCAGACTACTGTACCCAGCAAAACTTGCAGTCACAATAGATGGAGAAAATAAGACACTCTATGATAAAACCAAATTTAAGCATTACCTATCTACAAATTCAGCTCTACTGGAGATGCTAGAAGGAAAACTCTCACTTAAAGAGATTAACTATGCCCAAGAAAACCCAAGGAATAAATAATCCTGGCTAGCAAATCAAGGGGAGGTGCATAGCACAAGAAAACAGCAGGAATCAACAAATGCTGCTCACTGATAATTCCCAACATCAATGGTCTCAAGTCTCCCAATAAGAAGACACAGACTAACAGAATGGATGCAAAAACAGGATCCATCCTTTTGTTGTGTCTAAGAATCACATCAGAACATCAAGGATGGACATCATCTCAGGATAAAAGGATGGAAAAAGATATTCCAAGCAAATAGGCCTAATAAGCAGCTAGTGAAGCCATTTTAATATGTGACAAAACAGACTTCAAACCAAAATTAACCCGAAGAGATAGGGAAGAACACTACCTACTTACCAGAGTAAAAATCCACCAAGAGGACATTTCAATTCTTAACATTATGCCTCAAACACATGGGCACTCATGTTCATAAAAGAAACACTACTACAGCTTAAACCACATATCAACATTTACAAGCTGATAATGGGAGACTTCAATACCCCACTCTCACCAATAGACAGGTCATTTGACAAAAACTAAATAGAGAAATGCTGGCGCTAACTGATGTTACAAACCAAATGAACCTAACAGATACTTACAGAACATTTCACCCAAGTATGAAAGAGTAGACCTTCTCAGCACCTCAAGAAATTTTCCACATGTTCAGTCACAAGCAAGTCTCAACAGATACCAGAAAACTGAAATAACACTCTGGATCTTATCTGACCACCATGGATTAACACCAGATATCAAGAAAAACAGAACCAATCAAAAGCTTACAAACTCATGGGAACTGCACAACTCACTACTGGATGAAAACGGGATCAAGACAGAAATTAAGAAAGAAATTAAAGACTTTCTAGAATCCAATGAAATGAATACACAGCATTTCAAACTTAAGGAACACAATTAAGCTAATTCTAAGAGGCAAGTTCATGGAATTAAGTGCTATTAAAAAAAAAAAGCCAGTGGTGGTGTCTCATGCTTTTAATCCCAACACTGGAGAGGCAGAGGCCAGCCTGATATACAATGCAAGTTCTAGGACAGTGAGTGCTGTTACACAGAGAAACCTTGTCTCTAAAAACATACAGGGAGAGGAAGAGGGAGAGGGAGAAAAAGAGGGAGAGGGAGAGGGAGAAGGAGAGGGAAGGAGGAGGGAGGGAAATATTCTAGCAACTTAAAGCACACCTGAAAGTTCTAGAACAAAAGGAAAAAATAACACCCAAAAGGAATAAAAGGCAAGACATAATCAAATTTAGAGCTGAAATCAATAAAATACAAACAAACAAACCAATGAAACCAAAAGCTGGTTTTTTGAGAACATAATTAAATCAAGAGCAAATTAGCAATTTAAACAGACCTATGGCCCCTAGTGAAATACAAGCTGCAATTAAAAGTCTCCCAAACAAAACAACAACAACAACAACAACAAGGGCCTGACGGTTTTAGAGCAGAAAACTGTTAGACTTTCAAAGAAGACTTAATGCAAATCAAATGCTCTTCAAATTATTTCGCAAAATAGAAAGAGAAGGAACATTGCCCAGCTTGTTCTATGAGGTCAAAATTACCCTGGTACCCAAACCATACAAAGACTCAAGAAAGAAAAGGAATTACAGACCAATTTCCCTGATGAACAAAGATACAAAAATTCTCAATACAATACTTGGAAACCAAATCCAAGAACACATCAAAAAAATCACCCACCATAATTCAGCAGGCCTCATCCTAGAGATGCAGGGCTGATTCAATATACAAAAATCAGTAAGTGTAATGTACCATATAAACAAAGTAAAGACAAAAACCTCATGATCATCTCCTTCGATGTAGAAAGGGTCTTTGATAAAACCCAACACCCCTTCATGATAAAAGTCCCAGAGAGACATACCTCAATATAATAAAGACAATTTACAGCAAGCCCACAAACAGACTCAATATCAACTACTAATTTTAAAAATGCTGTACATGCTTGCCTACAGCCCAATCTTATGGAGTTATATTCTCAAGTGGAGCTCCCTCCTCTCAGATGACTATAGCCTACGTCAAGCTGACATAAAATTAGCCAGCTCAGACTGTTTCCAAGCTGCCCTCAAACTCAAGGTCCTCTTCATACTGTGGAGCGTTGAGACGGAGACCTGCACCAATGCACCCAGCAAGGCCCATTACATTTTAATTCTAGTTTTTCTTAAGTGGAACATAATGTCCTGCAGCAGATAAGGCCAGAGTACAGTAGATAACTGAAATGGTAGGCTGTATTTGGCAACAAGTAGATCATTAGCTTGAATCCCTTTGGGGGATCCCTGGACACTAAAGGCACAAACTGCATTCTTTGTAAGCTGAAGCATATGTTCTGCTCTAACATAGCTAGGATGAAGGTGATTTTATTTTCCTCCAATCTAATGAAGCTAAAGCTTCTAAACACAGAGAAGTTTGTCGTTGTTAAAGAATCCTAATAATTCTCTAATTTGCTCTGTTCAGAGTTGCATCAGTAGATGTTCTGAATACAGAACTGAATACCAGTGTGAAAACCATATGAAAAGGACAATAGAGATTTTCATGATAGATTATCACTGGGTTTATAGTCAGAAACTTTTTTTAATTGGAAATAAAATCACTGAGTTGAGTCACATATCAGGAACAGGGAAGTGGCCATCAGGTTCCTGCTCTCCTACTTCAAACTCACTGTCCAGGAACACAGGAAGAGTTCAGAGACACACACCCCCTTTTTAAAGAGGCGGGGCTTAAGAGTTAGTCGGGAAAGCAGGTGCTTACTAATGAGCACTTGGTGCCAGCTAACCCAGGAGGACAGACAGCTGTGCCACAGGATGGAGACACATAGGCATCTTCACAGGGAACTGTGCTACCCAGGACCTCACGTGAGTAAAGCAGGGCCCCTCCAGCACTGTGACTTTGTCGGAAACCAAAGCCATCAAAAGCAGGAAGGGGAAAGCTTTGGTTTTAAATCTGTCACATCTTTAATTTTTAAACGTCTCTGTCCAGCTCATTCTGGCTCCTCACTGAACGGTTCTGGTTTGTTTCTCTGCCATCGCCCTGGCACTCATGGGCTCTGTACTTCCAAACAGAAAGATGAAGACAAGTCTTTATTATTATTATTTAATTGTTTTTACATCCTGGCCTCTGTTTTCCCTCCCTCCTCTCCTCCCAGTCCCTCCCTGCAACTCCTCTCTGCCTCTCCACCCGCTCCTCCCAATTCCTGTTGCTTTCACCAGACTGAAAAAGGAAAAAAAAAAAAAAAAAAGTTTGCTTTTACTTTGAATTCCTCACTTCATAAATATTGTTTCTTTCCAAAGGTACAGTGTTTGCTGTAACTTAATTTTTGGTTTTGAAACATGACACGTAAGCCCGCCTTAATTGATATCCCCGCGCCTGAGTTATTAAATGACCATATTGGGGGGCACATTTTCTCTAAGTTAATTAGTATCTAAGCCAAAATGAGAAGGGATTGCCGTGTTTGTCAATGTTTAGATCCACCACACGTCTATTACATTAGGATGTATATTTAAGCTAAGCTTTTGACTGAAGCATATGAGCAGCTACATGCGGTAGGCATCATCTGTGTCATCGGATGCTGTAGGCACCATCTGTGTCATGGGATGGGCCAGTGTAAAGATCACCCAGAGTTAAGGAACAGAAGAACTTATCAGGGCAAGGACTGAGAAGCAGCCGCCAGAGGAAGGAAGGAAGGGAGTGTGTGGGCATGGTGGGGTAAATTTGCCAAATTTCAAGATAGGCTGGAAAGAAACTATCTTTATGAAGCCCGTTTCTCTGTCTTGTGAGTATGTGCCAGTAATTTTTTTTTTCTTTTTTAAGGAAAGAAATCAGAAACATGTTTTTAAAAAGAGCATTTCAGTTCTGTGGTGTGGTTCATTCCAGTAGTTAGGCCAGTGGTGTAGTGGTGAGCTCAGCTGCCCCCTCTCCTGGTTACAGCTGTGCTACTGAGGCAGCCAGGGCCAATTTCAATTTGTCTTCAATGAAAATATATTATTTTTATCATTTAGCAGTTAAATTCAAGTTTAGACTTTTTGAGCTTTTGGCTAAAATGAAGCTTTTTTGGTTTTGTTTTTCCCCCTCTCTCCTGTCTTCAGCGAGATCTAGTATGCACTAGTTGTCTGTAATTACAAGGGCAGGAGTCCGCCTAAGTACTACTCTGCCTGTGTCTCTCTGGTTATTGGATAGGCTAGAATGCCATTCACTGGGAGCTGTGGTTGAGGAGAAGCCTCAGCTAGCTTTACAGACTTGGAATCACTTTAAATGACGGCTAAGCTACACCAGCAAATGAGATTAAGCATAAGTATTGAAATGACACACGAAGAAGGCGAGATACATAATCCCGGGAGTCAGCTTTTTACACAGGGATTTGAGGAAATGCAGTGGCCAGAGAGGTTAGAGACAGATGGGAAGCAGGTGTCCGGGAAGTCCTGGAAGTGGAATGTTTCCAGAATGAGGAAGAACCTTGACTTGTGTGTATACACGCAGTCTCCAGCACTTAGAAGGTGCAGGCAGAAGGACCGGAGTTTAAGTCATCCTGGACCCCATAATGAGCTCTAGGTCAGTATGGCACTCTGTCTCAAAAAGAAAAAAGAAGTAGTAGTTTAGGAAATGTAAAGGAAATGCTGAGTGAAGAGATTACAGAGACAGGACAGCTGCTGGGTGTGGGGACAGAGAGCTGGAGAGAGCTGGACATGTTCAGAAATGGACCATTTATATCCGGGACAAAGCATCATAGTGAGGTGCGGTTTCCACAGTACCTCATTAAATTCAATTTCATAGTGTTTGAGTCTAGCTGTCTGAGACTCAGACATCAAACTATGTAACAAACAAACATCAACAGTATTCAGCCTTTGGTCTCCTCCATGGGGTGGGGGTGGTGGGTTGGCTCCAGAATGCCTCAGGCTATCAAATAGCTGTGGATGTTCAAGCCATTTATTGAAAATGAGGGTATTTTCATATAGTGATGACCTTCACACATACCCCTGCACAGTTAAATCTCCTCTAACTCACATACAATACTCAGTACAGTAGAAACACTATGCAGTTTTTATGTCGTTTTAGTTAACAAATAATGACAAGGAAAGTAGTCCATTCATTCCAGTACAAACATACATTTCCCAAATATCCTTATTAATAACTCTTTAAATCCACGGATGTGGAACTTGAAAGTATGGAAGGCAACTTTATAAGAAGAGTTGACATAAAGCAACACTAATTGGGAGTCAAGGCAGAGAAATGGGAGATGGTAAAAAGTATAGTGGCTCTCTTGGGATGCGGTTTATCCATTGCATTCTAGATGTACTGATTCCTGAGGTTTGCCCAAATGTGGGAAACTCGACTGCAAAAAGCGACAACAATAAAAACAAAACCAGAAAGATAGTTGGACTAAGAATGAGCAGTGTGTCTAAAAACAAGCAAACAAATAGGTATCAGGTAGTGGAATTAATCGTGCCCATGCCAAATCTGAATTTCTAACCCATGCTTTCCTCTAGATCCTTAACTTCATGAAGTTCTCCTAATGCTCTACAGATTCAGCAAATCCGAAACAAGAGTATCCACCTTCCCTCCCAGAGCTCATCCCCAAGCCTGGCTCCCTTAGGTTCAGATGACAGCACTGGCAATCACCCACAGGAACGTTGGTCGCCCACCCCCACTATCAATGCTACCTCTGGTTCTATCCACTCTTTCTCCACATTCTTTTGATCCCACTCCCCAGGATTCATCCTCCCTCTTGTCTCCACTTCCCCGGCCACTCACTCCTCTCTCTCTTGAGGCAGGGTCTCACTATGCAGCCCTTGCTGTCCTGGAACTCACAGCAATCTTCCCATTTCAGAACCAAGAGTTAGGATCACAAGTGTGTGTCGCCACATCCAACAGGATTCTATTTCTTAATTCCTGCTGCCATCACTTGGAAATGTTATTTTCCTCTAATCCCTTCTTCTCTTAACCCACCACCCATAATTTTACATACAGAGAGGAGAATGCCCAGCTTCCTTAAATGGAGAGTATGCATGGCCCTTGCTGACATGGCCTTGTCCCATATCTCACTCATATCTCCAGCTACTTTCTGCCGTCACACATATATCTTATAACAGCATTGAATTTCTCCTCGTTCTTCAGCTTGTTACTATTTTTCATACTAGATTATTATAAAGACAAAGCGATAAAGAGTACTATGGAGCCAGCTAGAAGAGGGCTCAGTGGGTAAAAGTGCTTGCTGCGGAAGCCTGACAATCAAAAGTTTGATTCCCCGCATGCCACAATGGAAGAAGAGAATCAAATCTCAAAAATTGTCCTCTGACTCCCACGTGTGTGTCATAACACACATGAGTGTGCAAACATATATGCACACTCCATGATAATAATTTTTATTTTTTAGAAAAGGATATTTAAGCCTAATTGATGGAAGATGACTAAGGAGGCGGAATACAGAATGATATGGGCCAAAGAGGAAAACAAGAGATGTTGTCTCAGTTTTTATTGACTACATTTCCCACACAGGTACTGACTCAGGGAGATATCAGAGAGAAGCATTTAGGATTTGGGATCTGATTAGAGAATTAGGTCACAGATGAGGAAGTAGCCAGTATGACTGGTTTTCACTGAATATCAACTGTGATATTTAATTTCACAGTTATAAGTATATCCACGTTAAGGCACCCGCTAGTTAATAAGTATGAAGTGGGTACTCAAGCCAGATGCTACAGATGTCCATGGGAGATAGGATTATCTTTGGGTAGAGAAATTAAGTTTCAGAACAGATAGGATCTGAAACTCAGGTAAGACACAAGAAGCAAAGACAAGGCTTAGTCTTGCAAATGTTCAGCACAAACATAGGAAGCAGCCAAGGCAGAGAGGCGCGGGCTATGATATGGCTTGGTTGGCGCAGTGCTGTTTAGTGTCCTCAGAGCCCTGTGCTCAGTTCCCAGCACCACATAAACCTGAGCATGGCGAAGCGGCCCAGCACTGTGGAGGTGAGGCAGGGGGGATTATAAATTCAAAGTTGTCCTCTGCTATACAGTGAATGTTGAGATTAGCCTGGCATACATGAGATCCTGGAGAAAGAAAGTTGGGGAGAGGAGAGGAGGGGTGGGAAGGGGAGAAGAGAGGGCAGAAAGAAAAAGGAGAAGAGAAAAATAGGGAAGGGGAAAAAATAGAACTAATATCTCTGGGTACTGAGTTTGAAGTGGGGGGTTACCTTGAAGGCACTGTAAGTGTGGACCCAGATTGGGGAGGCTGCTGCGGGAGTATGTAACCAGGGCTTCATCTACATGGAAGTCAAAATAGAAAACTTAAGAAGTTCTGAAGACGTATCATTTAGAGGACCATGGAAGGGCAGAGGCAGGGTCATGACAGTGCTCACAATCAGGGACAGGGCAAGATGTAAAGATAAAGCGATGGTCTGAAACATAGACTTGGTGTTGTACCAGTGGGGGCATGGGAGATGCAGGACACAGGAGTTGAGGCCTTATGCTCATCCCAAGGCTTTAGAGATGTTAACTATGTGTATTTGGATATGCCTTAAACATTCATACAGCATTATTTTGTTTGAGATGGAGCCTTATGATATAGCCCAGACTAGTGTTGAGCTCCTGGACTCAAGAATGAGCCACTATATTCAGTTTCATGCAGATGTTAAACAGCCTGCTTGTACTACCAGGCCTGGTACCACATTCTTGTAATCGCAGCATTCAAGGACTGAGGTGGAAAGATAGCAAGTTAAAATGGCAGTTTGGGCTACAGAGTTGAGGCCAACTTGGACTACACAGCAAGATCCCGTGGGGCCTTTCCTCATCCTTAGCTTCATGCTTATGAACAAACGTGAGTTGGACGCTCCAGGAGTACAACTGATTAACGTGACATTTATACAACAAACATTGTTTGATCCTCAGCCAGGACTTGAGGACCAGTTACAGATCGTTTCCTTAGCCTCTGTTGGGAAAGCATAAAGTTTCTCCCAAGGTTTGTTGATGTTGAGTGATGTTGACCATAGCTACATACAAGGAAGTTCAACAGAACAAACTTGTATAATTTTCAGGGAGACACTATTTTAGAGAATAATTATGTTGACTCAACTTTATATTGTGGAGTCAAAGTTAAAAGCAAACTAGGTTTTCCCCCCACACTTTTCCAGGAAGTACCAATTTCTAAACTTTTAGCCAGGGATGGCTGAGTGTTTCCTTGCTTATACCATTTCTCTAATATCCAGATGATAAAGTAATTTATCTTCATAGTTCATAGTGAAATTGCTTTTTAAAATCCCAATAAAAAGCTGGGCACACACCTTTAATTCTGGCACTTGGGAGGGTCTCTCTGAGTTTGAGGCCAGCCTGATCTACAAAGTAAGTTCCAGGACAGGTTCCAAAGTTACAGAGAAACCCTATCTCAAAAAAAACAAAACAAAAAAGAATCCCCAATAAAGAACAATATTCCACAGAAACAAATACAACAATGTTGTATTTATTTGCATGTCCTTTCTGATGTTGGGGATACCAGCATAGAGTCAGCTTGCTGTCATGGAACTCTGAAAAGCATGATGATTAGTAACTGCAGCTAGGAAGAATCATTAAATGCATGTGAGTGTTTTGCAAGCCTATCTTCCAACTCAAACTGAAGTTGGTACTTTAGGATGTTTCTGAATTCTTTCAGGCAACATAATCTTGTAAGTGTGTGTATATTCATGTGTGTGAGCACACACACACACACACACACACAAAGGTCTACTTGCACATTGTGTGCAAATGTGTAAAGGACAAAGGTCACCCTCAGATGTCATTCCTCATGTTCTAGCTTGTTCTGAGGCCGTCTCACTGACCTGGAACTCCCCAGAGTGGGCTAAGCGGTGGGTGATCAGACAATGGAATCTTAATCCTTACAGTTTTTCTGGGGGAAACATTGCCACACAAGCCACTTAGTGCAATAGGAGCCATTCTGTTTTGAGAGCTATGAAAACTTTCAGGAGTAAACGCTCCACCATCAATGAGTGTGGAAGTGGGGCGGTGTCACCGGTGGATGGCTCGAGGACAGCTTCTGAAAAGCTCCAGTACTGGGTCCAGTTTGTGCTCTCATTTTACAAGCTGAGGTTAAAAAAAAAAAAAAAAAAAAAAAGCAAGCAAGATTAGTCAGGTTGCTAAGAGCAACAGCTCATTGTTTCAGCTACTCCTCTGGGTCATTCTGTTCCAGGTGAAGCAAGTGGAGTCATGCTCGGTACTAGGCAGGACAGCCAGTGCTATAAGTGAATCACTAAATATACAACAGATCGGCATCTAATAACTGGTCTTTTCTGCCTTGTTTTACCTCGCGAGGAGATTATGAACAATAGTGTACAGCATGCTTTACCCCTAGACACTCTAGACCCTGTCAATCCAAAGTATTACAAGTGAGACAAACTAAATGAAGGATGTTTACTACATACGAATATTCAAATGAATATGGTAACTCGTTATCAGAGTTGGGTTTTTGTTTTGTTTTTGCTTTTGAAACAGGGACTCAGTCTGTAGTTCAAGATGCTCTTCAGCTCACTGTAGCCCAGGCTGGCCTCAAACCCATGTTGATTTTCTGGCTCTGGAGGGCTGGCATCCAGACAAGCCTAATTCACCATGCCCAGCTGACTATCTTTTTCATGACTCAAAGCAGAGACGGAAAATTCCTAAGAGCGCCTTTGTCTTCCTCCTGGCCCTGTCCAAACAGCCCAGCAGACACACAATCTTTCCAGTCACACTCTTTTCAACCCGAGTCATTTTGACATAGATCTCCAGGCAGCCATCATCAGTGAGTTGGAATCAGGGATCAAAATAATTAATTTTGGGGTTCTCCCTGACTTTCAGCTTTGTTGAAACTTCTGACTGCATGACTGCACGGAACAGGCATTTGAAGAGAAAGATTTATTGTAATGATTAAAAACATTGGCATCAGGGTCAAGAAGGTAGCATGGCGGCAGAGCACTAGCATTGCCGCAAAACAAACAATAGAAAAAGGAAGAAAAATAAGCCTAGCTTCCAAATCGATTGAAACCAGAACGCTGTTCAGAACCCTCCCCAAGCCAGGCACTGGACTCCCTCTTCATGCTCCAGCTTCTTGCCTTTTATGTAATATCTGTATCTGATTTTTTTTAAAAAAATATGCTTCCCCTTCCCATGCATATCCAACCGGCCAGTCATTGTCTCCTCCTGTCCAAATGCTCCAGAGAGCTAGTGTAGCCCACCCAGCTGGTACTGAGGTGTTTGCTAAGCACAGCCCTGTTACTATGTCTTTTCAGAGATTATAGACAGGCACCTTCTGAGTAGGCACTGACAAGTGTGTTTTTGTTTTTTGTTTTTGTTTTGTTGTTGTTGTTTTGAGACAGGGTTTCTATGTGTAGCTTTGGAGCCTGTCCTGGAACTCACTCTGTAGACCAGGCTGGATTCGAACTCACAGAGATCCACCTGCTTCTGCCTCTGCCTCTTGAGTGCTGGGATTAGAGGCGTGTGCCACCAACGTCCAGCCCAATGTGTTCTTTCTTTAGCTTAATGGCAGTTTCCATTTCAGGACAATTCTAAATCAGCACTTGATTTAGCTTTTATTGACAACTCATTAATGTGTGTGTGTGTGTGTGTGTGTGTGTGTGTGTGTCTGTGTACACATATATATGGAGAGGGAGATAGAGAGAGGGAGGGAGGGGGAGGAAGAGAGAGAACACTAGCTTCATGGGCTTGAGAGAAAGCTCAGTTGGTAAGTGCTTCTCTGGCAAGCGTAAGGACCCGAGTTAGATACATAATGCTTACATTAAGAAAGCTAAGTTTGGAGAGAGCAAGTATGTGTTGGAGAAAGGGGAGAGAAAGAGAAGTGGAATGGTGTGCAGAGAGGCAGAACCGGGTACATGCTGGTGGTGAGGAACAGTCTAATGTGAGAGGTCTGGGTTGCCACCTGAGGCCATAGCTATGCCCAGGCTTATACTGCTTGGAGGGCTATGTCTGTGATCTACACAGCCAGGGTCTGTGTTGATGTTGATGGCCAGTATTACCACTGAAGACCGCTCAGATGTCCATGGTCTGTGCTGCTGCCTGAAGCCATGTTGATGTCTGTAGTCTGTGCTTGTTACAGGTAGCCACATAGACGTGGTGGCCTATGCTGCCTCTTGAGGTCATGTTAGTGTCTGGACCCATGTTGCTGCCAAGGTCCATGTCTGGATCTGTGGCCCTACTGCAGCTAGGGTCTGTATTGATGCCCATGGCCAGTGTTATCACCAAAAGCCATATGGATGTCTCTGGTCTTCACTGCAGCTTAAAGCCCTCCCCCCACCATCAGCAGTGCAGAGGCAGAGGTGTGGGTGAAGGACAGCTGGCTCTGTCCCTTGCCTGGGCAGCACAGGAGAACTGGCCCCAGTGGCATGGAGGGCTGACCAACTCAGCTACCACCCAGGCCCACATCCAGGGCCTTGAATTGGCCCAACCCAGCATCCACCTCATCCATGAGCTGCTGAAGCACATGAAGGGGCTGTTCCTGCCAAACCACAGTCACAGGTCTCCATGACTCAGGGCCAACAGCTGGATATCTGAGAGAAGTTTCAGTGATGGTCCAGTATAGATGGTGTTGCAGAAGCCATGAGCCAGACAATGATTCGTTGTAATGAACATTTACAAGTAAAGCTGTATCGGCAAAAAGGTATACTGCATGGCACAAGGCTTCCAGTGACAAACGGCTATATGATGGGGAGGCAGGTAAAAGGAGGAGCAGGATGGTGAATGCACAGTGGAACTGGAGACTCTAACTGTGACAGTGTGAGAGAAGGCTGCGGTTGATAGAGGAGGAGGTCGTGCCCAGAGGGGCACATAAGACTTTTTTTTCAAGTTTAAACTTTTGTTTTCTATTTTCTTTTCAGGGGAGGTTACAAGGGTGGAGGGTGGGAATGGAAGAACTTGGAGATGAGTGAGATTGGGGTGCATGATGTAAAATTCCCAAAGAATCAATAAAAATTATGTTAAGTGAGTAAATAAATGAAAATGCAATACCTCTGTCCTCCAAATGCTAAGTTCCGTGGCACAAGCCTGTAATTCCAGAGATGGGCGGATCTCTGGAGATTGCTGACTAGCCAACCAGGCTTAATGATTGAGCTCTAGGCCAATGAGAGATCCTGTCTCCAAAATAAACAACCAAAAGGTGAGCAGTTCCTAGGAATAATATCCAGGGTTGACCTCTGATCTACAAATACTTGCACACACATCCAAGAGCTTTGTTAAGCTGATCTCACGTACCCCCCTCCCAAATCTCTTGCATAGTGCTGGGCATTGAGCCCAGGCAAGTACTCTAACACTGAGATAAACTTCCAACTGACATTTCCTTTATGTCCCTTTTATCTCTATTATTATTATTTTTTTTTTTTAAATGAGGACTGAGTGTCATGTATTCCAGACTGGCTTCAGATTTACTGTATTTCCAAGGCTGACCTTGAACTTTTGACCTTCCTGCCTCTACCTGTTGAATCCTGGAATTACAGGCAGGCCCTACCTTGTCACATTTTATATGATACCAAAGGTTGAACCCAGGGTTTCATGCATGCCAGGTAAGTATTTACCAACTGAACCAACATCCCTAATACTTGTCCTGTTTTCTGGGGTGGCATCTCCCATAGCTCAAGGTACCCTCCAACTTGTGATTGTTGCTGAGTTTCTGGGATTCTGATCTGTTTGTTTACAAAACATGTCTGCAGGGCATGGTGACACAGCCTTTTAGCCCAGCATTGGGAGGTACAGGCAGGTGGATTTCTGTGAATTTTGAGGCTAGCCTGCTCTACAAAATGAGTTCCCAGATAACCCTGTCTCAAAAAAACAAAACAATCAATAAATTAAATAGGAGTACTAGGACAGACACCTGGAGATTATTATGAGCCCTGGACACAGATAACAAGCAGTTACTACTACAATGGGTAGCATATACAGAGCAGGGGAGAACTTTATATTTATTAAATCACCAAATAAAAGAACAAAACAAGTCCCTGCGGCATGGAACATTGCCAAAATGGCCAGCTAAGTATCTGTCAGAAGCAGCTTAGAAAGGGCTCGCCTTTTATGAGAAGGCTTAATATTCTCTACAGGCTGTGTTTTGACATTTTCACTTATGCTACAGCTGATGGATTGGCTATAAAAAGATCTTGTTTTTAATATATTGTAAAACTGTAAGTTCTTAGAGTCAAATGAAAGCAAACAAATGACACTACTTGGGAAGACTGTGGACATGCCAGTTCACACCATAGATGACTAGAAAAGCAGCAGAAGCCCTGAAATGTAGTCTCATTTGCACATAGGGAAGTGATCTACAAACATCAGGAGACAGTGCCTTGCTCAGCTCCAAAACTCAAAACTTAAAGAGATGAGGTAATTTTGTTTAATGTTAAATGATTCCACAAACACCTTACTAATTGCCTACCTATAGAAACACAAGATTTTTAACATTGGTTAAGCAAAAACAAAACAAACACCCCCCCAAAAAAAACTTACAAGTGTCTTAAGTATATACAGAATCTAAAAATGCATTTTTTCTTTCAGAGCTGGGATTGAATCTAGGTCCTCACAAATGCTAGGCAAGCCCTCCACCTTGGAGCTACATCCATATCCTGTGGTGTGAAAAGTGTGCTAACATTTACATTATCCCCCTGCACACAGCCGTTTCTCTTATTCTTATTCCTTTCTTTTGGTCTTTTAAAAAAGACAGGGTTTCATGTAACCCCTGCTGGCCTCAAATTCACCATGTAGCTAGGGATGACCTTAACTGATCATCCTGCCTTTGCTGGTTCTGGGGTTACAGGTGTAACCACACCTTGGTCCAGATGCAATCTCTCTCTCTCTCTCTCTTTTTTTTTTTCTTTCTTGAAACTACCTGACTTTTTTGTTTGTTTGCTTGTTTGTTTAAGAAAGGGTTTCCCTGTAGTTTTGGAACCTGTCCTGGAACTTACTCTGTAGAGCAGGCTGACAGAGATCTATCTGCCTCTGCCTTCTGAGTGCTGGGATTAAAGGTGTGCGCCACCACGGCCTGGCTTCTAGACACAATCTTAAGCATTAACATTATAGGAACATATTTCTGTGTAACTTACATACAAAATGCATGCATATTAAGCACATGAATATTAAGCACACTCATATTAAGTATACAATTTGAAGTTGTGCAAAACTAAACATTATGCCAGCAGCATCTGGATTTCGTGATAAATAAAAATAAATATTAAACATTATTTTATTCTTCTCTCATACATTACATCTTGACTGAAGTTTCCCCTTCCTCCACCCCTCCCAGTGCCCTCACTTCCTCTCTCCCCTAGCTTCACTCCTTCTCTATTTCCCTTCAAAAAAGATCAGGCCTCCCAGAGATATCAATTGAAAATGACAAAACAAGTTACAAGAAGACTAGGCACAAACCCCCACAGAAAGGCTGGTCCAAGCAACCTAGTAGGAGATAAAGGGTCCCGAAAGCAAGCAAAGGAGTCAGAGACATACCCCATTCCCACTGTTAGGAGTCCCACAGGAACACCAAGTTAGATAACCATAACAGATATGCAGAGGACCCAGCTCAGCCCCATGCAAGCTGATGACTGTCACTTCAGTCTCTGTGAGCCACCATGAGCCCTGCTCAGTTGATTCTGTGGGCCGTGTTGTGGTGGTGTCCTCGAACCCTCTGGCTCCTACCATCCTTCCTCCCCTTCTTCCGCAGGGTTCCTCTGTCTCTGCTGAATGTTTGGCTGTGGGTCTCTGCATCTGCTCCCATCAGTTGCTGAATGATGCCTCTCTGATGACAACTGGGCTAGCACAGACCTGAGTAAAGCAGAATATCATCAGGAATCACTTCATTGGCTTTTTAATTTTGTTTTATTGTTTTATTTTATTTGACAGTTGTGTTTAATTCTATCCTGCCCAGCTTCTGATTCCTGGCCATCCAGGCAGTGTCAGGCAAGGGATCCCTCTTGTGGACTGGGACTCTAATAGACCAGTCATTAGCTGGCCAAACCCACAAGTTCTCCAGCACCTTTACTTCAGCACATCTTGCAGGCAGAACAGATTGTAGGTCAGAGGTTTTGTGGCTGGGTTGATGTCCCAGTCCCACTGCTTGAAGCCTTGTCTGATTATAGAAGAATGATGGTTCAGGCTCTGTAAACCCGCCACCCCCTTTATTAGGAGTCTTTGCTAGGGTCACTCTCCTAGATCCCAGGGATGTTACACTGCACTAGGTTTCCACATCCCGTTAAATGCCCCCCCAATTTCAGTCATCTTTCCCAGTACTCCCTCCCTTCATCCCTCCACATCCCTCCCATTCCCATCCCCACCCATTCTCACTTTACCTGAAAATCTAGTCTATTTCCCCTTCCCAGGGAAATCCATGTGTTCTACCTTGAGCCCTTCTTGATACTTAGCTTCTCTGGGTCTGTGGATTGTAGCATGATTACCCCTTACTTTACAGCTAATATATACTTATAAAAGAGTACATACCATGCATTTATGGGTCTGGGTTACCTCACTTAGAATTTTTTTTTCCATGCATTTGCCAGAAAATTTCATGACGTCATTGTTTTTAACAGCTGCTCCATTGTGTAATAAGTACTGCATTTTCTTTACCCATTCTTTGGTTGAGGGAATCTTAGGTTGTTTCTAGTTTCTGGTTACTATAAATCAACATGCTATGTACATAGTTAAGCAAGTGTCCTTGTGGTAGGATGGAATGTCTTTTGGGTATATGGCCAGGAGTGATAGCTGGATCTTGAGGTAGGTCAATTCCCAATTTTCTGCTGTATTGATTTCCAAAGTGGCTGTCCAAGTTTACACTCCCACTAGCAATGGAGGAGTGTTCTCCTTACTCCAAAGCTTCACCAAAATGATCTGTCACTTGTGTTTTATTTTGTTTTGTTTTCTTAATCTTAGCTATTCTGACAGGTGTAAGAAGGAATCTCATAGTCATTTTGACTTGCATTTCCTTGATGGCTAAGGATGTCCCGAACATTTCTTTTAAGTGTTTCTCTGCCCTTTGAGATTCTTTTGTTCAATTTTAATTGGATTATTTGATTTGTTGATGTCTACTTTCTTGAGTTCTTTGTATATGGATATCGGCCCTCTGTCAGATGTGGAACTGGAGAAAATCTTTTCCCATCTGTAAGCTGCATTTTTGTCCCATTGATGGTGTCTTTTGCCTTATAGCTTTTCAGTTTCATGAGGTCTCATTTATTACTGATTATTGACCTTAGTGCCTGCGCTAAATATGTTCAGGAAGTGATCTCCTAAGCCAATGGATTCAAGGCTATTCCCGACTTTCTGTTCTATTAGGTTCAATGTATCTGGTTTTATATTGAGGTCTTTGATCTATTTGGACTTGAGTTTTGTGCAGGGTCACAGATACGGATCTATTTGTGTTCTTCTGTATGCAGGCATCCAGTTAGATTGGCACCATTTGTTGAAGATGCTTTCTTTTTTCCATTGTGTATTTCTGAATTCTTTATCAAAACCAGATGTCCATAGGTGTGTGGATTTATGTCTGGGTCTTCCATTCAGTTCCATTGGTCAACCTGTCTGTTTTTGTGCTAATACCATGCTATTTTTATTACTATAGTGCTGTAGTACAATTTTAAATCAAGGATGGTGATGACTTGGGATGTTCTTTTATTATACAGAATTGTTTTTAGCTTTCTTGGGTTTTTGTTTTTCCATGTTGAGTATTGGGCTTTCAAGGTCTGTAAAGAATTGTATTGGAATTTTGTTGAGGATTTCATTGAATCTGTGGATTGCTTTTGGTAGGTTGGCTGTTTTTATTATGTTAAGCTGACCAATTCATGAACACAAGAGGTCTTTCCATTTTCTGATGTCTTCTTCAATTTCTATCTTCAAAGACTTGGAGTTTTCATCATATAAGTCTTTCACTTGTTTTGGTTAAAGTCACCTCAAAATATATTATTTGTAGCTGTTGTGAAGGGTGCTAATTCCCTAATTTCTCAGCCCATTTGTCATTTGTGTATGAGAGGCTTCTGATTTTTATTTATTTATTTTTAGTTAATCTTATATCCAGCCACTTCATTAAAGGTGTTTATCAGCTGTAGGAGTTCCCTGGTAGAATTTCTGGGATCACTTATATATTCTAGTATATCACTTTCTAAAAAACAAACAAACAAAAACAAAAAAAACCAAAACCCCCCCCAAAAAACGACACTTTGTATTCTTTCCAATATGTATTCTCTTGATTGCCTTCCATTGTCTTATTATTCCTTATTAAATTACTATTTTGAATAAATATGGAGAGAGTGGACAGCCTTGTCTTGTTCCTGATATTAGTTGAATTTCTTTGAGTTTCTCTCCATTTAATTTAATGTTGGCTATCAGTTTGGTGTAAATTGCCTTTATTATGTTCATGTACCTTTTATCCCTAATCTCTTCAAGACTTTTTATCACGAAAGGGTGTTGGATTTTGTCAAAGGCTTTTTTCATCATCTAATGAAATGATCACTAAAAAGTTTCTACACCCCATAAGCCTCTCTACTGATGCAGCAATCCAAATCAGACCAAATCAAACCAAACTAGAAAAAGCCCAAGTTTAATGGGTACAATGCTCCTCGATGGCCTTCCACCCCCCCCCCCAGAGAGGAGATGGGAAAGAGTGACCAGAAAACTATGAATCTATTTTCTGGGGGACAGTTTAAAGACCCTGTGGAAGTGGCCTTCACCATCTCTCGGGGAGGGGTCATCGTTTGGTGGACTTTCTGAGATGCAGCAGGATTTGGAGGGAGATAAGGGAGGGGACTTGGGTGGAACTTCCACAATAACATCCCAGACCCTTTGGGGATATGGATGCCAAGGGCTGGGTGAAGCTTCAACCTTAACGATCATGTTTTTTTTTTTTCTCTCTCTCTCTCAGTTTGTTTATATAGTGGGTTACACTGACTGATTTTCATATGTTGAAGCATCCCTGCATCTCCGGGATGAGGCCTCCTTAATCATGATCTTCTTGATGCATTCTTGGGTTCAGTTTGTGAATATTTTATTAAGTATCTTTGCATCTATGTTTATGAGGGAAATTTATTTGTAATTCTTTTTCTTTGTTGAATCTTTGTGTGGTTTGTGTATCAGTGTGACTATGGTCTCATAAAATGAATTTGGCAATGTTCCATTTGTTTTTATTTAAAAAAATGATTTGAAGAATATTGGTGTTAGCTCTTCTTTGAAAGTGTGGTAGAGTAGAATTCTGGGCTAAACCCATCTGGCCCTGGGTGTTTTTTTTTTTTTGCTTGTTTTGTTTTTTAATTGGGAGACTTTTAGTAAGTGTTTCTATTTCCTTAAGGGTTATAGGCCTATTTAAACTGTTTATCTGATTTTGGTTTAACTTTGGTAAGTAGAATCCATTGAGAAAATTATCTATTTCTTTTAGATTTCCCAATTTTGTGGTTTTTAAAGTATGACCTGATGATTCTTTGGATTTCCTTGGTGTCTGTTGTTAGTCCCTCTTTTTGTATCTGATGTTCATTTCTAGATTTCATGATAAATAAAAAATAAACACTAAGTATTTTTTTAAGAAAATTGTTACACTTAGTTTGTGTGTGCGCGCATGTGTCACAGTATATACTTGGAGTTCATAGAACAACCGTGGGAATCGGTTTTCTCTTTCTACCACATGTGGAGCCTGGGGATCAGACTTAGGTAGTCAGGCTTGGTGGCGAGTACCTCTGTTTTCCTGCTGAACCATCTTGTTTCTTGTTTGTTTGTTTCATAAGACAGGGTCTCTCTATATCCCAGACTGACTTCAAACTCATGGCAATCTTCCTGCCTTAGCATCTCAAGTGCTAGGATGACAGTGTGGGCCACAATGCCCACACAAACATTGTTTTTTAGTTAATTTGTTTTAACTTTATACACTGGCTATGTAGTAATGTAGTATGTAACTTTAAAAGCCAGATAGATGCCTTCTTGAACATCTTCCATGAATAGTGGTTCCTTTGAAATGTCCATATCCCTTCTTTGGAGACTGATTTTGCAGACATGACAAAGAATTTTGTGCCAGGAAGCTAACCCTGGACCACTGGGGAGGCTCAAGGTTGCTACCCTAAGAGTCTCTTTAAGTGAAAGGAAAGCAGGAAGAGTTTCAGCCTAGGAAACACCTCCTGGGAGCTCTCAAAAGCCAAGGAATACTGTCAGTCTTCACAAGGAAAAGGCAAGGAAAGGAATTCTCTTTTCCAGCCTTCCAAAGGCAGGTTCTCCATTACCACCTGGATTTTAAGCCCCAAAAGTCTATGCTAACTCTTGACCTCTGGAAGTATAAGATAAGGAATGTATGTTGTTCTCACTTGTAGCTTGTAGCACTTTGTTTAAGCAATGATAGGAAACTAGTAAGCCATTTCTTGTCTAGGGGCTTCTGAGTTTAATGCCCAGGCATGTATCTCTTTATTAGCTAGCTGGTAGCCACCTGTGGCTCTCAAATATATCGAACACTCCAAATGAAAGCTTTTATGTTTCCTTCCCAAACCTGATCATCACCCTAACCTTTAGTCACTCTAGAAAGTGCCACAACCATCTAGCCAATTATTAAAATTAGAAACCTGGAAGTCATTCTTTATTCATTCCTTACAACTAATCAATCATAAGCTTCATCAATTTTATATCCAAATACATTATACATATACATATGTAATATACATACACATATACACGCATACATAATATACATATACACATGTACATATCTACTTCAGTCCAGTTTCACTGGCACTAATTCTTGATGCTTGGTTAACCCATTCTCCACCCAGCATCCCAAGTGGTACTTAGAAAAGATGAGATCTGAACTGTGTTAGAAGTTGATGTGCTAGCAGAGCAGACATGAATGACAACTTGGTTAACTTACAGAGCAATGATCACTCTGACCTCAGAAAGGAAGGTAGACGATGGCATGCACCTCTACCTACAAAATCACTCACGTACTTCCAGGATGATGTGATCCATGCTGGATCCAACAAGGCTGCATAAATGCCATACAAACCAGATCTGAAGCAGATCACAAGCTGCAAAAGTCCAATGCAGTTTGCAATCATATCAAGAAACCCCAGTGGATTGCTAAGACTGTTTAAATAGTGTCACTTAGGCAGGTTTGTGGACCAAGCCTCTAATCCCAGCACCTGGAAGCTGAGGCAGAAGGACTAACATGAGTTTGACAAAGTCTGCACTACACAGTGAATCATATGCCAGCTTCAGCTATTTGGGTACAGTGTAAGAAACTAAAAAATAGTTTTAAATGCTTCACTTGTGATATTTTTGTTTCTTTTTTTGGGACATGGGTGCAGCTATATTGCTCAGACCACTGCCCAGCTCCTCAGTCTCCTGCACCAAGTTGTGATCATTTTTTTTACATGTCAGGAGGTGCAGGTGCCTGAAACTCCATCCAGCCCTAGGGCATCTGCACAGGCGCCTCTTCCCCTTTCAGGGTCTTGGAGCTGCAACCAGCCTGGCAGAGACTAGAGAGACATCCGTGTCCCTCTATTAGACTACTGAAACAATGGACTGGAAAAACTGTAATTTCCCCAAGAATCTCATGCTGGCAGAAGGACGAGGCTGAATCCTGGTGCTGGAAACAGACTTCACACAAGACACTTTACTGGAGAGGTTGGAATCCAGACAACGATACACAGGACTACTTGACCTGGATCGCTTAGACATGCAAGTCTCAAACTCTATATATTTTAGCCTCAATTTAGGGCTTCCAAAATGAATCCGGGGGAGTGCATCTTTGGATCTCTTTGTTCCTCTTCCCAATATGGTCACATTGAATTTATTACTATCATTATCATTATACTAATTCAGCTGTTCTCGTTGACTTATGGAGACAGGTGGCTGAACCTGGTTCAGGGACACAAATAGTGACACCCACATTCGGTAATAGAATTGCCTAGTTCCCTTTAGTGGTCGGAGGCTGGCAGCTGACTGTTACACTCAGCTAGTACGTGTCTTGTCACTGGGCACTCCACCAGAGCCTCCTGGCTGGCGTGGCAAGGCTTAATTCCAGAGACCACTCTGGGAACAGGGACATAGCATTGCCTCCGTGCTTGGTCCGTGAGATGACTCTCAACTCGAGTGCAAGACTAAAACAACCATCTCATGGGAAAACTCAAGCTTCACTGTAGTCTTCGCCGGAGAAGAACACCCCCAGGCGAGAACTGGGGTCAGCAAACCGAGTGTACGTCACTGCTCCAGCTGACACGACAGCGGAAGGCGCGGCAAACAACAGCCCCGGCTAACAGAAATACGCGAGGAGGGGGCGGGGTGGAGCCGGGCGCCGCGATCGACGGCTCGGCGCTCCGCGGGAGTGGGGGGGTGGGGGGGATGGGGAGTAGGGAGACGTCTGCCTGGTGGAGCGCCGAGTCATCGAGCGGCGCGAGAGTAGCGGAAGCCTGGGGGTGCGCTTGCCCGGGCCTGCTGTGTAGGCCGGCTGGACGCTCGCCTGCTGAGTGCTGAGGTGGCGCCGGAGGGGACGAACCGGGCGAGGGCCACGAGTCAGTTGATGATTCACGAGCATCGTGTCAGACTCCGACACCTCCCGCTGCCGCTGTGGGCCTTGCGCTGTGTGTGATCCCGGAGCTGTCAGGCTCAGCGTGCGGGTGAATGGGGACCGGGGCGTGCAGAGGTAGGCCTGGCCCGGCTACTGCCCATCCCCGCAAGCAGAGGGGAGCGTAGCCACGGGTCCCGGGGCAGAGGTGTGAGAGCTGCTGAGCACCACTGCCCTGGGGTGGAGGGGGTTTGCTCTGGAAGACTGTCTTGGAGGCCCGCCCAACACTGACCATCTGGACTCTTGGCCTCCTAGGAAATGTGGTCGGCGTTTATATCCATCCCTGAACAAGCTTGTAAAATGGTTAGAGCTCAGGGATGGGCTTTGCTCCTCAGATAGGAGGGGTGTGGCGGGGGTACAATTTAACCGCAAAGATAATGGCTTGGCCCAACTGCAGAGGCTCTCTCTGGAAGGAATGCCAAACTGAATTATAGAGGGGCAGTGGGGTTCTGAGAACTCTGCAGCCCGTTTTATTGCGGTGAGTTCCATCCGCTCGGCGCGAAAGGAAGGTGTGTGTTAAGTTCTCCAGAAAAGCTTGGACTCGACATGTTTGTGGAAGGTACACACAAGGCAGAGAGTGCGCAGGGCAGTGACCTTAGTGCAGGAAGATGGTCCTGTCAGCCATTAACTATATATATTTAACTCCGATTTAGAGCAAGTGGATTTTCTTTCTATACCTCATTGACCCTGTCCGTATAGTGGAGTGAATGAGACAGGGTGCCATGATGGTTACAACACTATGTTAGCACAGTGCTGGGTGAAAGTGCTTAGCAATGTTTACTATGGTTACTCTGCTGGTGACTGCTTGCACAAATATACTTATAGAAAACACTTTCCCATGGTTGGGACATTACATTACAGCCTTTACCGCATGTATAGAGCACGATGGAGCTGACTGTTGTTGTATGTGAACACTGCCATTTCTTAGAGCCGGGGAGATGTCTGGTGGAAGGTGTAAAGCCGAAAACTTGACCTGAGTTTGGGTTCTCAGAACCTGGTAAAAATCAGTCTTTTGATTCGAGTGGCTGTAATCCCGGCAGCCAGAAACGTTGGGATCCTGGGAGGGAGGCATGGAGACAACAGAGAGCCTGCCTGCCTCTTAACAAGGTGAGTGTAGCCGGGAGTTGATGAGATTGTTCTGGGAGGCAGGCAAATTACTGGCAGAGAAAGAGAAGCGAAAAGCTCTTTTGAAGCAAGCTGACAGCTCCCGTTGGGATGGGATGGGCCTCAGATTTGGAAGTCCTTGCAGGTTGGCTCTGGGTGGGGCATTTCCCTTATTGTCTGGTCCACTGATCCAAGTGTTCACCCTGGCAGCCTTTCCTTCCTGCTGTTTTCATTTGTTTGGGTGTTACTGTCATGCCCCTGCACTCCTGTTCACCTTGGAGGACTGATGCTGCAGTTTGCCCTTTGACCCACGCAGCAGTCATTTCACTGGCCCCAGTGCTCAAAGCCGTTTGCACTTGGGGCCCCACACATTTGGATTGGGATACACAGTATGCACTGACAAATACAGATACGGTTGATTGATTTTAATTTTTGTCTAATCCACTATGTAAAGAAGCAAATTTTATCTTGTTTTACTTGTGCTCTATGAAACATAAATTCCCTTTATGTCGTTTAAGTCCATTTTGTCACATTACTCATCCCATATTAATGATAAAAATGCTGGTCACTGTCTTCAGTATAAAAATGTGTCTTTAGTGGTGCATGTCTATAAACCCAGCACTCAGGAAGCAGAGGCAGGCAGATATCAGTGAGTTTGAGGCTAGCCTGGTCTGCAGAGAAAAATCTCAGGACAGTTAGGGGTCTATAGAGAGACCCTGTCTCAAAAATATAAAAAAAACAGATTTTTTTTTTTTTTAAAAAAAGTGTCTTTGGGAATATTTTATCCAGAACAAATAACAGATAGTTTGTTAAAGTTTCTGGTTTCTGTTGTTGTTCCTGTTTGTGGAAACAAAATGATTGGTTGGGATCTGTTGTGTTCTGGGGCCAGCTTCTACAACGTTCATTCCTGAAATCAGAAATGAGACCTTTTTCAGCTCCATACCAATCTCAATGTTCTATGCAGTGCCCTGCACAGACTAAAGACTCGGCAGTTCTTGTTCACTTCATGTTTTATTTCCAAGGCTTTTAGAACCTTTGTTGGTGGTTTGCTACTTCCATTATCTTTAAATTTTTCCATGTTCCCATTTAATTCAGAAATATAATTATAAATGTTTAAAAAGTAAAGAATATAGCAATAGCTTGTAAAATGTTACCAACTGCATAATAGGTATTATATATATTTATAAATAAATATGCATTTATAGGAGAATGGTGCATGCCTATAACTCCAGCACTCTGGATGCTTAGACAGGGGAGTTGTCATGAGTTGGAAGCTTATGTAATGAGTGCTAGGACAGGCCAGCCAGGACTGTGTAAGGCTGTCTCAAACAAACAAACAAACAAACAAAAACCCGCAAATAAGACCAAGTAACAAATGGTGGGACAAGGAGAGGAGAGGAGATGGAAGAAGAGAAAGGAGAGGAAAGAGCATCAGTACTGTGAACCACTGAGAAGAGCCATACGGCTGAAAGAACAGCCTGGCAGATTTTCATTCTGAGGTGTGTTGTGACTTTTTCATTTGAGGCCTTGTGAATATACTATCTCATCATGCATTTGTGTATTTATTTATTTATCTGTTTATTTACTGGGACAAGGTCTTACCGTAGAACTCTGGCTGGCCGGGAACTTGCATGTAGTCCAGGCTCGCCTGGAACTCAGAGAGAGTGTGCTCAACCATGTCCAGTATGAAATAATTAGTTTTTAAAATTCAAGAAATACTGATGCTGGGCGGTGGTGGCACATGGCTTTAATCCCAGCACTTGGGAGACACAGGCAGGCCGATCTCTGTGAGTTTGAGACCAGCCTGGTCTACAAGAGCTAGTTCCAAGACAGTCTCCAAAGCTACACAGAGAAGCCCTGTCTTAAAAAACAAAGACAAAAACAACAACAACCAAAAAACGCAAAAAAAGAACACTTGTGTTTTCATAGTTTATACAGCTAGCTAACGGATTAGTTAGTATAACAGCTCAGTAACTTGGCAAACACAAAGCACCCATTAATCGGCACGTTTATTGTTCCACATAAAATAAAAAGACCAACTCCAATCGTTTGCTTTGCCTCACCCAGCAAATTAAATATCAGAACAATTAGTCAGCTCACATTTGGCCAGTGGAGGGAGGGTTATATACAGGAACACATAGGACAGCCATTTTAGAAGAATAGTTTTGTCTCTAATGATTAAGTAGTACTTTAGACTCTTGTCAGAATGCTCATTTGACAGTTGCTTTTCATTGGATAGAATTAGCCTTTTCTGGGTATTATGCTTTCAGAGTGGGCCTCATCATGGGACAGGCTGCATGGTCAGGGACTCCACTGAAGTGTACCCACATCAGAAGACTCTCGATGGTCTGACTGCTGAGCCTCAGAGGGCAGCACCACTCCCGTCACATCCTGGGTTCCTAGTTCAAGTTCCAAATCTTGCTGTGCTTCCTCAAACCTGAGCACTGGGGTCAGAGTCCTTGAGGTGAAACTTAACATTGCTACTGGAAAGTTTAAAGTGCTCCATAAAACAAGTCCCTCCCCTTTTCTTGTAGCCTCCTCCCATCTCTTTTTCTCTTCCTTATCTCATGTCTCACCATGTGGCCAAGATTGGCTTCCAACTCAGGATCTTTGGATCCCCCTACCTCAGCCTTCCAAGTGCTGGGATCTAGAGACAAGTTCCCTACACCAAGCATCTCCTGCTCTGACTTTTGCCTGTGTAAGTGAAGGGTGTGGGGTGAGGGCAGATGGGGAGATAGGTAGGCAGAGGAAGTGTTTTCATGTCTGTAGCAAGGCCACAGTGCTGAAAGGGAGGGTGGCATCTACAAGGGTGGGGTGAGAAGGACCTGGGGTTTATGTGAAGCCTTTCCGGAAGAGGTGACACTTAGCCAGGTTTGAAGCCTGGGTAGGAGTCTGGGCAAGGGGAAAGGAGTTGAGGTCCAGGTGCTGCCGTCAGTCTACTGTTGGAAGCACAGGCTTTCTGATGTGCTTGATACTAGTAACGGTCAGAGAGACACGGTTTCAAAAATGGGACGAGGTCCAGATTAGCAATCTGGATTTTATTCCATGGTGAGGTATGCTGATTGGTGTGACAATCAGATCTGGAAACTTATGTCACTTTGAAAGTCTGTGGGAGAAGGGCAGGGCTGGAGAAGGGTACACCACTGTGACCACTCTCTCAGAGGCAAGACAGCCGAGGCTCAGCTAGGGAAGTGCTGGGAGAATGTGAAAGCTCATAGGTGAGTTAGTAGGGCTTAGGAGGGAGGTACTGTTGAGGAATGGAAGCGGCAAGATATCAGGGCATTTGGATGAGTTGTACATAACTGAGTTAGCGAACAAACCAGGAAACACAGGTTTGTGGGAGAAAATGAGTTCAGTTTGGGACACCGACTTTCAGGTGCCTTGGGGAAGTCTATGGGCATTTGGAGCGGACTTTGAGGCCTGGCATGTAGGCTCAGACCAGGTCTTGGAAGTAGAGTTTCCTCCTAAGCATCTTTGTCTTCCCAAAGAAGTGTCATGTGAGGGCAAAGACATGCTCTTTGAAGATGTAATCTTGAATCTTGGGGAAGTAATTTTCTCTCTCTAGGCCTGTGTCTCCCTTTTTGTAAAATGAGGGAGTTAACCAGACAGATGATTCTCTACCCAAGTTTTCTAACAGTCTACTATGTTGGGCTCACTTGTGAGTATACCAAGTATTTTTATTTTTTTATTTTTAGTAAGTCCTTTGAACTAATAATTAAAGAGTTGATATTTGTTCATCTTTTGAATGAAAATTGCATTTCAGTGTGCTGGTGAGAGAAGTGGATGGCGTATGTTCAGCCTGCTGGAATTTCATCACTTGATGCTCCAGTGGGGGTGTCATGCAGGAGGAGTGGGGTGGAGCAAAGATTACAAGCCTCAGTACTAAACAACTACTTTCAGCTGAAAAGTTTTGTTTTTCTGCTTCATAGTTGTTCCAGTTATAAACAGTAACTTTTATTTATTTATTTATTTGTATCATTAGGAACTCTATTTTAAGAAACTCTCAACTAAAAAAAAGCAAGTCATGGAGAAGAATGGGAATAACCGAAAGCTTCGGGTTTGCGTCGCTACCTGCAACCGCGCAGATTACTCCAAACTGGCCCCAATCATGTTTGGGATTAAGACAGAGCCTGCCTTCTTTGAGCTGGATGTGGTGGTCCTGGGCTCTCACCTGATAGACGACTATGGGTGAGAATACCAGTGTTTTCATGCTCTTCCTTCAGCAGTGTGCGTGGGAGGGCTTGGGTTTTGTAGGCTTATGGACCTACTATCAAACCCCAGTTCTTTCTTAGTCTCTATGGACCTTGGGGAACTTGGGAAGCATCTCAGAGTCTGTTAGTTCAGTTATAAATCAGGGTGAAAACCAACATGGTGATGAAAGCTGTCACAGTGATGCTGTTTTAGCAGATACCTGATAATTGACAGCTGGAAGTATTGTTACCTGTTACTACAATCAGAAGAAACGTTTGTGTATGTAATTGTATATATAAAATTGGATTATAATAACATGACTTCATGACATAATTTTTTTGGTCTTGGGGTTTGAGCCCAGAGCCTCAAGCAAGCTAAACCTGTGCTTTACCGCAGGGCACCCTTATTTCACACCAAGGTGGCTTGTGAGTTCCAATGGCTGTTCTTCAAAATGGTTTATGGAACTGAGTATATTGGTGTGTGCCTATAATTGTACTACTTAGGAAGCAGAGGCAGGAGGATTGCTTTGAGTCTGAGGCCTGCCCAAATTACAAGTGGGGGCTGTAAAGTAAGACCCTGTCTCCAAACAGAAATAAAACAACAAAACCAACCCTGGTTTACAAGCCAAGCACATATAAAGTCATATATATGAAACAAGATTTACAAAAATCTCATTTATTTTATGGTAAATTAAAATGATGTATTCCCTATGTGTGTACATTAAGGTCTGTGCTGTAAGCAGGGTATATCTGAAAATTGAAGGGTAATCTGAGAGCAGTGAATACACCAGGAAGGAGCCTTGGCTTTGCTCTCTGCATACATTTAGCGCACCCTTGTGGAGTGAAAATGTTCATGCAGCCGCCAAAGACTTGGAACATGGTATATGAAAGAAGCTAGCGCTCAGTCAAACTCACTTTCAAAGTACTTTTAAGTCGGGGAGAAATGAATGGCAAGAGCAGTGAGCAGAATACCCGCTGTCTCCTAAACTCCATGTGGCAGCTTGCTGTAGGAGACCGTTAAGGAGTGGGGAGGAGGCGTATAGGTACCACCATAGATTATTTTTTAATTGAAATGAGTCTGGCTATCTAAGGCAGTCAATCACTTGAGTGATAGGATGCTTATAGGTTCTCTTCTGTGACAGAGCTGGCACAGGAAGGCTGGCTTCTGGGAAGGAGGCTCTCTCTAGGAAGTGATAGTTGCTACAGCAACTGAGGTAGAAAGGTAATATTTGATGGTGAGACTATTGAATAAGAAAATCAACTAGTACTTAGGAAAATATATGCTATGTTCCTTCCAACTTGAGGAACTCAATAACAAAAGACAAGAATGTAAGAAATTTAGCATAATCTTATACCTTTTTAGTCTTAAACTATGTGAATACATTTTACAAATATTATTTATTTTCAAAAGAAGTATAGCCTTCTTCTGAAATTACAGACATATGTCTCTATGCCTGGCTTATTTTTGTTGAATTTATTTATTTATTTATTTATTTATTTTGAGACAGAGTCTGTCCATGTAGTCTATCTAACCTGGAAATTACTAGATAGTCCGGGCTAGACTTGAACTTGTGGTGATCCTCCTATCTCTGCCTCCCAAGTAGTGGCATGCATCACCATGCTGCCTTGTACTCTCCTTAGGCTTTGCTGCTGAGGCTGGTTCCCAAGTCTAGGACTTAGCTGATCCTTCTGCCTCGGGTTCCCAAATAGATGGGACTTAGGAACATTTCTATGCCTGGCTTGTATAATGTACTTTTATAAGGCATTAAAACAGTATGGACTGAGCTAGGTGTGGTGGCACACGCATTTAATCCCAGCACTTGGGAAGCAGAAGCAGGCAGATCTCTGTGAGTTCAAGACCAGCCTAGTCTACAAAGGGTGCTGCATGATAGCCAGGACTGTTACATAGAGAAACCCTGTCTTGAAAAGCCAAAAAAAAAAAAAACAAAAAACAAAAAACAAAAAACAAGAAACCCAACCAATGTGGGCTGGTGAAATGACTCTTCAAAAAGCCTAATGCCCTGAGTTCAGTACCTGGAGCCTACATAAAAGTGGAATAAATCAGTAGTAAAAATAAGCCACTTTCTATTTCAACTTACACATCCCCAGGTTTATGTTGGTTCACCTTTAGAATGTTGTAACTTAATGATTAATCTAAGGGGATAGGAATTCAGTAGAAATTATGCTTCTACTTTGGATTTATTCCTGGGCTAGAAATATTCGGTAAGGAACTCTGGATATAAAGGGACACAAACTTGCATGAGCTTACCATTCCGCCAGGACTCTGCCCATACTGTGTTTGTAAGCCAGGGTGTTTGGTAGAATAGGTATATAAAATGCATTTCTGCTTGTTTTGTTTGGTTGGGACACTTCCTCATTATGGAGCATGGCTGGCTTAGGGCTGGTGTGGGCCAGGCTAGTGTGAGCTTCCAGCAGTCCTTCTGCCTCTGCTTTCCAAATGTAACAGCAGGCAGACGCTGACTTCCAACAACAGCCTGAATGCACTTTCAGTGTTTGAGAGCTTTAATTTACAGTGAGGTTGTGAGGATTTACTCTCACTCAGGATTGTTTTCAGCCAGCATTCTCACACTTTCTAAGAGTTGAGTGTGAGGAGCTGGAGAGATGACTCATCGATGAAGGGCACTTGTTAGGAGTGACCAGACTCAGTCCAGCACTCACATGGTGGCCCACAACCGTCTGTAACTCCAGACCTGAGCCCCGTGGGCACCAGGCACACACATGGTTCACAGACACACATTCAGGCAGAATACTCACACACATAAATTTAAAGAGTAAATCTGAAAAAAATTTTTAAAGGGTTGAGTGTGAAAAGAAATCAAACGAATGTCAGCAGCATGCTTGTATTCATTTGTCCTTTCAGCAGTAGTTACTATACGCATGAACTGTGCACAGTGGCAAAAACAAAGTCCCTGCCCCCAAAGGCCCCACGTTCTGGTGGGGAAATGGATGATCCCCATAGAAGTAATAAAATACAGAAGCTAAAGGGGTCATTTCATGTATCATTTTCTTACACCATAAGAAATAAATTTATGGCATGTAGTGCTGTCATTCCTGTGGAACTTTAGGAGTAAATATTCAACTCAAATTACAAAATACTCTTTGAGAAAAACAAGTACAGTTTCTATGAGTTTCAGAACAGCTCGGATGAGGTTAGTTCTCTCACAACTACCCCCCGACAAGCTCTGGAAAAACATTCTTAAAATATTGGATGTAGTGGTGCAGCCCTATAAATCCCACCTACTCTCAAGATGTAGGTAGGATGATTTTAAGTTCAGGACTGCTTAGACATCTTAGTGAAGCTGTCTCACAAAAAGAATAAAACCAGCACTTGGAGAATAGTGCATTGATATAGCGGTGCTTACTTAGCATGCAGGAGGGCCTGGGCTCAGTCCCTAGTCATACACACACACACACACACACACACACACACACACACACGGCAGAGGGATGAGAAATAGTCACTCATTCAATCACAAAAAGACAACTAGGAATGAAACCATTGGAAATTAAACACGGCACTTGTCAGGAATCTGAGTCAGCTCACTGCAGATACTTGCATGTTTATTATAGCACTGTTCACAATAGACAGGTAATGGAATCGGCCTGGATTCTGACCAGTAGATGAATAGGTAATGGAAATGTGGTGTGCATAGATAGTGGAATGTAGTCCAGCTGTAAGAAAATGAAATTATGACCCAGAAAAAAGGATGGAACTGCTGAGAATGTTAAGTAAAATAAGCCAGATTCAGAAAGACAGACTGCCTGTTTACTTTCTCATGGAGAATATAGATTTAAATTAATATACAAGCACATATACATAGACACAAAAGTAGAAAGTGGACGATGTCCAAAGGGAAGAGGGACAGGAGAGGGCCATGGACTCTGTGATACAAAAGCAGAAGGGACTCCCAAGGAGTGGGGAGGAGGAAGGGTGGGGCGGTAAGGACAGAATACAATGGTATGTATGGGTAAAATGTCGTGATGACCCATTCCTTTTTTGCATACTAACTAAAAAATTAAAAGAAATGTATAGTATAGTGCCATGCCAGGCATCCTGGTTCCCTGCTTTTTAATTAATTAATTAATTAATTAATTAATTAATTAATTTTTGGTTAGGAAAAGACCTTAGTTTTGTTAACCTCTCTCCCCATTAAAATGTCAATTTCCTCTTTTAAAAAAATATGTGAATGATAAAAAGTAAAAGGCCTGATCATTATTAAAAGCTGGATTTCTGTCTGCCCTAAAGAAAATGTCTCCTTCGCTGTTTTTCCCTCCTGGCTCTGCCTGGGAGGGGCACAGCTGAGTCTTCCAAGGGAGGCTTTATCTTGATTTGGGTGATAGATACACCATGTAACAGTGTGAATCAGGTAGAAGTACATGTGTGGTCTTTGCTCTTTATTTGTAGTTTATATTTCAATTTAATTACGTGTTTTAGCAAGCAAAAATGTAAACAGGTGTCTCCCTTGAGGGCTAGTATTACTGCTTTCATTTGTAAGAACATGTGTTATGTCCTTGTTGCTCCTGCTTTAGAAACACGTATCGCATGATTGAGCAAGATGACTTTGACATTAACACCAGGCTACACACAATCGTTAGAGGGGAAGATGAAGCAGCCATGGTAGAGTCAGTAGGCCTAGCTCTAGTGAAGCTCCCAGATGTCCTTAATCGCCTGAAGCCTGACATCATGATTGTTCACGGAGACCGATTTGATGCCCTTGCCCTGGCTACATCTGCTGCCTTGATGAATATCCGAATCCTTCACATTGAAGGAGGAGAGGTCAGTGGGACTATTGATGACTCTATCAGACATGCCATAACAAAACTGGCTCATTACCACGTGTGCTGCACCAGAAGTGCAGAACAGCACCTGATATCCATGTGTGAGGACCACGACCGCATCCTTTTGGCAGGCTGCCCTTCCTATGACAAACTGCTCTCAGCCAAGAATAAAGACTATATGAGCATCATTCGGATGTGGCTAGGTATGTGTGCCAAACTTTATTCAGGCTAATGGTTGTTTTTGTCAGAAAGTATTGGGTATCTTTGGAAACTCATGGACACAATATTCCATTAGAAACCAGAGAGCTGAGGTGTTACTTCACGGTTCTTGTTTTGTGGTATTCCTTTACCTCCAAGGTTCTCTATAGAATAAAAACACTGAATTGATTTAAAATCTATGCTGTGTTTGTACATGCAGAATACTTTTACTCCACTAAATATTTTTTGTGAGTAATATTCACAAGGATAAGGATAAGTTCTTTAAGAGTTTTTTTTTTTTTTTAAAGATTTATTCATTACATGTACAGTGTTCTGTCTGCATATATTCTTGTAGAAGAGGGCACCAGATCTCATTACAGATGGTTGTGAGCCACCATGTGGTTGCTGGGAATTGAACTCAGGACCTCTGGAAGACCAATTAGTATTCTTAATCACTGAGCCACCATCTCTCCATCCCCTAACAGTTTTAATACATGTGTTGATGAATTTTTTAAAAGTTAGTTTTATTATTGTGTGAGCATATGTGTATATGTTCAAAACGTGGTGTGTGTATGTATGGAGGTCAGAGGACAAGCTTCTGGAGTTACACTGTAGTCTAGGGATTGAACCCAGGTCAATAGACTTAAGCACTTTAACCTGCTGGCCTTCCGTTTTCTTTTTCTTTTTCTCTTTTTTTGGGACAGGATCTAGTGTCGTCTGGTTTTAAACTTGTTATGTAGCTCAGAATAATCTTGAACTCTTGACCCTCCTGCATCTACCTTCTAAGTTCTAGGATTATACGCATATGGTACCATACCTGTCTGTGAGCACAATTCTTACTTTATCAAACATGGGGGAAAGGAGATGGCTCACTGGTTCAGATGTTTGGCATACAAGCATGAAGACCTGAATTTGATCCCTAAGAATCCACATAAAAAACCAACTATGGTGGTATGCCTTTGCCCTGGCATGGCGTGGGTGGGGTGGGGTGGGGTGGGGTGGGGGAGTGAGGTAGGGACAGGAGGCCTAGCTAGTCCAGCTGAATTGGTAAGCTTTGGATTTGGTAAGGTGGAGAGCAACAGAGGGAGACATCCAGTGTTGCCCTCTGGCCTCCACATGTGCACATGCATGCATGTGTGTTTACAGGCACACAGTGTTGGGGGAGGTGTGCTATAATATTACCCATTCCTGTAAAAGCTTTAATAGTGGAAAGGCTAGAAAGTAGGTAAAACTAATTTATTATATTTTTTTCCAGTGTGACCTTAGGGTACTTTTATTTTTTTCTATTTTTTTTTCTTGGGTTTTTTTTTTTTTTTTTTTTTTTTTTTTTGAGATAGAGTTACTCTGTATAACAGCCCTGACTGTCCTGGAACTCACTCTGTAGACCAGGCTGGTTTCCATCTCAGAGATCTGCCTGCCTCTGCCTCCCAAGTGCTGGGATTAAAGGTGTGCACACAACACCCAGCTTCTTGTTTTATTTTTAAACTGATGAAAAATAAAACACTAGACAGTGAACCAAAACTGTACCTGGCAACAGTTCATTTTGTAAATGATACAATTCACTTCTCTCCTAGCAACTTCTTATGCTTTTATTCTGTTAACAAGGAAGTAAAATAGTGCAGGCCACTTATCACATGCAGCTTTATCACCTGAACATTAATATGATCCCAATGAAAATATTAGCAAGGTGGAAAAGATACGTTAAGCTCTTCATAATGAGAGGCATCCCAACAGTAAATGTCAGTCTCAGCAGCCAGGATAGACAGTTCTGGCTCAAGCTTTCTTTCTCAGAATTAAAAACAAACAAAACAATAAACAACAAAAATATATCTAGTCAGGTACAGTGGCACATGCCTTAATCCTAGCATTTTGGAGGAGATCAAGAGTATAAGGTAATCTTTAGCTGTATTGAGTTCAAGGCCAACCTGGAATATGTGAGACCCTGTCTCAAAAAAAAAAAAAATGGCTGATAGCTCAGCTGGTAAATGCACTTGACCCCAAGCCTGAGTTTGTTCCCTGGAGTAATAACGTACATGATGGAAGGAGACTATTGCAAGTTATCTTCTACAAGTCATAGCATGCATATGACCCCTCACTAACATTGATAATAAATAAAGCAAAGTTTTTTTAAAAAAAAGGTACAAAGTAGAAGGTAAATCACTCATGGAATGAAGTGCTAGAATTCTTCCCCTGAGGCTTCTGATTACTCCTTACCAATAAATTGTATAGAATGGCCCTTAGCATGGGACTAGAGAAGCTCTTTAACATCTCAACCCTCAGGGCTAAGGATGTGGCTGGCTACTTGATTAGTGAACCCTGGGTTTAATTCCTAGACTCCTGAATGTGTGTGTGTGTGTGTTGGGGGGATCCTTTCACTTTCAAAAAAAAAAATCCTCTGAAAAGCCCAGAGATCAGAGACTTGCCTTCTATTTGTTTTCAAGATAATAGACAAAGAATGAAGATGAAGGGTTGGATGGTGAGGAGACCCTGAGAGGAGATTTCATAAGCTTACTGATTCATAGACATTTGTGCTCTGGCTACTACCGTAGGGTAGCATCTTCATGTTACAGCCCTGTGTGTTGCCGCTGAGGTTTAGAGTGTAGCTATGCACTGTATTGCCTTATCAGGTATGGTATAAGCCCTTAGATTATTTGTGCTTGCATTAGCTCATCCTTTAGACTTCTGCTAGTCATCATAGGAACTGCTCTCTCCCTTTTCACGTTTGAAAATGTGTTCCAGGCCAGCCAAGACTACATACTGAGACCCTGCCTCACGAAGCAAGCAACAGCAACAAGCAGAGTCTTAACTAATGAAGCACTGTGCTCCGATGTCTTTAAACAGGTGATGATGTAAAATGTAAAGACTACATTGTTGCACTGCAGCATCCCGTGACCACTGACATTAAGCATTCCATAAAGATGTTTGAATTAACACTGGACGCACTCATCTCATTTAACAAGAGGACCCTAGTTCTGTTTCCAAATATCGATGCAGGTAATAGAACTCACAAATGAAATCATGCCATCTACCTTTCCAAATCTTAATTTCTGTTATTCACCTCTTTTCATGACTGTCACCTTTTTCTTGCCCATTCTGTCACTAAAGGCCCTTCGGAAATGCTTCCTAGCAAAGGGTTACCTATCTCACTGTAGCTCAAAATGTTTTGTTGTAGTTAACTCTAGTAGAAACAATGGGAAGCAAATATTTTGTAAGAATCTCACCGATCTGCAGTTTGCCCTCATGCTTAGTCCTTTCCCTCCAGTTTTCACTGGAAAGAAACTCTAAGGGCTGTGAGACATAACCCTTAGAGGTTAAGGTCAAGGAGTGTCTCTAGGCAAGTAATGATGCCACTAGCTGCAGTAAGATCACCTTTATTATTGATTTTTGTTTTCTTTCCTGTTTGTGTTAGCTATGCTTCAAAGAAGAATCTTGATCTTAAATAGTTTGGATCTGAAGTCCCTAGCCTGTCAATCCTCAGGCCTGCTGTGGCTGGTCACCTGCCTAATAGCTGTGACCATTAGTGCTAAGTGAGACCTGAGGCAAGTGAGGGATGTGAGATACAGAAGACAGATGTTAGGGCAGGGGCAGGCACTAGGGGGTTGTCAAGTCCTGGTTATTGTAGCTGACATTACTCCTACAGAGCTCTTAGGCTTCCCTGGTAACAGAGCTCTGAAATGCTAATAAGATATTACCCTCTTACTCCATATGAACCTTTTCTGTTAGAAGAAATAGGACTCTCAACCCAGATTTTGATCAGCTAATACAGCAATATTTCAAAGTCATTTATAGTTCTTTTGGATACTTTTAAGTTCTGTATAGATAATTATAATATGCCTGCTTACCTCCTGATGATGTGTTCTCTTTGTGGTAACTTTGTGTACACTTTAGACTTAGAGATAGTTTTCTTCTGTTAAAAAAATGGACCCTCATGTGTAGTATGGTATGCATTTGGAGGCACAGGTACTCAAAGCTAAGGGAAGGATCCCTTGGGACACTGACTCAAAGAAAAAAGCATTCAGATTTAAAGGGGAATTACTGGAGTCATGTCCCTGCACGTGCCTCTGCTGTCCATGGAGCGTCCAAACTTTGTCTGGCTCAGTGCCCCAGGGTGCCTGCAGTTCTCGGGAGGGAGACTAGATTAGTGCGTGTGACTCAGGCTTCAAACCAAAGTGAAGCCTTGAATAGGAAGATCTCCTGGAGCCCCATATTCTCCCCTAAGTGTAGATGTGGGTTGGCTTTTAGGGAGGGAAGTGGCCAGTCATCTTCCAGGGGCCTGGAATCCTGAGCCTGTCTACCTGTCTTGCCACACAGAAAGTTCTAAAAAACAGCTCTGCTGGCTCAATGCCTTCTATCCATTGGTGAGTGTTGTGTGGCCATTGCCTTAAGTCAGGTGAACCACTTGTCCTCTCATGGCTAGCAGAGAATGAATAGAACACAGGGCCTGGTGTGGTTGCACTCACCTGTGATCCTAGCATTTAGGAGGCAGAGGCAGAAGGGCCAACAGCTCCTGGCCAGGGGGAGAAGTGGCTCAGGTGTTAAAAGCTTGTGCTGTTCTTTTTAGAGTATTTGGGTTTGTTTCCCAGCACACCTGTCGGGCAGCTCACAACTACCTATAGCTACAGTTCCAAGGTGGCTCCAACTCCTTTGACCTCCATAAGCACCTTCATGTACACGAACATACCCTACAGAGACGCCCATACATACACATAAGTAAAAAGGAATAAAACTACAGATCTTTTTGTTTTAAATTCTAGGGGAGAAGTTTCAGGGCAACTTAGTCTACATAATGAGACCTTGTTTCCGAAATCAAGGAAGGGGAACTGGAGAGGTGGCTCGGGCTAAAAGTGTTCTGCTTATGCAGGGTACCCGGCTTTAGTTCCTATATGGCAGCTCACAGTGGTCTGTACTCCAGTCCCAGGGAGATTTGATGTTCTCTTGGCCTCCATGGGCTCTAGCATGTACAAAGTACACATAAACTTGGACAGACAGACACGTACACATACATAAGTCAATAAGCCTTTTTTTTTTTTTTTTTAAAGAAATTCTTACCCCCAAACTAAGGAAGAAGCTGGGGAGATGGCTCAGTTGTTAAGAGCTTGCCATGTACAAGTGGGCAGGAATTTAGGTCCACTGTGCATCAGCAGATGCCTGCAGGGCATGGTAGCCTCCCTGTAATTCCAGCCTTGGAAGGCAGAGATGTGAACACGCGCTCGCACACACACACACACAACACACACACACACACACACACACACACACACACACACCCCACGAAAAAAGAAAAATGAGGAAGGGAGGGGAGATTAATTTTTTTCTCATAGCTTTAAATTGTTTTAAAGTGCTGTATTTTAAAATGAAATACCAGCTGTGGTATCCGACCCTGTCCACACTGCCTTGGAGTATGGTTCACAAATGCAGGAGTTTATATTTTGAAAATGTGAGCAGAGTTAGGCAAAGCTACTCTAATCAGCTCATGTATGGGGTCTGTGGTCTTTCTGCTTAGAAACTGCTGGCTTGCTGCGCAGTGGTGGAACATGCCTTTAATTCTAGCACTAGGGAGGCAGAGGCAGGTGGATCTCTGAGTTTGAGGCAGCCTGGTGTACAGAGTGAGTTCCAGTACAGCCAGGACTATTTCACAGAGAAACCCTGTCTTGAAAAAACCCAAACCAAACCAAGCAAGAAAGCAAGCAAACAAACAAACAAAACCCCACCCCAAACTGCTGGCTTGTTTTTAGCCTCTTAATTAAGGTGAAAGTTTATACTGAGGTATTAATAAAATATATTTACTTTGCTAAGTTCTGTTTGAAGCTCTCAGCTGCTACTGTGTGAGATGCAGAGAGCTGACCACATATGTTATGTGTTACTCATGAAAACCCTGCACCAAAAAGTTGGAAAGATGAGTGAGTGAGTGGTCCAAGTGACTTTTTCCCCAATCACTGATATTATTAGAAAATATATATAGTTGCCAATAAAAATGACATCTTTGTATCATTCATTAAATGATTGCATTCAGTCGTTCTTTTCATTTTCACAGGGAGCAAGGAGATGGTTCGAGTGATGCGGAAGAAGGGCATTGAGCATCATCCCAATTTTCGTGCAGTCAAGCATGTCCCATTTGACCAGTTTATACAGCTGGTTGCCCATGCTGGTTGTATGATTGGCAATAGCAGCTGTGGAGTTCGAGAGGTTGGCGCTTTTGGAACACCTGTGATCAATCTGGGAACACGCCAGATCGGGAGAGAAACAGGTGTTTACCTTTGCCTATATCTCAGCTGAGTAGCATCTCTGTATCCATGTGATGGACTGGTCCTGATCACATTTTTAAAATTCATGTTTTTTTCATTTTTTGAGAACTTCACAGATGAGTACTGTACTTACATCATTTCTAACCTTCTTCCCCTCCCAACTCCTCCTGTTTCTCCCACTCCCTCTCAAGTTCATGACTTCTGATTTATTGTTTCACACACACATTGAGTCCATTTACTGTTGCTTGTGTGTTCAGGGCTGACCACTTGGGATCAGACAACCTATCAAGGAAAACTGATTCTCTTTATATACTTAGGTATATCTGGCCACATGTTTGTGAACATGTAGGTGAGTGAAGTGAATAACCAATTGTAGCTTAATATCTACAAATAACACAAACCACATTCGTAGCTCTATTTGCATTTTTATTGCTTTGTAAAATCAATTAGAACCAGATGGTTCTAATTATGGTCTTTGGTTCTGATTAAGAGAGACCATAGTTGAATGTGTCTTGAGTGTATGAATGATAGTCTGCATTCAGAGCCTGGTGAGTGTCCTTTCAGTGACAGCCCTAAGTAATGAAAGTGTAAGTAGATTTATTAATGCATATGCTAACTGATCTATGTGTGTTATTATCATTCATTAGTCAGGCTCTAATGCTGTATATGTGCAAATATGTATCTGTAGCTAATGGGGAAGTGAATGTCATTAATGGAAAAAGAATTGGACTAGAACTAAGGATATTAGTTCCAGCTCTGCTGTTTCTTCGTTCTTTTCCATCGCCACCCTATGATTCCATTGTCTTTACGTCATTCCAAGAACATTGCTTTGCTTCCTGTTTTTTATAGGGAAAATAGAAGTGCAGGATGGAAATTCTTTCAGATCTGTTAAGAAAATACAGGGGGCTGGAGAGATGGCTCAGAGGTTAGGAGCACTGGCTGCTCTTCCAGAGGACTGGGGTTCAATTCCCAGCACCCACACACACAGCAGCTCACACCTGTCTGTAACGCCAGTTCCAGGGCTTCCAACACCTTCACACCAATGCACATAAACTAAAAAATAAAAGAAAGAAAGGAAGAAAGAAAGAGAGAGAGAGAGAGGGAAAGCACTTAGATGTATAAGGCACTGGGATATGGCAGATCAGACTAAGGAGCTAAGGACACAGCGCAGTTGGTAGAGTGCTCCCAGCATGCCTGAAGCCCTGGATTTGGTCCCCAGCACTGAGGCATGCTGGTGCATACCTGTAATCCTAGAACTCAGAAAAGGGATCAGAAATTCAGAAGTTCAAGGTGTCCTTGGCTATATAGCAAGTTCGAATCCAGCCTATGCTATGTGAAACCCTGCCTTTGCAGAAGCAATCGAAAGAGTTCTCAGTGTCTCATGGTGAGAGAAAAGCTTTAGAAAAAGGAGTGAGGAAGCCCAAATTACCAGAAGAAAGGTGCTTTGGCTCTAGCTAGCATCCAAAAGAAACAGAAAAGGAGGAAAAGGGAAACATGCTTTTCTGAATCAGAACTCAGAAGGACCGGCAGCCCCAACATAACTTCATGGCAATTTGTAGGGACTGCCAAGTACTGAGCTCTTGTATAATTGACACTTTAGTGGGGTAGGGAAGATAAATAAGCAGCCCAAAAGGAAGATAATAGGATCTCTAGGTGCCATGTAGACTGTAATGCAGGGTAATGGGGTGGGCTACATTAAATGCGAAGAAAGACCTCTTTAAAAGGTGGCACTTGGAGCTGAGATCAGGCAGAAGCAGATGAGCCACCCATGCCAAGGATGTAGGGTACAATCAATCTTGATAGTGGGGAAACAGAAGGGCCAGCCTGATCGTAAACTATTAGCTAAGAAGCAGACCAGAGCCAGGTGGAGTGGCACACCCCTTTACTGCCAACACTTGGAAGCAGAGACAGGAGGATTGCTGTGAGCTGAGACCCAGCTTAGTCTACATAGCAAACTCCAGGACCCCCAGGGCTACATGGAGGGACTCTTTTCCTCCACCCCCAAAATGAGAGGTACCCCCCCACAGGGTCTCTTTATGGAGCACTGACTTTCAGACTGTGTAGACCAGGCTGGCCTCAAATTCAGTAATCCACCTGCTTCTGTCTCCTAAGTGCTGGGATTAAAGGCATGAGCTACCACCCCAACTGAGACAGACTTTTATAAGTTAAAATGTTGATGTTTTAGTTTGCTTTCTTTTGCAAACTTGGGGGAGGACAGGGTTGATTTCTTCTTACAGCTTATAGTTTACCATGAAGAGAAGCTGGGCAGGAATCTGGAGTCAGGAACCGAAGCAGAGGCCATGAGGAAAACTACTTGCTCTTCATGGCTTGTTCAGAGTGCTTTCTTGTATATACACCCTAGGACCTCCTGCCCAAGGGGGGGAACCTCAATTAAGAAAATGTGTCCACAAGATCAGCTATAGGTGAGCCTGCAGGACATTTTCTTAATTAGTGATCAATGGGGGAGGGCCCAGGCCACTGTGGGTGGTACCATGCCTGGGTAGGTGGTTCTGGGTTCTATAAGAAGCAGGCTGAGTAAGCTGTGGAAGCAAGCCAGTAAGCAGCTCCCTCCATGGCCTCTGCACCAGCTCCTGCTTCAGACAGATTTCTGCCCTGTTTGCATTCCTGTCCTGACTTCTTTTGTGATGTGGGAGCCTAAGCTGAATAAATGCTTTCTTCCTTGGTGTTTCATCATAGCAGTAGTAACCCAGAGAAAGACAGTGGGTATTACACATAGAGAAGTTACATCTGGACTGTGTCACCAAGCTTACTAGTGCCTGCGAGCAGCAAATGGAGGAAGAGAGGCAATGGCAATGCTTAGACCGTACTCTCATGACATGGGGACACTGAAGAAAATCAGACTGGGGAAGGAATGGAAGAGTTTTCTTGTTGCCATGTTCAGTTGATGCCAGTTAAACATCAAAGCGGAGAAGACAAGGAGCTGGACTGTGTCAGGGACTTAAAGATGGAGATAAATTTGAGAATTGGTGGTTACAGATGGTGTGTAATGGGACATCGGTTCACTTGCTGTAACAGAGACCCCTAAATAGCAGGAAGCTAGATTTTTTTTTCTTCATATCAGATTCCTAGTTAAAACTTCCATAGCTAGTACTACAAAAAAAAAAAAAAAAAAAAAAAAAAAGAGCATAATAGCCCTGTGCTAAACAAGGTATTTAAAACCAAGGGCCTACTAATGACATTACCCAGGGAGAATATCTAAATAGGACAGAAAAATGTAGTCCAAGACCAACCTGGAAACTGTTCAACAATGAAATAGAGGGCAGAAAAGAAAACAGAAAAGGAAATTTCAGTGATGTCATAGGAAAGCCAGAAACTTTTATCATTAGAATCCAGAAGGAAACAACTTCCAGGAGATGCTGTTGAAAGCTGCTGTGTGCCAAAATAAGAGGTGAAAGGAACTAGGCATTATGGCACAGGCCTGGTGACATGTGCCTGTAGTCCCAGAACTCTGGAGATGGATTTGGCAGTGTGGTCTGTACTTCCCTGTCACCGTGCTTACATAAATGTAGGTGCCGCATCAGGACCCTCTTCCTTCTAACCTCCCGTGCAGCCAGGGACCACGGAGATGAATGTGTTTCCTGCATATCTACTGCTCATCATCTTACCTACACTCAAAATCACTATTCCTCCTGCCTCTTCTGGGACCTCTGCCCTCCCCCAATCAACCCTTCTCTTCTGTGTGTATTTAATGTCACACATGCTTGGACTCTCCTATCTGGGGAAGGCTCTCTCCCTTGGCCCCTTATTTCTCTCCAGTCTCCTCTCTTCTACTCCTCCCAGTAAAACTTGTTGGAAAGCTGTCTGTTCATGTTTACTCTCTCACACCAGCCAAGAGAAAATGTCTGCCCTGCAGCTGGCCTGTCTGGCTGCTGACTGAATGACTGCCTAGTTGAGAATGGGCTTGGCAAACAGTCTATGTTAGATTAATTCACCCTATCCAGGTGTGGTGGCAGACACCTGTAATCTTATCACTTAGGGGAGACTCGGGAAGTGCCACAGGTTAGAAGTCAGCCAGGTCAACATAGTGAGACCGTATCTCTTAAACCAAAACCATGCAAACATTCGTCTGTCTGATTCATTAAGAGAACTTATGTGCTGTAAGAAGTCTTATCAGGGGTACATTTAGTCAGCAGGGTTTCAGGACTCAGTTATGAATCTGACACACTGCTATTTGTTTTTCTTTGGACAGTCACACTTCAAGTCATTCTAACATGTCTGTGGATTTATTTAGGGGAGAATGTTCTTCATGTGCGGGATGCTGATACCCAAGATAAAATATTACAAGCGCTCCACCTTCAGTTTGGTAAACAGTACCCCTGGTGAGTATACATCCTTTCATTTTGGAGTAGGTAAAAGGGAAGCTACCTCAGGCACCAAGAGAAGCTTGGCCCATCACTATCATCATTTAACCATCTTAATAGGGAAGGCAAGGATGTCACACCCCTCAGTGCTCTGCCTAGGTTCCAGTGGAGAAGTTATGAAGTGAGGGGCCTTTCTCCAAAGAGGAGAGCTAAACATGTTTGATGAAGAAGTTTTAAAGTTGATGAGAAATTTTAAAATTTGTCTCTTTAATTACAATGGTACTACTCCTACAGTATGTTTGTTTCTCTGGTATAATTTGACTACATATTAGAAAATAATGTATCTGATTTTCCTTAAAACTTAATTTTGGCTATTCTCCCTTCTATTTCAATATGGTGATTTCTCAGAAATGTAAAGAAAAAACTTCTAAAATAGCAAAAACCCAAACCAAGACAGAAAATCCCAAATTCAGGTACTAAGTTACAAAGTTGTTAAAAGGTCTAGATCATTAGTTCTATGTAATTGTGATTTATGGGGTTGTGGCTGTTTTGGTGTGTGTGTGTGTGTGTGTGTGTGTGTGTGTGTGTCTGTGTCTGTGTGTGTTGAGACAGAATCTCTCTATTGTGTAGCCCTGACTGTCCTAGAACTCACAGAACTCACTCTGTAAGTCAGGCTGGCCTCAAACTCAGACAGATCCCTCTGCCCCTACCTCCCAAGTGCTGGGATTAAAGTATGTCACCATGCCTGGCTGTAGCTTTTGGGTTTTTTTGTTTAGTTTTTTTAATTTTTTGACATAAAATAAATATATAGTGGGATTTATCATGTATATTACATTTTAGCACATACACACTGGATATGTTTTATTTTGTGTATGTGTGTGGTACAAGAGACTGAAGTCAGAGCCTCATGCATGCCAGGCAAGTGCTCTGCCACAGCTACCAGTCCTCTAGCCCAGAGAGGTTATTTTAAAAGTACAAAGTATTTCTACCTGAAGACTGCAGTTTCAGTGCCCTTGGTATCATCTGCCATGTATGGCAATAGCATATTACTGAACTGACTTTTTTGATGTTGCAGCTCAAAGATATATGGGGATGGAAATGCTGTTCCAAGGATTTTAAAGTTTCTCAAATCTATTGACCTCCAAGAGCCACTTCAGAAGAAATTCTGCTTCCCTCCTGTGAAGGAGAACATCTCTCAAGATATTGACCATATTCTTGAAACCCTGAGTGCCTTGGCTGTTGATCTTGGGGGAACAAATCTCAGAGTGGCGATAGTTAGCATGAAGGTACAGTCACCACAGAGCACTGACTTTACATCTCACATGAGTAGCTGATTTTTTTTTTTTTTTTTAAACAGGCTTGGCTGTCCTGGAACTCTCTTTGAAGACCAGGCTGGCCTCAATTTCATAGAGATCCACCTGCCTTTGCCTCCAGAGTTCTGGTATTAAAGGTGTGCACCACCTTGCCCTGCTGAGTGATTGTTTTGTTTTGTTTTTTTTTTTTAATGTGTAAGTAGAAGGTAGAACTAGAAAACGCAAAAGGGAGTTTGTCATCATTTTCCCATAGTGCTGAGTTTTGGATCCATTACAATGTTTGTCTCATATCTACTGGTTGTTAAAATTTCAAGCTGGTGTGGTAGCTAATGTTCATAATCACAGGACTTGGGAGGCTGAGGCAGGAGAATTCCTGCAAGTTTGAGGCCAGCCTGGACCACAGCATGAGACTCGTTGTCTCAAAAACCAAAAATATAACATTAGGGAATCCAGTGTGTTAAGTCTTGAGTTGGCAATGGGGAAACCCCTTTAGACATGAGAGAGGGCTTTGCCACTCAGGACAGAAATTCTGTTGTTGAGGACACAAGGAGTGGAATCCAATGGTCAGTTCCCCACCTAGATGAGAGTGCCTAGATGAGAGGTGAAGAAATGGGTCTCTTCTAGAGCATGGTCGGCTATGCGCTCCTCCACTTTGCATTTCCACAAGCCTGATCTTCAGAGTACCACATCTACCTTCCCTCTGCTAGCCATAAGTTATGATAAGCATTGGGATTGGTTGTTTGTTTTTGTGACACAGGGTTTCCCTGTGTAGCAGTGGCTGTAATGGAACTCGATCTGCAGATCAGGCTGGGCTCAAACTCAGAGATCTGCCTCCCAAGTGCTGGGATTAAAGGCATGTGCCACCACTGCCAGGCTTGGGATTTCTTAATAACAATATTCTGAAACAAAATAATTCAGAGTTGAGGTGAGTAAATAACAAAACAAAACCCCAAAACAACAACAAACTCTAGAATACTAAGAATAATTAAGAAGGACTATCTCTGTTTTGTATTAAGTCACAGTATACTGTACAGTGCTCTTTCTATGCACAGTATAGTGATTTGCCAGTCCACACATAAATTTGTTATACTATTACTGACTTAGATGACCAAAATGCAAATAATAGGGTAACCATTTAGTTGTCTCAGTATTGAAATTAGATAATTCTATTAACCTGAAAAGAGGAAGTATGACCCTTTAATGAACTATTGCCCATTGTTGGCTACAAGCCTAATAGAGTCTTCCTTGATGGCTGTGGAGTTGTCATTGTTCCAGCAACTTGTGTTGGGGTGGATTCCCAGGAAATCACTTAGGCTTATGTCAGGGACAGTCTCCACTGACTGTCCCTGGAAAGGCTAACTAACTTTCACAGAATGAGCATGCTCCTTAGCTACCGCCACTGAGACAGACTTGTGTTCTGCTTTTCTCTCCCCTCCTTTTAGGGTGAAATAGTTAAGAAGTACACTCAGTTCAATCCGAAAACCTATGAAGAGAGGATTAGTTTAATCCTGCAGATGTGTGTGGAAGCTGCAGCAGAGGCTGTGAAACTCAACTGCAGAATTCTGGGAGTAGGTGAGACTTTAAATTACAGATCCCAAGAAATGCTCCTGTCAGTGCTCACTGTTCATCTAGTTCTTACACTGTGCCCCAGGCCAGTGTCTGCCTGTGACTAGGTTCCAGGTTTTACTTGGACCCCAAGCATGCCTCATGCCAGCAAGCACTGGGAGAAGCACGAGTGGTTCTATTGGTCTTTGGGCAATAGTTCATTAAAGGGTCATAATGCAGTCCTTGGTAATTTGCAAGGAGATGATGGGTGAATTGATTTATGTTTGGAGCCAAGAAAACTGGCAGGCTTTTCTAAAATGGGTAATCAAAATTGTCTTCCCTGTTTGGGGTGGAGCTCAGGCATTTCCACAGGTGGCCGTGTGAATCCCCAGGAAGGAATTGTGCTGCATTCAACCAAACTGATACAGGAATGGAACTCTGTGGACCTCAGAACACCCCTCTCTGACACCTTACATCTCCCTGTGTGGGTGGACAATGATGGCAACTGTGCTGCCATGGCAGAAAGGAAGTTTGGCCAAGGAAAAGGACAAGAAAACTTTGTGACACTCATCACAGGGACAGGTGAGAAGGGAAGAACTTCAGAACTGGCTCCAGCCCCCAGTGATGCACCGACAGCCATGCCTTCCTCCACCTTGCAGTGGAAGTAGACCACTAAGGTGATGCACACAGCTAGGTCAGGGCCCCCTCAGCCCTTTTATGAGCGGGTAGTTCAGTGGTAAGAGCATGTGTCCACCACATGTGAATCCCTGAGTTTTGACCCCAGTATTACCAAGAAGAAAGAGAATAAAGAATTTTAGCCAGGCATGGTGGCTTATACCTGAAATCCCAGCGCTTGAGAAGCAGAGGCAGGAGAATTGCTGCAAATTTCCAGGTTAACCAGGGCTATAGAGCTTTCAAATTCTGTATTATTCCGCTTTCCTTTTAGGCGTCTTGGTTGAAAAGGATCTCATGTAGTCCAGGCTGGCCTTGAATACTTGAGCCTCCTGCCTCAGCCTTCCAAACTCTGGGGTACAAATGGCTTACCATCGCACCTGACTAAGCTTGTGTTTTCTTCATTCAAGTCCTCTTTTTATGTTGAACAGTTTTTTAAAAAATCTGGATACCATTTTTTAGCTCAGAGCAGTCAGTGAGCTATGGTGGGAAGGAGAAGAATTGAGGAGTAAGTGCCAAAAGTAAGTAATAAATGGAGGTTGGAGACATGGTTCAGCAGTTAAGAGTATTGGCTGCTCTTCCAGAGGACCCAGGTTTGATTCCCATAACCACACAGTGGCTCATAACCATCTGTAACTCCAGTTCCAGGCACTCTCTGGTCTCTGCAGGTACCAGGCACATATGTGCTGCCCATACACATGAAATTTAAAGTTAAAAAAGTAATAAATGGCAAGACAGCTCTTAAAAATGGAGGCTTCTAAGGTAAAATGGCCTTTAACCTTAGCGAGAGAGTTAGTACACTAGCACTCCATGATAAGACAGTCATTTGTTTTTGCTATTTCAGATAGATTTCCAGACGTGGCCTCATTCATATTCTACCTTCTGTGCTTCTGGAAGCAAGCCCTGTAACACAACTAGACAGACTGTCTTATCTTGCTATCCCTTGAAGCACAGCTTGCACAAGGATGCAGGTGTGGGCCTTTTCGTGTGGAGGTGGCCCTGAGAAGCAGGGGGGAGGTGGTGGAAATGGGGTGACGCCACTTAGGGTGTACTGTCCAAGTCCCATCAAGGCAGGAAGGCTGAGATCTCCCAGAACACCGAAGAAACTTCCCACAGCACTGTCTGGAGTTGTCTGCTTCCCACTGGCTCCCGTCTCATCTGGGGACCAGTCTGCCAGCTCATGGCCTCTCAGTTCAGTGCACAGAGTAGGCAGTGTGTGCTTGAGGGACCACCCACCACCACAATGTGGGCCAGGTGCCACAGCTGGCCTGAAGTCATAAACCTCCAGATGGGAAACAAGACATCTGGTTCGCAGCAGCTGCTTCCTTCCGAAGCGGCACTGAAGTCTCAGTCCTTAGTGAGCCTCAGCCATCTAGAGAAGTGGGCATTTTATAAACACCCAAAAGCTTAGCTAAACAGATGGGGGATTGCCACAGTCTAGCTTTGTTTCAGGTAGTGCCACACAGAGCCTTGTCTCTCACTGCAGGGATTGGTGGCGGGATCATCCACCAGCATGAGCTGATCCATGGCAGCTCCTTCTGTGCGGCAGAGCTTGGCCACCTCGTGGTGTCTCTGGATGGGCCTGACTGCTCCTGTGGGAGCCACGGCTGTATTGAAGCATACGCCTCTGGGATGGCCTTGCAGAGGGAAGCAAAGAAGCTCCACGATGGTTCGTACCTGTCCCCTTCACTAGTGACTAACCAAACGCACAAGTGCTTGGGAGCCATGATTTTGCCCTGACTCTACATTGTCCTCAGCTAGGGCACCCTTGGTCCTGGGCAGAGGCACACAGCTGGGCAGAGAGGCACAAAGGGCCACAGCTCTGAGACAGCAGGGAAACCTTCTTTCGGTTTTGTTTCTCGGGCATTAGATGGCACAGGGCCCAACTCCATTTACAGCAGACTTGTTACAGCTTTAGTGTGCCAAATGCGCTAAGAACAATGGCTGTACAGAGGACGCCTGAGTCCCTTTCCTGCCCTCCATACAGGGAAAGGAGGAATGTTGGGCACCATCCTGGGAGCTGAGCATTAGAGAATATGTGAATCAGGAAGGCAAGTCTGATGCCAAAGGCAGTCTTCGAGGGTGGAGACAGAGGTACCCGAGTACATGGCCCAGTGTGTAAGGAGGATCCTTGGGTCAGAGGAACCACTGAATTCCTTCAGGGAAGTCTGATCTGAAGTTCAGATTCTTCAGTGGAACATACCCTTTTGATTTGCTGTTGTTTTTCAAGACAGGGTCTCTGTATAGTCCTGGCTGTCCTGGAACTTTCTGTACATCAGGCTGGCCTTGAACTCAGAGACCCACTGCCTCTGTCTCCCAAGTGTTGGGATTAAAGGTGTGTGTACCACCGCTGGCCAATGTCTTGATTTCTGAGAGGAAAATGGTAGTTGAATAGGGGATTAAGTAGGGTAGTTATAGAGTGACTTTTATTTTTCTGATTGGACCTCTAGGAGTTGGGAATATTAAGAGAAACGGGGGGTAGGCGGCAGGTGACCGTGGGGTGCTGTGGGTTACCCACGTGCAAATGCTTAGGAGGCAGGTGATTCAGTGAGGGTTACAGGGACTGAGGCACTAGAGGGTCAAGGGTCAACCTTTGAGTGTGGGGTGGGGCACAAGGGAAGGTGGTTCAGAGAGGATGTGTCAGGCTGCAGGGGAAGTATGAAGTCAGAAGTCTGTTGGCTTTGGAGCCTTGTTTTCATTATCAACTTCCTGATGAACCTTTCCCCCCCAGTCACTCCTTGCTGTGATATTTTCACACCCCAGACACAATGTCTGTCTATGTTGTGTTTTGTACAGAAAAGAGTAAGATTTAACCACGTCAGAATCGTCTGTGATCACATGTAGGAGAGACAGAGAGCGAATGGGAGTGAAGTCTTTGGGAATGTGGGAAGAGAAGAGTTACAAAGTAGCTAGAGGATCAAGAGCGGGAAGGAGGGAAGATGTGCAGGTGTGTGCCTCGTCTGAGAGGTGTGTGGGAGCTGGTGGGAAACGGGATTCAGCTGGTAACTGAGGCCCAGCCAGCACAGCACGAGGCTCTGCTCTTCAAAGGACCTGGGTTCAATTCCCAACACCCACATGGTCACCTACAACTGTCTGTAACCCCAATCCTAAGTGATCTGACACCCTCACACCAGTGCACATAAAATAAAATAATTAAGAAAAAACTTGATACTTTCAGGCTTCAGTCTGACTAGTCATCCCTGATACTCGGGGCCCACAGCAGCACAATGCGTCATGGCAGGAGTGCATGGCAGAGGCTTGTTCACTCCCTGGACAGGAGGAGCGGGGAGGTGGTAGGGCTGCGGAGGCAGTGTCTGCGTGACTTCCCTTACCCAAGCACGGCAGTTCCTGGCTGACAGGAAGACAAGGGCTACAGAGAGCAGCAGAATGTCCACTGCTGGGGCTGCAGGATGGATGGCTCAGTCAGTAGAGTGGCCACCTCACAGCATGAGGACTTCATTAGGACGCTGAGCACCTACATCAAACCAGACAGTCTAGACAGAGTGGTGAATTGCAGGTTCCATGAGAGACCGTGACACAGTAGGTAAGGTGGAGAGGGGTTAAGGAACCCAAGTCCACTTCAGACCTACACACACACACACACACACACACACACACACACACCTCCCTGTACACACACACACATACACACACCTCCCTGTACACACACACCCCTCACTGTACACACACACACATACACACACACACACACACACACCCCTCCCTGCACACACACATACACACACTCACACACACCTCCCTGCACACACACACAGAGATACATACACACCCTCATGGACACATGTACATACCTAAACAAGCACATACAGCACTCACACAAAAAAACATCTACTGTTTATTTAGCACTTAGTCTAGCCAGCTTTGTACCCAATCCATGTCCATTGTCTATATTTAATACCCAAAATAATTCTAGGTATTATCCTAGTCTTCTAGAAAAGAGAAATCTATAGAAATGAAATGGCGAGGGCTGGCCTGGGCAGCCAGTAGAGACAGCTGGAACAGATCTGAGCTGGTACTAGCCAGGCCTGTCGCTCTGTCCTCTGAGCCTTGTTGGTACCTTGTAAACCACTTCAGAGCTGTGGTGAGGAATGCAGCATTGTGTCTGTGAATGAGGGTGGAGATGAGAGGGAAGAGCGGCACAGGCAGAATAACGAGGGTCTAATATTGCAAGTGAGAAGTGAGGGAAGTGGCAGGCAGAGAGGCTAGATTCAGATCTCAGTCTTCCAAGTAGGTACACTCAGACTTGATAGTCAAAGAGTACAAAGGCTTTGGGGCAATGTATGGGTGTTTGCTAGTGATAAATAGCTCTGCCTTGTAAAAAGAAACATCTCTGGAGAGCTTGCTGCCAGTGGGCACGGGTGTGGCTGCGTGGGCCGGTGTAACGGCTGCGTGGCTGCATGGGCGGGTGTACGGCTGCAGTGGCTGCGTGGGCCGGGTGTACGGCTGCGTGGCTGCGTGGGCCGGGTGTAACGGCTGCAGAGGCTAGATTCAGGTCGGCTCAGTGGCTTTCAAGTAGGCACACTGTCACGGCTTGATAGTCAAAGTGGCAAAGGGCTTTGGGGCAATGTATGGGTGTTTGCTAGTGATAAATAGCTCTGCCTTGTAAAAAGAAACATCTCTGGAGAGCTTGCTGCCAGTGGGCACGGGTGTAACGGCTGCAGTGGCTGCAGTGGGCACGGGTGTAACGGCTGCAGTGGCTGCAGTGGGCACGGGTGTAACGGCTGCAGTGGGCACAGCCTTCCTCAGGGCTGCTCACTCCTCATTAATGACGGCTCCTCCTGTTCCTTCAGAGGATCTGCTCTTGGTGGAAGGGATGTCAGTGCCAAAAGACGAACCTGTGGGTGCCCTCCATCTCATCCAGGCCGCCAAGCTTGGCAACGTGAAGGCCCAGAGCATCCTACGAACAGGTGAGCCTGTGGTCCCAGACTCCCAGGGCTCCTACAGAGAGCCTCGGTTTCCCGAAGGTGCAGTGCTCTGCACTGTGCACTCAGAGGCACTTTTCCTACTGACAGAAAAGGGAAACCTGTTGAAGGTGCCTTAAATGTGTTTTGATTCTTGTTTTATACTGAAAATACTTGTTCACTTTATAGGTATTTAGAGAAGTGTAGGATAGTAGTAAGAAAAGCTATCTTGAGTTTTACCACTCAGAATCACCTACTATTAGAATGTCTTTCCAGTCTGTCTGTTCTTGGAATGTTTACATAATTAAGACTACATCTTACAGTTTACATAAAGTTTTGTTTACCTATATTTGTGGTGCTAGAATGAGCACAGGGCTGTGTCCATTCTGGCAGGCACTCTGCCACTAAGCTAGACCCCATTCCTCCTCTTTTTCTCAGATGTCATCTTACTTTGTTGTCTATGCTGACACCAAGAAAGGAAGGAAGGAAGGGAGGAAGGAAGGAAGGAAGGAGCTGAGTGGCCTAGGGAAGACAGAACATCAGCTCTAGATATCTAGGTAGCAGCTTGCATGACTAAGTGAATTCAAGACCAGCCTAGGCTGCAGAATGAGATCCTGTCTCAAAAAGAGTAAGTCATAGCACTTTCCTGGAGGCCTCTTTTCAGGAGGCTGAGGTAGGAAAATTGCTTGATCCCAGGAGTTCTGAGCCATGTAGCAAGACTCTTGTCTCAAAACAAAGGCCAGCTCAAAGCTTCTATTCAAGTACTTGGGAGCTGAGGCAGGAAGGTTGGTGAGAGGCGGAAGGCAGCCTGGACTACACAATAAGAGTGTCTCTAAACAGAAAACAAAAAGATGTAAGAAAGAGGAAGTCACGAACAGCTTTGTTTTGGTTTTTGATTTTTGAGACAGAGTCTCTCTATGGAATTCATAGAGATCAGGCTGGCCTACTCACAGAGATCCACCTGCCTCTGTCTCCTGAGTGGCAGGACTAAAGCTGTATACCACCACACCCAGCCTTCATGGACAGCTTTTAAACATAGCACTTGCCAGTGTCTGGTTTAGCATTTTCCTGGCAACTTTTCTGCTCTTTGCTCTCCTCCAGCTGGAACTGCTTTGGGACTTGGGGTTGTGAACATACTCCACACTATGAATCCTTCCCTGGTGATCCTGTCTGGAGTTCTGGCCAGTCACTACATCCACATCGTCAAGGATGTCATCCGCCAGCAAGCCTTGTCCTCCGTGCAGGATGTGGACGTCGTGGTTTCAGACTTGGTTGACCCTGCCCTGCTTGGTGCTGCCAGCATGGTTCTGGACTACACAACCCGCAGGATCCACTAGGCTCCTGGGAGTGGACATGGACTGAGACCCAAGAGCTACTTAGATCAGTACTTCAGAGGCAAATTTGGGGGGCTGCTGAGATGGCTCAGTGGTTAAGAGCCTGAACTGCTCTTGCAGAATAAAACCCCAGTTTAGTTCCCAGCACTCATGTCAGGCAGCTCAACCGCCTGAAAGCCAAGCTCCAGCGGATCCTATGCCTAAGCCGCCTAGGGCATCTGCACTCAAATGTACATAGCCCTCCCCCCTGAACACATTGAACACATAATTAAAAATAAATCTTATTTTTTAAAAGGCAAAATTGATATTTAATCTCCAGTAACACCAGTAGGAGTATCTTTGCTTTTTGTCTTCCCTTCTGTATTGTCAGGGTTCTCTAGATAGAATGACTGATAGTATGAATTTCTCTCTATATAAAGGGGATTACCAGAATAGCCCACAGACTGAGGTCCAGCCAGCCCAACAAGTGTCTGACTCCCAAGGGAAGGAAATCCAGTAGTTCAGTCCATGAGGCTGGATGTCTCAGCTAGTCTTAGTACACATCAAAGCTGTGAAGTAGCCTCCAGTACCAGTGAATGGAGTGAGGGAAACCAGGCAAAAAGCAATCACTTCCTTCTTCCATGTCCTTTATATAGGCTGTCACCAGAAAGTGTGGCCTAGATTAAAGTGGCTCATTCTACTTCAAATGGTTTAATTAAAAATCCCTCCCAGGTGTACCTAGCCTCTTGGGTTTTAGTTAATTCCAGGTGTAATCAAGTTCACAACCAAGAATAGCATCACACCTTCCAAATACACCTTTCCCATGAGCCTTTGCAGAGGCTGTGCTGATGGGTTCATCATTATGCAAATGCTGTGGGTTCCAGAGACACTTCCTGCATCCAAGGAGCAATGACAACTGACCCTGAAGCCTTAGGACTCCTTGTAGACCTTGGAATGCTAGCATCATGGGAAGGTTTGGATTAACAGTCCTTCCTCAGACCACAGAAAGAGATCTTGTCACACAATGAAGAAAAGCTCACCTGGAAATACATTTCACAGCCTTTTCCATAGGCATACTCTTGTGAAACAGCTACCAGAGTCAAGGGGCTGGGCAGTTAGATACGTCACACCCCGTGTCCACTGAAAGATGATTTGCTTCAGAGGATTTTTGTTTGTTTTTCAAGACAGGGTTTCTCTGTATAGCCCTGACAATCCTGGAACTCATAGAGATCCTCCCCGTCTCTGCCTCCCAAGTACCAGGATTAAAGGTGAGCACCACAGCCTGGCTACCCTGAAGTTTATGGGAATTTAGACTGGGGTCCAAATCATGGTGGCCTTAGTGACTGTCTTATCATTCCAGAGAAAGCAAGCAGGACTAGAAGTGCCTTTGCTTCTAAGCAGCAGATCCTCCCGCCTCTTCTGCTTTTTGATATTCCATGACCCAGAATGTCAGTGCTTGTGTCTGTCCTGAAGCTCAGAGCCACAAATCTGGAGACTGACTAAATTAGAATCTGTGCTTTCTCTCTCTCTCTCTCTCTCTCTCTCTCTCTGTGTGTGTGTGTGTGTGTGTGTGTGTGTGTGTGTGTGTGTTTTGAGACAGAATCTCATTTGTCTCACCCCGAACCTTGGCTCATCTTGAACTCAGGACAATCCTCCTGCTGCAGCTTCCAGAGTGCTGAGATTATAGACACCCAGCTTAAAATATGCTCTTTCATTGATGACAAAAGGCTAACAAGTGCCACTGTATTAGTTACTTTCTCCTGTGCTAACACTGTGACCTCAGCAACTTACAGAAGGAAGTTTCATTTGGCTTACAGTTCTAGAGAGAGAGAATCCATGCAGGGAAGGCACAGCTACAGGAGGCCAGGGCAGAGAACTTGAGAAATTGTATTGTCAAGTACAAGCAAAAAGCAAGGTAAATGAACTGAAAGTCAGGGAAGGCTATGCACTCAAAACATCGTCCCCCATCTCCCAGGGACACTTCTAGCAAGCACCACTCAAACAGCACCAACTCAAGCATATGGAGGACATTCTCAAACGACCACATCCACTCCCCAACTCCCATAAACACATGGACACCACAAGTCAAAGTGCAGTTAGCCCACTGTTAAAGTCCCGTAGTCTGTGACAGTCTCAGCACCATTCAAACGTCCTAAGTGTCTCCTGAGATACAAGGGAATCTCTCAACTACAACCCACAATGGCAGGATATACACTCCCCTTCCAAAGGCGGCAACTGGGGCACAGGAATAGGGACGCAGTGAGGGACGGGGCACAGCAAGGAAGAGACAGGGAGGAGTACAGGCACAATGAGAACTCTGGACATAAAAACGCCAAACTCAACAAGACTCTAGGTCCTGCAGCTTCATGTCTGGACCTGATGGCCACATCAGGGTCAGAGGGCTTGAGATAACTCAGTCCCTCCAGCTTTGCTGTCTTTCTTGGGCTACTTATGTGAAAGGGTTAGATGGTTGACCCTGAGGACTTTTCCAGTCCTCAAGTCAATGGTTCTTCAACCTTCCTAATGCTGCCACCCTGACACAGGTGACCCCTAATCATAAAATTAATTCCTTGCTACTTCATAACTAATTATGAATTATAATGTAAATATCTGATATGCAGGATATCTGATATGCAACCCCCATGAAAGGGTAATGTGACCCACAGGTGACCTGCTGCCTTACATCATCATCATCATCTGGGGCAGAGCCTGGCTAAATCCATAATACTGCACACCAAACAGCGCCACTGCTACCAAGTTCTAGGCTAACTGAAAGCCAATTTTAGTTTTAGTCAAATTTCCTGACATAAATTATTATATATGGTTTAATTACATCTTAAAATATTTTGTCTCAATTCTAAACCTTATTAAAAGAAAAAACATATTTCCTTGTCCAAGTCTTAACACCATTATAATATGCTATTTTTCTTTAACTCAGCTGAAAACATTACTCTTCCCAGAGGAGATTTGTATTTGTTGCCTTGCTTTCCTTTTAGCATTAGGTAATAATTTATGGTATCAAGTACCGCTGCTTTAACCAAGGGGGGAAGCTATTAATAGAAAGCATTATTAAGCTTGCACTTAGTATTTGACAAAGAAAAGGTAGCCTAAGAAGGAAGCTCAATACTAAATGTTGAACACTCACGGACACGCTGGACCAATTATTCCCCCCCCCCCCAGTCCTGGGATTAAAGGCCAGCCTAGTCCCTCCCGTTTTCTCCTCTTATGAAGCTACATGTGGTTAAATAAGAATTGTAAATGCTGTGTAACCAAAGAAAGAGGTAAAGGATTCCAAGCAACAGTAACCCCATCATTGATGTCTGTGGGTCAGCACTGCTCCTCCTTATGGGTCTCCTAGGTAGTCTCCAGAACTTGGGTTTCCTGGCTGTATGGTGGCTCAGGGTTACCAGGTAGAGAATTTGAACACGTCAACCATAAACTGTGTTGCTCTTTACGACCTAGCCTTGGAACTCACACGCCATCACTTCTGTCCTCTAATTTTTCATCTAGGATCATGGGAGTTCAGGGGGGAAGAGTAAGGCATTATGGAGGGACCTTTAAATTGGTTAAGTTGGACCCCGTCTCAAGAGGTCAAAGAGGGCTGTTGATGGGGCTGTGGTAGCATGACCCCAGGTTCACTCTCCAGAAGTTAAGGAGGGGTGGCTACGCAGTGGCTGTGCCCTCAGCCCAGAAGTAATTGAGAATCGCTCACCCCTTTAAGCCTGCCCCCAAGCTGCAGCACCATTTTTCCATCAATAAAGATGCTTCATGTATATTGTTTGAAACAGAAATTTATTCTCAGAATAATGCACAAAAGCACAGGTTGAGGCTACTGTTGGGAGCATCCCTCCCTTCCTCCTCCCCTCTCTTCTCTGAATGCCAGGGAGAACACAGTTGAAGGAAACATGCAATCACAAACAATGATCAACTCTAAAGACAAAAGGTTTGGTCCAAAAGAACTCAACATAATTAATCCAATTACGTGAACAGCTTCACTGAGTAGGATTAAGATATTGCAGACGTAGTGTTTCCACAGGGTGGCTCTTCAATGCACCAGGGGGGCCTGCTTCAGGGAGATGAGGACTGAGCGCATGCGAGAGACATCTTTGGCCTGTTTGCTGGACTTAGGGTTAAAGTCACACAGGCGGGCCACCCGCTCCCACTCAGTGCCTGGGGATGACTCATCGATGTCGTTTACAAAGGCTTCTTCTGCTGCCCTGGAAGTAATAACAAAGTATGTTGGTTTAATGTAAAAAACAAAAACCCTTTGAGCAATCTGGTGGCTGCCTTGCTACCAAGTGACTGTTTCTTTTGACTCTAGGGTGTTCTGGTTTTTCAGAGAGTATCAGTCCCTGGCTCAGGTCAGAGGCAGGGGCAGACACGAGGCCAGCTCTCCTCGGTACAAGTACCCAGGCTGCTGTATGAAATGGTGGAATACAGGTGTTTGGTTCAGGGCTCAGCCCATCCCTACGGCTATCTTTGCTCAGTAGAGCATGAAAAAGCAAGTCCTTGGCCAGCTATGCACAGAGCAAAGCAGCAGGCTGATCAAGGCCTTGCAGAGTAGTTTGTGCTTGGCTATACTGAGATTCAAGGGAAATGAGATTTTAAAAAGCCCTTGGGTCATTGCTTAAGAGCCTGAAACTTACTCCTAAGGCTGGAGAGAAACAGGGCAGAGCAAAAGGCATTCAAGACCAAGCTCCCATGCTAGCAGGCACTAGAGACTAAAGCCATTCTGAAAGGGGTTGTTAAGACATTCACCAGTTCAGCCAAAAGTCTGCCATTTTCTCTCCAGCCAGGTGCCTGGTGCCACTCAGGGAATAAATATACCCTGGCAGGAGAGCCAACATGAGCTGCTTTTTGGCAGGATGCCACTCCAACATTCTTTCAGGTCAAGATCAGCCCACCCCCAGTGGGGAACTAACTGGCAGGAGAAAAAGCTCAAAAGGACAGTGGTAGACACAATGTATTTCATCTATTCCAACAAGCATCACGGGCAAAGCAAAAGCGATGGAGATGACCGGTCTGTGGGAACAAGGGTGGCACTATCACAGGGATGGCCGTGGCAAACACTGCTGAAGCCCAGAGCCACTACAACACTGCGACTTCATGGCACACACAGTTAGGGGCAGTGAGAAAGGTTTACTTAACTGTTCTAGGCTGTAGCAAGGATGGTTTATGTTTGTGCTTAAAGGTGAAGAGAAGAAAAGAAACAAGGAGAAACTTTAGGTCAGATATAGAAAATGAGAATGAGCTCAATGCAGATGGTCAGTAAGCTAGACATGCCCTTGCAGCTCTACCTGTGCCTGGGGACGTGCAGCTGGCTTTGCTGGGCCATCCTGCTGTCCAGCAAACCCATTTCTACTCCAGAGGACGTGTAAGTTAAAACACCACCTGTAAGTCCAGCATTCCACAAGTCTCACTGCAAACTCATCCACTTTTGTCTTCTAATGTAGTCACCTCAGGATCATGGTCCCCATGAGACTCTCCGCCTACCACCCACCTTCCACAAGTGGTTGCTGTTTCCCCTAATTCCATTGTAAAAGGGAGATCAGTGAGGACTATTTTCAAGTCCTCAGCAATATAGTTTTCATTAGCAAGGATCCTTATTAAAAACAACAACAAAAAAGCTTTTCCAGGAAAGACAGTTTTGTGTATGTGTGTGGGGAAATGAATACATTCTTATTGGACACGTCTGACCATCTTGACCTCATAGTGGGGACATCTGTGCTAGGATGGGAGATAGGGCACCAAAAGCTGGCCACTAAACTGGCAATTTCTGATATCTAAGACCAGAGGAAAACAGTGACAGACACCTACTTTGCCTGAGTAACATTCACCTCACATCCTTCAAGGATCAAGAGCATTCCCTCCCCACCCCAAACTCCCTAGCTCTGACTGGTAATATATGGTGCTGCTGTCCACTGAACTTACTTGGGTCATCACCTGCTCCATGTGGGAGACCCTCATTTCCACCTTAGGCAGGCCACAGGGTCTGGGAGCAGTACCAGTGGCAGCAATAACAAGAGGTCAGACCCATCCAAGCCCCAGGCCCTTTCCAGACAGAGCATGAAGGACCATGTTTTGAAAGCTTGCTTCTCTGCAGGATCTCAAGTATGCAAATGGTCACCAGGGAGTGCGGGGAGTGATAATTCTGCAAGGTTAGCAATGGTCATATCTAGCTTATCAACTCTCAAGCAGCCCCACAGAGCCAATGAGAAATATTTTAAAAAGCAAAGCAACTTGTGACAAAAAGGAGCATTAACTCTAAACGAAAAGAACCAAAACAAAAGAAGGAATTAGTTTTGCAACATACACATAACCAATCACGTCAGCGAAGGGTTGTTTGTAGAAAGCTTCGTCTGCCACCCTAGACAGCAACAAGTCCAAAAGGCAGGCAAGCAGCAGGAAAAAAGAGAAAACATTGAGAAGCAGAACATCTAAAATCCACAATAGAGGTGTGATAGCGCCTGGGGAGCTGCTCCCAAGGCTTCATTCTAACCCAGGGGTCCAGCAGTTAGTTGACACTCCAGTGCAGCAGCGTCTTGGAAGCTGGTCTTCATGGGCTCTCCACAAGACCAGCAACAACCTTATTATGGGTTACATGCCATTCCACACACTCCAACCATCACCACCTACGCCGCAGTGTTCTCAACCTACTCCAAGGGTAGGATGACTGGGGCTCAGAGACAAAGTCCTGGTCAGCTATAGCAGTATCAGTGTGGCTTTAGTGCATATATTCTACTTACTATAAATTAAAGTCATTTACAAGCTCAAGATGGCAAGCCACTTTTCCGCCAGCCTCAGTAAACACCATTGGGTATGAATACTGCCAAGCAACAGATGGGCACAATTCCAAAAATTCAATCCCAAATCTTGGCCCCAATCACTGCTTCCCCACACTGGCTTGGTGGGCGAAATAGCCTGTGGTTGTTGCAAACTGTCAGCCTTAGAGATAAAAGCGGCTGGAGGGGAAGTGGTCTAGGGAAACGGAAGCTAGTGTGGACGCTGGCCCTGGGTTTCTCTTCTGCCCAGGAAGCTGGGACAATTTCTAAATACCTATGTCTTGGCTGGCTTTGACAATGCGTAGCTTAAAATCCCGAACCTCACCAATCTTAAAGACACTGAGGTGGGAGTGGATCAAAAGACAGGACTTGGACTAACCAGGGATACCAGGTGTCAAGAAGCTACATCACAAACAACCTAAATCTCAGCCTGTCCTTTGCCAGGTTGTTTTAGGATGAAAAACTGGAAATTTCTGGTTTTGAGACAGGGTCTCTTTTGTAGCCCTGGCTAGCCAAGAGTAAGGCGACAGTGACTGGCTAGGTCATTTTTCAAGGACCATCATTCTCAATCAATTAACTTAAGCACACATTTATCTGAAGGCAAACTCCAGTAACTTACATTTCAGTTTATTTCATTTTGATACATACAGGGCCTCATGTAACTCAGGTTTGCCTTAAACTTGGTAAGTAGATGAAGATAGCCTTGGAATTGCGATCCTCCTGCCTCCACATCCCCAGTCCTAGAAATGCTGGGATTAGGAGTGTTCTCCATGGCATCACTTTATGCTGTGCCGTGGATCAAGCTCAGGGCCTCAGATTCTCTGCAATCGCTACTGACTGAACTACACCTTCAGTGGAGTTTCAGTTCATTTTCACAATGCACACACACCCTTGACTCTTTCTTACTTCTCTACACAGAAGTGCAAATTTAAAGAAAGTAAAAAAGAGCAGCCTGGCTGTGACTCAGTGAGGAAAACAGCTGCTGTGAGTAAGTGGGAGGTTCAGAAGAGCGGGCAGCGTGTACACTCCAATCCTTTTAGTTTACAGCAGGGCTTAGCCTGATCCATTTCAACTCTGCTTCCCTTCAACTGGAGGAGAACAGAGGTTTAATGCCCCCCTCCCCATCAATGCATGGCTTCTACATCAGGCTCTGTCTCTTTGCATTTGCAACTAGCCCCAAAACTAAAAAGCTTGTTGATGACAAGCAGGGTCTCTAAAAGACAAACAGAAAACTATACCCAGCAAACACAGAGCTGGAATCAGCAACTGTCAGAGAGCTCAGGGAAGCCTAGGAAAGGGAAAGAGGGATGCCTGACCAGGGACAAGCTCCATAGGCCTAAAATAACAATTCTGAACTTGGTTCTATAAATGGCTCCAGGGTAGACACGGGAAAAAGAAGTCTACCAGTACTAAAAATAATTAGATTCCTCAAATGTTTTCAGGCTGCGGTGGAACTGAGGGTCCCACAAGAGCCCTGTACCACAGGGAATGTTCTTGCTCGGGGAGGGAGCTGTTCTAGGGCTGTCCTCCATGGACACTGCAGGAGACCAACACTCTTGTGACTCTCTGAAAAGGGGGCTCTTTCTCACAGGCTACTACTGACTGACTTGGGATAAAGAGAGATGCAGTGCCATCCACATGGGAACAAAGGCCCCTCCTGTCTGCTGGCTCTCCCACACCCCTCTGCAGGACACAGCCTGGACTGGCTCCCAATGTCTTGGTGAGGCATTTTTTTTTTTTTTTTTTTTTTTTTTTTTGAGACAAGGTCTGTGCATACAAGGCTAGCCTCAAACATTCATTTCCATCTCGGCTTTCAAGAGTGTGGGACCACAAATGGCTTGATGTCCTCCATCTCTCCGACTTCACTGTGGGGCTGTGGGCGGGACAGGGGGCTTTGCATATGGTGGGCAAGAGCTTTCTTCATTCCTAGCCCTTCTAATGATCTGCAATGCCTCTTAACCACCATCCTCTGACCCTCTGAAGAAATCACTGGAAGCCTGTGGTGGTGGAGTTGGCTGCAGTGGCGGCGGCACACATGCCTTTAACTTTAATCCTGTGCTCTGAAGCAGAAGCAGGGGGACCTCTGTGAGCTGGAGGTCAGCCACCAGATAGAGCTCACACCGTGAGCTACAGAACAGCTGGGACTACATAAAGAGAGCGTCTCAAAGAAATAATAAAAAGCCTGGAATAAAGAGTGAAAACTTATCTTCTATCCTAGGATTGCGAGGATGGCTGGCTAGCATACCTCCAGCTTTATGCAGACTCAAGCCTGTGAGCAGGTTTTACAGGCACTGAAGCTGGATTGTAACAGCATTATGTTAACAACTCCATGAGAATCTTTTCTCTCTGGATGTGAGGGGATCAGGAAACTCAATATTCTACAATTGCAAGAAAAATAAAGTACTAAACTATGGTCTGGCTGCATGATCAGTACCTCAGTCTCTAGGGTTAAGTCCTACAGCAGACATGGGGTACTCCTTTAGATAGGGAGTAGACAAAACCTTCTACAATAGGAAGCCTGTTCCCAATATATTCACTATTAAATTTGAAATCTATTTGTCAAGTTGTGAAGCTTTGAGGACCTGGTACAGGAAGAGTTAGTGCATTTGGCCCAATTACTTCAGAGTAGATCAAGTGCCCAGGCAGCTTTTGCTGGGGAATATCACCACAGCATCCTTCTTTACTACAGAGCTAGACTTGGACCTGGAGGGCAATCATCTCAGGAGGAAAAGCGCACAAGCCTGGCACTCCTCAGCGCCTCATGCCAGCCCAGCAGAATCTTGGGGCACCTGTCCCCTGGTAACCAACCCTGTCCATACAGTAGTTTCTACCCTAACTGATACAAAACTTCAAATGGAACTTGAAGGCACTGTTCTAGAGTGTATCCCTCAGAGAAATGACCAGGTTAAGAGGTCTGGGCCTGGCACCAAAGGACCATGCCAAAGAAGAGCAAAGGGAATTTTATAGGACTGCCATATGAAAGAACCCATGTATTCTGTCAGAGACCTCACAATGTGTCAGCTGGCTGGTGAGGGGGTTAGCTACATTTTCTGACAGATTTCTAAGAGCTGCCCAAAAAGCAATACCAGACCAGCCCACAGAGACCAACCTAAGGCCCTACCCTACTCTGCCTTGGATTTAATTTTTGTGGCATGCCTCCTACTCAGTAAAAGGTGGCTCTGAATCCAGCAGAAAGCAAGCTAATATGTCTTGCCTGCAGGGAGCTATACTACAAGTGTCTCTCTAAGCTATTCCAAGGAAGGGCTCCTCAGAAGTGAGTGCATACCACAGTTAATGCATGGTAATGACAGGGAAAATGAATGTTTTCTCCCTACATTATTAACTTTCAGTAAGTGAAAAATGTATTCTGAAAACAGCATTTTTAGGAAACCTATTCAAGACTCCTTAAGCATAGGTAGTAGCCAGAGAACCCTTAATTCTGTAGTCCACGTTGGAACATCCTGAGCTACCTAATTACAGAGCATGCCCATGCTAAGGACCCTTAGGAGGGCAGGGCTACATTTAGGGAATGTGGCATAAGTTAGTCTGTAATTGTCTTCAAGTAATGAGACTCTGCAACTGACCTTTCATCCCAGGGTCCTCCAGTGCTGGCTTTCCTGAATCACACCATTACAGTCGATGAAACCAAACCCAGTTTAATAGCCTAACTCAATCCAGGCTGAATTATGCTCTTAAGACCCAGGAGACTTGCAGCCTCTGTTTCTAGCAGTTTCTTCCAAACTGGCCAAGGCCTTTATACGAAGGCAAACACAGCCAAGAACCTAGACTGTGTGCTGGAAAATGGATCTGATTTAATCACAGAGAACCACAGTGGACTGACCTGTTGTTTGCTTTTGTTTTCTGTAGCTGCTCATCCTGTCTCGCATACCATTCTTCCAGCTCCTTTATTGCCTTTTCTTTCCACTCTGCTTCTTGCTTCCGAGAATTGGCATCTTTTAAAGGAGAGGAAAGAATACAACTGAGGGAAAGCAAAATTTAAGTTCAATTCAACATGTAACATTTTGGTATGGGATGTATGTGTACACATGTATTGGGAAAATGATGGGAAGCAGCTGGAGGGAGGGCTGCTCTGCTCCTCCAGAGAACCACGGCCCATATCACACATGACTCACAACCACACGTTAAGTCTAGCTCCAGGGGATCTGACACTCTCTTCTGGCCTCTGCAAGTATATCACACATATGTGGTGTGCAGGCATGCATACAACTTTCTTTTTTGAGCCAGTATCTCACATAGTTCAGGACGACCCTGAACCTAGACATCCTTGAACTTGTGGTTCTCCTGATTCTACTGCCCAAATGCTAGTAGACTACGGACATGTATAACTACGCCCCATCTAGTGCTGTGCTGGGGACTGGCCTCAGGAGGCTGTGCATGCTAGATGAGCACTGTCCCAACTGAACAGTATCTTCTACTCTTCCCACAAACTGTACAGTACTCATTCATGTTTTTATAAAACACTAATTTACTCTAACTATAAATATGGTGGAAACATTTGTGTGAGGCAGGACACTAAGAGAAAAATTAGCAGAGGTAGAAGTGACTTGGGAATACAAGAATGGCAGGACACAGAACCACAAAGTATCTACTCCAGCTCAGACTGCAGTTAGCTTGTAACACAGGCAGCTGTGAAAGAAAGCAGGAAGAGAGGGAACTGCAGGGCCAAGGGCACGGGATCACTGTTTAACAATTACCCAGAAGCTTCAAGATCCAAGAGTGAAAATTCACACATGCAGGCTATCCACTCTAGATTCTCAAACATGAAACATTTTTTATTTTTTGTTCATGTGTGCATTGTGTGTGCATGCAAGAATGCAGGTACCTAGGTCAGAAGGCACAACAGTCTGAGAAATGGAGTTACAGGCAGTTGCGAGCCGCCATGTGGGTGCTCTACCAGAGCAACAAGTACTCTTAACCATCTTTCCAGTTCCAATGTGAAGTTTCTTAAGATTAAATATGGTTTTCTAAAGTGTTTAGTTGACGATCATCTGTCACAAGGTGTGGTGTGCTTGGTCACATGTTCTCAAGGACACCTCCACCAGCAGGCGCTCTGCATGAATCAGTCTGTACAGAACTTCCAAGATCAATCTAGCACAGTTTCAGCAATGAGGGCAAAAGAACAAACCACCTCAGAAGTGAGTGGACTTGGCACAGGTAAGGGAGGAGCAAAGACCTTGTCGGCTCTCAAGCTCACACTTGCCTTCCTTATGATGCAAGCCTGGAAATAATCACATGATGTGACCATCAAGGCCACCAGTAATCCAGAGTTCTAAAAATGCAGAGCAAGAACCCAAGTGTGATTAGTATCCTGGAGAAGGAGAGTAGAAAGCAAGAAACAGAAAGCATTCATGGGCATTTTATGACCTTTGCAAGAAATGCACTAATAATCAGCACAGGGCTATATCTAAGGAGTCACCACCAAACTTCACATTATTGTAAGTTCTTCATTTTGTTGTGTGACTCATTAGAAGATGCCTAGCACTTGTAGGAGGCTCATTTAGTTGAAGTTTCCATCAAGGACCCTAATATATAGCCAGAAAACTTCTGATGATCCTGTGCATGGCACATACAGAACAGAGAATAAACTATACTGCTACCAGATGCTAGAAGTTGATGAAGCCATGTGAGCTTCAAAGAACTAGAAAACCACTACCAAACCTAGATGCAAAGTGGAATTACTTCCCAAAAAGCCCTTTTGGGCTGGCAAGATGGTTCAGTGGGTAAAAGCACCTATATGCAAGCCTGATGGCCCAAGTTCGGTCTCTGGATCCCCACAGTAGAAGAACCAACTCCATGAAGCTATCCTGTGGCTTCCACATGCACATCATAGCAAACACACACACACACACACACACACACACACACACACACACACACACACACACGGGAAAAAATAAATTTTTACATTTCAATCTCAGTTCCCCTCCCTTCTCTTTCCTCCCGCGCCTCTCCTCTGAGAGGGTAAGGCCTCCCTTAATAAGTCTACTAAGTCTGTCTCATCATCTTGTTGGGGCAGGACCAAGGCACCTCTCCACTCCCCACACCCGTGTCTCCGCTGAGCAAGGTATCTCTCCATATATCACTAAATCTGTGCATTAGTGTTAGGTCTTGGACCTAACACTCATTGTCCCAGTCACACCACTGTCACCTACATTAAGGGAGTCTAGTTCAGTCTTATGCAGATTCCCCAACAAATAAGGAACTTTTTTTTTTTTAAATTTAAGTGCCTCTAGATTGGAGTATATATATCCTTTCCATGTATTCTAATGATCATTAAAATTGCTTTTGTTAGGGCTGGCATGGTGTTACACATCTTTAATCCCAGCACTTGGGGGAAGAGAGGCAGGCAGATCTCTGAAGTTTGAGACTAGCTTAATCTACACAGCAAATTCCAGGACAGCCAGAGATACAAGAGATATATAATAGACAGCATCAGTCTTTAGGGGGTAAGACAAACAAACAAACAAAAAGACCTTTCTCTTTCTAGGATCTCATTTGGTAACCCAAAATGGACAGTAACTTGCTATACAACGGGCCTCACACTTGTCTGTCTCTCAAGTGCTAGGATTAGAGATACATATCACACAGCCAGTCTATATTACTAGATGTCGGGGTTAGAATAGACAGACATTTTTCTAAGGATTTGCCTAAGTAAAAACTGTGACCCATCTATTAGGACAGTTGTTTTCCGGCCTTTACAGATTAGGACTACCGCTAGAAGTAACTCAGAACCCTCAGGGTTTAACCTGATGGGCCAGAGATGTAAAAATATGAGGTAGAGGAGAAAGGAAGGGTCTCCTCACAGAGCAAGGCACACTGATAGACACCTTCTTCCCCGGCCACCCTCCCTGCTCCTTACAGCAAGATGATTAGAGAACATGGCCACCAGCTCACTGGCCGTCACTGGTCCTCTATTTTGACATCTGTGCCTTCTCAGTTCTTGCAGAGAGAGAGAAAAGGATAAAACGTAGAAACCCCTCATCTGTAACAAACTGGCTGGAATACAAGGCCAAATACTTGACTCCCCTCAAGAAGCTACCTTGAGCTGAGCTGGGAGTGGCAGTGCACATCTGCAACCTCGACCCGAGGGGGGGGGATCGTAAGTATAAAGCCAGTTCGGCTTAGACAACAGATGTCAGGCCAAGCAGGGCTACACTGTGAGGCTCTGTAGTGAAGGTGGCAGAAGACCTGAGTTTAAAAACAAACAAACAAACAAACAAAAAAAAAAAACCTCTTCAAACGGTTCAACACACAAACTTGGCAATTTTTTTTTTTTTTTTTTTTTTTAAAAAGGAGACTTCTGACTGTAAAGACAAACTCTTCTTCAATAAAACTCTTCTTCAATAAAGACACAGGCACCCGGCAACCTGTCTGGATCTCCCTAAAACTGCACTTTCCCATACAGTAGCGTCCAGACACAGACACACATTGCTACTGGAGTATAAGCTTACTAAAATTGAACAAAGTGTTAAGACTGAGCTTTTGAATTCCAGTCATAAACACCTGAATACCCAACATGTGGTCAGTGGCTACTATATGGTATATTACCCCCCCCTATTGCGGTAAATAAGGATCTGTAAGGAGTACGCCCCCCCCACACACACCACTTTATTGAATGGCTACTATATCATGTATTGCCATAGACACAGCACAAATTGGTCAACAGTACTGATAGCAGGTATCTAAGTACTGCTATGCAGGGTCATTCTTCGATATGAAAGCTTGAAAACTGCTAGGGATAAACGATCTGGCATTAACTGCTTAGGTTATTTGGGTCAAGTTCTTTCCTATTTCCAGGTGTCAGTTACCCCAACTGAAAAATAAGGAGTCATGTTTTCACTAGGTCCGTGTTCTGGGAGAAAGAAACCTATTACTGGTGTGGGTATATGAAGAATGCAGTATTTCTAGAGTTATAGAATAAAAACGTTGGATAGGAAGTTATGTCTGTATGATAGAGCATATCAGCCAAAACAAAAGTATGTGCAAATATCTCTATAAAGCATACACACAGGACTATAGAGAAATGTCTCAACAGTTAAAGGCACTTGCTCCTTCAGCACATCCATGTGAGGTTCATAACACCCATGTGCTGGCTCACAACCACCCATCTCAGTTCCAAGGAACCCCACACCCTCTTCTTTCCTGTGAAGGCACCAGGCACACACATGGTACATGTACACACATCTAAGCATAACACTTATGAACATAAAATACAACAAATCTAAAAAATAAGTTAAGTACACACATACACACAGAGATACACAATATAACCACAATGGTGCAGCCTTTAATCTCAACACTCAGTAGGTAGAGGCAGGCAAGATCTCTGTGAGTTCTAGGCAACCCTGGTGTACATGTTGAGCACCAGACACACAGGTGGTACAAACATACATGTAGCCAAAACATTCATACACAAATTCAATTATGAAACTTAAAAAAAGTGTGAGGGGTGCTCATGGGGCTATCAGTTAGGAAGTGACTGGACAAGAGATCTAACTCAACTGATGGACCAATCCATCACTGATTCACAACTGAATGGACCGCTGGGAGGTGGTGGTAAGAGTGAAAGGTGAGGCCTGGTGGTGGTTACAAAGAGTGCCTGTAAAGGTCTATGTTGTCTTTGGCTTCCCAGGCAGTTTCCTAGCTGCCATGAGGTGAACAGATTTCCTCTGTCCATCCTGTCATGATGTTTCCATCTTGCCAGACCTAAAGTAATAGAGCCAGTGGCTCATTTCTGAAACTGTGAGCCAAATTAAACCTTCCCCCTCTACACAGATTTTATAGCGTGTCACCACAGCAACAGGAAGTTACTAACACATTTCCTAACATTGATTCATCTTTCAAATGATGAATGAATTGTGACTGTCACTCACAGGATGGTACCTCAAGTTTCCATAAAGCCTGTAACTAGCACTCAGCTTGAGGTCAGTAACACTACCTTTCAGATGCTAACACAATGAAAGATCTGAACCAAGTGCCCACAGTCAGTAAGATGAAATCCTAACTTAGCCTTTCACTTCAAATTGGGGGCTCTTCCTTCCTAGGGGAGCTGTCTCCCTACTACTGTGCTCTTCTTGTAATAGTCTATGATAAAGCATATCCATGTCAGTGGCCTTGTGACCTTGTGAGTTTTAGGCTGGAAAATACAACTTCCCAAAGACCAGACAAGGACATTATAGCTAATCTAAACTTAACAGGAAAAAAGGTAGTAGAGCCCAGGTCAATTACTCCACTGAAACAGATACCTAAGGACAAAAGGCGATTCCTTACCAAGGGCTTCCAAGCGCTCCGTTTGCTCTTCTCTCCACTTACGGATACTTTCAGGCTCTGACTGCAATCGATCCACTTCTGAAATAGCTGCATAACTGTCTGTTGGACCATTACTCTCCTTAACACAAAACAGAAACACAGTCTATCAGTGCCCCATTTCAGCTTTCCTGAAATGCTTTTCATAAAAATTAGAACCTCAAGCCACAGAGCACAGCATAAGACGGTAATGGACTGTTAAAGCAACAACAGAGCCTTACAATGTTACTACCACCAATCCTTGCACTCTCATGGGGGAGTTGGATCTGTTAACAAGTGGAACACAAGTGGGTGATAGGAAAGTTGAGGCTGCATGGGTAAGGGACTATTAGGAAACTTATCGGTTTGTCTTTTCACTTGACAAAGAGATTACGTGTTATCTCCACAGTAAGCTAAGCGCACAGCAAAGCCAAGCCAGGAGCTGAAGACTCCAAATGCTATTTTATCATGCAAGAAAGTCAAGTTAATACCATCTAACCAAAACAGTAAATTCTAAGAAAGAGCCCAAAAGAAAATGTATACCGACTATAGTCAAATCAGGGAGGGGATAAAAAGGCGGTAACTGTGAGTCACGGGGCACACAAATACTTCTCTATAGTGGGTAAGATTGAGCGCTAAGAACAAGCTGACAAAACCTCCCAGCTGCTAACTGATTTGAGAATTACACTATTGGCCAACTGAGGATTGTTACCAGCTTAACCTTCTTAGACTCTAGGACAAAAGGAGGATTAAAGTTCTAGTGATTGCCAGGCTTGGTGGCAAATCCCAGCACTCAGGAGGCAGAGGTGGGCAAAGTTTGGGACGTTTACCTAACCTAGTCTACCCTAGTGAATTCTGGGACAGCCAGGGCTACATATTTTGTCTCAAACAAACAAAAATAAAAACAATAAAGGACTAGTGACTTTTATAATGTGTGACACGGTACATGGCTCACAGTGTTTAAACTGGCCATCATCATCTTGATCAGTTCTTGAAGGAAAAAAAAAAGACAACAAAACTCTAAACTGTAAGACAGGACAGTGCTCTCAGTTGGACATAGTGGCTTATGCACATAGTGGCTTATGCCTAGAATCCAAACACTTGGAAAACTGAGCCAGGAGGAAATGCCACGAGTTCAAGGCCAGCCTGCACTTCACAATATGACTCTGTCCTAGAAAAAACAAAATGAAAGCCATGTGTGGTGGCTCAGACTTTTAATCCCAACACTCAGGAGCAGATGCAGCCTGGTCAAGGCCAGTCTGGTCTACATAGCAAGTTACAGGCTAGCCAGGGCAACTTTGATAGATATGTATGAGAACTGGGGTCTCTTTTTAGGTCAATCAATATAAATCACTGTTAGGATTCCAGTTTACTATCATTTAATATAGTTAAAGTAACTCTGTACCTGGTAGTATTCACCATTCATCACTCCATCAACAGCATCTGCAAGACATAAGGTTTCAACCTGTCAATCAGGGCAAAGTTTGATTAAGGACTATATAGCAGAATACAGTACAGTGTGCTGTAGAGACTATGAGCTACTAAATAGCCTTTAAGAGTGATGCCAGGGATACAGTATAGCTCAGTGGCAGACAGCCTGCCTAGCATGCATGCCTAGTGAAGCCCTGCGATCCATGGGCAAAACAGTTTGACGGGGGGGGGGGGGGGGGGGGATATGGTTCCATGGTAAAAAGCACTAGCTGCTCAGCTGGAGGAACCAGGTTTGATTCTCAGCATCCACTTGGCAGTGTACAACCATGTGTGACTCCAGTTCCAAGGGCTCCAACACCCTCCTTCTGGCCTCCATGGGTACCAGGCATCCTAGTGGTCCAGAAACATACTCAGGCAAAACACTTACACACATAAATTTTTAAAAACATTGCCTGACACAGAGTCCAATCCCTGTGACCCAAATAGTAGGAGACAAGAGGATTCCTTCAAGCTTTCCTCTAACCCACACATTCCCTCTCCCCTCCCCCTCCCCCTCTCTCATGTGTGTTGAACTTTGCATGGTGATATATGCCTGTACTGCCAACACTCAGAGGCTGAGGTAGGAGGACCAAGGGTTATGAGGCAATTTCCAAGTGAACTTAAGCCATATAGCAAGAAACTAAAAGGTAGGTAGTATACATCCTAACCATTTAATGAAGTTTACTAAACAGTGAATAAAAGTATTTGGCTGGTACAGCCAACTACCCCCCACCTAAATTCCTTGTTGCAGAATTGCTGAAACACAGGGTATGTATTATTGGGAAGGTCCTTATTCCCTGTGAAGTGATAATGTATTTGACACTTTAGTTTTTCTTTACTGAACTGAGACTTGCCTATTTTACTGTCTTCTGGACTCTAACTTTTCTATTACATTGTAAGTATTCCTCTTTTTGTTCACCTTCCTCCCCAGGCTCCTATGTACCAGTGTAGGTGTGCATGCCTGCGGAGGTCACAGGTTCTTGCTGGGTACCTTCCCCAATGGCTCTCCACCTTTTCTTCTGCAGACAATGGCTGGATTACAGGCATGTACCATAGCAGCCAGATTTACAGGAGCACTTGGGATCTGATTTGAACTCGGTTCTCAAGCTTGTGCAAGAAGCACTTTACCAGCGGAGCCATCTCCCAAGCTCCCTATTTTGTTTGTTTGTTTTTAAGTTTTTAAAAAACAACCAACAAAGGTTTTCAATGTAGCTCAGGCTAGCCTCACACATTATGTTAAACTAATACTATGCCTCCCAGGTGCTGGGAACACAGACACACACACCACACTCCATCTACACGGAGTGGGAACAGAACCCAGGGGACTTCCACAGACAAGCACTCTAGCAACTCAGTCACATCCCAACACCCCACTTGTCCTTTGATACTCAGAACTACAGCTTAGTTTGTAGCTAAATGTTTCCAAGTCTTCCTTTGTGACTTCTGTATGGGCTTTTATGCTGCAGGCTATCCCACAAAAGTATTTTTCTTCTAGTACTTAAAAACTATTATACTTTATTTATTCAGGCCATCAGGTTTGACAGCAGAGGACTTGTACCCTCTGAGCCATCTCTGTAGCCCTCTTTTAGTAGTTTTAAAATGTCTCTCTAAGTCACCTGGAATTATTTTTGTGTAAGGTAGAAGAATGAGACAGTTTTAAACCTGAGAGCCTCCCATGGCTAGCCTGGCCAGTCCTACAGTATGGTTATATATTACAGCTAACACAGTAGCCAGTTAATACACTCCAGGCTAGGGCTATTATTCCATATATAAAACCAGAGGAATGCACACTCCATGCCTCATGAAATGCTTGTGTCCTGTCCTTTAGGTCTGAGGATTTACCCAGACCCTCTGGCACATGCTTTGAGCTCTTTATTATTTATTCTTCTGAGATTCTTTTTTGAAGACTTATTTATGCTATGGGTGTTTTGCCTATATGTATGTCTGTGGACCAAGTGTGCAATGCCCACGAAGGCCAGAAGAGAGAATCAGACCCACAGGAACTGGAGTTACAGCCACTATGGATGCTAGGAACTGAGTCCAAAGCCTTTGGAAGATCTGTCAGTGATCTTAACCACTGAGCCATCTCTCCAGTTCTATTCTAGCATTCTTTCATCAATCAAATGGCAGAAGTCAAAGGACAATCTATTGCTATAGAAACAACAAAAATTTTATCTAAGGCCCTTGATTTTGGACAGCTCTGCTAACTCCAACGATCCCGAAGAAAGCGTTCTCAGGCACCTTAAGCAGTCCACAAACAAATAAGGGCCAAGCTAGACACAACAACACATAACTTTAATTGCAGGGCTTGGGAGACTGAGTCCAGCCAGCCTGATTTACATAGCAAGTTCCATGTCAGCCCAGGCTACAGGGAGACCCTGTCTCAAAACAACCACTCCCCCCCTCAAAAAAAAAAAAAAAAAAAAAAAAAGAAGAATCAAGGGCCAGAGTGAGGCTTCCATCGAGCAAAACACCTTTAACTTACATATATCAGCATGAAGCAAGGTTGAATCCTAGTCGAGCCACTGAGTAGCTTGCTACCTTAGGACACTGCTTAACTTGTTCACTCATCAGTTCTCATCTATAATATGTTGATGCTTCTGATTAGCTGGCAGTTACTCCATGGATCCAGAAGCATAAGGAGTATTTGGCATGCAGTAAATGTACACTGTATTTAAATATCATTAAATAATTCTCTTTTCCACTTCTACCAATAAAATTAATCTCCCTCCAGGAAACATCCTATTAATTCATCTCCAAGAAAGAACTTGTGAGAAACGCAGTACCTTGTGACCACTCTCTGTACTTCCTTATCCCTTCTGTATCCCTCTCCTGAAGGCCACCCCCCACCCCACCCCAAGACTTTTCAGTACTTGGACTTGTTCGGCCTCCTTCCTAACCATCTGTGCCTTCACCCAGCCACCTCCTTCTAAGCTTACATCTTGGCCCAGCCTTCTGTTTAACCTGTGCTCATCTCCTGTGAGAATTTTCCCCAGAGGGAGGAAGTTTAGGTCTCCAGAGCTCCGGCCTACTCAAGTCTATGTAACGCCTTCCTACTCCCAGGAATGGTAGCTAGACTTCAGTGTTCACTCACTACACACCAGTGAGCGCTTTACAATATAACCCTAAAATACCACGCAGTTTATATCATGGCCTTTGGTAGAGAAGAAAGCAGGCTGGGTAGTAATGGTAATCACAAACATTACCCAAGTTCACACTCAAGCAGCAGAGGATAGCCCCAAACCCCAACCACGACTGAGTATTTAACTTCTCTAATCCCAAAGCAAGTGCTGAGATTGCACTATCACCAACCTCAACACACTGTCAGGATCTGGCATTAAGTCATTAAATGCTTACTTCATAAAAATGTCTTTCCCAGGAACTAAGTCAGCAATCCCCACTTTCCTTCCCTTTGCCCAGTTGTGCAGCTCTAGTCACCCCCCCCCTTATTTTCCCAAACTGCCTACCCCCAAAAGCTGTGTGTTCTGTACAGGCAGGGCTCTTTTTGCCCATTTACTTGTTAAACACTTACTCTAGGCCAGACACTGTCAAGTTATCCAACTGTGATGACACTGAATACAACACTGTCTGTAGAATCACTATAATCTTCTAACTAGATAGAGGTCTGACTTCTCCCAGTTCTTGCCTGCCCAAAACACCCACCGAGCTGAGCTTTTCTTCCACCCAGGCACACCCTGCTAAAACATCTGCAACAGAATGCAGTAGGATAAACTTGAGGCTCGGCCTTTTATCTTAATCAAGTCACGCCTCTCTCTACAATTGTTTTCTATTAAATGAGGGAAGGAAGTGAGCGGGCCGAAAAGCAAATTGTAAATGTTCTCAAGCAAAAGCAAAAGCCCACCCAGAGAAAACAGCCCCTGCCACTTAAAATCAGCTTCAGCTCTAACCAGCTAGCTGTAAATAGCAGACCTGGGCCCAGTACATGTTCCTACTGGGGCTGGCTTGTCCAGGAGATAGCAGTGTCCTGTTCTGTTTTTAAGGGGAAAACAAAAACAAAATAAAGGATCCAAACTAGGGGCACCTCTGTCCCAAAATATCCTGCTTGCTTAGGATGGTAATTTGAGTGAGATTCCTGTGCCTCAATTACAAAGAGTGCCACCTGGTGTACCAAAGCCTAGGTCCGCAGCGCTCACCTGTCTCAGTGGTGTTTGCTGGCATTTGTTACCTGGCTTCATAGTCAAAGAGTGTAGCAGATATTCCTACTTGCCCAGGGAATGACATTTTCATTTTATGTTGCTTTTTTTTTTTTTTTTTTTTTTTTTTTTTTTGTTGATTGAGGGTTTACTCTATGTCACAGAGGCTGGTGGTGAACCTCTGGTACCAGCCTCCCAAATACCGCAGTGCATGGTCCTAAGGCCAAGCCATTTTTTTTTTTTTTTTTTAAATGAAAAGCCACTGTCATTTTTTTTCCCTAGCTAATTTCCTACTTCCTTATGCTATTGAATGGCTCTTTTTCCCTCAATCTTTGCTCCCACACCACAGTCCTAAGCATCACACAATTATGGCATTCAAAAGCCAAATTGCCATTCTATCTGGGCGCCTTTTCTTTTGCTCGAGTTTTGCTGTGGAAAGACCCACATTGCACTTTACATTCATCTTTTTTTCCCCCTCTTTGACAGGTCCGGACTAACCCAGGCTTTTGCTGAATCTACACTTCCTTCCAGAGCTGTTCAAAGAAAAGCGCCAGGAGTCCTAGCCTCCATACACTCAACAATGTGACACCTATCCGTCTAGGCCAGTTTCTTTTTCCACGGCTAGCCCGTTTTTTCTGAGTTCCTTGTTTTCCTTTCTCCCCACAACCCAACATTTTATATACCTTAACTTCTGAACTGTGTTGCCATTTTTGTTTGCATGTGTGTCTTACTTTTCTCCAATAAGCACTTCTTTCTGGGTGGACTCAGACATGTCTGTAAGTCTGGCCAAACTGCGCCAATGCGGTGGCTTCCGAGTCCAGGTTCCCAGCGCACCAAGTGCTTAGTGAAAAGTTGGACTGAACGGGCCCGCATCCTAACAGTCACTGCTTCTACGCTCCCTCCGTCCCGGCCCCCCTGCACTCAGGCACGCCAATGCCGGCAGCCTTGCAGCAGCGGAGGTGTGTGCATGACCCAAGCGGGGTCTCGCTTCCTCTTTGCGTTCCTCTGTAATCTCCAGCTTCAGCCGGAAAGCCGAGTCCCGGGGAACCGCACCGACCCGCCCTGGCCCGAGTGTACCCGCAAGTCGTCCCGCCCGAACGCCGTCACCCTCTCACCCGGACCCCCCGGTGGCTCGCCGTGCGGCTGCGGCCCCGGGGCGCCGCCGTCCAGGATGGCGAAGGCCTCGTCGTTCTCGATGCCCGCAATCTCACTCTCCTGCTGCGCCAAGAAGGCCGCGGCCGGGTCTTCCTCGCCGGCGCCCGCCACCCCGTTCCCCAGCGCGGGGCCACCGGGCGCACCGGCGGGAGCGCCGAATGGATCCAGCTCAGCCATGACGGCCCAACTCAACCGCAGTGACACCGAAGCCGACGCCAACCGACCGACCCGCCGACACCGCGTCCGGCAGCGGACACTGCTAGCGGCTGCTACCGGAGGACGAGCGAGAGGAGGGAGAAGGTGGAAGCGGAAGCCCTGTTTCTACATCCGGTTGGATTGGCGAGCCGCAAAAGGAATAGCCAATCGGCGAATGGGAAGTACCCAATCAGCTGGCGAAGGGGCGGAGCCCTAAAGACAACTCGTGACTGGGAGCGGAGGGAGGAGCGAGCGGAAGTGCCACCGGATCAAAAGCTGGGATTTACCGTGCGGGAGTGGCCCCGGGACAACCTCACGAGGGGGCGTGGGACACATTGATGTTAGCTCTTCCCGAATACACGACCGAGACGCAAGCACTTTGCCTTCCTGAACCTCGGTGTCCTCTCCTGGAATGCAGGGAAAAGAATCCCAGAGTGCCTCCCTCCTGGATTATTGACATTTTTATGGATACATAGGCCAAGAGAAGTATGTTTTTCTTTTACTGCCACCGTCCTAAAAAGAAACGAACAAGAACCAACCCCATGTGTGTTTTATTTTTTTTTTTAAATTATGGTTACTTAAAATGTGTTGTGTAGATCAAAGGCCAACGTGTTGGGATGCAGTTTTAACATGTGGATTCCTTGGATGGAGCTCAAGTTACCAGTCTTGGTGGCAAGCACCTTTAGCCAGTGTGCCATCTCGCCAGTTCTGTGTATTTTAATACGCATGCCTTTGATGTTTTGTTTTTATTAAAAACTACATAAAACACCTCTTTCTGATGTTTTACACTTCCTAGGCAAGTCCTCTATCACTGAACTATATCCCCACGCTTTCTAAAGCCATTTTAAGTATGGCATGTAAGAAATTTAGAAGGCTGGCAAGATGGCTCAGCTAGTAAAGGTGTTGGCTGCCAGGCCCGATGACTTGAGTTGGCTACCACAGCATAATCACATGTGGGCATCTGCACACTCATGACACAGTACACACAGATAAATGTAAGAACAAAATTTTAAAGAAAAGTTTAGAAAAAAAAAAGCTTGGGGAAAGTTAATTCACATCTGTAACGCCAGCATTCCAGAGGCAGAAGCTAGGGCCATCTGAAAAGAGAGGGACACAATTGAGAAGATTCCTCCATAAGACACAGCTCTAAGGCATGTTTTATAAATTAGTGCTTGATGGGAGAGGACACAGCCCATTACTGATGGTGCTATCCCTGAGTAGGCGGTCCTGGGTTCTATAAGAAAGAAGGCTGAGCAAGCCATGGGGAGCAAGCCAGTAAGCAGCACCCCTCCATTTCCTCTGCTTGAGATCCTGCCCAGTTTGATTCCTGCCCCATGTTGAATAGCAATATGGAAGTGTAAGCCATTTAACTCTTTCCTTCCCAACTTGCTTTCTGGTCAGGGTGTTTCATCACAGTAATAGAAACCCTGACTAAGACAAGGAGGAACATGTAAGTTTGAGGCTACCTTCTACCTTGGTCTACATAGCAAAGACAGATGTCAGGCCAGATGATTTCAAAACAAAACAAAAAACTAAAAAGATAATGACATATGAAGTATTTCCCTTTTGGAACATCCCTGTAAAACTGGCAGGGAATGCCATGAAAGGGTGCAGGCTAATTTTATAACTGAGGAAATGCCTCTGAAGATTTTCCTGTAGAAAAGTCTGTAGTAATTTCTTTTTTCTTTTTCCCATTGGTTTTTTGAGATAGGGTTTCTCTATAGCTTTGGAGACTGTCCTGGAACTCTCTTTGTAGACTAGGCTGACCTTAAACTCACGGAAATCTGACTGCCTCTGCCTTCTGAGCACCACCACCCGACTGTTAGTTTATTTTTTAATCAAAATAATAAGTTTACTTTCATATAATATACTCTGATAATGGCTCCTCTTCCTCATCTCCCAGGTACTCCCCACCTTTCAAACTCTACCCCTTTTTACTCTTAAGAAGACAAACAGGAAAATAAAGACAAACAAGGATAAAACAAAATGAACAGACTAACAAAAAGAAAGAAAGAGCATAAGAAACACAAACAAAACCCATAAAAATTAAGGAAACCTTAATTAATATATAAGCAAAAACCATTAAGATTTTTTTAAAAAAGCCCAAACAAAGTAATAACAGACCCAAAAATAAATAAACAAATAAATAAATAAATAAATCTCCAGAGATACCTTTGAGTTTGTCTTGTGCTGGCCATGCCTACTTCCACATCTCAGTGCTGGGACCCCATCTGGTTGGATCTATGAAAACTCTATGCATACTGTCACAGACTGTGAATTTGTATTTCATCAATCCTGTTATGCCTGGAAGACACTTTCTTTGGTATCATCCCTCTCCTCTGGCTCTTAGAATCTTTGTGCCTCCCTTTCCTCAGAGTTCCTGAGCCCCAGGAAAGGAATTTCTTGGAGACATTCCAATTAGGACTGAGTATTCAAAGGTTTCTCATTATCTGCACATTGTGCAGATATGGGTCTCTGTATTAGGTTCCATCTACTGCAGGAGAATACCTCTCTGATGATAGCTGAGTGAGACACTGATGTGTGGGTACAGCAGAATGTTCTTAGGATACATTGTATTGCTTTGGGAGAACAATAGTATTTGGTTTTCGTCTACATCCATGGCCTATCCAGTCTCAGGTTCTTGGCCACCTACACAGTGTCAAGCATGGGTTCCATCTCATGGAGTGGGTGGTTGGTGACTCCAAGAGCATCTATGTCACCATTGCACCCATGTATGGTGCAGGCAGGTCACCACTGTAGACAGAAGGGTTTGCAGCTAGGTCAGCGTTTTCCTTTCTTCTCTGGCAGGGTGCAAAGTGCCTTCCAGTGCAATGAATACTATTTTAAGAAGCTTCTACTGGGGGCTGGAGAAATGGCTCAGAGGTTAAGAGCACTTGCTGCTCTCATAGAGGACCTGAGTTCAATTCCCAGTTCCCACATCAGGTGGCTCACAACCACCTGTAACCCCATGACTAGGGGATCTAACACCCTCTTCTGGCCTCCTCCAACATCTGCCCAGATGTGCACATACACATGCAGACATGTACACCTAAATTTTAAAAAAGAAGAAGCTTCTAATGTAGTAGGTTTCCATACGACTGCCCTCAAATGGCCTTGATGTTACCTGTCCCTCCCTGTATTTCCTCCACCCTCCCCAACTCCATTTAATTTTGTTCCACCCCCCCCCCCCGTTTCTCTCTATATATTCTATTTTCACCTCCTTGGGGGATTCTTCCCTCCCTTCTGGTTCTTTACTGATCAACTTGTCTGGTTTTTCTGGCCAATACCATACTGTTTTTATTACTATAGCTTTGGAGTAAAACTTGAGACTGGGGATGGTAACACTTCCCGCAATTCTTTTATCACTCAGGATTATTTTACCTATCCTGGGTTTCTTGTTTTTCCTTATGAAGATGAACATTGTTTTCGCAAGATGAATAGTGATGAATAGTGTTGGAATTTTGATGGGGATTGCACTGAATCTGTAGACTCTTTTGGTAGGATAACCATTTCCACCATACTAATCCCGTGAGCATGGGAGATCTTCCCATCTTCTGATACCTTCTTCAATGTGGTTTTTTTTTTTTATTTGTTTGTTTGTTTTCGAGACAGGGTTTCTCTGTGTAGCTTTGGAGACTGTCCTGGAACTAGATCTTGTAGACCAGGTTGGTCTCAAACTCACAGAGATCTGCCTGCCTCTGCCCCGAGTGCTGGGATTAAAGGTGCACACCACCAACGCCCGGCTTTCTTGAATGTCTTAAAATTTTTATTATACAAGTCTTTCATTTGCTTGGTTAGAGTTGTCCCAGGATGTATTTTTTTAAGTCATTGTGAAAGGTTATTTCCCTGATTTCTTTTTCAGCCCACTTGAGTTTTGTAAATAAGAAAGCTCTTAGTTTTTGCGTGCTAATTTTGTATTCTGCTACTTCGCTGAAAATGTTCATTCACTGTAGAAGTTTTCTGGTGGAATTTTTAGGGTCACTTTTATATACAATCATATCTGAAAATAAAGATACCCAACTTCTTCTTTTCTTATTTGTATCCTCTTGATCTCTTTCAGATGTCTTAATGTTTTAAGACTTCAAGTACTATGTTGAATAGGTGTTGAGAGAGTGGACACTGTCTTGTCTCTGATTTTAGGGGAAAAGCTTTGAGACTCTCTGTATTAAGTTGATGTTGGCTATGGGCTTGCTATAAATCACCTTTATTATGTTGAGGTATGGCCCTTGTATCCCTAGTCTCCCAGGACTTTTATCATGAAGGGTTTTGGATTTCTTTCAAAGGTCTTTTCTACACCTATGAAATGATCATGTGGTTTTTGTCTTTAGTCTGTTTATATGATGGATTACATTTGTTGATATACAGATGTTGAAATGTTCCTGTGTCATTGGGTTGAAACCTACTTGGTTGTGGTGGATGATCTTTTTGATGTGTTCTTGGATTTTGTTTGCAAGAATTTTATTGAGAAAACTTTTCTTTTGTCTTTTCATTTCTTCCCTTTTTTTTCATTTAAATTTGAAACAAGCTTGTTTTACATGTCAATCCCAGTTCTCTCTCCCTCCTTTCCTCCCCTGCCCCCCCCCCACCTTCCATCTCATCTCCTTTCAGCTCCCCAGGGAGGGTGAGGCCTTCCATGGGGGGATCTTCAAAGTCTGCCATATCATTTGGAGCAGGGCCCAGGCTCTCCCCCATGTGTCTAGGCTGAGACAGTATCCTTCTATGTGGAATGGGCTCCCAAAGTCCATTCATACACTAGGGATAAATACTGATCCACTACCAGAGGTCCATAGACTGTCCAGTCCTCCTAACTAACACCCACCTTCAGGTGGTCTGGGTTGGTCCTATGCTGGTTTCCCACCTATCAGATTGGGGTCCATGAGCTCCCCCTTTTTGATCTATAATCATCAAGGAAATTGGTTTGACTGGTCTGAAATAATCTTAATAATCTTTTTTTTTTTTTGGGTTAGGTCTTTGAGTGGTTAAGTATCAGGATAATTATGGCCTTATTAAAAAAGGAAAGAAAAAGGCAATGATCCTTCTCTTTCTCTTTTGAAGAGTGTTGATGTTATTTCTTCCTCGACATTCTGGTAGAATTCTGCACTGAATCCATCTGGACCTGGGCTTTTTTTGGGGCTTGGGTGAGGACTTATAATTACTGTTTCTATTTTACTGGGGTTATGAGTCTGTTTAAATAGCATACCTGATCTTGATTTAACTTTGGTAGGTGGTATATATCAAAGAAATTATCTATTTATTTTAGGTTTCCCAGTGTGGTGGCATATAGATTTTTAAAGTATGTCCTTACTTTCTATAGTTCCTCATTGTCTGTTTTGATATTCTTTTGTCTCTAATTTTATTAATTTGGATCTTTTCTCTCCATCTTTTAGTTAATTTGGCTAAAGGTTTATAAATTTCACCGACTTTCTCAAAAAACCAACTCCATTTCATTGATTGTAAATTGTTTTTCTAGCTGTTTTATATTGATTTCAGCCCAGAATTTGACTATTCTTTGCCATCTACTCCTTTTGAGTGTTATTTCTTCATTTTGTTTAGGTCTTTCAGGTGTGCACTAAGTTGTTAATATAAAGGTCTCTTCTGGCTTTTGTTTTTGTTTTAATGTAGACACTTGTGCTATGAACTTGCATCTTAGAACCACCTTCATTTGGGTATTCTGTGCTTTTATTTTCATTTGGTTCTAAAAAGATTTTAAGTTTCTTTCTAAATTTCTGTCTTAATCCATTTTTCATTTGGCAGTGAGTTGTTCAGTTTCCATGAGTTTTTACATTTTGTGTTGTTGTTGATTTCCAGCTTTAATCTGTGGTGGTCAGAGAGGATGCAGGAGGTCATTTCAATATTCTTGGATCTGTTGAGACATTTGTGTCTAAGTAAGTGGTCAGTTTGTAACAGGGCCTCAGACCATACCACAACTGACTCAAACTTTAAAGATCAGCATATAGACAGCACCACCTGCCAAACTAAAACAAAGGCCGGATCCATCAAAGCCAATAGAGTTCTGGGAAAGTCTCTGATGACCTAACCTTGCCTTTTTTAGCTTCTTCATTTCCTCTTCTGACTAACTGTTTCTGTGAACTGAAGTATGTCAGCCCAGGACATAGTTTTTGTGCTTAAAAGCTCACCCAGAAAAAGGCTCAGGGCTACACTGGGATCCTAAACAGCTAGTATAGTCGCTGGCCAGATAATAAAATATTTTTATTGATTTAAACCCACATCTGGCTGGGCAGTGGTGACGCATGCCTTTAATTCCAGCACTTTTGAGGCAGAGGTAGGATTTCTGTGAGTTTGAGGCCAGCATGATATACAAAGTGAGTTGCAGGACAGGCAGGACTGTTACACAGAGAAACCTTATCTCAAAACAAACAAACAAACAAACAAACAAAACTAACGACAACAAAAAAACATGTCTGAGCACTCTTAGAGAAAGTTTCATGATCTGCCGAGAAGAAGGTATATTACTTTGTATTTGGGTGAAAAGTTCTGTAAATGTTTGCTAGGTCCATTTGATTTATGGCATTATTTAATTGCAGCATGTAGTTTTTGCCTTGATGAACTGCCTATTGATGAGAGTGGGGCATTGAAGTCTCCCACTATCGTTGTGTGAGCGTAAATATGTGATTTTATCTGTCATAGTGCTTATTTTATGAACTTGGGTACCCTTATGTTTGGGGGTATATAGATGTTTAGAATTGCAATATTGTCTTGGTGGATTTTTCCTTTGGTATTATAGTGTCCTTCCCCATCTCTTCTGATTAGTTTTGGTTTGAAGTCAGATATTAAAATGGCTAATTAATCCTGCCAGATATTAAAGTGGCTATGCCACCTTGTTTCTTTGGTCCATTTACTTGGAATATCTTTTTCCATCCTCTTACTCTGAGGTGATGTCTATCCTTGATGCAAAGGTAGGTTTCTTGGGTGAAGCAGAAAGTTGGATGCTGTTTTTTTATCAGTCTGTGTCTTTTTTATTGGAGGGATTTTGACCATTGCTGTTGAGAATCAATGAGCTGTGTTTATTGGTTCCTATTATTTTGTTGTTGTGGTGTGGGTTTTCTCTCTCTTTTTGCTGGTCTGGGATTATGTATTCTTTGCATTTTCTTGGTTGTGGTTAACCGATGTAGATTGAAGTTTTCCTTCCAGTGCCTTCTAAAGAGCTGGATTGGTGGACAGATACTGCTTAAATTTGGTTTTATCATGGAATGTCTTTCTTCTCCGTTTCCTGTAATTGATAGTTTTGCTGGCAATATAGTAGTCTTGGCTAGCATATGTGGTCTCTTAGAGTTTATAAAACATCTGTCCAGGTCCTTTTGGCTTTTAGAGTCTCCATTGAGATTTCAGATGTTAATAAAATGGGTCTTTTTCCTTTGAGGCTTTAAATACATTCTTTCTTTGTTTTGTATGCCTAGTTTTTTTCCCTTTGGTGTTTATTTATTTCTATTTCTTTTCAAGACAGGATTTCTCTGTATTGCTTTGAAGCCTGTCTTAGAACTCTCTCTGTAGGCCAGGCTGGCCTGGAACTCACAGAGATCCTCTTGTCTCTGCCTCCCAAGTGCTGGGATTAAAGGCTGGGATTCGGGCTATGCTTAGTGTTTTGATTATAATATGTTTGGGGGAATTTATTTTCTTTTCCTATCTATTTGGTGTTCTGTATGCTTCCCGTACCTTGATAGGCATCTCCTTCTTTAGGTTAGGCAAATTTTCTTCTATGATGTGGTGACTAAACCTCTGAAACTTTAAGCCAGCCCCAATTAAATGCTTTCCTTTATAAGAGTTGTCATGGTCATGGTGTCTCCACAGCATTAGAACATTGACCAGGACAGAAGTTGGTACTAGGAGTGGGGTATTTCTGTGACAGACCTGACCATGCTGCTTTTTGGCAAAATATGGAGCCTGGGAAGATGGATTAAGAAAGCAACTGAGTGCTTTAAGTGTGGTTTAATGGGGCCATACTAGTAGGAGTGTGGAGACAGACAGTGATGCTGAGAGCAAAGTAAATTATGATGGTCCAGGTCAAGAGGTTTCAGAGACGGATATTAGCAAATGGCCTAGAGATTGTTCTTGCAATATTTTGGAGAAGAATGTGGCTGCTTTCTGTTCTTTTCCAAAGGATCTGTCTGAGGCTAAAGTGGAGAATTTTGGCTTAATGATGTTAGAAGGCAAGATTTCAAGGCAACCTAGCAGTGACTGTGCCGTGTGATATCAGTGTTCACTCTTAGGCAGATCTATATTGAAAAGGAGCAAGCTGAGCAAAGAAAAATACAAAAACATTCAGCATGAATAGGCAGCAGCATCAGGAGGTAGAATGGAGCTAAGACCAGGACCCAAGGGGATAACAAGTTTTAAAGAAAGGCCTAATGCTAAATGTAATAAAGGGAGCAGTGAGCTCAGGGCAAGACCACACCCAGCTGAGCTTCCAACCTGTGTAAGGGAATAAAAGAAAAGCTTAAGCAGTGAAGGAAGCCACCAAAAACAGAATGCTCATGAGACGTGATTGAGGGAGTCATGATCCAGCCCAAGAAAACAACAGAATTTGGCAGATTCAGCCACATGGTTCTGGCTTTAGAGTCAGGGACACCAGAAAGAGTTTATAGAACTGTAACAGGGCCCCAGAACCAGAAGGCCCATAGACCTGAGCATATCTGACTCCATAATTGAAGTGTTCATGCTGTAAAACTGAGCACATAGACAGCACCACCTGCCAAAACTAAAACACAGGTCTAATCCATCAAAGTCCATAGTTCTGGGAAAGTCTCTAAATGTACTAACCTGTTTTATTTGGCTTCTATAGTCCCACCTTGGGCTAACTGTTCTTGTTAACTGAAGTATGTCAACCCAGAACACAGTTTTTGTGCTTAAAAGCTCACCCTGAGAGAGGTGAGGAAGTCTGAGAAAGGCTTGGGACTACATCCAACCCCAAATACCCACTGTAGTCACCAGCTGGCTAATAAGACTTTCTATTGGCTAAATACATGTTCAAGCAGTCTTCCATGATGGATATCCCACAACATTTCTGGAGGCCCCACCAAGACACTGGTGGATCTCAAAGCCTCTTAGAGTCTGGAAGAATGTGGTGGTCAAGGGACTCCTCTGGAATGTGCAACCTGGGATGTTCCAGGTCTCCAATATTCCCCTCAATTAATTGCTACTTCCAAACAATACTTCTACCCTAAAAGGAAACAATTAGGAAGTCTGTCACCTCCGAGGTAAGTCTGGTTAAAGTGCCTTCTGTTTGGACCCAGGGTCCCAGACCCATGTGAGATGTCACTAGATTCCCCAACCTGTACAGGTGTATGAATGTGTGGTGGACACCCTTGGTTGTCTTTACTGTGTGTCTGCTTCTACATATTTCTGTCAGTTCTGCTTCTATATTGACCAGTGACTTTCTCTGGCTTAAGACCTGTGCCCCTCTTGTTGGGCACACAAATCTTTCTGGCTCTACCATGTTACCCAGAGAAACAAAAATCAAAAAACAAAAACAAAACAAACAAACAAACAAACAAAACCCTCTACTACCTTCCCACTCTGGGAGCAGGAGCACCTGCTTCTTTTGTTGCTAGACTCCTGTTCACAGTTATGGGTGGTCCCTGTGTGGAGGTGGGGAAGGGCTGGGTCTCCCATCCAGCCCCTCCCACATCCCAGAATGCACACAGGGGAAATAGTTCACCTGAAGTGAGTTTCTCTGTCCCCCCTCCTTCCCCGCTTCAAGCAACCCTGGGAAAGGGGGAGAGAAGCTTTACTCCCTTTTTCGTAATTTATGCCACCTTTGCAACCAATGATCCATGTAATTGGAAACTGAAAACTATCATTCTCTGAAAACAGTAGAAAAACCTCCCCAGGGCAAGGCGGGGGGGGGGGTCATGGCTGGACAATGTAGCCTGAACAGAATGGATTTTCACTATGTCCAACACTGACCAAGGAGACGTTAAACAGTTTTTGCTAGGTCCTTTTTTAGAAGGATTAAAGATAGTTGCTAAAGATATTTCCTTTGCCAGCCAATTGGCCCCAGATATTGGGGGGGGGTTGTAAAAGTTAGAAAACTTTAAAGGTGTACATAGGTCCCGAGTTGCTAGTGTTGCTGAACACTCAAAGTGTGTTTAACAACAGAGAACTGATTGGGACAAGACCTTTTGCATAAACTGAAAGTCATCATCACCTTCTCTGACATAGGACAAATTAGGCTTACAGATACCCAGCAAAATTTTGGTGTCTCACCCCGTAGGAAGAAAATCTCCCAGCTCAAAGTTCTGTCCCCAGTTCAAAGACAGAACTGGATTAGCTCTCAGATTGACAGCAAGATTCCCAGGGTTTTAGGCAGAAACCATCCCTACAGGTCTGGCTTAACCCCACGTTCCTATAATTGCTCAACTAATCAGTTCAGCTACCCGCATCTGAATTAAACAATACCTGGATACGAAAAGTGAACATTGCAGTTCGTGTTGCTTGCCTTGGAGAGACTGGCATCCTGGTGTCTGCCAAACACTGTGAAATACACCTCTCCTGCCTGTGAAGAAACCTGGGACCTCTGATTCTCATGAGCATGATTCTTCCATAAAAACAGGTGCATACTGTCATGGACCAAAAGATGCATTCTTCAGCCTCCCATTGGCAGACGAGAGTCAACCCATCTTTGTGTGTAAATGGACAGACCCAGAGGGCCGTTACAGTAGGCAACTTACACGGGCCAGGTTGCCCCAAAGTTTTAAAAAGTCTCCCACCTCATTTGATAAGATATTAAATGCTGTCCTTCTGCCCTTCTGTCAGAGGTTTCCTAGAAAAATAGATTATGAAAGGACCACGGAGGGATTGCTGCAAGAGCTACAGACCTTGGGCTACAGAATGCCGGCCAGGAAAGCCCAACTATGTTCATCAGAGGCTACCAGCTGAGGGGAGGCAAAATGAGCCTGTTTCATAGTAGGATTGCTGCCAACCTTTAAATCCCAACTCCAAAGACTAAGAGACAAGTTCAAGCATTCCTAGGTGCTGCTAGGGATTGCTGCCTCTGGATACCAGAGTTTGTGGAAATAGCAAGGCCTCGATGTACCAACGCAAAGGAGGGGACACGGAGACCCTGACCTGAGACTAAACAAAAGGCATTTGAGGCTTTATAAAAAGTTCTGACTTCAGTTCCAGCCCTAGCACTTTCCAGATGTCTCAAAACCTTTTTATCTGTTTGCCCGGGAAACAAAAGACATTATTTAAAAGGTTTAATCCAAACTTTGGGCCCATGGAAATGCCCTATACCATAGCTATCCAAATGATTGGATCTGGTAGCCACAGGATGGCCCACCTGTCTAAGAGATGTGGTAGCTACTGCTAGTCTAATGAAAAACAAACAAGCAAACAAAACAACCAAGTCAACTCTGGGTCAAGATCATATTCTCACAACACCCTGCATCATTTAGGTCCTCCACCATGGAACACCAGAATGCTTGCGGTCAAACGACTGTGTCCCAGAGTCCAGTGAAGGGCAGATAGGTCTCCTTCGGGGACCCTGAGCCCCATACAGGGAAGGGTTTACCCCCTATGAGACTGTGCTTGGAAGACCCCCGATTGTTTCCCAGGTTCAGCGCCCATCAGTTGACAGATTCTTTAGTCACTCCATTCTCAAGTCAGCATAGGCCCTCTCTAGTCCTCCATACAGGCTGAGTGACCCAGCCAAGCATCACTCGTTTTCCTTCTTTGAGTTAGTGATACCATCTGGGTCAAGCAGGTTGGCTAGGGGAGCTGGAACTGAGCTGGAAAGGCCCTGCAAGGTGCCTCTACCTCTCCAATTGTAGCAGTGAAGGAAGCTAACTTTACACCATGGATCTGACACACCCAGATCAAGAAAGCAGGAGCCGCAAGTGCAGCTGCCAAATGGACTTTCTCCCAGACTGTGGACCCATTAAAATTAAAGTTCCATCAGGCCCCAGGCCCTTTCACTCCTTGCCCTTTACGTCCTCCTGAGTCTTAAGTTTGCTGTGAATACAGGGTCATGGTCCAATACCCGCCACCCTCAGGCATGGACCTGGGAACCGAGGAAGACAGATACAGGGGAGGTATTAGGTAGTGTGGCTACAAACCAGAGACTCATACTCATCTTGACCTTTGCTTACTGATGCCTGCATTAAGTGTCTATCCTGGAGAAAGGAAAGACATGGAAGTCTATCTTGTGAGATAGAAATACAGAGTTTACAATTCTTTGCATGTCCCCAAGTTCCCAGGAACAAGAGAGTTTCCATTGAAAAAAATTGGGGTTCTGAAACTGAAGCTTCCCGGGAAAATCCTTTGAAAAGATTCTGGCCTTTGGGAAACAATGAGAGCTTGGGGGATCAGACTCTATGCTACAGAAAGGGACTCTGCCGATAGGGTTAATGATTCCCAGCTAGAAATTGGCAGGGTTGCTGGTTATGCTTGGACACTTGACCCCTGTACTATATAGGGAGAAGAATTTATACTTACTTCTCATGAGATAAAGGAAACTATGTATGGTTTTGGAAGAAGCCTGTTGTTCTATGTTAATCAATCAGAAGTAATTAAAAAAAAAAAAGCTTGCTATGGCTGGAGGAAACCTCAAAAAGAAAAGGAGACAGAGATATAAGTCAGATAACTGGTACCAGTCTCTGTTTCTTAGTCTCCCTGGCAAACAGCTCTGCTATCAGCACTAACTGGGCCTTTAATTCTCATTCTGATTGGATTGACAGTGGGGTTCTCCATCTTAAATTGTAAGGCCAATTATGCATCAGTTCAGTAAAATCAAATGTCCACAGGGCCAACTATACCTCCTTAAAACAGGATGAGTCCACGATTTAACTCATTCACTAAGATCAGTGGGAAAGAGAACAGGGCCTCAGACCTTAGCATAACCGACTCCATGATGGAAGTGCCATTCAGGCCTGACAACAATAGACTAAACTTCTGAAGCTCTAAGCAAGCCCCCAAGTAAATGCTGTCCTTTATAAGAGTTGCTGCTGTCATGGTGTCTCTTCACAGCAATAGAACATTGACCAAGACATGATTTTGTTGAAAATATTTTCTGTGCCTCTGACCTGGGATTCTTCTCCTTCCTTTATTTCTATAATACATAAATTTGGTCTTCTTAGTGCCCCAGATTTCCTGGATGTTTTGTGCCTGGACTTTTTTAGATTTAGCATTTTCTTTGATGGAAGTATCCATTTCTCCTATCATGTCTTCAATGCCCGAGATTCTCTCTTCCATCTCATGTATTGGTGAGGCTTGCCTCTGGGATTTTTTGACTTCTTAAATATTTCCAGTTTATCTGTTCGGGTTTTCTTCAGGGATTGTTTCTTCTGCCGTGTCTTGAGCTGCTTTCATCATTTCATCCCACCGTTTGTGTCTTCACGGACTTCACCCCCTCCTAAGGCTCTTGAATATATTCTACACTTCCTTTGCTGCAGTTATGTTACATTTCTCAGGTCTACTCAGTAGGGCTACTGGGTTCTAGGGGACACGTGTTGTCCTGTCTGTTAGTGATCATTTATTATTATTATTATTATTATTATTATTATTATTATTTATGCTAGTATCTAGGCTTCTAGGTTGGGATGATGAGGTGATTTTAGGTGTTGATGTCTGGTCGTGACTTTTTTGGGTAGGTGTTCTATTCTTTCCTTTCAGTTTCTTTCTGGATCTTAGGGAAGTGTGATGGCTGTGGGTTGCCTGGGAATGCCTCTGCAGGTCTGTAAGTGGCAGAGAGGAATAGAGGTTGGCTCGGTGAAAAGACTTCGAGATGGGTGAGGACAGAGCTAGAGGCAGGGACCCCAGGGAGAAGAAGGGTGGGAAGAGGAGATCCTTCAAGTAGGGTACAGTAAAGCAGTAAATTGTCTGGAGAGACAGGGGTGCAAAGGCTAGAGGGACCCTTGGTCTGAAGGAAGAGTTGGGGTTTCCACTGAATGCAATTGAGGTGGAGGAGGGGCCTATAAGAGTGGGAGTGGCCTATGAGGAGGGGAGGGGGAGGGGCCTAAAAGAAGGTTGTTACTGGACTGAAGGTGAGAATGGAAAGTTCATACATAAGGACAAGAAGGATAGTGTGATTTACCTACTTGAGTCCCAGCCAGATGTGGTCACTGGGGACCCAGTGGAGAGTGTTCTAGGTATAGCCAGCTGACACAAAAGTAGGCAGGGTCCCCAGGGAATGGAACTATGAAGAGGGGAGAGGCCCCTGTAAGCCTGTAGTGTATTTTCTTGATTGACAGTTGATGTGGGTGGGCCCAGCTCACTAGGGTGATGCTGCTCCTGGGCTGGTGGTCCTTGGTGCTGTAAGGAGGCAAGCTGAGAAAGCCATGAAGAACAAGCCATTAAACATCACTCACCCATGGCCTCTGCATCAGTTCCTGCCTCCAGGTGCCTTCTTTCAGAAGAGCCATCAGTTTTTCCTCTTACTTTTAAATTTTCATTTATATTAATTTATGTGTGTTTGTTAATATGTGTACCACATGGGTGCAAAGTCCAGAAGACAGCATTATTTCCCCTGGAACCAAAGTTCCAGGTGGTTGTGGGCCTCTTATGTGGATGTTAGGACCAAACCCAAGTCCTCTGCAAGTGCTAACCACTGTCCTAGTTGGGTGTCTATTGCTTTGTTAAAACACCATGACCAAGAGCAACCTGTAGAAGGAAGGGCTTAGTAGGGCTTAGGGTTCCAGAGAGGTAGGAGTCCACCTCCATCACATCACGGAAGTGTGGCAATAGACAAGACCACATGGCACCTGGAGCAGCAAGCAAAGAGGCCACAGATTTTTAAAAATATGTTTTTTAATTCAAGTTTCAACAATGTCATACAATATAATTTGGTCATCATATTTATTCTCCTCCCCTACTTCCTCCCAGACAGGTCCCCTACTCAAGTACTCAACATCCTGTTCCTTCACTCTCTTTAAAAAAAAAAAAAAAGTCAATGGCCTGAGCATGGTATCACATGCCTTTAATCTCAGCACTTGGGAGGTAGAGGTAGGTGGGTCTCCGTGAATTTGAGGCCAGTCTGGTCCTGAGTTCCAGGACCATCACAGCCATGTAGAGAGACCATATCTCAAAAAGACAGCTGCCAAGAACATGGGGCCCCTTTGATGATGGTCAGCCACCCCTGAACATGGGGCTGCCCTGGAGTGTGTGTGGCTAACATACCTAGTATCACTCATGAAAGAAAAGTGACTTCCCTCTCAGCAACTATCAGTTGCAAGAAGCTTCTTGGCTGGGTGGGACTTTGTGCCCATGTCCTCATCTTCACTCTGTCTGGCTCGAATGTGTACAGGGTTTGGAACCTCAAAGCCTACTGCCAGTGACATGCCAGCAAGGGCACACCTCCTGAGCATACCCAAACAGGGCCGTTAACTGGGGACCAAATATTCAAATGCCTGAGATTATGGCGAAACATCTTGTTGTGGAATATTTAGCTATGCAAAGATGTATCTGTTTATGCTGTGGAAAATTACCTTGACTGTGTAAAGGTGTGTTACTTTTATTTATGCTGCACTTGTTTATTTAGGAAAAGATGTGTTGCTGTTTTGCCTTGCCTGCCAAAGGCATCTGATTGGTCTGATAAAAAGCTAAGGCCAAGCATTTATGACTAATAATAAGTCTCTGTGTCATGATTTGGGAGCTGATTGATGGCTCAAAAGAAAAAGATTGGCACAGCATGTCATTTAAACAACCACAACTGCTGAGCCATCGCCCCAGCCTTGAGAGTCAGTCTTTTCTGCTAATGTTTGGTCCATGGGATGAAGCCCTCCAGCGATCAGCTTTATTCATACACATCTACCTTCACTGAAACTTCTAGAATAGTGAATAGTGTTTGACCAGTAATGTTGCTGACCATGCTGACATATAAAATTAACCCATTACAAATATTACTCTATTTTAGCTTTAATCCCAGCTCTTGGGAGGCAGGCCCTGACCCATTTCTACCAACAATGCCATTGTGTTGTGGATTTGTCAACAAATTAACCCATTGGGAAGGTCAGAGTCCCATGATTTGATCCATCAACTGCAGACCATGCCAAATCATGAGGTTTTGGTGACACTTAATATTTAAGTGTTAATGGGAGCTCTGGTGTGGTCCAGAAGGAAGGTGTAGAGAAAGAAAGTACTGGCCAGTATATCAGTGAAGAGCCTGGCTTGAGAGGAAAATAGACTGCAGACAGAAATTTCTGCCCCACTGGATCTTACAGCCGTTCACTCCCAAATAAACACACAGAGGCTTATATTAATTATAGACTGTTTGACCTAATGCTCAGGCTTATTAATAACAAACTCTTACAACTTAAATTAACCCATAATTCTTATCTATGTTTAGCCACGTGGCTTGGTACCTTTTCTCAGTGAGGCATTCTCATCTTGCTTCCTCTGCGTCTGGCTGAAACTGCATCTCTACCTTTCCTCTTCCCGAATTCTCCTAGTCTGGTAGCCCCACCTATATTTCCTGCCTGGCTACTGGCCAATCAGCATTTTATTAAACCAGTTTGAGTGACAAATCTTTACAGTGAACAAGAGCATCACCCCACAGCAGTAGACCTGTCTGCGACCTTTCCTCCTCTGTATTCCCAGGGGCCAGCCCAGAGGGCTACAACGGTTCCTGGAGGATCCACAATGAGTGATCATGATACAGTTCCTACCCTTTAAAGAAGAAATGGTCTTAGCCAAAAGAAAGGCAGAAAGAAGTTGACATAAATCACCATTAGGTGCTGGCGGTGATGGGTAGCCTGGGATGGCAAGGACAGTGGTCAGAAGACAGGAGGAGGCTGGCTGTTTGGCATGGAAGTCCTGATGATGGCCATGGTGATAGGTGCCTTTAATCCCAGCCTTTGGAAGGCAGAGGCAGGTGGATCTCTGAGTTCAAGGCCAGCTTGGTCTACAGAGTGGTTCCAGGACAGCCCGATGTACACTGGGAAACCCTGTCTTGAAAAAACAAGCAAACAAATGCCCTGAAAAGTTTCATAAAGGAAAGAAATACCTTTCTAGTGTTTCCACTCACTAGATTTTTTTTAGACCAGCCAGGACCATGGCCATCTTGGTCTCTTTTGTGTTCTCAAGTCAAGCATTATACCTTTCATGTAGTGATCTAGCATTACACCTCCTATGTAGTGGGTTCCTACAATGGTCTTATGGATAAAGTGCATGCTGCATAAGTGTGAGCACTGACTGTGACCTCCAGCACTGTGTAAAAATCTGGCTGCAGAAACACACATCTCTGTAGAACCTCAGCATGGGCATACAAGAGACAGGTTGACTCTATGGCTTGCTGTCTTGCCAGCCTACCTCAAAGTTAATGCCAGGTTCAGTGAGAGACCACATCTTAAAAATTAAGGTGGAGAGCAATAGAAGAAGACACGTACATCAGTCTCCAGCCTACACACACACACACACACACACACACAGAGAGAGAGAGAGAGAGAGAGAGAGAGAGAGAGAGAGAGAGTTGCACACATACAAAAATTGATTGAATGTCTAAAATAGTACTGAGATGAATCTCAGCAGAGAACCATAAATGGTAAAGACAGAGGATGCTATGGTTTGCAACCCAGAGACTTAGTTCTGGAAGCATGGTTGTCTTAGTTGGTGTTCTATTGCTGTAAAGAGACACCATGACTATGGCAACTCATAAAGAAAATGGGGAAGGCTTACAGTTCAGAGGTTTAGTACATTATCATCCTGGCAGGGAGCATGGCAGCACACAGGCAGACATGGTGCTGCAGAAGTAGTTTGAGAGTTCTGGATTTTGAGGCAGCAGGAATAGAGAGACACTGTGGACCTGGCTTGGGCTTCTAAAACCCCAAAGCCCATCCCCAGTTATGCTCTTCCTCCAACAAGGCCACATCTATTCCCAAGGCATTCAAATACATGAGCCTAAGGGAGCTGTTGCTATGCAAACCACTACTTTAGTTCTGGGGTGATGGCACTGAAAATGCTAGAACTTGTAGTAGGTAGAACCTGATGTGAGGTGCTGGGATGAGGAGAAGGTGAGGGATGGTGGTCCTAGAGAGTGGTTAGGTATTGCACTTAAGAGTAGGTTATCAAAGAAAACAAACAAAAAGAACAATCTTGCCTCCTTTGTGGTTTTCTTTTCTTACCACATGACCTCTAACTCACTATTTGATCTCATCTTTCATGTTATGGTTATGACACAGCCAGGGTGCCCTTGCCATACACCAATATCATTCTGTTAGGGTTTCAGCCACCAGAATCCTGAGTCCCCCCCCCCCTAAAACCTTCTAAGTGATGTTCTCAACCACAGAAAATGAGTTAAGAGAGTGACAGTAAGATGGCTTCCTGGGTAAAGGTACTTGCCATCAAATCCATCCCAAGGACATGCAGGGTGGAAGGAGAGAACCAGCTCCCTCGACTTGTCCTTTGAACCCAGCACAGGCATCACTGCGTGTGCCTTCCCTCCACACATGCAAGATAACATGATAAATGCTTTTGTGATAGAATAATAGAGGATACTGTGGAGTGCTCAGGAAAGTGATTTGGTTAGACTGTGGGAAGAAAGCAACCCAGGTAACACAGGGGATGGAGGGCTGAGTGCCCAGCTGAGCAGTATCCCTTACTCTGCGAGGAGGCTGTGAGGATGCTGTGAGGAGGCCGTGAGGAGGCTGTGAGGAGACTGTGAGGATGCTGTGAGGAGGCCTTGAGGAGGCCGTGAGGAGGCCGTGAGGAGGCCTTGAGGAGGCCTTGAGGAGACCGTGAGGAGGCCTTGAGGAGACTGTGAGGAGGCCTTGAGGAGGCCGTGAGGAGGCCTTGAGGAGGCCGTGAGGAGGCCGTGAGGAGGCCTTGAGGAGACCGTGAGGAGGCCGTGAGGAGGCCTTGAGGAGGCCGTGAGGAGGCCGTGAGGAGGCCTTGAGGAGGCCTTGAGGAGGCCTTGAGGAGACCGTGAGGAGGCCGTGAGGAGGCCGTGAGGAGGCCTTGTGGAGGCCGTGAGGAGGCCTTGAGGAGGCCGTGAGGAGGCCGTGAGGAGGCCTTGAGGAGACCGTGAGGAGGCCGTGAGGAGGCCTTGAGGAGGCCGTGAGGAGGCCTTGAGGAGGCTGTGAGGAGGCCTTGAGGAGGCCTTGAGGAGACCGTGAGGAGGCCTTGAGGAGGCCTTGAGGAGACCGTGAGGAGGCCGTGAGGAGGCCTTGTGGAGGCCGTGAGGAGGCCGTGAGGAGGCCTTGAGGAGGCCTTGAGGAGGCCGTGAGGAGGCCGTGAGGAGGCCGTGAGGAGGCCGTGAGGAGGCCTTGAGGAGGCTGTGAGGAGGCCTTGAGGAGGCTGTGAGGAGGCTGTGAGGAGGCTATCAGCCGGCAATGATTTGGAAGAGTTATCTACAGCTTCCCAGTGTAAGCCAGGGAGAGTTCTGAAAGCTGAGTGGAAGACTGCCCCAGGGTTTTAGGACAGAGGTGAGTGGGCCTAGGCTGACATTCCAGGGAATGGCAGTGTGCTCACATGGGAGGATAAAAATGGAGGCAATGTAGAGAATGCTATGCGGTGGTATGTAGTAAGTGGAAAGAAGGGAGGCAGAAATATTCACAGGTAAGGTTTCCAGCTTGGAAAACCATGACACAACAGGGGAAACAGGTTGGGTTGTTTAGGGCAGGAGATGAGGCAGATAAAGAGCTCGGTGTGGACACACTGAGAGTGAGAAACTGGTAGGACATTTAGAAAACATTCCACAGGGTATTGAAAATCCAAGTCTGCCTCAGGAGACATAAGGTTCAACTCCCAGAAATGGGAGGCAAAAGTTTTGCATCTTTGCATTAATCTTCTTATTTTATTCTATCATTCTCCTCCTCCCTCCCCCTCTCTCTTTCTTCTCTCTTTTACAGAGAGTCTCTTGTAGCCCAGGCTGGCTTTGAACTTGTGGTGTGGAAAATGACCTTGAACTATAGTTTCATTTACCAAACTGTGGGATTACTGCTATGCTTGGCTACCACTAGCATTCCACTAAGAACAATTAGAAGTGTTTGGCAAAAGGATTTTATTTTTTATTATTTAAAAAAAAAACTTTGAGTGTATGTGTCTGTGTATACATATTCCTGTAAAACTGTGGGAATGTGCCACAGCACATGTGTAGGGGCAGAGGAGAGCCTTAGGTGCCAGCCTTCACCTTCTGCCTGGCATGTTTTGCTGATGCATACAGCAGGCTAGCTGGCTTGCATGTTTCAGGGAGCGACAATCCTGTTTTTGCTTCTTCTCATCTCACTGTAGGAGTTGCTGGGGTTACAGACTTGGCCATAGCCAGCTTTGCTGGGGTTACAGACTTGCTGTGTTCATGGCCAGGTTTGCTCGGGTTCTAGGGTTTCAAACTCAGATCATCATACTTGGAGAGCAAGCACTTTTCCCTGAAGAGCCAATTTCCCCCACCCCACCCCCACCCATCCCTGCTCCATCCCTGCACAAAGATTTTGTTTTTATGTTTTTGTTTTGTTTTTTGTTTGTTTGAAACAGGGTCTATCTATGTGGTCCTGGAACTCACTATGTAGGCCACACTGGCCTTGAACTCATACAAATCCACCTGCTTCGGCTCCTAAATTCTGGGATTAATGGCATGTGCCACCGGTCAAAGCAACCAGGGGGACACTGAAACCACATGGAAGGAGACTGAGTAGCCAGGGAAACCCAGATGTAGGACACTTGGCTATTTCTCCAACGCCATGCCTGCCTGCACACCACCATGCTCCCCACCATGATGGACTGAACCTCTGAACTACCAATTAAGAATTCCATTTATGCCAGAGACCTGGGGGCAGCCCAAACCATCCAGCATCTGCTGCCATCAGAGCCTTGTCCCCACACCCACCAGGAGAGGCCCCACCTGCACCCACTGGAAGAAGAGATGGGAAGATGACAGTATAAGAACACATTCAAGAACATAAAACCTGAACATCCCAATGCAGATGAAGCAGCAAAGAATTACCTTAAAAATAACTTTATGAAGATGATAGAGGCCCTTAAAGAGGAAATGAGAAAATCCCTTAAAGGAATGGAAGAAAAGGCAAAAAAAAAAAAAAAAAAAAAAAAAAAAAATGGAAGAAATGGAGTTGAAAAGACAAATCAAAAATGCAAGAAATCAACAAACCTCTTAAAGAAAGCAAGGAAAGCCAAGAAAGAAATAAAAAACAATCAAATGGGTAAAGGAAATAGTTCAAACAGTTCAAGACTTGAAAACTAAAATAGAGGCAATAAAGAAAACACAAACTGAGGGAATGCTGGAAATAGAAAATCTGGGTAAACAATCAGGAACTACAGATGCAAGCATAACCAACAGAATACAAGAGATCGAAGAGAGACTCTCAGGTACTGAAGATACACCAGAGGAAATAGATGCATCGACCAAAGAAAATCTTAAATCCAACAAATCCTTAACATAAAACATCCACGAAATGTGAGACACCATGAACAGACCAAACCTAAGAGTAACAGGTATAGAAAAAGGCAAATAAGCCCAGCTCAAAGGCACAGAAACCATATTCAACAAAATCATAGATGAAAACTTTGTCAACCTAAAGAAGGATATGCTAATGAAAGTACAAGAAGCTTATAGAACACTGGAGAAAAAAAAAGTTTCCTTGCCACTTAATAATCAAAACACCAAACATACAGAATAAAGAAAGAATATTAAGAGTTGTAAAGGGAAAAGGCCAATTAACATATAAAGGCAGACCTATCAGAATTATACCTGACTTCTCCAAGGAAACTCTGAAAGCCAGAAGGTTCTGGATAAATGTTCTACAAACACTAAAAGACCATGGATGCCAGCCCAGCAAAGCTTTTAATCACTATAGATGAAGAAAACAAGAAAGATATTCCATGACAAAACCATATTTAAAAAATGCATATTCACCACAAGCCCAGCTTCTGATGCCATGCTCAGAGCCTCCTGAGGACTGGAGACCATGTGCTGGGCAGCATGTGCTAGGCATCCTGGTGGACTGGCCTATCTAGAGTCTGCCAGCATCCTAGTCCCACCTCCAATCACAATAGGAAGTAAGCTTGTGCCTGTTTTCCGGCCTGCCTTCTGGGGCCCTGGTCAGAGCCTCCTGAGGCCTAGAGCCTATGCATGCACAGGGTAACCTATCCCAACCGACCAGCCTGTCCTGAGTCTGCCAGTGCCGTAGTTCCACCTCCACCCACTGGAAGAGGAGAGCCATGAAAATATTGGACATACTTGTACCTACCAGAACCTTGGTCCCGTACCCACCAGGAGAGGGAGAGACCCTACCAGTACACACTGGAAGAAGAGATGGGTAGACAACAGTATAAGAACACAGTCAACAACAGAAATATCAATATGATGCCCCCAGAGTCTAGGAACTCCACACCAGACCTGAACATCCCAACACAGATGAAGCAGAAGAGAATGACCCTAAAAACAACTTCATGAAGATGATAGAGACCTTAAGAGAGGAAATCCTTTAAGAAATGGAAGAAAAGACAAACCAAAAATTGCAAGAAACAATTCAAACAGTGCAAGGTTTGAAAGCTGAAATGGAGACAATAAAAAAAAAAAACACACACACACACACAGTCTGAGGGAATACTGGAAATAGGAAAGGTGGGTAAATGATCAGGAACTACAGATGCAAGCATAACCAAAAGAATACAAGAGATAGACGAGAAAATCTCAGATTGAAAATACACCAGGAGAAATTTGGAGATTCATCGACCAAAGAAAATCTTAAGTCCAACAAATCTCTGACACAAAATATCCAGGAAATATGGGACACTATGAAAAGGCCAAACCTTAGAATAATAGGTATAGAAGAAAGTGAAGAAACCCAACTCAAAGATACAGAAAATATATTCAACAAGATCATAGAAGAAAACTTTCCCAACCCAAAGAAAGGCATGCCAATGGAAATACAAGCTTACAGAACACCAAGTAGAGTGGACCACAAAAAAAGTCAAACATACAGAATAAAGAAAAAATATTAAGAGCAGCAAAGGAAAAAGGCCAAGTAACATATAAAGGCAAATCTATCAGAATTACTCCTGACTTTTCCATACTCAGCAAAGCTTTCAATCACTATAGATGGAGAAACCAAGATATTCCGTGACAAAACCAGGTTTAAACAATACTTATCAACTAGTCCAGCCCTACAGAAAGTTCTAGAAGGAAAACACCAACCCAAAGAAGTCAACTACACCCACAAAAGCATAGGCAATAGATAATTACACTTTACCAACAGCCAAAAGAAAAATGGGGGAAATCCACACTTAATACCACCACCACATATCCAAAACAAACAAGAATTAACAATCAATGGTCATTAATATCCCTCGATATTAGTGGTCTTAACTCGCCTATAAAAAGACACAGGCTAACAGAATGGATATAAAGACAAAATCCATCTTTCCGCTGCACACAAGAAACACACCTCAACTTCAATGACAGACATTACCTCAGAGTTCAGGGTTGGGAAAAGATTTTCCAATCAAATGAACCCAAGAAACAAGTGGGTCTAACAATCCTAATATCTAACAAATTAGACTTTAAACTAAAATCAATCAAAAGAGATGAAGAAGGTCAGTTCTTATTCATCACAGGAGAAATCCATCAAGATGAAGTCACAATTCTGAACATCTATGCCCCAAATACAAAGGCACCCACATTTGTAAAAGAAACATTACTAAAACTCAAATCACACATAAAACCTCACACACTTACAGTGGGAGACTTCAACATCCCACTCTCAACACTAGACAGGACCACCAGACAGAAACTGAACAAAGAAACAAGGGAACTAACAGAAGTTAGACCCAATTGGGTTTAACAGACATTTTATTGAATATTCCATCCAAACACAAAAGTGCCACATGGAACCTTCTCTAAAATCGGCCACATACTCAGCAATATAGCAAACCTCAATAGGTACAAAAAAAATTGGAACAACCTCCTGTATCTTATCAGACCACCATGCTTTAAAGTTAGAATTCAACAACACAGCTTCCTTTTTCCCCGACATCTTAGGGAGGCTGCAGTGGTCATCATGCCGTCTAAGGATGACAAGAAGAAGAAAGATGCTGGAAAGTTGGCCAAGAAAGACAAAGACCAAGGCCAAGGCAAGGCCAAAAAGAAGAAGTGGTCCAAAGGCAAGGTTCAGGACAAGCTCAATAATCTAGTTCTGTTTGACAAAGCTACATACGACAAACTCTGCAAAGAAGTACCCAGTTATAAGCTTATTACTCCGGCTGTGGTCTCTGAGAGACTGAAGATTCGAGGGTCCTTGGCCAGAGCAGCCCTTCAGGAGCTGCTTAGTAAAGGACTTACCAAGCTGGTTTCAAAGCACAGAGCCCAAGTAATTTACACCAGAAACACAAAGGGTAGAGATGCCCCAGCTGCTGGTGAAGATGCATAAACAGGTTCAATCAGCTGTACATTTGGAAAAATAAAACTTTATTAAATCAAAATAAAAAAAGAATTCAACAACACAAATTGCAGAAAGCCTACAAACTCATGGAAATTGAACAATGTGCAATTGCACCAAGGAATAAATAAATTAAAGACTTCCTAGAATTTAATGAGAATGAGACACAACATAGCCAAACTTATGGGACACTTTGAAAGCAGTACTAAGAGGAAAGTACATAGCCCTAACTTCCCACATGAAGAAACTGAAGAATAATCACATTAGAGAATTAACAGCACAATTGAAAGCTCTAGAACAAAAAAAGGAAACTCACCCCAGAGGAGTAGATGCCAGAAAATAATCAAATTGAGGGTTGAAAACAATAAGGTAGAAACTAGGAAAACAATACAAAGAATCAATGAAACAAAGAGTTGGTTCTTCAAGAAAATCAACAAGATAGACAAACCTTTATCCAAACCAACCAAATGGCAGAGAGAGAACATGCAAATTAACAAAATTAGAAATGAAAAGACATAACAATGGACACTGAGGAAATCCAGAGAATTTTCTAGTCATACTTTGAAAACCTGTACTCCATAAAATTGGAAAATTTAATGGAAATGGACAAATTTCTGGATAGATATAACTTACCAAAATTAAATCAAGAACAGATAAGCAATTTAAATAGACCTATCATCCCTAATGAACTAGAATCAGTCATCAAAAGTCTACCCCCCTCAAAAAAAGCCCAGGGCCAGATGGTTTCAGTGCAGAATTCTGCCAGAAATTAAAAGAACAGTTAATACCAATACTCCTTAAACTGCTCCATACAACAGAAGCAGAAGGGTCATTGCCAAACTCTTTTTTTACGAGGCCCTGATTCCTAAGCCACACAAAGACACAACTAAGAAGGAGAACTACAGACCAATATCCCACATGAACAATGATGCAAAAATACTCAATAAAATACTGGCAAATCGAATCCAAGAACACATCAGAGAAATCATTCACCATGACCAAGTAGGCTTCATCCCTGGGTTGCAGGGATGGTTCAACATATGAAAATCTATCAGTGTGATGCACCATGTAAACAAACTGAAAAAGAAAAACCACATGATCATCTCCCTAGATGCTGAAAAAGCCTTTGACAAAATCCAACACCCCTTCATGATAAAGATCTTGGAGAGATCAGGGATAACAGGAACATCCTTAAACACAATAAAAGTAATATATTGTACATCAACAGCTAACATCAAACTAAATGGAGAGAAACACAACATGATTTCTCTAAAATCAGGAACAAGACAGGGTTGTCCACTATTTACATATTTCTTCAATACTGTACTTGAATTTTTAGCTAGAGCAGTAAGACAACAAAAGGAGATCAGGGAGATATAAACTGGAAAGGAAGAAGTCAAATGTTCACTATTTGCAGATGATATGATAGTTTACATAAGTGACCCGAAAAAAATCTACCAGGGAATTCCTACAGCTAATAAACACCTTCAGCAAACTAGCAGGATACAAGACAGTAGCCCTACTATAACAGGCAATAAAGGGGCTGAGAACAATAGCCACAAACAACAAAATATCTTGGGGTAACTCTAACCAAACAAATGAAAGACCTTTATGACAAGAACTTTTAGTCTTTAAAGAAAGAAATTAAAGAAGATACCAGAAAATGGAAAGCTCTGCTATGCTCTTGGATAGGTAGGATCAACATAGTAAAAATGGCAATCTTACCAAAAGCAGTCTACAGATTCAATACAATCCCCATCAAAATCCCAGCACAATTCTTCACAGACCTTGAAAGAACAATACTCAACTTTATATGGATAGCCAAAACAACTCTGTACAATAAGGAACTTCCAGAGGCATCACCATCCCTGACTTCAAGCTCTACTATATAGCTATAGTAATGAAAACAGCTTGGTATTGGCACAAAAACAGACAGGTTGACCAATGGAATTGAATGGAAGACCCTGATATTAACCCACACGCCTATGAACATCTGGTTTTTAACAAAGAAGCTAAAATTACAATGGAGAAAAGAAAGCACCTTCAACAAATGATCCTGGCATAACTGGATTCTGATATGTAGAAGATTGCAGATAAATCTATATCTATCACCAAGCACAAAACTTAAGTTCAAATACATCAAAGGCCTCAACATAAATCCAGCCACACTGAACCTCTTAGAAGAGAAAGTGGGAGGTACTCTTGAATGAATTGGTACAGGAGACGGATTCCTGAAAATGACACCAGTAGCACAGACACTGAGAATAACAATAAATTGGACCTCCTGAAACTGAGAAGCCTCTGTAAGGCAGAAGACACAGTCAACAAGACAAAATGACATCCCACAGAATGGGAAAAGATCTTCATCAATCCCACATCTAACAGTGTGCTAATATCCAAAATATACAAAGAACGTAAGAAGCTAGTCACTAAAACACCAAATAATTCAATTTGAGAATGGGGTACAGATTTTGTCCCTTCCCCTTCTCTGGGAGTGCCGCAGATTGCTCAGTGGGTCTGCATGGAGACCAAAACTCGGATGACCAGGTCAGAAGTGGCTTTGTCATGACAGACAGACACAAACACACTCGAGGTTTGCAACTGCTGCAATTTTTACTTCAGAGCATTGGGTTTTTATGCAGAAAGTTCAAGGGACAGATCTTTGGCCATAGTCTAAAATTTACAGACATACTATAAAAATGTCAGCAATTCCCTTGAAGCATGAGATCATAAAAACATCTATTTTGGCCTGCCTGTGGTCAGCGTACCAAGGATTTGGCTCACTGAGTTTAGGGAGTAGTCATTGCCTCTGATTAGTAAACTTTTAATAGCATTGATAAGAACTCTTGTACTGTTTTTTTGATTTAGGGGCCCTAAGATTTCAAGTTAGAGTTTTATAGTAAATCCCACAACAGCTTTGTTGCAGGCAGGCTATTATTAGGCAGGGTCATCTTGTGGGCAAATTCCTACAGCTTTACCTATGTTAATTTATCAGGCCTTGGGTTGACACCTGAAGTCTCAACAGAGACTTCAGCATCCATCACAGAGGACAGCATCCATCTGCTGATTGTTAGTCTGTATCTCTTTCAGTTCGTGAAATTATATCTAAGTGTTCTCCAGGCTTCTCTGAACTAACAGTGGAGCTACAGGCCAAAACACCCATGATCAAAAGCATTATTGTTATCACAGCACAAAATACACCCAGACCCGTTCCAATCAGCCAGCCAAGCAAGCAGCTGCAGGACTCTGGCCACTTCTTCCCAGGAGGTGTAACCACGTGTGGAGGCGTAACCACGTGTGGTGCGAACCTCTGGACAGGTAAACATTTGAGATTTTTCTCAGCCATTGCTACACTGTCCCCACTGGGGCTTCTCTGGGCTTATGGATTATAGGCAGTTATCCTTTGCTCTATATCTAATATTCACTTAAGAGTGAGTACATACCATGTTTTTCTGTGATGGGTTTACTTCACTTAGGATGGTTTCTTCTAGTTCATCCATTTGCCTGTGAATTTCAAGATTTTTTTTCCCCACTGAGTAGTACTCCATTGTGTAAATGTAATCACATTTTCTTTATCCCTTCTTCAGTTGAGGAGCATCTAGGTTGCTTCCAAGTTCTGGTTATTACAAACAGTGCTGCTATGAACATAGTTGAACAGATATCCTTGAGATATGAATGTGCATCCTTTGAATACATGACTAAGAGTAGAACTGCTGGATCTTGAGGTAGATGATTCTCATTTTCCTGAGAAACTGCCATACCGATTTCCAAGGTGGCTGAACAAGTTTGCATTCCCACCAGAATGGAGCAGTGTTCCCCTTACTCCACATCTTCTCCAGCATAAACTGTCATTGGAGTTTTTTATTTTAGCCATTCTGATAGGTGTAAGATGGTATCTCAGAGTTGTTTTGATTTGCATTTCCCTGATTGCTAAGGCTGTTGAGCACTTTCTTTAAGTGCCTTTCAGCCATTTAGCTCTTTATTAAACCAATCAGAAGGTGCCTTGGCAGAGACACATCATAATGAACAAAAGATTATCCGCTGGGTGTTGGTGGCACACACCTTTAATCCCAGCACTCAAGAGACAGAGGCAGGTGGATCTCTGTGAGTTTGAAGTCAGCCTGTACTGCAGGACAGGCTCCAAAGCTATAGAGAACTCCTGTCTCACAAAACCAAACTAAACAAAAGGTTATCCCACAATACCCTGTCTTGAAAAACAAAACAAACAAAAATATACATTTACTGGAGTGCAGGCAAGTGAATCTCTACAAATTCCTAGCCAGCCCCGGGTTTTCAATGAAACTGTCAAAACTGAACTAAATATAATGGTATCTAAATTTGGTGTCTGCCTTCATCCACTAAAAGTACCAATGAATGGGGATATGGCTCACTGGAAAAATGCTCACCTAGCATGTAGAAGGCCTTGAGTGCGGTCTCCAACAGGCGGAAGGAAAAGCCCTTGGGATGAAGGCATTGCAGACCCTCCATGTGTTCCAGACACATATTCTGTCACTGTACTCGCCCCCTGCATTGTCTTACAAGAATTTTTTGTGTGCTTTGTTTGCTCCATCTGCCTTCTCACACTTGTTTATTTTTATTTTTTGATGTTTTGAGAGACAGACTTACTCTATAGTACAACTGGCCTTGAACTCAAGGCCATTTTCCCTCAGTTTCCTGGGTGCTGGGATTACCAGTGTTGACTACCATATTCTCCTGATGCTACTTTTAAAAAAAATTATGATTATAAGGCTCTAATTGTTACAAATTCCATGTTGGGAGATAGAGATAGCTACTAGCATTGCAAGGTCCTGGATTTGATTTCAACACCAATATTATTTTGTTCTGTATTTACTTCTGTTACATTTTTAGTGTGTATTTCATCAAAGATATATAATATACCAGAAAAGTAATAACACAGGACTATTAAACATAATTTATATAGAAATTTCTGTCTTCAAGGGATGGTTAACCTGTATTGTCCATTGCTGTGTACTGACTATCTCAAAACTCAGGACCTTCATAGCAAACATCATTTCACATGTTCTTTAAGACCAGAGATCTGGACAGCACAGCCTGGCAGCTCTGGCTTGGGTATGCTCCCGAGGCTGTAATCAAGCCATACACCAGGCCTGCAAGCTTCCCTGAGGCAGGACAATGCATACTCAATGTCACTCACGGATTGTCAGCAGAAGCCTTCTGTTCGGAGTTACGGGGTCCTCTCCAAATGTTGCTCACAACACAGAATGGGCATCTGCAGATTGGGTGATGCAAGTGAGAATGACCAAGACAGAAGCCATGGTAATTTTTAAAGCACCTTTATTGAGACAGAATTTACATACCCCGCATCATTCACATATTCAGAGTTTCGTATCCACCAGTGATGTACAATTACAGTCATGTTAAGACATTCCCATCACCCCCAGAAGATCATACCCTTTGACAGCCCTGGGAAACCACAGTCTATAGAATCTCAGTGTGTAACTCCTTAGCCAGGAATGACATTTTACTTCCTGCTCCTGCTCCACCTCCCACATGCTGGGAGCACAAGCCTGTGCCACTGGATCTGGCCATCACTAAAAATTTTAACCTTAAACTCAGCAGGTTAAGGTGCTTGCTAATCCTTAGAACTTAGCTTGATTCCTGGGTACCATATGGTGGAAGGAGTAAACTGAAACTGACTCCTGAAGTGGACTTCTATGATCCCCACAAGCGTGTTGTGTGTGTGTGTGTGTGCGCGCGCACATGCGCACGCACATGTACACACCACAGAATTAAAAAATAATGAAAAATTAAAGCCACTGTAATGATAATAAGGCATAGAAACTTTTATGTTAATAACATTTACAATTTAGGCTAAATTTAATGACTCACACCCATAAACCCAACATTGGAAGGCTGAGGCAGGAAGATTTCTGCTCATTCAGTGACAATCAGGAGTACACTGTGAGACTCAAAAAGAAAGCAAATAGTAAGGAGTAATATAATTGACCGTTTTTCTAACCAGGAAATGCAATGTAATGACTTTAAAACCTCACATGTGCAAAACCATTGTCTTCATTAGTGAAAACTTGAGTCTCCACAGATACTTTGACTTTCAAAGGCCATATATTCCTCACCTAATTCTATGGGATTAGCATGATCTTGATAAGAATGAAACTACAGATGTGTATTACTGGAAAGGGCCTGGGCAGGGCTAGATGACATAGCACCTTCCTGGCCTCTTCTGTTTAATGAAGCTACAAAACCAACACACAGTTTGTGGAGCAGATAAACTTGGAGACTGAGAAGAGGGACGATCAAACTATGAAAGATCACTTTGGGGGCTGAGAGAGGGTTCAGCCCTTAGGAGGACTGGCTGCTCTTTCAGAGGACCGTCGTTCTATCCATTCTCAGCACCCACATTGTCTGACTCCTAACTACTTGTAACTCCAGTTCCAGGGGAATCCATGGCCTCAGGGGGCACCTTCATACATTCACATATACACATAAATAAAAACCATTTTATCTAAAAAATTGACAAAACACACACACACACTCATACACACACACTCATACACACACACTCATACACACACACCCATACACACACTCATACACACACTCATACACACACACCCATACACACACTCATACACACACACTCATACACACACACCCATACACACACTCATACACACACACTCATACACACACACCCATACACACACTCATACATACACACTCATACACACACTCATACACATACACCCATACACACACACTCATATACACACACCCATACACACACTCATACACACACACTCATACACTCACACTCATACACACACACTCATACACACACACTCATACACACACACTCATACATACACACTCATGCACACACACTCATACACACACACTCATACACACACACCCATACACACACTCATACACACACACTCATACACTCACACTCATACACACACACTCATACACACACACCCATACACACACACTCATACACATACACTCATGCACACACATACATACACACTCATACACACACTCATACACATACACCCATACACACACACTCATACACACACACCCATACACACACACACTCATGCACACACACTCATACACATACACACACACACAGGGCCAAGTGTGGTGGTGCACACCTTGTCTCAGCACCCAGGAGGCAGAGGTAGGTAGATCTCTGTGAATTAAAGACCAAAATGGTTTATCAATAAGTTCTGTACAGCCGCCAGGTGAACAAAGATATTTGGACAATTCAAAACACCTAAAAAAAGCAACACATTTTGAGCTGAATGAATGAAAACACAGCATAAAACATGTATGCAATGAAATTAAAGGACTTCTTACAGTGGAACTTATAGTATTTAAATGGTAATATTAAGGGGAAAATATCTTGAATAAGGCTCCAGTTTAAACTGGGGGAAAAAAAAAGAACAATGTAAGCACAAAGCAGAAGGAAAATGAAGAGGAGCAAAAAACAATAAAAATAAAATAAAAATAGAGAAGCGAGGCATGGAGGCATGTGCCTGTGATGTCAGCACTTGACCTGTGGGAACAGAAAGGTAGGGAGTTCAAGGTCATCCACAGAAGGTCCTGTCTCCAAAAAACCCAGTCACGGCAATGAAATCAAAAGCTGGCTCCTTGAAAAACATCTCTAGCCAGACTAACTCTGAAAGAAGGGAAGAAACAAAAAAGATACAGCATAAATAGCCAGTAGAAGGATGAAGCCCCTGCAAACTAAGGGTTATTAATACATGAACAATTCCACATGGGTGGAAATGACAAACTGAGTAAAGTAGAAGAATTCTTTGATTACCACAAACTACCCAGACTCAGTAGAGATAAGATAGGCTACCTAGTAGGTTTATATATTTAAGAAGCTCAGCTTGCAAGGGCCTTGGGAAGCCCGCCTGTGATTGGCCCCAATAGGGCGTGGCACTACTAGGAGGTGTGGTCTTGTTGGAGGAAGTGTGTTACTGTGGGGATGGGCTTTGAGGTCTCCTATGCTCAAGCCACACCCAGTGTGGACACAGCCTCCTTCTGCTGCCTGCTGATCCGGATGTAGAACGTTCAGCTCCTTCTCCAGCACGGTGACTGCCTGCACTGCCATGTCCCACCATGACGATAACGGACTAAACCTCTGAAATGTAAGTCATCCCAATGAAATGTTTCCTTTATAAGGGTTGCCTTGGTCATGGCGTTTCTTCACAGCAATAGAAACCCTAACTAAGACACCACCTCTAGCCCAGGAGCTGTTAGCAATTGATGGCTGCTGGGGAGAGAGTCAGTTTTCTTCAAAAACATCCATACGCATAAAATAACATAAATAATAAAAATGAATACAGCTCAAGAAAGAAAGACTAGACTATCCAGTTTCCAGGTGTGGTGGCACACATCTTTAATTCCAACACTTGTGAGGCAAAGGCAATCTGATGTTTTTGAGTTCCAGGCTAGCCTGGTCTACATAGGGACTTCCAGACCAGACACACCACGTCTTAAGAACCTGTCTCAACAAAATAAAAATGGAAGGAAGGAAGGAAGGGAGGAAGGAAGGAAGGAAGGAAGGCTTCCCAGGGACTGGAGAGATGGCTCAGCAGTTAAGAGCACTTGCTGTACCTCAGAACCCGTGTCGGGCAGCTCACAACCCCTGTTGCCTCAGCTCCGGGCATCCCTCACTCTCTTTTGGCTCTAAATGCACTATACATGTGGCAAACACAGACACACTCACATACATATAAATATAAATATTTTTAAAAGTCTTTTTCAAGGAAAGGAAAACTGATTGTAGTAGCACCACCTGAACGCGTAAGTAACGTTGGAGTCTGAGGATCAGCAGTTCAAGACCAGTCTGTGCTGCCTAAGGAAATTGTCTCCAAGGGAAGAGGTGGGAGAAGGAGACGGAAGATGAAGAGGGGAGCTCCAAGAATATGGTGGGAGAAATGCTTCTAAACCAAAATAAAAGGAAGGGAGGGAGGGAGCCCTGTGCGTGAGTGCTTGTATCGTTTCTCTTCGCAGATACTAGCTAAGCTGCTAGTGCAGTGAGTAAATGGGCACAATGATTGGTACAGAGAACTACCTGGATAGTCTCAAAGCACTGTGCTGACTGAAAGCTCTCAAAAGTCACAGGGCGTCCTTAAAAAAAGGTGAGCCTATACACTCTTGTTTCTTTTCATTTGATTGCAAAATAACTAATTTTACCCATATCAGGTGCCTCATAACTGCCTCTAACTCCAGTTCCTAGAGGCCTCTGGCCTGTAGGCACCTGCACTTGTGTGTGTGAGTGTGTGTGTGTGTGTGTGTGTGTGGTTTTTTGAGACAGGATTTCTCTGCATAGCCCTGGCTGTCCTGGAACTCACTCTGTAGACCAGGCTGGCCTTGAACTCACAAAGATCCACCTGCCTCTGCCTCCCAAGTGCTGGAATTAAAGGCTTAGCCAGCACTGCCCAGCTGGCACCTACTGGGCATACACCTACACACAAAGACAAACCCACATACACACAATTAAAAATATAAATATTTGAAAAAAGTAAATGTAAATACATAAACCATCAGGGGGAAAAAGCACTAAACCCAATAATTATGTAAAGTCAACCATGTAATTTGGAATGTATATAATGTGTCCTGACCAATATTTATCCAAGGAATGAAAGGATAATTTTACATCAACACATTAGTAATAATATGTCCTAATAACAGATTAGGAGAGAAAATACATAATTGCTTCAGAAAATGAGGAAATATTTGATAATGTGCAGTATTCACCTGATACTCTTAGTAGTCTGAGGCAGGAGCATCTTGAGTTCTAAGCCAGTCTAGACTAAATAGTAACACACATCCTCCGTCTCTTAAAAAGAGAATCCATCCTGATATTGTAAACATACCAATTTTTCCTAACTTGATCTATAACATCAACAAAGTAATAACAAAATCTCAACAGGTCTGATTCCAAACTATAGTGAATCTGACAAATCTATAGTTGGGGGGGATTATGCTAATGACCTAAGGCCAACAGGTGGGAAGAGAGAACTGGTAAACATATAAACAGATCACCACAGTGGAGTGCCAGGACAAGCGTCTATTTGGGGTAAAGAAATCCCAATTTAAACCTCACAAAATAATCAGTCTCTTGCATGTTACAGACCTCAATGTGAAGGTTTAACAACCATGTTTTTCAGAGAGATTGGAAAGGAATACTACAGGACCTTACGTATAGGATGCAACAAAGATCAAACAAGACGGGCATGGTGGCAGACATCTGTACTCCCAGCGCTTGGGACCAATTGGCAGAATAATTACCTCAAGTGAGGTTTGGGCTAATCAGGGATACAAAGATGTGTAGATGTGTTCTCAAAACAACAAAAAACCTAAAAAACCAAAAAGAAAAACAAAACAAAAATAAATAAAACAAAACAAACAAACAAAAAACAAAACAAAGTAAGACATACAAAGAGCAATAACAACAAAAGACAAGTTAAAATGAAACCATTCCACTTTGTAGGAAAGGCTGCAGAGGGAGATATGGTGTACAAATGGTAGTGGCTTCTAGTCACACTACATCAGAAACTCTTGTAAAACAAGGACAACCCAGCAGAAATAATGACTTGGTGAAAGAAACCTAGACACACACATGCAAAAGAGCTTAATTTGACTAGCAATCAGGATCATGCAAATAAGAAACATGTTGATTTTACATTATACCAGACTGAATATAATTAAAAAGTAGGATAATACCAACCATTGACAAGCAAGAAAGTAGCAGAGCTTCTCATATACTGCTTGTGGCAAAACAAACTGGCACAGTCACTTTGCAAAATGTTTTACCATTATCAACAAAGGAATTCTACCACTAGATATACAGACTGGATAAACTCGATCACATGCGCACTATTTGTAATCTCTCAAACTGGGAACAACTCAAATATTCCTTTGTATCCTGGGCAAATCAAATGACATGTTTATGTGACAGAATGCAGAAGTGAAATGGGAAGAATGGCATCCATGTGCAATAATATATTAAAAATGGGTTTGGAAAGGTGTTTCAGTGGTTAAGTACTTTTGCTGCTTTTGTAGAAAACCTGGATTAGATTCCTAGCACATATATGACATCTCACAACGATAACTCCAGTACCAGGGAGTCTGATGCCTTCTTCTGGCCTCCATAGGCTCTGCATGCATTCGGTGCACATAACTTCATGCAGACAAACACTCATATAAAATGAAAATAATTTTTTTAAAAAGTAATTTTGAGTAAACAAAGCTAGGCATAAAAGAATTTCTGCTGTACAATTCTCTCATGTATGGTTTAGAACAGAGCAAACAAATTCTTAAGTTAGACTTGCTAGCACAGGTCTGTAATAATAGGCATATTTGGGAGGCTGAGGCTAAAACAAGATGATTGCAAGTTCAAGACCAGCCTGGGCAACAGAGAGAGTTCAAGGGTAGTCTGGACAATTTATAGAGACTGTTTCTCAAAATGTTAAAAGAGGGCTGGGTAGTAGCTATAATTCCATGATAATGTACTTGCCTAGCGTGTGTGAAGCCCTGGGCTCAACCTTCAACATCCAAATGGTCTCTTTAAATAGTAAAATTATGTAGAAAGGAAATATCACAGGTTCAATGGGAAAGGAGGTGTACTGGGGACAATGACCACAAGGCGGCTTCCAGGGATAGTGGGAGGCTCTACTTTCCTGAATAGGGGTTACATAGATATTTGCAACAACTTTTATCCTGTACAGTTATCATGTGTATTATAGTCACTTAAATTTTTTTTGCAAGTCAACTGCAGAACTAGCTGTCCTGGAACTCTCTTTGCAGAACAGGCTGTACTCAAATTCAGAGATCCACCTGCCTCTGCCTCCTGAGTGCTGGGACCAAATGTGTGCACCACCATTGCCCAGCTTCTTTTTTATTTTTTTTAAGTTAAATTTATTCATTTTTTATTTTATGTGAGTTTTACCTGAATGCATTTATGTCTGGGTACCATGTGTGTGCCTAGGTGTTTTTTGATGGTTTTGAGCAACCATGTGGGTGCTGGGAATCGAACCCAGATCCTCTGTGGACTGTACAAGTGGTCTTAACCTGAGTCATCTCTCTAGCCCCTGTTTTTTGAGACAAGGTTTCTCCATGTAGTCCTGGCTGTCCTGAAACTCATGTTATAGACCAGACTGGCTTTAAACCCAGAGATCTGCCTGTCTCTGCCTCTCAAGTGCTGGGATTAAATGCATGCACCACCATACCCGGCTCCAATTCTGCTGTTGAGGACTGGTGGTATCAGTCAGTGGCAGAAGGGTACTGAGGAACGGTAATGGGCCACATGACAGAATGAAGCTTAATATAAACAAGTTAATTTAAGTTATAAGAGCTAGTTGGGAACAAACCTGAGCTAAAGGCCAAGTTTTCATAAATAATAAAAAGTCTGCAGGCCATTATTTAGGAGCTGACAGGCCAAAATAAGATCCATTATATTTGGTGCCCAAATGTGGAGCCCATATATGTAAGGGAGTATGGTTTTTCCACCCGCCACCTGGTCTTGTCCCGCCGCAGCACCAGCCCCAATTAGCACACAGAGACTCTGTATTAGATATAATTCTGTTGGCCCGGTACTAGTTTCTTATTGGCTAGCTCTGTCTTAAGTATTAACCCATTTCTGCTGATATATGTATTTCTCTTACCGGGGAGCCGGCCGGCATTCTGCTTTCTCCCGACTCTCCATCTTGACTCCTCCTTTCTACTTCCTCTTTCCTCCTTGTCTCCTAGTCCCTATCTTCCTTTCCTATTGGCCAACAGTGCTTTATTCATTAACCAGTATGAGAAACATATATACATAATGGCATCTCCCATCATCTCCTCTTTTCTGTCTAAATAAAAAGAATGGTTTTAACCTTAACATAGCAAAATATATCACACAACAGTTATCAAATAAGAATCACAATTAATAATATTTAGTCCATTAACATTTATCAAGATTAAAAAGAAACTATTCTATCATCTATCCTATATTTGTGAGTCTAAAGTCCTATATGTAACTTATCTTTAAGCTTAACTAAGGAAAACTATAACCATAACTATCTGTCTTCAACTCCTTCAAAGACCACAGAAGGATAGTATATAAACTCTAGAAATGACAGAGATATCTCGCCTTGTCAGTCACCTGATTTTCCTCTGTAATCTTCCATCTTCAGCCCATAGGCCATAGTGTGTCTGGCAGACTCTTCAGCAAAGTAGGAAACTTTAAACTGTCTTTTTGTATTGGCAGTTTGTCAGTCACTTTTCTCTGTGTCCTGCAGACTGTCTGGCAGACTCTTCCATGAAGCAGGAACTCTGTAGCAATGTCCATCTTGAATCAGCAGTCACTTTTCTGTGGGTCCTGCATGTCCGGTGTATACAGCATAACGTCAAGAGCAGTCCAGACAAGAGCAGTATCTTGTCCAAATGGCTAGTCTTGCCATATTGGAAGCAAACTCCATAATGAGTTTCTTCAATGTCCATCTTCCTTTCTGACGCAGGTGGTGTTGCCAGGAACAATTATGTCTCACTGTCAAGAAAAACCCTAAACCATTTTAAATGCCATGTTCTGTAGGTCTTTGAAAGGTTTGAAGAATGCCTATCCATCTCAAATACATGTCTGTATATCTAGAAATCTTAACTAACTTAACTATAATATCTGACTATCATAAGTACTATCTATAATCTGTATTGAATTATACATTACATCTCTAAATGAGTTATATAAACACAATACCTAAACAAAAGGAGAAATATACATATCACAAAATTGACCTTAAATTGTATCAATAAATGAAAATCCATTCCAAAACAAAGTATTCATTTCTATACCATAATCCCCTTTTTACCTTTAAAGAGAGATTGGTTATGGTCATTAACCATTTATAACCAAGCCCAGTTAAATGAAAACAAACATTTATAAACACTATTTGGGAATTTGGGCGTCGTTCTTTCCAAACTACTTCCTGCTGGTAGGGGGCGCTGTTATGGGGGATCCTAAGAAGACAGAAATCCTGGCTGTAGTCTGCAAGGCTGCTTTGTTCAACTGTTTTGAATGTAGGATCACCTGGTCCTCTGTTTCAGGGGTCTGGCTTGATCAAACCACATTAGTCTGGAAGGAATCCACAGCTTTTTATTTTCTGTGGAAACAAAAATAGAAATCCTTTTCCCCAGTAACTTGTCCTTAGACTTAAATTTTTGAGTCAAAGCATTTTTAAAATATGTAAATTGAATTAATCCAGCAGCATTTGTTTTAACAGTTATGTCCTTGGCAGTTAAACAATACAAAGACAATATAACACCATACAATATCCAGATTCTCTGAGTTTTCCATCTTTACGTGGCTTTATTATTACTCTGTTTATTTTACTTTTTACTTTTTATTATTTGAGACAGGGTTTCTCTGTGTAACTTTTATCTGTCCTGGAATTACTCTGCAAACCAGGTTTACTTTGAAATCACAAGATCTGCTTGCCTCTGTCTCTCAAGTGCTGGGATTAAAGGTGTGTGCCACCATACCCAGCTGTTCTCTGTCTTTTTAAAACCATTTTTTTCCCCAAGCCTACGTATTTTTTAAAACACACTGTAAACCTTTAGAGGTTTTTCTTAATATGACTCTGTCTTTACTGTAAATCTTTATCTTTGTCTGGTCATGAGTCTTTATCTGTTAAACAACAACACTGCTAAAATGAAAGTCTTTGTTGTTTCTGCTGTGGTTATCAAAGATGGCGGTGGCTATTTTACCGCCAACACTGAGAACTGTTCTCACTGCCTTGGTCTGCATGCTGCCGGCTTGGAGATGTGGTCACTGCCATTGCAAGCTCTTGTACACACCAATAAATTGTTAGCAGTGCTTTTTAAAAGCTGTGCGGTTTTTTGCCGCTTATGCTGAGTCAGGAACCTTCCCTTAAAGGAGCCGCGCGAATATCTGCTTGTCTCTCGCAAAGCAGAGTTCAACCAAGAAAAATGCTGCTACCAAGAAACCTTGCTTGTCTCTGTTGTTTTGTTTTTAAAACCCTTTTTAAAGCTTTTGTTAAATTTTAAGTGGAAGTTCTTATTAGCCACGTGGGCGCCATTTGTACCGAGTAGGGTTTTTCCTCCTGCCGCTGGTCTGGTCCCGCCGCCGTGCCAGCCCCAATTAACGCACAGAGACTCTGTATTTGATATTATGCTGTTGGCCAGTTACTAGTTTCTTATCTGCTAGCTCTGTCTTAAGTATTAACCCATTTCTGCTGATATATGTATTTCTCTTACCAGGGAGCCGGCCGGCATTCTGCTTTCTCCCGACTCTCCATCTTGACTCCTCCTTACTCCTTCCTCTTTCCTCCTTGCCTCCTAGTCCCTCCTATCTTCCTTTCCTATTGGCCAACAGTACTTTATTCATTAACCAGTATGAGAAACATATGTACATAATGGCATCTCCCATCACATATATCTAAGCATAGGGCCTGAGAAAGCCGAGGAAAGTTCTGGACAAGGAGCCAGATGCAGCTTCCTAGCAACTACAGTCTCTAAGCTAAGCCTGGTGCTTGAAGCATATAGAGGTATGGCTCCTTTAAGAGGCTCTGCTGTGGGGCCTGTGGGCAACCAGGAGGCTAGGGGCCTAGTAACTTCCCAGAGGTCAGGCAGGCGGGTAGGCCAGGGAAATAAGGTGACACTGGGTTTTGGACCTTGTATTAGATGGACCTTCATTAGATGGTTTTAAAGTAGAAACAGAAGATAAAAGGTTAATGACTTAACTGAGAATGGCTTAATACTGATTATACATACTACCATTTTATTATTTCACATTTTATTTTTAGTAGCTATAGTGATTTGCTATAACTTTCCAAAGAAAAAAAGCTTTAGAGATACAGGAAGAAGAAACATATAAAAGGTGGATTGATAAAAGACAAGCCTTAGCAGAAAAATTAGAAAAGTGCTGAGAGACAGAGGGGTTGCTAGATTTAAAAAAATTTAAAGCCATATTTCATATGATATATGTTCATCATTCGTGAAGCAGATATTAAATTCTTGAGCAATTCAGAATAGAGTAATCATCCAAGACTGGAAAGATATGATAAAAGCAGTATTAGAAGCTGGTCCTCAATTACAATGGTGATCATGGTGGAAGGAATAAGGAGATAGAACGGAGAAATAGGGCTAGAGGTATCAACAGTTCCCAAGTTCAGTTTGTAGGTAAAGGTCAATATGCTGAGATGCAAATTCAGGCTGAACATGATAGTAGCACCTAGGTACTATTCATACAGCAGCTTTAATTGTTTGGGACAAGGTTTCAGAAACAGGAAAAAGATCTGAACCATTCACTAAAATTATACAAAGTCCAAAGGAAGCATTCACACTGATATTTTTTTTTTTTACAAAGATTGACTTCACCTATAAAATGAAGACTATCAGATTTAGAAGTTAGACAAGTATTAATCAAAGCTTTGAAGTTTGAAAATGCTAGTCCTGAATGCAAAAAGGTGACTAGGCCTCTGAAGGCAAGATTGGCACCAATAGATGAATAGAGTAGAAATGTGGCTCAGATTGGATCTCATACTTATGCAATTTTAGTAGGAGAAATAATCGCTAAAGTTTTAACAAAAGCCAAACTGTCTTGACTGTGACAAGCAAGGCCATTTCAAAAGGGACTGTGGGCAACGCATTCCTAGAACCAATATTTTTTTCTAGAGATAATTCAAAAAAAGAGGCCCAAGCTTCTAGAATATGCAGAAGGTGTGGCAAAGGCTGGCGCTGGACTAATGAATGCAGACCAACAAGGACAAACAAGGTGAAACCCCCTGGGGGCCTCTCACAGGCCCTAGTTGGCCGTTTCAGGCCAGCAGCAGAGAAACTCATCTTCAAAGTGATTGAACAGCTCAGCTCTGAAGGTAGCCATTAATAATCCAGATATCAAAGTCACAGCGCTTTAGGAGATAAAACAGAAAACACGGGAGTGAACAGAAAACAGGCATTTCGGCAAGCTTCTATAGCTGCTAGGAGGCCAAAACTAAAAGTATTAATAAATAATACCGAAATTGAAGGATAGACGTAGGAGCAGACGTAACAATAATTTCACCAAAATCTTGACCTTCAGATTGGCCTCTTCAGGAGATAAATGTTCAGCAGCTAGGAATTGGGACACTATCTTAGGTAAGACAAAGTCTAAAATGGATTAAATGCATAGAGCCAGAAGTTTAATAGGAAAATTAAAGCCATATGTGACTAATATAGCCATAGATCTGTTGGGGGGAGAGATCATACAGCAGAGGGAAGCACAGATAAACATTCTTCCAACTCCAGAGATAGGCTGTAAAGAGATGTTCTCAATAAAGAAATTTTGAAGTGTTATTGTCCAAGTTATCCATAAGCAGGGCACAGCAGAGGTTGGCTCTTTTACCACTGGCAGACCACCAACTGCTGTGCCACTAAAATGGTTAACTGACAAGCCTGTTTGGGTAGGGTAGTGGCCTCTGACAAAAGAAGAGTTACAGGCACTGGAACAGCTAGCTAGCCCTCGAATTTTCCTATATTTATCATTAAAAGTGGGGGATGTTAACAGATCTGAGAACAATCAATAAAGTCATTTAGCCTATGGGTTTCTTATAACCTGGAATCCCTTTAACTTCTTTATTACCTAATACATGGCCTATTCTAGTAATTCATTTAAAAGATTGCTTTTTCACAATCTCTTTGCATGAGCAAGATAGAAAAAAATTGCTTTTACAATGCCCATTTGTAATAAATAATTCTCAACCTGTTAAAAGGTTCCATTGGAGGTACCTTCCCACAAAGATTTTCCAATAGTTCTAACTTATGTTAATAATTTGTACAATAGCCTTTAGAAATAATTCATAGTTTCCTCAGTCTATAATTTACCATTATATGGATGAATTTGATCAGCTATAAAAGGAAATGTGCTGAAAGTCTCAGAATTCCATAAAAAACACCATGCAAAAGTTTAAAGAAAGATCACTTAGCAACAAGCCAAGGAAAATATGAAGAAATGCCCTACTTGTTCTTTATATAACCAAACTCCACTGCCTGCAGGAAGTAACCCAAAATGTACCCAAAGAAATGAAATTTGGCAAATGGATGTGTTTCATTTTGCAAAGTTTGGAAAAGTAATGTATGTGTACCATACCATAGATACATATTCAGGATTTCAATGGACAACTGCTTTAAGTTCTGAGAAGGTTGATTCTGTAATTATATATTTATTAGAAGTTGTGGCCATCATGGGGATACCTGTACAAATTAAGATTGACAATGCTCTAGCATATGTCTCTAGTAAAATGAAACAGTTTTTTGCATATCATAACATAAAGCATATTAATGGCATACCATATAATCCTACAAGACAAGCAGTTATAGAAAAATCCAACCTACTTTGAAATATATGCTTAATAAATGAAAGGGGTAACAAAGACTCCCCCAGAGATAGATTACATAGTGCGTTATTAACTTTAAATGTTTTAAATGCTAATGAGCAAAAAACAACAGCTTTTGAGAGACATTGGATTGTGGAAAATACTGCTGAATTAAATTAAACCATCCTATATATTTTAAGGATGTCTTAAACACAGATTGGAAATCAGAAAATGTATTGCACTGGGAAAGAGGTTATGCCTTTGCTTCCACAGGAAATGAAGAGCTATAGATTCCTTCAAAAGTAATGAAGATCAGATTTAACCTGGGGAGAACTCCTGAAAATCTTGGCTGCAGACATTAAGGAAGAAACCAAGAAAAACTACAAGAGGTGTAACATATGCTGATCCCTCTCTATATAGTAACAGCTCTGAGACTGGCTAACACCCCATGACTTATTACATGCCATCCTTACATATGGCATGGATGGAGATTTATATTACAGTTTGGTTATGCAGTCCAAACGGACTTATACAGCTGGCAGATGCCTTTTACCTGCTCAAACATAAAACAAGAAAATCATCTTTAGCTGATTTGTGCACACTGCAATTCTAAACTTGTGTTAATGCAGATATTTATATTACCTTTAAAAAGTCTGTGTCTTCAGAAAGAAAAAAAGGACCAGACACCAATAAGACAAGTAGCCCAGGTGATCCAGCCTCTCAGAATGCCTTCATTGCCATTTCCTCAAAACTCTCTATCCAGGTCAACTTTAAAGTGGCTAGATAAGATGGTCCAATCTCACAGACTACTCCAGCCAGGGCTTTCCCATCACACACAGAGACAGCAAATGATACAGTTAGCTCTTCCAGGACTTAGCAGTTATCATCATTTTCTCATGGTCCACACAGTAGGAAGCAATTTTAAGAACACAATGTCCAAGTGCCTGAGAAGGAGATGGGTGGGTTTTGGTCTTTCAATGAGTTATGGATGTTTGTGGTCATTTAGGGGGGCTGGTTGCAAGCTGTTAGTGGTCATGATCAGGGACGAAACTAAACAAAGGTGGTTGGTTAGATTAAGGGATCTCTTTCTTTTTCTTACTTCCTTTCTTCTTTCTTTTTATTTCCTCTTCCCTTCTTATTATCCTATCTAGTGTTTCAGGGAAAGGGAAGATAAGGAATGAAAAGAAGAAAGGGGGAATATAGGAATGATATGATTTTAAAAAGTAGATTATTGAATCAACTTTTAAACTAAAAAAGTCTCATGTCATTATTTGGGAGCTGGCAGTCCAAAGAAAGACCCATTATAGCATGTGTTATATGAGCCTCCAAAACACAAAGCTAAGTCAGAGACACCAGACAAGCTATATGACCATCCCATTTACATGAAATTCTAGAACTATGTAAGTCAGGTAAACTCCTAGTAAATGCTTGCTTCAGGCTTGGGGGTGGTGGAACCACAGGTATGAGCCACCATGCCTAGTATTCAGGGTTTGTTTCTGGGACAGACAGAATTCTACAGTTGATAGTGATGCTGACTCTGAGCTCTGGGAATGACTAAGAGCCATATAGTTTCATACTTGAGAAAAAAAATATTTGAGGTAGGGTCTCAGTGTGTAGTACCAGATGTCTTGGAACTAACTATGTAGTTCAGGCTTTCCTCAACTCCACAGAAATCCACTTGTCTCTACCTCCTGAGTGCTGGGATTAAAAAGCATTTGCCGCCATGCTCAGCCTTTTTTATTTTCTTTGAGATTGGGTTCTAATGTAGCCCAGGCTGGTCTCAAACTTGCTACATAGTAGTTGTGAATGACCTTGAACTCCCAATCCTTCCATCTTCACAAAATACTGGGATTATATACTGAAAGCTGTATACCTTTTGTTCACTTGTTGGCTTTTTTTGAATTTTGTGTATGTTGGTGTTTTGCTTGCATGTCTGCGTGTCTGTCTGTGTACTGTGTATATTGTGTGCAGTGCTCATTGACAAGCCCAGAAGGTGGGCATCAGATTCTAGGATCTGGAGTTACAGATAGTTGTGAGCCACCATGCAAGAGCAACTACGCTCTTAATTGCTGAGCTATTTTTCCAGCCCCTTTGTGTTTTGTTTTTTGTTTTGTTTTGTTTGTTTTTGTTTTTTGTTTTGTTTTGTTTGAGACAGGATCTCCTCCTGTAGCCCAGCCACACCTGAGACTCATGTAACCCAGACTCATCTTAAACTGCTGAGATTATAGGCACGAACCACCATGTCCTATTAAACTGTATGTTTTGAATAAATGGATTATAGGTAGTGTAGATTATTTTTCATAAAGCTTTTAGAAACATGTCAACATTCCATTCTATTGCATTTCTGAGCAGCACAATTTGGGCCAACATACTTGATATTTGAGTGCCAGATGATCATGCCTTAACAGAGATTAAAAAGGTGATTTAGAAGAAGATAGGGGATTCTCTAGGTAATAGGTTCTGGCCTTCTTGACACCAGCTTTCACCCTTCTGTGGCATCCATGGGCAACATCTTGGAAATATTTGGACAGAGCAAAACTCATCCTTTAACAAGGCAATTGTGAGCCAGGTGTGGAAGTCATCCCAGCACTAGAGGTTACAAAGGAGACTAGGTGTAGGCGGGAGGGTCATGGTTCCAGGGCAGCCGCAGCTACATAGTGAGTTCCTGAGAGGCCTGAGCTACAGAAGGAAACCCTGTGACAGAAGTGTGTGTGTGTGTGTGTGGGGGGGTGTCCTCAACACATCAGTGAACGCTGGGGAACTATCCGTTCTAAGCATTCCACATGTGCTAAGTCATTAAAACTCCAAATTGACACCGTTAGGTAAGCTGTCTCATTATCTCTCTGTTACAGAAAAGGAAATTAAGACAGAAACACAAATTAACTGACCTACAATGACCTAGTGAGCTTGAACTGGAATTCAAACCATGCTACCTACTGCCCATCACAGCATCCACAAGCTTCAGTTCCCTATAGATAAGGATTTCTTTCTTCTCCCTTTACTGACAGTTCTTCAACCCCTTCCAACTTCCCGCCCCTATTCAAACCTCACAATCCTGGGGTGGGTTCTCAGTAAAACTTTCCTACTAGAAGCAGTAGTAAATAATCCTGTTTCCCCATAAGTGAGACACAAAACTAGCCTCAGTACACAAATACCACCAAGTGTCCACCCTGCTTGTCCCCGAGCTTTGTCCACACACCACCTTCTTCCCCAGCCCACAAGGTTGCTCTTCCAGACCTAGGATGGGCCCTTTCTTACTTCCCCGGAAGACCCTAAGCAAACATACACTGGAAGAAACCACAGCATCACAATTCAGTCTAGCAGATCGCTGAGAGGTGACTACAGCAGTAGAAAATCCCCTAGCCCAGGGTCTGGGAGGAACTTCAATCCCACAGCCACAGCCACACACCCACACCCACGCCGACGGTTCTTTTTCCTGCCTTAGTTTAGAGACTCCTAGTGCTGGAGTAACTCTTTAAAAATAAATAAATAAATAAATAAATAAATAAATAAATAAATATCTGCCCTGCCCCCTGTGGACCAGTATCTGAGATGCTGCCATCCCACACAGAGATGCCAGCCAGTTTCTGCTAGTGAGACACATTAACCCTGAACTTGTGCCTAGCCCAGAATCTCCATTTTCATAGCAAGCATTGACTAACACAGAAAGAAACCCAAAGGCCACATTTCCTCTCTTGCTCTGTCATTAAATTGTGAATAATAATGCATTTACTTATTCTCCCACTTAAAAAGTTGTTTAAATTCTTTGAAGAATCTTGCAAGGTAACTTGGCTAGACAACAGGCAGGACAGTCCAGTGCCTCGGGTGGGGAGGCGAGGGTCTTCCATTCACCTATCTTTTGGTCCAGCAAGTAAGCATTAGGATTGATGGTGTAGTCCTTTGTCTGGACATCGCTGGCTGTGGTGACACCCCCACATACAAATACCTTGTTGTCTCCAATGGAGCAGATAGCATGGGACACATCCAAGGGACAACTGTTGGGCAGCAGAGGCACTGAGGTGGTTGACTTGTTGGCCTTTATCTTCTGTAAGTTGATTTCCACACTCTGCCGGTGGCTGTGCACACGGAGGATGTTGTCTTGATGGAAAGAGAGCAGTGGCCGGTGGTTGAATTCAATGGGGAAAGTGATACACTGGACCACTTCCCCTGTACTGGTGTCAAAGCAGTCCACTACACCGACCCTGGAGATGTAGCCCTTCACCAGGCATCGCCCAGTGACAATGTACAGGTTCCGGTCACCCTTGGTGATTACTGCTGTGCCGTCCATAGGGATGCTCATCTTCCCCGCCAGGCACCAGGCTTCCTTCCGTTCGTCGTAGCGATAGATGTTGGAGACATACCGGCGTGGGGCAATGCTCCCACCCACCGAGTACACTGTTCCCCCACAGGTCACCATGGTGTGGAAGACAAGCCCGATGGGTAGATCAGGTAGCTTGGTCCAGGAGTTGTCATCCATGTCATACCGCCATGCCGTCTTCAGTCCTGAAATCTGCTCAGTGGTGCCACCGGAGATGTAGATGTAACGGCCTGCAGCAGTTGCGCTCAGTGCTGCTGCTCGGTAGGGCATCTCTGAGAGCTTCAGCCACAGGTTCTCCTGGATGATATAAGCAAACACTCCATCGTTGAACTTGCCGTGGGCCTTCTGGCCACCAAGGATGACCACTGAGTCGAGCAGGGCCCCTTTCCGCTGGTAGCTCAGCAGGCTGCACGGCCGCTCCTGCTTGCGGTCCATTAGGACACTCTCGATCAAGGTTGCATGGGCCGAGTTGTTCTCCAAACCTGTCAGCTTATTGCTGGCAAACATGAGCGTCTTGTTGGAGACAGCATTGAGATTGATGTAGTTGAAGAACTTCTTGAAGTATTTTTCCCGTTCCTCCTTCCGGAAGTACACCCAATTGATGAGTGCACTGAGAGCCTGGTCCTCGTTGAGCACATGAAGGTTTTCATCGCGAAGCAGGCGGCCGAAGATGACAGGCGGGCAGCGCATGAAGTGCATGGAGCCTTCGGGACTGGCCCAGAAGTGGAAGTTGTCACGAATGCCAGAGTAGGCCAAGTCTGATACTTCTTTGAGCTCAAACAGCTCAGCCAGGAAGAGGTAACGCAAGCAGTTGGCACGGCGAATGGACTTAATAAGGAAGTCATTGCAGTGAATCCGGAGGCGTGGGGTGTTGAAATACTGAGCGCCCCGAAGCAATTCCTCTACATTCTGCTCTGAGATCACCACTTTGCCGCTGTAGAAGTAGTCCAGGAGCTGGTCCACCGTGCCTGGACTCAGGTAGTTGGGGTCAATGGTGATGAAGAGCTCGTCGGTGGTCTTCGTGTCATTGCTGGAGATGAGACTTTTCACCAGTGGCGAGACAGCAGCCAGCACATTGCGATGTGCGAAGAAGACATGGTGGTCCACAGTCAGGGCCATGTCCCAGTACTCTTTGCGCTTCCTCTGTTTGTTCAAGTTTTGCAGTACGAAGCTGTTGTAGTTTTTCTCTGTGAATTCCAGTTTCATGGTGCTTCTCGTTGGCTGAGATAGAGATCAGTAGCAGGTGCTGGAGGACAGACTTTTTCAGGCCTTTGGGATTTGGACGGATGGTTGTTGGCAGAGCAGCTGATCAGAGAGGAGTGGGGGGTGGGAGAGAGGGTGATGTCATAGAATGGGTGAGGTCATCATAATGCAGCCCCCTTCCCACCCCCAGGCCTTTGTCAGAGCCATGGGGCCTTTCTCTCCTCAGATGGCTCCAACCTGCAGAGGCCGTAAGGACCTGGTTCAAACCAGACTCCAGAGGAAGGTCAGGGAATGGACCCCACCTGGGGCTTTCAAGATGGATTCAAGGTTTCACCAGGAATGTCAATACTAGTTTGGGAGGGGCAGAAGGCAGCTTTGTATAGTGGAGATAATGGGAGGGGAGGAGATGGGGTTAGCACCATCTGGAAGCCTCCCGTGTCACCAGCGAAGTTAAAGTCCTGATAAGAAAGGATCTCTGGGTGTCATAGATGCAGTTGGAGGCAGAGCAGGCTGGGTGTAAGGCATTACCCCACCCTTCCAGGAAGCCAGGGCCAGCCAGTTTCCACGTTCTGATTCTTAGGTCCAACGGCCCTTTCTCTGCCAAGGTGGGCATACGTAGCCAGGACACCATTTTTATTCATAATGGAGAGGTTGGCAACACTCGCTGGAGCAGAAACGAAGAGGACGGCCAGCACCAGGAAAATGGAAGAGTTTGGAAATGTCCTGCTCCAGATTTCCAAGTATCTAGTAAAATGCTGGATAGTGCCTTGCCGGTTCTCTCCATCCAGAGTTACTTAGACAAGTTCTCTCGGGCCTCAGAATCATTTTCTGTGATATGGGAACAAAAAACTGGACAGCAGTAGGTACAGTGCTTAGCTTGTAGCAAACGTTCAAATAAAATGCCAGCTGCTGTTTTAGTCACTATTACCGCCGCTAATGGGCGCTGGTGGGAGGTTGTGGGCATCCCCCAAGCTCTCGGCGGGTTGCAGGAGCCTGCTGCGGCCGCACGGTGGGGCTACAGAGTCACCTCCTGGTTGGGAGCAGGCCGCCTGCGCGCTCCGCGGCCCCAACTGCGTAGCAAGAGGAAACCGGCCGCTGGAAGCCCTTTCCACCTGCTTTGTCGCACCTGGGGTTCCGTGGTGTGGGAGGGGCTCGGAAACGCACCCATCTGAACACAGGGGTCAAAGTCAGACAGACCCACATCTGTTCTCATGTTTCAGATGTGGAACCAAAGCCAGAGCGGGTGCATGACCGCTCAAGAAGAGCCTTGCCATTTGGGTCCTTGTAATAAAGCTGGTCAGGAGGACCTGGCTCAGATCCTGATCTGCTCTCTGGCCTCATCCTGACCACTCCCCAGACCATCTCTCTCTGGCTTTGTCATTCACCTTTTCATTCAAAACCGAGCCTTTTCTATTTGTGGGACTTGGTAATTTGAAACTTTTATTATTATTTTCTAAACAATTACTTTTCATTACTGAAGTTACTCATCTTGATGTTTGCTTTTCAGGACAGAGAAAGGCTCAGAACTTGTCTCCCCATTTGGAGGAATACTTAGGTTCCAGCCCCACCCCTGTGTGGCTCGGGAGCGGAGCGTCTCTCCCTCTGGGAGCAGGTTTTTTTTTTTTTTTTTTTTTTTTTTTCCCAACTGCAGGCTTCTCCACCTCTAGTCACCTGAGAAGCAGTGGCCACTGGCTGGAGGAAGCATCATCCTGATGCTGATCTGATGCAGATAAGGACACTTGACTCCCAGCAGCCTTCTGGCTGCCAGACCTCACTTGCTGGGACATTTTCCAGAAGCAGGAGGTCATCAGACCCCTGAGCTCCAGGACAGGAAGGAGTGCACTCACTGTGTGCATGGCAGTCTGGGAGGACCTGACAGACTTGACAGAACAGGCTTGCTCAACTCAAGTTCAGTGGTCGTGGTGCTCTGATGTAGAAAGCACGGAAAGCTCAGAATCCCTGTTCCTTGGCAGGGAGAGGCAGGAGGACCTTTGAATTTAAGGGTCAGCCTGGGCAACATGCAGAGACCTTAAAACAAAACAAAGCAGGGTATGGTGGCCCACAGATGTCTCAGCCCTCAGGAGGCTGAGGAAAGAGGATCGTAAGTTCAGGCCAGTCTGGGCAACATAATAGACCGTCTCAAAGTTAAAAATGTAAAAAGGAAAAGATGGATGGGGAACATAGCTCAGTGGGTAGAATGCTTGTCTACCATGCACAAAGCCCTGGGTTGATCCCCACATAAACTAGGTATGGTGGCCCATGCCTGGAATCCAAGCCCTCGAATGACAGAAACAGAAGATTTTGAGTTCAAGGCCACCCTCAGCTATATTGTCTTGAGTTCTGGGCCAGCCTGGACTACTTGAGACTTTAAAAAAGAAAAGAAAGAAGTATATGAGGTGGCTCTGCAGGTAAAATGCTTGCTCAGCAAGCCTGACCACCCAAATTCAATTCCTGGGGACCCACATAAAGGTGAAAGCACACAAGTAACTCCACAGAGTTGTTCTTAGTCCCCACCACCACCACACGCACGCACGCACACACGCACGCACGCACACACGCACGCACGCACACATGCCCGCACAGAGTTTTGCTCTGAGACAGTGTTTTGGCTGACCTGGAATTGAGAAAACACCTCAATTAGGTTGGCCTGTATGCAAGTCAGGAAGGTATTGCCTTGATTAGTGATTGATGTGGGAGGGCCAGCTCACTGTGGGTTGGTACCATCCTTGGGCAGGAGGTCCTGTGTGTATAAGAGAAGAGGCTGAGCAAGCCATGGACCCCAGGTTCCTTCCTGACTTTCCTCAGTGATGCACAGTTACCTGAAAGTGTAAGATGCAATGAACCCTTTCCTCCCCAAGCAGCGCTCAGTCATGGTGTTTTATCACAGTAATAAAAACCTTAAGACACAAGGTCTCTTTATGAAGCCCTGGCTGTCCTGCAACTCCATAGGTAGACCAGGCTGGCTTGGAACTCACCAAGAACTGCCTGTTTGTCTCTGCCTTTGCTGGGACTAAAAGTGTCCACCCGCACGCCTGGTTAATAAAAGTGTTCCTTTCCAGGAACACGCTGGGGCAGAACTGCCAGTTTGAGGCCAGCCTAGTCTACATAGCAAAGGCTAGGCCAGCCAGGATACTCAGTGAGACTGTCAGAAAGAGAAAGAGGAAAATGGGTGTGCCCGTGTCCATCTGTTCTGCCAGCATCACCGCCTGGCCCTTCTCCAGTCCTGGAAAGCAGCTTTTTCCTTAGCCCCAAGCAACTGTGGAAAGACTCCAGCACAGACACTGGCTTCATGCCAGCTTCCTCCACCTGGTCTGTGTATATGTATGTTGGTGTTCTTAGGAGTCACCAGGAATTCAATGGCTGTTTGCTTGGTGTGGCCAGAAAAGGGCCCCGGCCAGATCCCTTCATTCCACTCACCCTTCCTGGTCTGCTCAGAATTTTCCATATTTGGGGATTTCCTGGGGGAGGAGACCCTAATACTCTAATCTTTATAGATTGATACTATCATATTGCAAATCCTTAAGTTAGAGCATTTTCAAAGATACACTGAATTCTAAGTAGGAAGGTCAGGATAGCATCTCAGTATCTACTCTTCTCAAATTTGTCTTCAAAGCACTGTGGGGGTGGGAGGGGGCTGGCCCATAGAGCCTTAGGCTTGTAAGCCACATTTTGCCTCCTGTTTATGACAGGGTCTCATGGGGGGGGGTCTCATGGGTCTCACTAAATTCTCCAGACTGGCCTTGAACTTCTAATCCTCCTCCTTTTGTTTGCAGAGTAGCTAGCTTTTGAGGCTTGTGCCTCCAGGCCAGGCTCATCTGTCTTTACCATTAATAACTGGACTACAAATAGCTTAGGTTCACTGGGGTTCTATTTTAAACTTATACCACCCCATGTTTTCAGTTTCACCAGTAAATTCTCTCCATATGTCTAGGCTCAGATTCCTTGTCCCGGGCCTGCCTAGGGGCTGTCTGCCCTCAGATGGGGCCATCCGTTGATCTGTGAGCAGGTCACATGCTTCCAAAGTGGCTGTTTAGGCAGTGCAGTACCCTGGGGAGCGGGACTGGGGAGGTGAAGCGGTTCAAGATGGATTCAGAGTCCTGAATCATCTCAGTCATAAACTGAAAGCATTAGAGGAAGAAATTACACAAAAAGAAAGGATTTTATTGTCTCGTTAGTCAATATCCCTGGATGAATCAACAGTTTGAGACTGTTCACAGTGTAACAAAGACCCGCCAGCCTCACTCTGTCCTTAAATCAACAAGCCCTTCCTCCAGCCCTTGTGTTGGCAGAAGGAAATGCCATCATTTCAGGGACACTCTACTGGACCTCTGGCTTGGTCCCTCCCAGGGACCTGGTTAAACAGCTATTCGCAGGGAACTATGAATAGTTTGAGGCAAAACACAGAATCAAATTAGCTTTCCTAATCTCCCTGTTTGGGCCTCTTCCCTGGAGCATTTGGGCTAGTCACACATTCCAGGAGGAAGTCACAGCTCAGCTGCAACCACAGCTGCAGGGGGAAGGGGGCAAGGCTGGGTGGTCACTGCCTGCTGGGCCGGGGCAGGGCAGAGGCTGCCGGGCTTCCTCCGGCGCCCCCTAAGGAGCTCACCCTCACCCCTACACCACTGACTTCATAGTCCAAAGCCTTGGCCAAAAGCCCAGGCAATGTGAGGGTCCAGTGAGATGAGAGTGGGAGGCAGGACTGCATTCCAGACCTGCCCGCCCCCAGAAGCCAGATGTAAGGCTGTAAGCATAAAAATAAAATAAAATAAAATGCGTGAGGTGTGAAGGGTGCTAGTGGCCGTGACACTGAAAGGCTAAAACTGTAAGGCGGGTTTTTGTTTTGTTTTGCTTTTTTTAAACTTCTCCATTTGCTCTTTGGCAATCCCATCAGGGAATCCCAGAGGCTGTGGGATGATATCATGTCTTCGAACCGAGAACAAGAAATCTCACTGACTGTGAAATGGGGCTGGTCACGTCTCTCTAACGCAAGCTGCTTTATGTCACATTTAAAGGAAAGTTTAATAGTCTTCAAAAGCTACCAAAAGGAGATTATAACACAGGAAGTACATGTAAAACGACCTCACTTCTCAGCATGGCAAACATATTCGGAATACAGAGTCGGAGGAAGGATATTGGAATTAAAGATACAAAAGAAGTCTGCTTAAAAAAATAAAAGCAAAAAGATGTCAGAATTGACCATACCCAAATCTAAGTAATCGTGGTTAGGTAACCCTCTGGATAAATCCTTTAACCAGAAATGAGCTCATGCGCTGCTGCCTACAGTGTGTGGTGTGCACAAGATGCTCAAGAGTACACACACAAGTTCACACACCCACAGAGACAGGTGCTTGCTGGCTCTTTGCTGTTCTATAGGCACTCCGTATGTGTCTCTCCACCTTCTCATTACATTTGGAGAGTTACTTCTTTGGAGGTGGGACATTTTCTTCGAAGAAGCCCTGGTTGACGACATTCCCTGCAGGAAAGTACCTGGCCACCACAAAGGAGGACCCATCACTTGCGGACGCCTTCCCCACACCCATCTTCTTCGTATTCTTCCATACCATGGCTGTGAAGTGTCCTGTGGGAAACACGGGAGGAGGAACGGTGAGTCAGCTGAACCCTGAAAAGGATGCTTACGGGACCCTCAAAGCCTTGCATGCTCTCATCAGGCTCAGACAATTAGATCTCTGCAGATGCCAATCATGCAGAAGAAACAAAGCACATTGGCTGCACGTCCTGTCAATCAGCCCCACAGACCTCAGCCACGTCAACACTTTCTCAAGGTCTTTCTGAGGTCATGATAAAGCGCGGTAGTCTCAGCACCTGTGATACGGGCATCAACACTCTTGGTGCCCCAAACTGAACTCTTTATGTTTTAGATTTTTAAAATTTATTCTATGTGTATAATGTTTTGCCTGCATACATATGGTTCCCTAGGAGGTCGGAAGAGGGTGGCAGACCCCCTGGAATTTGAGTTATGAATGGTTGTGAACCACCATGTGGTTGCTGGGAACTGAACTCAGGTCTTCTGCAATAGCAATAAATGCTTTTATCTACTGAGCATCTCTCCAGACCTCTAAACTAAATTCCTTAAACATCTCTATTTTCTGATTTTTTTTTTTTAATCTGTGTCTAAGTTGACCTCCCAGGATCTGTCCCTTCTTTTCAAAGCATTCTCCCTCACTGAGTTCCATGACCACGAGTCTCGTAGCATCCCTCCTGTCCCCATCTCGGTCTTGCAGCCTCTTCATCATCAATCCAGGCGCCCTCTCCCTTTCTTTCTACACCGTCCTTTAGGCAATTTCATCTTTCCCTGGCTCCCAGATGGATTTCTCCAGTTTAATTCGACACTGTCTGTTCCAGACACAATCACCACACACTTCCACTTGGATGACTCACAGATGCAATCTCTCTGGGTCTCACTTTCGATTTTGGTCCCTCAGACTTACTCCTCCACTGACCTCCACAGCCTCACTGTGCACTACCCGGGGGATGAGCCTACATTCTTTCCTCTCTTGGATACTCCTCACAACAACCAACCTCTAGTTCCTGAGGAATTTAACTCTAAAATCTAGCTCAGTATATTCTTCCAAAACCTTGGTTTAATTCATAGCTTTCTCTCCTGGAATGATGTAACATCTGGCTGTTCTTGGCTCCACTTGGGTCCTCCCTAATTCATTTGTCACTATGAGAATGGGAAATGTCACTGAGAATGAACGGGAAGATGGGAAGATACTGAATTAGCATTCTGAGACATAAGTCTTATCTATTTAACTTCCTCAAGTCAAAATCTTATATTGCTAGTTGCTCCTACAATGAAAGCTAATACTTAGGCCTGGTGGCCTCCTTCCATCTCCTGAGCACAGCAAGCTGCTTTCTATTGAAACCCCTGTGGGAATGAACCCTTGCTCAAATCATCCTAACTGTGGATCTTTTTTTTTTTTTTTTTTTTTTTTTTTTTTTTTTCAGTACTGAGGATTGTACATACCAGCAAGTATTCTACCCCTGTAGACTCCCAGCCCTTGGGAGCTCTTCTGCTGACTAACAGTTTCTTGTCCCTTAGGCCTCTGACTAAATGTCATTTGTTTAAACAAGCCTTACACAACCATCCCTTCTCTCACCAAACATCTCCCTCTCTACCCTGACCACACCCCATCTTTCCCCTTCTCCATCCCTACCAGCTCCTTTGCCCACTACATGGCAAAGAACAGTTTTTTTTTTTTTTTTGTCTTTCTCATAGAGTTGGAGTTTATTAAAGATATTCTAAATTATGCTTAGACACGAAGGTTAAGTGGAAAGGGGAGGTGCCTAAAAGAAAAAGTCATAGAAAGGAAGACAGACATACCTAAGTATGGGCATGGCTCTCCATGGGAGCCACAGTTCATTGAATATGGCTGGTATTTAAAAAGAGATGGCGAGAAAGGAGACATCATGCTCTTAGAGTTAGGAAAGTGGACAGGCTTAGCAGTGAAAATGCCAGCAACTGCCAATGTCTCCTCTCCTTTTTATTAAGACAGGGTCTCTGTGTCTCAGGGAACCCTCATAGTCACTATGTAGGCAAGAATGGCCTTGAGCTTCTGATCATTCAGCTTTACCTCTCATGTTATATAGCGTGTGTCAGCACACCAGCTGCGGAATCAAACCCATTTACCTCCTGTGTGTTACACAGGCTCTCCTACCACCACATGCAACTTATGCAGCACTGGGGATCGAACCCAGGGCCTCAAGCATTCCAGGAACGCACTCTGCCAACTAAGCTATATTCTTGCCCACTTGCTGCGGGACAATCTTTGTGCACGGTGAATATGTCTTACTCTCATTGGTTAATAAAGAGCTGACTGGCCAGTAGCTGGACAGGATAAGGGAAGGTGTACGAGTCAAACTGAGAATGCTGGGAAGGAGAGGGGCAGACCTGGGTGTGGTGAGCAGATGGAGAGAAGCAATGGACATGCTGTAATAAGAAAAGGTACCAAGCCATGTGGCAAAGTACAGACAAGAAATGTTGTTTAATTTCAGTGTAAGAGTTAGCTAATAACAAGCCTGAGCTGTCGGGCAAGCATTTTATATTTGTCACCAGGCCTGGTGGCATATACATTCAATTCCAACACTCAGGAGGCAGAGGCAGATGCATCTCTGAGTTTGAGGCCAGCCTGCTGGTCTACAGAGTGAGTTCCAGGACAGCCAGAGCTAAACAGAGAAACCCTGTCTTGAGAAACAAAAGCAAAAACAAAACAAAGATTCCATTTGTCTGAAAGTGTAAGTGTGTGGCGGGGGGTGGGGGGCGTGGGGGGGGGAGTCACAAGCATGCCTTGGAACACATGTGAAGGTTGGAGAACAACTTTTGGAGTCAGTTTTCTCCTACCTAAACCCAGGTTGTCATCTTAGTGGCAAATAACTCTGAGCCATCTCACCGGCCCAACATTTTTAAATCTTAAAGCTCCAGCACTTAGGAGGCAGAGCCAGGAAGATCACGAGCCCCAGGTCAACCTGGATGGAGTGTGTGTCAAATCCAAGCTTTCTTAAGCCATTCAAAGAAATCCAAGAAAAACTGCCTAGGAAGGATCCTTTACTCATCTTTAAACCTGTATCAACCTCAGCTCTATAAACGTTGGTCTTGAGCTCTGAACAGCCTTCTGGCCTGGTCACCCTTGGTTATTCCGTTGTGGATCACAACTCCAGGCGCTGGATAGCCTTGCCAGGCATTTCTGCTGCCCTGACTGCCTCTTGGCCAGGGCTCAAGCCCTTTCTCCCACAGGCTTCTCTAAACTGACCACAGGCCTTGGCCATTGACCATCTTTCTCTCTGTTTCCCAGAGAAGGGGGAAACTTCCATCATCCACTGGTTGCTAAGCAATTGGCAGGACAGAAAGTGTGCATCAGTGGCTGGATGCCCGTGGCAGCTGCTTCTCAAGGGAGAACCCTGCACAATCTTCTCTGTGGAGGTTTCCGTTTGCACAGATAATCCTGTTATGGTATTTAGAGATGAATTAAGGGACACAACTTCCTTAGCAACATCAGATACATACTGGTTTCTAACACTAACTTCCAACAACACTTCCTTTTTCTTTTCTTCTTTGTCTCCACCCCTTAAAGGGCTTACATCCTCTTTCTGGCTGAGGACCAAAACTCCTCAGAATATGCCTTTGAAAACCACACTGAACCTATTACAGTATATCCTTGCAAAGAAATAATGTACAGAGATAAGAAAGAACGAGGGAACTCTTTTACTGATCTGAAAGACTTTCTGACAGCTCTAAAGTGGGTGCACACACACAACTCAGGATAACACACAAGAAACCAGAGGTGTCAGATTAGTACTCATTCAGAATAAATAAATCTACTCCAACGGGAAGGAACAAAGTAACTATAAGGAATGTTTTTTCCATGCAGCACACAGCTTTACCATGGAAGGCTGGCTGCGGGAGGGGCTGTCAGATTATAAGGTGTTTCACAGGCCTTTCATCTATATGAACTCAGGTCAAGGAGCCCCAAAACACTGCTGTGAGAAGCTAGGAACTGAGGGACTCAGGCAGGACGGGCCTGACAGTCCTCAAGATTCTGGAAGCCTCAGTTCTATGACACCACACAAAGCCCCATTGGTGTCTAAGGCTCCAGGGCCATCTGTCCCCAGCATTACACAGGGACCCTCTCTTGGTGTGGGGGCCATGGAAGAAGCACCAGGTGAGAAGACGCGAGGAAACCCTTCCTCTCTGTAGGTCTGGTCTTTGCTAAAAAAGCATAGTAAGGCCCTGCTTTGGAGGCTGCTGGAGCTGTGGATATGATCACCTGGTAGGCGTTAAGCAGTGCCAGGAGTAGCTCCAACATCTAGCATGTGTCTGGTTGCTCAAGAACCTCACCATGGGGAAAGCAAGTTATCAAATAGAAGTCTCTGGACACTGTTTTTTTTTTTTTTTTTTTTTTTTTTTTGTTTTGTTTTTTTTTTGAGACAGGATTTCTCTGTGTTGCTTTGGAGCCTGTCCTGGCTGGCCTTGAACTCACAAAGATTCACCTGCCTCTGCCTCCTGAGTGCTGGGAGTAAAGGCCTATGCCACCACTGTCTGTATTAAAGGAGACAAGGCTCTGCCTACACATCCTTAATCACTGCTCCTTTCCCCTCATTCAGTGGCAAGGTCATTGTCATCCGAAGCTCTGGCCCGTTTCCTGTGCCTCAGCCTGGCAACCTTAGGTGTGGGGGGTGGGACTAACTGAATGAAATCTCAGGTCTGCACCTAGAGTTATAAGAGCCCTTCCTGGACAGGGTGAGCAGTAAGCCTCAGGAAACAGTGAGACCATGTCATTTCCTGCTTCTGAAGATCTGCAGGGGATGGGGATGGGCAGGAGTAGGGGTGAGGGGTGGGGAGGGAACCCCCTCTTTCAGTTTCTCTGGTGCTTTGGATCAGATACACACTCCTTCCCACCGTGTCCCGGGCTCAGGAGGGTCTGAGTCATTTCTTAAGAAAGACAAGGGGGAGGGGGCAGAGGGACCTTAGAGGCCATAAACGCTGCCAGACTTTAATAAGGTACATGTTTGCTGCTCAGGGTTGGAGAAATGGCTCATCTTTAGCACTGGTGCAGAAGCTTGCCTGGCAACTGTAGCCCAGTGAGGGTGGGGTGGGGCCTCACTGGCTGGCCGGTCCAATTGCTGAGTTTCAGAGTCAGTGAGAAACCCAACCTTAAAAACAAGGTGGAGATCAACCGAGGAAGACATGAGACATCAGCCTTCACACACACACACACACACACACACACACACACACACACACACACACACACTCACACTCTCACACACACACTCACTCACACTCACACACTCACACACTCACTCACACACTCACTCACACTCACACACACTCACACACTCACTGCTCCCCCTAGAAAAGGCCTATTAGAAAGGTGGTCTCCTCCGCTTCTGCATTACCAACTCTCAGAAGCGCCTGGACGGCCACCATCATGTCCTGGAATAGGGAAAAAAGAACTGACTCAAGTTCACACCACAAACGGCAGAGCTAGGAAGAACCTGAGTTCATTTGACCCACAGCCTAGAACGCAAGAGGAAGGGAAATCCCCCAGTGCCCTGAGGTGTGGAGAATGAGCAGGAAGAGGAGGGATGTGGGAGGTAAGGGCTGGCCTGACTTTCCTGACTGCCTCCAGGGAGCCCCAGCAATGCAACTGGGAGAGCAGCTGAAGCAGAAGAAACAGCAGAGGCAGGATGACCAAGTAGTCAGTCAGACATGCTCAGATGCCAGTTCAAGAAAGAAGCACCCAGCTAAAATCCAGGCTCCGGAGAACACGCTGCAGTGAGGACACGCTGCAGTGAGGAGAACATGCTGCAGTGACAGCATGCTGCAGTGAGAGCATGCTGCAGTGAGAACACGCTGCAGTGAGGAGAACACGCTGCAGTGAGGAGAACATGCTGCAGTGAGGACACGCCACAGTGAGGAGAACATGCTGCAGTGAGGACACGCCACAGTGAGGAGAACATGCTGCAGTGAGGAGAACACGCTGCAGTGAGGAGAACACGCTGCAGTGAGGAGAACATGCTGCAGTGAGGAGAACATGCTGCAGTGAGGAGAACACGCTGCAGTGAGGACACGCTGCAGTGAGAACACGCTGCAGTGAGGAGAACACACCACAGTGAGGAGAACACGCTGCAGTGAGGAGAACATGCTGCAGTGAGGAGAACACGCTGCAGTGAGGAGAACACGCTGCAGTGAGAGCATGCTGCAGTGAGGAGAACATGCTGCAGTGAGGAGAACACGCTGCAGTGAGGAGAACACGCTGCAGTGAGAGCATGCTGCAGTGAGGAGAACACGCTGCAGTGAGGAGGACACGCTGCAGTGAGGAGAACACGCTGCAGTGAGGAGAACACGCTGCAGTGAGGAGGACACGCTGCAGTGAGAGCATGCTGCAGTGAGGAGAACACACCACAGTGAGGAGAACACGCTGCAGTGAGAGCATGCTGCAGTGAGGACACACTGCAGTGAGAGCATGCTGCAGTGAGAGCATGCTGCAGTGAGAACACGCTGCAGTGAGGAGAACACGCTGCAGTGAGGAGAACACGCTGCAGTGAGGAGAACATGCTGCAGTGACAGCATGCTGCAGTGAGGACACGCTGCAATGAGGACACGCTGCAGTGAGAACACGCTGCAGTGAGGAGAACACACCACAGTGAGGAGAACACGCTGCAGTGAGGACACACCACAGTGAGAACATGCTGCAGTGAGGAGAACACGCTGCAGTGAGGAGAACACGCTGCAGTGAGGAGGACACGCTGCAGGAACACACTGAACTTTGAGCTGGCTGGGGGTGTGGTGTGGGGACCAGCACCCTGGGTACCCTCAGATCTAGAAAGGTACAGGTCTGGGATGATGGTGGGGTGGGGTGAGGTGGGCAGGTGCTGGGCAAAGGAAGTTTGGGTTTTTGGACAGTTAAACCAGAGAGGTATGGCTGACACAATGCAGGAGGCAAAGAGTGAACCTTCTGAAGATGCAGTTTAACCCAGGCCCTGCTGCCACTCACCTGTCCCCGAGGTGAAACCAGGCTGCTGGAAGTTGTAGTTCTTGATTTCACTGTACCACCGATCAGCCACTTCCTTTCCTGCACAGAGAAGACTTGTGTGAACTCAGCCATCAAGTCCACACACTCCCTCCATCTTCTCCCACAGACACCAAACCACCCACCCATTCTACACCCAGGTATCTGATGAAGCCCCCAATGAATTAAAGCATCAGGGTTACTCCCTGCAGACTCCTGGGGACTCAGGATGAAGACAGAGCCTTCGTTGGGATGAGCACTGGCTTGGGGTCAAGCAATGGACCCCAGATGAGGTAACCTACATCCTGCCACCAAACTGCTGTGGAATTCTGGACAAAGCCTTTTCTGCTCTGGGCCTCTACAATAAAAAGGTTGAACACTGCATCCTGAGGGCCTTCTAGAGATGGTCTGAATTTCTGGGAGGCTGTCCTCATCCAACTCACAGGAAGAAAGGCAGCTGAGCCAGTAGGCCAAAGGTTGTCACTACTGCTAGAAAGGCCCTCATCTTGATCATTCATTGTCAACAATGGAGAATGCAGAAGCCATTTCCCTGAAATCTGTTGATCTCAGAGCCACAGCTCCAACTCAGGACATAGGATTCAAGATGAGTCACCCTAGGACCTTATTACAATCTAGGGTCTGATTAAAGTAGGTTCTAGGACCTGTGATTCTTTATTTCTCCCAGGTTGCCTACTATTGCTGCTGGTTCATGACGTACATATCAGCTACACCTGGGGACCATTTAAAGCGTGCTGAGGCCCAGGGGTTGGAAGAACTTAAAAGCATTCCAAAGACATCAACCCAAAGCTCTGTGCATGAAGGGGAAAACTAGGGCCAGAGAGAGTAGTGAGTTATCTCAGTGCCCAGGGATCCAACACAAGGCCAGGCTAGAGCAACATCCTTAAGGCCCAGTCAAGACTCCTTCTCCCAGCCAGGAGAGGCCACAGCCTTGACCCAGGGTCTGCGGGCTGCAGAAGAGGCCCAGAGGACCCGCCATCACCTGCCTGCCAGGTGTATAATAGCTCTTGGGGCCAGGGTGGCAGATAGAGAGGGGTGGGGCTGGTGTACTAGGGAAACCAAGCAGCCTTGGGGATCCCCTCGGGAGCTCTGGGAAATATGGGGGGGGGGCAGGGGAGCCATTCCCTCCTGGTGTTTGGAGAAAGCTCCAAAGGTTGTGACATCTCTCACTGTTTCCCTAAAACGGTTATCTGAGCCAGAGACTCAAGAATGTTTGCTCAGTGGGGTGGGGTCATTCTCTCCCAGGCCCTTGAAAATTCTTTTCCTTCCTTCCTTCCTTCCTTCTTTCCTTAAGAGGAAAATTTCCAATTATTTTCTTCTTTCTGATGATAACAGCAATACACCTGCAGTGTAATAATTTAGAAAAAAGCAAGCATGCCCAGTGTCCACAGAACCAGGCTGAAACTGAACCTATGCTGCAGTCTCCAGCACCCACACTGCTGGACTTCTGCTCCCGAGCTGTCTAGTCTGACTCATCTGTTCCAGGCTCCCAGCTTCCTGGCTCTGGGCCAGCTACTGAGGTCAGCCCAAGAACAGATGCCGAGAATTCAGGGGGTTCCTCTCCCTTCCTGGGCCTGTGGCCACACCATCACTGAGCCACGAAGGGCATGATGTTAAAAGGAGTCTGCAGACCTCATCCTAGGTCCAGCTGGGCAGAGAGGAGAGAAGCCAAGAGTGTCCTACCTGTCTGGTCGTAGGATGCCCATGCAAGGTTCTCCCCACACTGGCCACGACTGGACTCTGGGCTGTGCTTGAGGATCCTTGTACTGGCCAGGGCCTGTGAATACCTGCATAACATGTCTCCTCAGAGCAGGCTCAACCTAGGGACTCTCCACCCTGACCCAGTGTCTGAGCTTTGATTTAGTATGGTTGAGCTGCCTTCCCTGTCTGGGCTCACCAGATGGACAGCAGGGAAACATCGTTCTGTGCCTAGGCCTCCCAACAATCTCATTTTCAGAAAATCTCACTGAATGAAGCTCAGGAGCAAAGGGAACCTGCCTGGGCTGGCAGCAGAGTGGTCCTTAAGCCTGGCTGTATCTGAACCCCAACCAGATCCCTTCATCCACCCAGGACCCCTCTGTGAGGATTCAGGCATTACGCTGGCCTGCCCCTGTCACCTGGCAGAATGCACTCAGGCAGTACCTTGGTCAGCCCAGGGTTCCATGACTACTAGTCTGCACGCAGGTGCTAAGGACCCTTTAAAAGAAAGACCCCTGCCCACTTATACTCTCTTTTCCCTCTCTTTCCCGCTGTTCCCCCGGGGGCAGACAGGGCTTTTCCTGTCTCCCTCTTCTCTTCTGTCCTCTCTTTGTCTCTGTGTCTCTTCACCTCTTTCCCCCTTCCTTCTCCCTCCCTCCCCCCAATAAAACTTCTCACTGTCTGCCAGGCATGTTTGTCCTCCTCCTCGCCTGCCACCCTCCATGCTACAGAAGCAGCTCCACAAGGGCTAGCGCCGGATGGGTGCTAAGGACTCACTGCTGGGCTTCTTGGTTGAGCTTCTTGCAAAGCTTGAGTGGGGGGACTCCGTGCTGAGCCCGGTACTCGTTGTGGGCCTTCAGGACCTCGTTATTAAACTGTTTGGAAGCTAGACAGAAGAATGGAGAACAGCTCAGTACAGAGGGAAGACCCACCAAACGAATATTGGCATGCTTCAGGACACGCAGAGACGCTGGCCTCTCTCCATCCTGGCTGCTCAGCCCTGTTCCACACCAATATTCATCTGTCTCCATCACCACGATCACCACCCCCCTCCCCATGCCTCTGCAGATCAGAGCTCTGGTAGGTTATGTAGGGTCTTCTGGGCCATGTTGGGGATTTGAATCTTTATCTGAGGCAATGGGAGACTATTAAGCAGAAGTGGAGAAGTAGAGTGATTCTGAAAGATGCTATTGGCTGCTGAGTGGTGCTGAGGATGGTCTAGAGTTGGTCAGACATCTTTAAAGGTGACTGAACACCTCAGACCAGACCAATGGAGTCTGGGAAGGGCTGGAGCTGGGAGCTCAGGGAAGAATAGCTTAGCTAGGGTGGATAGTACCATATTGAACCAATGAAACATAGGAGGAAGGGAAGGAAGAAGGGAAGGGAGGGAGGGAGGGAAGAAGGGGGAGACATACACACATGGAGAGAGGGGGGGAGAGAGAATCAAATAAAGCCAGATAGAGAGGGCCAAATAAAGCATCATTGAGGTATGGAGTAAGAGGAGAGTTTTGACGATGACTCCTTGGTGATGAGAAAGGGGGGGGGTGTGGTCATCTGGGTGAGGCTGTGTCGAGGAAAGGGCCTGTACCCAACTGAATGATGAATTCAGCAAAGACAAGACCAGAGGGGCTGGGGTTAGGGAAACTGGGTATGAAGAGCAGGAAGATCAAGAGTGGACAAAACCCACACTGCTTCAGATCTGAAACAACCCCATCATTCCAGCACCTTTCTCTAGTCAGTGCTTATCCCAAACCATCCATCAGTCCTTCCGACCAACCACCACACACCAAACATCATCTGCTTTCCATCTGTATCCAGCATCATGCGTCCATCCATTTCTCTATTCCCAGCACATACCCACCCACCGATTCATCATTTGTTGAGCGTCCACATCCACCCACCCGATTCGTTCCTACTCTACCTGTCTGCTCCCTGAGCCCTGTCCCACACGACGCCGAATCCTGGCCTCAAAAGCTCACACAGAGAGGGGGATGGTCTTGTAGGCAGAGAACAGTAATGGTGCAAGGGGAGCCTGGAGCAAGGGGCCAGGGTAAGATCATACACCTTAGGAATCCAGGAGTCCACCCCTCTGTGTAGACATGGAGTGCTGGGAGGGCTGGGAGTGAGCATAGACCCAGCTGCCAGCTGCCTGTGCTGTGGTGGTTGGAAGGGTGTAACCACAGCCATGAAGGAAGTGCTCAGGGCTAACTACAGGCAGGAGGGAGGAAGAAATGCAACTCATGGTTGGTGACCGCGATGTCCTAGGACTTTCTGACAAATTACCGAGGAAGCAGACTGCCCTTGGGGGCTGTAGAACCAGCACAGCATAGGAGATCAAGTCCCAGGGACACATGGTGAGGCAGGGCTGGAAGGTTTGGGAGTAACAGATGGGAGTTGTGAACAGAGGTAAAAGTGGTAATCATGACTCTTGAGGCGGAGGGTGGAGCCACAACCAGAAATGCTCAAGTCCTGGCAGCCAGAGATGGTCCACACCCTTGTGACAGACTTCAGGTCTCCTGAGGTGGGAGGAAACAGGTGGTGTTGAAGGGTAGCATTTTCGAGGTAGAAGACCCTGCAGCAACTTCACAGCTGTGTGACCCCACCTGACAGTAGAAGGGCACATCACAAAAGGAACCTCTCAAGGTGGCACTGGGGTTTGGCATGCTGATGTGCAACTGGGGACATCAAATCATAGTCTTCCAAAAGACCATGGAGGGGGCCAGGGGATAACGGAACAAGAGCAACTCTTGGACTCAAGTCATAAGTCTGGTCTTTTTTTAGTGAGCTAAAGAGCCAGCAGGATAGTGTGGTAAGCAGAACCATAGGCTCCTGGGCCATGGGAGCTGCACCCTGCCTTGCACACCCTGGGTTCTTTATCCTGGAGATCAGACTGAAAGAATGGAGAGGGGAGTGCTCTGGGGAATTCTGGAATCCGATTTGGCAAAGCTGGAGCTGGCAGGTACAAAGGGCAGGATGACAGATTTCAGCCAGGAACAAGAAGGTCCTTTCTCCCAGGCAAAATGTTCCTAAGCTTCAAGGGAACAAGCCTGACTCTGGGAACCTTGACAATTGAGGGTCCACCCTGTTCTCAGTACTCCAAGATAAGTAACAGTGGAAAGCAGAGAAAGGTGACCATGTGGCCACACAGAGAAGAGGAAAAAAGATTCAGTGACCCCTGTGTCCACCTTGGGAGCCCTGACACAAGGTCTGGGTTTAAATGGTATGCAAGTTGTGAACAAGGAAGTTGTTCGCTTGAGGTTGCCCTCCCCACCCAGGCAAGCCCTCTTTCAAGCATCAGTGGAAGCCAAGTCCCTCCCCATGGCTGGCACTGGGGTAGCCCCCTTTTCTTTCCTCTAGCATGAGAGCATTACAATTCCTTGAGTCCATGGTCCCAATAATTTGATATCTGGAGTCAGCATCTCTCTTAAGAAATACATGCTTCTGCCAGGAGATTCGACGGGGCTTCCCCTGCAGAAGGCAGCAGGCTGTCTACCACTAGGGCCATGCTAGTTAGTTTCCATTCCTTGTAGGATCCCATCAGGTGTGGGTGACAGAGATGAGGACCTGATCTATGACTTCCAGGAGTTTCCCGCCCTTCAGTAAATAGACAGGGTAATAAAACAAGGGCTTGTACGAGCTACATGGTCACAGTAAGGAAGGTCCCCATCTGTGTGATAGGCATAGCTAGAGCGATCCTAAACATCTAGTGCCCACGTCTCAGACAGGCCAGGGAAGGTCTGGTGAGACACCATGAGAGACACTTGAGACTCAGTGACATGTACAGTGCCACAAGAGCTCCCTGGAAAAGGTGTTCCAGGTTCAGGGAGCAGGAGGAGGCCAAGGGTGCAGAAGGGGCCAGGCTATTACTGGACTGGGAGAAAGGGAGCCAATTTAAAGTAGTTTGAGTGTTGGGGTCAGTCTGCACTGGACCCCATTGTGCTGTAGGCCCCACAGGCTCCTGCAGAGGCATATATGGCTTCTAAAAACTAGGCCACTGACTCCCAGGATGGGGGCAGTTCCAGGAACAAAAGTGAAAGTTCCTGAACCAACACAAGATCAGTGCCAGAAGCTGACGCTGGGCACAGGCTCTGGCGGGGCCAGGCTCGGTCAGCCAGCGCCTCTGAAAGGGGTGGGCCATCAGGTCTCAACAGAGGGCTCTCTTGCTTCCCTTAGCTGGGAAGCCGGGGGGCCCTCCAGCCACTTGGGGCTGTCTTGGGGGTCCCTCCCACTCTGAGCAGGACAAGAGCCGAAGGATGCAAGTTATCAATGGTGACCACACCCAGTCGGAGGCACACCCTACTTCTATAGCAAAACCCAAGAACACAGATAAAGTCAAAGTAAAACCAGCCACCCACAGTCAGGCAGGGTGGCCCCTCAGCTGTTCCACGATGGGGGAAGGGGCAAGATCTACACTTCATTTTGCTGAGGAGCCAGAATGAGGGACTGGCAGACCCATCTGCCCTGGGCTCATGCTTTCTCTTGCTTGTCTCCCACTGGACCATGGATGCAAACACCTCTTGGGGCATCCTTACTCTACCCATCTTCATGACTAGATTAGGGGGAAAAAAAAGAGAAAGAAAATAGGAAAGGTGCGCTCCAGGAGAAGCAACCTGCCCAAAGTTTGCTTGCTGGTCCAAGAGTACCATCACCATCACTGGGGTGAGGGGGTGGGGTGGGGGTGGGGATCCAGACTTAAAGCAAGGCCCTGTTCTACGTAACCCATTGGCCACCAAATAGAACAGTAGAGATGTCTAGGTGACACTCAGGCTTGGGGGCGGGGAGGAGAGCTAAAGTGAGCAATAGGGGGAAGGAGGCCACATGGGCAGCTGCCTCTGATCTCTTACAGGAGAGAAGAGGAAGGAATGGAGAAACAACTACATTTCTCAAGAGCCTCCTCAGAGCTGGGGCTGCAGGAGACTGCAGAGGCTGCCTAGAGCAGAGGGGACAGCTGGGTAGCAGTCTGTGCGATCGCAAGGCTGAGCATTCTAGGCGGGGCTATACCACATCCTTTATGATCTCTTAGGGGACTGAGAGTAAGGAATGCTGAGATCTGTCCTTAGCCCCCACACCGCTGCTTCTGCAGGCAGGCTCTTCCTCAGCAACCCCCTCCCTGAGGCCTCATCTTCCTGTACCACTGCCCTCTCCAGACCCCCAATAAAAGATGCGAACAAGCCCCTCCATCCTCTTGACAAGAGGTTGGAAAGCAAATTGCTCTAGCCTTTGGGACAAAACTGGTTTCATATCTTTAGGAAAAGTAGGAAGCAGATAATTGGAGGGAAAATAATTTTTTTTTTTTCAAGATAGGATTTCTCTGTGTAGCCCTGGCTGTTGTAGAATTCACCCTGTAGATCACAATGGCCTTGAACTCACAGAGATTTGCCTGCTTCTGCCTCCCAAGTGCTGACGCTAAAGGTGTGAGCCACCACCACCCCCACCACCAAGTGAGTGAATGAACAAATGAATCAGGTATTCACACCAAGTTCAGAGCTAGCACTAGGACTAGACCTCTGCTTCAGATGGAGAAATCAGCATCTGGGACAGTAAACGAATGGGCTCAGGTTACCCAGACCCAGTGGGCCCTGGTTAAAGCCAGACCTCCCCCTTTCCCAATGGCAAGAATAGGTTACCCTGGGTTGTTTAGTTGCCTGTGGGCAAGGAATCCGTTTCTTGGAGCAGGCCTATTTGAAAGGTGCATGGTACACCATGGTCCCTGGATGACTGGAGCTGCCAGGTGGGAGAGTGCTCGCTCAGGCTGCTCAAGTGCTCGCCCTGGCCAACACAAAGATCTGCCTAGAGACAACTTTCTGTTCCCTGGGCCCCAGGCTCCCCTCTGAGTACAGAAGATGACAGCTGCAGGCTTCGAGATATCCCCAAAGCAGGAAACCCCCTCAAACCAGAATGGCAAAATATGAACAGATGAACTGGCCCACGTGGCCTCTCCCTGCGGTGGCCCCAGGACTCACCCAGCAGAAAATTCCTGGCCTTCTGCTCTGATATCCTCTGCTGTTAGATCCAGTTTCTGAGACACTAAGATTCTTAGAGACAACTGGAGTATGTGTGTGGGTTCCCACCAGCCAGAGTCCATGTGGTCAGTGTGCTATGGAAGCATACAGTTTAGAAGGCAAAGAGCTAGCTTATGTGCGTGCGCGCACACACACACACACACACACACACACACACACACACACACATTCACACATCATTCAGACTTAAATTCTAATCCTAATTTGTTTGGTCCAGACATTATAAGGAGAAGACAGTAATGGCCTTGCATACAACAGGAGGCTAAATGACTGGTGATCACAATTATTCAAAGCAAAGCCTAGTGCTGTGTTAGGTCCCAGCTCACCTGTTACACAGAAGCCCAGTAGGGAGACCAGGGCTGTGGGCAGGATTGAGAGCTTCCAACACTGGCTCAAGCCCTCTAGGTTTGAGCCTTGGCAGTTGTATGATGGCTTCATGGGATTTCCCAACACCCACCATGAAGCTCTAAGGGTATATCTGAGATCTGTTCCATGAGGCCTAACTGAGGCCCAGACGAGGTGGGGACTGATTCCTTAGATGGTCTTCTGGGAGCCACACAGAGCTCCTATGTGAATGGGTATGGCTGAGGGGCACCTCCCTGAAGCCCCCATTGGTGGCGTGGATCTACAGGGCTGGGTTTGTGCAGAAGGTTCACAGGGTCTAAGTCATCCAGAAAAGTTACTTGCTCTCTGGGTCACTTAGAAGAGCCCGACATGTGTGCCTATGAAGGACGTAGGCCTGGACTAGAGAACTAACAAGTGAATGGGGGTCATACCTGGCGCGACCAGCGGGAACCTGCTTTCTGCCACCAGCTCCCTCTTTTCTTCTCCTCTGAAGCCTATGTCAGAGACACTTCTCAGGCAGACACCCTCTGACCTTCCCTTTTATTCCTTGCAAGTTGTTACCAAGTTTGCCTCAGATTGCCATTGGCAAGTCTGACCTTCCTCCTCTGTCTTAATTATAAACCCATTTCTATTAATCTAAGTATTTCCACGTGGTCTCATCTTACGGAGAGAGGGGGCGGGTGGTTCTGCTCTCTCCAGGCTCTCCATGTTGACTCCTCCCTACTCCTTCCTCTCTCCTCCTTGTCTCCTAGTCCCGCCTATCTTCCTTTCCTATTGGCCAACAGTGCTTTATTCATTAACCAGTATGAGAAACATATTTACAGAATGACACCTCCTATCATCTCCTCTTTTCTGTCTAAATAAAAAGAAGGGTTTTAACCTCAACAAAGCAAAATATATAACACAATACTTATCAAGTAAGAATCACAGTTAACAATATTTAGTCCATTAACATTTAGCAAGATTTGAAGAAAATATTTCATCATCTATCCTATCTTTGTGTGTCTAAAGTCTATGTAACTTATCTTTAATTCTAACTAAGGAAAACTATAACCATGACTATTTATCTTCAACTCCCTCAAAGACCATAGAAGGATAATATATAAACTCTAGAAATGACAGAGACATCTTGCCTTGTCAGTCACCTGAAGTTCTTCTGTAATGTTCTATCTTCAGCCCATAGGCCATAGTGTGTCTAGCAGACTCCTCAGCAAAGCAGGAAACTTTAAACTGTCCATCTTGAATGAGCAGTCACTTTTCTGTGGGTCCTGCAGCATAAAGTCAAACAGTCCAGACAAGAGCAGTATCTTGTCCAAATGGCTAGTCTTGCTATATTGGAAGTAAACTTCATAATGCGTTTCTTCAATGTCCATCTTCCTTTCTGACGCAGGTGGTGTTGCCAGAAGCATTTATGTCTCACTGTCAAGAAAAACCCTAAACCATTTTAAATGCCATATTCTGTAGGTCTTTGAAAGGTTTGAAGAATGCCTATCTATCTCAAATACATCTCTATGTATCTTGAAAAACCTAACTAACTTAACTCCAAGCTTTGACTATCATAGGTAATTATTTATTTTTCAGGTCTATGTATAGAGGTTAGGAAACAACTTGTGAAAGTTGACAAAGGCTGACAGAGGTCAAATTCAAGTCTTCAAGCTTGGCAGCAAGCACCTTTACCCAGTGACCCATTCTGTTGGCCCTAGAATGCTTGATTTTAAAAATTGCTGTTGTTAGTCATTTGAAGAGCCAGGGATGTAGTTCAGTGGCAGAGTGCTTGCTTGATTGGCACATGCAAGGCCCTGGGTTCAATCCTCCCACCCCCCAAAAAAACAAAAACAAACAAACAAAAAAACCCCAAATCATTGGATGACTTTTGTCTTGAGTTAGGACAGAAATTCCAGTGATGAACGAGGCATGATAACACACGTCTTTAGTTCCAGTACTCGGGAGGCTGAGGTGGGTGGAACCCTAAAGAACTGTTTTAAAATAAAGTTCTTAGAGCAGGGGGAATGGCATTTTGGTAAAATAATTGTCATGCAAGCATGACGATCTAGGTTTGAATTCTCAGCATCCCTGCTTAAAAACAACAAAACAGGCCTGGTGGTGGTGCATAGCTTTAATCCCAGCACTAGGGAGGCAGAGGCAGGAGGATGTAAGGTGAATGTTTCTGGCTCGGCAGGTCCTGTGGTCCTTGAGCCCCAAAAAAACACACAGATGCTATATTAACTATGAAATGTTAGCCAATAACTAGGGCTTCTTATTGGCTAGCTCTGTCTGAATTAACTCATTTCTATCAATCTATGTGTTGCCACAAGACCGTGGCTTACCGGTAATGCCCAGCATGGTGTTACCCCTCTGGCAGCATTGCGACTCTCTCCTGCCTACCTTTCCTCTACCATTGGCCTAACAGTGTTTTATTCATCAACCAACAAAAGAAACATATACAGGACAAGCCCATCAGGAGGATCTCTATGACTTCAAGGTCAGCCTGGACTATAGAGCAAGTTCCAGGACAGGCTCCAAAGCAATACAGAGAAACCCTGTCTCGAAAGAAAAAAAACAAAACAAAGAGGAGAGCAATTGAAGATGATGCCCAATGCCCACTGTCTACCTCTGGCCTTCACACACGCATGCATATACACACACCATACACATGTACACACATTCACACACAGAACACACACACATAATAAAATAAATTTCTGTATGATTTATTTACCAGTAAATATTTGATTTGTATACTTGTTTTATATGCCTACATACCTGGAGTTGTATAACAATGTGTTGGGTAACAGACAGTTTTGGAAGCCGCCCGAGGAGCTTCACCATTGTTTTCTGTAGGGAGGCTGCTCTCCACTCTCTGCCTCTAGCTCTCCCTCTGATCTTCCCCTCGGCTGCAGCACTGGGCCTGCCGTGTTCAGTGGCACCCACATCCCATAAGAAGACTCAGAGCCTCCCAAGACCCTCTAAAATCCATCCCTTTCTTCAGACTCCTTCGGTGGCCCCTGGAAGATGAGGGCTGTCCTCTGTGCCTTCCCCACCTTCCCCCACGTGCAGATCATTTCCCACCACTTACTGAGTCCCCCCCCCACCTTCTATTATTCATTTCACAACTCAAATGGTCATTCCTGAAGATTGGGCTGTCCCTCCAGGACACACGGGGTCCACAGCTTGGAGGAGAGGACACACGGCTGGAGGGAGACGATAACACAGGTGCAGCTCTAGGAAATGGTATTTTAGGGCAGGGGCTGGAAACAGTCAATTAAAGTGAATCTTTAGGGCTAGGCTGCAGGTGGGGCAGGTGGTTTGCTTCTAATCTTAGCACCACAGAAGCACAGAGGATCTCTGAGTTTCCGGCTAGATGGAAGTACATGGTGAGACCCTATCTTAAAGCAATAATAGTAACAATAAGTATTAGCAAAATGAAATGTAGCTTTAGAGAATCCCTTGAACACCCCTTAAGTCTAGAGAGGAAGGAGTTCATCTTTCAAGTAGAAATGTCAAAAGGCCTTGCCATGTCTGCCATCATCCGTCCTGTCACCACCTTTCATCTCATTCTTTTAATTATGTGACATCTAATTTTCCACTGCATTGAATCTTAGTACAGATGGGTAAACTGAGGTACGGAGGAAGACAAAACCTTACTTCATATCATACAGCAAATGATTAGTAGGACCAGCATGGCGAGCCTGGCCTGTCACTAAAGCTGGAGGGAACACAGGTTAGGACCAGGCAGGAGAGGCCCATTTCCTGTGCATCTCTTGAGTCTAGGCCCTAGAGGGCAGATCCAAGAAGGGACCCAGCCTTCCTCATCTGAGGCTGACAGCCCACTGACTTCATTGTTCCTTTAGGGCAGTGGTTCTCAACCTTCCTAATGCTGTGACCCTTTAATACAGTTCCTCATGCTGTGGTGACCCCCTCCATCATAAAATTATTTTCGCTGTATTTCGCAACTGTAATTTCACTACTCTTATGAGTCACAATGTAAATATCTGTGTTTTCCAATGGTCTTAGGCAACCCCTGTAGAAGGGCTGTTCCATCCCAGAAGGTCGAGATTCACAGGTTGAGAACCACTGGGTTAGAGCCTCTCATGGGGCAGAAATGATGTCCCAATAAATAGAAAGCCTTGCTGCCCAGGAGGGAGAAGTCAGGGTGAAGTGGAGTTATTGCCTAACACAGGGACTGGTGCCAGGGACCAGAGGGCCTTACAATGGGGTGAAAGTTGGCACGCAGGAAGTGACAGGAGAGCTGGTTTTCAGACATTTCAACCTTACAGCCACAGTGGTGAGGATGGGCCACAGCAGGGCAGAGACCACAGAGGGAGCTGGTCTGCACACCACCCAACCTGGCACAGAGAATACTCAGGAGATGCACCCCAGGAGAATGAAACGGGTTCTCAGAACCGCCGTTAGTGGGGTGGGAGCGGACAGCCAGGGATGCTGTCACAGTTTGGTGACTTTTTCCAACTGTAACTTTGTCCTCGTCTGGAAACAAAGCAAAGCCACGCCTCAGAGACTCAGAGAGCTCCCCATCAGCGCTTGGAAACTCTCCCTGACGCAATTCCTGGCTCAAAGCCAGAGGGACCCTCCATCGCTATCCCCCTTCTTTCTCTCTCTCCCTCCTGGTGGTCTTTCTGCTACCTCCTCTCCAAGGTTGAACCAAAAACAGCCCCAGCTGCTCCTCTGGGCGCTTTACTCCGCGCACAATCTCCATCCCCACCCAGGGGTCACGCATTGCAGCTAGTACTCCAGAGACCTCCGAGGGGTTCCCAGAGGACTAGGGCCCAGGCGGCGCAGAGTAACGGCGAGGGTCCCAGAGCCATCCCCACACCCGGCGGGCCGTTCGGGCGGCTCACCTGACTTGCCCATGGCCGGCTATGTGTGCGATCCTCTGCTCAGCGGCGGCTGCCTTGCGCTGAGCTGGGTGGCGGGTCCCAGCAGCTGGCTGGGGCCGGGAGGGGCAGGGGCAGCCACTCCCCCGGCACCACCCGGCCCCTCCTTATAAGGCAACGACAGCTGCAGGCGGAGGCGCGGGGGTTCACCCCTATAATTCACATGGCCGGGTGGGATTCCGCTGCTGGTTAGGGCGGTCCAGATGTGTACGCGGATGCCAGTTCAAAGCGTGCCTCTCTCCCCAAGCTGAAAGCACTCGCGAGACCTAGGGGTGCCCTCGCCTTCCCCATGACTCCTGCACGACAGAGGCTTTACGAAGACTGCTGTGCTCACTGTGGCTCGGCGAGGTACGGTTCCCGCCAGTGCCACCAGGGGTCGGTACCCTCCCAGTCTCGGTCTTGAGCGACAGATACACACACCAATGGCCCCAGTTGCTGCTTTCCCTCCTCAATGACCTGTACCCCAACCGCATCTTTCAAGGACCCTACCGCTGTGCGACCCCAGGTTGTAATTGAGCTCCAGCCGCCCCAGGGAGGTGCCCACAGCCCGACTGGGACCTGTGCTCTTGACCCTCACTGCTCTGAGACCAAGCCAGCCCCTCTAACGTTATACCACGCTCCTGCCAAAATCAGATTCCCCAAATGTTCCTGGATTCGCTTACTCTTCCCTCAACAGGGACTCCAGCTGTCTTGGCCCTCCTAGCCTGTACTCTGGGGTCTGTCAGTTTTTTCAGATCTCAGCAGCCCTTCCCTTCCCTAATCTTGACGAAGAGACTGGCTCAGGTCTTCACCCCTGACAAGAGCACCAAGACAAGCCTAACAAGCTCCCTGTGCCAAGGGAACGCTTCCTCACTGCTGGGCTAGAGGATTCGGAAGCCCTCTTGGAAGATGAGTGTTAAAACTTTTCCGTTAGGAATGGCAAGTTCACTCAGTGGTAAAGGGACTTGCGTTTTGAGTTGGATTCCTGGAACAAACACCGTGGAAAGAGGGGACTGACTCTTGAAAGTTGTCTTCTACACAGGGATGGTGGTGAGGGCCCCCTCCCCCGCCCCATCACACACATTAGCACCATCTAAACTGATTCCAGTTGGTTAATTCAAAACACACCTTTTTCTCACAATAAAAAGATCAAAGACTTAATAAATGGGGACTGAATTAAACTGATTCACAGATTACAAGGGCAGTTTGTTTTCGAGCTCTCTCTTCTCTCTCCTCCCCTCCCTCTCTCTCTCTCTCTCCTCCCTCCCCCCTCTCTGTGTACACATAATTTAAAATACATTTATTTGGGCCAGGCACCTTTATTCTCAGCGCTTGGGAGACAGAGCATGCAGAGCTTTGTGAGTTTGAGACCAGCCCCCTGTACATAGGGAGACCTTACCTTTAGATTGTGCTGTTTATTTTGTGCATTTTCAGTGGGGGTGCGGGCATACGTATGTTGGGTGTTTGAGTGCCGTGATGTGCAAGTCAGAGGACAGAGTTATTCTTTCCTCTCACCATGTGAGCTGGAGGGAGAGGGGGCAGGCTTGGGAGCTGGGCTTTTACCTGATAACCCAGCTATCTTCTCTTTTGTATTTTACTCTTTTGAGGCAGGCTCCCCTGTGGCCTTGGCTGATCTGGAGTTCCCTGTGTGGCGGAGAATGACTTTGAAGTTCTAATCTTCCTGCTTCTACCTCCTGAAGCTGGGACTACAGGCTCCATACTCTTTGGATTAAAATGTACTGTTACTGTTTGTTCAACAGTCTCAGTGTACAGCCCAAACTAGCCTCACATCACCATACTCACTCAGGTGCTGGATCTCAGGTCAGGTCTGTGCCCTCACACCTGGCCAGAACCCGGAGTGTTGTGTTTAGATGTTTCCAGTAGGTCAGCACACAGCTACACACTACCCCCCACCCTCCATGTCCATCAGAAATACTTACTGTTTCCTTCCAAACCCAGGCAGAGTGGATTCTGGTGTCCATCTGACTTAAAGGGACTTTTAGTGCTGGGTAGAGATTCCAACTCCCTCTGCTCCATTTTGCAGACAAATTCCCAATGAAACAATCAAATGGACCCAGGAGGGAGCCCTATCACACAGAGGATCTCTAGAAAGCTATTCTAGAGGAACCAGACCTGCAAGGCCATAAGGAAACAGCTGAACACAGAGGAGTCATCCACTGCACACAGACGACAACAGCCAGGGCCACCAGTCTCACGTGCACCTTGCTCAGAGGTGAGCTCAAAAGGAGAGGGCCAGAGACCTGGCAAGGTTAATTTCCCACCTCTGTAGCATCTGGAGAGACTATGGGTGGTGTGTTCTGGGCTCTGTATATTGGTTTTACCAGCCGTGTGCCAAACAGACATAGTCATCATCACAGCTGATATCTACTAAGGACAGCTGGAGAGGGAGGGGCTGCCTAGGCCAGAAGACAGAGACAAGCCATAACAAAGGTGAGTCACCAAGAAGAGAGATGAACCCAATTTATATTTTGTCACCTAGCCCAGGCTGGCCTCAAACTAGCCATGTAGTTGAGGATGGCCTTGAACTCCTTATTCTCCTGACTCCAACTCCCAATCAATTTATCAATTTTTGTTGGGTTTGTCTCATTTGAGAACTCCTGGCCTGGGAGTGTAGCTGGTAGAACACAGTCAGCATAACGAAGCCCTGAGTTTGCCCCCATCATCACTAAGTAAACATGAGATTTTCTGAGGCTTGTCAGTTCTGGTTCTTAACCTAAACCATTGTCTTCTACTTTGATTACGATACAGCTTTGTTGTTGTCTGTTTCTTAGTTGTTGCTCTTTATCTAATAGTTAACATATGACTACCCACTGCTCGTGGGGCCTTTCTCTTTTGCTCTTTCTACTCCTCCTCCTTTACTTCTTCCTTGTGTAAAGCAGATAAGGGACTTTCCCAGCAGGGGTGACCTCCCTTCAGCATGTGCTTGTGGGGAGGCTGCCCCTCTCTCTCCAGGAGAGAACATACAAGAATACCTGGTGAGGAGCATGGTCCCTAGGATGCTGTCCTAGCAGCATGTGCTCAGCCTGCAGGAACTTAGCCTGAGTGCTGGCTGCTCCGCCATCCTCTGTGTGGCTGAAGATAGGAAAGCAAAGCTGACAGGAATTCCTGCAGGGGAAACAGGAAGATATTCAAACATACACATTTTGGATAACAAAACAACACAGAAAAAGGAGACCGAGTCCATGGGTGACAGCTCTCCGGCCATCTTAGGATCTTTACATGGGTTTAGGTTTGAATGGAGGCAAAGATGTGTGTAACTAAACAGTCCCTATCTCAGGCCCAGTCTCCAATCATCCCCAATCCCAAACAAGTTCCTCGCAGGATCAGCACCTGAATTAGTTACTTTTCTATGGCTGTGATATCACACCATGACCAAGGGGTTAGAGTCCATGGTGGCAGAGCCAAGGTGTGGCTGCAGAAACAGTTGAGATCTCACATCTCAAACCGTAAGTGGGAGACCGAGACTATATCAGTTTGCCTCATATACTCTGAACTTTTTAATTTGAAAATAAACATTTATGACTTTTATCATCTTGATAACTTAACCCCACCCCTCACCCCTGAGATCAAACTCAGGGACTCTACAGTGGAACTATAACCCTGCCCCAACAAATTAGTCCTTCTATCATTCACAAAGATCTCCTTCCTCTGGTCCTACTTCTTCCTATGAAATGTACCATCATCCTAGCTTTCTTTCAATGGGTGTTACTAGGTTTGTTTGTTTATTATAGCACTGGTGATGAACCTAGGGCCTTGAACATGCTAGGTAAGCTACTTCTGAGCTGGATTATCCCCAGCCCAGGTCATCTGATTTTTATCTTTTAACTTTTTTTCTTTCAATAAATTCAGAAACTGTTACTGTACACAGCAGAAACCCAGTTACTTTTATGGTTTGTAAAAATAAAGCTTTACTGGCACAAAACTTTATTTTGCTATATTTGTTATATTTTGCTATATTTCAAAGCTCCCTTTGTCATTCCCAAGTCCTTGGTGAGAAGCAACTTCAGGAAGAAGTGTTTGCTCTCTGTAGTTTTTGGTGGACACTCCACCCTCAAACCACTGCAAAGGTTAGGGTACACTAAGTTAGGTATGGAGTACATAAGGGAAAATTCCAAACAAAGGCAAAAGGAATGCTGCTTGTTTGAATTTGTACTAAGTCCCCCGTAACTTAATGTTCTGCAAAACATAAAAATGAACTCTGCACTGGGCCTGGTGGTGCACACCTTTACTGACAGCACCCAGGAGGAAGAGACAGGTGGATCTCTACAAGTTTGAGACCAACCTGATCTACAGAGTGAGTTCCAGGACATCCAGGTCTATATAGTGAGACCTTGCCCCAAACCAAAAAAAAAAAAAAAAAAAAAAAAAAAAAAAAGGACTCTGTAGAACCAGTTTATACCAGTGTATGAACTGAGTAAGTACTTGGACTCAGCTTCTTCCTCTGTAAAAGAGATGGTTATGTATGTCTGTAACCAAAATTCCTGAGAAGACAGTTCACAGAGAGGAACTATTTATTTTGTGATAGTTTCAAAGCCTTCAGTCCAACGAGGGTTGGAAAGTCATGCAGAGAAGAAGACAGGAAGTGCAGAGGAGTAGGAACAGGAAGGGGCTAGGGAAATCCCAAAGGTCATGCCCCCAGTGACCCACCCACTTTCTCTAATCAGGCTCTACTTTCTGGTTGTCAATTCAAACTTAAATAATTAATTGTGTGTGTATGTGTGTGTGTTGTGGAGCACGCATACATTACTGCATGTTGAGGTTTGTTTTGTTTTGTTTATTTTTGTCTTACCCTGTGTCAATCAGTCTGAACTTAAACTTGAATTCTCCTGCCTCAGTGTGGTGGTTTGTATGAAAATAACACCCACAGGCTCTTAGGGAGTGGCACTGTAAGAGGTGTGGCCTAGATGGAAGAAGTGTGTGGCTGGGGGTGGGCTTTGAGGGTTCAAGCCAGGCCCAGTGTCGCTCTCTCTTCCTGCTGCCTGATGATCCAGATGTAGAACTCTTGGTTCCTTCTCCAGGACCATGTCTTCCTGCCATGATGACAGTGGATTAAACCTCTGAACTGTAAGCCAGCCCCAATGAAATGTTTTCCTTTATAAGAGTTGCTGTGAGCTGGGCAGGGTACACCTTTAATCCCAGCACTCAGAGGCAGAGGCTGATCTCTGTGAGGCCAGCCTGGTCTACAGAGTGAGCTCCAGGACAGTCAGGGCTACACAAAGGAACACATGGAAGAAGGGAAGAAGGGAAGGAAGGAGGGAGGGAGGGGGAGGGAGGGAGGGAGGGAGAGAGGGAGGGTCAGTCTTCAAGTATCACCATCTCCATTCTACAAAAGAGGTAAAGGATATAGCGAGGTCTCAGCACCTGAATCAGAGTCACAGTAGACAGTAGATCCACGAAACCAATGTCAACCCACATTCAATCATTACCCTCAGTTCAATCATTATTCATTTGTAAACATCTGTTTTAATTTTGCATTTCAGTGTTCTAAGAGGATCAAAAAAAATTACAACTTTCAGTTTAAAAAAAATGGCTGGGGTTGGGGCAACAAGATGACTCAGTGGGTAAAGGCAATTGCTGTAGAGCCTGAGGACTTGAGTTCAATCATGGAATCCTCATGGTGGAAAAAAACAGCTCCAGCAAGTTGTCCTCTGACAACTTCCCTCAGTGTGACAGTCAATTTACTGCTGCTTTCTGATCAAGTTGTAGCCAGCACTACATCTGTCTGCATGCTGCCATGCTCCCTGTCTTTGTAAGGCTGCCACGGTCATGGTGTCTCTTCATAGCAATACAAACCAAACTAAGACAGAAATTAGTACCAGGGTCTGGGGTATGTTGTGATAGGCCTGATCATGCTTTTGTTTGGAGTAATATGACTTTTGGTCCTTTGGGTTAGGAAAGCAGTGGAATGCTTTAATCACTGCTTGATGAGGCACACTAGTAGGAGCATGGAAGACAACTGTGCTGATAATGATTTGAAATGTCAGGAGCTGGCTCAAGAGGTTTAAGAGAAGAATTTTAGTTTATCACCTAGAAATTATTCTTGTGATATTTTGATGAAGGAAGTGGCTGCCTTTTGCCCTTGTCCAAAGAATCTGCCTGGGGCTAAAGTGAAGAGTTTTGGATTAATTCCATTGGCAGAGGCAATCCCAAAACAGCCTAGTATGGACACTGTCATGTGGATATTATAGTAACTCTAATGAAGGTGAAGTTGAAGCCTGGATTGCCTTGGAGAACCCTAGATATTAGAGATGCTAGAGTCATTGGATGCCTGCCAATGAGAGCTGGAACCAGGGAGTAGAACCAGCCCAAGAGAATGGAGTGTGTTGCAGTCAACAAAGCTAAATGGAGTTAGAGATGTGAAGAGCATATTGAGATCAGACATGGAAATGTCAAGATTGGAGTTTGCCCAACTGGTTTTTGGTCTTGGTTTTGTTCAGCATTTCCTTATTATCCCTTCCCTGCACTTTGGAATGGAAGTGTATATCCTGTGCCATTATATGTTGAAAAGTATGTGATCTGCTTTTTAATTTTGATTTTTATAGGGGGATTACAGTTAAGAAATTACCCTGCTTTTCAGAAGAGATTTTGACTTTGACATAAGTTTGAGACTGTTAAAGACTACTGGGATTTTGGAAATTGGACTGAATATATTTTTTGCATTACAATATGGCCATAAGCCTTTGGGAGTCAGGGAGTGGAAAGTGGTGCTCGAAAGAAACTGCCCCCAAAGGGAGTGGCACTATTAGGAGGTGTGGCCTTGTTGAAGGAAGTGTGTCACTTACTGTGGGGTGGGCTTTGAGGTCTCTTTTGCTCCAGCTTCCCTCAGTGTGACAGTCAATTTACTGCTGCCTTCTGATCAAGTTGTAGCCAGCACCACATCTGTCTGCATGCTGCCATGCTCCCTGTCATGATGATAATGGATGGAAACTCTGAAACTGTAAGCTACCACCTCAGTTAAAGGTGTCATGTAAGGTTGCCATGGTCACGGTGTCTCTTCATAGCAATGAAAATAAAACTAAGACAATCACATACACATACACCCCCCAAACACACACAAATACCCCACATCATCACATATACTACACACACAAAACATACACATCACACACACACAAAACATACACATGACACACCACACATACACATATAAAACATACACATCACACACACACACACACAAAACATACACATGACACACCACACATACACATATAAAACATACACATCACACACACACACGCACATGCACGTGCACACACACACATGCACGCACGCACACACACACGCACACACACACACACGCACGCACACACACACACACACACACACACACACACACACACACTTTTTCCAGTACTGAGGCTAGAACACAGAGCCTTACATGGGCAGGTTAAGCAAGTCTTTGGTCACTAAGCTATATCCATAGCCACCCCTTTCCAGAAGGGGGAGTTTTGCTTCTTTCTTAACTTTATGTCTCCAGAGTATACTGCAGTACACAACTCGCTCCTTTTTATTGTCACCTTTGTGAATTATCTCTCAGCTGTACTTAGGCATAGCTTTAAACTTCGGCTCTTGATCTGCTGAGGTTTGGCAAGGGAAAATTCATTGTAATAAACAATGGGTTGACGATAATGCTCTTAGAAAAATGGCAGAGAATTTCCTTATTATATTCTGTTACATCTCCATCATTATTACTTTAATCATTTTGTGACACTGGGGGTGGAACCCAAGGCCTTGGTCATGATAAGCATGCTTTCTACCACTTTGTGAGATTCTCTGACCCACTGTTAGACAATGTGGGATGTAAACAAAGCTGTACCTGGAGGGAAATGATGGTATATAAATGTGAACATGAGCTTTGAATTAGACTTGGGTTCAAAATGTCTTTTTTCTGCTTTTAACCAGCTATGTAACCTTGGGAGTGATGGCTGTGAACACCTACTCTGACAGGAAATACAGAGTTCAATTCCTTGACTCATCAACTTAGTACAACTACGGCCAAGTCTTCTTTAAGGCATATTGGTTTACACAGTTAATTAGTATGTTAAATTTCTCAAATTTTTGACATCATGTGATGCATTTTCTCCAAAGGATAAGCTAATAAACAATTTCATTTCCCAATTTCTAAATTGTATAATGAATTATTAATTTAAAAGCCTTTTAAACTTTTTTTAAATTTTGAGATTATAATATAATGACATCATTTTCCCTTGTCTTCTTCCCTCCAAAACCTCCCCTTGCTTTCTTTCAAATCACAGCCTTCTTTTCAATAACTGTTATTATATACATATGTGTACATGTGTCTACACATATATTCCTAAGTACAACCTGCTCAGACTGTATATTATTTTTTGTATGTATTTTCAGGGATATTTGGCATTGGAAAATCAACTGGTGTGTTCTTCCATGAGGAAAACTATTTTTCCCACTCTCAGCATTCCTTAGGTGTCTGAAGTGGTGGAGGTGCACGCTTTTAATCCCAGCACTCAGGAGGCAGATGCAGGAAGATCTCTGAGTTCAACAGCAGCCTGGTCTACAGAGCAAGTTCCAGGACAGCCAGGACTACATTGAGAAACTGTCTAAAACAATATTTTACTTCGTATTTATGTGTGTGTGTGCCTGAGTGTGTAGTCCATGTGTGCAGGAATCCACATAGGTTAGAAGAGGGCCCTGGATCAATGGAACTGGAGTTACAGATGTTTGTGAACCACCATGGTGGTGTAGGGACCTTGACTAGGTCCTCTGCAAGAGCAGTAAGTGCTTTCAACCTCTGAGCCATCTCTCTACACCTTTAACATTAAGTCTAAACTGCATCAACTGTGTGTTGTTAAAAATGCTGTGTATGAGAATTCCATGAGATAATTCATTTAAAAATGTTTGGCACAGTGCTTAGATAACAGGAATCCTTGGGCAGCCTTTAGGAATGGGCCAGGACTCTTCCTTCTTCATCATTTATCTCATGACAATTCCCCCAGAGGAAAGGTGAGACACAAAGCACTACGATGGGACACCATCGTAGGGGACAACTATACAGCAGAGCACGAGACCTTTTCAAGACTACATTTTACTAATTTTTAATACAAAATCCTTTAATAGGTCTTTCTTTGTACTTCCTGCTCCCAAATAATGACATGGGGATTTCTTGTTAATTACAAAAGCTTGGCCTTAGCTTAGGCTTATTCCCAACTAAGTCCTATAACGTTCTGCCATGTGGCCTGCTACCTCTGCTCAATACTTCCTCCATGTCTGGCTGGCAAACCCCACCTCTCTTTTTCCCAGAGTTCTCCTGTCTCTTCCCACCTATCCTCTCCTGCCTGGCAATTGGCCATTCAGCTCTTTATGAAACCAATCAGGAGGTTCCCTGCTGAGATACATCTTCACAATGTACAGAAAGATTATCCCACAACATTTCCCCTTTTTGTCTAAATAAAAAGGAAAGGTTTTGACTCTAACACAGTAAAACTACATATAATAAGAACAATTATCAGATAAAAATTTCATTCACAATGCTCAGTCCATTTGTATCTGGCAAATTCAGAGAGAATACTCTATTAACTATCCTATCTTGGTGAGTTCAAAGTTTTATACCTAAACCACATTCTATCATAACCTGTATTACCAGCTTAAAAATATTCTTTTAGACCTTAAAACGTTTTCTTAAACAACTCAGGCTTTTATGTGTCTTAATCTTTATAAACTTTACATCTCTTTTTTTGACTTTTTAAAAAAATTGGTAACAAGGAAAATTGTAAAACTATAACTATCTATAGATAGTTATATCAGAGACCCAAGAAGGCTAAAATATTACTTGAGTAAACAGGAAGCACAGGACAACCAACTTCCCAAACTATAGAAATGACAGAGACAGCTGGCTACCTGAACAGTCACCCAAGGTTCCTCTGTAATGTTGGGCATCCATCTTGGGCCTTCAGGCCTAGAATATCTGACAGATTTTTCTGTGAAGCAGGGATTTTGAAGGACTGGATTACTCTGTCTTGGAAAAGTTTGAGAATTGACTTCCTTTGTGTCCTGCTTGTCCAATTTGGACAGCATACTGTCAGCAGTTGAGGCAAGGACAATTTATTACCCATTTGCTACATTCCAAACAAACTCCACATGGAATTTCTTTGATGCACATCCTCTTCTCTGAAGTAGATTGGTATTGCCAGGAGCAGATGTGTCTCACTGTCATGAAAAACCCTATGTTATTAAAACAAATTAAACCCATATTCTGTAGGTCTCTGAAGTGTTTAAAGACCACATATCAAAAATATATCTGATTGACCTTGAAAACATACCTAACATGAATACAAGTTTGATTATTATCTTAATTATCCTAACTAGTTGTAATAGTAAATTTTAAAGACTAAAATGTTACATCATATTTTTAAGTGAGCTGCATAGGTACAATACCTTACAGTATGTTATAACAAAAAAAAACCTTAAATTTGTATCATTATACAAAATTACATACCAATGTAAAGTATTTCAGACTAGTAGCTTTTTAATCTAAAAGTAGATTCCATAACATACCCTTTTATCACTTCTATATCCCCCGTTTTTTCAGAAAGAGATCCTTGAATTTAACCTCCCTTGCTTAATTTCCCGTATGACCATAACCAATAACAACCTGTAGCTAACCCCTCTAAACAATGACAGATATCCATGGCCCACCGAATTACCAAAAGCCACCAATCCCACGTCTTGGGAATGTGGGCATCATGTTCTTAAAATTACTTCATGTTATCTTGGGGCAACAGCATCTTTTTAGGGAACCCTGAAAAAATTGGGATAATGGTCAAGTCCTGGAAGAGCTAGCTGTATCATTTGTTGTCTAGTCTCAGGATGATAGGAAAGTACAGAGCTTATCCAAAGTCTTAGCTGGAGTAGTCAGTCTATAAGGCTGGACCATCTTGGCTAGCAGCTTTGCAGTTTTCCTGGAGCAGATTTTTTGAGGCAACTGTAACAGAGGCATTCTGAGAGGCTGGATCACCTGGGCTACTCGTCGTCACTGGTGTCTTGTCTTTTTCTTTTCTAAAAACACACAAACCTTTAAAGGTAACACACATATCTGTGCAGTGTTCACAAATTAGCTAAAGATGATTTTTTTATTTTATGTTTGAGTAGGCAATGGCATCTGTCTACTTTATAATTCTGTCTGGACTGCATAACCAAACTGTAATATAAATCTCCACCCATGCCATATAAAAAGACAAAGTAATAAGTATGGGGTGCCATCCCCTCTCAGAGTTGCTCCCATGTTGAGGGATCAGAGAATGTGTCACCTCTCTTGTAGTTTTTCTTGGTTTCTTCCTTAATGCCTGCAGCCAAGATTTTCAGGAGGTCTCCCTTGATCAAATTGGATCTTTATTAATTTTGAAGGAATTCATAGCTTTTCATTTCCTGTGGAAACAAAGTTATAACCTCTTGCCCAACACAAGGCATTTTTGACTTCCATTCTGAAGTTAAGACATCCTAAAATATTTAGGCTGGTTCAATGCAACAGCCTTTTCTACAATCCAATGTCTCTCAGCAGCAGCTGTTTTTTGTTCCTTAGCATTTAAATGTTTCTAAAGTAATAAAGCACTATATAGAATCTAGACTTACTCTTTTTATATTACTTAACTCTCTCTTTAAAGACTTCACTTTATCACTTTTAAACTATTTTTTCTATGACTGTTTATACTCATTTTATTTTCTTTCTTCAGCATCTAAGCACATTTTTAGAGGTTTTTTTTTTTTTTTTGTCTATACCTGGCTTTCTTTGAGCCTACAGCCTTTTCTAACTAAGTGAGCCAACATTAAAGGGCCAGGCTACCCACTGTTAACTGTTCATCTTTGCTCAGGGCTGTAGCCACTGTTTGCCTTTCTGTGAGAGTCGAGCCTCATGCCTGTGCACACCAACCCAGAGCCTTGGAGCCTGGAGCCTTGTTTACTCACCCCAGCCCTGGGAAGTTGCTGAGCTTGCTTTCTGGAGTCCCTGCAAATAGCAGCCAACTGTTGAGTGCTTCTGGAGAGGCCCAGGCTGTAACTGTGGCAGCATTGGCAGGCATGGATTCTCCATTCGTGTGGTCATGCCATGTATTAGAGCAGCAAATGTAGCAGGTCTTTTTTTATACTGCCAGCTCCCAAATAATGACATGGAGGCTTCTTATTAATTATAAAAGTTTGGACTTAGCTTAGGCTTGTTCCCAACTAGCTCTTATACCTTAAATTAATCCATTTTTACTACTCTACATTCTGCTACATGGCTTGATATCTTTGCTCAGTCCCACGTCCTCCGTGTCTGGTTGGCAAATCCAGGCTCTCTTCTTCCCAGAGTTCGTATCTCTTCCCAGAAGTTCCTACTATCCTCTCCTGTCTAGCTATTGGCCATTCAGCTCTTTATTAAACCAACTTGTCTTTCTCCTGCAAGCCCTTCTCTTGCATTGTCAAACATCTTGCTTGGATAAACTCCAGGGAATAGGAATTTCTCCCTCAGCTTAGTTCTCTGCCTGCAGAGCTTTGCTGGGGCAGGGGGGAGGGGGACTTTCAGCAACAGCTTCACTTATTCAGGTGATGGGAAGCCATTATGATCTGTTATGTTAGTCAGATCCTCATCAGGAGCCCCTCCATCCCCACACTTCAGAGTCAACTGCCCCCAAATGTCCCCTGGAGCTGGAATATGAGGCCAAGGGAACAGACCTGCCTGTCTGTTTCTGTCTTGGAAGGCCCGAAGCTGGAGTCTGCACCAGATTCTGCCACTGCCTTCACTCTCTGGCTGTGCCCAGGTGTTCAACACAGCTCTTTCGCTCTCCCAGAGGTCTTGGCTTGGGATGATTCCATTCTAGGACCTCTCATTGTACAGTAAAGACACAACTCACTTAACAGTGAGAAATGGTTTCAATATGAATGTCCACATTATCTGGAAATACACATGATCATATAAAATTACTTTTATTAAAATAGAAAAGCTTTCTAGTATATTGATGTATACTATATATAGACATATATATAGCATATTGTGGTATACTACATATAGAATATATATATATACAATATAGCTAGTATGTTGAAGACATTTAGACAGAAACAGAGGCTACATTAACATCAGCACTGAAATCCTCTGAAAGCTCTAAGTGCCCACTTTTCAACAACATTTTGGTATAATAAGCATATTGCTGTATTTCAGAGGGTACAAGTAACACTGAAATAATACTTCATGTAAAATCTAAGTTCAGGTGCATACAAACAAGAAGTATTACATTAATAGCTTATTTCAAACTGTGAAACATTCAAAGCATCCAATTTCTTAGACAACATGCAAACATTTTAATACTTAGCCTGACATTTTAAATATATAAACCACAGTCTTTATAATTATATATAAAAAGAAGTCAGACAGACACTTATCCACACTGTGCACATCACAAAAGCAAATGTGTCTTCATGAACGGAAAGTACAGGGCTAACATATATGATTGTCATTTTACAAATATGGCTATTCACCTTCATAATAAAATTAAAAAATCATGTACTATTTACATGAACTAATTATCTTACTTTTTGGCAATTATATAGTAGCAGCAATTGGTTTAAAGTCTGATAGTTAAACTCTCTGAACTGATGAGTACTGACCAGCATATCTGGCTAATATAAAACTGCAGGACACAAGACGCTTGGATGCAGTGGGACTGCCCCCATTCACAGGCACCAACCGGCAAAGACTGAAAGGACCACTTGCAAGACAGGTCCGTTAGAGTCCTGCCTTAAATGTCTATGGAGTCTGCCTGTGATCATTTGAAAGCTTCCTCTCCCTCTATGCTGGCACAGCAGTGGCCTTGCACTGAGCCCTTAGCTTCTAGACACAGAAACCTGCACAGTGGCAGCCTCAACGCTTACAGGAACTCTGAAACTACTAGGATACAAACCCAACAGCAGAGGGCCTCTCCTATAAAGTGATCGTCTCTCTTTGATTAGTGACAGTAAGTTCGCTTTGGAGAAGGGGACTTACCTACTGAGCAAAATGCAAATTGTGGCCCTGCGACCCACCAGCAAGTGATCTCCATTACACTGGGAGAGCCTAGTTTATCGTTTTAAAATCAAGGCAAAACCCCTAGTATTGGAAAATTAAAAAATACTGTGGTGCTGAGAGGTGACATGTGCTTTTGCTCAGCTAGCAGTCTTGAATGTCTTTCACAAGGTGGGATGGCCGAGTCGAGGAATGATTTGCAGTTTTTGTGGGCAGTCAGGGACGAGTCCAGAGCAAGTGCATGGTGAGACCCAGGCTGAAGAGGAGCAGGGAGTGGCAGGGAGGCCTGTCCTCAATGGCAGAGGATGGGAGGCTTCTGGAGACCTGTACCTGGGAAATAATGAGGGCAGAGAGAGGGACGTGGGATGCCAGAGTGGGACTGTCTGAGTTGATGAGGGACTCAATTTTCTCTGCTTCCTTATTGCAGGCCTCAATCTGTAAGGGAAAAGATTCTTTCAATAGAAAACCTTGAAAAGGTCCAGTCAAGCAAATTCCAGGCACATGTCAAAAGCAGAACAGCCACAGAGGTGGTTCACGTTCCCTTTGCCCTTATGTGTAGTCAGAGTTACAGTTACAGGGCTTAACTTATTATACACATATAAGGGCAGGAATGGAAACTACATGTCAACTGCCTTAGTCAGTCAACCATTTTTGGTTTTGAACAATACTATACCATACACTGCCTATCTCACCAGTGAGAGTCGGTCAGACCCAGTCATAGGGAATGCTTTCACTACTGTTCTAAGGATGAGGACGGAAACAGGTTTGGAATGAGGCAGCTGGAACTGCCTCCATTCACCACTTCCATGAGTCCTCGATACTTTCTGCTGAAAATCGGGCCTACAGAGTGAGGTTCCAAGGTCCCCTGATCTGAGAGGAAGAAAAACTTAGGGCCTTGGACACTGCCTCTAATGGATCATCCTCCTGACAAACTGGAGGCTTTGGTTGGTGGCTGCGTGGCCCATGCCAGTATCCTATTCTACAGGCCTTGGCTGGTGTGTCTGGCTTTGGCTCCAGAACAGATCCTGTCATCAGAGGCTGCCTTGCTTTCTTCCTGTCCTTTCCAACTTCCAAGGTGTCCCTTCCCATCCCTGGTCTTGTCCCCCAACTCCCACTGTCAGTCCACTAAACTCTAAAAGTGGAAAGATGGCTGCACAATGTGTGTGAACCCCACCTGCAAAGCTTTTGGATAATGGTCAACAGGAATAATCAGGATCACAATTTCCGACTCGATGCTCAAGTATCCAAACACATCACACTGTGGGACAGACACGTGCATGCGGATCTTCTGCAGAATCTCCAGAACTGTTATTGGCTTCTTGTTTGTCACCTAGGAGACATTTCCAGGAACTGAAGAGGATCCCTCTTGCTGCCTAAGCTACTCTGCTTCAGCTGCAGTTGAAGAGGCTCTTTGGCCAGTGCTTAGCACCAGCTTTGGCTTTGCTGGTCAAAATCCTGTTGCCCAGGGCCCAATACAATGGGGTTTGGGCTGTCCACAGAGGTTTGCAGCCAAAATTAACCCCCAGCAGAAGTACTTTGGTTTGCACAGGGTTTTGCCTTAATCTTGTTAGCTCTACGGCAATCCTGTACCTGCATACCCAGCTCAGAAGTGCTGTTTATTTATTTAGGTTCTTTCTGTGTTTGAAATAGGGTCCCAAGTAACCAAGGATGGCCTTGAACTTTATATATGAAGATGATCTTTAACTGCTCATCTTCCTGTCTCTAGCTCAGGCTCTGTCTGTCTGTCTGTCTATCTATCTATCTATCTATCTATCTATCTTCTATCTATCAAATGTGTATGTGTGTGTATGTTTATGCACAGCCAGAGATAATTCTGGATGTCATTCTTCAGGATATCTTTTTACCTCCTTTAAAGAGATATTTATGCCAGTAGTGGTAGCACACGCCCTTAATCCCAGCACTTGGGAGGCAGAGGTAGGCAGAACTCTGTGAGTTCAAGGCCAGGTCTACAAAATAAGTTCCAAACAGCCAGGCCCACACATAGAAGCACTGTCTCAAAAACCCAAAAAGCTTTTTAAAATCTCATTTTTAATTATGTATGTGTGTGTGTCTGTGTGTGTATATATATATATATATCGATCGTCCGGTACATGCATATGTGTGCAGGTACCACAGAGGCCAGACTCACAGTTGGTTGTCAGCTGCCTGATGTGGGTGCTGAGAACTCAATTTGAGTCTTCTGAAAGAGCAGTAAGTACAAGAGCACTTAACCACTGAGCAATCTCACCTTGTTTTTTAAGACAAGGTCTTTCATTGGCCAGGAGCTTCCCGAGGACCAGAGTCTGAGTCACAGAACTCAAGTAAAAATTCTGCATGTGGTGGGACATACTTGCAATCTTTGCACTGAGGAGGAGAAATAGGAAGGCCCCTGGACCTTGCTTGCCAGGCAATCTGGCTGAACAAGAGACATTGAGTTAGTGAGAGACCCTGTCTCTAAACACAAGGCAGAAGTGACTGAGGAAGGGATCCAACGGAGCTCTCTCCAGCCTCATAAACACTTCCCAAAAAGCAACTGCTCAGAACTGGAGGGCAGAGGGAAACAAAGTTCTGTGGAAATAGGTGTCTCAACAGGCAGGAAGAACAGCAACTGGCATGGCTTTACCTATTGCATCACTAGAGTCCTGGCTCCCCAAAAGGGGGCAGCTGGGAAAGGGAAAGACAGATAGACAGGGAAGGAGGCTCCTTGGGGGAATGGGTGCTGGGATGCTGTGGGGTGCAAAGGCAATCTGGATTTCTACTACTGCTGGCCACCTGGCCCTGACTATGCTCTTTGAGCTGGCAAGGACCTTTCCTAGGAAAAGCAAGGCAGGGAGGAGCACAGGTCAGGAACCAGTCACCCTGGGTGTCAACCCTTGTTCTACTGATTATGAATTATGTGGCCTTGAGGAGCAGGTCCTTTATCTATACGCAGGGACAATGCATTCTGCACTCCAGGATTCCTGAGTTTAGCAATGTGCTTTCAATGGTACCTGGCATATGAAGCAACTTACCTTAGCAATAGTGTCCAGTTTTTCTTTGTCAAATAAAACCCGTAACATCCCAGCACATAATGGGCAACACGCACCTGTGACAGAAACCATTTTTATGAGTTCAGAACAAAAAACAAGGAGAACCCAAAATGAGTGGTAAAGTGGCCAGCCTCACTGTGGCCTTCACTTGTCCTTCCTGATGATTTATATCTTCAGCTGTGCTTAATGAGCAACCCAGGGTCCTGATATTTGTGTTTACCAAAGCCATCCCTCCATCTTGACAACCTCCTCTGGCGATGCTCAGGGCGCAGAGGCTGTGGAATAACAGCACACTAGACCCGCCTGCTTCTCATCTCATGCTCTGGTCCTGCCCAGCAGCTTGTGCTGGGCCTCTGTTTTCCTGTCTGCACAAGGGAGCCTCAGGTGTTGCGTGCTTGCTTCACATGTAATTTTCCAACTACCTGAATCTATTTAAAAACCACAGCAAGGCATGAGACAGTCAAATCTTACGCCACGTTTAACAGAGCTCATCAGCGGCCTTTCCACCAGGCCCTCACCATCGGCTTCATCAGGCAGTTCTGACTTGACGGTTTGGATCTGCAGGGACTCTATGCCCCCTCCCTTGGAACGTGGTCTCCAGGAGGGAAGAGGGTTCATTTTGTTAACCACTGGGTCCCTGGTGCTTAGAAGCATGTCCTGAACACAGTGGAGGCCCGGTGAGTCGCAGATGAGCTCCCACCGCTGCCTGCCTCACTGATGAGCGTGAGCGTAACATACACTGTCCATAAACACTGATGCTCACAGAGCCTCTGGCTACACAACTAAATCAACTCTCCTTGCTTCTCTCAATTACAAATGTTTGTGTTCATCAAAACACTTCAATTATCCATTCAACTACTAATTAACTGTTCAGGTACTTTAACGTAAATGTATGCATCTAATCCAGTAATCCTAAATTTTTAATTTAAAAACTACTTTATCTGCTTACATATTAATGCCTGATGTAAGATTTTGATTGAAAAGGGTTGACAGGCTGTTGTGTCTATTTTTAATTCTAAAATTGGATCCATTCCCTTTATTTTTCGTGTTTTGTCTGTATGCATGTATGTGTACCACGTGTGACCTTGGTGCCAGAGGAAGTCAGAAGAGTCTGACAAGGGTTTAGAACTGAGTGACTGATGGTTGTGAGCCACTGTATTGTTGCAGCTCTCCAGCCACTGCCAAGCTGTTTTGATGTCAGCAGAGCAAACACTAAGATAATCCATAGCTTTGGAGTTCGCTCAGAGCAGTCAGCATGAGGGTGTCCTGAACTTTTAATTTTTTGTCTTATTCTGTATCCCTGAGCATCTATGTCACAGGCTACCTTTCTGAGTGCCAGGATTACAGCTTTTCCAAGTTTACAGACTCAGGAACTCTCTTCTCAATGGCTCATATCCTGGGGTGGATTAAATACTTCTGGTCCTACCCCTGCCAACTCCAGACACCCCAGCTTACCAGGTGGAATGACGGGTTTGCAGCCAATGGCTGAGAGTGAAGGACACTTCACAGCAGCACACTCTGCCACAGCACTGTGTTCAGAGAGGACCCCGACAGCCTGGCAGGGTCCATAGTAATCAACTGCCACACGATCCGAGTACGCAGCACACACACTGCTGTAGGTCTCACCATTGTGGCCACAAACAGGCTCCGTGGCTCTGCAGAAGGGCTGAGGAAAAATGAGTAACTTTTAGCCTGGAAACTCCTATGGTATCTTTCTAATTGTGAGCACAGAGCTGACCTCCCTATTTTCAGGAAGTGAAAAGACATGGGCATAAGTTCTGGGGAGCCTCTGAAGCCCTTGAGGTAGACTAAGGAATAAGCTGTCTCAAGTTAAAAGTCTTTGAAATTTGGGTGATCATTCTGAGACAGATACAAGGTAAAAATATCCCTTGCCATTCCTTCACCCAGACTTCTCTTAGTGGTCAAGAAGGTCTGAATAAAAAGATCACTTCCTCTTCATTTAAAGGAGGAGGAGACCTCACCATGTCATGCCGGGTGTGGGAAAGGGAGGGATGGGTAGAGCAATGAGTGGAACAGACATACCCCGTTCCTATTAGGTGGTTAGGGATTTCCCTGAGAAACACCTAGCTGAGGAGTGGGCAAGAATGGAGAGAAGGGTGGCAGTTACAGCAGATGGTGTCTGTGTAAGTGTTACACCAGCTCCAAGAGAAAACAGTAGCCAGATAAGGGACGCTCCATGGACAAAAAGTATGTCTGGTGTTAGTGGCTTGCAGGCAGGTGATGCTGGGCCCAAAGATGGGAATATCCCAGCAGAGCGGTCAATACAGAATCAGGGAGGCTGGTGGGAAGCTCCAAGGAGGCTGTCCGTAAGGTTACTTAAGTGGAGGCAGATTTCACAAGCCTAAAAGACTGAGTTAGGCCCATGTAAAACATGTAGTAGAGATTTTCACCTCACTTCAACACAGTGGGGGGCAGAAGGGAAGTAGGAAGTGGGGGGGGATGAGTGGTGGGACCGCTTTTCTTCCTGATTTGTTTTCTATGACAGCTCACGAACTGTGGACAGATGAATGGTGGTGACCATATTGGATGTGAAGCCTTAAGTCTTTTCCTAGGAGTAGCTTGAAGTCAGGGTCCGCTTGCTTCCCCGTGCCTCCTGACACTAATCCCGAGCTAGCCACATCACTCCCTTCTCTGGACAGGACTGCACTGTGCCGGTCTGGAAAGGGTCAAAAGCTAACTTGGGCCCATTCCCTCTGGTTTGGCAGCCAAATGACATACCTGGCAGGGGCCTCTGTAAGAGAGGCTTTTTCCTCTTTGGTACAAAGTGCAGAGGTTGCTGTGCTCCATGTGGTCTGTATCACACACAGGGTCTCGGACCTGCTCACAGGTGAGCTGTCTGTGCACACACTCATACTGGCTACATCCAAATTTATCAAAAGTTGTCAGGCAAACCTGTGGTCTTGGCACACATCTGAAAAACAAAAACAAACAAAAACAAACACGATGAAAGCCAGCAGATGAACCAGAAGCATGGAGTGACTGGGGGGCAGTAACGTCCTGGCTGAGGGTGGCACAGGCAGCCTAGGAGAGAGACAGGGTTAATGGAGTATATGGAGAGGACAGTCAGAACAGAAAATGAATGAATGGCTGAGTACTGAGCCCTGGGGACACATTGAAGAGGGTGTTCTAACTGGAGCCTGGAGGGTAACGAGCAGGTCTGAACATTGGAGGCTGGAGACCCGGCTCAGTGACTGAGAGACATCTCTTCAGAGGGGCCAGGTTCAATTCCCAGCACCCACATGGCTGTTGTAACTACTGCCTGTAACTCCAGTTCCAGATCTGATGCCCTCCTCTGGCATCTGAGGGCACATAGTACATAGACATTCATGCAGGCGAAAAACATTCATCCACATAAAATTTTAATTTTAATTTGGCTTGGGCCAAATTGTATGCCCCCCCCCCGAGAGAATATACTAACCCTCTTCCAGCCCCTCTTATAAGACAGTATCTATTTCCTAAATTTATGTTATCAACTTTTGGTCTGCCAATTCAACAGATGCAAAGTGGCACATAGTTATAGTTTCAATTTAATTTACATTTCTGGCATTATGAGGAAGATTAAAAGTTGGTCCTAACTGGGTGTATGTTGGTAAAATTCACTTAGTCTTCTCTGGATCATACATCTAGATTGCATTCTTTGGTCTCCCCTGGAGGCTGGCTGAGCCGAGTGACTGAGCTCTAGACAGTGGAATGTGGTTGGCAATAGTAATGATGATGTCACCTCTTCAGGTGGCTCATGAAGGCTTCTCAAGAACATTCTCCACCATCTCCCTTCTCTTCTCTGCTCGCCAGAAGCAGGGCATGTAAAGGAGTGATGGAGATGGCAGAGTCACTGCCAGAGGACCCCATCTCTAAGGAGTAGCAATGGAGCAGCCTGCTGACTGTGCCAGTGGGCTTCGCTTAATCTACTATACGGAAGAACTGAATTTAGTGACTTGTATATAATAGAGTTGCTTAAACTTTAATAAAGGAACATATTTCTGTCCCCTGTTTGAAACCAGGAAGGAAAAAAAAAAAAAAAAGCCAAACACATTCTCACTGCTTTCACTGCTTTGGTTAGGGTTTCTATTTCTGTGAAGAAACACCATGACCATAGCAACTCATAAAAGAAAACATCTAATTGTGGTGGGCTTACAGTTTTAGACGTTTAGTCCATTGCCATGATGGTGGGACATGGCAGAATGCAGACAGACATGGTGCTGGAGAAGGAGTTGAGAGATATACATCTTGATTTGCAAGCAGCAGGGAGAGAACTGTGAACTGTGTACTGGGTGTAGCTTGAACATATAGGAGAGCTCAAAGCCAGCCCCCACAGTGACACACTTCCTCCTACAAGGCCACACCTCCTAATAGCACCATTCCCTGTGGGCCAAACAGTCAAACCACCAACCCCCAAATGTTTAAGAGCCACTTCTATTCCTTTTTCTGTGTTTCCTTGTCATTTTTTTTCTATGAAGCTATTATTGCTCAACAGTTTCCACAGTAAGATGGTATTCCTCATATTGATTTGTCAGGGTTATTTCTCTGTGATATTGTTCCCAATATGTCATCTGTTACCATGCCCACCAAAAATGTACTTTTTTGTGTAGCTGAAATTTTCAAATTTTTCTTCTATACTGTCAATCTATCCAGAAAAGCCTCTCCACTTTGGAGATGTAAAACAAGACAACCTTATCCAGGATATCAGCCAGTAAATGCTAAGTTTTGTTTCAGCTGTATGGATGTGATGCTGGTTTTTACTGCCAACTTGACACAACCAAAAACCACTTGCAAGAGGAATGACCTAGACCACGCTGGCCTGCGGTCATGTCTGTGGAGACTGTGTTGACTGTTAGAGTGGGAGGAGCAACCCCAAGTGTGCTGGGCCACCAATTCATGTGCTGGGCCCTGAACAGTGTCCCTGGGTCTAAGAAGCAGCGAGCGGGCAGTGCAGACAGTTACTCCCTCTGCTCTTGCCTGCAGATTGACGCTCTAAGTTTCTGCCCTGGTTTCCTTGCAGTAATGAACTGTAACCTGGAACTCAGAGCCAAGCAAACCCTTTTCTTCTCAAAGTTGCTTTTGTGCTCAGGGTGCTTTATCACAGCAACAGAAGTGAAACTGGAACAATGAACTTTAACAGACATGTGGCTGATCATTTGTCACTTCATTACATAAGAAAATCTCCCTTTTATTCTGTGCCAGACTTTTCAAGACCAACTTTCTGCACAAACTCCTTCATCAAGAGCGAGCTATGACTCTGGGACAAGGCTTGCTCGTCTCAAAGGTGACCACTGCAGGTCCAGAATGCTGAAATCTAAGTCAGTCACACTTGTCTGGGGACCGCCACATGCAGTGTAGAAGTCCATCAAGGCCAGGTCACTGTCATCTGGCTTAGTGAGACTACAGAAAAGGGAGTCTAAAGCCAAATGACATCAAATAATGCTAAAGCTGCAGTTTCTGAGATTTCTCATGTCTAAGTCCTACAATGAGTGCTGTAGTAGAAACAAATGCATCCATTTCTCCCATCTCTTTTGCTGCCTGCCCTTGCCTTACTTTTTCAGTCTTACAGAACCCCTGGAACTCCCAGCATGCATTTCTGCTCCTGCTGCCATCTGCTGTCACTATACCAGCTTTCCTCCATACCCTTCTGCTTGCCACAGATTCAGCTCAGTGTGTCTCTGAGCACCTCTGAGGCCCTTCCCACCCTGCATACATTGCTCTACGTCTGTACTCCTAATCATGCAGCCAGGGAGCTCTATGCAGCTCTTTCTCTCCAGACAGAGATAACTTTCTTTCTTGAAACATCTTAGCATGTAGCACAGAATGACCATGAACTCAGAGTTCTCCAGCTTCAGTGCCCCAAGTGCTGGGATTACATACACGAGACACACTACTTCTTAATCCACCTTTGTATTTTTATCATGTGGGGCATGCACACAGAGAGTTTATAGGCACTAGTCTTCGTCTGAGGAAACGAAGTAGCATTGAACTTACCTTTGGCTTTTGGGGCAGAGGTTAGGATTACAGGGATCCTTGGAGATACAAGGCCCAAACTCAAACTGATGGTCTTGGAGACCCACACAGCGGGCGATGCAGGCACTGGGGTAAGTGCGTCCATTCTGTGCACACACTGGGACAAACTGATCTGCACAGTTACAGGGCAGACCTGAAGTGGGGAAACAGACTGAAATAAACATATACTCCCTTCCATGTCTTGATGAAGGCAAACTGCTAACAAACCATGTTAAAATGGAATTGTAACTTAACTTGGGAGTGGGGGGGCGTGAAAACAAAAACAAGACAAACCTGCAGCACAAATTCTAATTGGTCTTAATATTAAAAACCCAGATATAAAGGTAAATGCTGAAAGATCAGAGAAGCAGAATCCTCAGACCAAAGGGTGATCTAGGAATTCTCAGACAGAATGCAATGAGTTCCTGTCTCCTCCTGCCTTATATTCCTCTCTCTGCCCAGCCATATCCCTTCCTGTCTCCACCTCCCTAGTGCTGGTACTAAAGGTATATGATTCCCAAGTACTGGCTCTGTTTCTCTTTTAGACTGGATCAATTTCATGTAGCCCAGGGTGGCCTTGAACTCATTCACAGAGATCAGTCTGCCTGTCTCCCAGATGCTGGGACTGTTTGTGGGAGCCTATGAAAATCAGTGGATAAGGAAGGCTGAGAAAGAACCCGATGTGAACACGAATCTAGAAAGTACACAGACACCTTAGACTACCTCAGTAGGGCTGCACATGGGTTCCTTTTCAAACAGGAAGAAGCAGAGAGCCAGAGAGGATGGTATCCTTCGCTCAAATTTGACACTAGTGTTACTATGTACAACTGCAGTTAGGGCAATTCCTACACTGCCTAGCAGAGAATTTGAGTGCAAAGAATGATAAGAACAATGGCCCCTGGAGGGCGGGCTCTGAATGCCCATGCCTGTGGCTACCTGTGAAGGTGCGGCGGTCATCGTCTGAGCTGTGCTCACTGAGGCAGAGACGGGTGGAGCACACTAAATTGCCAGCAAAACAAGAACAGACATTGCAGTCAATATTGAAGGATGTTCCATGACCTGAAAGAGAGAAAACACCAATCATGCACTAAGAAGTAGACTAAGGAATATGAGATGGCTCTGTGGGTATGGATGCTTGTGGCAAGCCTGAATCCAATCCCCAGGACCTACATGCTAGAGGGAGAGAACCAATTCTCCCAGGTTGTTCTCTGACATCTACAGATATGCTGTGGCACAAACACACACACACACACACACACACACACACACACACACACACTATATATATATATATATATATATATATATATATATATATTACATTTGTTTGAAAGTTTAAACAATTTAAAATCTATTACTACTGCGTGTGTGGGTGCACATGTCAGAGCATAGCTTTTCAGAGCTGGTTCTCACAGTATGTCCTGGGACAAAACGCAGGATGTCAGGCTTGTGTCTCTGTCTCCTCAGCACTGGGATTACAAGTGTATGCCACTATGCCCAGCAATCTTATGTGGGTTATAGGGAAATCAAAAATAAGTTGTCTCAAAGTGTTCTGCCAAATGAATTATCCCTCAAGCCTCTCAAAAAGTTTTACATCAATTCTTGAAAGATGATTTCTGAACACATAAATGGGGTTTAAAGCTGAGACATTTATTTTTAGACAAGGTGTCATTGTGTAGCCCTGGCTGTTCTGGAGCTTGCTATGCACACTAGACTGGCTTCAAACTCATAGAGATCTCATGTCTATAAGGCAGTAGTACATTCTTAAAACCTTTCATTGTCCCCTGATCATCCCCTCCTCCCAATCCAAGTTTCCCTATGTATTTAAGGCTGGCCTGGAGCTCACTCTGTCATCTAGGGTGTCCTGATACTCAGAGAAATCCTCTCAGTCTCCCAAGTGCTGGGATTACAGGCATGAGCCCCAGTGACTAGCAGGGAGACTGGATGGGCATCAGCTGTGAATTAGGGGCAATAATAACAATACACACATAAGGAGGAACTCAGAAATGAAAAGAGATGATGTGGGACAAGCTTGGCATTATGCTTGGCACACAGTCAGAGTTCACTGAGATTAACAAGCAGACCCTTCCTGGGAGGCTTCCAAAAGGGCTCTTTACAAGTCCTACTACTTGCTGGTTATGGTGGTCCTTGACTGTAATCCCATCACCAGGAGACAGAGACTGGAGGATTACTGTAGTCTGTAATCCCATCACCAGGAGACAGAGACTGGAGGATTACTGTAGTTCAAAGCCAATCTGAGCTATGTAGTGAGCTTCAGGCTGCCTGAGTTACAAAACAAGATCCTGTTTCAAACAAAATACCACACACACACACACACACACACACACACACACACACACACACACACACACACACACACCACAGAGAGTACTGTATGGTTGGAAAAGTACTGTCCTAGAATATATGATGTATAGATTGTACTCTTTAGCAAGAACTCATCTCATATTCTTTGTGCAAAGTGAAGACAAGCAATCTCACACTGTAGTAAGACCAAACACGAATATGCTCAAGTCTCACTTTTTCTTTTTCCTCCAACAATACAAGACTTCTGGAGGTCGATACAGTGCATCTCCATACAGTTTTCCAAGAGGCCACTTTGTCCACAGGAACAGATCTTGTAACAGCCAACTTCCCCTGCAGAGGATGGCACCTGGATCAGTGTTCCCTGACGGACAATGAAGTCAGAAGCTTCTCCCAACTTGCAGCCTGTACAAAAATAAAAACAAAACCAAAAACTGAATTGATAATACTGTTCTATGACAACATTTCACATTACACACACTTTACAGAACTCTTCTAGGACTGTGTTGTTATTAAAGGTTGTAAGATTATGTCACAGAGCTGGAGAGATGACTCAGGAGTTAAGAGCACTGGCTGCTCTATCAGAGGACCCAGGTTCACTTCCTGACACCACATGTTGTAACTCCAATTGACCCAACATCCTCTTCTGACTTTTCTGGGTCCTGAGCTCTCATGGTGCACATAAATAGATGCAGATAAAAGACTCAAACACATAAAAGTAAATATTTTTGAAACATTATATTATAGAACATTTACCAAATTAAGCAATTACTTTTGCTCACTGACCAAAAAAATATATCCTCTCAAAAAAATTCCATCTTCTATGGGTAATTAAAGACTTGTACTCCAAAGTTAGCTACAGTCTAGTACAAAAATATTATGAAGCTACATAGAATTGGCCAAGCATAGTAGTATACACCTGCAATCCCAGAACTTGGAAAGCTAAGACAGGAGGATGGCTTGGGCTGCTATGTAGTAAAACCTTATCAAAAAACAAACAAGGAAAGGACAAACATATAGCTTTTATTTCTTTGGGCTAAACATAATTGAAAAATGACAAAATGTTTTAAATGAAGTACATAAACTGACTATTTTTAGGGCAATTTTTAGTAATGAACTTAAGCATACAACTATAAATTCAAAGAACAAGTGAGTATTTGGATGGGCTTAAGGAAAACCCATTTTCTAGGTAATAAATTTTTAATTTATCATAAAATGGGCTTTCTGAGAGTAACAAAACAATTCCGAATTGTTGCATGTTACATAATGTAGAATACATTAATTACCATAGTCACTGTTATTCCATTTTCTTGGTAAAGAAAATACTACTGGCTAAACTATAATACAGTGTCAATGGACATGAAACACCACTCTGAGGTTTAGCTAAACTCATCACAACTTGGTAACTGGCACATTATCATGGTACTCAAGTACACTTAGTTCATTTTGTGCTCCTTTTTACTTCTAAGATTTTTTAAAATGTTGATTCTAACATGGTAAATATCTCCAACACAGAAATAGAATCAAAAGAATCACAATGTTACTACAACTATACCAGGACAAGTAACAGAGATACAGACTAATCAAAATTCTATGAGTTACATTTTTCAGGGGTTAAAAATGTCACTGAGTGGTTGAGCACATCCCTTTAGTGTGCAAGGGCCTCAAGTGGCTCACTGATATATGAAACAAAACAATTATTTTATGCATTTCTAATGGTTTTTTTTTTTTGAGACATGATCTCAACTATGTAGCCCTGACTGTCCTGGAACTAGTTCTGTAGACCAGGCTGGCCTCAAAATCACAGCGATTCACCTGACTCTGCCTCCCAACTGCTGGGATTAAGAGGGTGCACTACCACACCCAGCTATTTGTATGCATTTCAACATGACATTAATCTTATTTTTCATTGAAATAGGGTCTCATGTTGCTCAGGTTGGCCTCAAATCCATTCTGTATTGTGGGATAACCTTGAACTCCTGAAACTTTAGCATCTACCTCCCAAGCAGTGGGACAAGCACCCCCACACTTAGGCTATTTTGTTTTTGTGGTGCTGGGGAATGAGTCCAAGGTTTTCAACATTAGGCAAACACTTTCCCGCAGAGCTACATCCACAGCACATGTTAACCTTACAGAGATGACCAGTGTCATGACATCCTTCCATGTGCTACAGAAAAGAAAACCATGAACAATGGATAGTCTGTTTTTCAAACAGTACACAACAGAAGAGAAGGCATAAAAAGTTGGCTCAAGCTTGTCTTTTCTTCTGTAGTCAAGAACCCTGTAACTTGTATTGAGAGCATTAGTTTACAATTGAAATGATAACTGAAAATTCTATGTGTCTTTGTTTGAATAAACACATTTTTAGTGGCAAACATTTAAACATTACAGGAAAACAAAGTACAGAAAAAGACCCTCACACTCACAGCCCCTATCCCTTACCTTGAACACAAGAATATGGAAGGCAGGGGTCTCCAGATGGACACCCTTTCCGGTTCACTTCACAGAGCTCATTGGCTGGGCAAGGATTCGGGTTACAGGGATGAGTCACTTCTTCTATGATGCTATCTAAAGTACTTGGCCCTGAAGAACCCAGAACAGATCAGTGTAACCAATCTAAAAGAATATCAGGTCTCCAAGTTATCTGGCTTTATCACAGCCGGGATAAATGGAGAGCTTACAAGACCTGATTCTGACAAGCCCCAACTAAGCAATGGATTTCCTCATAATTCATCAGTTTATCACAACAATCCAATCATGCATTTATTAATGGAAGATCCTGGGTACCAGATACAGTAATGGACAAAACAGATAAGCTAACATGGAGCTAATATCTGAATGAAAGTGAGATGAACTCATAACTTAAGTAGGGAGTAGTTCAGAAATGAGACATACTTGGGGTGTGGTCATCAAATATGTGCTTATGTGTAAGAAGGATACTTTCACACTTTAAACAACAATATATGGTAATCTGTTACATCAACATGAGCCTCAGAACACAATTATCTTTTCCTTCCAACATCCTGTCCAGGAAGAGTAGCACTTCAAGCACTTGTGATATTTAAAGCGAGCACTGCTATTCAGACCAGAGCATCCTTGGGTCTCCCTCCCGCTGAAATCATTTCCTCCTACACATACCTGACTGCTCTAAGTGGCTAGGATCACAAACACACCAGTTCACTTAACTTGATTCTCAGCCCCACTCAGATTCTGAGACTCAGCTGAGACAGAGGCTATGGGAGCACATCACCCAGCCCCACCATTCTGTCCAGGTTTACCAGGAACTCAAGGTGATCTTCCCACGGCCACAGAGGTTCCCACCCAGCATGCTCTTTTTTCAGTACTGGTCACAAAAGTTAGGGGACATGGTCTCTTTATCTTAAGAGAATCTAACAGATACTGCCATCTCTACAAATTCACCATACTTTCTTCTTCTTTGTTAATATGGTCTTAATTTTATTCAGGGTGGTAAAGGGCCCAGAGCTAAAAGGATTTCCCGTCATGGCCTCTAAGATTAAGGAGAAGCTGCTCTTCTTTCTTCTCGTTTACTAACTAGAGTAAGCTGGGTAAAGTGTCATGGTATGAAAGTAAAGCATATGAAGGAAAGCTGACCGGATTGGTGCCACCATAAACATCCTGTACTACTTGATTTTGGGCTTCCCTGTGCTTTCTTCTGTTCTGTTATTGGCAGTTGGGATTAATCCTAAGGGGAAAAGTAAGCAAGCTGGCCTTTCTGTTGGCCAGCCAGTTTATGGTACTGCTGCCCCCTGGTGGCAGCCCAAACACTAGTTTATCCCTGCATTGGTCTCAATGCTAACAAGGAACCCCTTCTACAATTAATTCCTCAATGAGGTTACCAAGTTCTTGGCAGAAATATCTGGCAGGAAGAAGCTGAAGTATGGAGGCAAGTTCCACTTCCCTTTACGATCTCAGGAGATAGCTCTGTCTTCTCTATTGTGTAAATAAGCCCACACCACGTCTGGCTCAGGTCCTGATGACAGCTTTCTAGGGGAAATTCCATTTTCTGGTCACATCATGAGAAATACCTAATGATTTCTGAGAATGCTGTACTCCACTTTGATCCTTAGAATTCCGACTGGTGAACAGCTCATCATACTTCCTCCGAAAGATAAAACACAATCTCTGCTTACAATTTTTAAGATGACAATGCCAACCTGATAGGATTTAATTACTTAGGAGACCAAACTCTGGACTCCTGGGTGAGAGATTTGACTGCCCCATTGGACAGCCCCGTGCTATCAGCTGGGCCCGGGACTGAAGAAGTGAGCTGAGCACCTGCCTGTCTGCTTCCAATGTCAGATGCTCCTGCCTCACATCCAGCTGCCATGCTGCCTCTGTACCCTTGAACTGTGCCAAATATACCCTTCTTCCCTTCAAATGCTTTTGATGGTGTTTACTTGTTTATTGTCACAGCAACAAGAACAGTAGCCAATGCAGATGGCATCATCAAACAACAGGTTCTCACCCAAAGCGAAGAGCAAGGGCAGAGAGCATGAGAGACACACGTGAACTCTAAGAACAAACCTACATAGTACTTACTGAGGTATGTGTCCAGAGGTATACAGTTCTCCAGGTCATCTGCAGGGGACAGGAACTCACAAATACTTTCAGCCGTGTGGTCTTCAGGGAATCTGTTCTGGTCTCCACATGTCTTGAGAATCTCTACACAATCTGACCTTAAAAGAACGCATGCACATGGTGGGTTCACGGTATTGCCTCCTGTTGTCTGGTCAGAACAGTTTCTGAAGCTTCTCTGGAGTTGTCTTTACTATTTACCAAGCTGCTGAACTTCTAGTTACACTGTAAATCCAAAGCCTAACTTCCTGTAATCTGAGATCAAAGGCCTTGTTCAAAATTCACAGTTACCGCTCCAAGCATGGCGTAGCTTCTACCACCTTTAAGAGGAACCGAGCTAGGCCAGTCTGCTTAAAACTGTATCCTATTCTTAGGGTCCTGGGTCAGTTGCTTCCTTTTCTCTCTTTCTCATTTTAATAACTTTAGTTATCAGCACTAAGGTGTTTGGTTTTTAATAACCAGATAGTTCACAACTTTTTTTCTTAGTCTACGGGCTAAAATGATAGCTCCATAGTTAAGAGCACTTGTTGCTCTTGCAGAGGACATGGGTTCAGTTCCCAGTACCTACATGGTTCAAAACCATTTGTAACCTGATTTCTAGAGGATTCAATGTCTTCTTCTGAGGTATGTATGCATCCAGAGAGGTACCCAGTTCTGTGAACACCGGGCACACATGTGGTGCATATACACACATGTAGGCAAAACATTCACATACAAAAAAATTTATTTTGTTGTTTTGTATTTTTGTTTTTTGAGACAGGGTTTCTCTGTAGCTTTGGAACCTATCCTGTCCTGGTACTTGCTCTATTGACCAGGCTGGCCTCGAACTCACAGAGATCCACCTGCCTCTGCCTCAGAAATGCTGGGATTAAAGGCATGTGCCACCACCGCCTGGTGGCATAACATTCATAAATATCAAATAAACAAACCTTTACTTTTTTTCCTTTAGTCTTGAGTTGAAAGCTTTCTAAGAGTACATATTTAAATCTGTGGCCTTTGGCTTGTCATCCCAGAGTCACACCTCAGTTTCTCCCTTACTCAGGTCATGTTTGAGTCATGTCAGAGACTGATCAGAAGCCGGGCATCACAGCTCATGTCTGTAATCCCAGAGCTCAGGAGGCTGAGACAGGGAACTGCCATGAGTTCAAGGCCAGCCTGGACTACAGAGTGACACAGTAGGACTCCAAAATCAAAACTAAACCAGATAAGAAAAAAACAAAAGTGATCTGGACCTTGTTAATCTGAACTGAGCAGTACTGAGCCACACACACAAGGGTTAGGCTCAGTATCAACTTGGTCTTGGAAAAGAGAACAGATGCTTGAAGAACAGTGAGGTACTGTGTAGTTAGCACCCTACTTTCATCGGCTGGGGAAGCCATCATCTTGACTTTGTCTTAGACTTCCCAAGGAAACCATTCAAAACTGTTCCTACTGTTTAGTAGGAACAGGACCCAGTGACTCTTCACTAACTCTCACTCATCAAGCATTCACAGAAGATCTACTGTGTGCTAGGATAATAACAAAAATATAACAGGGGCTGCAAAGGGGAAAGAGCAAAGAGGAAAAAAAGACATTGCACAGAAAGTAAATTCCTAAGCCAAACAATACAATAGAACACAGTTAAAACTATAGAGCTGGAGGCAGCAGAGTGGGCAGAGGCACTGCCCACCAAGCCTCAAGAACAACTTAAGCTTGATCCCTGGAAGTTGCCCTACTCTAACTGAGGTGCTGGATTCATTCATAGTCTCCCTAAACATAAAAGTACTTTTAAAAATGTAAAAACAGGGCTGGCAAGATGGCTTGTTGAAGGTGCCTGCTGGGACTCTCTGAACATCCCCTCCCCCTCAAGTTGTCCTTTGATACCCATATGCTCTGTGACAGGTTTGCAAATGAACACACACCAAATGAATAAATGTAATAAAAATGTAAAGTATAAAACATAACTGCACTGAAAGTACTTAGAAACTTCTTCTTAAACTAGATTCCATAGTAAAGTACACATAAAGTTCTATGGGAATTTGCACTAAGAATAAATTAGTATTAACCACAGGAATGTGGGAAGATTCCATAGGAATGTCTGGTATTTGACAGCACCAAGAAGAAAGCAGAGGAGAAAGTGTGAAAGCATTGCCCTGGGGGGAGGGGCACAGGCAAAGGGGAGGAAACTCTAAAGAGAGGCTCTGCTAGAGATTAGGGAGGGTCTGAGCCCGCCCCCAGTCACCTACTTGCAGATGATGCTTCCTCGGGATTTACTATGGCAAGGCTTAATCTGCAGCGAGCAGGCGATTGCTTTCCACACTTCTGGCTGGCACTTTTTAATATCGAGGACAGGGATGCTGGTGAAGGGCATCTTGATGCTTCCTTTCTCCCACAGCTTCATGTCATTCATGGCTCCCTGATCAGACTGAGCGTTACAGCTCCTGAAAAGTTCCGTTGGCCTAAAAAAAAGTTCAGAAGGAATTGAGGTAGATTATTTTCTAGATAGAATGAGTAATATCTTGATAAATTCACACATCACAAAAAATTGATTTTCTTAAAGAGAGAGTACGTACAAGCCATCATAGGCTTTCGGCTTCAAGCACCTGAAGCTCAATGTGGACATTAGCATCAAGACACTGACTCCATATTTTAATTTAACATAGGCTCTTATGAAGCATTTTAAAACTTCAAGGTGCTTTGGATAGAACTAACATTCCCAGACCATCTCATTTTCTTTCACAAAATAAATGAGTCTGTGGCTTTAAAGCTGAGGTATAAGCTGGGCAGTGGTGGCACAGGCCTCTAGTCCCAGTACTCTGGAGGCAGAGGCCAGCAGATCTCTGTGAATTTGAGGCCAGCCTGGTCTACAGAGAGAGTGCCAGGAGAGGCTCCAAAGCTACACAGAGAAACCCTGTCTCGAAAAGCAAAGCCAAACCAAACCAAGACAAAAACTGAGGTACAATAAAAAAACAAAATGCACAGAATATAAATTTGATATGATTTGCCAAGTATAGCTCATAGAAAACAAGTAAATCTATTATAACATTTCTATTACACCAAACAGTTCCCCTGTGTCCTGTCAGATTACCCCATAATCTATGCTCCTCATACATAGAACATCACAAATTACTTTCTAGAATTTCATATAAGTGAACTCTTACTCTATTTGGGGGGCCTGGAATAGACATCAAAACATAATCTTTCTGAGATTTAACCCCATGTTGTTGTATATACGAGTATTTTACTCCTTTTTATTATTAGAAATGATCTATTAATAAATGTTACTTTTTGTGAAATACTTTTTTTCTGCCCCCTTTAAAAAGTTGAGGGCTGTATCTATAGCCTAATGCTGCATATGAAAGACTGGTCCTGAGGAACGATGCCCACAGGATCTCCATGACCGGGGGGTGGTCAAGGAATATCATAGAGGAATTCCAGACAGGGTCCGGTGATGATTGTGTATCAGACACCAGAGGCCTGAACCAGACCAGGACTCACTGCAATAACATTTGCAAGCAAAGCAGGTAGGACTGCAGGACACACAGTTGCTCCCAATGCCACCAAGACAAACGGAAAGGTGTTGGAGAGGCAGGAAAGATGGAAGAGCAAAACAATTATTTCTGTTTGTTTTGTCTTTCTTACTTTCTTTCTTTTTCTTTTTCCTTTTTTTTTCTTTCTTTTTTTTTTTTGAAGGGGAGGATACTAAAAGGGTGAAGGGTAAATATGGAGAGATTAGGAAATGAGTGAAATTGGGGTGTATGATGTAAAATTCTTGAAGAATCAATAAAGAAATTACATTTTAAGAAAAGTTGAGGGCTGAAGAAATGGCTCAGTAATAAGAGAGCTGGCTGCTCTTGCAGAGAACCTAGGTTCAGTTCCCAGCATCCATGTGGTGCCCCAAAACCATCTGTAATTCAGTTACATGAGATCTGATGCCCTCTCCTGGCCCCCGAGGGCACTGCATGTACATGATACTCAGATACAGGCAGGCAAAATACTCAGACACATAAAAGAAACTTAAAATAAAAGTTGAAACTTTGATTATTTAGGATTTGTAAGGGTTCTACATACATTATAGAGATGCCCTTTGTCAGACATATGTAGTATAGATATTTTTTACTAGGTCATGGTTTTTCTCTTTACTGTCTGGTATTGATGAGGAACAAATTAATTAATTGAATTTATATAAAACACTACTTTAAAGCCAGGCATGATGGTGCATTCCTGTTCTTGGGAGGCAGAGGCAAGGTGATGAAGAGTTCAAGGTCAGACTCAGATATTTAGCTAGTTTGAGGCAAGCCTGGGCTTGTCTCAAACAAATAAAAAACAAACTTACTAGAGTTTAATCATATACATTATAATGTACAGATTGAGAATTTAGTTCAACAAGGTTTGGAGACTATATCCAGCAATGTAATTAAAAACCCTATACAAGTTGGTGTGGTGGGTGGTGCATATCTCTAGTTCCAGCACTCAGCAGGCAGAGACAGGTAGAGGCTAACCTGGTCTACATAGTGAGTTCCTTAACAGCCAGGGCTACAGAGTGAGATCCTGTTTCAAAAACAAACACACCCCAAAAAACAAAACAAGAACTGCACACAATATAGACCATTTCTATCATGCTGGAGTTTCTTGATGCTCCTGATTTTCTGGTCCTTTTCTGCACAGTCTGCTTTTGCTTATTCTAGACTTCATGTGTCTGGAAGCACAGAGAATATTGGGCTTCCTTTGCTGAAATAAGTCCATTCATATTTGAGCTTCTTAGGACTTTTTTATTCCACTGTATGTTACTATTATTATTGTTTTCATTCTCCTGATGGATGTTTTGGGGCCCTTTCCCAGTATGGGAGATTACAAATAATACTGGCACATAGAGACTTTCTTGGACACATGCTTTCATGTCTCCCGGTTGAATAAATGCTTCAGAATAGAGTTGATGGATCATAGATTCAACCCAAATTACTTACCTATGAGAAAAGAGAGAATCCCACACACCTCACGTGCTTGCCAGTCTTTTAATCTAGCAATTCTAATGGGTCTGAGGAGGCATTCACGGAAGTTTTAATTCATACTTAGCAGGACTAGCCTCATACACATTCCTTTTTAAAAGTACTTTAAACTGTTAACTCTATGGCATTCAATATGATGTTTTGAAATATGTATATACTGTGGAGTGGCTAAGTCAAACTAACACATATTAGGACAAATACTTTGTCCTGTTTTTGTGACAAACACATCAAATCTATTCTCTTAGCAATTTCACATATGTGATATACTTATTAATAGGAATCACCATCCCTTTTTGTTGCTGTTTTTTTCTAGACAGAATCTCACTTATGCAGCTCTGTCTGTCCTGGAATTCACTAAGTAGATCAGACTGGAGCAAACATTGTCTGCTCAGTGAGTCACTTACTTAATTTAAAGGTATTTCTTTACAGAACAATTCAAATTAGGGTATCCTGAGCTATCAAGGATAGTAAGGGGTGGGGGGAAGGGGCCAAGATGTGAGCCTGGAACATATCCACATCTCGTGGCTGAAAAGAACAGAAAAGTGTGTCCAGAGCACAGAACTGGAGAACTACATCATTCTAGTGATCTATTTCCACCAGGGCAGAAGCAAGACGGGAGTAAAGGCACCAGATAGTTTCTCAATGCCAGAAGCTTCAGGCATCTCTAGGTTAAAAGAGACTTTGCTTTCTAGAGGTGTGTAGAAGGGACAGAGCATTTCAAGATGAAATCATGAAGAAATACACCTTTCTTTTACCCCAGAAGGGCACACCAGAAAGTGTTATTTACTTAAAACAAGTAAATTTGATAGTGTATTTCTATCTTCATGTATAATATTTTTTCCTACCTGTTGTTAAAGTTTGTACAGTAAGTGAGGTTTCTACAGCCCAACTGGCAAGGTTCCCGGACATCAGCTAGACATGTCAACATGGACACCTCCACTGGATTATATTCACAGATGCGGTCAAACTCTTGCCAACTCTGTGTGTTTCCCCAGCTCATGCTATAAAGTTTCATGCACAGTTCCCTGAAACAAAAGAACAAATGCAAATGTTAGAGAGAAGTCTGATGAGTATTCGATCTTTGCAAAACTCCTATTCTACTAACTCTATCTATCTCCAGGAACATAAAGAAAAAAAGTACAGTTAACTAGCTTCTGGAATATGGAGCCAAAAACCAGTAATCTTCTCCATGAAAAATAGCCTTTAAAAAATCATCCCTGAGTAGCTGGGGCAGAGGCTCATCAATTAAGAACTCTTCCAGAGAACCCCGATTTGATCCTAGCACCCACATGGCAACCCATAACTGTCTGTAGTGCCAATTCCAAGGGACCCAAAACACTCTTCTGGCCTCTGAGGACATCAGGCTTGCATGTGGTTCACAGACATATGTGCAGGTAAAACAGCTACACAAATAAGAAAAAATACAAGCCAATGTATAATTTTTTAAAAATCATCCATGCGACAGAATGAGGCTTAGAGGAGGCTTTAGTGGGTAAAGGAGCTCACCACCTAAGCCTGGTGACCTGAAGAAGAGAATGAACTACAAAGTTGTCTTCTGACCTCCACACATATTCCATGGCATGTGTGCCCCTCCCACCCCACCCCACCCCGGTAATAAATAAATCCCAATAAATAATTTTAGAAAAATAAAAAAAATCCACCCCCTTTGCCATGACTGATAGAAAGCTAAATACTATATTTTACAGTCCCTGAAGGTGTTTTGTACATCCTTAGTTCCAGTACAATTACTTTTCTCATGTCTTTATCTTCCTTCTTTTCCCATATTTACATAAAGTAAAGCACACTGTTCACAAAGGTATACTCTTCCCTAGTTATGCTAATCACAGGAGGCAGAATTGTCTCCAAAGAAGCACTTTAATGGTTAGGGATATAACTCTGTGAGACTATGTGCCCAGGGTACTCAAGATCCAAGGTTCAGTCCTGAGAACCGGGAAAAATGGGGGGTGGTGTTTACAGATTAAAGTTTGTTTAAACCACTTATATCCTTAAGATCCTCAAGACCTCTACATATTATTGCAGTTGATACACGATTTGATGACTGCAAAGCAATATAAGTGTTTCCACAGGAAAGCAATGCTGGTAGTTTTATACACTAAATTCATTAGTTTAATTTTTATAAAAGTAATACATGTTCACTATAAAAACTTGATATCACTGAAATATACAGAATTGTAAGTAAATATTTTCCACTGTCCTCACAGTTATGGGACACTCATAAATACTATGAAGGTGTGTGTGTGTGTGTGTTAATGTGTATGAATGATTGGCTGTATGTGTCTGTGCACCATGTATGTGCTTTGTGCCAATGGAGGCCAGAAGAGCACATCAGATCTACTGGGATTGGAGTTACAGACAGTTGTGAGCTGCCATGGGGGTGCTGGGGATTGAACCTGGGTCCTCTAGAAGAAAAGCCAGTGCTCTTAACCACTGACCATCTCTCCAGTCCCAAAGAAGGGATCTTTACTCTGCAGTCTGTTGTGCACTCTCCCTGTGTTCATGAGTGCTGTTTTATGTGCTTATGTGTGTGCTTGTTCAAGGCACTGGCGATGCAGTATTAAATAGACCAGATCCTGGCTCACAAGGGAGCTTGTACATTTTGAAGAGGAAGCCAGTACTTTCTCTAGCCTTTAACTTCCTATATTTGCAATGAATAGATTCTTCACATTTCAGAGTTATTTTTTAACATTTAAAGCAGAAAGTATACAAATTTCCCCAATTATATCATAAGGCTTCAGAAAGATCAAGCTGATGACATGGAAAGCATTCAGCAAACCAGAACTCCCTAACCCAGGTTGTTAAGATGGCTCAGCAGGTGAAAGAGTCTGATGCCAAGGCTGAAAATCCCGGGGACTCACATGGTAGAAGGAAAGAAATGACTCATGTTGTCCTTTGACCTCCACATGCACCTTAGCAGACCCCTCCAAATGTTAAAAAACAATAAAATTCTTCAACCCCCCAAAAAACTGGGTGTGGTGGTGCACACCTTTAATCCCAGCACTTGGGAGGTAGAGGCAAGCAGATCTCTGAGTTTGGGGCTAACTTGGTCTACAGAGTGAGTTCCAAGACAGCCCAGGCCACACAGAGAAACCTGTCTTGAAAACAAACAAGCAAAGCAAAAAAAAAAGAAAGAAAGAAAGAAAGAAATAAACAGAAAGCATCAAGAAAAACCATTCCATGCTCCAATGCTCCAGCAACTCAACACATACATAAACTTATTTTGGGGGAATTCAAAAACTTCTTAGCATCTCTTTCATTTATACCTTTTTATTAACTTCTACACAGAATCCATGTCTATAACCACAGGGCTTGGTTTACTTACAGATAAGTCTTTCAATTGAGTTTGGTTAGACATTTTTGTATCCTTGGTAAAGTCTGATAGATTATCCTAGGCATAGTTTCTTTTTGTAATGGTCCATTCAATTTTTTTTTTAAAAAATTGTTTTATGCATGGTGTCTTCTTTTCCCTTCAGGTTATCGTAGTTATGTTTGGCTCCTTTTTGTACAAAACACCTCTAATAAGGCAAGTTCTGTTACATCCCTGTGATGGTTTGAATGAGAATGGCCCCCATGGGCTCATACTGGTCCTCAGATGGTGGAACTATTGGGAAGGATTAGGTGTAACCATGTTAGAGGAGATGCATCAGTGGGGAGAGGGGATCTGAGGTTTCAAAGATGCGTGTCATTATCTCTCTCCACATGGTAACTGTGTTTCACAATAACAGCTCTTAGCTGTTACTTCAGCACCAAGCTTGACTGCTGCCATGCTCCCAACTGTGATGGTCATGGGCTCTAACCTCTAAAATTCTAAGCCCCAAATTAACTTTCTTCTATTAGTTGCCTTGGCCATGGTGTCTTATCACAGCAATAGGAAGTAACTTAGGACAAATCTATTCATCATGATCTTAGGTTTCTCCACTTTTTAAAATCTCTACAGTTTCCTCTGTTCACATTTGTATCTTTTTTTTTTTTTTTTTATCTCTAGGTATAATACCCAAGTGATGCTGCTATAATTTGGATGTGAAATAATCCTTCACAGGCTTGTGTAGTGGAGGATATGTCCATAGCTGGCAACCCTATTTTGAGAGTTAGTAGAAACTTTAGGAGGTTGGGTCTAGCTGAAGGAGGGAGGTCACTAGGCGAGCAATTGTGATCCATCATACCTCCTCCACTGTGATGTTTCTGTTTCTCCTCAGAGCAAGCCAATGGATCCAGGGGACTATGGACCAAGACCTTTGAAACAGTGAACCAAAACACATCTTTCCTCATTTATTTATGGCACATATTTTGTCACAGAGCCCTCACCAACACATATGCAATTCTTCAACTAACACAGATACCTATATAACGAAGGTTGTCCTAATATGACAAAATACTTAAATTTAAAGTTTCTTCCTTTTAACAGAGGGTCTCATGTGGCTTAGGCTGGCCTTGAATCCAGTATGTAGCTAAGGCTGACTCTGATCCTCCTGTCTCCACCTCCTGAGTGCTGGGATTATAGACGCGTGTCACAATGACTAGTTCATGTGCTTTTGAGAGCTTTGCACATGCCAGGCAAGCACTCTATCAACTGAGTTACACCCCCTGTCCCAAAACTTTGTAATCTAATAAAGAGACTATCTCTTAGATATCAGCTGAAAACATAATAATTATTTACATGTATAAATACATGTCTACATATGTAAGCAAGATAAATACACAGGCCAGCAGAGGTCACTTGCTGGATCCCCTGTAGCTGGAGTTACAAACAGTTGTGAGCCACCCAATGTGGGTGTTGGGAGCCAAACTCAGGTTTTCTACAAGAACAGTAGTAAGTGTTGTTAACCACTGAGCCATCTCTTCAGGCCCAACATACTGTGATCTTATTAATATTGCATCATCTTTAAATATGCATTGCCTTTTCAATGGCTAATCTTTTTTTAAAAGATTCATTTACTTATTATGTATACAATTTTCTGTCTGCACGTGTCCCTGCAGACCAGAAGAGGATACCAGATCTCATTATAGATAGTTATGAGTCACCATGTGGTTGCTGGGAATTGAATTCAGGACCTCTGCAAGAGCACCCAGTGCTTTTAGCCTCTGAGCCACCTCATCAGCCTGGCTAATCTTTTGTACTGCCAAAAAAAAAAAAAAAAAAAAAAAAAAAAATGCTTTTAGCACTTAATGTTTAAAACAGTGTTAGTTTTATTTAAAAAAAGAAAGAAAAAAGAAAAAGAAAGGAAGGAAGGAATGAAGAAAGGAAGAAAATCACAAAATTGAAGGGGCTGAATTCTAGTTCCACAGGATCCTATGACCTCTTCTGTCCTCTGTGGGTACCAGGCACATAAGTGGTACATATGCGTACATGCAAGGAAAACTTTAAGAATTAAATTATGTTTACTTTTGTGTGTGCATGTGCATTCACACATGTAACAGTAAGAGAACAACTTGAGAGACTCTGGTTTTTCCTTCTACCATGTGGATCTGCTGAATAAAACTCAGATCATTTAATTAATTAATCAGGCTTGGTGGCAGGAGTCTTGATTTAAACAGTCTTCAGCAAATATTTGCTAAATAAAATAATGAAGTTTTGGGCTGGTGGGATGGCTTAGTGATGGAGAGGCTTACTGTTCTTGCGGGGTACCCTGGTTCAGTTCCTGCACCTGCAGGGAAACTTGCAACTGTCTGTAACTCTAGCTCCAGGGGATCTGATGCCCTCTCTGGCCTCTGCGGGCACCACATGCACTCATGTACAGATAAAACAGTCACACATAAAATAAATATACTTTTTTTAAATTTAAAAAAGAATTAAAGATTTTATAACTGTTGTACTGAGATTGAACCTAGGGCCTTGTACCTGCTAAGCCCTCTACCATGGCGCTATAGTCCCCAGGTCAGATTTTATATCTCCTAAATGCTAAGACTAGACAACACAAGAATAATACATTTGCCCTTATTAAGCAGGGCAGTGGTGGCTCACACCTTTAATCCCAGCACTTGGGAGGCAGAGGCAGGTGAGTTCAAGGCCAGCCTGGTCTACTGATTGAGTTCTAGGATAGTCTCCAAAGCCACAGAGAAACCATTTTAGAAAACAAACAAACAAAATCACCAATTAAAATCCTGTCTCCTTTTGATTTTAATAAAGGAGATAGATACTAACCTACATGTTGAAGTGTTTGCTTTAGAGCAACAATGCAATTTAGCCCCATCAAGGCCAGTTGAGGGAGGAGGGTGTACTGTGACTCCAGGGTGAACCGACTGTGAGCTTTCGAGAAAACACTGCCAAAGAGGATCTTGAGGCAAGGGTTGGGTCTTACAACCCTCGATGAGACCATCAACAATCTCCATTTCTGTTTTCTTAGACATGAGGATTCTCTTGCAGGCATTTTGGCAAGCGTGGTCTTCAGCTCTGTCACAGCAATATAAACCTGCATTCAGGACATAAGCCCTTTATTATGTTTCACCATATATATTGCTCAGAAGAGAATATGGCAACAAATGGAAAGCAATAACCCTCTATGCACATCTCTGAAATACAGAGCCTACTCAGTCCTCACCATCAGTCTGCAGGACAAATCTTGCAATGTTTCTCTTCCCAGATTCACCACAGTCCCAGGCATGAGCTTTCTAGAACTAACCTTACAAAATGAAAGTCATCCCACACCTAAGAAGCCCTCATGTAAACCACTTTGAGAATCAAAGTGGGCTCACTTCCTGCTTGTGCCTAGTGGGGACTGTGCTCTTTATGTAAAACTGATGACTAGTTTCCACAGAGTTATAAACATTCCATTTAATCAGACCCCAAGACAGCACAGACTTCTTCTGTGAGCCTGTAGAAGCTAATTAATACACATTGTAATTGTAATTTAAATAATATGAACCTTGACAGTATCTTAGTTTATTTCTGCCTTTAATTTTTTTTTTTTTTTTTTTTTTTTTTTTTGATGATAGGAATTGAACCAGGGCCTTAAACGTGCTAATAGGCCATGATTTGCCTGTGAACTATGTCTCCACTCACCCAGCCTTTAATTTTCTACAAAGAACTAGAAACTGAAAGAATACTTTCAATCAGGCTAGACTTCAGAAGGGTTCTCTCAAGTAATTTCCTCAGGTATCTGCATTTGAAGAAACATGCTCAATTTGAAGTCTTCTTTTCTAGATTCCTGTTAGAACAGACACTGGACATCACTGTTCTACCTCTTATTTTTTTTTTTAAGCTTTTATCTACTCACTGCCAGCAACACTTCATTGCAGTTTAAATGTCAGAAAACATAGATCTGCTTAAAAACAAATGAAGGCACATCTCTGATTCTCACCACACTACCACATAACAGAATGTCAAAAGCCTTGGATCTGATTTCAATTATGGCCAAACAAGGCCTACCACTTTCAAGATTATAAAAGAATTACAATATTATAGCATAAAGCAAGACACATGCAGTTGGCTTACAAGCTAGTCTTTCGCCAGCCTGGTTGATTACTCAGTTCTTTAGAATACGGTTCCTCTAGATGGGCAGGAAGTATTCTAGGACAAAGTAAGTGCTCTGAAGATCCCACAAGGACAGGCTCACTAGAAGGCCTTGGGTTTTCAAAAATATTACTCTCTTATTTTTATGATTTTTTTATTATGAAAGTAAGAACTTATTGATAAAAGTTTGAGCATTATAGTGGAACAGTTAAGTATAACTTAGACTATGCTTTAATTTCTGAAACTTGCTTTATTTTCTTATCACACCTTGGACTTTCTGTATAAACATACTCTTCTTTGTTAGCTGTGATGTGTTGCTACTGCACAGAAATATAATTTAATGAGCAGCCTACTGATGCATGTTTCGGTAATTTCTAATTTTTCTCATATACTACTATGCATATGTACAGCATATTATTTATTTGCAAATTTGTGTAAGTTTTCTTGTCCAGGTCAAAAGGTATTATCTGATAATCTAATGGTGATGATCTGATTTCCCATCAAAATATCCATACCAAAGACTTCTCCCATCCTCAAAACAGTTTCCTTTTCCTCATCCACAAATCTTTCTTTCTTGCTACTTTATAGCTGTGAAAATTACATCTAGCCTGTTAAAACCAAACACCAAAGGAATCCTGGTGTTTCCCAAGTGAACTAGAGCACAGACACCTATATGAATATATCAATTTTTGAGTGAGTTTTTTTTATTGAAGATGGAGATGAAAAAATCCATCCCATTTACTTACTATCTGTTGGGTTCCTCATGGGATAAGACTGGGTGTAATTGTTCACACAGTGTATCAACTGTGGACTAATAGAGGCGCAATAATTTTCCACTGCTTTGATCTGAGATGGACCAGGAGAAGAGTCGGTTCGAAAAATGGCTTGACAGAATTCTCGGCAGTTTGTGTGATGACCTGCGTAACTGCAGCATACCGAGCCCACTATGGAAAAAGAGAGGACACTGAAATGCAAACTACTCTTTGTTAATGTTAACTCGCACTGCAGTGCTCAACAGTACACATTTCTGAATGTGGGACGTAAAGCCATGCCACAGACAACAAACACTTGAATCAGTACTACTCCAGGCATCGTCATGGGCTCACTGATCTATGATAGATTATGATAGTCCCGGTTCATGACTTAGACTCTCTAGTCAACTAGATCCCTGTGAGCAGTAGCACAACCCCGGAGCAACACAGCAGTACTGCTGGTTGTAATGACAATTTGGGAGCATACACTGGCATTTAGTGCATGTCAGAGCTGCCAAGATACTCCAAAGCACCCAGAAGTGTCACAGAGCCAAAACTGCCTCCCGAATGTCCAGAGTGCACAAGCTGAGAGCATGGAACAGCCTCTTTCCACGCTGCACTTGGGGGACTTACAGACAGAGCAAAACAAAACCAAAGAAAACAAAACACCAGTGCCTCACATTTATAAAACAGGACCAGTGAAAACCAAGATAGCAAGAAAAGTTATAAAGTTAACAAAGGTATACTTTGGAATTGAAGTCTCAAAATTTCTACACAGTTTGAATATTTGCAAGATTATTTCTATACTGTAGTAGTCTCCATTTCACAATGGACACAATCTGTCTCAAGTAAAAGTCAAAGCATGGTAATTTGAAGGTAAGTGTCTGTGTTTTGTATTTGGAAGAGAAATAAAAGCCAGGTGTGGTAGTACACACCTGTCATCACATAGCACTTGGGACATGGAGGCAGAATAATCACGTATTTATTGCTACCCTGAACTACATGAGACCTTGTTTCAAAACAAAAACAAAATGAAACAAAACACAACAACAACAACAACAACAACCCCAATGACCAGGAGTGGTGGCGCACACTTGTAATCCCCAGCAATCAAGAGGCAGAGGCAAGAAGATTTAGAGTTCAAGAACAGGCTGAGCTACACACATTGGAAGACAACACACAAAGAAAAATACATTGGGATGCTATTTAATGTGAAAAGGGGAAATAAGTGCCTGGAAGTGCGGGTGTGGGACTCATAGTGGAGAGGGTGGGAGACCTTAACGGCATCTAAAGGTGTATGTGCAGGGGTTGCTAAAGGAGCTAGAACAGATGAGTGGCAGGAGAGGATTACAGAGAGGCAGATAAGAATTCCCAGATGATATTAGAAATGGCTATGGAGGTACCAGAAATGGGGCATCAGTGAATCCCACAAACCAATGAACCAAGAATCCAGGTGACTGAAAGAAATAATGACGAGTCATGTGCAAATTAACTAAGCGAGGGCTGAATTAACTGATAAAGGACACACATCAGTTTTCCAGGCCAGGGCACTGTTCCACACCTATTGTGTACTAGCTTTTGACTTGTAACTACTCTCAAGTTTGTCTACTGCCAAAGAGCTCTTGTTCGTAGTGGGGAACAACTGCTTTTCAGTGTTGTTATGTATGCAGTGTTGGAGATGACAAGGACCTTAGAGATGCTAAGCACACACTCTACCACTGTGCTATATCTTCAGCCACACAATGGAGTTATGGCTGCATTTATTTGTGTAAACTGCAATGGTGATGCTGGAATCCTGGGAGTTACAGTGCAGGAAGTAAAACAGGACCAAATGCCTGTCTTCTGATCCCTTCATTGCCAGTGTGGGAGGACCTAAGATTACTGGCCAAAGACTATCTGGTACCTTCTGAACTAGCCCCAGCTTGAAGGGGTAGAAATGTGGCTGCTTGTTACTCTTCAATACACCACACTACCAAGCTAATCCAATCAACTGCTTGTTCCACAGTTGTCTTCTCCCACCTCTAATTGTTGCTGTTGATATTCTGGTCACATGGTTTGCCGCTCCTCCAGTCTCCACTGTATAAATCCTGTCCCCCTTCTCTCCCATCCCCCTCCCACACATATCTTATTTAACTTCAACACCTAGTTAAGCTATGAACTCTCCTCTAAGCAGCCTTGCAGTGTGATCCCTGTTTCTTCTGAACTGCTGCATTTGACCAGTGTGCCACTTCTTATTCTACACTATTTCGGAGTTTGTGCTTGGTCATGTATTTCACCTTGGAAAGGGACCCTATTATTTGGTGTTATCATCCTTTGGCGCCATCTACTTACAGTGTCGGTTGATAAACTTGCAACCGGGACACAGGAATTGCTAGAATAATGAGTGATTTGAACACCCCACAGACGATGATCTAGCAGAATCTTGTGTGAGCTTCTTCAGACGGCCTAGCAGGTATAATGGCAAGGGTCTGGGCAATCAGTTCTGACTGCTAACCATGTCTGTAAAGTGTCTTTCTCTCTGAACTGCTTGTACAATCATTGACAGTATACTTACTTTCATTTCTGCTAATGCAACTGAAAAGAGCATTCTGTAAATTAAAGAAAAACAAACAAATTAACAAATAGAATTTCTAATTTTATTCCATTTTAGAATTCTATGGAAATCAGGATATCATACTTTTTAAATTCTTTCCTAAGTCCAAGGCTGAAACATAGACACTACAAAATGACTTTCTGGTTAAAAGAGTAGCCATCATCTAACACTGGTAGGGATCACTCTGAGCTATAAACTGACATTAGAGAAGCAAGCAAAGCTTGTGTGAAGGTATATGTGTGGAGGGGATTGTGGTATATTTATTTCATTTTTTCTTGTAGAATATGAAATATTTTCTAGAAAATAACATAATAAAGGACACTCAGAGACACACATTGTTTCCTGTAACCATTGCATTTAGAGTTAGTGTGACCTCAGACATTACCTCTCTAATTGTTCTCAAACATGACTGTGCAGTGGAAACACCCACACTTTCCGGCCAAACCCAGATAACAGAAATCTACATTTACACAAGTTTCAAACATAGTTTTCATTTAGTCTTCTTGTGACCAGAGTTTGGGAAATTCCCTAGCTTTCTACAGAAGGGAAGCACCCGCTCAGTAGAGGAAAGATACTGTACCAGGCCCCAGAAGCTGTCGAAAGCAGAGCCTGACATCAAAACCAATGCTTCTAGGAGTCTCAGATTTTTAGCCATTGCTTAAAAAGTAAGAGAAAACAAGACAAAAACTCCTTGTCCAAAACCATTTGGGTATTCGGGGCTTGTCAGCTGTGAGTTAGAGTCACTGATAACTGGAAGAGAAAAACTGAAACAAATGAGCATCCATAAAACATGGAGGTAAATCAGATGTTCCCTACTGTCAGCTCCAGCTAAGTGACTGGGATTTAGCTCGGCACAGTGTTACATGCTTATTATTTCAGCACTTGGGAGACTGAGGCAGGAGGATCTTGAGTCTGAAGCCAGCCTGAGCTACACAGTGAGCTTTGAGAACCTGTCTCAAAAACCATGAGAGAGGCCAGGTAGGTGGCACACACCTTTGATCCCAGCATTTGGGAGGTAGAGGCAGGTGGATCTCTGTGAGTTCGAGACCAGAGTGGTCTAAAAAGAGAGTTCCAGGATAGCCAGGGCTACACAGAGAAACCCCGTCTCAAAACAAAAACAAAACAAAACAAAAAACCCAACCAAAAACAAAACAGCAACAACAAAAATAAAACTAAAGGGGGAAAATACAAGAGAAGAAAAAGATAAACAATTAAAAAGGACCAGTGTTACCACCTGGAAATGTAGCTTCAAAGATTTTCTAGGCATGGTAGCCACTGCCTGTGACCCAGCACTTCGGAGAAGCTCAGGCGGGAGGTTTGTCACTCATGTGAAGCCAGCTTGAACTACAGAGTAAGTCTCAGATCAGTTTAGGCTACAGTGTAAGACTATGTTCAAAGGGCCAAAAGAAAACAGTCTGTCTACGTTGTTGGTGAAGCCACATTGCACTTACTTTCTCTACCTAAAAATACTCTGTTATAGGAACAGGCCACAGTGAAGTTACTCGTTTAAAGAAAAAATAAGTAAGTCAACAAACAAACAAACCCCAAGCCTCATGGGAAGGAATAATGAATTCATCCAGCATGAGTTATTTCTGCTAGAGCTCATAGATAATATAAATAGTGGAAAAGAAAATATACACTCAGTGTTCTTCAACAGTAAGCTTATTTTTATCTCTCTTCACCCATGTTCCTTTGTGTTATTGTGACTTTTCAGTTACCCATCTCAGATAACCTTCCACTAGGGTTCATCAGCCCCAGGGACATTTATAAAATAAAAAAGCAATATCAATATTAAAACATAGTCTGCAAAGAAATAGCACTTATCAGGGGTGATTTTGCCTCCGAGGGGACACTTCATACCTGAAATCATTTTCTGCTATCAAAAGTGGGGTGGGTAGGCATTAGTTAGCATCTAGTGAATAGAGGCCATAAATGTTACTATGTACAGGCCAGATGGATGTCCCTGGTCTCTCAGGATCCAGATGGCAATGTCAATCATACCAATTCTCAGGAACTCTTCCTTAAGGCTTATTATTTTGTTCGAACTAGATTTTAAAAATTTGATCTTATAAGTAAGAAAAATATCACATCTGTGTCAGTCTTCTGACCACTTAGCTTAAGAGAAAGGCACTAAAGGAAATAAAGTCTCAATTATCAGAGATCATCTAATTCAATGTCCTTACCTGACTGCAGCCACAGACTAAGGACAGAAGGGAGAAAGAGCTGCAGAATCCAGTCTTCCTCACATGGCAAACAATGGCATGCAGTCAACTTTTGCCTGATACTTGTTTATAAAGTTTTACTGAAGCACAGTCACACCCATTTGCTTATATATCTTATATGGCTATGTCATGCTATCCATGCTATGATGGCAGAGTTGGGTAGACAAAGACCATATGGTCTGCAAGCCTAAAGTGGACAATAAACTGGCCCTTTGCAGATAGTTTGCAAACTGCTGAAGAAAAAGAAGTACAAAGCTGTCTTTCCTGATGTCACTTGCAGAGTACAGAGATATCGCCCAAGCAACTATTATTTCACTTAATGTCGAGGATAGACCTTTCATACATAGGTCTTCCTGAAAATGTTGACATTTTACACAGAAGCATCATTAATATTAATAAATACTACCTCTACATCTTTACTCATTCTATGGTTTAAAAATATGTCTGTCTGGGGCTGGAGAGATGGCTCAGTGCTGTTCTTCCAGAGGACCCAGGTTCAATTCTCAGCACCCACATGGCAGCTCACAACTATCTGTTACTCCAGTTCAGAGATCTGGCACCCTCACACAGACACACATGAAGGTAAAACAACAATGTACATTAAACAAATAAATAAACAAATCATTTAAAAATAAAAATATGTTCTGTCATTTAAGTGAAGTAGATGAACTCATCAAACTTCTGCTACATCCATTTTGATTTTACAGACTGATCACATTTGGCTTTGATAAAAGATTCCTACATTTGTTATAAGTAATTCTTCATCCTTTTTTAAAGTCAGGCTGTCCTCAAACTCCTATTCTCCCATTTCAAGTTTCTAAGTGCAGGGGTTAACAAGGTATGTCACCATGCCTGACTATCAGTAACTCTTTTAGCTGCTTGAGCTATTGTTGATTATTAATAGGACTTAAGACATATGTAGGAGTTATAGCATCAGCTCAGAATCACTTCATTTTTTAAATCATCTATTCGGATGTCTGAGCAAGTCTTTTAAATAATGTCTGATCGCCATCTGGTGGCAAGTGCAGGAAGTAAAGGTTTATATGAACTAGGGTGGCGCCTTTCTGCAACCACAGCCATGGCACCTCCCCTGAACCCTCCAGCAAACTTGAGAACAGACAAAAGCTACAATGGTACTGAAGTGAGGGTGTACCACCACCTCAGAAACCCAAGGAACACTGTGTACTGGGACTGACAGGATGACCCTACTGAAGAAAGCACTGTCACCCAGTACAGGTGAGAGCTTTTGACTCATTGGCAGTCTTACCTGCTTGAAGACTTTCTCCTTAGGCTGGGGATGGGCTCCCCCTCCTGGTCCCAGTGTGTCTCCAGCATGTTGCTAGCAGTGCACTTGCTCAGTGTGTTCTAAGTCTATGTGGATTTCTCATCTCACACACTAGACCACCCCGTGGCTAAATCACTGAGGAAGTTCCTTAGACACACTGGTGAATCAGGACAGCTCAGTGTGCAGCACCAGCCCAGTAAGTGTTAGGTAATCGGATGAGAGACAGACACAGAGACAACTGCAGAGCTCTGTCCTAAGAACCCAGAGTTCATTACTAACTAAGATAGACTTAGGAGACAATTTTTTTTTTAGTGGCCTCCAAAGGGAAGTTATACTTTTATTTAAATTTTTTTTTTTTTTGAGACAGGGTCTCTCTACATAGTTCCGGCTGTCTTGGAACTCACTAAAGTAGATCAGGGAGCCTCAAAGTCACAGATCTTTGCCTGACATTGCCTCCTGAGTCCTGGGACAATACCACAACCTGGCAGTAGATAATTTTTTTTTTGGTGTAATAGCCAGTGAGAGATGTTGAGAAAAAGAAAAGGGTAGACAAGATCTGTTGTTGGCTTTTAGTTGATTATATCTGGGAAGACTGTACTCAGTAACTCAGCAAGAAGTTGAAGAAAGATGTCACGTGTCTGTTTTGGAGTATGTGTGTGTGTGTGTGCGCGCACATGTGCATACATATATGTGTGTTATTTTATGGGGAAAGGATAACAGTGAATACCAGAAAAATCAATAATTTGGATGTTCAGGCGTGGTGGTGCATGTCTTTTTAATAGATCTCTGTCAATTTGAGGTCATCATGGTCTTCGTGGCAAGTTCCAGGTCAGCCAGGGCTACACAGTGAGATCTTGACTCAAAAAGGAAGTTAGTAAAGAAGATTCTGGAACCCTCATTAAACAGGGGTAATTAAAGTCATGGGGCCTGACTAGGGAAGTGGCTCAGTGGTAGAATGTGATACTCTAGGTGCAACTCTTAGTTCCACAAGACAATTAACAACAAACTATAAGAAGAAGAGACACCCAGTAGAAGACCATTTAAGATGCAACAAGATCACAGGTAAGTCTAACATGACCAGGCCCTTGGGGATATGCTTGCTCAGCTAAGGTAAGAACTGGAAAGAAAATGAACCAGCAACAAAGAGATGAAATAGGAGTTACTAAATGACAGACACACAAGTGCAACCCCGGCAAGTCTTACTGTTGTAAGCCAGTACTGCAGGACCTAAGAGGTTTCGCTCTTTTTGGAGCTCATCAGCTGCAGGTAACGGCTCAGGTCTGGTACTTGTACCTACATGGAGATCCACCATTCCTAAAGCTGCAGCCACAGCGTGTTATTACTACACCCAACCACTCTTGCCATTTCCTCAGCTTAACTAACACACACTTTCTACTTAGGTCCTTGAGGATTTATGAAGGCAAAGGGTCACCTGATTCTTGTGTATGTTTAGGAGAAAGCATATACACGCTGGGGATGGAGCCAGAGGCCCTGAGCCACATCTCCCGTCTGTGTTATTTCACTAAAATAGCTAGAACCTGAGTGGGCGAGGGACATCACAGCTGTCCAAAGCTCTGGCTGTGACCTGCCACACCAGAACCACTGCAGCAGACTGCCAGGCCACCACAGCTTAGGGACCCTGTCCCTAAGTGGCTGGTGAGCACTGCTGGACCTCCCCTCACTGTTCCCTTAGACCACTTCCCAACTCCCTTTCTTTATGCCTCTAACACAACGTAAATCTAGAGCCAAGCTTAATTTTAGGAAAAGGAAAAAAAAATGTGACACAAACACATTCAAGCATACAGTTTACTGTAACACTTTCTGAGGATACAGTACAACCAACCCTAGCAGACATATACAGACACACACTCAACATTGGCACCCAGGGGCAGAGTGAACTGCATGCTAATTGACCACAGTGGTAAAGGTTGGTGGAGGGCTATATATACACATTTCCTTTCTATGTATAAAACATCACTGATAACTTCAGGAACTTGGTGACTTGATTATATGCTATTCTGAACTGTGAACCATGTGAATATTCAAAAACGGTGCAGGTAGTTTTACACATACCTGCACCTTGTCATGTCTAGCTATGTGCTGGCAGTGATGCAGACAGAACTGTGACTAGGGCTCACCTCTGGCTGTGATCTAAGAGCCACTGTGCTACCTTTACCTCAGCATTCTCCCAGAACTAGTAGCTGTCGGCAAAACAATTTAGTTGCATTAGTAATTATTTAACCCAAAACTTTTGTCTTAAATGTTTTAAATTATTGTTTCATTATCTTATATGTATGAGTATTTTGTCTGCGTATATGTATATGCATCACACGAATGCCTGCCTGGTGACCCTAGGGTGTCAGTTCCTGTGGGGAAATAGTTGTGAACCACCATGTGGGTGCTGAGAATCAAACTCAGGCCCTTTGCAAAAGCAACAAGTGCTATTAATCACTGAGCCAACTCTCCAGCTCCTTAAACCTTTTAAAATTATTGACTTATTTGTTTATTATGTTCACAGTGTTCAGACTGCCTGTTATGTCTGCAGGCCAGAAGAGGGTACTAGGTTACATTATAGATGGTTGGAGCCACCATGTGGTTTCTGGGAACTGAACTCAGGACCTCTGGAAGCAGTGCTCTTAATCCCTGAGCCATCTCTCCTGCCCTAAACCTTTTCTCTTTTCCTTCCTTTCTTCCTCCCTCCCTCCCTCCTTCCCTCCCTTCCTTCCTTTCTAAAGGCCTATCTTCTGAGAACTACCTCTCCCTGGCTTTTGCTCATTGTCACCTTCTTTAAAGAAAGCCATCAAAAAGTTAGACTGAAAAGGAAGTAAGAGACAGGAAAACGACTGTCTTGGAGCCTGTAAGGAAAGCCTAGAGCAGAAGCTGAGGGAGCATGGAGGGCTGAAGGCAGCTGTAGTACTGGACTTGAGTGGTGTGAATAGCAAATAGGAAGATCCCATGCTAGGATAGTGTTGGGGACATCTGACTTTAAGGTATGACATGAATCTACAGATCCTGTACTGAAACTCATAAGCCATCACCAGGTCTCTGGACATTTCATTACCCTCACACCATTTTAACAATGTTTGTTCTGATAATCAAGGAAGAAATTAACAATAACCAAAAAATTCCAAACTGGTATCCAGAAGAAAAGGCTCACAGACAAATTGTGGACAAAGACAGTGCAAAAAACTACTCCTCAGCCAGCACACACTACACTGGCTGTGCTATGGCTTACATCGTCTGTTCAGACTCTTGTGGAGTATTATTTTAAGATGTGTTACCTTTGTTTATGCTGTGGAAAATTTGTTTAATGATGAAAAGATGTGTTGCATTCTTTTTTTGTTGCATTTGTTTAACTCTATGAAGCTGTGTTACTTGGCCTGTCTAAAACACCTGATTGGTCTAATAAGGAGCTGAATGGTCAACATCTAGGCAGGAGAGGCATAGGTGGGACTCCCAGGCAGAGAGAATAAACAGAAGGAAAGCAAAGGAGAAAAAGAGGAGGATTCCAGGGGCCAGCCACTCAGCTACACAACCAACCACAGAATAAGAAGTAAAGAAAGGTATACAGAATAGAGAAATATAAAAACCCAGAAGCAAAAAGTAAATGGGATAATTTAAGAAAGCTGGCTAGAAACAAGCCAAGCTAAGGCTGGGCATCCATAAGAAAGAATGTCTCCATGTGATTATTTGGGAGCTGGGTGGTGGGGCCCCAAAGAGTTAAAACAAAAACAAAAGCAACATCTGACCTTGGTTGCTCTGAATGTTATTTCTGGGTTCTAGTACTGTATATACCATGAGGCTTATCATGATCTATCCCATACTTCCAGGACCACCATGCTTGTGAAAAAATTCAGGAAAATCTAGGATTGAGAATGCCCATAGCATGTGAATGTGATTCTGTGGGGATAATCAAGTTAAAGGTTGTTTTTGGTAGCTCTTAGAACAAAACTTGGTGATCTCACTCAAAGATATATAATTCTCAAAAAAAAGTGTTGCCTAAAAAAATTTTTTTACAATTATTTGTATGTGTGTTTGTATGTATATATGCATGTGTGTGGGTGAGTGTGTACCACAGCATGACTATAGAGTCAGAGGTCAACTTACAGAAGTAGGTCCTTTGTCTACTTGCTTGTTTAACAGCAAGCATCTCTTTCCCGCTGAGTCACCTTGCCAACCCAGAAGTACTTTAAGTACAAAGGAGGTACCCTTTCCAGAGGGTTTTTTTTTTTTTTTTTTTTTTTTTTTTTTCAGTCAGTGATCAAGTGAGAAAAAGACCATCAGCCGGATCTCTCATTCTTAGCTGAAATTCCCTATGTAAGAATTCATACAAGGTATGGTTGTACACATCTTCATTATCAGCAGTTGGAGGCAGAGGCAAGCATATCTCTGTGAGTTTGAGGCCAACCTGGTCTGCATATTGAATTCTAGACCAGCCAGGACGACACAGTGAGACCTTGTCTCAAAAGACAAACAAACACTTTTAAAAAATCATGATTTCTTAAATATGATATATGATATATGATGCACATGCAGCGTGTGTGGGGTGCACCAGGCAGGCAGTGAGTACAGGGGCAATGCACATAAGATGTGAGGACAACCTCTGGTAGTGATTCTCACCTTCCACCTTGTTTGAGGCAGTTTCTGGTGGTTACTTAGTTGCATACATCAGGCTAACTGGGGTGTGAGGTTTTCCCATTTTGCCATGGTAGTACTAGAATTACAGACATGTATGCTCCTGTGCTGGCTTTATCTGTGTATTCAACCTCAGGGCCTCATGTTTCCACAACCAGCATTTTACTCACTGAACTGTCCTCCAACCCCACTGCATTTTTAGTCAGCATACAAATAGGCTTTCACTGTGACAGTGCCATATGCAGGTACATGCAAATACATTTATGTATCATTATATCTTACTTTTACTTGTCCCCCTAGCCAGTCAATCCCGTCTCTCCTCTCCAACTATCATAATATTGCACTATTGCCTGAATTGTTTTTGGACATGGAATTCTAGGTTGATAGCTATTTTCTTTCAGAACTATGTAAACATTGTCTTCTGGCTTCTTTTGTTGCTGCCGAGAAATCAGCTGTTGGTCATCTTTGAAAAAGAAGATTTTTTAACACTTCTTATTTCCTTTTTTTCTTTTAAAGATGTATGTCTATGTGGACAGGATCTCTTGTATCCTGGGATGGCTTAAACTCACTATCCAGCTGAGTATGACCTTGACTCTTCCTCCTTTACCCCAGAAGCACTGGGCCCAAAGAAGAGGGCCATGACCCCAGCTTTCTAGGCTTTTATTTCTTCAATTAAAACTTGAGTAAATTCTTTCTCAGCTTTACTTGCTTTGTGTATTTTGGGCTCTCTCCCTCCCTCCCTCTCTCTCTCTCTGTTTTTGGAGATAGGGTTTCTCTGTCACTTTGGAACTGTCCTGGAACTTGCTCTGTAGACTATGCTGGCCTTGATTGAACTCATTATCTCTGTGATGAGTTCACCACCACTGCCTGGCTAGGATACTGTTTCTTAATCATATTAGATTTTTATGGATTGCATGTGATCATTTCTATAGCAGAAATACCTTGAGGTCTAATTCTATTCACTGTTGTCCTTGCTGGCTCTTGTCTGGCGACCTTGTTTGCTCATGAGTTTTGTGATTTTTTTTTTTTTTAACTGTGAATTGCTTATTTTCCTTAGAATTTTATCTGTGAAAGTTTTAAGTCTGGAATAAAAGTCCATTTCTGCAGAGAGGATCTGTGTTACTTGTCTTAGGCATTAAGGCAGGACTACCTGCCTTTAGTATGCATTTAGTACCATTTTTGATGCATTCTCAGCTGGAGATTTTCTAAGAGAGGCTTTACATGAACAAGGCTTCAAACTCAAGTTATTAATATCAGTTTTCAAGAGAAACAACATTGAGAGAAGAAATGTATTCCTCTACAAAAGAAAGAGGTGGACACATTTTTTGTCACCCCAAATTGCAAGTGTAGCCTCTTTGGAACCAAATTTGTTGGTGAGAAAGGGAAGAGAACTCACTTGGGGTTTCTATCTTCAGTCAGTACCAAAACCTCTTCTTTGACTTCCAAGAGACGATAAAGCTATGAAAATCAACTCAGCAAATGTCAATGTCCTCAAACCTAATGCCTTCTCGGTGCCTTTTTTCTCTAGATCTCTGTGCCCACTTAGTTTCGGTTTATGCATTCCACTGATTCTCTCCAGCAAATCAAACTAGCATTTTAAACTCTTTACACCTATAACGTAGGTCTAGATAATATGTCTGCCCTAATGCCAAGAGATAAGGAGCTATATAGTACCTTTAAGCACAGGACAATAGTAAATGTATTTCAGGACACTAGGCTTAAACGATTAGTTAATTATTCTATACCTTTGAACATGGTCTTCTATATCCAACCCATCAACAAACTTTTTTAGTGATTCTTCATTTAAATCTCTAACTTCCTCCCCTCTACCCTTTTTTGAAATGTTGATTCTTTAAAAAGTTGGTTGCTTTTTTTATTTAAGTATACAGAATCCTTAATGTCTCTTTGGCAATGGAATATAATAGCATTTACAACTACAAAAAAGTTACTTTTGTTTATGTACCATGCACACATAGTTAACTCACACAATTCTTTACCACTCAGCACTCTAATGAAATAAACTACCTGACATTATAGGAACACATACACACACACACACACACACACACACACACACACACACACACACACACACGCTTACTTTTCATTTAAGATCTCTGCACTCGGGAGATAGAGGCAGGTGGGATCTCTGTGAATTTGAAGCCAGACCAGCATACATAATAAATCCCAGGCCATCCAGGGCTATACAGTGAGATTGGCAAGGTCTGTCCTTCTCTTTGCCCTTGCATGAGCCATATGCATTTTTTCCTAGCATGCCTTTGGTTCATAGTCTTATTAACCATCTACACCAATTTATTGCTGTTTTGTAAAGTTTTTTCTGGAACTCCCAAAATACCAGGTGTAGTTATAATTTACTAAGTACTCATACTTGAAGTATGTATTTTAAATAATAGTTTTAGGTTTATTTATTATATTTTATATGTATAAGCTTATGTATGTATGTGTACCATCTGGGGAGGCCAGAAGAGGGTGTCAGGGAAGAGTTCTGTATGGCCATGAGCTATCCTGTGGGTTCTGGGAATTGAACTCAAATCCTCTGAACTGCTGAGACATCTCTCTAGCCCCAGTATATATTTTAATTAATGTGACTTAATTAGATACAGTCCTTTATTAATGAAGTTAAGCTATAAACAGTTTAACTAAAAATTTGTTTTGTTTTGGGATAGGGTCTCACTATGTATCTCTGGCTGGCCTGGAACTAGAAGAGATCTATGTCTCTGCCTCCAGAGTGCTGGGATTAAAGGTGTGCACTACCATGTTCAGCTAGATTTTGGGGGTTTTATTTGTTTGTTTTGGTTTGTTTGCTGAAAGGTTTATTTATGTGTATGGGTGCTCTATAGAGAGCATCCGAAGAGGGCGCCAGATCTCATTACAGATGGTTGTGAGCCACTATGGGGTTGCTGGGAATTGAACCCAAGATCTCAGGAAGAACAGCCAGTGTTCTTAACCTCTTAGCATCTCTCCAGCCCCCTCAGCTAGGTTTTTAACTTAGGTCTGACTCTGAAGTCTGTGCTTTTTCTAGTTAGATAAAACTGCCTCTCAGAATTCCATTGTTGATGTTTATTAGGAATCAGACTGTAAAATCAGATGTAGCAATGCTTCACATTTAACTGGTTTGAGTGAAACAGAATCTTAAGTGGCACTGTAATTTATAAACTTTATTCATTTAAGTAAATTTCCTTGGAAATCCCCTTAAAGGAACCAGGAACAGTTTTCCAATAAAGACAACAAGCTCTTCCGAATCTCTACTCAAACCACCTAAGATCTGTCCTTCAGGGTAAATGTGGCTCCTGAAACCACAACATGTAGGGATTCATCCTACGGTCACCCAAGGCTAAGAAAAAGGTATTAAAGGCCCAGTGTGCAAAACTTATCTGATGTTAACAGAGACCAGCAAGCTAAAATAGGCTATATTATACCAAATTTAACCAATTCACAAATGGCCCTATCTCTAGACCTAGCTTCAGTTGTGATTTGCTTTGGGTATGTAATACAGAACCCACAGAACCAGTTTCCTGAATTAAAGTGTTATTGCCTCTCATTATTTCTAAATAATATGTAAGAAATCAAACTGAGTTTTGAATTGTACTGAATAATTTCAGCTTTAACACAAACATAAGGAACAGACACATCCTATAGACTTTTGAAAAATAGTTGGTTAATTAATTCTAGGCCAGATAAAGACAGGCAGGCAGGAAAACAATCTGTTCTTATCTCTACTGTAGCACAGTGTTTATCTCTCTTACCTTTCCTGTCTCGTCCTTCATCAACACACATTGCAGACTTCCTAGGGCAATGCAGAAATCCAAACAAGAGAAGAAGCACTAAAGTAATGGAGGACAGGCTACAGGAGGTGGACAGTGTCAGACACCATGTGGAAGAGAAGAAGGAATTGTCAGAATTAGCCAATGATCATTTCAAAGGTAGAGGCGAGAAAAACACCGAAAAAGGCCTTCCACCTCTTTATAGCAGGCTCTTTTCAACAAGAACAGAGGGAAGCTGAAGTTAACTTGGAAACTTGTCTTCAGAGACCAGATGTAACTTAGCCAACAGAACAAAGGGACAAAGGATAAGTAAGACTCTGCAGTCTAAAAATGTTAATGAAGAGACATAATTATAACTTGGAGAAAGGAAAAAATAACCAGAACTTTAATATAGAAGCAGCCAGGAATTACTGTTTCTCCCAAATACATAGACTGTTAATAGTATCCTCACTGTTTAGATAGTAAGGTGATGAAGGAGACATGCAGTTAAGTCTCTTAATTACATGACCTTACACTCTGAAATGTAATACAAGTGTCACACTTAATGGTGAGGTTCTAGAAAATGGACACCCAAAGGAGTTTTGCACATTTGCACAAGGCAAACTACCTCCTTTACTCCCACGCAACTATTTGCCCATTAGGGAACGCCACACTGGAAACCCATCCTGGGAGACAAGGGTTCAGATCTGTAAGGCTTCCTAAATGCAGGTGTTGAAGTGTGAAGTGCCCATATTAGCAGTTTGATTTTTCTTAGTTTACATTTCTTCTTGAGACAGGCAGTTTATAAAATTTAATACCAAGATGGGTTCATAGATGGGAAAGGGGCAAAGAGGACACAGAACTGTGAAAAATGATTTCAGAATCTTAGCACAACTAGTGGCTTTGTTAAGAAAATATTACAGCTGAAATCTTTGAATGAGATATTTAAAGCATTTCTTTAAAATTAATACTTAATTTTAACAAACCTCAAAGTCAAAACATTTTAGAGACAGTAAAAGATGTTTTTATCAAGGCTAAAATTTCTGCAAGTTAGAACATATTTTGTTTAAAAATGAATTTTTTTAATTTAAGTGATTTTTGTCAGTTCTGAGAACACTGGAATAGTCTACCCAAATTTTTTAAATAAGACACATACCTCATATTCTTTTCTGCAAACTTTGGAAATATCATTCTTTGAAGATGCCTAAAAGCAAACAAAAATTTTCATTTATTTACTATGCATGCTATTTATTTTGTATAGGACAGAAAGGAACACAAAGTAGTACATGTTAATTGTTGGTATAATATTCTTTATTTCATCAAGGAAAACCTTATACTCAAATATTTAGAATTTCCTAAAATAAACAAATCTTATGTAATGTTTTAAAACAAATAGCACCCCAGGACTTACTCAATATGCAGGAGCTCCAGCCTAAGTTTTATGGTTTTAATCTCATATAACAACATGGTTCTTTTGTTATTTTGGAAACTAGATGACTTTGAAGGAAATGTAAATCAGAGGCCTTTTAAAAAGCTCCACTCTAGTGAATTTTCTTGTGAAGCTCTGCCAGGGCACTTTTTGCTTTTTTTCTTTAACCCTTCATATCCAACACTTTATACTGACTATCTTGAGCCAATTTTCTCAGAAAAGTACCACATATATTGGAGAAGTCAGCGAAAGAACATAGCACTCCAGCAGGCAGTAAACAAGTTACTTCTGGTATTTCTCAACAGTGTATGGAGAAGGCAGTGTTCCCTCTATTGCCCAGAAGACTGATCTCACCATAACAAGTTCCTCATCATGGAGAAGGATGTGCATCTGTGCAAAACAAGGCAAAGCAAATCTGTTGCCAAGTGGTTTTCTTCAACCCATCACCAGGCTCAGAGTAGAGACACTGTTGGGGAAGCACGGGAGCTCATCCCTTGTTTCTCTTCCTCCTAATCCTTCACCTAGTCCCATGCGAGTTATAACAAAGTAGCTGGTAAGGATGGGGGAGGCTGGGTTGGGTTGGGGGCTAGAAGAAGAATGGGTTGGCAACTGCTTTATGTCCCCAGGATTTTAGTTCAAATCCCACATAGCTCAACTTTGCCTCAGTGTTTGGAGGAGAGCAGCAGATTGCCAGGCCGTGTGCTGCCCAAACATTGCAGAGCAGGCTTAGCACAGTGTTGTGTATAAAAGTGAAGGTGGGGCTGGTGCTGGCTCCCGCCTAGAATCCCAGCACACACAAGGCAGAGGCAGAACTGCTGTGAATTGGGACCTGTTTGATCTACATAGGAAGTTACTGGCCAGCCAGGACCACACAAAGACTCTTTCACAAACACAACAAACAAAGATTTCAGCCACAGAAGTGAAGGTAACATTGCCATCTCACATATGGTCTTTAGAACAGGCTTCCAGCTATGTTTACAGGTTAGTTTAAATAACCATTTAAACGGCTAGCTTCCCAGTTAAGTGCACACCCACCACTTGGAGTAGAGAGCCCAGGAAGCCAATGTTACCCATCTGAGAAACTCCTTAAAAACATGCAGGGAAGAACTCAGGGGTCTACCAGAATTTGTAGCACAGACACACCTACCAAAGAGAAGCCACAGCTTAGCTTTGGATAGGGCACGTGCTCAGAGCAAAGCCACGGTGAAAAAGAGAAGGAAGACAACACAAAATAAGCCAGCTGGATCACTGCTTTCATCCAACGATACCCTTGATTCACATGACCATTTGGAGCTACACTGACTCATGTCCTCTACAAAGGATGAAATGCCTTGACTGCAATAAACTCCCCTGTGTTTGGCGGACTGGAGAGATGGCTTAGCGGCTAAGAACACTAGCAGCTCTACCAAACAACCCAGGTTCAATTCCTAACACCCACATGTTGGCTCACAATCATCTGTAACTTCGGTTCCAGGGGATCCAATTTCTCCTTTGGCCTTCACAGGCACCAAGTACACATGTGGTACACAGATATACAAGCAGGCAAAATACCCATACACATAAAATAAATTTAAGACAGGAAAAGAGTAAGAGAAGGTTGAAGATTTTACATGAAGTGGCCTCAACTGAGACACAAGCCTAATGCCAAATGTTCAATTTCTGTAGGTCACCTCTCCAAAGCTATGAAGTAGACAGAGTCCCAAAACTGCATAGCTAAACCTCAAACTGTACTCTATCATGCTTAATAGCCTGGTTGTCAGGTGTTACCTGCTTACATGCCTGTCGACACTCCAAGCCAATAGCCAGTTCACAGCAGCCTAAGCCAACCCAGCCATCGGACTTCTTAAACACACCTGAAAAGCAAAATGTTCAAATGCTTTGGTCTAAGTATCAATGAGGTACAAATAGTATATAAAACTAATAGATATTATTACAAGGCAAAGTAAATGTCCATGAGAAAACTAGTTCAGACAGCAGGGCCTCAAAATGATTATGTATCTCCTCTGGCCCTTACTCCCAATGATGTCAGTTTCCTTGGGGTACCACACTATATAACCATCAGGCCCTTTGGTTTTATCCTTTTTTGTTTGCCCTGAGCTTGGTCATTCTCAGTCTTGGGTAAAACAGCATGTCTATGAGAGGGCATGCAAAGTAAGGAAAGCCAGGGAGAAAGGCCTTTTCCTGATTTCATATTGTGAATCACATACAAATATTCTGATGCAATTTAAGCAAACAGGCAAAAAAAAAAAAAAAAAAAAAAAAAAAAAAAAGAGAGAGAAGCTTTATGTTTATGTTTTGTGTTAAAATATTAAATATGTAGAATAGCATACAACTCATCTCATTTCAAAACTGATACATAGAAAATATGCAGGATCAATATCTATGAGTCAGTCCTGGCTTTGGCGGGCACACCTAATCATTCAAAATAACTTTGTATTATTCTGGCTTTGTTTGCTTCCTGGTATTCAGGCACTCTCACTCTCAGAACAGTGAACAGTATTCTTAGAATAGTGAACAGTATCTGCATGGATCATAAGCTATGTGAGCTGTTACTCATAATGCAGTACATTGCTATCTCCATACATCCAGTAACCTTAGAAAACAAAATTATTCAACAAGCTCTTTCATTTTTTAATCTCTCACTGTATACAAGCTACTCTATTACATGCTACAAGGGCTATGAAATTACAAAGCAGATAAAATATATAAGAAATAGCCCATCATGGAGACTATAGTTTGATCTGAACAGGAGTGCACTGCTCAATTTGTTTGCAATGCAGATTTCAGAGAGAACAACACTTTTTACAAGCTCATATTAGTTTTTCCTAAGCATTGGCTTTAACTAGGGCTGGAAAATGAGCTTCAATTCCAGAAGACCATGAATGTCAGGCTACAGAATTTCGGCTTCATTGTAATGAAAGCAGAAATTTCTGAGATATTCTTTTTAAAGGAGATGAAAAAGACAGATATAAAGTGCTGAAACATTAATCATAAGTTTGTTATTGCATTGTTTATTATTATATAATATTCTACCCAAGAGTGTAGTAACAAAGACTTGAACTAGGAATAGAAAAGACAGATACAAGATCTTGCACAGGGTATGTCAATGGAACTAGAAAGTAAAAGCAATCTAAGGTTATTTTCAGGTTTCTGGGCTAGTATCTTTCTACTTAAGATGTTCCCTGAATGCTGAGATCTAGGCCCCATGATGTTGATTAATCATAAACACCAAATTCCCTTCCTAGGGCCAACTAGTTAACAACTTACCTGTCCAGTGGAGAGAGAGGATGGGGAGTTCTACATTTTAGAACAACCATGTCCTTAAGAGGAAGTGAAAGCAGAGGAATGAGCCTAAGGTCTAAAGCCAGGGTACTAATAAAGGAGGTAGTAGTCAATAAAACCATGTGTTACAGGAAACTCAAAGAGCACACTGTTCTAGAATATTATTTAACTATCTAAAGTTGTGTTACATTTGTTTTTTGATACAGAATATTATTGTAACTGTATAAAGTTGGGCTACATTTGTTTATGCTGCATTTGTTTATGAAAAGACGTGTTGCTGTTTCATCTTGCCTGCAAGGCAGAAGCAAAATACCTGCCCCAACAAGGCAAAAGGGGAGTACTAACTCCTGAAAAGTTGTCCTCTGAACACACAGGTGCCATGGTGTGTACATGCGTCCATATATACATGTACATGCATGTGTGCATATGCACTCATACAATGAAATAATAAATAAATCATTTTTAAAAGCCTACATACAAATCAGATTTAGGACTATGACACAGATTTTATGTTAATAAAATAAGTTTACTTACCTGGCAAAGATGAATTCATACAACTCCAAATTTCAACCTGAAATTGTAATCACCAAAATGATTTTATGCAAATAACTAGCTTCTAAACATGACAATTTCTACACAAATTATGCACAGTTAATTGGATTATGGCTGGGACCATATAGTTAATGTCCTAGTGCTAAATCTATATTTAAAAAAATAATAATAAAAGCTGAACCAGTGAGATGGTTCAGTGGTAAGGGAGATGATATCAATCCCTGGGACCCTTGGACTGTCATGAAAGGAGCAAACCACCTACACACACTGTACTCTGACTTCAATGCACTTGCCATGGTGTACACGCATAACACATGCACACACACACAAAGTGTAAAAATGAGAACTACTGCATATGCTTTTCTCATTTTTCCATTCAAAAGTACTAGGAATAAGACAGGTTTCATGGGTTATTTATTAAAGTTACCATTTCCAAGTGCACTGAAAGTGTCTCCTGAGCAATGTAAGAAGTCAGAACTCCCTGACCTTCAGCTTCTTCCCTCTTCCACACAGCAGAGGCCAGTGTATCTAAAGAAGTTCTCTCACATAAGCTTGTGCTCTCTCGGCCTGGCCCACATACATTCCAAACAATGAAAGCAGCCCAAATCCTAGAGACACAGACTTCCTGATGCAGACTTCAAGCAGTGTATCAATAATAGTGCACCAGAAAATGGAGCATTAACAGTAAGTCACATATTTCCCCTTACCTCAAATTCAATTTTCTAAAATTCAAATAATAGAGTTCATAAAATTAGTCGAAACATTGATAAAATTCTAAATGAAATACTACAGTGAAATACACAATATGTATTCACTTATAAGTAGACATTAGATGTAAAGCAAAGGATAATCAGGACTACAATCCACAGCTCCACAGAAGCTAGGTAACAGGGAGGACCCTAACAGGAACACACGGATCACCGGGGGAAGGGAAATTAGATGAGATCTATGGGGTAACTGGGAACAGGAGGGGGTAGTAAGGGAGAGGGGAGGGGGTGGTAAGGGAGGGGGAGGGGAGATGAGAACATGAGGGAACAGGATGGTCAGGGTGGGGGAAGGATGCAGTGGAAGAGCAATAAAAGATATCTTAATGGAAAAAGTCACTATGGGGTTTGGGAGAAAACTGTGCTAGGGTAATTCCCAATAATCCACTAGAATGACCCCAGCTACAACTCCTAGCAATAGTGGAAAGGATGCCCAAATTGGTATTCTCCAGTAATCAGATTGGTGAATAAACCAACTATCATCATAGAGCCAGCAACTGATGGAACTAGACACAGATTCACAACCAAGAACCTGACCTAGCTCTAGGAATCAGTCAAAGAGAGGGAAGAGGGAATATATGAGCAGGGGAAGTCAGGATCATGATGGAGAAATCCACAGAGACAGCTGAACCAAGCTTGTGGAAACTCGTGAACTCTAGACCAACAGCAGAAGAGACTCTCGGGGACAGAACTAGGCCCTCCATATGTGGGAGACAGTAGGAGCACGAAACAAACCTGGTATATGAGCTAGCTTGCTGGAGCCCATTCCCCATGATGGAATGCCATGCTCAGCCTTAATGTTTTCGAGAGGGGCCTGGTCCTGTTCCAACCTATTGTGTCAGACTTTGTTGACTCCTCATGAGAGCCCTTACAGGTGAGGAGAATTGGACTGGGGTTGGGCTGGGGAGGAGGTGAGGGGGAGCAGGAGGAGTGGTGGGAGGGAGTACTGTAATGTAAAAGAATAAGTTAATTATAAAAAAAAGACTAGAATACATTTACATGTAAGACTATTTGTACACCTAGGCCCTAAAATAGAAGATAGACAGTGAAAGACACTAATCTATTTAGCAGTTTATCTTAGGTTTAAATCCTTATCACACATTCCAACCACACTTGAGACATTTGATAAATCTGAAAGTAATTTATCAAATTACTGATGACTTCATGTACCCAAAAGCTGTCACAGTGGCATAAGACTCACCATCGCTTCTGGGCAGTAATCTGGGGCTCTCTGCAGCAGGTGTTTCAGTCGGGATTCACTTTTTGAGGAGAAAATCTATTTGAAAAAAAAAAAAGTCAAAAACCTTTGAGACTTTTCTTTTTAAAAAAAGAAGGGATAAAAGTATCATCCTCTAGATATACAAGTTTTCTGGAATGCTTTTGTTTTATGAAGGGCACCTTTGGAGAGCTCTAGATCAAGCTTAGGTAAGATCTATTTTACACACTTGGTCTCATAGGCCAGGCTGGTTTGAATTCAGGGTCCTCCTGCCTCAGTGTCCAGAGTGCTAGCATTACACACCCAGCTTCTGAATCAACATTTCTTATAAGAGTATTTGGTTAATTTTGGAAATAATCAGGAAAAGTCCAATTGCACCAAGTTGAGAATCTTTTCTATTATCCAAAAGTAGAGAAAAACAAGCTAAATAATACTAAATGTTATTTAGTCACTTGTCTCTATAACTAGCAAATATAATTAAAAAGTAATAGGAATTAGAATATTACCATTTTACAATACCTAGTGAAATAATGCATTTAGGCAATAATTATCAACAGTGACTACTAAACATCACATAAAGGGACAGCTAGATCAATTATCTTTCATGGAGAAGACTTGCCAAACAAAACAAAAAAAATCTTCCAGTCTGGTCAAATGTCTGGCTTTATTTCATAAGGCAGATGAAAATCAACTGTGGCTAGTCAGTTTAAATGTAAATCAAGCAAAATTAAATAAAAATAGCAGAATATAGGGACATACACCTGTAATTCCAGCACTTGGACTAGACTAGGCTACATTGACAGTGTGTACTGTCATACACATACACTGGATGTGGTAATATAAACCTATAACCCTAGACCCTCAGAAGCAAAAGGAAGAAGCAGAAGCCATACCTGGTGCATAATGAGTTTGAGCCTAAGTCACATATGGAAGTATGGACTTGACTAAATATGGAAGTAACTAAACTCCTCGGAGAACCTGTTGGGGTTGTTTCTAGGCCGAATTATTTGAGGTGGTCAGAAGATCTACACCTTCTGGTGGCACCACACATAAAAGGACATGGAAGAGGTAAGCTGGCACTTTCTGTCTGCTTGCCCTCTCTCTCACTTGAGTTCATTTCTCCTGAGCCATTCTTTTGATGATGCTAGAACCTACTTCTTCAGAACCCCAATGTGGATTTAAAACTGGCAGCTCTCTCAGACCTCCTTGGGACTCCAGTACCTGACAGAGACTACTGAGACGTCCAGTCTTGTGGACTGAACAGTTACTGGATCCTTGGCCTTTCTGTTGGGAGACAGCCATTGTTGAACTACTCAGACCACAGCCTGTGACCCCTCCCCAAGCACCTCTGTGTGTGTGTGTGTGTGTGTGCGCGCGCACGCTTTCATCCTTTCAATTCTGCTTTAAATCAACCTACCAGTTACTAAGAAACACAGGCAGGCTGGAGAAATGGCTCTGAGATTATGAGCACTGACTGCTCTTCTAGAGGTCTGAGTTCAATTCCCAGGAACCACATGGTGGCTCACAATCATCTGTAATGAGATCTTGTGCTCTCTTCTGGCCTGCAGGCATATATGCATGCAGAACACTGGGTACATAATAAAAAAGAAAGAAAGAAGAAAAAAAGGAACAGACAAAAGACATTAAATGATAACACAGAAATTTGAACAGCAATTTAAACTACGGGAAAATCAACAGGCTAAATAAACTCAAGTTTATTCAATAAAGCAATTCCAAGAAAGCTACAGATCAGCTAAGTAGAGTATACCTGTAATCCCAGCCTTAGGGAGACTGAGGCATGATGACTGGGGATATGACCCCAGCCTGGGCTATATGGTAAGTTCTAGGCCAGCTTGGGCTACAGTGTAAAAGCTGCTTTAAACAACAGCAGGACTGGAGAGGTGGCCTTATGGTTAGGAGCCCTTCATGCTCTTGCAGAGGACCTGAGTTTGGTTCCCAGAATTAGCATTAGGAGACCATAACCTCCTGTAACTTAAGCTCCAAGGGGACCTGATGCTTTTTTCTGGGTTCCATAGGCACCTGTGCTCATAGGCATGTACCCATACACATAATTTTAAAAATAAATTTACAAAAAAGCAAGAGTAATAACTGCTCTTAAGCACTGAATCATCACTCCAGCTCCAAATATTATATTTTCAAATAAGTGATAAGAATAGTATAATTGTTATTGCTATTTACATGTAGGCATAGTCTACAACTGAGTTATATTCTCTGACTAGTATGGCTTTTTTCTAAAGTCCTTATAATTTATAATTTATAAATTAAGCTTAAAAATCATGTAACAAATAATAGGACAATTAGGATTTCCTCCTAAACCAAATATAAATTTGCTTTAATAGACTAGGGAAGAGGAATGAGAAGACTACAGGGAATTATAAATGAAACATAATTGACCGTGATTAATAGTGTTAAAGCTTAATATGGGATTGATTACACTTATCTATCTATCTATCTATCTATCTATCTATCTATCTATCCATCCATCCTTGAAATTTTCCATGATAAAAGGATAAAAGGAAAAATAAGAGGGGGGAAAAAACGAAAGAAGGACAATAAGGAAAGATACGGAGTAAATGAATAATCTTAGCAGTGGACTGGGAGGAAACAGAGAAAGCTATAAATAATCTCCTGGGGGCTGGAGAGATGGCTCAGCAGTTAAGAGCACTGGCTCTTCTTCCAGAGGGCCTGGGTTCAGTTCCCAGCACCCACATGGCAGCTCACAATCATCTGGAACTCATGTTCCAGGGGATTCAACACCCTCTTCTCTGCAGGAACCAGGTATGCAAGTAGTACATAGACATACGTATAGGCAAAACCCTCAAATGTAAAGTAAATATAAAAATGAAAGTATTTTTCAAAATCATCTCCTTGTTTCTCCTCTATATTTTTCAAAAACAATAAAGGCAAACACAAAGTAAATAAAAAAAAGTCCAAGCACCTGAAACAGGTTAGGAAAGTGGTGAGAACATGGACTGAGATTATAAATAATATGCTCTGAGACTGGACCACCTGACTGGCCTTGTATCAGGGTTACATCTTGGTGGCTAAGTATGGATTGCATAATGAGTGATCCTGAGCACTTGGTTTCTATTCCTCCGATCACTGGTGTGGAAACATTAGTAAGTTATTTAACTCTTTTATATCTCAATTTCTTTACTTATTAAATAAAGATGACATCACATCCAGTCTATTAGAAAATTTGAATAATGACTGAGATCACTACTTCTCAAATTCTAGAGAACTTCTAAGGCCACATAATAGCCCTGAGATGATGAAAGGAAGTTAGGACTTTATGAAGAGGTATTGATTCATTAGAACTTGCATAAAAAGGCTCAACCAGGAAAAAAAAAATCAAGAGTAGGACAATGAATACATAGTACCAACAGGTCTACCATTAACACTTTACATTTGCTCTCACTATCTCAGATATACACATATTGCTATTATCAGCATCTTGCTTATTTAGGGATTCATTATAGACAGTGAGCTTACTTGTTCCTATATCCTAGCATGGGCTTGGGATGTAGTTGAGTTGGTAGAGTGCTTACCCAGCATGCTCAAAACCCCATGTTTTAGTTCCAGCACTACATAAAGTAGGTGTGATGATGTACAACAGTAATCCCAAGCCTGGGATACATGAGACACTGTTAGAAAAATTCCCCAAACAAAAACCAAACACAAACACAAATACCCCAAATTAAATCTTAGTATGTTATCTCTTTAGAATAAGGGCTCTGCCCTACCTAACCACAGTACAAACCACAGTACAATGACTAAGTTCAGGATCACAATACTGATAAAATACTATCAGTTCATATTTAGGTCATAATCAACTTCACCAATTCATCTCACTAATTCTTGTTATGAAGTTTATTTTTATTCAAGAATCATTCACTGCATTTGGCTGTCAGATTTCTTTAGTTAATTTTATCTATAATCATCCTTTAGTCTTTCTTTGCTTTATAATAGTGGCATTTTTTAAAATATCTGATATGTCTGAAGAATACAGGCTATTATTTCAAGGGACTTCCCTCAATCTGGGTTGACGTGATTGCTTCCTTATGATTCAGTTTATGATACTATGGTTCTTTCCAGTGCTTCATGTCAGCTGACACATTATTTGTGATGTACAACAGACTTTTTAAAAAACAAATTTAATAAATGACTTATCTGTGTGCACAAGAATCAAGCTTACCTGTTCACAGACATCACGGCACATTTGGTTATCCTTTGAATGATTACAACATACAGCACCTAGGGAGAAAAGGAAACATGATGTCTCACTCACTGTTAAACTGTCACAGGATTATACAATGTGACTGTTCAGTAGATTGTTCATTTTGTTTTCTGTTTTTGAAACAGGTCCTCCTGATACCACAAGTTGGCATCCAAACTCCTCATCCTCCTGACTCAACCCCCAAAGTGCTGGTAGTAGAGACTGTATGTAAAGCATGTACTATCACATCTGCTGTCCTTACTCATTTTAACTGGATCTTCAAAGAGCATCTATTACAACTGAGATACTAAGTTTGGAAACTAATAGAAAAGACTATCATATAACAGAAGAGTTACCATTTAGTGTGTACTTTCTATGTGGTACAATTTCTACTAAGCTTGTTTATATACTAAATTTTTCAGTCATTAAGATTACTCTATGGACAATATTTTATTGACTATGACACAAAGCTAAATTGGTTTTAAAATAGATAGTGAATTTTGTTTAGGACTTGCTGAATTTGAGGTTCCTATGGGAATTCTGGTAGAAAATCTGGTGAAGTCCAGAGTCAAAGCCTGAAAAGAGCCCAGCCTTAAAGATCCAAACGTGCAAGTCCTGAGTATAAAGCATAAAAGAGTATGGCGCTGTCTAGGGAGAGTTTCTACTGAAAAGTAAGCACAGCAGCAGATCCTAATGCATTGGAGACATTCGGAGGAACAGGAAATGTGGCTGACACAGAGCAAGAGGGAGGCCAGCCACTAAGTGACCTATGTTACAAGGAATGCCAGTTACCCACACAGGTAGAAGACAGATAGAATGCTGGAAAAAAAAATGAATTTTCTTAGAAAGCCACCTTCTTGCTGGGTGTGGTGGTCCATATCTGTGATTCTAGCATTCGGGATGAAAAAGCAGGAAAATTAGGAGTTCAAGGCCAGTCAGGGCTACATGAGACCCTGTCTCAGAAAATATCAAAATAAAAATAAAATAAAAAGCTACCTATTGAACATCTCAGATAACTTCTTTTTATTTACTCACTTGCTTATTTATTTTGTATGCATGAGGTGAAGAACAGTAGTCAACATACGGGAAGAAACTAAGAGAAAAAACTGTCAACAGAAGGTCCTCGAAAAAGCCACTTTTAGTTGAATATTCTACAGACTGAGTAGGACTTCCTGATTGTGGTAAACACAATTATCTTGGGCTATCTTTAGTCCTTAAGAGCCATTTATCACCCAGCTCTGTACCAGACATGATATCCTTTTGACTATCACATAAGATCTCTGGAATGCACTAATTTAGCAGATCATTAACCAGCTTTAACTAACCCCGAAATTGAAAGTGTAATCAAGTAGCATCTGAAACCCAAAACAGAAATCTCCCCACTTTGCTACAACCCATTTACCTAGTTAATGCCCTCACCAACATATTTAGTAACCATAAAAGCTACTGATTTATTACTCTCTTCTGTTGTCTGACTACAGAAGTTTTTCCACAGTGGACCATGTCATCTAGGGTAACCAGAATCCATGTTCCTGGGCCATAGTTGCTCATATTTAGCTCAGAAGAAACTATTTATTATTCCCTTTGGAGCAGGAACATGTTCTGCTTGCCAGAGCAACAACCAAGAAACCAAGTAAGTAAAATGATTCAAGACAGTGGTATGTGTTACATGCCGCTGTCATGTGAGTTGGAATTCCCACTGATACAATATTTAGGATTCTAAAAATACTTTTGTCAGTGTGGACCAGCAAAGGCAAAGCCCAGTTCAAGAAGGTACACATATCCACTTTCCAGGATTAGGCTGTACAATGAAGAATCTAGGTGGCTTTTGTTCTAGCTTTTGAGAGGGAAGATGCTAGATCCTTTGAATTTCCTCAACAATAGGAGTGCCTTTGCTATGTGATATGAAGTAATCCAACTGGGTAGCTTCAGGATGGGGACTAGCCAGGCCTGAAAGACTAGCCTGCAACCAGAGGATTGGGGATTTGAGTCATTTATTAACTTGACCTTTCAATCATTGGTGGTGGAGATGGAATCGAACCATTTGACTAATAATCAGTTAATCCTATACAATGAAACCAGATAAAGCCTGACACAGAAGCTTAGTGAAACTTCCTGGCTGGTGACATTAAAGTGCTGGGGAGATTTTATACATGTAAATCTACATTGATTCTGCTGGGTTTGGTGGCACATGCCTTTACTTCCAGTAGGGGCACACAGATCTCTGAATACAAGGTCAGCTGGCCCTGTGAGTCTTTATTTGGCTGGTCCTCCTGGTTCATGCCCTTTATAAATAACACTTAGCGCGTATTCTACCTTGGAGCTACTTTAAGTCATTTTAAGTATACTGCTTTCCTGAGCTCTCAGTTGTTCTTGGGAGCTACTGACCCTGGGTCATGGGAACAAAGGTCTATGCTCAGATCAAAAGTATGTGAGGGGGCTGGGTAGATGGCTCAGTGGTTAAGAGTTCTTGCTACTCTTAGCATCTATATTAGGCAGCTCAAAACTACCTATAATTCTAGCTTCAGGGATGTCCAACACCCTCCTCTACAGGCACCTACAGAAGCATGGCATACACTCATAAAAATATAATAATAATTCTTTTTTTTAAAAAGTGATAACCTTGTGAGGCAGGCAATAGCTTCCCTCGGGCAGTAAGGACAGGGCTCAGGGTAGACGAAGAGCTAGCTGTACAATCCAAGACCCCTTCCCCTGAGTAAGCAAGTCTGGCTGGACCTGTGGACACCTTAATGGCATAGTCCCCATGTCCTCAAAAATGGTCAATTCCAATGGGAAATACCCCAATCTCCACCCAATCCCTGTCATAGAATCCACTGGGCAGGGCAGCAAGCGGGCACTCTTCCAAGGGGGCCCTTCCCACTCCCAGGGCTTCTTTCTTATGGTTCTTTAATAGACCTGTTTGTTCCAGTTAATCCTTGTTAGTGTTTCTTATTCTTGGGCATGAGATATCACACTCAAAATCCACTGGCTCAGGGGACTTTGGTGACTGACTGTCCAATGTCCTCAATTTCCTAGATAAGGTCACCATGAGCTAAGAATGGCTCCACTGTACTCAAAGGACCTGAAGTAAGGCTGGCTTATGTAGTAAGCTGTCTTGTTAGCTCTATGCACTTTAGCCTGCAAATTTGTGCAGACCCTAGGTGGGTATGGCAGAACTGGACCGTAGTATAACCAAGTGGAGGTCAAGCAGAACACAGTGAAATGAGGTGGTTGATGGAAGATGTAGGTTCAAGAGAGGGCCCTGAGTTTCAAGAAGGAGACAGAGTAGTGAACAACGAATTGTGTTCTTTAACTTCAGGTAAATTACAGTCCTGTGGCAATATAACTAGAGTTTTAGGGAAAAATACTTAAGGCTCTGGCAGCACCAAGGCTGGTTAGGCTTGGTCACCTATCTTAATACAACAATTAAAGAGATAATAATAAAAAATACACAGCTAATAAATGTGCTTGAAAGAGAAACAAACAAAAGGGTTCAATGACTTCAAGTTTGCCTTTAGGGTACCGATAGCTTTCAGTTTAAACAGAGAAGGTATTGAAGCAGTGGCCAAGAGGTTATATAATTAATCAGCCCTGGTTAAGGTGTGGTCTGGATGAGTGTTGTCTGTTTTCTCTTCCCAAAGAGGGTCCTAAGAACTTGTCAGAGCTGTCACAAGCTCCAGAGGACCAATCTGGTTCCTAAAGGGTAATTGCTTTGGCTGCAGGGGACAGAGAGAAAAGGGGGCGGTCCTGGAAGGTTTGGCTGTTCCTACTCTCTGTGACTTCAGTCTTGAAAGAAAACAGGTACACTTTGAGTGATTAACATGCCTAGAGTCAAGCAGAAGTCATCCAAAGTAAAGAGACAGAATGAAGAAAGAGGTGCCAGGCTTTGTCTTGCTGACTTTGTGGGTCAGTGAAGAGCTCAGTGCCTTTTATGAAAAGCAGTTTCATGAAAAGCCTTTATGAAAAGCAACTGTTGTAGGAGGATAAAATCCTAGCCAAGGAAAGCATTTAAAAACCGTGCTAAATGAGAAGGGAAGGTGACAGCAGCTACCTTCTATGTGAAACAGACCGGGTATGATAACAGGATTGGGATGTGTCATGTGGGCTTGAGCTGGAACTGTCAAAGTCTGAATGGGCCCCTTTAAGAAATGTAGACATGTTTTTAGATGTTGTTTGTTTTGGCTTTTGGTTTTCCAAAACAGGGTTTCTCTGTGTAGCCCTGGCTGTCCTGGAACTCGCTTTGTAGACCAGGTTGTCCTCAAACTTACAGAGACCCACGTGCCTCTGCCTCCTGAGTTCTGGGTTTAAAGCCATGCATCGCCACAGCCCAGTTGTACGCAAGATTTTAAAACTTGTGTTCAAACAGGCTTCTTTTTTAAACTTACATTTCAGACAACTACATCTGGTACAATGACTTAACTATATGTAAAACTAGGTATGTTTGCACATGTAGTAATATATACAACATAATCTTCCATTCAAATAAAATCTATAATTCTTGTATATAAATGAGATTAAAAACTGATTTTTAAATTGAATATAGGATTAGTATTGGAGGAGAAAATAATGAACAAACAAGCAACCAAAAAAAGGGAACTCTTAGATCTTAACTTAAAAGGCTGCTAAGCTCAACACTAGAAAAAATTTCTCCAGAAAGCAATGGTGAGACCTGTGGTGTTACTGAACAATTCATTTTCATGAAGGACTACTGTGGGTGAGCTTTTTCATGGGGATTCTATGTGAAAAGCTTCTGTAAGTTCTCAATGTGTGACTTAGAGACTCTCAAACACAGCCTGTGTAGTGTAGACCTGCAATCCCAGCACAGCCTGGTGTAGTGTAGACCTGCAATCCCAGCACAGCCTGGTGTGTGATGCAGACCTGCAATCCCAGCACTGGAGATCTGGAGCAGAAGGGACAAAAAGGAGTTAAATTCCAGCTTGAGTTACAGAGGGAGTTTGAGGGGAAATTTTTAAATCTAAAAATGACAAGAAAAGTCTAAATACACCACACACACACACATTATGTTTTAAGAGGGGAAAAAATAATGCCTTGATTACAAGGGTGAAAGTGCTAGTCTTACTTTCTCAGTCCTCTAACTTCAGGGAAGGCCCAAGCATTCCTGAGATCCACTGTCCCCCACATGTCCAAAAGCTCTCTGTCTGCAGTCCCACTGCAAGGGGAAGGCCCCCTGCCTGACCTAATGTGCTCTTCTGAAGTGTTCTAGGAGCTGGCACTTTCTTCTACCCTCTAACACAAAGGTCATATGAGGGCAGAAAACCCGGCTGATTTGAGCAAAGATAACTCAGGGTAACATATGGTTCCAATAAATGGGCTTAACAGAAAGAAAACAATCAGGCAGACAAGAGTCTGATCTGGGCCTAGGAATTTTTGAAAAAAAAAAAAAAAAAAGTTCCTTGAAGCAAAGGTCTATTTAAAAGTCACAAAACGTACTCTAATTAAAACTGATAGCAATTGGAGGTTTTATTTAAAATATAAATACAGAAGCCCCCCTCCCTTTTACTTTTAATAGTGAAGGTCAAATTTATTGTGGAGTAACTTCCAAATGAGAAGTTTCCAGGAAGAAAATGTACCTTTAACCGACCCTTCTGAAATGCTGATTAACAGTTTGCATCATTGATAGTGCACAAGGTGGAATATTGCAAGTCCAGGGTCTAATTACAATTTATCCTGGGCTAATTGTAGCCCCTAAACACCCTGTGACTTTTCGGAATGTATTAACTTAACAAAACCCTAGTTTTCACGAACCTGAAGGCTAAGAACACCATTATATAGCATCTGAGGGCATACAGGAGTTACTGCTTTCCTTTAACCCACCTACTTAATGCTTCCGCCAATGTATTTGAAAGTGCTGTGATTTATGACTTTCTTTGTTCTGTTGCTATAAAAACTTCACCAAATTGTTACAGCGTTAGAACACAGAATTTGGGGTAACCTAAATCTATGTTCCTAGGCCACGGCCACTTATATGTGGCTTCAGAATAAACTACTTTTTGATGTGACAGTTGTGTTTTTATATTGGCACAAAGCTACAATTAAACAAAATATATATACGCAAAAAGAAAGAAACCACAAAATTTGGAAAATAAAGATGAAAAGAAAAACAATTTCTACTCCAATTGTCCCACCACAATCTCTGGTGACATTCTGGCATATTTCCTTCTAGCTTTTCCACAAGCCTTTTCTGGTACTTCTGACAGAACAGGATGAAAGAGAGCAGCTTGAAGTCTTGCAGTAATGACCCCTTTCCCCTCTCAACAGAGCATTCCTTTCTAACAGTACTCTTCCGCCCCGGGAGAACAGCCACCTCTACCAACAGGCCTGGGAGCCGCTGCCCCATCATGCTGTCGTCTCCCCCCGCCCCCTGCTCTTGTGAATGGCAGACATTACTGCATTAGTGCACACTTTTCCTACTTTTAAACAAAAAAACTTACTATAATCTTTAACACTATAGCCTTTTCAAGAAATATGTGTATACCCATACTCAATTCATATGCCTTCACTACAGATATGAAAAATCTGAATGCAATTAAAGTAGTAATTAAAGGTCTGTATCTTTTTTTAGAATAATTAAAATGGGTTAACTGTGTCATCACCCAGCTATAACTGAGGTGGTGGAGGAGGGGGACAAAAATGCAGTGCTTAATGTTTTCTATAAGGCAAGTTATTCCATAAACATTTTGTTTTATATTTTGACTCTAATTTGCCTATTTGTTCACCTAATTTGTTGTAGTTTAAAACTCTGCTTATTGTCATAAAATTGAACTGGACAAGGAGAGAAAAGTTCAAAATAAAACCTGATATTGACATGAGAGTAAAAAGCATAGGTTTTATCCTCATTAAAAAGATACAGATGTCATCTTGCAGTCTTAGTCTCAGACTCTGATTATAAAATTAATAAAAACCAAAAGGGAATTGCTAAAGGCCATGTTTGCTGGTTCTAAGAAAGAACTGGTGTAGCCTGGGACTATTTGAGAAGAATTATACAATAATATGAAACACTAAGGCCTGGCTCTGCTGGAGACCACATGCAAACTATAGAGAGGCAAGTGAGCACAGACACATGCTCTAGCTACACTAGGAAAATGCAATTGCTAAGACCAGCTAGCATTTCAAGAGGCAAATTCACACCATAATCTAAAAATAAATAACCCCAGAATTAGAGGCTTTTTGAAGTCAAAAGGGATTTTGCCTCAGAAGCCTCCCAAAAGCTATAATTCAACTTTGTCATTGCAAAGCCATTCCTGTTTTCTATGCTAAAAAAATAGGCCATCTAATAATTATATCTTAAAGAACTACTAAAACAGAATATACATATATATTATATATACATATATATGATGTATATATATATTCATATCCTGTTTTCTATGCTAAACAAAATAGACCAGCTAATAAATACTACTGATAGGGAAAAAACAAAATCTGGGCTAATACTGGAATTACAAATAAAAATAAATTTAAAGAAATAGAATCTTATTTTTAGCATTTGAAATCTTAAAATGAAGTTTGTCTTTTAAGAAAACTTAGAAAGTGATAATCACTAAAAATATTTAAATGACAACTGCAGCTTTAACTTATAAATATAGTTAGTCATGCAAACTGTCACACTTACTCCTTAAAAAATATATAAGCTGGGCACTGTGCTACAGGCCTCTTAGCACCCAGGAGGGTCATTATGAGTGGAAGGCAAGTCTGGGCTACAAGGCAATACTGTCTGAAAATATCATTTAAAAGCCTCTTTAGTCTCCCCAAAACAAAGACATAACGATAGGCATTTATTCATATAGTTTATCAGCCAAGGAAGAGCCTAAAGTAAGTGCTTAACTATATACCCAACACATACTCAATATTGCTAACATCTTGTCACACTGCTCCACCTGTGTACACATGCATATGACGGGATACACAGTGTTTGTTTCTGCATTACAGATCACCCCCACTGCTTGTCAACACTGCAATGTCCTCGTTTGGTTCTAATACCAGTACAACTTCCACATTAATTGTTCCCCAGTTTTAGAGATATGGTGATGCCACTCTTAGTCAGCCACCTATCTCCTGTTGGCTGAACTCTAAAATTTCCAAATCTTTTCCTAGTTTTCCCTTCTTTAAACTTTAAATTATTTTAGTGAGGAAAATGTACATTTAACGGATCCCACCTGGGCCCACAGTAAGTCTTTCTTCTCTAATTTGGCTGTCGATTTTCTGGTTAAGCAAAGTGACAGAAGTGGAACTTTTCAGCCTTGGCTCTTCTCCGGTTGTTTTACATGAGTTCTGGTGTCAGAGACCGACTGTAAGCCTCTGCTATACTGTTCTGTCAAAAAATGCTCACTGAGTAAGAATTAACATAGCTCTGTTATTTCATGCATTTAAATTTGATTTACTTAATGTTTATGGGTGTGAATGTCTTTGTGTATATGTTATATATAGGTGGGTGCTTACAGAGGCAAGAACTGGGTGTCAGATCAACTGCAGCTGGAGTTACAGGTGGTTTTGAGATTCCTAATGTGGGTACTAAGACTAGAATTTGGGCCCTCTGGAAGAGCTACAAATGCCCTTAACCACTGAGCAATTCCTCCAGCCCCATAATTCTCGTTTAATAGTAAAGGAAGTACAGGACACTTTTTCTCACTTCATCTTCTCAGTACGACATTATGGTGATACACACACACACACACACACACACACACACACACACACACACACACACATATTGCTCAAAAGGTAAACAGCCACTGCTGATAGGCTTACAGGGTCAAGAGATTTGGAATTAGGGATGCTGATGAGAGCACAGAAACTATAGGAACAAAGAAGCATAAGGAATGCACACAGAGCAGCAGCAAAGGAGGGAAGGACTCTTTAACACAGGCTTGCTTCTTGGCAATTTTCCACTTTCCTCTTAGATGCTTTCTTGTTTCTATTCCTTGTTATCAAAAGCACTTAACCCAGATATTCATCATTATGAAACAAGTAACGGTGACTCTTCTGAAGACTCTTCTAGACACCAGTAGTCAGTATTCTGGGGTAATTTCCATCCTCATTCTCTAGGGCTCCTGTTATAAACAAAGGATCTAACAGTGTAGAATTTAGTTCCCAATGACATATTTCATGGTTAGAATGTCTTTCAATATTGTTGACACAGGGGTATAGATAGCCCATTCTAACCTCCAACTCACTATAAAGAAAAGAATGACTTAAATTACTAGTCTTCTTGCCTTCATCTTCCAAGTGCTAGTATTCAGGTATATGCTATTACATATGACTTTTTTTCTAAACATTCATTTATATGTGTGTGCACATGTTGGTGAAGGTCAGAGATTGATGTCTGAGGTCTTTCTCACTCTCCTTTTCTTTGAGACAGAGTCTCTCTCTGAGCCTGGACCTTACCAGTGAGTTCCAGGGATCCACGTCTTCATTCACACACCCAGGACCCAGTACTAGTATTACAGACATATGCTGGTGTACAACTTTTTATGTGAGTGCTAGCGATCTGAACTCAGGTGCCTATGCATGCATGACAGGCACTTTATTGACTGAACTACCTCTAGTTGTCTGCTGTGTGCCACCCCTACCCACTTGCTTTTGATCCTCCCACAAAGTCCCAGGATAGCTTGGAATTTTCTATATGCCCAGGTGGGCTTCAAACTTGCACTTCTCCCAACACTACCCACTGAGTGTTGGAGCTATAAGCATATACTACCATGCCTGAATCTTGGCAATGTCCATGTTATTTCCAAGCTTTGTAGCATTTGCTACATCACGTGCTACACGCTTGAAGTCAGTTTTTCCTCAAATACATTCTTTAGACTTGAAATTTAAATCAAAATGTGCTAATTAAACCTTGTATTCGCAATGTAGACATTTTACAATTCTTGGTGATTTACCTGTTTTGTTAGGTGGCCCAGACTGGTCTCAAATTTGAAACCCATGGCCTCTCTACCTACTTAGTGCTGATATAACCAGTACAAGCCTCTTTGCTTAAATTTCTGAAATGTTAAAAGTCTGAGTTTCCTCCTAACCTGTAAGCCACACAAAAATACAGAACACGTCTACTTTTCCACACCACTTTGTTACCTGGGCTGTGATTTCCAGCACTATTAGCAGCTTAACAAATACTTGGGGTAGTCAGTCACTCCTAATATCTGCCTTAAACATATACAAACATGGAACTTTTCTCTTTCCTGTGTCTTTGGCCCCCACCGTTTCCAGTGTTGGTGACTGAACCCAGACTTTATGCATTCCAGATGCTCCACCATTGAGCTACATCCTCAGCCCCCAAATGAAACTTCTGACTCTGTTCCTGCCTCACCTGCCAATTTTCCTCAGTACTGCTTCCCCCCACCTATCCTAGCTTAGAAAAGGGCATTACTTTTGCCAAGCCATTAAAGACAAAAAACAAGCAATAACACATAATTCCATAATTCTTCCTTCCATTATTTCCCATATCAATCCATCAAAAAGATATCTTGACTCCCTTCTATTTCCACAACTACTTTCCCAAGTCACCATTATCTTGTTTGAAATATTGGGGTTCAGAGCTAGAGAAATGGTAACAGTTAAGAGCACTGACTGCTCTTCCAGAGATCTTGAGTTCAATTCCCAGCAACCACAGGGTGGCTCACAATCATATAATGGGATCTGATGCCCTCTTATAGCATGTAAGCATACAAAGCACTCGTGTGTGTGTGTGTGTGTGTGTGTGTGTGTGTGTGTGTGTGTGAGAGAGAGAGAGAGAGAGAGAGAGAGAGAGAGAGAGAGAGAGAGAGAGACTGGGGTTCTATGGTTGTGGTTCTGTTGTTTTGTTTTTGAGAAAGGGTCTCCTTCTGCAGCCCTGGCTGTCCCGGAACTCCCTGTGTAGACCAGGTCAGCCTTGAACTCACACAGCTCCATCTGCCTTTGCCTCTGCTTTAGCCTCCCTAGGGCTGGTATTAAAGGTGTGGGTCACCCATACCTGGCTTCTGTTTGAAACACTGTAATGGATTTCTACTTACCCTTTACTCTTTTATATATAATGACTGTTTTATTTTCATTTTATTTCAGGTTCCAACAAGAGTGATCTGAAATATCAATCAATGGGGCTGGAGAGATGGCTCAGTGGTTAAAACATAAACCAAGCCATAACTCCCTTATGTAAAATTCTTGATTTTTAGTCACACACAGAATAAAATCAGATGGTTCCAGCAAAGCTAGGCACCACCTAGCGCTAGCCTACACTATGGCTCACTACGTTTCAACCAGAGAAGCTTTCTGATCCTTATGTCTTACAGTTGGTTGTGTTCTTCCTGAACCCCAGCCCACCTTTCATATGGATAGTACCTTCACTGCCTTCCATCTTCACTCCTAACTTCTCCTTCTCCAAGAGGCTGCTCTTGTCAACTCTACAAAAGAAACACCCTCCCTCACATAGTTCTGTTAGCATGTGATTCAGTTTCTTCATACCAGACTTATACTTTGAAATCATTTCATTCATTTATTACAGATTTCTCTTCCCCCAGAATGTAAGCTGAAGGCATCAGCTCTGTGCCTATCAAGACCCTGCATTTCCTAAATAAACAATCCTCAATCCAAACCGTCTTGCCTCTTAAAAAGTCACATTTATAATAAGGAAACTCATCTACTTGACATCGTCTCACTTTCTTCTAGGAGTGTTAAACAGTGAAAAGTAGGCATAATGAAAGACTGCTTGAGCCTATGAATGCAAGACAGGGACTCCAACTACCAGTATACCAGGATAAACTGTTGGATCTGGTCTATCACTAGCCCTAACTAGAGGAACTCCAATAGTATACTAGGATGAATTGTCACATCTGGTCTATCACTAGCCCTGACTCTTTCTACATCACAGGCCAAGATAGTCAGTGGGAAGAAAATCTGCTTTTTATTACTTTCCTCCAAATAGGCGTTTCCTTTTTCTAAATTAAAATTCATGACATTCTTTTTCTGGATTCTAGGCTATTACATAATCCTCAAATGTCAACTCCTTCAAACTTGGCCCTTAATGTTACCCATCTCCCTCTCTTTCCTATTATTATGAAATAACTTAAACAGAAACAGAGCCACTAAGGTGCCGTAAGACAGAGACCTGGAGCCTGCAGTATGGGTTCTTATGCCATGCTCAATGAGATCATCACTGAGCAGGCTGCAGCACTCTCCTACCTTCACCCCCAAGAACAGAATAGTCAGGGCAGATATTGCAGAAGGGGTCAGTGACCTGGAAAGCTTTGTACCAGCGGAGACAATCTTGGATGGGGATAATGAGGGGGAAACAAGACCGTCTGAACAGGACTACAAACCAGGCCTTCACTGAAACACAATTTCATAATTGTGTTCTCAATTTCTGCTTCAGACCTTCTACAAATTCATACTGGAAGCTTTTGTCCATTATATTATTCAATGGCCTTCACATAAGAAACCCCACTATATGCTTTCCAGAATTTAGTATGAGACTCAAATTATAATCAAACTTGGAATTACTCTTTTTATCAAACAATGCAAACTATATGAAATCACAGATGTCTTAGAGATGGAAGGGGCTACTGGATATAACTAGTTCAGTGTGTTTAAAAAAAAAAGTTAAAAAGTAAACAACTTTTTCTCTCCATAGGTGTTTTATTGAGCTATAAATCACATCTTATGAAGCTCATCCTTTTAAAGTGTATTCATTCAGTTCTTTTCAGCATATTTAATTATGTAACATTTCTATCAACCCCAAAGAAACTCACACCCAGCAGCCAAGCTCTTAGCTCCTCAGTGTCTTTGTCAAAGGACTCCTTAGACCTTTCACTGTGAATTTATAAGATGGCTACAATGTGTTTCATTCACATCCACACATTGTTTTTGTTTTGCTGTTGTTGTTGTTTCTCCTTTTCTGGTTTCCATTATTTATTTATTTATTTATTTTGATTACTTGGGATTGCGTATCATTCTTTGAGCCAGGCTGTCCTGGGCCTTCTGGCAATACTCCTGCCTTAGCTTTCCAGGAAGTACAGATGTAAAACACTACTCCTGGCTTGTCCAAATATATTTAAGAGCTAACACTTTGGCGTCTGCTTTGCTAAATGCTATACATAGGTACCTCAGTAATCCTCACAGTAAAATCTCAAAGAGAGGCTCTCAACCTTCCTACTGTTGCAAACCTTTAATACAGGTCCTCATGTTGTGGTTCACCCTACCATAAAATTATTTCATTGCTACTTCATAAATGTAATTGTGCTGTTATGAACCGTAATGTAAATATCTGTGTGTTTTTCCAATGGGCCCGTTTTGTCCCACAGGTTTAAGAATCTCTGATCTAGAAGGTACCATATATACACATATGTATATATGAATGTGAATATTAAACTAAAAAGATCAAGGCTAAATAACACGCTGAAGCTTTCCTAAAGGCCCTACTCTACAACAGTGAAAGAAAGGACTAGTATTCTACAGATTCTGTCTTTGGGCTAACTAGAACACAGAAAGGTAGGCTGAATTATTCTTTCTTTCCTTTTCTATTAGTTTCCTTATTAGTGTATAGCTAAATTGTAGAACTCAATTGGTTAACTCATCCTGACAAATACCTCCCTTCTTCAAATGCCTTAAAAATAAAACAAAACACAAAAGCCTCAATTTTAATATTACAAACTTTCTTAAAAACCTTGTTCAGACTGAGTTTGTTTTTCCCTAGGTGCTTCACCCTATATGCAACACTCCATTACTCCCATCACACAAATGCTAGTCATCTTTTGGTTAGTATAGGTAGACGACGCTTGGTCTTTCTCATCTCCTAGGTGAATGTCACCCCCTCCTCTATGCACATGCAGCCCTGCTCGCACCTACCTCTCTTCTGAATTGCCTGAATTGGAACTACTTCGAGCTCCTGTCTTATGCCGCCACCACTCACTCAGCCCGGGAAGCAGAAGTTTCCCGGGAAGCAGAAGTTAGTGTCAAGTACGAAAGCTAAGCATGTGCGGGACAATCATAAGCGGCCAAACTTCCTATCCATCTCTGATGTCACTGCTCTAAGAGAGGCCAAGAACACATCTCTCCTCAAGTCGGCCGGCCCCGGGGTCATTTACCGGTTTTGTAGTCACCCAGTCCCACCAGCCTGGGATCAGAAGGATAGTGCACCCACACTGCAGTCTTGTGGAGCTCGCCGCTACTCAGGCCAAGTCAGTCAAATAAAAAGTGACAACAACTGGCGAGGCAGCGGTAAGAGGGCTGCACCTACGACTCGGCGGGACTATCCGGAGCCCAGGCACCTCCCTGCTTACTGACAGGGACCCGGGCCGGCACCAGGGTGGGGCAGGGCAAGGGGGCCCATCTGGGAGGTGACAGAGCAAGGCCTCGAACGCAAGTCACCACCCCCGAGTTCAGAAGAGCTTCAGCACAGAGAAGGCGAGCGGGAGGAGCAGCCTTCGGGTCCCGGCCCCGCTCGGCGCTCCAGACCCGCAAGGGTCCACGCCGTTCACGGGTCTGGGGGCGCGCGCACCCCGCCCCCGGCCCCGCGCCATCTTGGAGCGCTGAGGCGCCCGCTCGGGACTGCCCCGCCCGTGGCTCCCGCAGCTACTCACCCGCGCTGCCTGGGGCCAGGCCCCCCGCCACCTCCGCAACCCTCGCCGCGGCCAGAAGAAGCAGCAGCGCGCCTCGCGGGGAGGCCCGGACGCTCGCCATGTCCGGGCCGGGCGGGTCCGAAGCCGCGGGATGCTCGGACCCAGCCTGGCCGCTGCAGCCGCTGGCACCAGACCCCGCCCCCAGCTCTTTGGACCTCTGGTGATTGGCTGCGGCGCTCCGAAGCCCCGCCCTGGCCGCTCAGAGTTTCCAAAACCTCCCGGGGGGCGGCAACGCGCCCTGGACCCTGGCTCTTTGTTATGGGCCAGCTGTGTGTCGCCTTCGGCCTCAGGCTCCCGGGCAGCGTCCTCCAAACGGGAAGTCAGAGGCGGGAGACCCCTTTGGAGCGCCTCTGCCGCCTGCCTGGGTAATTGGGGGCTCCGCGGCTCAGAGGCGACTGCTCCACAGGTCGGTCTGAAGTCCAAAGTCTAAGTCACAGCCGAACCGCAGGGGGTGCATCCCTACCTGCGTCCTCCTGGATACTCAATATCCTGTCCAAGTGCTGCCTCGACCTAAAGAAGGCGTGTCTTCTGGCCTCCTTTCGAAGTCAAAGGGTTTTGCTGAAAGGCTAAGAACTCACAGGGTCGCCTCGCTGTGCCATTCACGCCCTGTTAATGCCTATTCCACCCAGGGAAAAGGACAGAGCAACTTGTATGACTAGGCTTGGAGAACCTTGAAATTCAGATTGCTGGAGAGGATTTGGAGGTGGGTCCTCCCACACCACTGTAGCATCTACTGTGGAGAATGTACCAGAGGGTCTACTAATCAAAGCTAACTCACTGCGTAGTAGCCCCTCCTCTCTTCCCGTCTGCACAGCCCTTGAACAGATAGCGAATACATTTTAGAGTTAACTTACATTTCTGTTCAGAAGTGAATATTGCTTATTTCCAGTTTCCTCTGTTCAGATCACTAAATACAGTTAGCTTTCCTCTAATGGTCAGATGGTAGCAATGACTCTAATGGAAAGAGCAAGGTCTTGACACACTCCTGAGTCCAGATTGCACACTATTCCCAGCTAGCCCTGTGTCTATGGGTGAAGACATCTTACTTCTGAGGCCACACACACACACACACACACACACACACACACACACACACACACACACACACACACACAGGCCTTCTTGATAAGATTACTGAACATATTGTGTTTATTTATTTATATTTGTATTTTGGAGACAGGATCTCACATAGCTCAGACTGACCTTGAACTTATGAGACACCGAGGCTGGCCTTGATTTCCTGATCGAGTGCTGAATTACAGCCACCCAGCGGCATATTGTATTTAGAATGTCTAAGGCAGTAAGTACTTGACACAGTGTATAATGTGAACACTCTAAAAACTGAGAGCTCTTAATTTGGGCTATGGGACTAACTGGCTGAACTTATTTCCCACCCTGCCCTCACTACTTTGTACTTCTTTAAAACAATAGACTTGTCTTTTAAACACATTTTTGAGGTTTTTATACATGAGCACTGTATTGCATCGTTGCTACCCCACCCTCTTCCCCTTTCCACTAAGGCTTTACTTTTCAGGACAGTTTTAAGCCCATAGCAAAGTTGAATGGAAGGTACAGAAAGTACATGTGCACAACCTCACCTCTACCAATGTCCTCCACATCTGCGGCAATGAGCAAGCCTGAACTGACACCAATAGGATTCACTGTTGGGACTGTGCAGCCTGTGCCCTGACACATGTATAACGTTTATCTGCCACTATTCTTTTTAGCTTCTTAAACTGTAGCTGTTAGAAGATATTATGTGGTTCAGTGTGGCACCCACTCACACTCTATTTCTGTCTTACAATGCTGGTGTAATGTTTCACTTAAAATGATTGATGATTGGAGATCAATACAGTGCTTTAAAAATATTTAGTCACCAGTAATTGTTTGAGGCAAAGAGCCATCTCTCTGTATTCTAGTTAGAGAAAACTCATTAAGTCCCTCTCCCTCGATTTTAGACTTGAACCCAGGGCTTCACACATGGTAAGCAGGTGCTGTATCACTGAGCTATGTCTCCAGCCCCCACCCATAAATATTTTTCCCTATGATCCTATCCTTTTTCATATCCTTTTGATGCAGGGTCTCCCTATGTAGCTCATGCTGGCATCAAACTTGAAATCTTACTACCTTAGCTTCCAGAGCGCCCAAGCGCCTTTTATTTTTCAATTATAGATGCGCTCTTTGTGTCTTTCGATGTCTCCATTCCCCTCCTCATAACACCTATGCCTCCCCCTTTATATTCTTCATAACATTTATTGTTTTTATAATGGCTATTTAATGTCCTTATTTGATAATTATGTCACCTCTCTATATATTTATATTGATGTTTTCCAGTTATGAGTAACATCTTCCTTTTTCCTTACATGCTGGACAGATTTTGAATGTATGAAATGCACATGAATTTTGTGATTAGAGTGCTAACTGCGCGCACGCGTGTGTGTGTGTGTGTGTGTGTGTGTGTGTGTACTCAATGTAAGGAATGCTACTCTGTCTTTTCTGGCATAAATTTAAGTTACTTGAAGATCTACTGAGATCACACATCTGTTTCATCAATGTCACCACACTTTCCTTTTATATGATTAAATGTATGTATGACAAATGCTTTAATGTCTTAGTCTGCTAATTCCAACATCTGGGTAATCCTGGCAAGGATTTCTAATGACTGCTTTTCATCTTGATAATTGATTGCATTTTCTAATCTCTTCATGACTAATACATTTTCACTTTACAATAGACCCAGGACAAGCTGGTCCCCACCCCTAGGATATGGCTTGTCACTGCAGCAGGAGAAATGGAAACTATAGAAATAGAACCAAATGGGCAGCCTAACATGGGCAGTCCATGTTAAAACATTGTACACATTAGAAATGATAAAATTCTTGAAGCCAAGTCGATAAAAATAACTTAGTCCCAAGAACAAGAGATGGAGGGAAGATGAGAAGAAATTAAGTGGGTCGTTCAGTGTCTGATGCATGCATAGTTGGATTCCTAGAGGGAGAAGAGAATTAGAGAGCAGAAAATGATCAAGAGACTGGTACCTGACAACTTCCCAAATGCAGTGGAAAGCACTCCGAATGCTGAGTGCACCCTAAGAAGAACAAATTCAAAGAAATCACACCCTAGACATCATAATCAAACTGATGGATAAGGATAAAATGACTCACTACTTATAAGAAGGTAATAATCACACAGAAGATGGCTGACATTTCAGAAAAATGGAGGCCACTCAACCACCCCCACTGCCGTCACCCCAGTCCATCATTCTGTCTTGCCTGTACTATTGAAGTAGCTGCCTAATTGGCCTTTATTTCATCCAGTAGCCTCTATGGTCTCTTTCAATAAAGTGATCATAGTGACCCTTTTAAGCAGTCTGTTTTTTATTCTGTAGAACTTTCTAAAGCCTTCCCATCCCACTCAGACAACCAGGATCAGATGTATTATAGTAACTCTTTAAGTCGTGTTTCCTTACCTCTCTGGCCTCATTTCTCACTGTCCCTCGGATTCACTCATACACTCCAGTCACATCTTGCTCTGACCTCTGCTTAATTTCTTCACACAACTCTGGCTTATGTTCTTTGCACGGTTCTCCCTCTTCTTGGTGCAAGAAAATGGGTTATAGTTTCGGCTAGAACTAAAGAGAGAAAGTTCTTAGCTCCTTTCTACCCGATGCCCTCTTCTGGCCTTTGTGTATATGTAGAAGAAAACTCACATACTGGAGGAGACTCACATACATGGATGGACAGGGGTGCGCGCGCGTGCGCGCGCGCGCGCACACACACACACACACACACACACACACACAGAGAGAGAGAGAGAGAGAGAGAGAGAGAGAGAGAGAGAGAGAGAGAGAGAGAGAACTGTGGGAAATCCACCCCACCCCCCACCCAGGGAGCTGTTCCTGTGGTTCTCCTCACTTCTAGTTTAGGGTTTCTTAGGTCAGTTTTAGTTCTTCGGGTTCATGTTATACCGTTACAGACAAAGCACAAATGTATGTGCATAACAACAGACATGGCATGGAAGAACGCTGCGATCAGTCAGACACAACCCTTCACATCTTTATCAGTCTCCAGTGATTTGATCCCTCTCGTGGGGGAGTAGTGCAGAGAAGAAAAGCGGTTTGCTTGTGAGGGATGCACCAGGTGGGTCCCAGAAACCCTAGGAAGGGGACCTGGGCAGCATTTCCTACGTGGGACTCAAGGAAGTGACAGATCTTAGGAAATGTCTCTACCCTCAGCCCCTGAGGGCGTTTCCGGTGTGTGTCTTCCCTTGTTCCCCGCAGAAGAGCAGGCGGGTGTTTTCTATGCCCCTCACTAACAGCAATGTAAAAGTTTAGCAAGCCAAGACCCTGAAGAGACCTCAAGCACAGAAGGAGGGGGAGCCTAGAGCTGTTGTGCTCATGGCCTGTACAACTGGAAGCCAGATGAGCATGCAGGTGTCAACAAGGCTGACAGTGACAGCTGAGGACCAGATGTCCTGCCTTCTTCCAGGCACAACGGCTGGCTTTGGCTTTATAAATTTGTTTCAAAACTGGGGAAGATGTTTGAGAATGGCCTTGACTAAACTAAAATTTCCCTGAAGTGAGGTTAAGTTTTAATCAGCGGGAACGGATGTGCAGAGGCAAGTGCTTATCCATTAACGATCAGAACACACCGTCTAAAACTCGTTGCTAGGAAGCGGCTCCACAGCCAGGCATCATGCTTACTATTAGTTTAATAACTGGGAATGTGGCCTTGCAGAACAAAGCCTGCCTGGTGCCTTGGAGCAGAACCAGCATAACTGAGGTCTGTTGACTCTTCTAGTGAACTCTCAGACAAGAAAGGCTTTTCCCACAGCATCCAACACTAACATGTTATAAAATTCATTCTCCGACCTGAGGTGCCCTCAGCCTGAGATGCCTTGGACACTATTCTGCCAGTCTCCAAAGAACTCCAGAGACACCTGGGCTTTCCCTGTCTTCCACTCCCTTTCCTTATTCATTTCTATAGTATTCAGACTTACTTCAGGGGCTGGGAAAAGGGCTCAGTGGTTAAGAGTGTACACTGATCTTGGAGAGAACCCAAGTTTGGGCCTGGCACTACCTGTAGCTCTTACAACTACCTGTAACTCTAGCTCCAGGGGATCTGACTCCCTCTTCTGGTACCTCCAGACATCTGTACTCACTGCACCCATCTCTACCTCCCTCCCTCTATCCCTCTCTCCCTCAGTCCCTGCCTCCCTGCCTCCCTCCTTCCCTCCCTCCCTCCATACATACATATATACATACATGCATACATACATACATACACATGGTTAAAAATGTTTTGTTGGTGGTGTCTTTTTTTTTTTTTTGTTATTGTTTTTTGTTTTGAGACAGGGTCTCACTATGTGGTCCTAGCTGTCCTGGAACTCACTATGTAGACCAGGCTGGCCTCAAACTCACAGAGATCAACCTACCTCTGCCTTCAGATAAGGTAACCGGGATTAAAAGCATGCATGCACCACCACACTGGACCTTTGAAAACATTTTTAAACAGCTTTTATTTTAGGGATGAGTAGGTAGCTCAGTATTAGAGAATTTACCTGGCATGCAACCCTAGGTTCCATCTCCAGTACTAAAAAAAGTTATTTTATTTATTGGCTATAGAATCCACAGGCAGGTGAGAGTCTGAGACAGGATCTCATTGTGAAGCCCAGGCTGGCCTGGAACTTGATTCTTCAGCTTCCTGAGTACTGAGAATCTAGGCATGTCCTACCATGCCAGGTTAGATTTATGTTATAACTTCAAACTTGGAAGTGGAGAGATGGATCAGAGGTTAAGAGCACTGGCTGCTTTTCCAGAAGACCACAGATCAGTTCCATGTATCCATCCACATGGTGGATGTAATTTCAGTTCCAGGGGATCTGTCGTCCTTTTCTGGCCTCCTCCAGCACTAAGCGCACATGTGGCACACAGACAGACATGCAAGCAAAACATCCATACATGTGAAATAAAATAAAAACAAAATTTAGAAGTTCAAACAGGTCAAAGACAAAAAAAGGAGAATTCCAAGGTAACAGGTAAGGTTTGGATGAATGAGAGAATTTGACATTTGGAATTACAGATGACAAAAGCAGACACACAGGTTGAACTTCCAATATTTTGTTCCTGTATTTTGGTTTTGTTTTGGTTGATTCACACACAGGAATAGTTTGCAAGGGGTCATGCTTTGTTTTCAATAGCTCATTTTGCAACCTCAACAACTATTTAATTAAGACAGTATGGGGAAGAAAAACACTGTGAAATTTTTGTTTCAAGACTGATTCATACCCATAACTCCAGAATTTGAGTCAGGAGGAGTACCCTGCGTTTGAGGACACCCTGGGCTACAAAGTAAGTTGTTGGTCAGTCTGGACTAGAGTGAGACCCTATTTCAAGAACAATAACAAAGACTGATTTATAAAAACTTACATGTACACAAATCCCAACATATGCAGAGAAGCGTATAGCAGAGAACTCTATTCATAATTTCAAAACTTGGAACCAAAAAGATGTCTTTTGATAGATAAGCATATAAATAAACAGTGGTTGACCTAGGGTATGGAATATTAATATAACACCAAAAAGGAATGGGCTATCAAGCCATGAAAAAGAAATACAATTATACAGTGCTAATGTAAGAAGCCAGTCTGAAAGGGACACACATTGCATGACTGATTATCTGACATTATTTATAAGGTAAACTTCAGAGACACTAAAAAGATTAGTAGTTTCCAAGGTTGGGGAGAGAAGGGAGAAATGAGCACCACATAGAGGAGGTTTAGAGTGGTAGAACTCTTCCATATTGTAGTCGAGTGTTCAAGACATTATATACCTTTGCAGAAGCCTTCAGAATGTAAGACACCAAGAATGAGCCCTTTTGTGAACTATGGACTGTTAAGGATGTGCCAGTGTAGGCTATCAGCTGCAATGGAGTAATGGATGTTCCACTCTGGAACAGGTGTTGACTATGGGGGGCACCATATGAATGGGGAGTCTCTATCCTTTCTGCCCAATTTTACTGTGAAAGCAAAACTTCTCTAAAACTTTCCTATTAATAAAAATGTCAGTTAAATAGCAATTATTAAAATACACCAATATATGGCAACTGCCAACTCTTTATTATGTATATAAAGCCAGAGAGGTAGCAATTAAAACTTAGAGGAGGGAACCTCTGTTGAGAAAATGCCTTCATAAGATCTGGCTGTAGGCAAGCCGGTAAGGCATTTTCTTAATTAGTGATTGATGCTGGAGGGTCCAGACCATTGTTGGTGGTACTGACTCATGCTGGTGGTCCTGGGTTCTATAAGAAGCAGGCTGAGCAAGCCCTGAGTAGCAAGCCAGTAAGCAGCATCCCTCTGTGGCCTCTGCACCAGCTTCTGCCTCCAGGTTCCTGCCCTGTTTGAGCTCTTGTCCTGACTTCCTTCATTGATGAACAGTGATGTGGAAGTGTGAGCCCAATAAATCCTTTCCTCTCAAAGTTGCTTTTTGGCCATGGTGTTTTGTCACACCAACAGAACCCTAAGACAGGGCTTATCCTGGTGTCACCCATAACACAAGCAGTTACTGTTCCCTTGTTATTGTGATTACCCCAGCCTTCCCAGCATTTAATTGAGAGCAGTGCACAGGTGTACTCCCTTAAGTAACTTGAATATGAGTGGTATGCTTAGGCTTGGCTTTCCCAACCAAAGGTCCAGCAGGAGAAAATAAATGCCCAGAGATGACAGGGAAAGATTTATCCCAAGGTTCCTACAACATGAACCAATTTGACAACATGATTCCTCAGGGAATGGTGGTTCTCAGTATTTAAAAAACTGAAACATAAGATATTTACATGTGGCCGGGTGTTGGTGGTGCACGCCTTTAATCCCAGCACTTGGGAGGCAATGAGTTCAAAGCCAGCCTGGTCTACAGAGTGAGTTCCAGGACAGGCTCCAACGCACAGAGAAACCCTGTCTCGAAAAATACATACATACATACATACAATGTATTTATGTGTGTCCACTGTCTTAATACATATTAAATGTCTTTTGGGGAATATCTGTCTCTATGTGTCATAATATTTATAAGTGAGTGAACACTAGACTAGCACTCTACCACATCCCAGTGCTAGCTACTTAGTACTTTAAATTGTCCCAAAGACTACTGAACTGTATACATTGCTAGTGAAGAGTAATTGAACAGGACGTTTTGAAGATATTATTAGATTCTTCCTATCAGATTTGAATTTACTTGGAAAATGACTATTCCTCAGCTACTGGTGTTTAAAGGCTAGTCAGGCCAGTGATAGTGGTGCATGCCCTTAGTCCCAGTACTCAGGAGTCAGAGTTAGGGCTCTGTGAGTGGAGGGACAGTACTGCTGGCAGCATGTTCTAGGCCAGCTAAGGCGACACAGTGACCCTGTCCAATAAATAAGTAAGTAAATAAAGTAATATTTAAAAAGTCAGACACAAACGGGACCTTACAAACCTCTCTCTGGTAGAAATTTCACTCTTGTTACCTAACAACCTGCTTACCCTACCTGTTTACCTTGGAGGTCCTCTTTCCATCCCAAGAGGGAGCCATATGTCTTCCCCAGCTGGCACAAACATGTCGTTCTGCTCTTTTTGTAATCCTGAAATGTTTATGTTCAGCAGCAATTCACTTGAATTTTATGGCATCATATGGTGTGATGAACAGTTCAAAGACAAACCATCCAATCAAATACTTTGCCGTTTTACTATACTAAGAAGTGTTCATTTTTATGCTATTAAATTTGACCTGTTAGGTATCATTACATTTTTTAATTTATTTCTGGTATTGATACCACTGATTTTACAAAACTTTTTTCCTAGTTTTTTTCTTTCTTCTCCCCCACCCCAATATCTCACATAGCCCAGGCTGCTATCAAACTCACTATGAAACTAAGGATGACCTTGGACTCCTGACCCTCCTGCCTCCACATCCTTGGTGCTGAGATTACAAACTTGAGCAGCTAAATCCAGCAGTGATTTTACAAGCTTTTAAACACTAGTGATCCAGTACCTGTTACTTTGTAAATAAATTCAAATCTGGTGGGAAGAATCTCATAGTTAACCTTCCCAAGACTTTTATTCTTCCCCTGTCCTCACTGGCAACTTGTGTGGTCCAGTAGTTTTAGGAGGGATTGAAAGCACCAAGCACCTAGGACTGGAATGTAATTTAACAGCAGAACGCCTGCCTAGTGTGTGCACGAGGCCTGGGTTCCACTCCAGAAGCACACAAATAAATAGCAAGGAAATGTTTATCAGGCCAGATTTCTTCTCATTCTTTCCCCAAATCATGGAATTCACATTTTTGAGGGGGTAGACCCTAGCATATGGACAGTTAAGAAACTCTCTGGGGTCTGGAGAGATAGCTCGGTGGTTAAGAGGGGTCCTTACTTGTGCTGACTGGTTTTTATGTTAACTTGACCCAAGCTGGAGTCATCTGAGTGGAGGGAGTCTCGCCTGAGAAAATGCCTCCATAAGATCAGGCTGTAGGCTAGCTTGCTGGGTTTTTTCTTAATTAGTGACTGATGGCGGAGGGCCTAGTCCATTGTGGGTGGTGCCGCCTTGAGGCTGGTGATCCTGGATGCTATCTCTCCAGCCCCTAAAATAACAAACCAGGAGGAGCAAACCTGTAAGCAGCACTCCTTTGTGGCTTCTTCTCCAGCTCCTGCCTTCAGGTTCCTGCTCAGTTTGAGTTCCTGACTTGGTCTCGTTCCATGAATGGTGATTGAGGATATGTCAGCAAACAAACCCTTTCCTCCCCAAGTTGTTTTTGGTCATGCTGTTTCATCATAGCAATGGTAACCCTAACTAAGCCAAACTAAGCCACTGCTCTTGCAGAAGACCCAAATTTGATGTTCAGCACCAGCATGGTGGCTTACAACTGCCTCGAAACACTAGCTCCAGGGAATATGTTACTCTCTTCTGGCCTCCATGGATACTTACACTCATGTGCACAGTCTCTCTGCTTTCCTTTTTCTGGGGAGGTTTTAGAGATTTTTGGGGACCAGTTGAAACTGGTCTTGAACACCTGATCCTTCTGCCTCTACTTCCTTAGTGCTGACATCACACCTGCCACAGGGTCTAGCTCAGGCTGGCCTCACTGTAGCCCAGGCTGACCTGGAACTCTTTGTGTTCTCCCTGATTTGGCCTTCTTAGTGATTAGCTACAATCATAACCTGCTCCCCCACCCCCACCCCAGATTCAGGTTTTTCTTGATTTTCTGTCTCATGCCTGTGTCGGTGTGTGCACAAGCAGATGGTTTGGGGAAGTTACTTCCATCTCCAGACTTTTCTAAATTCATATGAATAATAATAGTTTCCTAGATAACTTCTGGGTATGTGTACTGGCTAGTCTTATATCAACTGGACAGAAGCTAGAGGTACCTGAGAAGAGGGGACCACAATTGAGAAAATGCCCCCATAAGAACCAGCTATATGTCATTTTCTTAATTAGTGATTGGTCGGGGAGGGCCCAGCCCATTGTGGGTGGTGCCATCCCTATGTTGGTGGTCCTACGTTCTAGAAGAAAGCAGGCTGAGTAAGCCAGGGGAGCAAGTCAGTAAGCAGCACTCTTCAAAGGCCTCTGCAGCCCCTGCCTCTGGGTTCCTGTCCTGCTTGAGTTCCTGTCCTGACTTCCTTCTAGTAGTGAACAGCAATATGGAAATGTAAGCCAAATAAACCCTTTCCTCCCCAGCTTGTTTTTAGTCACAGTGTTTATCACAGCAATAGAAACCCTAACCAGGACAGCACGCAAGGAACGTGTTTTCTGCAACAGTTGCCATGTGATTTTTCTCTGCTATATTTATGTCTCTTTGTGCTTGGCTATGTTTTATATCTATTTGCATTTGGCTGTATTTTAGAAGTACTTGAGATAAGAATCAGGGTAGAATCAGGATAGTCTTAAAGGAAAACTAATAAAACGATTGTATAGGGTCTGGGAATATGACTGGCTCGGTAGAGAGCTCCCCGTAGTACACATGGAGCCCTGTTTTTAATTCCTGCATAAACTGGACATAGTAATATAACCCTATAATCCCAGCATTTAGAAGGAGGAGTCTAGCTTGTGATTATGAAGACCCTCCCACAATTGTACATAACCAGTCAGAAAATCAATTAAAATTGAAAAGTAAAGTTGCTTATTTTATATGTAAATCAACTCTTTTAGGTATAATTTGCATAAAAAGAGCATTCTGGAGCACTAGCTCAGAGATTAAGAGCACTGGCTGCTCTTTCAGGGGACCCAGATTCAGTTCTCAGCACCTGCATGGCAGCTCACAACTGTAATTCCAGTTCCAGGGGATCTGGCCCCTGAATCTTCTGGTCTCTGAGGGTACTAGGCACACATGTGGTGCACAGGCATACATGCAAGCACCATTTAAAGATATTTTTAGATGTATTGATTTTATGTGTGAATGTTTTGTTTTGTGTGTGTGCGTGCACCGTGTGCATGCCTGATGCCTGTAGAAGTCAGAGGAGGGCACTGAATCTCCTGGAACTGGAGTTACAGACTATTGTGAGCATCCCTGTGGATACTGTTATCTAACCTTGGTCCTCTACAAGAGCAACACAACAAGTGCTCTTAACTATTGAACCATCTCTACAGCCTCTATACACATTTAAAAAAAAAAAAAAAAAGCAAGCAGATCACTTTACAGCACCTTTTTGTTTATTTGGTTTTTGTTTAGATTTTGGTTTTTTAAGACAGGGTTTCCCTGTGTGGCCTTGGTTGTCCTAGAACTCACTTTGTAGATCAGGCTGGCCTCGAACTCACAGAGATGTGTCTGCTTTTACCTCCCAAGTGCTGGGATTAAAGGCGTGTGCCACCACCTGGCTAAGCAGACCATTCTAAGACTAAGAAATACGTGTGCAAAACCATGATATGAAGCACTCCAGCTTCTCCTGAAGCCTCCTGTGTTCTTACAGTCAGCCTGGCCCCACCCCAGCCTTTGTGCTTCCTGTTGCTGTGCCTTGGTTTGGTTTTGACTTCCCTCGGGTTCCAGTCACACACTGTGCACTTATTTGTGTGTCTGACTTCTTTCACTCGGTACAATATTTTTGAAAGAATCTCATTCTATAGCCTGTTTTGCCAGTTGTTTTGCTAAATAGCATTCTACTGCATGGATATTCCAACTTAAAAAAAATGTGTGTGTGTGTGTGTGTGTGTGTGTGTGTGAGAGAGAGAGAGAGAGAGAGAGAGAGAGAGAGAGAGAGAGAGAGGACAGAGGGAAGGAGGGTGAGAGAGATATGGGGAGCACATATGGAGGTATAACAACAATTTGTTGTTTCTCCCTTTCTCCCATGTGGGTGCGGGGATTGAACTCAGGCTGTCATTCTTGGCAGCAAGTGTCTGCCCACTGAGCCATCTCCCCAGTCCCCAGTTTGCTAGTTCAGGCTGGCTTCAAACACATGGTCCTCCCATCTTAACTCAGCCTCCCAGACACTAGGGGTACCGAGTGCACAACCATGCCCTGTTTCTTTGGACATTCCTACAGGCATTAGTTATTTTCAGCTACGGCTATTATGACTAGAGATTCTCTGTGCCTTTGTTTATGAGTGTGTGTGAGGACATGCACTATCATTTCAGTTGGGTGAGTACTCCTGTCAGTGTACTTGGTGATTTTAATTTGCAGAAGTGCCTGGGTGATAACACATGGATGCCAATGCTATTGAAAGATTATATATATATATATATATATATATATATATATATATATATAATTTTCTGTATGAGTGTTCTGCATGTATACCTGCATGGCAGAAGAAGGCATCAGACCTTATTATAGATGGTTGTGAACCACAATGTGGTTGCTAGAAATTGAACTCAGGACCTCTGGAAAAGCACCCAGTGCTCTTGACCTCTGAGCCATCTCTATAGCTAGAAAGATGCTTTTTTATTTTTATTAATTTTCCAAGAGGAGGACACCACACTATGCACTGCCAGCGGCAGGGGGAGGGCAAGGAAGCACTACAGCTGGGTCAGGGGTCAGAAGCAGGAGTAGGGGATCACAAGACTATGAGGACTTTTGTGGTCCATACAATGCAAAGCAGTACAGGGACATGGCTCAGGACTGGCTGGTGGACTGATACATGCAAGAGAGTATTAGGGGGCTCAGTAGTTTAAGGCCAGTCTCAGCTACATAGTAAGTTTGAAGGCAACCTAGACCCATATATGGGTCCCTGTATCAAAAACCCTTAAGCCAAACCAAATACAAACAACAACATCATCAATAAAACCTCTTTTTGCTTTCAGAAAGCCTTTGGCATAGTGTTAGTGTTCTAATAAATGTAAGAGAAAAGCAAATGTTTTCTTTGAGGCAGGATCTGCCCATCCCCAAGAACGAACAAATCCCATTCATTGACTGAGTAGGGGGAGCTACTGGACAACATGATTTGAGAAATACAACCAGCCTAGAGATAGGTATTGTGTGGCAGTGTGGACACCAAACTCCGCACAGTCTGGTGAGTGCAGAGAGATGCTAGATGCTTAGAACTTTTCAAATGTGAGTAAAGAACCTCAGGAGACCCCAAACACTGCAAAATCTGGATCCAGAGATAAAAAAGCTTTGGGCCTTGGTTCACCGTAGGAAACTTCCACCAAGAAGTGTCTCCCCTGCCTCTCTCCATCACCCTTTGAGTGCTGCAGGTAGAACAGGATGGGCACCGACTGGGCACTTACTAGAGTTGTAGAACCTTGGATCCCACTGGCTTCAGACCCACTGAGATCCAAGGTTTTCACAAAGTCCTTCAAGTTTGAGATGCTGATAAAAGGGGCTTGCAGGATTCCTGGCCCACAACTTTCAATACGTCCACCAGATGGCAGGTTTGCAGCAGGCAACCCTTAGCTAGAGCAATCAGCCAACCAAGGCTCCTTGTAATCTGCAGGAAGTTGGTGTGAATGTACCCTTGAACTTCTGGGTAAATGGGGGGGGGTGCACAGGAAACACTAATCAAAGAGTGCCAGGTCACCCTCATCAATTCTTCCCCTGTGGATATTCTCCGTATTTCCCCATGCATTGTGTAGTGAGAGGAATAGCCACACACTCTTTACTTCACACACAAAAAAATCGAGGACCCAGGAAAGAAGACTCAGCCAAGTGCTCAGAGTAGAAATATTGGTGGACAGACCTGGGGGGTGGGCAGGTGTCTGGCTGCAGGCCTGAACTGAAAGTTCCTATCTCTCCAAGCTCCTGGTTGCTCTTTGAACAGCTCTCTCATTTCCTCGGGAAGTGCAGGAAGGAATGATGCTCACTCAATTTGCACCACTAATAGGCTGCTCAGTACTTAGCCCTGGACTTAGCCTCCAAGGGAACCAAACATCAGCCTTAATGGGGCTCTAGTTCCCAAGGAGTACTCTGGGCATCCTGATGGCCTTTGAGTCATTGGCTAGCATTGGTCCAGACTCTGTTTAATAACTTTCCCCTCAATCTGTTTTATTTTCCTCTTTCAGCTCTAAAAGCAGTCCTTTGAATAAGACCAAGCTCTCCCTCTCTCCTTTCTTAATTAAGGGTATATTTGGATTATATAGGCCTCATTGTATCTGAGGCTGTTGGAATCTGAATAATATATGCTCAGACTATAAGAATGGGGCCTGGAGAGATGGATCAGTGGCTAAGAACACTGACTGTTCTTCCAGAGGTCCTGAGTTCAATTCCCAGAAACTACACGGTGGCTCACAACCATCTGTGGCAAGTGTTCTCTTCTGGCCTGCATGCATTCATGCAGGCAGGATACTGCATTCATAGTAACTAATTGAATCTTCTTAAAGAGTTTAAAAATGTTTTGGGGAGGTGTGGTGGTTTGAAAGAAAATGGTGTGGTTTGTTGGAGTAGGTATGGCCAGTTCTCCAGCACTATGTCTGCCTGCATGCCTCCGTATCCCATCATGATGATAATGGACTAAACCTCTGAACTGTAGGCCACCCCAATTAAATGTCTTTCTTTATAAAAGTTGCCATGGTCATGGTGTCTCTTCACAGAAATAGAAACCTAACTAAGACAGAAGTGAAGCAGAAAGTTACGTTTCTCATTTCTATCCCGTTGTTAGCTGTTAGGAGGAATACTAAATAAGAATTGTCATTGTGCTAAACTTGTGACGGTTCCTCAGTTTAAAAAGAGAACAACCAAACAGTGCAGCAATGCTCTGAGTAGATCTCCAAGGAAAACAAAGCCAGCACTTCCTCCTTGCAACTTGATTCACAATAGCCAAGGTATGTCTGTGCTGTCCAGCATTAGATCCCAGGAGCCTGCTGTACCCAAATCTAAATGATAGCAGAGGTTCTGTTCATGTCGAATGCTGACAGTTCCTTAGATTAAAAAGAGAACTACCATACAGCACAACAATGTTTCCAAATATTTCTCCAAGGAAAACAAAAACAAAAGATTACCCTGTGCATGTGGGTTTGGTGGCACATAGATCTCTGTGAGTTCAAGGCCAGACTGGTCTACATAGAGAGTTCCATGACAGCCAGGGCTATGTAAGGAAAACCTGACTGAATAATAAACAAACAAATAAATAAAGTTCCCTTGAGCTTCAGTGGTGGCTCACTCCTGTAATCCTAGCACTTGGGAGACTGAGAGAGGAGGATGGTACCTGCTTGGAACACATAGCGAGGCCCAGGTCAGGAAGGAAACTCTGGTAGATCCAATGTCCAAAGACAAGTGACAATTTAAGTACAGCTTGGCTGCCGTGCAATAATCCTTCCTATGTGAAGACATGTCACTGTGATTAGTTTAATAAACAAGCTGACTGGCCAGTTGCTGAACAGGATCAAATTAGCTAGGAAAGCTAAGCTAGGAAAGGCAGAGTCAGAGGAGTCGCTAGCTAGATGGACACAAAATGGGATAGATGTAAAAGCCATGAGCCTCAGAGCAGCACGTAGATTAGGAGAAATGGGTTAAGTTGTAAGAGCTAGTTAGTAACAAGCCTGAGCTATTGACTGAGCATTTGTAATTAATATAAGCCTTAATGGTTTATTTGAGAGCACCTATGTGATAGGCAAACTCTGTCTATGCTTGGCTCTCTCTTTCCCATCTCCCTCTGTGTGGTGATTTGAAAGAAAACGGCCCCCCAAAGGGAGTGGCACTATTAGATGTGGCCTTGTTGGAGGGAGGGTGTCACTGTGGGGACAGGCTTTGAGGTCTCTTTTCTCAAGCTTCCCTCAGTGTGACAGTCAGTTGACTTCCTGTTTCCTGCAAGATGCCGCACTCTCAGCTCTAGCACCACATCTGCCCTGCTCCCCTTCATGATCATAAAGGACTGAACCTCTCAAACTGCAAGTGAGCCCCCTCAAGAATATGTTTTCTTTATAAGAGTTGCCGAGGTCATGGTGTCTCTTCACAGCAATAAAGCTGTAACGAAGACACCCTGGAAAGTCCTCATCTTTGCCCATTGTCTTATAAGCAGTTCCACACCAGCAGAGCAAGCCTCTACTACCATCTGGACTGGGCACATCAGGCTCCTGGGAAGCAGCTGCTAGAATAAATTCCAGGTGTCCATGACATAAATCTGGAGATTTGCTCACAGCAGTGTGTCCCTGGGACCAGCAAGTGTGCCTAAAGGTGCTTGCTACAAAGGCCCAAACCTGCGGACCTGAGCTGAACCCCCAGAACCCACATCAAGATGGAAGGAGAGAACCAATCCCACAGAGACACCCTTCGACCTCCACGGATGTAAAGGCATGTGCACACCCAAATGATATTAATAATAAATTGAAAAGATAAAAATGAGTCTGCACACAGACATAATTGCTGTTTCCTGCATGTGACAAAGAATACAAGCGATAAACCCTTCACAGGATGAAGAACTGTGCAACTTAGGTCAGGGATGGAAGACTTTCACACAGTCCCGACTCCCCAGCCCTGGATCCACACCAGGTGTCTTGGTCAATTTTCCATTGCTATATATAAAATGCAGGAGGCTAAGTGCTTTATGCAGAGGTTTATGTTTGTGGTCTGGATCCCTTCTCTTCCCCTTTCTTTCTTCTGCTTATTTTGGGAGACAGGATCTCTCACTGTAGCTCAGGATAGCCTATTCCTGACAATATAGACCAGGCTGGCCTCACATTTATGGTAGTCCTCTAGCATCAATTCTTTTGGTGCTTGGATTATAGGCATGGGCCATCCTATCTGCCTTCACTTGTTTCTTTGTGTGTTTTGTTCATATTGGTCTTTTCAGACAAGAGCTCTAAATTGTTATGTACACAACAGCATCCTTAAGTTCCTGATTCTCCCTCTTTTAGCTAATGAGTTTCCTCGTGGTATCTTCAGTCCTGTATGCATGTCATTACACTTTGTTCCCATGTGTTCCCCTAGCCAACACTCCCCTCTCTTCTCCATCTGGTCCCTTCTCCCCTCAGCCCCCTTCCTGACTCCCTTTACTTTCTCTTTACCCATCTGTCTCCTTGGTTCTTATTTTTGGCTCTGTTTGCTTATTTCAATTTATGCCACAATTCATCAAAGGATTGAGATAACCCCCAAATGCATTTGAGACCCCCAAAGTAAAAACAAGTTGGGGTGGAAATGTGGCAAAGGGAAGCTGAAAAGAAAATATAATGACGAGAAGACCAGGTTGGGTGGTGCATAACTGTGATTTCAGACTCAGAAACATTCATGTTACACAAGAGCCAGGCTCTGCATCTGTCTCCTGGTTGTGCACATCAATGTCTTTACAGAGATGTACAGAAGCTTCTGGTCTCAAAAGAGCTGTGCTGTGATGACCCTGAGGTTGAGCACGAAGCAGCCAGCCAGCCAGCATCTCTGGAGATGTGAAGGCTTTTCCTTTCAGCCTGTTCCATTGCTTATGAGACATTGACAGAAAAGTAGGCTCATTTTTAGTGTCATTCCTGAGGTTATCACTAGTCCTTGGAGAAATGGCCCTCTTCACTCCACCACTCTTTTCATAGATACAGTAAGGACTTTGGAGGTCCTGTGCTATGGCAGCCTGGATTCAGTGACAGTCACTGAGTTACTGTTTCTGACCCACCAGGTTCCTCAGAGCCGCCCTCACATCCTTGTTCCTCAGGCTGTAGATGATGGGGTTCAGCATGGGGGTCAGCACCCCATAGAAGAGGGAGATGAGCTTGTCTGCAAGGTCCTGCTTGTCTGCCCCCAGTGGGTCCTTGGACTTGGGCTTCCCGTACATGAAGAGGATGGTGCCATAGAAGATGATCACCACAGTGAGGTGGGCAGAGCATGTGGAGAAGGCCTTCCTCCTCCCCTCAGCAGAGGGGATCCTCAGGATGGTGGTGAGTATGAAGACATAGGAGACAAAGATGAAGAGGACTGGGATCGCCAAGAAGATCACATTGGCCACCCCCATGCTGATGACATTGATGGAGATGTCAGCACAGGCCAGTTTCAGGACTGCCAGGATCTCACAGGTGAAGTGATTGATGACATTGTCCCCACAGAAGGGCAGCCTCATTGCCAAAGATGTCTGCACTATAGAGTTGGTGATGCCACCTGCCCAGGAGCCAGCAGCCATGGGCACGTAGGCAGCCTTGCTCATGACCACTGGGTACCTGAGGGGGTTGCAGATGGCCACATAACGATCAAATGCCATCATACTCAGGAGCACACACTCTGTAGCCCCCATGGCAAAGGAGAGAAACATCTGCACCGCACAGCCTGAGAAGGAGATGGTCTTCCTGGGGGTCAGGAAGCTGTCGAGAATGAGGGGGACTGAGGATGTGGTGTAGCAGATGTCCAGGAAGGAGAGGTTCCCCAGGAAGAAGTACATGGGCGTGTGCAGGTGGGCGTCAAGGATGGTGACCAGGATGAGGACCCCATTACCCAGCAGGATCACCAGGTACATAAGCAGGATGAGGATGAAGAAGGTTTTCTCCAGCTTTGGGTGGGCAGAGAGGCCCAGGAGAATGAAGCCGCTCACAGGGAGGGTCTCATTGGATCTGTCCATGGTACATCTGTTCTGAAACCTGCAGGAACTCAGAAATCAGCATCAACATTCTCTTACTCCAAAAGCTCCCAGGAAGCTGAGCAAAGGCCTCACCCTGCCAAGCAGCTGGAGACATCCTGCCAGTCCTGTCATCTCCATGGGGTTGTTCACTTCTAGGAAATAAAGTGGGGGTAGACATTTAACTCCCTAACTTAGTCACAAGTTAAATTGGACTATGCTTCCTGCAGAGGACAATTCAGAAAATGGCAAAAATGTGTAAACGATCTCTGTGAATTACTGGAGAGAAAAGAAGAGAAGTTATATGGGTATGATTCTGGGGTGAATGAGGTCCAAAGGAGTTAGCCCAGCTCATGAAGCTTTTGCAGCCTCTAGAGGTCACCAAGAGCCAGCCTCATGGAAAGACAGAATGGGCTTTGAAGCACAATGGCCAGTGTGCAGGGCACCCATCCAATGCAAGCTTGCAAGGGGTTCCCAAGGTGGCATCACAGGGCAAGACAAACCAGAATATGCAGGCATTCGAGAGTTCTGTTCTCACCTTCAGATTCTCTAAGTCTTAAGGACTCAACTGAGGAGGTCCTAGGCTTTTGCTGCTCTCAAATCCACAACAGAAGCAGGCCCAGACCTCTCTGAAGGAAGACAGCATCACTCTAGTCTGAAACCATTCCTGCGAATAGCTTTTCAGATGTGACTGCTACCACACATTTTAAAAGAGTAAAGTTGTGGGGTGGGGAATGGTCCAGTGGATTTGGTTCTTGCTGAGCAACCATAAAGTTCAGATACCCGGAACCTTAATAGCAAAGCAGATCATCATAATGGCTCACATCACATCTCAGTGCCCAGGAGGCAGAGACCAGGGATCCCTGTGGCAAACGGACTACATAGACTAGCCAAATTGGCATGTCACGTTGGGAGAAACTGCCTCAGTAAATAGGTGAGTGAGGAAGACATCCGATGTCAACCTCTGGCCTACACACACACACACATACACACACACACACACACACACACACGTATACATGTGCATGCATACACATGTACCCACACACATGCATAACACATGCCACACAAAAGAGAGACATATACATATGTGTACCCACACAAACATGAACCCACATTCATAACATGTAACACATGAAAGAGAGAGAGGAAGAAAATATAGTCCATAAGAAGGCAACACAAGTGAAAGCCAGCACAAACCTATCAAGGAAATACGGTAGCGCTTTCCTGGGGACAGTGACAGTCAAGATGACAGCTCTATGACACTGACACTGCTTTGAGAGTCAGCCCTGACCACAATGATACACAGTGCCAAGGCTTAGCAGCTTGTTGTGAGGGCTGTGAGAGCAGCCCTTGCCCCAAAAGCTCTGACCAAATTTCCTCCACCTTCCATTCTGCTTTGCCCAGACAAGGTCCTCTGCTTCACGCCTGACAGTCTGCTGAGTCCTGCTCTGCTCTGGTTGTTCTAGAGAAGCTTGATGAAGCCCTCAGTATTTTAAGTTCCTCTGGACACTGGGATTTGTTCTGGGCCAGCAAAGAAAACTGAACCAAACCAAAAGAAACCTCAAAACAATAATAAAAACTTGTTCGAGACGTCAAGCATCTGCTCTCGTTACCATTATCTCCAAAACGGTCATGAACTTCCCAGGCAGTCATCCCTCCAGGGGTAGAGAGAGACTCAGTCTTCCTCTGTGCTTATTGTGAAGCTAAGACACTGACTGTCACCACCGTAGGGCCACAGTAACTCAGTTTGGGTTAACAGACACTTGCTGGGCCTCCCCTCTGGGTTAGACATACTTCTAACTGAGAGGGACATTGTGATGAAAAAGGCACAATTTTTGACCCTGAAAGGATGACTGTAGTAGGGAAATAGTTGTGAAATTAAATAATTACATGGGCATCCATGTCATTGTTATCAACATAAAAAAAAAAAAAAAAAAAAAAAAAAAAGAATTACCCCAGTGGTCACAATGGGCCTTGGATACACTTAGCAACCTGTTCCCTGCTGACTGGGTTTTCCTTCCTACATTCCTGGTAACCCTGGAGTCGAGTCCTGACTGTCAAAGTGATAGTGAACAGAATTGTGCTTCTCATTTCCTCTGTCTAGCCCTGTCATCTGGAACCCCATCCTCAAGGCAGTTAATCCTCTTCTACACATCACCCCTCCAAATATCCATGGATGGGTCGGTGTCATCATGAAGATAAGAAAGAATCTATTTTTTCCCTAGGATTTTAAAAATATAAAATATCTCTTAGTGGCAATATATCATCCCGGAATCAACTACAAGGTTGATAGTGAGAATAGTCTCTAAGCTTGAAGACAGGGGCACGGAGTATCCTGTCTGTGTAATATATGAACTGGACAGGACAGTACTTAGCTGGATTTTCCATTCTCCTTTGGCTAGCCCTCATGTCCCCTCCCCCCCAGGAAGAGACAATGGAGGCATTTTCTTTAATGTCACCAGCACCAAATTCAGAAATCCACTCATTGGTGCCATCCGACCGTGGATTCCACAAAATGAAAAATGCCCAGTGGCTTTAGATAAGTGAGAGAGGACAGTTTGTGGGGAGAGGGGAGGCTGCTTCCTCTGTTCTGATCTTAGGGACTCCTGCAGCTTCACGGGTCTTCATGATTCAGTGAGAACAACATCACACTGCCTCAGACCCCTCACTCTGTTGTAGGCAGGCTGATCTGAACTGTTGTCCTGCTGATGGAAGTTTGGAATTGCTTTGATGGAAGTGTGCACTTACTTTTCTTGGGAACATGTTGACGAAGAGCGGTTGCTTTCTCAGAGCGGCAAGTGCTTGTATCAGAATGAGGGCAGCAGCCCCAAAAGACTAGGGTGAGAGCTCAGAACATGTGATGCCCAAAGACCCAGGCTGGACCTCTCCTCTCTACCTACCTCTTGTGCTCAGGGCACAACCTCCAAAGGTTGGGACATTACCTTAGAAGTTAATTTAAATTCCAGTTAGTTCTTTGGGACCGTTTTAGTCCCCCAAGTCATTTAAAGCTCAGAGAGTGTGTTGTCCTCAGCTTGGAAACTTTGTATCCTTCTGGGATAAGATCCCTAAGACCCAATTATATGGCAGGCACTAGAAGAAGTTTGCTGGCTGCTTCTTTTTGTTCTTTACTTTCCTCTCTGAACAATGTAATTGGGTCAATGGTGTCCACAGCTGTTTAGTGATTACTCAATTCTTCAAGACCCTCTCCCCAACTAGTCTTTCTCAGTGCTGTGGCCAAGTCCTATTAGCCCTACCTAGCCTGTGTTTGTGCAGTGGTTTGAGGGAGATGTCTGAGTGAAAACCTTAAATTATTTACATGTTTATCCTGTTGAGTTAAGCGCTGTTAAGCAAACAACTGTGATCTTCCTCAGTCCTCACTAGGCATCCAATGAAATGAGTGTTCATCTGGTTTGTTCCCTTGACCTCGTAAGAGTCACTGACTGAGTGTGACCCGGGACAGGGTGTAGAGAATGGGCTCCTTGCTATGAAACAATCTTTGTACAATGCAAATATGTGTTACTCTCATTGGTTAATAAAGAGCTAGTCCCCCGGTCCCAACGAAAATCCCTGCCTAAAATGTCATCCAGACATCTGGCACCTAACTCCACATAAAACCTGAAAAAGCTTTAGAAAAGATTCTAAACACACAAAAATGAAGCTTAACACAGCTTCCTAGTCTCGTGTCTCTCATGCCAGCCTCACTACAGATGTCTCCAGCTGATGCTTGTGGGCTTGAGCTACCAGCGTGAGCCTACCAACACGTCATGAATTCACATGGTGGGTTCTGGCAGTCTCTCATGTGGGCCTTGGTACCAGAGGTGTCTCCTGGCCACTGCCAGCCACTGATCACCATGTACTAGCACCATGCACTAAACTGAGCAGGGCTGGTGGCTGACATAACAATTCAAGATTCATCTCACGTGATCAAATAACAATACAGATGTTCAGTAAAGACAGATCCAGATGGAAAAAGTATACATAGGCTTGGGAGAGAAATGAGAAAGGACAGTCATAGATTTAAAAATAGATTAATAAAATAAAGTCCTTAAAATAGGAGTAAAGTAAAATAAAATAAAAAATAAGCCACATAAAAATGGGAAACACAGAGTCTGGATACTATATATTATTGTGTTGTCTTTGAATTAGCGATAGCTGCTAAGAGACACTGGATTGTGAAAGTTGCTAGATCAAATCAACCTATATATTTAAAAAAATACCTTGACTTTAAAATGGAAGTCAAAGGTGTGTTACTTTCGGGAAGAGGTTATGCTTTATTTCTACAGGTAATGAGAGGCCATTGATTCATTCAAGGTTGGTATGGATCAGGTTTGATTGGGGAAGACCTCTTGAAAATCCTGGCTACAGACATAAAGAAATAAACCTAGAAAAAAAAATACAAAACGTGACATATATTTAACCTGCTCAAACATAAAACAAAAAATCATCTTGGGCTAACTTGTGTACAACACACAGGCTATACTTATATTAATATAGATACATATATTACCTTTAAAAGTTTATGTATTTTCAGAGCAAGGGGACCAGACACCAATAAAAACTGATGGCCCAAGTGATCCAACATCTGCTACATTTTCCTCAGAGTTCTGCATCCAGAACAGCTTTAAGGCTGCTGCTGAGATGGTTCAGCCTCACCAACTACTCTAGCCAAGACTTAACCATTATCCTAAACCTTTTCAGGGCCCCCCAAAAGATGCCAGCACACCCAGACAACAGAATGCAGTCTAGAGAAAACAATGTCACATTCCCAAAATATTGGTTATGGATGTTGTCATCATTTAAAGGGGGTTGGTTACAAGTTGTTATTGGTCATAGTCAGGAAAAAAGCTAAACAAAAGAGTTAGATTCAAAGACCTCTTTCTAAAGGAAAAAAGGGGGATAGTGAGATAAAAGGGTAGATTATTGAATATAGTTTAATAAAAAAACTATTAACCTCAAAATATTTTACATAGGTATGAATTTTGGTTTATTGATACAAATTTAAAGTTATTTTTGCTATATTATGTGTATATTTCTACTCTTGTTTGGGATATTGTGCTTATACAGCTCATTTTAAAAATGTAATGTATACCTTTTGGCCGCGGCAGCCATCTTCCAGTAACTCGCCAAAATGGCAAACACGAAGGGAAAGAGGAGGAGCACTCGCTACCTGTTCTCTCGGCCTTTTAGGAAGAATGGAGTTGCTCCTTTGGCCATGTATATGCGAATCTACGAGAAGGGTGGTGCTGTAGACATCAAGGGAATGCGCACTGTTCAAAAAGGAACACCCCACAAGTGTTACCGTGGCAAGACAGGAAGAGTCTACAATGTCACCCAGCATGCCGTGGGCATCATTGTAAACAAGCAAGGGCAAGATTCTCGCCAAGAGGATTAATGTGCGGACTGAGCACATCGAGCACTCTAAGAGCAGGGACAGCTTCCTGACGCGGGTGAAGGAGAGCGACCAGAAGAAAAAGGAAGCCAAGGAGAAGGGCACCTGGGTTCAGCTCAAGCGCCAGCCTGCTCCACCCAGACAAGCACACTTTGTGAGGACTAACCGGAGGGAGCTTGAGCTGCTGGAGCTCATCCCATATGAATTCATGGCCTCATGTACAAAAATAAAATAAAAGACCTAGACTATAAAAGGTTTTCCTTTAACAAAAAAAAAAAAAAATGTAATGTATAATTAAGACATACAGGTGAGTAGTCATCTACAATAATCTAACTTGTGGTCATATTAGGTATGTTTTCAAGGTTAAACAGATATATTTAGATAGATAGATGGTCTTCAAGCACTTCAGAGGCCTACAGAATATGACATCTGAAATGTTTTAATAGCATAAGGCTTTTCTTGGCAGTGAGACACATGTGCTTCTGGCAGTACCAATTTACTCCAGACAAGATAGTAGACATGGTAGAAACTCCATATAGAGTTTGCTTTCTTTGTGGCAAAAGCTAGCCAGTGGGCAAAGAAATCGCCCTTGCCTCAATTGCTGAGAGTATACTGTCCATACTGGACCAACAGGATGCAAAAGAAAGTGACTGCCAAAATTGCAGAGAAAAGGTAGGACTGTTTTATAAAATTCTCTGCTTCTCAGAAATGTCTGTCAGATATACTATGCCTGTAGGCTGAAGTTAGATGCCCCAATGTTACGGAAGAACTTTGGGTGACTGTCCTGGCAGCCAGATGTCCCTGTTGTTAGGTAACATTACACCCTTCTAGGATCTTTGATAGAATTAAAGACTAGATAATTAGATTTAAAGTTTTCTTTCATCATGATAAAAGGTAAATTAGGTAAAAAAGTTTAAACTCACGAAGATAAGATAAATAATATTTTCTCTAATTTTGCCAATTACAAAAGGATTGGATGTTGTACCTGTAATTCTTAACTTGATAGTATGTAAGTTTACTATGTTAAAGTTAAAATCTTCCTTTTTAATTGGGCAAAAAGGAGGAAATACTGTGGAACAGTCTTTGCACACTGTAAATATGTATTAGTCTCATTGATTAATAATGAGCTGGCTAGCAGTACCAACGAAAAATGCCACCTACATCTTATTCCTTTATTCTGTAAGCTTTTCTCTTTCTATTCATCATGTAGCTCAGGCTCCCGGCTGGCTTTAAACTCCTGATCCTTCTGCCTCCACCTCACAATCAGGAAGTCTAGGCTTGGATCACCATACCCAGCTTCAGCAAACATGGGTCCAATGAAACGGAGATCTGTACTGGGAGTCAGGGCTTGGCCTACAGGGAGTGCGCCCTCTCGTGGCAAAGGGATAGGAACACAGGGTGGCTCCGGGATAGTGTAGTTACCTCATTTGGAATCAATCAGTCCTCAGTGTTGGAAAATGGGCAGGAGAAAGGAGGCGAGGAAGGGAGAAGAGGAGCTAAGGGAAAAGAAAGACCAAATGAGAAAAGCAGCGCTGGGTCAGGGGCTGTGGAGCCTAATGTGGAGCCTGTGTTATCCAGTGCACCAGAGATGCGCATCTCCCACCTCCAGCCCTTGCTGGAGGGAAGCCCTGCAGCCAGGAGATACTTGGGCTTTGATTTGTCAAGACCAAGCTCTATGCATCAGACATTCCACACGTGGGCTTGTGTGTGTAAATGTGATTTGCAAGAATAAGTAGTCAGAGCCCCCGGCCCTAGCATTTCCAAGATTAATAGTTGTGTTCTCCTGAGGACAAATGTGGACACGACACTCCCTTGGAGGTCACACACCTTCTCAAGGTTCCTGGAAAGGTTTCAGTGTAGTGTGAAGGATTTACAGGAACTGTGAGAAGCAGAGCACCTTACAGGGAGGATAGAAGCTAACAAAGACCAGAAGCGAGTGCTGTGAAGTCTGGGAACTTGAACTCTGGAGAGGGGAAGCTAGAAGAGGAAGGCTGCCTCAGGGTGCGGTCCGGGACACTGCTCTGCCCCGTCATACCTTTGAGGCCTTGCTTGAAGGCACATGGAGGAATGACGATCCAGGTGAGTCTGGATGTCTGAATGCTTGGCTATCAAATCATCCTTGCCTGGCTCACAGGTCCATCTTAAGTAGCCTAGCTTACTTGATCTTCCACATCTGCTTCAAAGAAGCAACTCATTTTGTTTCCAGAATGCTCTGTGCCAGGAAGAACTTGAGCCACAGGGACCCACCCGACCTGGATTCTGACTAGCATGGCAGCCTACCTGTGAAGCTCGGTTGTACTTTTATTCCTCCATGAACTCCATAATTGTTCCCTAACCCTTTATGAAAGCAAGTGTGATGAAGTGGAGGCTGCTGTCATCCAGAGGGCAGAGGACAAAGATGCTAGACATCACAAACACTTCATACAGGAGGGTCCCTCCCTGCTCGCAATACCCATCTACTTATATTCTAGTTTGCTCATAGTACTCGTGTGTGTGTGTGTGTGTGTGTGTGTGTGTGTGTGTTTGCTTGATTGCTTGCTTCTGTCCTCAACAAGTAACTCCATAACCTTCCAAACATCAAATGGGGATATTATTATTACAATTTAAGGTAGCCATGTCTCCTGACTTTCGGATACTAGTAAAAAGTTTGATCCCCCCATGCTTTTATTAACCAGCTGTAAAGGTTCCCACAACCTGCATCATGGGCTCAATAGTGTACTTCAGTAGTTCACAAACCTCAAGGAACATTTTCATTTACTAGTTTAAATATTATTTATCTATATTTTTACTTCTTTATGCTTAGCATGTTACCATAACCCCCATGCCCGCTTCATAGGCTTGTTGGGAACAATAGATAGCACAATATTGGGACAACCATTAAACCATTATAATGGTTCCTCTCTCTGACACCAAGTCTTCACTGATACCACAAGCATAGCAAATCCAATGTACTGTAAATGCCTCGAACACAGAAATATTAACTAGTCATTCATTCATTCACAGATACCAATATGGCTGGGTACAACAGGAGAGCAGAGAGCATGTACTGCAAAGTCAGAATCAACCCTGTAGCTGCTACAGCCCTGCCAGTCCACACAGGCACTCCTCCCCACCTGCTCTGAGGCTGCCTTTTAAGACTCGGGGTCTGGTTTGTGGGGATAGAAAACAGCATCTTCTAGTCACTGGCTAGAGCTATTACAACCTAAGACAGATTGATGAAAGAAAAGCACTCTAATTTATTCAACTGTTCATGACACACAAGCTTAAAAAAAAAAAACACCCTATGATGGGGATGTTCTTTTTTGTATGTTGTGAATATATGTTTCTCTTATTGAGTGATAATTAAAGCTGTTTTGGACAATGGACAGGTAGAATTTAGTTAGGCAGGAATTTCAAACAAAGAAAGACAAAGGACAGACACCATGTAGCAGCCAAAGAGTCAAGAGACCTGGGCATCACCAGTAAGCCAAGGCTACATGGAGATAAACAGATTAATAGAAATGGGTTAATAAGAGAGAGCTAGCCAGTAAGAAGCCCAAGCTATTGGCCAAACAATAGTAACTGATAGTAAGTCTCAGAGTGGTTATTTCATTTGTGACTGTGGGGACCCAGCGGGCAGAGAGAAAACAGTTCAGTGGGATAGACGGGGAAAAAAATCTCCTTCTACATCTCTGTGGCTTTAAAAGCATTCTTATTAAGCTGTTTATTTATTCATTTGTGTGTGTGCTATGTGATCAAGCAAGACTTTGAACTTCTGATCCCCCTGCACCCACCTCCTGAGTGCTGGGACTACAGACTACACGAGCCTGTTTAGATGCTCCTGGAGAATGAAGCCAGTGAGTCCCAAATGTTAGCACTCTACCAGCTGAGCTACATCCCTGGCCCCCCTTAAAGGTCACAGGTTATTTGGCTCCTGGGCGTGTGGTGAGCCGGCATGCCATGGTGGGGAGGATGTGGTGGAAGACAGCCATTCACTCCATGGTCGGGATGCAGTGTCTCTTCCAGGGACATGCCTGTGACCAGCACACCTCCCACTAGGCTCTGCCTCTTCAGGTTTCTGTCATCTCAGTAGTACGAAGCTGGGACTAAGCTAATAGCAATATCTTCTGGGGGGATATTTCAGATCCAAACTGTAAGTGCTATCCTCAGCTTAAAATACTCAGTAGGCCAGGAGACCATATTTGGGGAGCATGTCTTGGACCTAGAGGCGTTTTAGACTTTACTGACTCATACCTCCCCTGTACCTGCTACCCAAAGAGCTCTCTAAATCTCACTCTTTCTCACTTCTAAGTGTTTTCCAAGGCTACTATGGCTTCTGTCCCTGTTAGTTTTCATCCTGGGTTAGGTCTACACATCCTGCCCTGCAGCTGCTGCATCCAGCCTCCCAGACAGCTTTATGGCCTGCTCAGTCATATCTGTTGGTCCTTCTCTGAAGACAGTGACCCACTTCTAGGTCACTGTGTCTCCCATCCAACCTAATGTTTTTGTAGCATAGAGGCAGTCTGTGGTAATGGGGGGGGGTTGGTGGGGATACAGGATGTTGGTGGAGACAGTCTGTGGGTCAATGGAGGGAGTGAGGAGATGTCTGGGTGCCTGGAGAATCTGTATCAAGATCCTAGAGACACAGTTTTTCTTACATGTAGGTTCTCTGAGGTGTGAGAGCCACCTTGGATCAATCACTGGGATAAATCTTTAAACAGGTTACAGTGTGTTTAAAATTGTGCTTAAGAAAGAAAAGTGAGATTATTTGTTGCCTATGTCTCTGTGAGCATAGTTAACTTCCTTGGGTTGGAGTTTTCCTTCCAGAACTTTCTGTAGGGCTGGATTTGTAGATGCGTATTGTGAAAATCTGGCTTTGTCACTAAATATCTTGTTTTCTCCATCTATAGCTGATACAGTAGCCTAGGCTGGCATCTGTGGACTCTTAGTACTTGTAGAACATCTATCCAAAACCTTCTGGCCTTGAGAGTTTCCATGGAGAAGTCAGGTGTAGTTTTGATAGGTCTGCCTTTATATGTTACCTGTCTTTTTCCTTCACTGCTCTTAATATTCTTTCTTTATTCTGTATGTTAGGTGTTTTGATTATTATGTGTCAAGAGGTCTTTTTTCTTTGGTCCAGTCTATTTGATGTTCAGTATGTTTCTTGTACTTTCATGGGCATATCCTTCTTCAGATTGGGAAAGTATTCCTCAATGTTGAATATATTTTCTGCACCTTTGAGCTGGGCTTCTTCGCCTTCCTCTATGCATATTATTCTTAGGTTTGGCTTTTTCCATGGTGTCCCACATTTCCTGGATGTTTTATGTTAAGGATTTGTTGGATTTACGATTTTCTTTGGTCGATGAATCTATTTCCTCTAGTTTATCTTCAGTGCCTGAGATTCTCTCTTCCTCTGTTGTATTCTGTTGGTTATGCTTGTGTCTGTAGTTCCCGATGTTTGCCCAGTTTTTCTATTTCCAGCATTCCTTCAGTTTGTGTTTTCTTTATTGTCTCTATTTCAGTTTTCAAGTCTTGAACCATTTCCTTCACCTGTTCTTGGCTTTCTGTATTTTCTTTAAGAAATTTGTTCATTTCTTCCAATTTTTTGTTTGTTTTTTCTTGCATTTCTTTAAGGGATTTTCTCACATCGTCTTTGAGGGCCTCTATTACTTTTATGACTATAAATTTTAAGTCGTTCTCTTCTGCTTCATCTGCTTCGGGGTGTTCAGGTCCAGTTGGTGTAGAGTCACCATCCCTGACTTCAGGCTCTACTACAGAGCTATAGTCCTGAAAACAGCGTGGTATTGGCACAAATATAGACAGGTAGACCAATGGAATTGAATTGAAAATCCTGATATTAACCCACACACCGAAAAACACCTGATTTTTGACAAAACAGCTAAATGTATACAATGGGGGGGGGGGGAAAACATCTTCAACAAATGGTGCTGGTATAATTGGATGATGGTGTGTAGAAGACTGCACATAGACCCATGTCTATCGCCATGCACAAAACTCAAGTCCAAATGGATTAAAGACCTCAACATCAATCCAACCACACTGAACCTTGTAGAAGAGAACAAATTGGTACAGAAGACCGCTTCCTGAACATAACTCCAGTAGCACAGACACTGAGATCAACAATTAATAAATGGGACCTCCTCAAACTTAGAAGCTTCTGTAAGGCAAAGGACATAGTTGACAAGACCAAACAGCAGCCCACAGACTGGGAAAAGATTTTCACCAATCCTACATTTGACAAAGGGCCAATCTCCAAAATATACAAAGAACTCAAGAAACTAGTCACCAAAACATCAAATAACCCTATTAAAAATGGGGTACAGAACTGAAGAGAGAAGTCTCAGTAGAGGAAATCAAAAAGGCTGAAAGACACTTAAGAAAGTGCTCAACATCCTTAGCTATCAGGGAAATGCAAATCAAAACAACTTTGAGATACCATCTTACTCCTGCCAGAATGGCTAAAATTAGAAACACCAATGACAACTTATGCTGGAGAGGATGTGGAGAAAGGGGAACACTCCTCCACTGCTGGTGGGAGTGCAAACTCGTATAGCCATTTTGGAGATCAGTATGGTGGTTCCTCAGGAAAATGGGAATTAGTTTACCACAGGACCCGGCAATCCCCCTCTTAGGCCTATACCCAAATGATCCACATCCATGCAACAAAGACATGTGCTCAACTATGTTCATAACAGCATTATTTGTAATAGCAAGAATCTGAAATCATCCTAGATGCCCCTCGACTGAAGAATGGATAAAGAAGATATGGCACATCTACACAATGGAATACTACTCTACGGGGGGGAAAAAAATAGAATCTTGAAATTTGCAGGCAAGTGGATGGCACTTGAAGAAACCATCCTGAATGAGGTAACCCAGTCACAAAAAGAGGAACATGTCATGTATTCGCTCATATATGGATTTTTAGACCTAGAGCAAAGGATCACCAGTCTATAATTTACACCACCAGAGGAACTAGGATTCAAGGTAGATTCTAAGAGATTTATAGAAGGTCTCTCACAGAATGGGGAAGGGACAAGTTATCCAGAGCACATGGGGAGTGGGGGTGGGGAGTAGTGAGTGGAGAGGGAGCTAGGAAAAAGAGAAGGGGAGGAGAGAAAAGCATGTGGGACTAGGAAGATTGAGTCAGGTGAGGAATAAAAGACAGGAGAGAGAGAGAGAGAGAATATAAAAGAGGGAGCCATTATAGGTTTGAAGAGAAAACTGAACCTAAAGAAATGTCTAGAGACCCACAAGACTGACTCCAACTAACAATTTGAGCAACAGTGGAAAGGCTACCATAAATGCCCTTCCCTTATAATGAGATCAACAACTAACTTATCCACAATCATGGAGCCCTCATCTAGTGCCTGTTGGAAACAGAAGCAAACACCCACAACTAAACACTAAGTCAAACTAGAATCCAGATGCAGAGTGGGAGGACAAGACCAGGTTGCCCAGACTGATAGCTGGGAATCCAGCATTGAACTGACTCAGACCACCTGAACATGGGTTTCAGCTAGAAGGCCTGAGTAGTTTAAGGGACCTCTGATGGTGGAACCAGGATATATTCCTGGTGCACAAAGGGACCTTGCAGGCACATCCCCCATGGAGGGATACTCTTTTAACCTAGAGACAGGAGAGAAGTCCTAATCCTTACTTCAAATGACTTGACAGATTTAGATGACCCCTCCTGGGTGGCATCACCCTATGTGTGGAGTGGGGGGGGGGAGGGTGGCCGGGGTGCATGTGAGGAGGGAGAGAGGGAAAGAGGGAGGGAAAGGGAACTGGGATCAATATGTGTAATAAAAATAAAAATAAAAAAAGAAAGAAAAGAAAATGGGTATAGGCAGTCATAGAAAAAGGTAAATAGTTTATAAATAATAAAAAATTACTACATAGAGATTAGAAACACACAGGGAGTCTGGATCCTGTATGGTGTTGTATTGACTCTGAATTTTTTGAATGCTGATGAATGAGTGACAGCTTCTGAGAGGCATGGGATTGTAAAAGGAACTGCAGAATTAAAACAGCCTAGATACTTTAGAAATGTCTTACCTTTAAAATGGAAGTCAGAAAATGTATTGCCTTTGGTAAAAGGTTGTGCATTCAATCAAGGTTGATAGAGATCAGGTTTGATTGGGAAAGACCCCCTGAAAATCCTGGCTATAGGTATAAAGAAATAAATTAAGAAAAACTACAAGCAGGTATATCTTACCTGCTTAAACATAAAATAAAAACTCATCTTTTGTTGGCTTGTGTACAACACGGACCATACTTGCATTAATGTAGATATGTATTTTACCTTTGAAATTTTGTATGTTATCATTACAAGGGGTGACCCAGGTGATCCAGCCTCTCAGAATACCTCTGTTGCAGTTTCCTCAGAATTCTGCATCCAGAACAGCTTCAAGGATGCTGGCTGAGATGGTCTAGCCTCACAGATTATTCTAGATATGACTTCAGATGAGCCTTGCACTTCCCCATTGCACAGAGACTGGATAACAAATGTTATGGCTAGTTTTCCCAGGACTTTACCATTATCTAAGTTTTCTCAGGATCTCTAAAGATGTCATCACCCCCAGACAACAGGAAGCAATCTAGACCACACAATGCCCATCTTCCCAGGAGGTAGGATTGGTAGTTTTTAGTCATTTGGTGGGTTGTGGAAGTTTGTCTTTATTCAGGGGGAATATAGGTATATAGGACAAAAAGACAACTATTAACCTCAAAATCCATTGGTATGGATTTTGGTATATTGATACAAATGAAAAGTTATTTAGTTATACTGAATATATGTTTCTACTCTTGGTTGGGGTATTATGCTTATGCATCTCATTTAAAACATAATGTGTAATTAAGAAATGCAGGTTGTAGTCATCTATAATAATCAAAGTTGTAGTCATATTAGGTATATTTTCAAGGTTGAACAGATATGTTTAGATAGTCTCAAACACGTCAAAGACCTACAGAATATGGCATTAAGATATTTAATAACCTAAGGCTTTTCATGACAGTGAGACACATCTGTTCCTGGGAGCACCAATTTACTTCAGAAAAGATGATGGGCACTGAAGAAACTCCATAAGAAACTTTCTTTCACTGTGTCAAAGGTAGCCATTTGAGCAAGAAATGTCCTTGCCTTGACTGATGACAGAAAGCTGTATAACCTGAACAAGAAGAACACAAAAGAAAAAGACTGTCAAACTTTACCAAGATAAGGCAGGAAAGTCCTTCATATTCCTGCTTCATAGGAAAGTCTGCCGGATATTCTTCAGACAGGCTTGTTGGGACCATTGAATCTGGAATTTAAAAACAGAGGTGTGCCAAGGGATTTATTGGATAACGTTGGAAAGAAACAAAGACAGATGGGTAATCTAAGCAGAGAGGGAGACATTCTAAAGACTCAAAGAAAGTGTGGGGTTCCAAAGTGCTGTGGCAGAAATGAAGTGAGCACCCTGGATGTAGCTGGGGAGAGGATTGCTGAGTCTGGGCAATATCCACAGAAACTTTCAAATGAAGCAGGAAAGTGGGGGGCAAAGCGACAAAAGAAAACATCTAAGAATCCAAGAACTACAAGGCACTCTAGAAGGCCCAACACAGGCACAGTAAGAGTATCAGTAGCAAAAGAAAAGGAAGGAAAGAAAGAATCTTGGGAGAGTGTGAAGGGCTCTGAAGATAAAGATTGGAGAGCAGCAGCCTCTGATGTGCGTTGAACTGAGCCAGATGCCTGTACTAGGTGTGGCCATACCTGTGATCCCAGTGATTGGAAGATCAGTGCAGAGGTATTGGGATTTCAGGGTCATCCTTCACTATATAGCAAGTTTGGACTATCCTGGGCTACAAGAAGCCAAGTGTCAAAAAGCAAGCAGGCAAGCAAGTAGACAAAAGTCCTATGACTAGACTTAATTGCTGATGATTTTATATAAAGAGCTTTTCCTTGCCAGTGCATACAGTAACTGTTAAGCTCTTAAACAATCCATTCTTATGGCACACTAGCTACAGTTTTAAGTTTTACTTAAAAAATTTAAAATTCCATTTTATTCATGTGTACAGATGTGCACCAGGACATCTTGATTTCCTCAGAGGTAAAAATTGGGAATATTACAGACTAATCCTCAGCTCCAGTTTGCATAGTATAAATTAAATTGAGGTAACTTTAGGCCAGCAAGCACAGGACACAGGGCAGGATCTTTCTTATCTAAGGAACATTCCTTTACAGTGAGAGTTCAGATTCACACAGAGCGTGAATCTGCTATTGTCTAATTGGATTTGTGGAACACAGGCCCAGGATTCCTGTGGGGCTCTTTTGGCAAACTTTAAATTGCCTCTGGGATTAAGACTGGCTCCCAAACAACTAGAACTCTAAACTTTTCTAGGATCCTTGATAAGCCCTCTGGAGAGCCAGGTAAAGGGCAGAGGGCAGAAAGCACAGGACACACGGGCCAGGCACACAACTTCAGAAGCCCCTGGCAAGTACCACCTCCAGATATCACAATCTTATCCTTTTCACTAGGATTGGGGACAGGCAGCTAGAGTAGGGAATAACACAAGCCCCTCCAGTTGCAGCTCTCCTTTACTGTGCTCATTACGGACAACTATCTCCTGAGACAGCTAAACAGAACTGCTGTGGGTTCCAGGCCAGCAGACAAGGCTGGGTCAGGCAAGCACAACATCAGCAGTTGAAACCATCCTTTTCCTTGCTCAGAGAGCTTCCAGCTTCCTCCTCACCAGGAGCTCTTCTGCTGGGTGAGCTCCCATCCCCACCATGGACATGTCTGCCCAGTGGACACAGGCAGGGTTCTCTCTGTGGCTAGACCTTCTTCAGGTAGGTAAGAGGAGGAGCAAAGGTGGGAATCGAAGGACAGATGGAATCCAAGGTTAGACCTTGGCTCTACCTTCCACATCTCTCAGATTCTTCATAGAGGAAGGGAAGCGAGCATATTCAAGGGGTCCCAGCTGGTGCATGATAGGGCAGAATGAGGGGGCATATGTAGAGGGGCAACAATGAAGAAGAAAGTTTCTGTTTAATATAAGGCAAACTTTCTAATCATCAAGGCTGCCTGATGAAAGAATGAGAGAAATATCTTGTTTTGGCTTTTTTCCTGGAAGACTCACATAGTCGAGGAAGGGAAGTTACTTCATGGCATCCCTGCCTCAGCTTACATCTCCTTTGCATTGAGCTGTCCCTGCCACAATTTACATCTTCTGTGCACAGTGCTAACATCTCTAAAACCAGATCTCCTTTTCTTCAAATACTCCCATGTCTAAAGCTCAGCTTCTCTGGTAATTGCATGATGATGGCTTCATCCTGGGTTTGGTTTCTCTAACCCTACAGTCAAAGATACAGTGGGTGGGACGAGGGCCCTGCTCACCCCACCCAAGCCTGGCAACAAGGCAGACTTCTTAGAGCAGTGGGTCTCAGCCTTCCTGATGCTGCAACCCTTTAATACAGTTCCTCATGTTTATGGTAGTAACCATAAATTTATTTTTGTTGCTACTCCATAAGTGTGATTCTGCTACTGTTAGGAATCATAATGTAAATATTTGATATGAAAGACATCTGGTATGGAACCCCTGTGAGACAGTAGCTTGATCGCCCCAAAGGGGTCTTGACCCACAGGTTGAGAATCACCGCCTTAGAGGAAGCAGTGATACACCTAGTGTCTGTGAATGCCCTAGGGACAGGGAGAGGGATCAAAGCTTCATAACTGGCCTCTCTGTCCTAAGCACACATGTTCCAGCACAAACTGTAGACAAGAACACGTGTGATGAGAGAAAGTCTGGGGGAGAGCAAAGAGCCAGCAGGCCCTCTCCTAGCCCTGTGGTTCTCTCAAAGCTTCGATGTCCTCATTGCTTTAAAACATGTATTTTTTATTTACTGGTGTGTGATACATGCATACACATGTGTCACAATGCTCATGTGGAGGTCAGAGACCAACATGAAGGAGTTAATTCTCTTTCCATCTTCTGGCTTCTAAGAATTGAACTGGGGTTGTCAGACTTGGCAACAAGTGCCTTTACCCACAGGACCATCTGATGCCAGTTCCCCGTGTTTATCTTGAGAAGGCAAGGCTTAAGGTTTTCTCTAACATACAGGTCTGTACTTCTGACCCTGCAGCACCTGGTTCTAAGCAAGACCTCTGTAAGCCTGGGTGGAACTGGATGGCACTGCAGTGGCTTTGATGGTCAAGGCAGGTACAGAAGCGCTTGAGTTAGGAGCTGCGATTTATATGACTGCTCCAAAGCACAGTCCGGTCACAAAGGGTACACAGGAAGGCACAAGATACTTGTCCTTTGGGGGTGTGGAGCAGACTAGACCAACTGATGAGCTATGGGAGAGGGCATATGGCTGTCCTTCTGTAAGGGCCACCATGTCTGGCGGCCCCAGGGGCAGCACCCATCAAGCTCATAAGAAACAAAGGACAAGACAGGCACCATGCAACAAATAGAAATTCTGGCTAGACCCTAATCTGCCTGGCTTCTGCCCACCATATTACTCCTTGTGGAGATAAATTATTATCATGGTATTATTATAAGGGCACAGAATTAAGCTAGAGGAGAGAGATGATGCCAATAGCTAGTATTACCAAGAGTGACAGCAGCCTAGGAGGAATGGTTCTGGGAGAAGCAGGCGTAGCCAGAGGAGTCCATATCTCTCCCCTCTTCTGGAACCATGTAGCATTCTAAAGGTTCCTCTTCGTGGTTTCCATGTAGCTCTGCATGCATAAAGAGACACACCCCTTCCTTCAGGCATGCTGGCTCCACTGGCCTGACTATATCATGATTTTTCAAATACATGGTTGGCTAAGCTTCTATCAGAGGTTTTTTCCTGCTTGAACCAATGTATTCTGACCTCTCAGGTAACCTGATAGTGAATTACAAGCTGGCATCTAAGAGGTAAATCTAATTATAAATTCTAGAAGCATACCCATGTATTGGTCCCAATAAGTGCTTGTTGCCTTCTATTTTCATGAGAGGGAAAGAGAACATAAGAAATGGAAGTGGCCAACCAATCCATAGTAGCTGAATTTGTCCTGCTGGGACTGTCAGATCACCCAACTCTGGAGAAAACCTTCTTTGTGCTCATCTTATCAACATACCTGGTGATCCTGCTAGGCAATGGGGTCCTCATCCTGGTCACCATCCTTGACGCCCACCTGCACACGCCCATGTACTTCTTCCTGGGGAACCTCTCCTTCCTGGACATCTGCTACACCACATCTTCAATTCCCCTGGTCCTGGATGGTTTCCTCACTCCCAAGAAGACCATCTCCTTCTCAGGCTGTGCGGTGCAGATGTTTCTCTCCTTTGCCATGGGGGCCACAGAGTGTGTGCTCCTGGGCATGATGGCATTTGATCGTTATGTGGCCATCTGCAACCCCCTCAGGTACCCAGTGGTCATGAGCAAGGCTGCCTATGTGCCCATGGCCATCAGCTCCTGGGTGGCTGGTGGTGCCAACTCCTTGGTGCAGATCTCCCTTGCAGTACAGTTGCCTTTCTGTGGGGACAATGTCATCAATCACTTCACCTGTGAGATCCTGGCAGTCCTGAAACTGGCCTGTGCTGACATCTCCATCAATGTCATCAGCATGGGGGTGGCCAATGTGATCTTCTTGGCGATCCCAGTCCTCTTCATCTTTGTCTCCTACATCTTCATACTCACCACCATCCTGAGGATCCCCTCTGCTGAGGGGCGCAGGAAGGCCTTCTCCACATGCTCTGCCCACCTCACTGTGGTGATCGTCTTCTATGGCACCATCCTCTTCATGTACGGGAAGCCCAAGTCCAAGGACCCACTGGGGGCAGACAAGCAGGACCTTGCAGACAAGCTCATCTCCCTCTTCTATGGGGTGCTGACCCCCATGCTGAACCCCATCATCTACAGCCTGAGGAACAAGGATGTGAAGGTTGCTGTGAGGAACCTGGTGGGTCGGAAATGCCTCACTCATTGATAGTGAGAGAAGTTGGTTATTTTCTGGTTCTGTGCACATCGGGGCTCTGCTGGGAATGGCCACTTATTAAGCACAGACTTGTTTACTGGTGCTGCTGATCTGTTTGGACTGAGTTCATCTTGAGTGCCTGAGGCTGGACCAGTGACTCCTTAGACTAAAGACAGTGGTTGTACTAAATGGCCTAGAATCAAGAAAAAGAGACTGTGAAAATCAAACATTCTTTGTATGCCAAATGAAAATGAGCAATAAAAACTTGGTGAAAAATATGCTTCTCCCTGTATCAGTGAAGACTGTTGATTTGGGGTGTGAGAGTCAATTTTATGTCATTGTCGTTGTTCTACTGTACAACTGGAACACACTGTGAGAAAAACTCACTTCTTATTTTATTTTGATTTATATAGACTCTTGCCGTATGGCCCAAGGTGGTCTGGAATACACAGTTCTCCAAGTTCCAGACATTCACTTTCCTTCCAAAGGTTCCCTCATATCCTCTTGCCCTTAGTTCACACCTCCAGCCTCCTAGCTAATTTCTAGGACGTTTGGTTTTCTCTAGAAATTTCAGACAAATGGAATGTGTATTTCTATGTCTGTTTTTTTCCTTTTCCACTTTAGGGGCAAGAACTTTGACAATTTAAGTGACACACACAAGTTCTCTGAAAAAGTACAGTTTGTAAAACCACTAAAAGAGGAAGTATAAAATTTGAAGGACTCTATACCTATTAAACTAGTTGAATTTATTATTAGAACCAAGCTACAAAGAAAGCTGTAGACCTAGACAGGTTTTGTGATGTATTATTACCATAATTATCATTATCGTTACTGGCAGGACCCTTCTCTGTAGCCTAGGCTGGCCTCAGACTCATGATCCTCTCCTTTAGCCTTCCAAGAGCTGGGATTATAGCAATGTGCCACCATGCCCAGACATGGTGAATCACACCAACCATTTTAGGAAGAAATAACCCAAACTTAAGGCAGAAGGTAGAGTAGAAGACGTGGGGCCAGACCTGAACTGCCACAAAAACCTTAAACTATATCAAATTCAGTAAGACTTCAAAAAGATCTACAAATACAAATATGTGTAATTTTTACAGATAATGTATCATCATTAAGTTGGGTTTATCCTGGTAAAATCATAGTGTAATTATAATAAATTATTTTGTTAAAAATGAAATTATAATAAAATTCTAATGTAAAACCAAATTATTGTATTTATAGATGTTCATTGGGGGATAAAATATTAAAATTACCAAGACTTGGCTATTGCAAAGGCAGAGCAGTCATCAGTTATGGTAGAAAAGGTTAACATGGGACACAGGGAGCTTCTAGGTCTAAACTACTTCTGTTTCTTGAGCAAGCAATGTTTGTTTTCCCCATAATAATTCATTACTCCATTTGTTTGATTTGTAGGTATGAAAGTTTAGTTTTAACTGTTCACTTGACACAGTCTCCATAAGGGATTGTCTAGACATGATTGCCTTCTGGGCAGGTCTATACCAGATTGTCTAGGTTACCTTAACTGACATGAAAAGACCCAGTCTGAAAGTGGGCAGCACCCTTCCGTGGTTTGGGGCCCTGGACTGCATGACAGTGGAGAAGGCTGACTATGTTCTAAGTATTGGTGCATTCATTTCTCTTTCTCTTGACTGTGGATGTTCCCAGTTGCTTCAGATTCCTGCCACCTCAAGTTCCCTGAAATAATGGATTGCAACCTGGAACTGTGAACTAAACCGACTCTCAATCCTGTCAGTTTCTGGCCGGGCGTTGTTGGCACGCACCTTTGATCCTGGCACTTGGGAGGCAGAGGCAAGCGGATCTCTGTGAGTTCGAGGCTAGAGCTCGTCACAGGACAGGTTCCAAAAACAATACAGAGACACCCTGCCTCATAAAACCAAAAAAAAGAAAAAAAAAATCAGATTCTTGTTGTCTGGGCATTTTAACAGCAACATAATGATGCTAGACCACCACGATTTTACTTTCTGTTATTTCTTTGGGGAGGGGGCACCAATGAAGTTCCCCACTATCACATATTATGCAGTTGAACCTGGAATTTGAAGAAATTACAGGATCAGCACACCCAGAGTGCACTGGATGAGCCTCAACCTGGAGAAACACAGTAATCGCCGTAACTCCCCTCACAGATAAATGTTACTTATTCATTTTATTATTATGTTATTAATGTGCGGGGGGGGTGTTGCATTTGCACATGATCATGCACATACCACATGCCTGCAGGCACCTAAAGAAGCCAGAAGAGGGTACTAGCTCCCTTGGAGCTGGAGTCACAGGCTGTTGCTGGGAACTGAACTCGGGTCTTCTGGATAAGCAGGCAGTACTAGTACCATCGAGCCATGTTTTAGATTCTTAAATAGAATTATGGCGATTCAGGACAGATGAAAATCAGGTGCTGGTGGCCAGAATATCAAGAGAATAATTTGGGAAAAGCAACTCTCACAAAAGCAACTGACACTCCAAACCGCTGAGCAGAGGCCACACCCAGAGCAGCACAGCAGTGGGTAAAGCTGCAAAAAAACGCTTTCCCCTTGGCCAGGGGTGTGTGGCACTGGCTGACAGAACAGAAGCAAGATGCCATTACAAAAAGACTTTGGGCAGGTGAGATGACTCACTGGGTGAGGGCATTTGCCACCAAACCTGGCAATCTGAATTTGATCCCTGGGATCCACACGCTGGAAAAAAAAGAGAATGACTTCCTGCAAGCTGTCCCCTGACCTCAGCACACAAGAGTGCACATACATATAAAGTAAGAAAATCAACAAATAAACATAAAATAAAAACATCCACTGCTTTGCTGGCTCAGCAGCCCGAGGCCTTCTCGGCATCACTTGGTCCAGCGTAGATACAAAGCCGCCAGGATAGTAGACTCTAATCTGATAGACAGAATACTGCAAGAAACCTCAGGCAGCTCGATTGGCACAGCATCTGGAAAGCTGAAAACTTGGCAGAACCATACCCTGGAACTTTCACACCAACTTCAAGTGACCAGATCTCAGACTGCACCTGTAAAACACAGCCAATGGGAAGGCATGAGTAACCCTGTCACATCTCTGACATCCTTCGAGCTCTGTTCTGAATGCCTGAGCTTTTGCCAGGATCCTGTGGACCACTTGAAGTTGGTGGGCAGGAATGAGGGTCTAGATGAGGCCCAGGCCAGTTTGCCTTCATTCCTGTATCTCGCTGCACTCCCTCTCATCTACCCATCTTCATTTAATGCTCAGTGTGGTTTAGCAGGACCGCTCAGCCATCCCCTCTCACTTTGTTCTCTCCTTTTCTCTCCCAAAGAACCTAGGCTGGGCTTCAGCTCCTGAGAGAAGGGGCTGGTCTACGTTACCTGTTAACTGACCTTCACCCATGCCTTCACTCCACCTTTAGCCCAACTTCCCGCACCCCCATATTCTTTTGCCTCTACAGTTTTCTACTTCTATTTATATCTCCCTCTATTTTCTCCCTGTCTTCCCAACATTAACCATGACTTCCTGTGGCCTTCTTCTTGTTCTTTTTCATGCAATACTATCAATGTACTAATAGTTTACTCCCTAAAATCCTTCTCACTTAGGGATGATGTTACGTTGCTGACTGTTGTATTATTTTCATGGCGAGTCTATCCCTAGACAGTGACTGTTGTTGTAGATAGTGTTATACTCCCGGAGAAGGAGTGGGGATAGAACCTGGTGTCTTCAACACTATAACCTAGTTTCTCCCAAATATTCAAACTCTTCAAACTGAAAGAAGAAACAAGACCTACTTTCTAAAATAAATTTCAAGCAGTGATTTGACTCCTGTTGCATCAGTCCCTACATGAAAATTAACACAAGCAACATGAAAAACTGAGACACATCTCCTCCAAAATCTATCAGAGAAATGACCTCAAGGAGAGTAATTCAGAAGAAGTCCCAGACAAAGAATTCAAAAGAATAATGATAAATATTTTCAAAACAATGAAAGAGACAAAAGAGAACTGAGTAAATGTTGGATTAGTTAATTAATGAATTAATTCCAAGAGAACACAGCTGAATGACATAAGAAAATTTACTACATTATTCAATTACATGATAATGAAATTAATTAGAAAGCTAGAAAAACAAAACAAATGAAATGTTCAAAAAGACCATCTTAAAGCCTGCTAGAAAGCTTCATCAATATAGTTGTTCATGAAGAAAATAAAATATCAGGGCTTGAAGATAAGGTAGAGTAATTAGAAATTTCAGTCAAGGGCATTGATAAAACTTTAAATTGTACAGGCAAGATATTTGGTATACCTTGGAAACACCAATCTATGAAATATGGACACAGAAGAAGAATTCTATGCCCAAAACCCAGAAAATATTTTCAGTACAATCATAGCAAAATTCTCCAAATCTAAGAAGAGAGGCTCATCAATGTACAAGTGACAGAGAGGATACCAAATAGACAGAGGCAGAAAAGAACCCCACCACCTCAGTAGAACAATTAAAACACTAAGCATAACGAACAAAACAGAGTATTGAATTCCACAAAGGAGAAACACAAAGTCAGGTATAAATACAAGTCCAGCAGAATAACAGCTGATCTCTCAACAGGAACATTAAAATCCATAAAGGTATGGAAAGATGTTTTTCAAGTTCTGGGAGACCACAGCTGACAGCCCTCAGCAAAATCGTCCATCATCACTGATGGAGAAACAAAAATATTCTATGATAAAAGCATGGCCATGAAAAATAGACTGAGAAAGAAATCAGGGAAGCAATTCTGTTTCCAGTGACCTAAAATTACCATAAGGAGCGAAAGACGTTAACAATGAAAACTGTAAAACACTGAAAGAAGGGAACATTTAGAGAGGGGATATTAGAAGACGCAAAGATTGCTCATATTCACTGTCTGGAAGTGTAAATATTGCTAGCATAACTATATTAACAAAAGCAATCTACAAGCCGGGTGGTGGTGGTGCATGCCTTTAATCCTGGCACTTGGGAGGCAGAGGCAGGCCTCCGTGAGTTTGAGGCCAGCCTGGTCTATAGAGCGAGTTCCAGGACAGGTTCCAAAGCAATACAGAGAAACTCTGTCTGGAAAAACAATAACAAAACAAAAACTATCTATAAATCCAATGCAATCCCCATCAAAATTCCAAACAAAAGTGTAAAATCCAATGTTAATTTCACAGCTTCAGAATGGCTATTCTAACTGTATAGAAGTTAATTGTGATTTATATTGGGTATGATGTATTTGGTGCATGTTTATTTTATTTGCATGTTTTTAAACAATAAGCATATTAGAAATCTAACATACTTTTTTGGAAATAGAAAATTCTTTCTTAAAGCTGTCTTAGTGAGGGCTACTATTCTGTGATGAAACACCATAACCAAAACAACTTAGAGGAAAGAATTTTTGTTTTGTTTTGTTTCTTCCATTCACAGTTAACAATTCGTCAAAAGCACTGAGGGCAGGCTCTGATGCAGAGACCATGGAGGAGTGCTGCTTACTGGCTTGCTCAGCCTGCTTTGTTATAGAACCCAGGACCACCAGCCCAGGGATGGCACCACCCACAATGGGCTGGGCACTCCCTCATCAATCACACATTTTAAAAATGCCCCACAAGCTTGCCTACAGCCTGGTCTTACGGAGTTGTCTTCTCAATTAAGGTTCCCGCCTTTCAGACAACTCTAGCTTGTATCTAGTTGACATAAAACTACCCAAGACACATTCATATGAAAGTGCATACGCCCCCTCCCCCCCCCGCCCCCGCTCATGGCCAAAGCAATCCTGAGCAAAGAGAATATGTCATCAAACCTGATACTACAGATACATAATAATGAAAACAGCAGAGTACTGGCACAAAACAGACACCCAGACAATGGACTAGCATCAAAGTCCATATATATATATATAAGCACATACAGCCACAGCTATAGCCACCTAATTTTTTAACAAAGGTGCCAAAATCACACATTGGAAAAAAGACAGCATCTTCAACAAGTGGTGCTGAGAAACCTGGATCTCTACAGGGAGAAGACTGAAACAGATCCTTACTCCTCTCCCTGCACAGAATCAGTGCCAGACAGAGGAAAGACTATACCATAAGACTTGAAACTCTGAAACTGCTAGAGGAAAAAGTCAGTAAAGTAGGTTATGAGGAAGGGTGAAGGCTGGGCAAAGGACACATGGGATGTGAAAGAGGAGTAGACTAGAGGAGGTTAAAAGGTGGGGTAAGGAAGATGGCGAGGGTCTCCACAATACATACATTTTTGTTTTTGTGGATGGAAATGCTGTAACAATATCTAACACATGGTATGTTTGGGGGTTTTTTGTTTTTGTTTTTGTTTTTTTTTTTTTTTTGTTTTGTTTTGTTTTTTTTGAGACAAGGTCTCACTATGTAGCCCTGACTCGCCGAATTCACTATGTAGATCAGATCAGGCTGGCTTTGATCTCACAGAGATCCTTCTGCCTCTTCCTTCTGAGTGCTGGAAAAAGATGTGAGCCACCATACCTAGCTTGTACCCTAATTTTTTTTAAAAAAAATTTTTAATTGCTAAGTAAAAATAATAAATAAATATTGCTGAGATGCCCAGCTATCCATACGGGGGAAATGGTCTTCACTTCCTAACTCACGCCAGACACAGGAGTTAATTCAGTGTGGATCACAGATCTAAACCAAAACTAAAGCTGCAAAGCTCTTTCAAAACACAGAAATATAAGACATCTGTTCAGCAGAGGACACAACTGGGAAAATGAGTGCACACCCTACATGGTGTAACACTGAGACAGGAGAATCAAGGGTTCGAGACCAGCCTGGATGACACAGCAAGACCCCAGCTCAAAAGAAACGCAAGTTGCAAACCAGCAGGACACGGGCAGCTTACACCCTGAAGAAGTGCAGACTGCAGAATTTATAAGGAGCAGCATGTGGGGTTTTAGCAATGGGAACGAGCGTAAATGAACATTAAAGTTCTGAGTGGGTAATCTCCAAAGGAAGATATAAGAGTGACCAGTTACCAAATTTAAAAAAAAAAAAAAGTGTTCAATATCCCATGGCCCAGAAATGCAAATTAAAGCCTTGGTGAGTTACCACTACACCTGCCAGGGTAGCTTATACTTAGACGACTGATGACATTAAACGTTGGCAAGGCTGAGGTGCATACGATTAGAATCTGCACAGCACATCGCCTTTGCAAAGGACTTGCCAATTTCTTATAAAAACTAAGTATATCTCTATGGTGTGATCCTGCAACCCCATCCTCAGGTATTTAGCCGAGAGAAAAAAAGAAATGGATACAAAACACTTGTCTTTGACAGTCAGGAATAGCTTTATTCATAATGACTCAAAATGGAAATGGCCTGGCTGGCTGTCAGCGAGGAGAACGGGCAAATGGACCTGGGAAGTCCACACAATGGAATACTACTCAGTAATGACATGGAACCTAGTGAACGCTCATTGCTTTGGTTTACTGTGTCTGTTCTCAATATTTCAGAAGCACAGCCTAGTCTACCCTCACATAATTCCTACTCCACCGCCTCCTTCATGATGAAGTCTTCCCTGTACCACTGCCCTCTGGCCTCTCTGTGAGATGCGTGCAGATGGTCTGGTTCAACTCCTGGTCCCCACATTAAGTGTGGACTGTGCAGACAGTGCAGTGACCACTTCTTGGTCTCTAAAGTGACTTCATAGAACATGTGCCCTGCTAGGTCTAGACCCACCCATCACAATACCTCTCAGGACACTTGCTTGGAAATGACCTGGGCTCCAATGCAGGCTTCATGAGTCCCTTCCTCTCTGTCTCTTACTCTCTGCCCATGACACACGGAGGTCACCAGGCAGTCCCTATCTTCCTGTTGGCCCTGTGAGGTCCACTTAGGTCCAGATCTGGTGATGCCACACAGCTGTCACAGGCCTGGTGTGCCCCCCTCCTAGGTCACACCTAACCAAGACACTGAACCCTAACTCCTCCCCAGGCCAGAGCTGCCCTGGAGATTGCCTTCCTAACTTCTTCTCAAAGACATTTAGCCAAACTGAAGTTTGCAGAAATTCAAGCAAGGAATGGGCATGTCTACCTTGAGGTCGCTCAGCAAGAGAGGGAGTTTACAGCAGGAACAGCGGAAGGAGGTGTAATTGGATCTTGGGGACATTGTCCCAAAGGATTAAGAAGTTTCCCAACTGTGGCGTTCCATTTCTGAACTTTTAATGACTCGAGGGAGTGCAGGAGTACCACATATGGCACTGGTTTCAAGTCAGCATCCCGGTGTAGCGGTACTCGTCAGGAGACTGCCTGAAATAGAACAGAGACCAAGTGGGAAGGACAAACTGAGTTTTTCTTCAAATCAGAAGTGAGACCTCAGCCTGGGCCCCTTAAGACGCTGCTACTATTTCTGGCCTGGGTCCCCTTCCTCAGCCGCAGGCACCTCTTCTCAACAGTTTTCTAATTAAGGTAAGTAAGGATTCTTGTAAAAGCCAACCTCAGCCTTTCGCTAGCATATTGGCATTTCTAGTGTCTGACTTGACTTTCTACAGTGACTGAGCTTGAGAAGGAAATAAATGAATCTGTTTTAGTTGCATCACCAAGACTGGGGACCAGACTGAACCCCTCCCTGAGTCTGAAAAATATGAATGTCAAGAGACTTACAAGGTCCGTCAGTTTGAGCTCATGAGTTCACCTGACTTGAAAGAGTGTCCCATAACCGAGATGGTCCCCTCTCACAATGACCTTCCACAGACTCAGGTAGTTTGAGGAGGAGATAGACACCATCATATGAGCAAGAGAACCCCAGAAGGATGCTGGCTGCTCCCATACAGAGAATCATCTTCTGTTCCAGAGCTCTACAAACACAGAACAAGCTGTCTGGGAAAGTAGTGAGCTCTCCCACACCAGGAGACATCAAGCCATAACTGAAAGGCAGTGTACCACTGTTGTTCGGGGAAGGAATGAGAATGGGAGAGAAGGTGAGCTAGATTCCTGAGGAGCACAGTCAGTGTTGGAGCAGAAGTCTGGGTGACAGGCTGAGTCAAAAGTCTCCAGGACTGTCATGCCTAATGACACCTGTGTGGATGTGGATGCCCACCCAGAAGGAAGGAAACCTAGCAGAGTGACATCATATACGCGCGCGCGCACACACACACACACACACACACACACACACACACACACACACACCCTAAAAGTAGGTTCCCAGAAACTGTGAACCATTATGGATTTCTCTGAGGCCATCCCCAGTTTATCTTCAAGAAATGTCAGATTCAAACTATTAGACACATATCAGAATTTCTAGAGTATAAAGTCACTTAGGAAAATACTCCCCTTTGTTATATCTCTTACTTAAGACTCAATAGAATTCTGTATCTCCTAGAGCTTCTATGAGCTCTGTTCCCTTCAATGTGCCCTGAACCTCCCCACTCTACTAGGCAGCAAGTCCACCTAAGCCTAGGGTGTGGGTCATTTATAATTCTCTTAGCAACTGTTACACCCACAGATTGGTTGATCAACAAGTATTTTTGTGGTTGAATATTCAGATATATTGGATGGATTAATGGAGGATGGATGAATGGATAAGTGAATTAGTAAGCTGAAAGCCCTGAGGTTGGCTTTGCAAGGAATCTGGAAAGTAAGAGAATGTGTTTTTTCTGAGAAGGTGCTGGACCAAAGCAATGGCTTTGGCAGGTGTGGTGACTCACACCTGTAATCCCAGCACCCAGGAGCCTGAGGTAGGAGGACTGCCATGAGTTTGAGACCAGCCCAGGTTAGCCTCAGAGAGAATGAGACCTACCAAAAGAAGTCAAAGAGACAAACAAAAAACACACAGGCAGAAGGGAAAGGAGGGAGGGAGGGAAGGGGGGCGAGGGGAGGAAGGGAGGAGGAGAGAGACAGAGAAAGAGAGAGACGTTTTAAGGAAACAAGTCTCTAACATCAGGCACAAAGTAGGGGAATCATGACACATGGTCCCTTCTCTGAGTATAATCTCTGGTGAATTGCCATACAGGAAACAACATGAATAAAAGGAGTGCATCGTGTGTCGTTTTATTGATCAAATGCATTAAATTACCAGATTTGTGACTTTATTGTCTTTAACCCCAATTTTTGATAAAGATTTTGTTGTTGTTTTGTAAAGAAATACTTCTGTGGGCTTTCAGAACTGTCTTTTAATCAACTCGGCAGAACTGGGGCTGCAGACCTGATGCCCTGGCCCAATGTATAGCAAAGAACATTGGGCTTGGACTTTAGTATTCTCTTCAATTGACAGAACACACAGAATGGAAGGTAACAACCAGACCTCCCCTGTGAGCGGCTTCATTCTCCTGGGCCTCTCTGCCCACCCAAAGCTGGAGAAAACCTTCTTCGTCCTCATCCTGCTGATGTACCTGGTGATCCTGCTGGGTAACGGGGTCCTCATCCTGGTCACCATCCTTGACGCCCACCTGCACACGCCCATGTACTTCTTCCTGGGGAACCTCTCCTTCCTGGACATCTGCTACACCACATCCTCAGTCCCCCCTCATTCTCGACAGCTTCCTGACCCCCAGGAAGACCATCTCCTTCTCAGGGTGTGCGGTGCAGATGTTTCTCTCCTTTGCCATGGGGGCCACAGAGTGTGTGCTCCTGAGTATGATGGCATTTGATCGTTATGTGGCCATCTGCAACCCCCTCAGGTACCCAGTGGTCATGAGCAGGGCTGCCTACGTGCCCATGGCTGCCAGCTCCTGGGCAGGTGGGATTGCCGCCTCTATGGTTCAAACATCTCTTGCAATGCTGCTTCCCTTCTGTGGGGACAATGTCATCAATCACTTCACCTGTGAGATCCTGGCGGTCCTGAAACTGGCCTGTGCTGACATCTCCATGAATGTCATCAGCATGGGGGTGACCAATGTGATCTTCCTGGGGGTCCCAGTCCTCTTCATTTTTGTCTCCTACGTCTTCATACTCACCACCATCCTGAGGATCCCCTCTGCTGAGGGGAGGAGGAAGGCCTTCTCCACATGCTCTGCCCACCTCACTGTGGTGATCGTCTTCTATGGCACCATCCTCTTCATGTACGGGAAGCCCAAGTCCAAGGATCCACTAGGAGCAGACAAGCAAGACCTTGCAGACAAGCTCATCTCCCTCTTCTATGGGGTGCTGACCCCCATGCTGAACCCCATCATCTACAGCCTGAGGAACAAGGATGTGAGGGCGGCTCTGAGGAACCTGGTGGTACTAAAGAAGGGCTTTACCTGGTGATGTTTGGAGGACAGATGTGCCCATAGTTCTGTGCTTCTTAGCTGTGCTCATCCATCCGTCTCTGAAACATGTTCTCTAAAGGAGGTGTATGTGAAAAGTGATTATCTGAAAATGGTATTTCATGTGTACTGGAGAACGGGACACAGTTAAAATGATGAGACTGGAGACCTGCTATGCTAGGTGTGTGCCTTGAAGGATGGAAATGTCATGCGGCCAAAAGGGAGTGGGGGTGAAGCAGGAGGTGATTTTTAGCTCATTCTCTATTGTGAAAATCTGAATTCACCTTTCCCAGCAGATTGCTCCTCTATTTGGGAAAAAGAGCTTCCTTTCATTTCACACATCTTGTGAAATCACCCATGGCTTCAGGAGCATAGGGGTGTGCTCCTGTTTAAGTGGCGCCCAGCCACTGTGCGATTTTGCCTTACCCTCTAAGCATAAAGCTCACACATACCTTCCACAGCCTTCTGTCCAGGCATGACAGCACTGGATAAATCCCAACTTTTTATTTACAGGCTAACAGTATCTTAAATTTTTGTGTATGTATACATGTGACTAAACATCTTTTATGTTTGTATATGTACGCGTGTGTTTTTGTGTTTGGGTGGGTGTGCACACACTTGCAAGCCCTTGCCTTCAGAGGCCAACAAAAGGTGCCAGACCTCCTGCCTGGATCTGGTGTTACAGGCAGTTGTGCACTGCCAGCCTTGGGTCTTCTGCAAAGAGCAGGAAGTAATTCTAACCACCAGCCCTCTCTCCAGTCCCTGTAAGTCAACAATATATAAGCACTGACGCAGGGAGGTTGGAGGAAGCTGGTGGGAGTCAGGTTTCAGAGACAATGCAAAACAAATGTCAGTGTTGTGGTCATTATAAACAAGAGAGCTGGGAACCAACCAGGCTGTGTCCCAAAGCTTCTGATGCTACCATGGCAGGTGGGAAGAGAAATGACAAAGTTCAGAAAACCACTTCGGTGAGAATGTGATGTCCCGGACAGCCTCAGGTGTTTGAACACTTGTCCCCCAGATGGCGGCACTCTTTGGGGACTGTGAGGAAACCAGGAGGAAGAGTCTGACAGACAAGTAAGTCACTGGGGGTGGGAGTGGAGCTTTATAACTTGGCTCTGAGCTGGGCCAGAGCAGGCTCTGCTCCCTGACTGCTGACACAATGTAACCCTTTTCTTCACGCTCCTGTTGCCTCTGCTCCCCCCACCCCTGCCTTCCCCAGCCATGCTGAACTGCACTCTCTCAAACCAGGAGCCAAAATAAACCCTTCCGCCATGCCAGAAATTCCAGCCATTTGGGAGACTGAGGCAAGAAGACTGCAAGTTCAGACTAGCCTGGGCTACTTGGTGGGAGACCGTGGCTCAAAAGAACAGTGATGATGTCGGAGGCTGCGGATGTAGCTCTGCAGAAGAGACTTGCCTGGCTAGCAGGAGAGGCTCCCGGTTCAATCCCCCGGAGTTGGAGAAGCAGCAGCTACAGCAGCAATACTCTCTTCCCAACATTGTTTCTGGCAGGTGTTTTGTCACGTGACATGTAAGTTAACACAGAAGCAGAATGGTGTGAAAACAGGGCTGCCCCACAGAGCCGAATTTTGGGTGAGTCTTTTCTTTCTTTTTTTCCCCCTTGATGGTAAGATTTAAAAACTACAGAAAAGTGGGGGCAGAAATCCAGGCACTCATCTCCGAGGCCTGACAGTGATCTGCCATGGCCTTTCTGATCATCTACACCCCAAGGATGGCTTTTCCCTCTCGCTTTTTTCCTAGTGTGAGGAAGTGTAGAGAAATCAAACCCAGGACTTCACACTAGAAGGCAATCACTCTACCACTGAGCTACACACTGCCTTACTTGTCCCTTTCCTGGGTTATTGTGGTGCGAATCCCAGATGGTGAGATGGTCTATATTAAAATATTTTGGCATCTGTGTGTAAAATTATTGGAGTCATGGAATGCTGGCTAGGTTTGTAATGAGAAAAAGACCCTGACTAAGCAAGGGACCCCTGATTCTAGGCTATGTGACAGGAAGTCACGAGCAGTTCCCACAAGAGAGGGGAGCCTGAGCTCATCACCAACTGTGTAAACATCACCCCCACCCCATTGTCTCTTAAGAAAACTGGGAACCAGGTAGCCTCTCTGGCCTGCTGGTCATAAATCCTCCAGACCCCAGGATGTCCTTAAAGAAACAGGGAACTAGATAACCTCTCCCAGACCCCAGGATGTGTTAATCAACCCTGCCTGAGCAGACCACAGTTAAGGCTCCTTTGCTAAATACCCTTTATCTTGCAATTACCTTGTATGGAACCGTTGTAACCTTGTGAGCTAAGAAATCTCTGTAACCATGGAAACCTTATGATGGTGAGATCAGGGGTCTCACGACCCCCTTCCCATTCTTTGCTCTTTAAAAAAGCCTTGCATTGGTAGTTAGGGCCTTCAACTCTCCCGACAGAGTGAAGCCCCAGCTAGCTGGTTTTTAGAAATAAACACCTTCTTGTGTTTGCATTCGGGCGGCGCTGGTTCCTTGAGGCTTTGGGAGGTCTCTTGGTGGGCACAACATCTGGTGCATTGTCTGGAACCCACCTCCCCGCCAAGGCCTTCGGGACCCCGACCTGAACTAGGAACAGAATAAACTATGTATTATGATTATTCTCTTAGTCTAGACTTCTCTGTTGTTTTTCCCTCTTTGCTCCCTCCCCCCCTTTATCTAGCTCCCTCCCCTCTGGTCTCATGAACCCCCCCCCAGGTAACTGCTAGAAGAGGCGGCTGTCCCCTAAAGGGCACTGAACTTTCCCCTGTCTGCACTTCACTGGTGACAGTTCTGTGCTGTCTGTGTCTCTATTTCCATAAGTTGGTGACTACATCTAGAAATGGAGGGTTTTACTTAAGCAAGGTTTGGGCACAGACTCCACAAACTGCATGGTGGCCTCTCTGATGACGCTCCTGCTTCCAGGTTGTTTGGGTGTCCCAGACTCACAGTCACACTCTAGCTTGTTTGTGTGTCCCTGGCTCACAGTCACACCCCCTCTGCAGACCAGGAACAACCATTTTCTCTAAGGACCCTGTGTTTCCTTTAGTGGAGGATGCTTTGAGGCTGTCAAAATTTGTCATGGCGGAAGAATTACATAATTAGATATAAAATATAATACAGAGAGATAAAATATAACATTTATCAATTATAACTCATGTCTACCATTCACATATATACTATATTCATTATGTACACTGTACTGGAATCATATGTATATATGCTGTACTTTAGCTGAATGCATATATTCACGTGCCAACAGCAATGTCCTGCATGTATTGCAGCTGTTACTAAGAAAGAGGGTAACAGGGTTGAAGACCTCCTGGTTTCTAATGACACAATGGCAGTTGTGATATTACTCTGCGGTGGGTATTTCCATGGCTGTGGTGTTGCGGCTTCAGACAAGCTAACCATACACAGTCATGTAGACATGTAGCCTGAACACGAGGATTTCTGATCTGTGAACCCTTGGGATGCCCTGAGGGGAAAACAGTTGCCCAGGCTTTGGTGGTTGTCAAATGAAAGTTTAATTGCTGACACTAGACCAGGCTCATTGCCTGGTCTATTATGGAGCTATGACCTGGTCTCATATGACATGGTGACACTGGAGAGTCAGTTAGTGCCTGATATAGGAACTTGTGTAACTTTTATCCTTTTCTCCAAGCATAGGAAATAGTATACATCGCAAAAGCAAAAGCTTTGTCCTAAAGTGGCCTTGATGAAGGTGTTTCCATCAGTAAAGAAATCTCTCATTCTGCAACCTAGCTCTAAAATTCAGAGAAGATAGTACTCATGTCTGCCCGTCCAGATTCGCATCCGCTGCTTTTGCCGGGCATCCATCTCAGCCTTGATCCTTGTCAACAATGATCATGTTATAGTCTCCTTTCAAGATGTACAATTTCTGCCTGGTTCCACAAGGTGGAACCCCTGGAAGCAGATTCGGGATTAGTAAATGCTTAGTGCTGTAACAGAAGTCAGTGAAAGAGTACAGCACATACAGTTACACACAGTACACACTACTCGATACTGACGATACATGAGCATGTAACTCTTTTATACGTGTGCTGCAATGTTTATTGTTATTTTAGGAGACTTCTCCTACTTACAAAAATGTTTGCTGTAAAACAGTATATCAAATTACAACAGCAGCAGCTCCACCCACCTGTGTTACTGAGTGCATCACGGTCTCCGGTCATAGTGGCCCCTAAGTGTACAACATGTAATGTTCATGTTCCTAAGTGAGAGGCCACATGGGCTGGCTGACCTGCAAACAAAACTAAGTGTCCAGTGAGGGTTATTGCTCATCAACCAGGTGTGTCCCATCCCATGATACTTGTGATCTTGAAAAGCAAGAGCAAGGTGGTGGACTGGCAAAGATCTCTTCAGTGAAGCTTAACAGGACTGTGAAAAGGGTCCCCAACTTTGTCTTTGTTACCATGACAAAACTTGAGGACAAAAGCAGTTTAAGAAAGAAGGGTTCATTTTGGCTCACAGACTGCCCTTAGTTAAGATGGGTCTTCCTGCCTCAGTTAACCTCATCTGGTTCTCACAAGTGTGCCCATAGCTTTGTCTCCTATGTGGTTTTAGAGCCTATCAGGGTGGTAGTCAGTGTTAACCACTACAATCATACTTATTTATAAGCCCTAAGCCCTGAGTCAAGGGCCAGACCCAGGACTCTCAGCATTGTGATGACCCTCCACTTGTGGAACTGATATTCTAGCAAGAAGAAATATGTAACAAACAATACTAAAACAAATTTAAAAAAAAGCTAATATATACTGTTAGAAATTTCATGCAATCAGGACTGGAGAATCTAAATTTTCTCCCTCTTAAACCCATGAAAGCCTTCCTTCCTTCCCTCCTCTTTCCCTCCCTGTGTCCCTGCCTCCCTCCCTCTCTCCTTCCCTTCCTTACTCTCTCCCTTCCTCTCTCCCTCCCTCTCCAGTGAAATCCATGAGGCTAAAGAGAAGGAAAAATGTCAGCAGTGATAATACATGGGAAGAACACGGACAGTGTCAACCATCCTAGATCTGATAGAGCCAAATCCCCAGGCAGAATCTGGAACACTGGGCAACAATGAGGCTGATGGATGGCAGAGAGGATTTTCGGCACCCAGTACCATTATCCTGAGGCAAACATGGTGGCTTGGTGGCAAATGTATGGGAGACCACGCCCCTCCATGACATTGAGCATCCACCCCAACAAAAAGTTTGTTCTGTAGGAAGGAAAACCAGGACTCTTGGCTAAAGGACAGCAGGTAAAAATGAGACCATGAGAACCGTGTGCTTCCGAAGGGCAAAACCAACAGCCACACCCACCCACCAAGAATCAGAATGGCCATAGCTTCTGATTCAGAAGGAAGGTGTTCTCTGTCGAGTTTCCAGAATCCCTTACCTCATTGAAATGTGACTGAAGGAGCATGAGAGCTGGGTGCTTGGTCAAGCATTATTCTGGATTTATCTGTGAGGTGTTTCTACATGAAATTAAACTGAATAAAGCAAGTTTCCCTCCCTAATTTGTGTGGATGTCATCCAATCAGATGAGGCCATAACAGAAGAGAAAAGAGGAGCAAGATGGACACCTTAGAATTGGAACATGAGCTTAGTGAACAGCATCAAAAGTTGTTCTTGGGTCTTCAGCCTGAGCTAGTTCCCAATTACACACACACACACACACACACACACACACACACACACACACAGTTGGCTTTGTTTTTGGAGAGCCCTGACTATTACACACACCAAAGACTGAATAAAATATGCTCAGACATATAAGGTCTTCAATATACTTTTCTCAAGAAGCTATTCAAGAATGTGCTCCGCCAAAAAGGAAGGATAAACCAACAAATGGAAGAATAGTTAAGATATAGGAGTCTGTCTAGTCTATGACATACTGTAAGTCTAAAAATAGACAAGTGTCCTCCACACAGAGGAGGCAAACCAGCCTGGGGATACCAGAGGCAGGTCTGTGTGGGACTCTCTTCTACAGAGCCCTGCTGTCTGGGTTGACTGGCTTGAAGATTCCTCAGATGGCCTGGCCCACAGTCTTCTTGTGCTGGTCTTATCTTAATCATGCCCTGAGTCATTCCCCTCTTTCTGCCTTACTGATGGGCTAGCTGGGGGTGCTCACTGAACCCCACACAGTACTCTGGTCTTCTCTGTCTCTAGGAGTGGGGAGGAGGGGAAGGAAATGTGAAAGAAGACATTTCTCTACTGCTTTCCCATACCAGATGTCTGGTCCATGGTCACACTTAGCCTTGTCTGGCTTCCACAAAAAGGGCTACGAAACCCTGAATTTATATTTTCAGATGAGTTCCCCCCACACACTAGCAAATCTTCCCTTTTCTTAGCAAGCTGTTTGCAATTATTGATTCATTTTTCAATGAAGTGATTTCCTTACACTGATGTTTTTGTAGGTGGTAGAGCTATGAAAGAAATCAAGAACAGATTACTCATCTTCCTTGGCTCCATAACAAACTACACTACGTTAACAGTTTAAAACAACCCCCAACTATTATCTATAAATCTGGTGTCTGGTAAAAGTAGTTGGGAACTTTAAAAAACAATTCCTCTTCCAAGTTCATCCCGACTGTTGGTGGAATTCAGGTTCTCTTGTTCATAGTCAGGAATTCACGTTCTCTTGTTGGAAGTCAGGAATCCAGGTTCTCTTGCTGGTAGTCTGGAATCCAGGTTCTCTTGTTGGTAGTTAGGAATCCGGGTTCTCTTGTTGATAGTCAGGAATTCAGGTTCTCTTGTTGGTAGTCTGGAATTCAGGTTCTCTTGTTGGTAGTTAGGAATCGGGTTCTCTTGTTGGTAGTCAGGAATTCAAGTTCTCTTGTTAGTAGACTGGGATGTAGGTTCTCTTGGTAGTCAGGAATCCAGGTTCTCTTGTTGCTTGTCTGGAATCCAGGTTCTCTTGTTGGTAGTCAGGAATCCAGGTTCTCTTGTTGGTAGTTTGGAATCCAGGTTCTCTTGTTGGTAGTCAGGAATCCAGGTTCTCTTGTTGGTAGTCAGGAATCCAGGTTCTCTTGTTGGTAGTCAGGAATCCAGGTTCTCTTGTTGGTAGACTGGGATGTAGGTTCTCTTGGTAGTCAGGAATCCAGGTTCTCTTGTTGGTAGTCTGGGATGCAAGTTCTCTTGTTGGTAGTCAGGGATCCAGGTTCTCTTGTTGGTAGTCAGGAATCCAGGTTCTCTTGTTGGTAGTCAGGAATCCAGGTTCTCTTGTTGGTAGTCAGGAATCCAGGTTCTCTTCTTGGTAGTCATGAATTCAAGTTCTCTTGTTGGTAGTCAGGAATCCAGGTTCTCTTGTTGGTAGACTGGAATTCAGGTTCTCTTGTTGGTAGTCAGGAATTCAAGTTCTTTGTTGGTAGTCAGGAATTCAGGTTCTCTTGTTGGTAGTCAGGAATCCAGGTTCTCTTGTTGGTAGTTTGGAATCCAGGTTCTCTTGTTGGTAGTCAGGAATCCAGGTTCTCTTGTTGGTAGACTGGGATGTAGGTTCTCTTGGTAGTCAGGAATCCAGGTTCTCTTGTTGGTAGTCAGGAATCCAGGTTCTCTTGTTGTTAGTTTGGAATCCAGGTTCTCTTGTTGGTAGTCAGGATTCCAGATTTTCTTGTTGGTAGTCAGGAATCCAGGTTCTCTTGTTGGTTGTCTGGAATCCAGGTTCTCTTGTTGGTAGACTGGGATGCAGGTTCTCTTGTTGGTAGTCAGGAATCCAGGTTCTCTTGTTGGTAGGCTGGGATTCAGATTCCCTTGTTGGTAGTCATTAATTCAAGTTCTCTTGTTGGTAGTCAGGAATCCAGGTTCTCTTGTTGGTAGGCTGGGATGTAGGTTCTCTTGGTAGTCAGGAATCCAGGTTCTCTTGTTGGTAGTCAGGAATACAGATACTCTTGTTGGTAGTCAGGAATCCAGGTTCTCTTGTTGGTTGTCTGGAATCCATGTTTTCTTGTTGCTAGATTGGGATTCAGGTTCTCTTGTTGGTAGTTAGGAATCGGGTTCTCTTGTTGGTAGTCAGGAATTCAAGTTCTCTTGTTAGTAGACTGGGATGTAGGTTCTCTTGGTAGTCAGGAATCCAGGTTCTCTTGTTGCTTGTCTGGAATCCAGGTTCTCTTGTTGGTAGTCAGGAATCCAGGTTCTCTTGTTGGTAGTTTGGAATCCAGGTTCTCTTGTTGGTAGTCAGGAATCCAGGTTCTCTTGTTGGTAGTCAGGAATCCAGGTTCTCTTGTTGGTAGTCAGGAATCCAGGTTCTCTTGTTGGTAGACTGGGATGTAGGTTCTCTTGGTAGTCAGGAATCCAGGTTCTCTTGTTGGTAGTCTGGGATGCAAGTTCTCTTGTTGGTAGTCAGGGATCCAGGTTCTCTTGTTGGTAGTCAGGAATCCAGGTTCTCTTGTTGGTAGTCAGGAATCCAGGTTCTCTTGTTGGTAGTCAGGAATCCAGGTTCTCTTCTTGGTAGTCATGAATTCAAGTTCTCTTGTTGGTAGTCAGGAATCCAGGTTCTCTTGTTGGTAGACTGGAATTCAGGTTCTCTTGTTGGTAGTCAGGAATTCAAGTTCTTTGTTGGTAGTCAGGAATTCAGGTTCTCTTGTTGGTAGTCAGGAATCCAGGTTCTCTTGTTGGTAGTTTGGAATCCAGGTTCTCTTGTTGGTAGTCAGGAATCCAGGTTCTCTTGTTGGTAGACTGGGATGTAGGTTCTCTTGGTAGTCAGGAATCCAGGTTCTCTTGTTGGTAGTCAGGAATCCAGGTTCTCTTGTTGTTAGTTTGGAATCCAGGTTCTCTTGTTGGTAGTCAGGATTCCAGATTTTCTTGTTGGTAGTCAGGAATCCAGGTTCTCTTGTTGGTTGTCTGGAATCCAGGTTCTCTTGTTGGTAGACTGGGATGCAGGTTCTCTTGTTGGTAGTCAGGAATCCAGGTTCTCTTGTTGGTAGGCTGGGATTCAGATTCCCTTGTTGGTAGTCATTAATTCAAGTTCTCTTGTTGGTAGTCAGGAATCCAGGTTCTCTTGTTGGTAGGCTGGGATGTAGGTTCTCTTGGTAGTCAGGAATCCAGGTTCTCTTGTTGGTAGTCAGGAATACAGATACTCTTGTTGGTAGTCAGGAATCCAGGTTCTCTTGTTGGTTGTCTGGAATCCATGTTTTCTTGTTGGTAGATTGGGATTCAGGTTCTCTTGTTGGTAGTTAGGAATCGGGTTCTCTTGTTGGTAGTCAGGAATTCAAGTTCTCTTGTTAGTAGACTGGGATGTAGGTTCTCTTGGTAGTCAGGAATCCAGGTTCTCTTGTTGCTTGTCTGGAATCCAGGTTCTCTTGTTGGTAGTCAGGAATCCAGGTTCTCTTGTTGGTAGTTTGGAATCCAGGTTCTCTTGTTGGTAGTCAGGAATCCAGGTTCTCTTGTTGGTAGTCAGGAATCCAGGTTCTCTTGTTGGTAGTCAGGAATCCAGGTTCTCTTGTTGGTAGACTGGGATGTAGGTTCTCTTGGTAGTCAGGAATCCAGGTTCTCTTGTTGGTAGTCTGGGATGCAAGTTCTCTTGTTGGTAGTCAGGGATCCAGGTTCTCTTGTTGGTAGTCAGGAATCCAGGTTCTCTTGTTGGTAGTCAGGAATCCAGGTTCTCTTGTTGGTAGTCAGGAATCCAGGTTCTCTTCTTGGTAGTCATGAATTCAAGTTCTCTTGTTGGTAGTCAGGAATCCAGGTTCTCTTGTTGGTAGACTGGAATTCAGGTTCTCTTGTTGGTAGTCAGGAATTCAAGTTCTTTGTTGGTAGTCAGGAATTCAGGTTCTCTTGTTGGTAGTCAGGAATCCAGGTTCTCTTGTTGGTAGTTTGGAATCCAGGTTCTCTTGTTGGTAGTCAGGAATCCAGGTTCTCTTGTTGGTAGACTGGGATGTAGGTTCTCTTGGTAGTCAGGAATCCAGGTTCTCTTGTTGGTAGTCAGGAATCCAGGTTCTCTTGTTGTTAGTTTGGAATCCAGGTTCTCTTGTTGGTAGTCAGGATTCCAGATTTTCTTGTTGGTAGTCAGGAATCCAGGTTCTCTTGTTGGTTGTCTGGAATCCAGGTTCTCTTGTTGGTAGACTGGGATGCAGGTTCTCTTGTTGGTAGTCAGGAATCCAGATTCTCTTGTTGGTAGTCAGGAATCCAGGTTCTCTTGTTGTTAGTTTGGAATCCAGGTTCTCTTGTTGGTAGTCAGGAATCCAGGTTCTCTTGTTGGTAGTCAGGAATCCAGGTTCTCTTGTTGGTAGTCAGGAATCCAGGTTCTCTTGTTGGTAGACTGGGATGTAGGTTCTCTTGGTAGTCAGGAATCCAGGTTCTCTTGTTGGTAGTCTGGGATGCAAGTTCTCTTGTTGGTAGTCAGGGATCCAGGTTCTCTTGTTGGTAGTCAGGAATCCAGGTTCTCTTGTTGGTAGTCAGGAATCCAGGTTCTCTTGTTGGTAGTCAGGAATCCAGGTTCTCTTCTTGGTAGTCATGAATTCAAGTTCTCTTGTTGGTAGTCAGGAATCCAGGTTCTCTTGTTGGTAGACTGGAATTCAGGTTCTCTTGTTGGTAGTCAGGAATTCAAGTTCTTTGTTGGTAGTCAGGAATTCAGGTTCTCTTGTTGGTAGTCAGGAATCCAGGTTCTCTTGTTGGTAGTTTGGAATCCAGGTTCTCTTGTTGGTAGTCAGGAATCCAGGTTCTCTTGTTGGTAGACTGGGATGTAGGTTCTCTTGGTAGTCAGGAATCCAGGTTCTCTTGTTGGTAGTCAGGAATCCAGGTTCTCTTGTTGTTAGTTTGGAATCCAGGTTCTCTTGTTGGTAGTCAGGAATCCAGATTTTCTTGTTGGTAGTCAGGAATCCAGGTTCTCTTGTTGGTTGTCTGGAATCCAGGTTCTCTTGTTGGTAGACTGGGGTGCAAGTTCTCTTGTTGGTAGTCAGGAATCCAGATTCTCTTGTTGGTAGTCAGAAATCCATGTTTTCTTGTTGGTTGTCTGGAATCCAGGTTCTCTTGTTGGTAGTCAGGAATACAGATACTCTTGTTGGTAGTCAGGAATTCAGGTTCTCTTGTTGGTAGTTTGGAATCCAGGTTTTCTTGTTGGTAGTCAGGAATCCAGGTTCTCTTGTTGGTAGTCCAATACAGATACTCTTGTTGGTAGTCAGGAATCCAGGTTCTCTTGTTGGTTGTCTGGAATCCAGGTTCTCTTGTTGGTAGTCAGGAATCCAGGTTCTCTTGTTGGTAGTTTGGAATCCAGGTTCTCTTGTTGGTAGTCAGGAATCCAGGTTCTCTTGTTGGTAGACAGGGATGTAGGTTCTCTTGGTAGTCAGGATTCCAGATTTTCTTGTTGGTAGTCAGGAATCCAGGTTCTCTTGTTGGTTGTCTGGAATCCAGGTTCTCTTGTTGGTAGTCAGGAATAGAGATTCTCTTGTTGGTAGTCAGGAATCCAGGTTCTCTTGTTGGTTGTCTGGAATCCAGGTTCTCTTGTTGGTAGACTGGGATGCAGGTTCTCTTGTTGGTAGTCAGGAATCCAGGTTCTCTTGTTGGTAGGCTGGGATTCAGATTCTCTTGTTGGTAGTCATTAATTCAAGTTCTCTTGTTGGTAGTCTGGAATCCAGATTCTCTTGTTGGTAGTCAGGAATCCAGGTTCTCTTGTTGGTTGTCTGGAATCCAGGTTCTCTTGTTGGTAGACTGGGATGCAGGTTCTCTTGTTGGTAGTCAGGAATCCAGGTTCTCTTGTTGGTAGGCTGGGATTCAGATTCTCTTGTTGGTAGTCATTAATTCAAGTTCTCTTGTTGGTAGTCTGGAATCCAGATTCTCTTGTTGGTAGTCAGGAATCCAGGTTCTCTTGTTGGTAGGCTGGGATGTAGGTTCTCTTGGTAGTCAGGAATCCAGGTTCTCTTGTTGGTAGTCAGGAATACAGATACTCTTGTTGGTAGTCAGGAATCCAGGTTCTCTTGTTGGTTGTCTGGAATCCATGTTTTCTTGTTGGTAGACTGGGATTCAGGTTCTCTTGTTGGTAGTCATGAATTCAAGTTCTTTGTTGGTAGTCAGGATTCCAGATTTTCTTGTTGGTAGTCAGGAATCCAGGTTCTCTTGTTGGTTGTCTGGAATCCAGGTTCTCTTGTTGGTAGACTGGGGTGCAAGTTCTCTTGTTGGTAGTCAGGAATCCAGATTCTCTTGTTGGTAGTCAGAAATCCATGTTTTCTTGTTGGTTGTCTGGAATCCAGGTTCTCTTGTTGGTAGTCAGGAATACAGATACTCTTGTTGGTAGTCAGGAATTCAGGTTCTCTTGTTGGTAGTTTGGAATCCAGGTTTTCTTGTTGGTAGTCAGGAATCCAGGTTCTCTTGTTGGTAGTCCAATACAGATACTCTTGTTGGTAGTCAGGAATCCAGGTTCTCTTGTTGGTTGTCTGGAATCCAGGTTCTCTTGTTGGTAGTCAGGAATCCAGGTTCTCTTGTTGGTAGTTTGGAATCCAGGTTCTCTTGTTGGTAGTCAGGAATCCAGGTTCTCTTGTTGGTAGTCAGGAATCCAGGTTCTCTTGTTGGTAGTCAGGAATCCAGGTTCTCTTGTTGGTAGTCAGGAATCCAGGTTCTCTTGTTGGTAGACTGGGATGTAGGTTCTCTTGGTAGTCAGGAATCCAGGTTCTCTTGTTGGTAGTCTGGGGTGCAAGTTCTCTTGTTGGTAGTCAGGGATCCAGGTTCTCTTGTTGGTAGTCAGGAATCCAGGTTCTCTTGTTGGTAGTCAGGAATCCAGGTTCTCTTGTTGGTAGTCAGGAATCCAGGTTCTCTTCTTGGTAGTCATGAATTCAAGTTCTCTTGTTGGTAGTCAGGAATCCAGGTTCTCTTGTTGGTAGACTGGAATTCAGGTTCTCTTGTTGGTAGTCAGGAATTCAAGTTCTTTGTTGGTAGTCAGGAATTCAGGTTCTCTTGTTGGTAGTCAGGAATCCAGGTTCTCTTGTTGGTAGACTGGGATGTAGGTTCTCTTGGTAGTCAGGATTCCAGATTTTCTTGTTGGTAGTCAGGAATCCAGGTTCTCTTGTTGGTTGTCTGGAATCCAGGTTCTCTTGTTGGTAGACTGGGGTGCAAGTTCTCTTGTTGGTAGTCAGGAATCCAGATTCTCTTGTTGGTAGTCAGGAATCCATGTTTTCTTGTTGGTTGTCTGGAATCCAGGTTCTCTTGTTGGTAGTCAGGAATACAGATACTCTTGTTGGTAGTCAGGAATTCAGGTTCTCTTGTTGGTAGTTTGGAATCCAGGTTTTCTTGTTGGTAGTCAGGAATCCAGGTTCTCTTGTTGGTAGTCAGGAATACAGATACTCTTGTTGGTAGTCAGGAATCCAGGTTCTCTTGTTGGTTGTCTGGAATCCAGGTTCTCTTGTTGGTTGTCTGGAATCCAGGTTCTCTTGTTGGTAGACTGGGATGCAAGTTCTCTTGTTGGTAGTCAGGAATCCAGATTCTCTTGTTGGTTTTCTGGAATCCAGGTTCTCTTGTTGGTAGTCAGGAATACAGATTCTCTTGTTGGTAGTCAGGAATCCAGGTTCTCTTGTTGGTTGTCTGGAATCCAGGTTCTCTTGTTGGTAGACTGGGATGCAGGTTCTCATGTTGGTAGTCAGGAATCCAGGTTCTCTTGTTGGTAGGCTGGGATTCAGATTCTCTTGTTGGTAGTCATTAATTCAAGTTCTCTTGTTGGTAGTCATGAATTCAAATTCTTTGTTGGTAGTCAGGAATCCAGGTTCTCTTGTTGGTAGACTGGGATGTAGGTTCTCTTGGTAGTCAGGAATCCAGGTTCTCTTGTTGGTAGTCTGGAATCCAGGTTCTCTTGTTGGTTGTCTGGAATCCATGTTTTCTTGTTGGTAGACTGGGATTCAGGTTCTCTTGTTGGTAGTCATGAATTCAAGTTCTTTGTTGGTAGTCAGGATTCCAGATTTTCTTGTTGGTAGTCAGGAATCCAGGTTCTCTTGTTGGTTGTCTGGAATCCAGGTTCTCTTGTTGGTAGACTGGGGTGCAAGTTCTCTTGTTGGTAGTCAGGAATCCAGTTTCTCTTGTTGGTAGTCAGAAATCCATGTTTTCTTGTTGGTTGTCTGGAATCCAGGTTCTCTTGTTGGTAGTCAGGAATACAGATACTCTTGTTGGTAGTCAGGAATTCAGGTTCTCTTGTTGGTAGTTTGGAATCCAGGTTTTCTTGTTGGTAGTCAGGAATCCAGGTTCTCTTGTTGGTAGTCCAATACAGATACTCTTGTTGGTAGTCAGGAATCCAGGTTCTCTTGTTGGTTGTCTGGAATCCAGGTTCTCTTGTTGGTAGTCAGGAATCCAGGTTCTCTTGTTGGTAGTTTGGAATCCAGGTTCTCTTGTTGGTAGTCAGGAATCCAGGTTCTCTTGTTGGTAGTCAGGAATCCAGGTTCTCTTGTTGGTAGTCAGGAATCCAGGTTCTCTTGTTGGTAGTCAGGAATCCAGGTTCTCTTGTTGGTAGACTAGGATGTAGGTTCTCTTGGTAGTCAGGAATCCAGGTTCTCTTGTTGGTAGTCTGGGGTGCAAGTTCTCTTGTTGGTAGTCAGGGATCCAGGTTCTCTTGTTGGTAGTCAGGAATCCAGGTTCTCTTGTTGGTAGTCAGGAATCCAGGTTCTCTTGTTGGTAGTCAGGAATCCAGGTTCTCTTCTTGGTAGTCATGAATTCAAGTTCTCTTGTTGGTAGTCAGGAATCCAGGTTCTCTTGTTGGTAGACTGGAATTCAGGTTCTCTTGTTGGTAGTCAGGAATTCAAGTTCTTTGTTGGTAGTCAGGAATTCAGGTTCTCTTGTTGGTAGTCAGGAATCCAGGTTCTCTTGTTGGTAGACTGGGATGTAGGTTCTCTTGGTAGTCAGGATTCCAGATTTTCTTGTTGGTAGTCAGGAATCCAGGTTCTCTTGTTGGTTGTCTGGAATCCAGGTTCTCTTGTTGGTAGACTGGGGTGCAAGTTCTCTTGTTGGTAGTCAGGAATCCAGATTCTCTTGTTGGTAGTCAGGAATCCATGTTTTCTTGTTGGTTGTCTGGAATCCAGGTTCTCTTGTTGGTAGTCAGGAATACAGATACTCTTGTTGGTAGTCAGGAATTCAGGTTCTCTTGTTGGTAGTTTGGAATCCAGGTTTCTTGTTGGTAGTCAGGAATCCAGGTTCTCTTGTTGGTAGTCAGGAATACAGATACTCTTGTTGGTAGTCAGGAATCCAGGTTCTCTTGTTGGTTGTCTGGAATCCAGGTTCTCTTGTTGGTTGTCTGGAATCCAGGTTCTCTTGTTGGTAGACTGGGATGCAAGTTCTCTTGTTGGTAGTCAGGAATCCAGATTCTCTTGTTGGTTTTCTGGAATCCAGGTTCTCTTGTTGGTAGTCAGGAATACAGATTCTCTTGTTGGTAGTCAGGAATCCAGGTTCTCTTGTTGGTTGTCTGGAATCCAGGTTCTCTTGTTGGTAGACTGGGATGCAGGTTCTCATGTTGGTAGTCAGGAATCCAGGTTCTCTTGTTGGTAGGCTGGGATTCAGATTCTCTTGTTGGTAGTCATTAATTCAAGTTCTCTTGTTGGTAGTCATGAATTCAAATTCTTTGTTGGTAGTCAGGAATCCAGGTTCTCTTGTTGGTAGACTGGGATGTAGGTTCTCTTGGTAGTCAGGAATCCAGGTTCTCTTGTTGGTAGTCTGGAATCCAGGTTCTCTTGTTGGTTGTCTGGAATCCATGTTTTCTTGTTGGTTGTCTGGAATCCAGGTTCTCTTGTTGGTAGTCAGGAATACAGATACTCTTGTTGGTAGTCAGGAATCCAGGTTCTCTTGTTGGTTGTCTGGAATCCAGGTTCTCTTGTTGGTCGTCTGGAATCCAGGTTCTCTTGTTGGTAGTCAGGAATCCAGATTCTCTTGTTGGTAGTCAGGAATCCATGTTTTCTTGTTGGTTGTCTGGAATCCAGGTTCTCTTGTTGGTAGTCAGGAATACAGATACTCTTGTTGGTAGTCAGGAATTCAGGTTCTCTTGTTGGTAGTTTGGAATCCAGGTTTTCTTGTTGGTAGTCAGGAATCCAGGTTCTCTTGTTGGTAGTCAGGAATACAGATACTCTTGTTGGTAGTCAGGAATCCAGGTTCTCTTGTTGGTTGTCTGGAATCCAGGTTCTCTTGTTGGTTGTCTGGAATCCAGGTTCTCTTGTTGGTAGACTGGGATGCAAGTTCTCTTGTTGGTAGTCAGGAATCCAGATTCTCTTGTTGGTTGTCTGGAATCCAGGTTCTCTTGTTGGTAGTCAGGAATAGAGATTCTCTTGTTGGTAGTCAGGAATCCAGGTTCTCTTGTTGGTTGTCTGGAATCCAGGTTCTCTTGTTGGTAGACTGGGATGCAGGTTCTCATGTTGGTAGTCAGGAATCCAGGTTCTCTTGTTGGTAGGCTGGGATTCAGATTCTCTTGTTGGTAGTCATTAATTCAAGTTCTCTTGTTGGTAGTCATGAATTCAAATTCTTTGTTGGTAGTCAGGAATCTAGGTTCTCTTGTTGGTAGACTGGGATGTAGGTTCTCTTGGTAGTCAGGAATCCAGGTTCTCTTGTTGGTAGTCTGGAATCCAGGTTCTCTTGTTGGTAGTCAGGAATCCAGATTCTCTTGTTGGTAGTCAGGAATCCAGGTTCTCTTGTTGGTTTTCTGGAATCCATGTTTTCTTGTTGCTAGACTGGGATGCAGGTTTCTTGTTGGTAGTCTGAGGACCCACTTGATTTGCTGACTTTTCCAAGGGGCCATTCTCAGATCCTTGTGGCAGCCCTTTGGCATGTAGACTCAATTCCATTCAATAAATATAATTATCACCTGATTGGACCAGACTCAGCTGGACAAACTTAAAGACGATCACAATGGAGCTTTAATTACACTGAAGAAGGTCCTTCACAACAATGCCTGGGTGCTGTTTGTTCTCGGGAGGGTGGAGAATCATGGGAGTCTACCTAGAAGTGAATAGTTTCTACAGAAGTCAGTAGTCATCACCCTGGAGGAAGTCTACTTTAGGAGGGGAATGAGTTGTTTCCATCGTACTAGAGTAAGGAGACAGGAGAAGATGGAGGGTTTATAATGCACTGGAAAATTCTAGTTCTCACCCTGAGTAAGGCACACATGATATAAATTTTATTTTTCTCTTTAAAAATATGTATTTTTATTCATCTTAAGATTTAATTAATTTATTGATTTAGTGTGTATGTGTGTGTAGGTGTGTACTCCTATACATGTGCACCACACACGGAGGTCAGAGTGTAACTTGCAATTTTCTCCTTCCAAAGTTTGGTCCTGGGAATCAAATACAGGTCAACTCAGATTTGGCAGGTTTGGTGGCGAGTGTCAGAACCATGATCAGATTTGTTTATGGCTCCTCTCATGCCCTTTAAGACCTGGACTGTGGAAGAAGCTTGCAATTTCTGTGGTTTGATCCTGTTAAGAAGGAACATTTGAGAACTCTCTGTACAGAATTGAGTTCTTGGATTTTCAAACAGCCAAAAAGCCCAAGCCACAAGGATTTTCCCTTTGCACTGGGTTCCACATTCTCCCCAGATTATTATAGCATACACTGAGAGTTCTTACTAGCTACAGGCTTATTCCAACAGGGCCAGGATGACCCTTCTTCTTGAGAGCTTTCCAACAGCTCAAGTAGGAGGAAGATATTTCTGGAGGGATTTCAGGATAATTGGATCATAGGGACATAGTCCCAGGCGTATAGAAAGTTTCTTAACTTTGTCACTTCAATTTTGTAACTTCAAATCACATCAGGGACTAGAATAATCCCGACAGCAGAGTGGGGTTTAAATGGCTTTGCATATGTCTCAGAATGTCCTTTGTGGATTTATCCAAAGAGAGAGCATAACAGAAAAACAAAACATGACCTGTGGTGATCACTCCTTGGCTGGTGCTCCAGCCAAATCGGCTGTTTCTGACTGCTGGGCTATTTCTAGATCTCAGATAAGTGGTTTTATCGGCATATTTATCAAAAAGGTAAGATAGCACTCTGTGTGTGTGTGTGTGTGTGTGTGTGTGTGTGTGTGAAAGAGAGAGAGAGAGAGAGAGAGAAAGAGAGAGAGAGAGAGAATGCCTGCACTCACATGCATGTTCATGTCAAGGCATGCTCACAGTGGTCCGAGGATGACTTTGCAAAAGTCAGTTCTTTCCAGGTACCATGTAGACCTGGGGGGCAAGCTGAGTTTGTCAGGCTTGGAAGCAAGTGTCTACCTGTTGAGCTGAGAACACTTTTAAAACAATAAAGAAGCTCTTGTGAGCCAGTCACATTCCTGGCTTCCTCTCTGACGTTAAGTGGCATGGAAGGAAAGGACACATCAGTGATGTAAGAAAAAACAGAGAAATTCCTGAGCTTGAATAGTCCTTGTGTGGAATTCCTCAGTAGCGGCAATGTCCAAAATGAGCCTCTCCACAGAGGAGGAGAGCCTTAGCAATCCCATCTACAGGGCAATGCCAGTGATCACCCATGCTAGCTATTCTAATAAATGTCCCAGAAGAATTTGGCTTTGTGCGTGTATATGTGAATGAATGAGAGAATAGCTCTGAATCATGCCTATTGGGAAAGTGAATAAGGAAAGAGGAATAAGGCAACCTACAGGAGTGCTCACACAGGGGAATGGCAAGGAACTCAAGACAAATGGTACCAAGGGTTTCAACCAGACCTAGGCTCCATGAGTGAAAATTTTCAAGTAAAATAGAATATTTCTTGCCAAAGCTGAGAAAAATAAGATGTCCACAAGTGCTCCAGCCTCAAATAAATGTGTGATACCTGTTTTAAATATGGTTATAAAAATTAAATTTACCAAGGTGACATTTCAAATATATCTGCAAGTGTCCAGATCCCACCAAGCAGGTGCTGTTCAGGTTCCCTGCATTTGACTTGGAACAACAGGAGAGCCATTCCTCACAGATCATCAGAGCTCTGAGCCGATTGCCCATCAAGGAGCTCTTTCTCACAGGTTCCCTTGCCATTATAGGCACCCAGAGAATCCTGCAGGTGACCTTCTGAGTTCCTGTGACATAGGAGGAAACATGGGCAGACCCAATGAGACCTCCCCTGTGAGCGGCTTCATTCTCCTGGGCCTCTCAGCCCACCCCAAGCTGGAGAAAACCTTCTTCGTCCTCATCCTGCTGATGTACCTGGTGATCCTGCTGGGCAATGGGGTCCTCATCCTGGTCACCATCCTTGACACCCACCTGCACACGCCCATGTACTTCTTCCTGGGGAACCTCTCCTTCCTGGACATCTGCTACACCACATCTTCAATTCCCCTGGTCCTGGATGGTTTCCTCACTCCCAAGAAGACCATCTCCTTCTCAGGCTGTGCGGTGCAGATGTTTCTCTCCTTTGCCATGGGGGCTACAGAGTGTGTGCTCCTTGGCATGATGGCATTTGATCGTTATGTGGCCATCTGCAACCCCCTCAGGTACCCAGTGGTCATGAGCAAGGCTGCCTATGTACCCATGGCCATCAGCTCCTGGGTGTCTGGAGGCATCACAGCCACAGTGCAGACATCTCTTGCAATGCTACTTCCCTTCTGTGGGGACAATGTCATCAATCACTTCACCTGTGAGATCCTGGCAGTCCTGAAACTGGCCTGTGCTGACATCTCCATCAATGTCATCAGCATGGGGGTGGGCAATGTGATCTTCTTGGCGATCCCAGTCCTCTTCATCTTTGTCTCCTACATCTTCATACTCACCACCATCCTGAGGATCCCCTCTGCTGAGGGGAGAAGGAAGGCCTTCTCCACATGCTCTGCCCACCTCACTGTGGTGATCGTCTTCTATGGCACCATCCTCTTCATGTACGGGAAGCCCAAGTCCAAGGACCCACTGGGGGCAGACAAGCAGGACCTTGCAGACAAGCTCATCTCCCTCTTCTATGGGGTGCTGACCCCCATGCTGAACCCCATCATCTACAGCCTGAGAAACAAGGATGTGAGGGGCCGCTGTGAGGAACCTGGTGGGTCAGAAACACTTCAAGCAGTGATGGTGAAGGCCCCTAGTATAACCCTTCACCAAGGACTATACAATCAATCCCAACACACAGAAGGGCTCTGTATGAATGGGAAGAGTTTAATGGCAATTCTCCCACCTCATTCCAGAAGCAATTCCCCAAATGTGCATAGCCATTCCATTGAACACTCTGGGAGTCACACACTGCTTTTAAAGATTTAAGGAAAATTATCAATGTGTTTCTGTGTGGGCTTATGTGCACCACGTGCATGAAGGAATCACAGAGGCCAGAAGAGGGCGTCGGGTGCCTCCATGCCCGGCACTGGAGTTACAGATGGCTGTGGCTGTTATGTGAGTGCTGGGAACAGAAGCAGGTCCTCTGCAAGGACAGTAAGTAAGTGCTCTACTGTGGAGTTGCTGTCCCAGCCCCATGTCTCACACTTGTTCATGGATGCTAACAATATGGATGCCAGCAAGGAACTCTGACTCAGGCCTACCTACCACGTCCTCTACTCAGCTCCTCTGCAAATACTGACCATAGTAGATGAAGCCCACCTTCCCTCCCTCTCTGCCTGCCTCCCTCCCTCCTTCCCTCCATCTTTGGGAGGACAAAATCTCACTGTGAAGCTGAGGCTGCCCTCGAACTCTGGGTCTCCCTGCTTGGCTTTCATTTAGCTTTACTTTGATATACCATGAGGCACGGTGCCTGGTGACAGCTACCTTTCTCCTTGTCTATCCACACTAACACAAACGCTTAATAAATGCTTTCTGGATTGTTCTCCTCCTGTGTGTTCATAGTTAATCTCTTGTCCTATTCATTTGTTCCCTCAGTATAAAGAGGAGGATGAGGAAGTTTTGACAGAACTGATGCCAGGTTAAAAAAAATCTTATATTTTTTCTCTTTTACAGGTTTTACTCATTCCTGGTTTTGTCCCTAGATAGCAGTGAACATTCCTTGTGAGTTGCTGAAAAAAAATCAGAATATTGACATCGACCCAAAGAGAAAGGACAAAACTAACAACTAAGAAAGGGAAAAGAATAATGTACACACAGATGAGGGAGAGAGAGAGGGAGAGAGAGAGAGAGAGAGAGAGAGAGAGAGAGAGAGAGAGAGAGAGAGAGAGAGAGAGAGAGAACTTGGGAGCTTTCCCTTGTCGTCGTCAGGAATGTTTTCATACGATTAGGCTGTGACCTAAGAGTATCTATGGGGGCAGTGGAGGGGCTGGGTGTGTGGCTCACACCTGTGATCCCAGCACTCAGGAGCAGAGACAGAAGGATCACAGCAAGCTTAGAAATCAAGGCCAGCCTGGGCTACAGAGCAAGACACTGTCAACAACAACAAAATCACAAAAACAAAACAAAACCTTACCAGAACACATAAATGCATGATATGAACATTTATTGGGAATAAGGAGACATTAGTTTTACCAAATGACAATCTGTAGAATTCAGTAGAAAAGTAGAGAGGACAACACAACAATACATTCTTGTTTTGTAACAAGGTGTTCCTTTTATTACCTCTTCCCCAGGGACACACATGTGCCATATGTGCATGGAGGTCAGAGGAAGACTGGAGGAAGCCTGTCCTCTCCTTCTACCGTGTGGTTCCTGAGATCAAACTCAAGTCATCAGGCTTGGTGGCAAGCCCCTTAACCAGCTGAGCCACCTTGGCAGCCCCAAAACAAATTCTCCAATTATAAATCAACTCAAATGTTTGTTTAGACTTCAGAAACACGAAAAGGTTTAATTTGCTGAAGAAAAGACAGGAGGGCACAAAAGAGACCAGGGGCAAGATTCCGTGATACATCTGCCACTGAATTTATAGCTGAGCATAAGAACTGAGCACCTCGTCTGAAGGCAGATTGGTAGAAGACAAATGTTCTTGAAAAGGAAAAGCAGACTTGGGGTTTAGCTCAGGGGGAGAGTGCTTGCTTAGCGTGGTGCCGTATTACGTCGTTCAGGCCGGACTTGGATTCTCCAACCTGTCACAGGGTGCCAAGTGCTAGGATTACAGGTGTGCGCCCATGCCTGGTTTCTTACCCTATTTGTTGATTTCTTTTCATTTTTTGTTTGTCTTTTCCTCCATTTCCTTAAGGAAATTTTTCTTTTCCTCTTTAAGGGTGTCAGTCATCTTCATAAAATTACTTTTAAGGTCGTTTTCTTCTGCTTCATCTGCATTGGGATGTTCAGGTCTTACTGTTGTAGAGCCACTGGTTTCTGGTGCTGCCATATTGCTCTTTGAGTTGTTGAGTGTGTTCTTACAATGCTGTCCAATTGGTGCAGATGGAGCCTGTGCCTCTGTGGGTCGCTCTTCCTCCAGTTGGTGCAGGAGGGGTCCGTGACTCAGGTGGTCACTCATTGGTGCAGGAGGGGTCCGTGGCTCGGGTGGTCACTCATTGGTGCAGGAGGGGTCCGTGACTCGGGTGGTCACTCTTCCTCCAGGTGTAGATGGGGCATGTGGTCACTGATGTGGCTGGCTGTGGCTGGGTGCAGGGTGGGGAGGATCTGCTGCCCGTTCACTGCAGCAGGGAGGTAGATGGGCTGGGGCACAGGGCATGCCCCTGAGGGTTAGGGCCTAGAGAGCAGCTTCTTATTTTAATAACCCACCAAGTTTAGAATTACTAGGATGTACATGGATGTGGGGTTGTTTCTTAGCTCCTGGTTAACTTACAAGTGGCTACATCCCTGAAGAAAATGACCTCCCTCCCCATCAACCACTAACTACCCAAAGCTCCTTAGCTAGGCATGGGGTCATATGTGGCCCTCCTTATCCAATTTATGACTTTTTTAAAGTAAGGGACTTGAAGAAAGGAGGGGAATATAGGAAGGTTTGAAGGAAGGAAAAGAAAGAGGAAAATGGTATATATGTAATCCCAAAGAAATTAAAAATCTAAACAATAAGAAATTAAATTTAGTGCAAAATTACTAGAAACACAAAGTGACTGTGTCATTCTAGAGGGAAGTGCATCAAAAAAATAGGTGGAACCTTCATGATTTGTATTGATAATATATGAACAGGAGAAGTAAAAATAGATATCTTCATGGTAGAGACAAGAAAAACTGAAGCTGCAAGCCTTGGCAAGGACAGATAACTGGCAAGAGAAATAAAATTCTTTTTTAACTAAGTGATTATGGGGGGAGCCCAACCCTGCCCCCAGGACTGGAGTTCCAGTGGTTGTGAGCCACCCAAAGCAGGTACTGGGAGCTGAATTTGGATCCTCTGCAATGGCAGCAAGCTCTTAACTGCTAAGCCATCCCTTCAACTCAATAACCTCCTTACATTTAAGCTGTCAGCCAGACTTATTTCTTTGTGCATTCGGAGCTCCTCCTGTTTGTGGTTCAAGTATAAAGACTAGCATGCTAGTTCTAACAACTAGCTTGAGGTTTTTTTTCTCCCTGAAATGTCAAAGACATCCCAGATTAAATGAAGCTGTATACATTTGCATGAGCAAGATTCGTGGCACTTCCAGCGGTTTCTCTTAAGGCAGTGGAAAGCCCTCTTTGAGCATGGGTTAGCGTGGCTAAGTTTAAGTCTTACTTCTGTCACCAACTTGTGTAGGAGACTATAAGGAGCCACTTCCCTGCTCCAGGTTCCAGCTGCTCTTGTGGATACAGAGAGCCCAGCGATGTCAGACAAAATGCCTCCAACAGCTGGCACTTTGAAGAGTCACCCAGAGCAAGCCCTTGTCCCTCCCTATCAGCCTATTCCTGCACCCCACTATTGTCCAAGCCAAGCTAACTTTCAGCTCACTATGTAACATAGGCTGCCCTTAAATTCATGGCAATCCTCCTGCTTCAACCACACCAGGATCTAGTTTCAGTTTCAAAAATACAACCCAGGCTGGCCTCACACTTATGATCCTCCTGTCTCAGCCTCTTCAGGTGCTAGCCATACCAGTCTTCTATGGGACCATCCTCTTCATGCATGGGGAAGCCCAAGCCCAAAGACCCACCAGGAGAAGACAAGTTTATCTCTGTCCTCTATGGAGTTCTGCCCCCCATGGCTGCTGTAAGGACCTTCATATTTAAGAAATATTTCACCCAGTGATGGTGACAAGGTCAGGATCACATCAACCAAGACAGACCAATCAGAATTGTCTCTCTCCAAACTTTTCAAAGGCTGTTCTGAGTCTCATGTGTTTAACAACTTAATCAGGTGTCAGACTTTAAAAAAAAAAAAACCTAATTTACTTCACTAAAGACATTCTAAATACACACTAAAGCCATTGATACAGCAGCTATTAGAGCAGGCTGAGTGGCCCTTGTTGTACCTAAGCTACAAACGTATCAAGGTAAAGTGATATTGGATCGCACAGCCACAGGGCCACCCCTGCTCTCATTGGGAGTGAGACTTTCACCTCCCAGATTTTGTTTTCTAGAAGGGCTAAGGAGAGACAAAGGGAAGTTTCCCATCTAGATGGTGTCTACAAATAACCCAACTGACAACTTGATGTCATTTTAACTCAACAGAACTGAGTTACTTTTTTTACCATTCATGGCAGATTGTGAAACATTGCTCATAAATTAACTTTACACTAAGTGTAGGTCGAGGGTGGATGTTTTTGAAATAGAATTTTCTTTACTTTTTTTCTTTAATATCTTCCTTACTGCCCCCTTTTATTTATTTACTTTATTTATCTACTTTATGTGCATTGATGTGAAGGTATCAGGTTCTGGCACTCGAGTTGCAAACAGTTGTGAGCTGTCATGTGGGTGCTTGGAATTGAACTCAGGTCCTCTGGAAGAGGACCAGTGCTCTTAACTGCAAAGCCATCTCTCCAGCCCCAAATTTCATTTTCTTAACATTAGTTTATTAAGTTCTGGGTTGTAGTAGAGCCAGCTGAAACACTGTTGCCACTACAGATGCACAAGTGTGACATCTAGTGGCCATTCAAGCCAAATTCAGGCATTCACGGAGCAGGCAGTGAAATTGAGCCGAGGTTCATCTTAAGTAGGACGCAGAGCTCTGCTCACCCAGCACTGCTCCACACCTCCTGAGAGGGACAACTCAGAGTCTATATCTGTTTCATTCATGCTTACCACCAGTCTTCCTGGACCTGTACTATGCGCTCTCCAGCAGCGGCTATCTTCCTGTCCTCATTCAGTCTTATCCCTCTACACAACAGATGCCTGATCTCCTGATTGCAAGTTTCTCCCCAGACAGCTGTAACAGCACCCCGTACACCTTCACTTGAACTAAAATCACCCAGTATCTGTTTAATGCCAAGCTAATGAGCAGGACACACCAAAAATCCAACAAACACCTCAACTCCAGGCAGTGGTTTTGTTTTGTTATTGTTTTCTCATCTCCCCCCGCCGCCCCGCCCCCGCCCCCCCCCCAGAGATGTTTAACAGAAAACTCCAAATTTAAAGTTTGTCTGCTTCAGTTGAACCATGGCGTGCAGGAACTGGAGACACAATACAGGTGGGAGGTGGGGGCTCTCGGCTCAGCTGACCCTTCATGCTCACCCCTAGGGTTCCTGTTTCACCACTAGCCTCTAGTTAGACACAAGCCACCACTGCAAAGGAAAAATTAGAAATTTTATAAGAATAACTCTGCCCACACTCAGGAAGACAGACAAAAAGAAAGAAGGAAAGAAAACTTTAAGAGAACACATTCTAGAGATAAGAAAATGATCTAATTATAGATAGCTAGTTAACATATGACAAAAAAAAAACTCAAATTAAAGGAAAAGAAGTTGACAAATTTTCAGAGTTACCACCTTAAGGTATTTCAGTTTCAGATGGTTCAAAGGTTAATGTCACTGGAGGGAAAACATTCTGGGAACAAAAAAGCTTTAGAATTATTCAAATTATTTTAGAGCACACACATTCATACAAGTCCCTTCCAAATTCCCTTAACCAAGTCATCATAGCACTGATATTCAACATGATAAAGAAGGGACAAGAAGGGAAAGCCTCAAGAGCCACCACACTGATAAATGTCATACATAGATATAGTAGAATTCAGCTACACATTTGAAGAGTAATAATGTGTGTGTGTGTGTGTGTGTGTGTGTGTGTGTGTGTGTGTGTTGAAAGCACATGCAGTGTGAGTGTATGCAGAATCCAGAAGAGGACCAGGACATTGGGTGTCTACCATATCCCCTTGGGACAGCATCTCTCACTGAACCTAAGTTCCGTTTTTGGCTAGGCTGGCTGGCCAGGAAGCTTCCAGGATCTGCCTGTCTCCACCCCTCAGTGCTAGAGTCACAGGCATGTGCCGCCATTCCCAGCTTTTTACGTGGATGCTGGAGTAGCAAACTTAGGTCCTCATGTTTGCAGAGCAAGCATTCTTACCCCAGAGACATCTTCCTACCCCCATTCATTTTTCAGTGTAAAGATGAGACAATTTGGACATATGCTGGCATAATTCCCTACACACCTATGCAGAGAGAAAAAAACCATCTCAATAGACTCCCCAAAATTACTTTAAAAGGTTAAAATGAACTTCTGAATTTGAAATCATGCTAATAAAATAATTGGTATTTTTTCATAAAAAAAAGGATGTCTCTAGTAAAAAGGAATTGTAGCTAATGCTCAAAAATAGATCAGATTCATTATAACAACAGTGATCTGGAAATGTCAGCTGATACAGTCTTGAAATGATACAGTCTAGGGGTCCTGGTTGGGTTTGTCAGGAGGAGTCTGAGGACAGTGTATGGCAGCAGAGAAATCTCAAGCATCATAGACAGGATCAGTGGTTGAAGGAAGGTCTTTATTGCAGACACAGAAACACACATTCAGAGACACAGATAAAGACCCTCTGCAGAGCAGAGGGCTTGGGAAGCCAAAAACAAAACAAAACAGTCTCTTCTAGGAGGCTGGAGAAGGGGGGTAAGGCCTCCCTCCCCTAAGTTAGTTGGTCAGTTTGAAGACAATTAAGGTGGTTGATTGGCCCACAACTGATGTATGACTTGTCCTTAGCAGGCCTTGAACTTGTTGAGCCAGTCCATTGGGGGGTCCTGCTGGTGGGAGACAAAGGCTGCCAGGATTTTGTCTCAAGTCAGGAGGTTGAGAATGAATCTAGCCATGAGTGCTCCCTTTTCTGTCTGCCTCCCTAGGGGTATGCCTAATTTCTACTCTCATTTGGGGGCTCGCCCAGGACAAACATTGTATTACTGAATAAAAAGAAATAGAGTGACACCAAAGCCAAGACATACTTCTAACATCAATAACTTACATATTAATCTGTTTATGCTTAATCAAAACTGGGAATTAGCCAAAAAGAGAAATGTTTTATATTTTATTTTTAATTATATGTGAATTCGTGTGTCTGAGTGTGTGATTTTGTCTGCTTGAGTACAGTGGTGAGGAGATAGGAAGAGCGCATCAGATCCCCTAGAGCTGAGTAGGAGGTTATCAACCTCTTAAAACGTTTGCTGGGAACTGAACGTGGGTCCTTCGGAAGAGCAGCGTTTGCTCTTAACAGCTATGCTATTCTCCAGCCATTGTTTTGCTTTTGTTGTTAAAGACAGAATCCTATATAGCTCAGTCTAGCCTTAATCATCTTGCCAGCCCTCTATGGCTTTTTAAATTCCCTTTTTGAAAGCTTGGGGTGGGGGTAGGGACACACACCTGAAATTCCAGCACTTTGAGGTAGAGGCAGGAGGATCATGACTTTAGAGGCAGCCTTGGCTCGGTGAGTAGAAACTTGCCACCAAGCCTGACAACTAAGTTAATTCTAGGTTTCACAAGGTGAAAAGAGAGAACCAACCCTTGAAAGTGTGCTCTCACCTACATTTGAGGGCTGTGTGTTGCACACATGCACGCGCGCGCGCGCGCACACACACACACACACACACACGCATGCACTTAAAAATAAATCTTAAGAAAAAGGCTGAGGTGGATAAAATGGGATCTGAGAGTCAGATGGAGCCATCTTGCCATTGAGGGGCAGGTGTGCACCCTACCCATCCCCTCAGTGTCAGAATTGTTGGGAAGCTTTAGGGGTGGGACTCCCCTGTCTTTAAGGAGGAGCTGGGAACTCCATGTCCCCAAGCAAGGAATTCCAAGGCTTGTTCCACTGGCCTTTGCTAGCATTAAAGGACACAAATTGGTTAGTGGCTCACAACTTAGTTCCCATGGGCAGACTGCAGGACCTGTCCCATCTCAGAGTGACAGCTGACCCCAGCAGTAGGGAACCCAAGAGCAAGACAGAAGAGCAAACAGAAAGCAACCCTGGAGAAACAAGGCTCCTAAAGAGCACCCAAGGAGACTGAAGTCGGCCCCAATGTCTCTGGGATAAAACACAGTGGGTTGAACATCTCTGCACAGTGAAGTCAGCTAAAAAGAGAAAGTGTTATCAACCACCTAAAGTGTTTGCTGGGAACTGGACTTGGACCCAGGGGGATGCAGGGGTCAGAAGTTACTGTCGTTTCCTTTCTGTGGAGGGTGGATGATAAAACAGACCTAACTTGTTTAGAGAAGGAAATGGGACTTGAACCAGCTGCATCTCACCCCACACCTAGCAGAGTGCTTGCTCTGCTAGGGCCGAAGAACAAATCTAGGGCCGAAGAACAAATCCTTCCCTCAAGATTTCAGAACAAAATGGGAGAGGCGATGTGAGCAGGGGTTGATGAATTACCCCATTCTTTCTCCCCGCGTGGCTTTCACCACCCAGCAAGGCATGATTCTTCAACAAAACAAACCTATGTGTGCCCAGGCTGGCCAATGCATTCCAAGTCCTGTCTCTTTAAGTCACCAGGTGTTTGGGAACACCCACCACTGCTTCCGAGAAACACTGAAGTGTAAAGGCCTCACACAAGCCAGGTCTGGCCAAAAGAAAACAGAGAGGTTGGAGGTGTGAGGGCCCTGGCAGAAAGGCTGTGTGTGGCAGAGTTTGGTTTGCAGCCTCCCAGCCTGACCACACGGCAGTGCACTGGAGAACCTGGAGAAAGAATTTGGGTTGTCCCTTGCTCTCTCCAGCTACACACTTCCCGGCATACAGGCAGTCCAGTGAAGAACTCCCACTGTTCAGGCTGGCTCCAGAAACCATTGTTTTCTATGCAATGGTGCCCCCATGCCACCTCACCTCCCCCCCACCCCACACTGACTCCAGCCATCATAACAATGTTTTAACCCAAGGACACATCCTACAAGAAGTGATATTTGACTTAGAAACTTACTTTTTGGCACTCCATATTCTAGATGGAGACTGTCCTGTGGGACAAGTAGGAAATGCTTGTCACGGAGGGATGAGTCCAAAACGTGTCACCAAGCAAGACAGCCAGACACAGACTAGCAGTGTCTTCTGAAAACCCCCGTGGGTTCTGCACATGCATTCCCTTAAAAACAAAAACAAAACAAACACATGTTTTGATACACTTGTTTGCTTAGTTTTATCTGTATCCCTGAAAGTACTTCCTGTGGTATAATTTTATTAGTTGTGTACTTTTAGTGCAAGATTACCTCAACAGCCTAAAACGTGGAAAAACAATGAAAAAAAAAAACAAAAAAAAAACACCATAAAAGACTGCTTCCAGAGTAATGGCTCATTGGGTGAAGGTGATTGCCAACAACCATAGTCACATGAGTGTGGTCCCTGGGAACTCGGACGGTAGAAAAAGAGCCAAATCCTGCAAGCTGTCTTCTGCCTTCCACAGGGGCACTGGGAACCTCATACAATAAACAGATAATAATAATAATTTAAAAAAAAAAGAGTGCTCCTTTAAAAGACTAAATCCCTCAGGTTCCTTCTTCAGACCTCACCGCGGGTCCTTACTTCCTTGGCGAGTAGAATGAACTTGACCACATCACCTTTTACATACATTTGATTGGCTTTCTTATTGTTTCTTATACAGTTGCACTCTCAGCTCTCAGTCCCCATAGTTCTCTATTTGTATCATTGAGATATCAAGGGTCAGAGTAAAGCATAACATTTTCCCCATTAAAATAAACAAGAGATGTAGCTCAGTTGATAGAGTGGTTGCCTCTATCAGTGGGTTCAGTTCCCCAACACTGCATAATAACCAAATGCAGTGGCATGTGCCTATAGTCTCAGCATTAGAGGCATGAGGACCAGGAGTTCAAGGTCAGCTTTGGATACAAAGCAAGTGCTCACCCAGCCTGTAACAGGAGGCCCTGTCTCAGGGCATAAAGGGGGTGCATTTTTAAAGTATATACTTGTAGCCTCAGCATTTGAGAGGCAAAGGCAGGAGGATCACCACAAGTTTGAAGGCCAGACAGGGCTTCACAGAGCAACGCTGTTTAAAAAGCGTTGGAGAGTTAAAAAGTGGTGGAGAGATGGCTCAGTGGTTAAGAGCTCGGCAAGCTCTTCCAGAGGACTGGAGCTTGATTCCCAGGACCCAGATGGCAACTCACAACCATCTGAAGCTCCAGTTCCAGAGGATCCGATGCCCCCTTCCAGCCTCTCTGGGTCTAGGCCGGCATGTGGTGCACAGAGCACATGCAAAACACGCATACATAGGCGTTATCAAAAGATTTTAACTCCGGGGAGATTTTTACTTCACCTGATGATCCCACTGCAGCAATAACATTCCTTTACATAAAAAGGTATGGTTTTGGATTAGCATTGTCCTGCAGAGTGAAAACAGAGTCCTATAGTCCATGACAGGCTTCGGGCAACTATTCTGGGGACTGGTTGAAGTAGCTGTGGCTGGGACAGTCTCCACTCATTGCAATAGGCAGGAAAACAGCTTCTCAACGTGCTGTGTTTGTGATCTAAGGGACCAAAGTTTGGCTTCAGACAGTTAAGAGGAAATGACCTAGGGGCCCACTGACAAAGGTCCATGAGGAGTTACACTGACACAAAGGCAAGGCTGTTGACCAGCAAGGAATTTGCTTAACTGAGAATAGTGGAGCCTCCGAGATACAGTGCTTAAACAGGACAGTAGTCTCTCTATCTGGTGTAAAGCATGGACAAGCCAGGGCTCTAGTCCTTGAATACCTCAGAGTCTCCATTCACACTGCTTCCCCCTTCAATAACCCTGTGGTCCAGACCTTACCTCGTAGTGCATGTAAGCCAGAGCCTGCAATGTGGTCCCTACAGTTTCAGCTGTAGGACAGCAAGAGTCACCGAGGAGAAGGGAAACAGACTGGGAGTGATGGCCCACACCTGTAATCCCAGCACTCAGGAGGCAGAGGCAGGTGGATCTCTGAGTTCAAGCCCACTCTAGTCTACATAACAGGTTCCACATCAGCCAGAGCTAATTAGTGAGACCCTGTCTCAAAAGAAAACAAAACAAGAAGCAGAGAACTAAATGCCATGCCCACCATCCCCTAAGAAAGGCTTCTATGGGACAATGTCTACACTTCAATTCTTACAGTCCAAATATCAAGACTGTTTCTCAGCATCTCTTACAGTTAATTAAATCTCTAAGCTAAGGCTAGTCTTGATTCTGGGTGACAATGTCTCTTAGCCACCTTGAGCTGTAATTGAGTACCACAGGCTTAAACATTTAGATCTTCCCGTTCTGGAGGCCAGGAAATTCAAGGCCATCCCACCTCCTCTGCCCATTCCCAGGAAGGGCTCCTCCTGGTCTTTCTGGGCCACAGATAAGGGTCTTCTGGCTTTTTGCTGTGTGCTTTTGTGTGTGTGTGTGTGTGTGTGTGTGTGTGAGGAGGCAGTGTCCAAAAGAGAGAAAACAAAGAGCATACGTGTACAGAAGGAGTGCAGAGAACATGTATGTATATATTGAGAGAGAAAAAACAGAGAAGTATCTGTGTGTGTTAAGTGTGTGTGAGACTAGAAAGAGTGAAACTGTATGTGGAGAGACAGTTATTAGGGTCCTGTATCATGGCACAATATTAATCTACTTACCTCCCAGGGGCCCCTCCAAATATCAACCCATCACTGGTGAGGGTTTCTAGAAGTGAAAACAGGAGGTTCATAAACATGTAGCTTCCACAGCATCATGTGATCTAGCTAACATGAAGGACTCTTCAATCATTGAGGAAAAGGAGACCGGATATTGAGAAACAATCAGCCTTTTATGTCCCAGTACCCCCATGGTTCTATTTCCTCTTGAGGTTTGTTTTTATTAATAAATGTTGTTCTTTGGCAATTTCACACAGTATGTGACATATTCTGATTATTTCCCCCACCACCACATATCCCCCCCTTAGGTCCCCTCACCTCAGCCAGCCCCTCCCCTTCCCTACATATCCTTTCCTTATAGTTACTGGTTTGTGTTTCATTCAGTGTCCTGCAGCATTTAAGAAGGGCTATCTATGTGATCCTGAGTTTGAACTAGCAGCCATCAGAGCATGTTGAGCCCACTGTGGGTGTACAGCTAGCTGTATTCTACACCTTCCCTCTCCCAGCCCCGGTTAGGTGTCAGCACCAAGTAACAGAACGGGTGAGTCCCTTCCGCCTCTGTAGCTGACTGGTAGGAGGTCCTGACATATGCTGCTTACTGGCTTGCTTCCCCTGGCTTGTTCAGCCTGCTTTCTTATAGAACCCAGGACCACCAGCCCAAGGATGGCACCACCCACAATGGATTGGACCCTTCCCCATTGATCCTTAGAGCTGGATCTCATGGAGGCATTTCCTCAACTGAGGCTCCTTCCTCTCTGATGACTCTAGCTTGTGTCAAGTAGGCACACAAAACCAACCAATACACCTGCAGACTTGATTCTGCAAGGGATTTCTCTCAGTTGGCACTCCAAAGCCCTTAAAGAACATTTGGGCTGTGATGCTCCTCAGAGCCATGATGGCTTTTGGCTTGCATCCTGCTGCGACTGAGTTCAAACCTGTTTCATTTACATCTCAAATGGCCACCTGCTTTGAGTTGTTTTCATTTTAATTGTAAATACATTTTTTTAAAGTTGTCTTTATGTTTGTGCATCTGAGTGTTTTATTTGACACATGCATGACAGCACTGTGTATTGCGTGCTTGTCTGGTGCCCATGGAGGCCAGAGGTATAGGATCCCCCAAAACTGGAGTTACTGATGATATAAGACACCTGATGTGAGTTCTAGGCCCTTCCCAGAGCCCAACTGCAGAGCCTTCTCTTCAACACCCTGTTTGAAGTTTTGTTTCCTCCACAATTCAAATACTGATATAAATAACCCACAAACATAAAAAAAATGTTCCATTAACCTGTCTGAAAATTTACCAGAATATAAAGTAACTTTCTCATTATGTATATGCAACACTGGGAGTTAACTTTTTCTTATAAAAACAGATGCTGGTACTGGAGAAATGGCTCAGCCATTCAGAGCACTGGCTGCTTTTTCAGAGGACCTGTGAGTTTGGTCATTTTGGAAAGTAGCCTTTTGACACACCAACTGTTCAAGCAATTATACTTAGTTATTCTTATTTTATGTTTAAGGGTGTTGTCTGCATGTATGTCTGTACACCACGTATGTGCCTGGTGATGTTCTCAGAGGCAGAAGAGGGTGTCAAACTGGAGTTATTGAGGGTTGTGAGCCTCCATGTGGGTGCTGGGAATTGAACTCAGGTCCTCTGGAAAAGTAGCCAGTGCTCTGAACAGCTGAGCCATCTTCCAGCCCATTAGTTATGTTTTTTATTTGAAGCATTTAGTTCTCTCAACTGCATCTCCTTGGACATTGTACTTACTTCAGGACCAATATTTATTCCATTTGAGTCCCAAACAGTGCTCCACAGCGCCTCTAGGCATAACCAAAGAAGTCACTCTGACCCCAAGTAAAACCCAAGAGTCTGCCAATATTTTCACCAGTTAGGAATTAAAGGAATTTAGCCATAGGACTTGAAAATAAATTGAAGTCTCTTTTTAGCTATTTTTTGTTTTTAGTAGAGACCAAGATCCCATTCATTGCAAAGCGTTTTCCTAGGTATGAATGCCTATGTTTGAGCCAGAAATCACAAATGATTGACTGTTACCCAGCAGTGGGTGGGGTGGGATTCCTGGCACTTTTTTTTTAAGCAAAGGAAAAAACAACTGAGCAGAAACTTGCACTTTCAATAGCTTTTTGTGGGAATGTAGATGAAAGAAGCTAGTTTTTAAAAATCCCCTTATTGCAATAATTATAAATATGATTGTGCAAAGCAAAAAGTGTGTTCCAGGTGAATAGACTTTGCCTCTGGGGCATTAACTAACAAGGCAGCTTTAGTCCCTTAACTGTTTCATCTAATGGACTCTGGATCAAATGTTTACTTTTAAAATCTAAATATTTGCTTTTGCTAAAGCTAAACTGAAATGCTTGAGCGTGGGGCCAGGCCCATCCGTACAGAGAAGAAAAGTCTTGTTGGAGGTTGATATGAAACCCACTGTGGGCCTTTAAGCAAATGAATTATAAATCATTACATTTCACTGGAAAACTTTGCCATTATGTAGAATACACTTTAAATTTTGAATTAAATAAAAATATTCTTAAAATATTTGTTTTAAATTATCCTACAAAGTAATGGGCTTCATTAGGCATACAAATCAAATGACCTACACAAATAAAAAGGCTTAACTATCTTCTGTGAAAGAAACTCCTGGCCAGAAATCCTCAGTTTGACCTGTGGAATCCCAAGCATTGAATGCAGGGGTGCCAGCTGCATTAAATAAGAACAGATGTCTTCATGGGTGTGGTTTTGAGATAAATAATGAATTCGTAAAATACTGGGTATCCTGTCTTTGTCGGGGTGCTCTAGTTTCATATAAAACAGTAACAAGAGACAGGCTTTACCTTAGAGTGCCTCGAATCTCTTCTTCCTTGTTAGTTTTCTGACCTTTCTCCCATTACTTGAAAGATGTTTTCATTCCTATGAGTTCATGCATATGGGGCGGGGCAAGCTGAAGAGGACTTGCATCCCCGGGGCTGGGGTTGCGGAGTTACAGGTGGCAGTGAGTGGAAACTGACTTCTGCTCCTCTGGAAAACCAGCATGCCCTCCTAACCACGGAGCCACCTCTATACCCTTGCACCTGTCTCGGTGCCCCCAGTAGCTCCCATTCATTTAATTTTTCTTTGACTATTGATTATCTATAAGCCTTTCCTTTTACACTCAAGATTCCATCTTCTGACCCATCTCAAAACTAAGCTACTACGTGTTCCTAGGGGAGGAAGAACAGGAGTCCGGAACTGGGAGCACAACCGAATCCTCGCCATGCTCGGCAAGCGTCATCCCCAGCGCTTGCTCGAGTCTCCGCAGCCTCTGTCAAACAGGGAAGCAAACAGCCAGTGCAGAACAGACAGCGTGGCAAAGATTCTTTCACATCCAGGAAGTTTTTCTGATCCGCCCAAATCCCATTTCTCTTTAGAACTAGGTCCCTCTACTACTACCACCAGATCTTTGCAAGCTTAAAGTGGTCCATTATAAGTTTAAGAAAATACAATCGGACCAAGCATGAAAAATTATGTAGAAGTTTGGGCGCTGTTTTGAGAGTTTATTGTACACTTTTAATGCCAGTGCTCAGGAGGCAGAGGTACCACGAACTTAAACAAGTGGAAATGTGAGATAGGGGTGTAGCTAACTGGCAGAGAAAGGCCCTATAAGGCCCTGTGGTAGATTCCCTACTGCCGGGAGAGGAAGTTAAAATGATTAAGTGTTGCGTTGCTCATGACTTACCACAATTTGTAAGAGACATAGGAACCAGAGAGATGGCTCAATAGTTAAGGAAATAAAAAAATAGAATAAAAAATAAATCTAAAAAATAATAATAATAATAAGAGGCAACCACATGTCTGGTTTCTCTAAATGGCACCACTGTACACAATAGTGGTCTCTAGTGGCCACATTAATAAACTACAATTTCTTAGAAAGTTGATTGAGAGATGGCTAGAATATCATTTTGTCTCTGTTGTCTGTTGTTACCAGATTTCCAGATTCCACAGCCAGGATTAATTTTTTCATTGACAATTTATATGATTTTCTCCAAAATATAAAACAACAACAATATCACCTACTACATAACAAAAACAGACATTGTATTATATCCTCAGAATGAAAGAAATACTTTGCATTGGGAATATTTAACATATATATAGTGAGTACACACACACACACACACACACACACACACACGTTTTGTCTTTGCATTCTGTATTTGGAAACTATTAGAACATGTTAAGGACAGGGACTGCTCTGGCCTTTAGATCTACTACTCAGTTGAAGAACCCACTCTATACACGCTTTGCATAAATTTTTCCAGAAGAACAGAGGCATTGTGAAGAAGTAGGTATAACCCCAGCCCTGTTGCATATAAGATCCCTGTTGAATGTAAGGTAAAACTAGCAATCTCACCCTGAGATTACTATCTACACTCTTCCTAAATTTCACTGTGTGAAGTCTCCTATCTCCCAGAACCCTGCCTCTAGGCTGAAACCTGAGCACCTTCAGTAGTCAGTACCAAGCCCTCAGCCAGCAGAATAAGGTGTATTCTGTGCCTTCCAGGGGTCTGTTTGTCATAAAGTGAAAGTCATAAACATATGTTGAAAGATTCTATGTAGAAATAGAAACCAAGTCTCAACAGATAGAAAAAAATTGAAATAATCCCTGTATCTTATCAGACCACCATGGATTAAACCTGGATTTCAACAGCAGAAAGCCTGCAAACTCATGGACACTGAACAACTCTCTACTGAGTTACCACTGGGTCAATAAAGAAAGACTGAAATGAAAGGCTTCCTTGGACTCAATGAAAATGAGTGCACAGCATACCCAGCCTGAGGGGCAGCAGCACCAAGAGGAAAGTTCATGCACTAAGCGCCTGCATAAAGAATTTGGAGGGGTCCCACTCAAGTGACTTCACAGCACATCTGAAAGCTCTAGAACAAAAAGAGTCAGGCACACCTAAGAGGAGAAGACAACAGGAAATTAGCAAGCTGGGGATTGAAATTGATAAAATAGATATGAAGAAAACAACACAAAGAATCAATGAAACAAAGAGTTGGTTCTTCAAGAAAATAGATGAAATAGATAAAGCCTTATCCAAAGTAACTAAAAGGCAAAGAGGAAATATTCAAATAAAAAAAAATCAGAAACAAAAGGGGGGACATAATAACAGACTGTGAAGAAATCCAGAGAATCATTAGGTCATACTTCAAAAACCTATACTTCATAAAACTGGAAAATCTAAAAGAAATGAACAAATTTCTTGATAGATACCACTTGCCTAAGTTAGACCAAGGTCAGATAAACGATTTAAATAGACTGATAACTCCTAAGGAAACAGAAACTTTAAAAGTCCCCCAACCAAAACAAACCCCAGGACCAGACAGATTTAGTGCAGAATTCTACTAGACTTTCAAAGAAGAGCAAATACCAATACTCTTCAAATTGTTCCACAAAATAGAAACAGAAGGAACATTGTGAAATTCTTTCTATGAGGCCACAGTCACCCTGATACCCAGACCATACAAAACCCAACCAAAGAGAGGGGAGAGGCAGGGAAAGACAGAGAGAAAGAGACAGAGAGATAGAGATAATTACAGACCAATTTCATTCATGAACATAGATACAAAAACACTAAATAAAATACTAGCAAACCAAATCCAAGAACACATCAAAAAGATCTTCCACCATGACCAAGAAGGATTCATCCCACAGGTGCAAGGATGGGTGGTTTGACATATAAAAAATCTGTCAATATAATGAAGTGTTAATCTTAATCTTAATCAATAAAAACCCAGAGTTGGATATCAGGGTAAACCTGAAAGATCAGAGAAACGAAGGAGCAACCACCAGTGACCTCTTACCTCTCCGGATCCTTCGACCAAAAGGGCTGAGATCTGTCTCCACTCCATCTTAGCATCACTTCCTGTCTCTACTGCTGGAGTGTTGGGATTAAAGGCCAGGAATGCTGGGCTAACTTGATGTAGAAGAATGCAAATCGATACATATTTATCAAAGACCTCAACATAAATCCAGATACATTGAACCTGATAAAAGAGAACATGGTAAATAATCTCGAATACACTGGCATAGGAGACAACTTCCTGAACAGAACATTCATTAGCACAGCAACTAAGATTAACAATTAATAAATGGGACTTCATGAAATTGAAAAGTAAGGCAAAGGACACTGCCAACAGGACAAAACAGCAGGCTACAGAATGGGAAAAGATCTTCACCAACCCCACATCTGACTGAGGGCTGATCTTCAAAATACACAATGAACTCAAGAAACTAGATATTATCAAAATAAACCAATTATAAATGGGGTACAGATCTAAACAGAGAATTCTCAACAGAAGAATCAAATTGGTTGAGAAACAATTAAGGAGATGTTCAAATTCCTTAGCCATAAGGGAAATGCAAATCAAAATGACTCTGAGATTCCATCTTATACCTGTCAGAATGGTTATGATCAAAAAAACAAGAGATAGCTCATGCTGGAGAGGATGTGGAACAAGGGGAATACTCCTCCATTGCTGGTGGGAGTGCAAATTTGTACAGATACTTTGGAAATCTGGGTGGCAGTTTCTCAGAAAACTAGGTATCAATCTACACCAAGACCCAGCAATTCTACTCTTGGACATATACCCAAAGGATGCGCAATCATGCCACAAAGATATTTGCTCAATATGTTCATAGCAGCATAATTTGTAATAGCCAGAACCTCAAAACAACCTACATGTCCCTTGGCTGAGGAATGGATAAAGATAATGTGGTACATTTTCACAATTACTCAGCTGTTAAAAAAAAATGACACCAAAAAATTTGGAGGCAAATGGATGGAACTAGAAAAAAAAATCATTCTGAGTGAAGTAACCCAGACCCAGAAAGACAAAAATAGCTATAAAATAAAGGACAACTATACTAAAATCCACAGACCCAGAGACTAGGTAAGAAGGAGGGTTCATTGGTGGGGGCACCCAGATATCCCTGCGGGGGGGAAATCGAAGAGATTTTGTAAGTAGACTGAGGGTGAATAGGGATAGGAACATGAGCAATCAGGTTGGGTGTGGGACCAGGCTGGCGGGAAAACTGCTTGTAACAAAATGGAGCCTGCAACATGGCTACTAAGAACTTCCACTTAAAACTTAACAAACGCTTAAGAAAGGATTTTAAAAACAAAACAACAGAGACAAACAAGTGTTCTTGGTAGCAGCATTTTTCTCGGTTGTGCTCTGTTTTGCTAGAGACAAGTAGAGATTTGTGCAGCTTTTTAAGGGAGGTTTCCTGACTTGGCATAAGTGGCAAATCCTGCTAACAATTGAGTGGTGTGTACAAGAGCTGGCAATGGCAGTGACCACATCTCCAAGCAGGCAGCATGCTGCTGGATGGCAGCATAGACCAAGGCGGTGAGCATAGCTTTCGCTGCTGGTGGTAAACATACCGCTGCCATCTTGGATAGATGGCAGCTAAAACAGCTGTGGCTTTCATTTTAGCAATGTTCTTTAGCAGATAAAAGACTCATGGCCAGAAAAAGATAAAGATTTACAGTAAAGACAGATTAAGATAAAGAAAAACCTCTAAAGGTTTACAGTGTATTTTAAATATATGTAGGCTTGGGAGAGAAAAGAAACAGGAAAAGGTGGTTTTAAAAAATAGAAAGAAAGAGAGTAGCTAGGTGTAGAGGCACACGCCATTGTTTCCAGCATTCGGGAGACAGAGGCAAGCAGATCTCTATGATTTCAAAGCCAGCCTGATGTATAGAGTGAATTCCAGGGCAGGTGAAGTTGCACAGAGAAACCCTGGCTCAATAAATGCAAAATAGAAGTAAAAGGAATAGAGTAATAAAAAACCCACGTAAAAATGAAAAATACACAGAGAGTCTAGATACTGCATGATATTGTATTGTCTTTCAACTGTTCAATTGCTAAGGAAGGAACAACAATTGCTACAATACGATTGGTTATCAATGCTACTGAATTAATCCAATTTATATATTTTAAAAATGCTTTGAATTCCAAATTTAAGTCTAAGGACAGGTTACTGGGGAAAAGAATTTCCATTTTTGCTTCCACAGAAAATGAAAAGCTATACATTCCTTCCAGACTAATATGGTTTGATCAAGCAAGACCCCCTGAAATAGTGTCCCAGGTGATCCAACATTCAAAGCAGCTGGGACAGGGCAGCCTTGCAGACCACTGCAGCCAGGATTTCTTCATCTTCTTGAGATCCCCAAAACAGTATCCCTGGAAAGAACGATGCCCAAATTCCAAAATATTATCTATAAATGTTTGCTTTCATTTAAATGGGGTTGGTTATAAATAGTTAATGACCAATCTCTTTTTTAAAGGTAAAAAGGGGATTATGTTATGGAAATGAATACTTTGTATTATAATGAATTTTCATTTATTGATACAATTTAAGGTCAATTTTGTGATATGTATATTTCTCCTCTTGTTTAGGTATTGTGTTTATATAGCTCATTTAAAATGTAATGTATAATTTAGTACAGATTATAGATAGTTACCTATAATAGTCAAAACTTATATTAGTTAGGATTTCTAGATATATAGAGATTATATTTCAAATGGGTAGACATTTTTCAAACCTTTCAAAAACCTACAGAATATGGCATTTAAAATAGTTTAGGGTTTTTCTTAACAGTAAGGCACAACTGCTCCTGGCAACACCACCTGGGTCAGAAAGGAAGATGGACATTGAAGAAACTCGTTATAGAGTTTACTTCCAATATGGCAAGACTAGCCATTTGGGCAAGATACTGCTCTTGTCTGACTGTTTGACTTTATGCTGTATAAACTGGACATGCAGGACCCACAGGAAAGTGATTGCTGATACAAGATGAACATTGCTACAGGGTTCCTGCTTCATGGAAGAGTCTGCCAGACATTCTACAGGACACAGAGAAAAATGACTGACAAACTGCCAATACAGGTGAACAGTTTAGTTTCCTACTTTGCTGAGAACTTCCAGACACACTATGGCTTGTAGGCTGAAAATGAAACATTACAGAACTTCGGGTGACTGACCAGGCAGCGAGTTGTCTCTGTCATTTCTAGAGTTTATGTATTATCCTTCATAATACATAAGTTGAAGTTGGATGGAGTTGAAGACAGATGGTTATGGTTATAGTTTTCCTTAGTAAAGATTAAAGATAAGTTACATATAAGACTTTAAACTCACAAAGATAGGATAGATGATGGAATATTTTCTTTGAATCTTGCTAAATGTTAATGGACTAAATATTGTTAAAAATAGTTCTTATTTGATAACTGTTTTGTTATATATTTTACTATGTTAAAGTTAAAACCCTTCTTTTTATTTTGACAGAAAAGAGGAGATGATGGGAGATGTCATTCTGTAAATATGTTTCTCTTATTGGTTAATGAATAAAGCACTGTTGGCAAATAGAAAGGCAAGATGGGGGAATAGGAGATAAGGAGTAACTTGCCAACAGCTTTATGTGTTATTTGGGACCAGGCTGGCGGGAAAACTTCTGGTAACAGTTGGGGGGGGGCAAAGAGGGAAAGAGTGCTGAGGGGTACTGCTGGGGTAGGGGCTGGCATTTCAGGTCAGGTGGAAGGCATGGAGCAGAGGGATCTCCCAGGAGTCTACAGCCAGCGTCCTATCTTACACTCTTAGCAATAGTGCATAAGTAGCCTGAATTGGTGATCTCCTGTGACCAGATTGGTGCCTGGCCCAGTTGTCATCAGAGAGATGTCATCTAGCAACGGATGGGGGTAGATGCAAAGACTCACAGCCAAACATTAGATGGAGTTCAAGAATCCTGCAGAAGAGGACAAAGGAGTGTAGACATATGAGGGGTCAAGGACACCATGAGAAGGGTCACACAGTCAACTAACCTGGGCTCATAAGGGTTTGGCAGAAACTAAACCAACAATCAGGGAGCCTTCATGAGACTGACTTAAGCCCTCTGCATATATGTTACAGTTGTGTAGCTTGGTTCTCTAGTGGGACTCCTACCAGAGGAAATAGGGGCTGCCTTGGACACCTTTACTAGCTTTGGGACCCCACTTCTCATACTGGATTGCCTTACCCATCCTTAAAACATGGTGAGGTGCTTAGTCTTACTGTAACTTGAAATGCCATGTTTTGTAGATACTCATGGAAGACCTCCCTTTTCCTGGATAGAAACAGAAGAGGAAGAGATTAGAAGGGGGTGGAAGGAAGTGGGAGGAGTTGGGAGGGAAGGATGGGGGAGGCTGTGCCTGGGTTGTAAAATAAACAGATGAATTTATTAAAAAAGATTCAATGTAGAGGGTTGGAAAGATGGTTTGGTGGTTAAGAGATGATGGGGGATGTCCTTCTGTATATATGTTTCTCTTATTGATTGATGAATAAAAGCATTGATTGGCCAGTAGCCAGGCAGAAAATGTAGGTGGGGCTACCAGGCTAGGAGAATGCTGGGAAGAGGAAGGCAGTGAGTGAGTCTTGAGGGAGAAGTCATGTAGCTACTTGGAAGAGAGGACTCTGGGCATTCTCCGGTAAGTCAAAACCACATGGAGATACACAGATTAATAGAAATGGGTAAATAATTAAGACAGAGCTAGCCATTAAGAAGCCTAAGCCATTGGCCAAACAGTTTATAATTAACATAAGTCTCTGAGTGTTTATTTGGGGCTAAACAACTGTGGGACCAGGTGGGACAGAAACTCTGCCATCAAAGAGCACTGACTGATCTTCCAAACAACCCATGTTCAATCTCAATCCCCAGCACCTACTTGGCAGATCACAACTGTGTGTAATTCTAGTTCCAGGAAACCCCATGCCCTCCTCTTACCTCTGAGGTCACCAAGTACATATACATGGTACACAGACATACATGCGGGCGAAACACCCATACACATAAATTTTAAAAATTAAAATTAACTTTATTTTAACAATATTCTTGCCTGAAGACATGGTCCCCATCCTAACCCCTCCCACCCCTCCCATATTCCTGCATCTAGACCCTACCTCATGTGATCCAGACTAGTCTAACTTTCTATTTTTCTTGAACTTTTTTCCTTTATTTTTTTTGGGGGGTGTTGTTGTTATTGTTATTTTTGAGAGGTATCATTACGAAACCATGGCTGGCCTGGAACTCATAGAGATCCTCCTGCCTCTGCCTTCTGAGATTAAAGCTGCACGTGCCACCACACTTGGCCCGTTTTGTTTTTTGAGACAGGGTCTCACTTAACTCAGGCTGATCTTGAGTTCCTGTTCCTCCTGCCTGCTTCCCATGTGTTGGGATTTCAGGCACGCACAGCCATGCCAACACACCCAGCTCAGCTCAATCTGGAAACATTCTCCTGAGCTGCAGACTTTCAAACTTCTTGTAGAATGGCAGATCCTTTCCAAAACAAAAGGCTGCACCCTGGAAAGGGTAGAACTGAAGGAAGCTGGAGTTTTGTTTTTCTAGAGTCCTGCTGTTGCTTTGAGACCCTGTATTTTTTTTTTTTTTTTTTTTTTGAGACCTTTCTTTAAGAATCGAGAGTGACTGAAATGAGCCTCCATCTGAAAGACATAGAAAATAAAGAGATGTAATTCTTAACTCAACTTTACACCAATTTGCCGAGTATGGGGGTAGGGGTTGGAGTCTCTGTAAAATGTTGCTAACACAAATGCTGTCTCTAGGCTTGTGGGGGGGGGGGGGGGACTAAGAGAACGTCTTGGGGGAGGGTGGCTTTGTACAAGTGGAGGAAGTCCTGGAAGGCTGTCTCATGCGACACAACATGTCCCCCTTCCACAGCTCATGGCTGACCTCTATGGCCACATAACTTCCTGCAGGGAAGGGGTGTTTGTGCTGTAGCCTGGATCTGACATGCACTCCAAAGGCTCACATGTTACAGGCTTGCTTACCAGCCCACAGTGCCACAGGAATCTAGTGGACCCCTTGGGGATGGTACTTCACCAAAGGAAGTGAGGTTATTGGGGACATGTCTTTGAAAGGTTTACCAGGACATAGGCCCTCTTTTCTCATTTTTTGTTTCCTGGCTTCCATGGACAGAGATATCTTCAGCCACATTTTCCTGCCATGCTACATTATGAGTTCAAGGCCAGCCTGGTCTACGTAGTGAGCTCTAGGGCAGCCAGGTATATGCAGAGAGACCTTTTGTTGTGGAATATTATTTTAACCTTTATTTAATGATCCAAAGATGTGTTGCATTCTTTTATGTTGCATTTGGTTAACTCTGTGAAGCTGTGTTACTTTGCCTGTCTAAAACAACTGATTGGTCTAATAAAGAGCCAAATGGCCAATAGCTAGGCAGAAGAGGGATAGGCAGAGTTGGCAGGTAGAGAAAATAAATAGGAGGAGAAATCTGGGGAAAAAGATATTAAGGGGCAAGAAAAGAAGGGGCCAGACACCCAGCCACATAGGTAGACATGGAATAAGAAGGAAAGAAAAGATATACAGAAACAAAGAAAGGCAAAACCCCAGAGGCAAAAGGTAGATGGAATAATTAATGTTAAGAAAAGGTGGCTAGAAATAAGCAAAGCTGAAGCTGGGTATTTGTAAATGTGATTTATTTTGGAGCTGGGTAGCAGCCCCCCCCAAAAAAAACAGCAAAGAGTGAAAACAACCAGCTACAACCCTCTCTTAAAATTAATTAAAATGATGGCACATGATTAAAAAGTCACACACACACACACACACACACACACACACACACACACACACACACACTTGTTCAAATAAGATCAGACATTCAGCAGGTACAAAAGTGAAAGCTAAGTTTCCCGCATCCAAACCTGCCCCCTAAGTCATCACACCCTTCTGAGCTTTTATTCCACAGTCACATAAGCAGGCATGTAATGTGTAAATTAGGAAGTTTCTAAAAGTATGTGGAAGTGTGGGTGCCCGCGAATATGCATCACGTGTGTGCAGGGGCTGGAATTGACCAGATTTCATGGATCCTGAGTTACAGATGGTTTCGGGCTGCCATTTGGATATGCTGAAAACCAAACTGGCATCCTCCCAAGAGCTCAAGAGCAGTAAGCACTCCTAACCGCCCAGCTATCACCCCCGCCCTAAATTAGGAGGTTTTGTTTTTTTCTTTTTACGAAGGAGGAATTCTCATTCTTGCTTTTAAATCTCTTTTGCTGCTGTTCTCTGCTTCTTGGTTTGTTTTTTAAACCGGCCTCAAATTCACAGATGCAGCCAGAGATCTCGAATTCCTGCTTCAACAGCTGGGGTGACCAGCAGCGTTCCCACACCTGGCCGGTGCTCCCACGAGGTACTCCCACACCTGAGTGGTGCTCTTTTTGTCTTTTCTGAAACCATTCTGTAACTTGCTGTATTTCCCCCTATTTATTGTGGCCAGCGGCTCATGTTTTTATCCCGCGTTGTAGATGTACCGTAATTTGCTCATGCATTTCCCTAGTTAGATTTTTACAGTATTTTGCAATTAAAACAATACTCCAGGAACACCTTGCATTTACATGATTGCACTCATGCACCCTTTTCCATAGGATAAGACTGGGTATTAAGTGTGCACACTACCCAGTGCCCAGGGTCTGACCTGACTTACTGACTACCCTTACCCTGCTCAGTGGGAGAGCATACCTTTCTTCCTAGTCTCACCCCAGGACAGTCCAAGGCCTCATCCCCCAAGCTCACAGCCCTCTTTATTGCTCAGACCTGTCCATCAAAAGGCACACCATCTGTTTCAGAAGCCAAGAATAGGACTAACTACAGGAGCTGATTCAGGGACATCTTGGTCTAGGTGGCTGATTGAGCACAAGATTCCATCAATAGAGAAGTATATGAATGTATCCTGGTGCATACACAAGGCAGGATAACAGGTGGGACTTCTCAACATCTTAAACCTTGCTTAGATGGTACACACCTATAATCTCAGCACCGGGAGGCTTGGACAAGACAGTGAGATCAAGGCCAGCCTGGGCTACATAGCAAGACTCCATCCCAAATAAATAAGTATAAAATTAGTTCTAAAACAAACATCATTTTTATCAAAACTTATCTTTCATGAGAAGAAAGGTCTGTATTTGAAGTCATACAAACTACCAAATATTTTTGTTAGAGTTCCTACATTTGAGTGGTACCAAATGAGAGTAAACATTTGTAAATGGCAGTCCCTGTTTTATCTATGATTGCTTAAATAGCTCCTGGAAAGTAATAAGTACTAACAGAACAACCTTCAAGAGTTGAAAACAACAAACAAAACCTCTAACAACCACAAAAGGTATAACAGGCTGCATTCCTGGCTAGAGGTTACAGGGTGAAGTGAGTAGTTACCTTTTCCAGCTTCTAGAAACTACCACACCTTAACTGGCATCCCCTCACATCTCATGACTCTGACCCAATTCTTCTACCTCCCTCTTCCATACTGAAGAACATATTTTTATTGTATTGGATCCTCCCACGTGACCTGGATAATCTTGTTATTTCAAGGCCAACTGATTAGTGTCTGTCACTGGTGATCTGAATCCTTCTTGTGAATAAGCCACATCTATAGTTTCTGGGAAGTCAGCTGTGGACATTTCAGGAGAACATTATTTACCAACTACAGTCACCAAGATTTAGAAGGTGGGCACAGAGGCCTCCCCAAAGCTTCTAGGAGTTCAGGTCTATATATGAAGAACATCCTCTGGCCCTGGGGCATGGAAGAGAAGGCGGGCTGTCCAGCTCTTTGCAAGGACAATGACAGTTAACTGATGCTAAAATCGCCTCCTTTATCTGTGGCTAGGCTGCCAAGGTTCCCAGATCCAAGAAGGACAGGGCACCTCTGAAACATCACAGCCCTAGCTTCCTAGATGAGAGCTATTGGCAGCTGGAAAGGCCTTGTGTAGAAGTTAGATGAGGCCACAAGGAACATCCTGGTGGTAGGCTCTGTTACTTCCTCTACAACCTGGGTACACAGGGAGCTGCCCCGTAGGTAGGTAGTAGGTGCATCAGCCTTACACACACAGCTGGAGACCTGGGGTTGGGATTAATGCCCTCCTCAGAAGGCATGGGGCCCATCTAGGCACAGTCAAGCCTCTCCCACAGGCCAGCCCAAACCCTTCTCAGAGCTGGGTGTGGTGTCATGCCTGTAATCCCAGGACGCAGATGACTGAGGTAAAGAATCAAGAGTTAAGGACCCAGCCTGGGACACAGAGTGAGTCCCAGTCTCAAGAAGAAGTCTCATGGGTTGAAGAGTCCGGTCATCTGAGAGCTGTCAATACTGTTGCTTTTAGGCCTGTGTTGTGTTGAGGCCGCACATCATGGCGGAACAGAAACACCCACATATAAGAGGGGCATAAGAGGGGATGAAGAAAAGCCCAGGTCCCTTTCAAAAACAGGTCCCCAGCCACCCAAGCAAAGGGTTTTGCCATCTGCCAATAGTACTGCCCTGAGGAGAAGCCTCTAGGCCTTTGGGGGTGCTGCTTAAGATGAGACACACAGCCTCACTCACCTAGACTGTGGTCCACCAGGGCCTAGAGTTCTCCACATCTTCTATGCAGAGAAGTGCATTCCACCAAAAAGTCTAGTTTCACCACACAGCTGTAGGTCCTCCAAACCACTCTACTTCTTGCTTGCTAATAAATGATGAATGATCTCTTGTGTGGAGTTTAAACTCACCTCATTGTTTTGAAGCCTGCCTAATGTGGGTCATTATGGCTATGTTAGGGTGTGCCAGTCAGCCCCTCCTGTTGGCATTTAAGGCACAGCTAACTGCAGATGTGCTGGCTGGGGGCATCTGGATGGGAGTGTGGAGCAGCTGCAGGCCTCATGTCTCCAACTGTGCCTCCTTTTCAAGTGTCATGACCTCAGGAATGGGGACCTGGCAAGACACAATGACCCTTTTCTATTCCTTGGAACAAGTGGTTTCCTCTAAGGAAGGTACTTTTCCGGAAAACATGTTATTTCAAGGCCTCTTGATTCCAGAATGCAGTAAGTCCCACAGAGAAGCCCCGCCAGGTTTCAGGGCCAGGGACTGTGGAGAGAGGGCACAGTGGGGGTGCCCTTCCCCCTGCCTCATACAGATGGGGGCTCAGGATCCCCGTCTCTCACCTTGCAAACAAGCTAGGTGGGCTCTATCTCTGCACCCCAGCCAGGATTAACCCGCACTGTCTGGAGCACCCAGAACCCTCACAGAGCTGAAGCTAGCAAAGAAGCAGGAGGGGAAGTTAGACCTGTGGGAGCAAGAGGCAGTTAATCTGAGCAGGAGCTTCAGTGGACTGCTCTGTTCTTCCAGCTAGGGGAGGGTTCCTCAAAGGATGCTCTGGGCTCCGAGCTGCCGAGACAGGTTGCAGGTGGCAAAGGCCCTATCTTCAAAGCAAGTGCGCAGCGAAGGATGGGTGACAGTAAGTTTTGCTTAGGTAAGGGTGAGGAGCCAGGTCCCCAAGCTTCCTTTCCTCCTGTAGATGGGAACTGGATCCTACTGAGGTGACACACATTATAAGCAACCCAACTTTGCTCCTGCGGAGTTGCTGTTGGCCCAATGAGCTCACAAAGCGGCTTCTCGGGTTCTCCGGCGCGGCGGTGGGGGGGGGGACGGGGGGGGGGAGAACCTGTGAGATGGAATGGAGATCGTGGGGCTGCTGCAGCACTGACAAAATGTATGGTAAGAGAGCCGCAGTGTAAGAATCCTTGGAGACTGTCAGTAGCTGCGAGCAAGTGGAAAAAGTACTAGATTCAGAACCCAGAGGGCGGGGTGCCAGAATGGCTCTGCCCCAGATTCCTAGGCTGGCCTGGAACAGCCGCTGCCCTCACTCCCACAGCTAAACCCTCCCTGCTTTGCTGGTGTTCTGGTGCCGTCCTGTCTTGTCCTTATACTGCTACCTTACTCTCTTGGGGCTGGTGGGTAGAAGACAGCCTTTGGTAGTAAGGGGCCTCCCTGCTGGCTGTTGCTGAGCCTGTCCTCCTTCTTATACAACAGGCTGAAACAGGGAGCATGGCACATTATATCCCTCACTGCCATACAAATACCAGACACACACAACACAGCACAGAAACTTATCCCACACCCACAGTCAAACCACACACACATACACATTCACATACACACACCAGACACACCATAATATATCACACATACTAATACCACACATAGAAAATATACTCCACATACACATGTCACATATACCCTGCAAACATATACCACTCCTCAGTACACACATCACATACCATACACATATCACATTGCTAGCTAGTTTTAGGTCAGCTTGACACAAGCTAGAGTCCTCTAAGAGGAGGGAACCTCAATTGAGAAAATGCCTTCATAAGATTGAGCTGTAGGCATGCCTGTAGAGCATTTTTTTAAATTAGCGATTATTTAGTGGTTGATGTGGGTGGTAGCATCCCTGGGCTGGTGGACCTGGGTTCTGTAAGAAAGCAGGCTGAGCAAGCCAGTAGGCAGCACCCTCTGTGGCCTCTACATCAGCTGCTGCCTCCGGATTCCTGCCCTGACTGAGTTCCTGTCCTGGCTTCCTTCGATGATGAACAGTGATGTGGAAACAGAAGCCAAATACACCCTATCCTCCCAAGTTGCTTTGGTCATGGTGTTTCCTCACAGCAATAGAAACCCTAACTAAGATACCACATATACTCCACAGGCACTGTACACTACACATACCACACATCATGAGCCATATACACAGTACACATCAGACACACACAACACACCATATACATACATGCACAAACCATGTACACATCCCAACCTAAAAAGTGACTGTCCACTCTTCTCACCAAGGCCATTGTCTACCCTTATCCTGCAAACTGCAGGGGCCTCTTCTCTATGCTCTCCTCTGACAGCTCCCTGCCGTCTTTAGCCAGTTCCCCACACTCTCAGACGCATCCTGCCCCCATAGGGTTACCGGATAACATGTAGGATGCCCAGTAACACTTGATCTTACATAGACAATGGACATTTTAGTGTATGGTCCAAATATCTCATGAAATACATTTATACTAGAAATGACTTATCATCTACATGAATTTCCTGCTTACCTGGCACTATTATGTTTTTTATTTGTTAAATTGGGCAACCCCACTCCCAGATTCTCTATTCTGTGTTCTCCCCACTTTACCACCCCTGCTCTAGCTGTACCCCTCCCCACAACCTTTTCCGTTGTTAAGGTGTTTTATGGCAGGGAGGACAGCCATCCCTTTTTGAAGTCCTCCTCTTCTGGATAACATCTCTCTGCCTAGCCCGAAAAAAGCAGGCAAGGCTGCCTGCCTCAGTGGTTTACTTAGCATTGATTGCCTGGAAATATGCTTCCCTTGGGAGGTGACTGGTGTCCAGCCTCATCTCCTTCGTGACAGGCAACGCTGCCCTTCCTGGATCTGCTCACTGGTCTCTTCTCCCCTCCGGTCCAGCTCAGGGGACCATCTCTTCCCAAAATTTCTGCCTCACCCCAGCCCCCAAAGCATGTTATTTCTGCTCTGTCCCTGCAGGAACCAGTTCTGTCTGACTCCCCTTCTCTGAGCACACAGAGCTCTGCCCATGCTCACTGAATGGAGGACAGGTGAATGAGCTGTAGAATGAATGAATAAAATGTATGGGGGAGAGAAGAAATAGGACTCTGTACATGATGAACTGAGTAGATGGATGGATCGAGTCATAGTTAGGGCATCTACTGCTGCAATAAAACACCATAACCAAAACCTGCTTGGGAAGGACCCCCCACTCCCCACCCCGTGTTCAAGTGTTTCATTGCATCTGGGGACTCATCCACCTCCAAGCAGTCTAGGTGCCGCCGGGAACGGGGCCCTCCCAGGAAGGTCTTCAGAGGCTGCCTCAGGCCAGAGCTCTGCCTGGGGTGAAACCAGACGCCCAGTGAGCAGCCACTCAGAGGGAGGTAAGGTGAGGGTTGACTCAGTTTGGCTTCTTCCTCTGCCAGGCCCTCCTTCTGCCCTTTCTCCCTCACATGTGTTCAACCTTATCAGACATTTTAACACCATACTGACTTTCAACCCGCAACTTAGTCCGCAGGACTCCCTGTCTCCCTTCTGGCAAGTCTATGAAAGCCCCAGGCAGGGACTTGGTATCCAGAGTAATGAGGACACATTTCCAGGAGCTTCTATGACCTCCCCAGATTCACCCCACCCACCCTCACCCTGACTCCCTCCCTGCACCTCTATCCCTTCATCTCCATCTCCACACATCTCCACACCCAAGCCTGTCTCTCTGGATCCTTCCTATGGCAGCCCCGTGTCTGGATACCCATACATCCCAGAGTCCCCTTGTTCAATCTTGTCCACGTTGACAAGTCAGGTCCTGAGAGAGTCACCTATTCAGGGCTAGATGCAGATATACAATCCAGCAGGCCCACCGTTTTCCACTCTTCTGACCATAGTCTTTAAATAAAGAATCTATTCTGAGATCATGGAGAAAGCAGATTTTCTATTAATAAAAAAAAAATGTCCCTTTATTTGTGATAAAAACAGCAACTTCTTCACATGTGCCGAAATGTAACATTTAACTTTTTGGAATTATCTTTCAGTTCACAATGTTTCTATCATTCCTAAGTGACGCAAATCGCTCACATTTGCTAAGAATAGATGTGGTCTGTCAGACTATAGCAATAAAGCAAGTCTGTTCAAAATGTGTTTCAAGTCTTCTCGGTGGCCTTCCTGCTAATGAAACACCTTGTGCTTTCTGTGGCTCTTTTTCTATTCTGCTTCCTTTTGTGGTTTTCCAAAGCATATTTGGAAAGACCCATAAAAGGATATACGTTTGCAGTTATAAAATAAGTCATTTGTTCCCAGAAAACAGCCCTTTGGAGTCAGAATTTCAGGGCTGATTAAGGAGCAAGTTGGGCATTGTGTGGCATCCAAGATTACAAATGAACAAGAAGTAGTTCCTCAAAATTTCCACTTGCGGGCGCTGGTTCCTTGCTTGGCAAATAGACTTGGCACAGGCATCCTGCCGACAGGGTGCTAACTTCTGGTGAGGTTCCATAGCTGTCTGGAGCTGCCCCACCATAGAAAGCCACACTGTGTCTGTCCATCTATCCACACCTCCTCAGGTCCTCAGCCCTGTTGTGAGTAGGGCCCAGCTTAGGGTTAACTCATACCTGATCCCAACACCTCAGCTCCTCCAGAAGAGAGGGCAGAGAAGCCGGAACGAGAGAAGGCAAGAGGTTTGTGGAACATTGAAAGACAAAGATGGAGTCCTGGCAGGAGTGAGACACCAGACGATGCTTATTGAAGGCATAGACGGGCCTGACCCACTGGTTGAACAAGCGATGAAGGACAGCCAGCCTCACACAACGGTCCAGAAGTTCTGGGTACTTGGCAATGGCCTGGATTGGAGACCAGGCCCTGTGAAGAGCGATGCTCCCTGACGGAATGTGGCCACAGTGAAGCTGTTCCTGGGGCCCTCTCTTGGGTCGTGGGTCTTTGCGTCATAGCTGAAGTAGCAGAGGATGCATGTTATAGCCACGGTGACGACAAAGAGGACCGCCACCATTCCAATCACTGCTGTCTCCATGATTCTGAGCTGCACACGCCACACGTGGGTGGTCTCTGAGCCTTAGCGTCCCATCAGAGACAGGGGCTGTTGGTTGTCACAGGGGCTCTATGCTGGATGGCTGCCTCTCTTTGGTCTTCTGAGACACTGGTCTGAGGTCTTGGATTGTGCCATCCTAGGCTTTTGCTGGAATCAGATGATCTTTGGTCTGGTTTTTAACTCCAGGTCAGACCTGCAAGAGATGTGGTCAACTACACTAGCAGCTTTCAGGGAAGATGTAAGCTCATGACTCTCTGGACATGACAGGGGTAAGAGGAGGAGGAGGAAACGTTACTGAGAGAGGGGCCAGGCCGGCCCTGGCCCATCAGTAATGCCTCGGGATTTCCAGAGTGACTGGTTAAAAAAAAAAAAAGGAAAAAAAAAAAAAAAGCAGCTATACACTTGGGAAGACAAAGCCTCCCCATCGGTGTACCCAGGAGGAGCCTGGCTCCTCTGGAGGAGGTACCGGAGCCAGCCTTCCAATTGGCCTCTCTGCTGCCCTCCCAGCCCCTTGGAGGCCAGGTGAGGCAGCACACGGGTCTTTATGGATACCAGGGACCTTGGGTGGGGGGAGGGCGGTTGTAATTGGCCTCACTTTCTGGGCAGGGTTGGAAAGTGACACATCCTGGGGCGCTTTCACTTTCTATACACAGAAGGGCCCCCCCTTTTGCTGCCCCCCGGGCCCTATGCTGCCCCACATTGGGCGCTATGAAGACTTACCCCAGATCTCAGGCGTGCCAGCTCTGACTCCTTGTCTAGTGACCACCCCAGGTGGCCATGACTCTTCCACGAAGCCTGCCGTGGTTTTCGTTTTTTTCGCTGGTGCTGCCTGGAACTTGGCAGGGAGATGTCTGAGCAGCTGGGACTACTTCCTGAATCCCTTCCTCCAATTGTGATTGAAGGCCTGTGACCCATAGCCACCACCTCCTCAGCACTTAGCCCGCCCCACCCGCTTGCTTGCAGGATCAATCCTGAACTGCCCTTGAGAGGCATCAGGGAGGGAGCCTGCCCATGCCCACTTAAACCTGGCACCTCCTGAGACTACACCACATCCACAAAGGAATCTGTGTTACCACCTACCCCTTACCATATTATGAAAACAGTGGTCCCACGGCTCTATGCAGTGATGAGTCTCCGTTTTACAGGTGTAGTCACAGAGCAGATATGCCTGACCAGGACTGTTGCCAGTCAGGATAAGGACAGCGCCAAATGATGGCAGAGCAGGGATTCTCTTCCAGTACTCCAACTCGCTCTTCACAGGAAACATACAGAGTGATCACCTGATCACCACTTGTCTGATCAGCCCCCCCGCCCCCCCCAGAAGAGAGAGAACAGAACAGGGCTCAAGGTCATGCAACCAAGATCTTTTCCAGATTCTCCAAGGCCCAAGAGAACTTCAGTGGCATTATGGGTAATCAGCTACTAGGGAGGAGAGCAAACAATGCACTGTCCTTTTCTAGCCCAGCCCCTTTTCTAAGATGCTCCAACAATCTGGGCTCATCCTCCTCATGGGTACAGGGAGTCAAGCCCTTGGCAACATTTGTCTTAACTGGGGCAACCAGAAGCAGAGAGTTGTAAACAGGAAGCACACATCAGAGCTATCTGAACCCCCAGCATCCTCTGGTCGGGCTGGGAGATGAGCCCCAGAGGCTGATGTGAGCTTGATTGTTTATCTTGCTTTAGCCTGTTCTTTGAGTGTGTGTGTGGAGAATGGCCTGGCGTTTCCATCAGGAACACAGGACACTTGTCCAGCCCTGTTACCTTCTACCTTGTGTAGTTTTCCACCTAAACTTTTCCCTCTTTCCCATTCTTGAGTTATCGGTCAAGTCCCCTTGAAGCCACAGAAGTCTGCAGCAGGCAGGATGCAGGAGGCTGTGAATAGAGAGAGGAGGGGCTCCGGGCTGGGCTGGGTTGAGCTTGAGGAAGGAGAGGTGGGTATGGTGAACACTCCAGAGAGAAATCAACCCATCAGATCAGACCTCTTGTCCACTTTCCCATCACAGAAATCTAGTATGGTTGTCATTGTCATGTATCTTCCCCCTTTCTCACTGGTCACCCCTCCCCTCGTCCTCACGGAGAGTCCACTGGGAAAGGGAAGGAAAAGGGACATTCTATTCTAGTGAGTCACCCTGACTGTCTGGCAAGTTCCCTCCCCCCACTGAGCCTGCCCTTGTTCCCAGGCTTAGGCTGCAACAAGATTTCCTTTCCCTTCGTAGGCAGGTAGGTAGCATTTGGGACCTTGCATGCCAGTTGACTTTGGTAGAAGTCTCTACTATCTATGTCATTTTAAAGAAGGGGAAACTGAGGTCTAGGCCACACAGCACTCCAAGCAATTTAAATAACTCTGTTGCTCCCTCTGGTCTTATCAGCCACTACTGTGAATCTGCAAACAGGCTGGAGACTCAAGGTCTGGATGAGAATCCCTACTCAGTCCCCAAAGAAACACAACCCAGTGCAGCCAGAAGGTGGTGCCTGCCCTGGACCAAGCTCAGAGGAGCACTAGAGGCTACAAGGTCTCAGCTGTCCTTTCTCCAAAGCCCTGGGTGTCCACACTGAATGCTTCCTTCTAGCATAGGCAGGGGCCACCTCCTTCTCCTCATTCCACAAGCAGATCCCACTCCCAGTCTCCCATCCCAGAAGAGTTCACAGGGCTCTGTGTCACAGCCCCAGGGGCTCCCACCTCCCACTGTGCTACAATTAAGAACATTCTGCGCACACACACAAAAAAAAAGATGCTTTCTGATGACTTTTATTTGTCATAGCCAAGCAATTTTTTGGTGGCTTTTGTTATAGCCAAGCAACAATGAATGGGCTGGCTGTCCCATACACGGTCTGCACTGGAAGGGCATGACAGGGACTCCCAAGCCAGAGGAGCACTTCATATCCACGGGGTTCTACCAGACACCCTTGATACAGCTGGGGTCATCAAGAATTGCAATCACAAGGGAGGATGTGCAGTCAGCCCGGCTCCAAGCCTAAACCCTACACTGTAAAGGCTACCCAAGTGGTTCCCAGGTCCCTGTCATACAGTGGGAGAAGGGCTCATACTCAAATAAAACCCAAGCAGGACTCGAGTCCCAGGACCCCCATTCACCCCCGCGTTAGGGTCCACTCATTTCGGTATTGGATGAGGGCAGGGCCAGGTAGATGCCATCCATTGGCCTCAGCGGCGGGCTCCGTGAGCATGGTGGTGGTGGTGGAGGCGATGAGGAGAATGGTGGCGCTGGTGATGGTGATGGTGATGGTGGTGCGGAAAGCCTGCACTGGTCACCCCAGACACGTGGCCATGGCCATGGTGATGGTGATGGTGATGGTGAAAGGCTCCCTGGAAACCCCGGCGCCGGCTGTGGAAGAGTCGAGGCTGGGTTCGCCAGACTCGGTTTCTCTCCACGTCATGTTCCTGTGATCTGGGGAAAAGACAGATGACCAGAAGCAGCAGCAATATCAAGATAGCCAGCACAGTGCCGGCGATCCAGCTCACAAGGGCTGTGCTCCCCAGAAGGCCCAACATCTGAAAGCCACAGGGTCCCCCTTCACTCGGTAGCTCCCTCAGCAGCCTCTGTTTGGTCCTCACGGTCCCTGAAGTTAAGGTTGTCTCAGCTCCTGCAGGCTGGAGAGCAGCCAGGAAATGTGGGAGAGGCCTGTTTGGACAAGGTTCTCGACCAAGAGCAAGGCCAGAAGGCTGTTTGAGGGGAGGTCATGCAGGAAGAATGGGTGGAGATAGAGGAGCTGTGGGACTGGCTTGCTTGAGGGGAGGGCCCTGAATTTAGGGATAAGAGGTCAAGATCCTGTCTATTCCTGCCTCCTGGCAGAGGGAGGGCCCTCCTCTGGGCTTCAGTTTCTGAGAAAACAGTCTACAGATGTAGGGTTAAAGGTGTAGGGTTTGCATCTACACAACTCCCAGACTCTGTGACTGCAGCCTGCAATGCCGTCCACAGCTAAGCCCAAGGCCTATGAACATCGGTCAGAGCTGGCTGGACCCTGATGAGGGCCACCAGCAGTCTACCATGCAAGGCCTCCTTGCTCTCTCATCCTCCCTGTCACAAAGTTCAGGCCATTCCTACACAGCTAGGGACTCAGACAGTGATTGGAATGTGCAATCTTCAACTCTGTCATTATTGGTTCTGAATCTCCCACCCCACCGTCCACCCCACCCCTGCCAGTCATCACAGATGAGGCTCATGGTCTCCCAAAGCATCCCTGTTGTCTGCAAGCTGACTGGGATCTCATCTGTAGGGGTGGGGGCTCCCCAAAGCCCCAGCTCTGTGCCCCAACCCTCAGGAGTCCTTCAGCTCCTTCCTCCAAGCTCCTTCTGGTGAGTGTTCAGCTCTCCACCAAAAGGAGTGTTTACCTAACCCCAGGCTGGCTCTCAAGCTCAGCAGCAGCTCCACTCTGTAAAGATGGCCAAGACTTCCTAGGGCCCATTGTTTCCTCTGTGAGGTCCTATGGTAGAGGTGACCTCTAGGGATACTTCCCCTCCTCTAATCCCAGCCATGGCTGCTTTCTTTGATATCTTTAGTGGAAAACCTGCAGCAGCTCACAGGGCTAAATGTCACCTTTGGCCAAGTCAATCTCAGGAGCCCTCTGGAGAAGTCACTTGGACTTTTAATGAGGCTTGAGTAAAGAACTCCTCCTTCTGGGGTTCTGGAACCAGCTGTCTTCCCTAGAGGCACATTGAACAGAAAGCCTGCTGGGAGCTGGGGGAGTGGGGGAGGGAGGGAGAAGAGAGAGAGAAGGCTAGACAGAGAACTTCTCTCCCGGACTTCACCAAGGTGGCACACACTCCACACAAGCCAGGGACCGCCTTTAGACCCCCCACTCATTCCTAAGGGCTCCCGGGGAATTATCCCACCCCCAGCCTACCTTAGGGAAACTGAGGGCAGAGAAGGGGAGAAACTAGCTGTGATTCACCTTTGTGGGTTAGTGTCTGCCACAAGCCATCAGTAGAGCTGTAATGGTGATGGGAAGAGCTACTGCTGGCATCACCAGAGACAACGAAAGATGGTGTTCAGTAAGGGTGAGAGCTCTAGGGGCCAGGGCTTGAGAGGCACTCAGATATACACAATACATATTTATTTCATGAGGTACACGTTTTCTCTCCTCTTGGTTAAAAGCTGGGACCTTGAAGTGGCCATCTTATTAGCTGCTTTGGTTACTCAGGGGTAGCAGGCTGCAGTCTGCAGGGCTCAGAAGTGACTCATCCTGTCCACTGTGGGAGAGTGTTTCCCTGCTTTTAACTGCGTGACTGCTTCACCGATGATTTTGTGTGGCCCTGACTGGACATAAGGTTTGCTAGACTGATGACCTCAGAGGGACTGGCTATGATGAGGTAGTCCCAGACTCAGAAAAGCTGTCCTGAGGCTCTGTCATCGCGTTTCCTCCAGCAGCTGAGTCTTTCTTCTGCAGTACTCCACGGGCAGCTTTCTTAGGCGGGACTTTTGTACAGCCAGCAGATGCTCAAGTCTTTGGGAGTTCTCGCTGTCTCACTTCAATCCCAAGCTTTCCAAAGTGCCTCAACTCATTGAGTGGCTTTGCATGTGCAAGTACACTTTAAAGCCAGTGCCACCAGAGGGAACTTGTGATCCCCTCATTTACCACTTACGTGTGCATATACTTGGTCATACATTGTCCACACAAGGCTGTGGGTGGTTCTTGGCTAGTAAGAACAACCACATTGTTTTCACTAATTGGTGGCGCCACCTAGTGGTGACAGTGAAAATCACTTTTGTATTCTGATCCATACAAAATTGCTATTATCCTGGCTTTTGTTGGTAGGTCCTAATTAACAGCCATACATTTAACTAACTTGCCATTCTGACTTATCAATAATATAACCAAAGAATTAAACATGGGAGCAGGGAGGTGGTGGCTCACACCTTTAATCCCAGCACTCGGGAGGCAGAGGCAGGTGGATCTCTGTGAGTTCAAGGCCAGCCTGGTCTCCAGAGCAAGCTCCAGAACAGCCAGGGCTACACAGAGAAACCCTGTCTCAAAACAAACAAACAAAAAAAAATAAACATGGGCAAACACTATTCCACAGTAGAAGTCAGCAATCACATCCTTGGTCCTGGAACTTTATGGTAAATTTCTAGGACATTCCCGCCAAGGGGTTGAAGGTATGTCCCAGTAGGACCATCCAAACACCATGCAAGAGGCATCCAGGACAAAAAACACCCCAGAGGTGGGCTGCAGCAAGAGACAACTGATGGCCTTGACAGTCCCTGAGAATCCAGCCAGGGCTCCACCCATCCTTTGGTTTGACAGAAACCTAACCTGGGCACTCAGGTCAGTGAGAGAAAGGAGACACTCTACCAGTGGACTTAGGGCTGCCGGAGTATGTGCCTAGAAAACAAGACCACAGACAAGCAGGCAGGGTCTTCATGACCGAAAGCAATGTGCTTGGAAATGTTCTATATAAATTTTCATAGATCCTCATCCCAAGCAAACCAAAACCAAAGTTCCCCCCCCCAATTCAGTAAACAAACAGAAGATTCAATAGATCAATAGACAAGTTATTGTATCCTTACCACTAGAGTCACTAGACTCTGAGTAGCAGAGACAGTAAAAAAAAAAAAATTCCTCATCTGTACTCTACTAACAAGAACAATCTATGCAACCAGATTTTCTAAATTTTACATATTTGTTGCTGCTGCTGATGTAGTAGTGTGTGTGTATGTGTGTGTGTTAGAGAACAATTTTCAGTTTTCTCCCATCATGTGGGTCCTGACCCACATCAGATCTTCAGACTTGGGAGTAAGCATCATTACCCAACTGAGCCATCTAGTCAACCTGGGATGTTTATTTTTAATTAGGATCTCAACCCAGAATATTCTTTATGACTCAGAAAACGATGACATTAAAAGACAACAAGAGAAGGAGAAGAAAGGTCTGGAAATCAAACAATGCTTTTTTCTTTTTGATTATTCGAGATGTCCTTTCTCCATGTATTCCAGGCTGGTCTCAAACACATGACATAGCCTGGCTGGCTTCAGACTGCAATCCTCCCACACCAGCCTGCCAAGAACTGGATGACGCACACTACCAAGCCCAGGACCCAAATACATTTCTGTAATGAATATTATAGAGAAGAGAGCCTGTTGAGGAATAACAACTAAAGAGACAGAAAATCAGCCAGTGAGATAGATACCCTGGTGAGTAAAGACCGTTGCCACCAGGTCTGGTGACCTGGGCTCAATCCCCAGAATTCACATGGCAGAGGAACAACTGGTCTCTGGAAGTTGTCCTCTCCTCTCCACACACATGCACCACAATGTAGCAACATTATTAATACATATAATATAAAAATAAATAAAATGTAATCAACAACACTTAAAAGAAATAAAGAAGATCCCCTGGCAAGAAGAGATTTCAAGTCTTCTAATCAAAAGATAGGCTGAGTACTGGATCAGCTGTCTAAAGGGACCAAGCCACATGGGAAGGACCAATGACAGCTTAATGTCACCGGAATAATAATAATAGTTTTCAAAGCAACAAGGTAGGACCACCATAGGAAAACATTAGCAGTTTTTTGTTTGTTTTTTATTGTTTTGTATTGAGTTATACATATTCCCCACTCTTCTTCCCTCCTCCTCTCTCCCCTCCCACCCTCCCCTGCTAAACCCCATGTTACCAATTTATTGAGGAGGTCTTGTCTTTTTCCCCTTCCTAGACGAATCCATGTATGTTTCTGCTTGGGCCCTCTTTGTTACTCAAGTTGTCTGGGGTTATGGCCTGTAGGCTGGTTCTCCTTTGTTTATGTCTAATATCCACTTATGAGTGAGTACATATTACTCTTTCTGGGTCTGGGTTACCTCACTCAGGATGGCTTTTTCTAGATCTGTCTATTTGCCTGAAATTTTCAAGATGTCATTGTTTTTTGTTTCTGCTAAATAGTACTCCATGTGTAAATGTACCACAATTTCTTTATCCATTCTTCAGTTGAGGGGCATCTAGGTTGCTTCTAGGTGCTGCTTGAACATAGCTGAACAGATGTCCTAGTTGTATGAATATGCATCCTTTGGGTATATGCCTAAGAGTGGTATTGCTGGGTCTTGTGGTAGATTGATTCCCAGTTTTCTAAGGAACCACACTGATTTCCAAAGTGGCTGTACAAGTTTGCACTCTCACCAGCAATGGAGGAGTGTTCCCCTTTCTCCACATCCTCTCTAACATAAGCTGTCATCAAAGTTTTTGATCTTCCACTCTGACAGGTGTAAAATGGTAAAATGGAATCTCAGAGTTGTTTTGATTTGCATTTCCACGATGGCTAAGGATGTTGAGCATTTCCTTAAGTGTCTTTTCACCATCTGAATTTCCTCTGTCGAGAACTCTGTTTAGATCTGTACTCTGTTTTTAATTGGAATATTATTATTTGTTGTTTGATGCCATGTTTCTTGAGTTCTTTATATATTTTGGAGATCAGTCCTCTGTCAAATGTGGGGTTGGTAAAGATCTTTTCCGATTCTGTAGGCTGCCCTTCTGTCTTGTTGACCGTGTTCTTTGCTTTACAGAAGCTTCTGCTTCAGGAGGTCCCATTTATTCATTGTTGCGCTCAGAGTCTGTGCTACTGGTGTTATATTCAGGAAGTGTCTCCTGTGCCAGTGTGTTCAAGGCTACTTCCCACTTTCTCTTCTATGGGATTCAGTGTGGTTGGTTTTATGTTGAGGTCTTTGATCCATTTGGACTTTTTTGTGCACGGTGATAGATATAGATCAATTTGCGTGGTTCGACATGTGGACATCCAGTTATGACAGCACCATTTGTTAAAGATGCTTTTTTTTTCATTTTATAATTTTAGCTTCTTTGTCAAAAAGAAGATGTTCATAGGAGGTTGGATCGATATCTGGATCTTTAATTAGATTCCTTTATTCCACCTGTCTGTTTTATGCCAGTGCTAAGCTGTTTTCATTACTATAGCTCTAAAGTAGAGTTTGAAGTCAGCTATAGTGATGCCTCCAGAAGTTCCTTTATTGCACAGGACTATCCTGTTTGGGCTATCCTGGGTTTTTGGTTTTTCCATATTAAGTTGAGCATTGTCCTTTCAAGGTCTGTGGAAATTTTTGCTGGGATTTTGATGGGTATTGCCTTGAATCTGTAGATTGCTTTTGGTAGGATTAGCATTTTTACTATGTTGATTCTACCTATGCAAGAGCATGGGAGATCTTTCCATTTTCTGATATCTTCTTTAATTTCTTTCTTTAAAGACTTGAAGTTCTTATCATACAGGTCCTTTACTTGTTTGGTTATTTTATGGTATTTGTGACTATTGTAAATGGTGTTGCTTCTCTGATTTCTTTCTCAGCCCGTATATCATTTGTATATAGGAGGGCTACTGAATTTTTTTTTAGTTAATCTTGCTTCCTGCTACATTACTTTTATTAACTGTAGGAGTTTCCTGATAGAATTTTTGGGGTCACTTATGTATCCTGTCATATCGTCAGCAAATAATGAAAGTTTGACTTCTTTTCCAGTTTGTATCCCCTTGATCTCCTTTTGCTGTCTTATTGCTCTAACTAGAACTTCAAGTACTATGCTGAATAGATATGGAGAGAGTGGACAGTTTTGTCTTGATTTCGGTGGGATCACTTTGAATTTCTCTCCATTTAGCAAACTATATTGGCTGTTGGCATGCTGAATATTGTCTCTGTTATGTTTAAGTATCCCTGATCTCTTCAAGACCTTTATCATGAAGATGTGCTAAACTTTTTCAGCATCTATTGAGATGATCGTGTGATATTTTTTTCCTTTCAGTTTGTTTATATAGTGGATCACATTGACAGATTTTTGTATGTTGAACCATCCCTTCATCTCTGGGACAAAGCCTACTTGGTCATGGTGGATGACTTTCTGATGTGTTCTTGGATTCAGTTTGTCAGTATTTTATTGAGTATTTTTACATCTATGTTCTTGAGGGAAAATGGTCTGTAATTCTCTTCCTTAGTTGTGACTTTGTGTGGTTTGGGTATGGGGGTAACTGTACCTTCATAAAAAGAGTTTGGCAATGTTCCTTCTGCTTTTATTGTGTTGAATAATTTGAGGAGTATTGGCATTAGCACTTCTTTGAGTGCTGGTAGAATTCTACACTGAAACCATCTAGTCCTGGACTGTTTTTGATTGGGAAACTTTTAATGACTGTTTCTATTTCCTTAGGTGTTATAGGTCTATTTAATTTGTTTGTCTGGTCTTGATTTAATTTTGGCAGGTGGAACTTATCCAGAAAATTGTACATTTCCTTTAAATTTTCCAATTTTGTGGAGTATAGGTTTTTGAAATATGACCCGATAATTCTCTGGATTTCCTCAGTGTCTGTTGTTATGTCCCCCTTTTCATTTCTGATTATTTTTAATTTGGATATTCTCTTTCTGTCTTTTGGTTAATTTTGATAAAGGCTGATTTTTCTCAAAAAAAAAAAAAAAAAACCTCTTTTGTCTCATTGAATCTTTGTATTTTCTTTGTTTATTTTATTGATTTCAGCCCTCCAATTGATTATTTCCAGCCAAGTATTTATGACTCACTGGTCTCTTGACAGGATCTTGTTCTCCTGTAACCTTGACTGGCCTCCAATTTGTGGTAATCCTCTTGCTTCAGGCTTCCAGGTGCTGAAATTACAAGCTGGGAGCCAATGTCCCATTATATTTTATCATATATTACTTACCTTCTGAGTCCACCAAATCCTGACTCCAGAGCAGACAGCACCATCACAAAACACTGCAGGTGAGCCACAGGGCCCTGACTAGTGAATGTATTTCTGTCTCTAGCAGAATATTGAGAGACTGAATATCCATGAACAAGTAATGGGTATTCTAGGAAGTTGAGGGTGGCTTCATTTTTTTTTTTTTATTTACTGATGTAATTAATTCTGTAAGTAGGATTAAAAAAAAGTGATGCCACATCATCCCAACAGATGGCCCCAAAAAAGCATTTGATAAAATTAGCTATGTATTCCTGATAAGTATTGCAAATGAACAAGCAAAGGAAGACTATATTCTTAACGCATTTAAAAGAAAAAACATCTTAAGTCAAATAGCTCATATCATTAGTCAAAGTTTAAAAACAAAAGCATTCCTTTAAAACAATAACAAACTAATTGCTTACCCCACCATTTTTACTCAGTCTAGGATGACCAACTTAAAGAATATTTTAAAAGGTGGGACTGTGGTTTCATTCTAGGATATTTAAAAGAATTTTCTGAAAAGCTATTAATCCTAATAAGAACTAAGTTTTTACTCATTATTTATTTAGAGTCTGTATCTCTTGTATCCCATGCTCTGTGTGTAGCTGAGGACAGCCTCCTGCCTGCACTTCCTGAGTACTGGGATTAAAGGCTTGTGCCTTCCAGCATGGCTCATACCCCATGGTGATGAAGCCCAGGGCCTCCGCATGATATAAGCACTCTACCAGTCAGGTTACTATAGCCCAGCTCAGAATTAGATCATCTAAAATTAAAAATGTGAATACCAGTTATTTTTTTTTGCACAGCAGTAATAACTAATTCAAAAATATAGTAAAATGAAGACATCACTAACATTGGTTGTTGCATGAGTTCTAATCAGTCTAATAAAAACCCAGAGTCAGATATAGAGGTAAATGCTGAAAGATCAGAGAGACAAAGGAACAAGCCACAGCCACGCCTTACCTTGCCAACTTCTCAGCCAAAAAAGAGAGCAAGCTTCTGTCTCCTCCCACCTTATATTCCTCTCTCCATACAGCCATATCACTTCCTGTCTGTCTGTACAGACCTCCAGACCTCTATGGTTAGCTACTGGCTAGATTTGCAAAACTGGTGGCCAAAAAATGTAAAATTATTAATAAACTTAACAAGAAATATGAAATGAGGTAGACATGGAAGCAGACACTTGCCAATTCCAGCAATCAGGAGGCAGAGTTAGGATAGTCAGGAATTCAAAGTCAGCCTCAAGTTTATAGTGAATTTGAGACCAGCCTGGGCTTTGAGGGACCTGGTGGTAGGAAAATAAAAAGTATGAAATTTAAAACCAAAAATTCATGGGTGCATGATCCAATGCTTTGACAAGCGCCATGAAAGAAAATGAAGCTGCTGAGATGACCACATTGAGTTTCCACGGATGAGCTCATGGCCTACACCCAGGGCTCACTTCAGTACACACTGGCTCTGTGAAACCAGCAACGGCTGGAGGAATTGCTAAGGGGTGAGGGTGCTTTTTTGTTTTGTCTCTCCAGATACATAAGATTTTTCCCAGGTAGCCCAGGGCAGCCATCTGGAGAGAGATCTGAGCTGTGCAGAATGTAGGAATTTACCTTGACTTTCAAAACCTTGCCTTCTAAGTCAAGCCATTTTCCTGGGGTGAGTGTACATTCTTCTTTCTCTCTGTTTTAGCAAACTGAAAGAAGAACCAAGCTGAGGGCCCACAACATTCCCCCACAACGTAGAAAGCCATCCCAAGGTAGATAGATAGAAACTGTGATCTATTTCTGGCCCCAAGGGATGATGGAAAGAGAGAGAAGAAGGAAATACAAAATGTGTGCAGCAGCTGCTCCGAACTCCAAAGAGAAATGGGGAGCTTGGGGCAGATGGCGTGGAGAGAATAAGCCAGAGCGCAGATGTGACTTGGAAAGGGGATTTGGTTTACAAAATACACAAAATTTGGGTACTTGTGAAACTGTGACCTCATTTTTACATAAATGCTGTTCATTGGCTAAGAATATTAGTGTTACCAATATAAATAGGCTTAGGTAAACATTTAGAAACCAAAGTTAACAGTGGTTTGTATGTGCATATGTTTGTGTGCATGCCAGTGCACTTGTGTGGATGCACTGTGTGTGTGTGTGTGTGTGTGTGTGTGTGTGTGTGTGTGTGTGTGTGTGTTTACATGTGGAAGACAGAGAACAACCTCTGGCATTATCCTTCTGGTATCACCCACCTTTTTTTTTTTTTTTTTTTTTTTTTTTTTTTTGAGATAGGGTCTCTGATTGCCCTTGGACGTGCCAAGTAGGCTAGTCTGGCTGACCAGCAAGCCCCAGGGACCCACCTGTCCCCGTGTCCCAGTGCTATCCTTCGGGGTTACAAGTCCTTGCCATCATGCCCTGTTTTTCTTTTTCTTTTTCCTTTCAGCGTGGATTCTGGGGCTCAAACTGAGGTCCTTAAGCTCTCAAGGCAAGCTCAGCTATTTCTCAGCCCTCCCCAGCTCCAGGTTGTCATAGTTTGGTTTCTTTGAGACAGTTCATGTAACCTAAAAACTAGCCTCCAAAGTGCTCTGTGTGTGTGTGTGTGTGTGTGTGTGTGTGTGTGTGTGTGTGTGTGTGTGCCAGAGTTTGGTATGAAGGGTCTTCCTCAATCGCTCTCCACTATTTTTGTTTGTTTGTTTGAGACAGGGTGTCATGATGGAGCTCACTGCTTCTCCTACTCTGTCTAGTTCACATCCCTCCAGGGACTGGATTGTCTCTGCCTCCCCCCCCCTCCAGCTGGAATTACAGGCACAGACCCCACAACCTGACTCTTTATGTGAGTGCTGGGAATCCAAAATCACAGCCCCTTGCTTGCATGTAGCCCTTTACTGTCTCCCCACAGGCATTTCCTAAAAGAACAGGCAATGTGATGGATGTTTGATAAGGATGTGGTGAGAAAAACTCACTAAATGGCTAACAACTGAAGTGTAGGTGTGAAGTGGGTGGCCATTGTTACAGCCTGAGCATGAAGTGTCCCCACAGACTCATGTGCTTAATGCCTGCTTCCCCGATGGTGGCTCCTTTTGGGGGGCTAGCCTGAGGCCTAGTTGGAGGCGGCAGATGACTGGAGATGTGTCTTGGGAGTTATGTCTTTCCCTGGCCCTTCCTGTATTCCTTTCCCCTGCTTTCTGACCTCCATGACGTCCTCAGCCACTGGACCCAGCCTTGAGATTTTCTGCCCAAGGGCACAGGACTAAGCAAGTATGAACAGATGTTCCAGGAAGGAAGCCACACTACAGTAGGCCTTCTGCAAGGTTGATTAATGGATTAGAAGTTCAGTGATTGTGGGGAGGTTGGGATGATACAGGGCCAGAGTCTACTTACACTTTACTTTGGATTCTCTTTAGTTCCCTTAATAGCCATTTGTCTTACTGTTCTATTTTGTGAGTAGAGGCCAGGACCATGGCAACTCTTATAAAAGAAAACATACAATGTGGCTGGCTTACAGTTTCAGAGACTCAGTCCATTATCAGCATGGCGGGAAGCATGGCAGCACACAGGTGGACAGGGTGCTGGAGAAGGAGCTGAGAGCTCTACATCCAGATCTGCAGGCGGCACTGGGAGCCTGGCTTGGGCTCTTCCCTCCACCCCCCCCCCACACTTTGGTTTTTCCAGACAGGGTTTCTCTGTACTGCTTTGGAGCCTGTCCTGGAACTCGCTCTGTAGACCAGGCTGGCCTCGAACTCACAGAGATCCTCCTGCCTCTGCCTCCACAGTGCTGGGATTAAAGGTGTATGCCACCAATGCCCGGCCTGGCTTGGGCTCTTAAACCTCAAAGCCCACCGCTAGGTGCATACTTCCTCTAACAAGGGCACACTTCCTAGTCGCCAGACCCCCAAGCAGTGCCACTCCCTGGTGACCAAGTACTCAAATCTGTGAGCCTGTGGAGGGCATTCATACTCAGACCACCGTGCAGGGCGTTCACACTCAGATCACCATGCAGGGCGTTCTCACTCAGACCACGGTGCAGGGTGTTCTCACTCAGACCACCGTGCAGGGCGTTCACACTCAGATCACCACGCAGGGTGTTCTCACTCAGACCACCACGCAGGGCGTTCACACTCACTCAGACCACGGTGCAGGGCGTTCTCACTCAGACCATGGTGCCATTCTTTGCCTGCCTTGGTGTCTGACTTAATACCCTTGTAATAACAGGTGAAACCTTTTGGAATGTACTAGCTAACAAACCCTCATTTCCACCAACCCAAAGGCCTATAACAGGGGTCTCCAGCCTTCGATCTAACTCACATACCCCAAGTTTCGCCAAAGTATTTTCCAAGTGTCTTGATGTATGTCCTTCTTTATTCTGTTTCTGTAAAAACTTCACGAAACTGTTGCCTTGCTAGAACACGGAATTGGGGGAAGCCTGTGCCTTGGTCACTCACATTTAGCTCTAGAATGAACCACCTCTTGTCCTCTTCGTGGTGCACGCTGTGTTTTTGCTTTGACACACTGTTGGCTGGATCCTCTGAATCTCTGCTCTTTCTGTCCTTGAGTCATGCTCACAGGTGTCTTTGTCACAGCTGCTGGAAACTAACCAACACAGCTATTGAAGATTTTTTAAATGTATGTATTTAATTTAGAAACAATCTTATTTTACATATCAATTCCAGTTCCCTCTCCCTCCCAGCCTCCCATGCCCCCCACCGATGCCCCCATCCCATCCCACCCCCCATCCACTCCCCGGGGAGGATGAGGTCTTCCATGGGGGATCATCAAAGTCTGGCCCTCCCCTGTGTATTTAGGCTGAGGGTTTCCCTCCATGGGGAATGACCTCCCAAAGTCCACTTGTGCACTGGGGATAAATACTGGTTCCACTGTCAGAGGCCCCATAGACTGCCCAGGCCTCCTAACTGGCACCACATTCAGAGGTCTTGGTTCAGTCCAGTGCTGGTTCCCCAGCTGTCAGACTGGGGTCCGGGTACTCTCACTTGGTCAGGTCAGCTCTTTCTGTGGGTGTATTGAAGATTCGTCTCAAGTTTTTAATATATTTTAATTTCTTCATACCTACTCATAAAGGAGAGAGAAAGAAAAGAAAGAAGGAAGGGAGGGAGGGAAGGAGGGAGGGAGGGAGGAAGGAAGGAAGGAAGGAAGAAAGGAAGAAAGAAAGAAAGAAAGAAAGAAAGAAAGAAAGAAAGAAGAAAATTGAAAGAAAACTAGGCAACTGTTGCGGGGTAGGTAGGTAAGTAGAACCCTCAAGTATTGCCCAATGTGGCAGCCACTGACTACATGGTCAGTGAGGAGACACAGCTAGACTGAGTTGAGATACTGTATACTACTCCAAAGCTTAGTACACAAAGGGATGTAAATGCATCATCAATAACTATTCTGACTGTGTTCACACATTGAACACACACACACACACACACACACACACACACACACACGTATGTATGTTCTTTCTGCCTTCCGGTATGGCTGCCAAACAGTTTGAAATGTGACTTTTATTGCACATTTACTTGTCCTAGTTTGCATTCTGTTGCTGTGATAAATCACCATGTCTGGAGCAGCTTGAGGAAGAAACAGTTTATTTGGCCTACATTTCCCTGTCATACCCATCCCTGAGGTAGTCAGGGCAGGAACTGAAACAGAGACTGTGGAGGAAGGCTGCTTGCTGGCTTCTTCTTCATGGCTTGCTCCACCTGCCCAGGGTATCACAACCCACAGTGGCCTGAGCGCTCCCACATAAATCACTAATCAATAAAATATCCTCTATAGGCCAAATCTGATGGAGGCATTTCCTCTGCTGAGATTGATTCACTCTTCCCAGATAACCCTAAAAAAGCTAAATGGCACCCTACTGTGTGGAACCATGCCTCATACCTTGTGCTCCCTGAAGCATTAATCTAATTAATCTTATCAATAAAACCAGGAGTCAGAAATTGGAGTAAAAACCTGAAAGATCAGAGAAGCGGAAGAGCAGCCACAGTGACTTCCTTTCTCTTCCATTCCTCCAACCAAAAGGGCCTAGATCTTCTCTCCACCCTGCCTTATCACTTCCTGTTTCCTCTCTGTACACACTTCCAGGCCTCCATTGTTAACTAGTAGCCAGATCTGCCCTCTGGCTCCAAGCAAGCTTTATTTGTCAGACTACAAACAAAATATGTCACAACACTCCAAGCTGTGTTCTGAAGTCAGAGAGCTGAAAATCCAGGACCAAGCCAAGGTAGACCTGAGAACAGCAGGTGATTGTTTTGCTGCTGGGAATCTCAGTGACTGTCTCGCTGGGGACATCCTCTTGATGCCCTTTAGATCAGGCTTGGGTGTAGCCACTTTCCTAGACTGGGAGGCATACAGTACATTTGAACTTGTTAGGATGATGGAGTCTACACTTAGTGTACAAGAGCCAGAGATAGCTAAGCATCCTCCAGTGATACCACCATCCAGCAGAAGGTAGACTGGCCTTCTCCAGTGTCACTGGTGCACCTACTGGGAAACCTGAAGGTAGAGGAAGGCCAACACACTTGTTTTTGCCCTTGCTTCAGGGCTCTGAAGCCTGTTCTCCAACCCGTACTGAGCAGCCAGTTGTTATTTATTTATGGTAAGAACAGGGAACTCCCTGGGATCCAGAGTCACACAATTCTCCCTGAGGGTCTGAGAAACACCCAGGGAGGTCAGACCACTGAAGAACTTGGTTCCCAGCAGGACATCTGTGTGATTATGGAGATCACCAAAAGCAATGATCATTTAGCCCAGTCTAATTAACCTTCTGGGAAGATGTCCCTGGAGCTCAGCATAAAATGCCACAGCAACAGAGCACTTCCAGGGAAAGCACCCAGGGAAATGACACATCCTTCTGGTTGAATCTCAGGAGATGAAGCTGTGGGAGCAGTGGGGTATGAGGAGATGACCCTTAGAACTTGGGTTTATATACTTGGAGGTCCCCAAACTCATTAGACCTCAGAAAGCCTTGGCTTAAGCACAGGTAAGGGTTTGAGCACTGTTGAGTGTGGGATGGATGCCAACCTGCAGAAGGATCCTGAGTCTCTTCCCAGAACACATGGGAAATCAAAAATCTATAGTGAGATTTTTCTGAATTATTTGCTTTGGAAAACGGAGGAAGAACCAACTATAATGCCTGTGTGCCTGGATGGACCTGTCATGGGCTGTTCTACAACAGCAAGGAAGAAGATTGGAGTAGAAACTAATGATATAAAATAGAAAAATAATGGAGAAAAACAACAAAGCCACACAATATGATTCTTTTGAAATGAATAACCAAATTGCAAATCTTTAGGGAAAAAAAAGATTCAAGTTACTAGAATCAGAAAAGAAAGAGTAGACATCACTACCAACTTTACAGTATAATAAGGATCATAAAGGAATACTGTAACAACTATAAACTTATAAAAGATGAAAGCCTACAATTTGCAACAATGTATTTGAGCCTAGAAGATACCCTGTTAAGTGAAATATGCTAGGTATGAAAAGACAAATCTCACTTGAGTTCACTTGTATATTGTGTCTAAAGAGTTTCCCTAAAAGTTTGGAGTATAGTGGCTACCAGAAGCTTGGGAAAGGTTATTGGGAAGGTAGAGAGAAGGCAACTAGAAGAAATGCATTTTAAAATAGCAGGGTGACTAGAATTAATGTGTTATGGGAAAATGTAGGACTACAGAGATGACTCCACAGTTCAGGGCACTGACAGCTCTTGCAGCAGACCCAGGTTCAATTCCTAGCACCCATTTGGAGGCTCACCACTGTCTGTAATATTGGTCTCAGGGGATTCAACATCCTCTTCTGGCCTCCAAAGGTACCAGGCACACACATGGTGCCCAGAAATATTTGTAGGCGAAACACCCATACACATAAAATAAATAAGTTAAAAAAGAAAAATGTAAAAAGAGTGATTATGATGTGGGTGGTACCACCCCTGGGCTGGTGGTCCTGGGTTCTATAAGAAATCAAGCTGAATAAACCCTGAGGAGCAAGCCAGGAAGCAGCATCCCTCTATGGCCTCTGCAGCAGCTCCTGCCTCCAGGAGATGGAATAAGCCCTTTCTTCCCCAGGTAGTTTTTGGTCATGGTGGTTCCTCACCTCAGTCAAAAGCAGACCAAGGTAACTTATACTCAATAAATAGGTTGAACTGGTAATATGAAAAAGCAGCTGCTTTACTGGCCAATTTACCAAACATTTAAAAAAACAATGCCAATTGCTCATAAACTGCTCAAAATATTAAGAAAGGGGTGCCAAGGGACATTTAAAAACACGTTTTCAAGAGGAAAGACAACTCAAGGATGGTAGAAAGTGTTTGCAAAGAATCCATCTGACAAGGGACTGGCTCTTAGGACATGCAAAGGACTTGCAAAAAGATAAGTTACACAACTTTAAAAGAAAGTATTAAGAACAATTTCTTCAAAGACAAAAATCATCAATAAGCACACAAAAAATATCCAATGTCCTTACTAATTGGGATGTGAATCAAATGCAGGAGATGCCACTTCATCCTTTACTTGATCCTCTATTTTAGCACAGAGCTATAGGGGAAAAAAAAAATGGTCAGGTATTACCAAGAAGAAGAATTCCAAGGAACCAGAAACCTCATGCTCCTGCACAGCTGCTGAGGCGCAACATTAGGCAGCTGCTAAGGGAAAGGGCTCAGTAGCTCCTGGACACATGAAACAGAGACCACAAGATTCTGCAGCTGTATTTCTAGATGGAAGCCCAAGAGAAGGAGGCGTGTTTTCACACCTCAAGCACAAACATTGACAGTGGTATTGTTTATAACGGCCAGAGGACAGGCACAGTCCAAACTAATGAATAATCAGCCAAACAGCATATCCTGAAAATCTTCCCTGTGATTTAGCCAAGCATAAAACAGCAGCACTGTGTGGAAGTCAGAGGACAACCTTTGGGAGTCGGTTCTCTGCCTGCCTTGTGGTCCCAGCAATGGAAATCAGCACTTGCATCAGCATGTGCTGGCAGCCAGGACCTTACCTCCCGCTCCCTCCTTCCCTCCCCCTCCCTACCCCTTCCTCCCTCCTTCCTCCCTCTCCCTCCCCCTCCCTCCCCTCCTCCTTCCTCCTCCTCCCTCTCCCTTCCTCCCCCTCCCTCCCCCTCCCCTTCCCTCCTCCTTTCTCCCCTTCCCTCCTCCTTCCTCCCCCTCCCTCTCCCTCCCCCTTCCTCTCCTTCCCCCTTCCTCCTTCCCTCCCCCCTCCCTCACCCTCTCTTCCCCTCTCCCTCCCTCCCCCTCCCTTCTCCTCCCTCCCCCTCCCTCCCTCTCCCTCCCCCTCCCTCTCCCTCCCCCTCCCTCCCCTCTCCTTCCCTATCACTCCTCCTTTCTCTTGTTTTTTTGTGACTGAGGTTGGCCTATTTCTCCTAACAACCCTTCTTCCTCACCTCCCAAATGCTGAGATTACAGGACTGCTCATTTGGGAGTATTCCTCAACTGTGCCTTCTGACTTGACTTTGGTTGGCTGTTTCTTTTGTTGTATCTTTATTTTAGCAATCAATAGAATAGTTTTGCTTGTTTGTTTGTTTGTTTGTTTGTTTGAGACTGGGTCTCTTTGTGTAGACCTAGCTGTCCTAGAACTTGCTGTGTAGACCAGGCTGAACTCAAACTCACAGAGATCCACCTGCCTCTACCTCCTAAATGCATGTGCTTCCACACCCTGGCTCAGATTCTTTCTCTGCCTTTTCTTCCATGCTGCTTTATTAGTGTTTTGTGAATGAAAAATCTCTTCTCACCCCTGTGATGTGTCAATCACACACGCTTCAAAGTCTTCATCTTGTTTTGTCTCAGATGCTAATTCTTTCTTGGATCTGGTTTCCTCCTCTGTGGTGCTTTCTTGCGTGTGTTCTGCTTCTTATTGGCAGGGTATCTTCTCATGTTCTTGTCTGTGATTTGCATGTATTAGGGGCTGGAGGAGTTAGGGGTGGGGCTGTCATCTGCACCAGAGTCTCTGGTCTCCAAAAGCATTGACAGTGGCCCACTCAGTGGCTGCAGAGGCACTTCCTAACCCTGCTGTCCTGGGCTGAGAAGGCCAGGAACCACCATCCCCCCTTTCTGGCTGTGGTTTCTCCCAACAATCCCAGCTCATCTGGTTGCCATTTCCCAGGAATTCCTCAGTATTTCTAGCTGGCTGATGGCACTTTCTCTTCTTTTTCAGTCTTCTTAGGAACCTCTCTTTGTTCAAACATGTACAAGATTTACCTTCTAGAGCTTTTCAGGAAGGTTCCCGAACAGTTTGGGGCCAGCAGACCAGTGCCAGCGACACAGAGCTTATTTCTTGAACCTGAAGTTGGGACATAGTTTTCTAATTCATGAGTTTATTACTGGGAAAAGCCATCCTAGTTCATAAAGGTGAAATTATATCTGAGGGTTTGCCTTATGAAAATGAAGTCAGCCACAGCAGGCTGGTGGAACATTTGCCTAGCTAGCATGCATGTCACCCGGGATTCAAGCTTCACCCAAGAAAAACAGAGAAGGATGTGAAATCCTAAAGCTTCAAGAACAGGACCTGTCAGTGAGTGGGGCTGCTTGGCTTCAGAAAATGTATTTTTGTCTTTTACTTGTTCTTTGACAGTTTCATACCTGTATACAATATATCATGATCACGCCCCCTTCCCACCCTTTCCGCTCTCTCTGTCTCTCCCTCTTTCCCTTCCTTCCCCTCCCTCTCTCTGTCTCTCTCTGTCCCTTCCTCCCTCCATCCCTCCCTTCCTTTCTCCCTCCCCACCATCCCCCTTCTGAGATGCTTGATCTGAAGTCTTGAGCAGGTAACAACCTCAGTGAATTCATGAGTGCAGCAGCCACCTCATTTCTAGAAGACAGCCTTTTACATCCTCTTGCTCTTCCTGGAAGACTGAATTCTTCCCTTGAAGATTGAAGATTTTTTTTCTTCAGGGTTTGCTAGTATTGAGAAACAAGTTAATCCCCAGAGGTACTATAGACAATCACCCAATAGGAATACCCAAATTGTATGTCTACCATGTTCCTAGATTCACGTTTCCTGCTGCCATAGTAATCTGCATGGGCCTGAGCTCCTGGAATCCAGGATTTCACAGGAATTCCAACCCCCATCTTCAAAGGTCGTGAGCATTGGCTCAGTGGCCACCAGGGGGAGCCTGGGAGCTGGTCAGCCGGCTTCCCCACCCTTCAAATTAATCCTGCACTCAAGATGAGAATAAACTACATACAACAGGAGGAAACAAGAGTATTCAACATCACAAAAACACATATTGATGTAAATCATTTTGTTGACATATCAGAAGAATCTTGTGACCCGAACAAAGCCAAAGACATGGATTAATGGAGTGACAACATCCTTGCTGAGGAAACTTGATTTTGTAAAGATATCAAGTTCTGCCTCAAATAAGCCAATCAGATCCAGGCCAGCCCCAGGAGAATTTTCCTGAAATATGACAAGCTGATTGCAAAATGTATGTGGAAAAGAAATGCGCAAGAAAAAAAGAAGGAAGATGCAAGAATATCCAAGGAATTGTTGAAAAGAGCCGAGAGAGCTTGGGCTTCGTGCACTGCAGTTTAAAGCTGTCCATTTGCCCTAAAGTGACCACAGCAGGTAAAACAGTATGACGTAAGGATAGTGAGAGGCATTTCCTTAGAGTGGACCAGCCTGTTCCAGAAGAGACAAAGATACACAAGTACCTGTGAAATTAGTATATGACAAAGGCATCTTAACAACAACAAAAAAAGACATGGTCTTTCTTGCCTTATAGCCCAGGCTGGCTTCAAACACACCAAAAGTAGCATTTTTAGGTCAATGATAAGACAGCCTTTATAATAAATTCTATTATAGGAAGTAAATAACCTTATACAACTTATTTAGAGTCTTATTTGACTCTAAATAAGAGTCAAAGTTAAAAACAAGTTGAAAAAGCTGAGGAATGAAAATGGCCATGAGTTCCAGGCTAGCCTGGGCTACAAAGAAAGCCATGTGCTCCAAATAATCAAGCATCCACATGACAAAATATAGCAGTAAAAAGGTTTTTTATATATATAAAAAAAATTGGTCGTAGAGATGGCTCAGTGATAAAGAGCGTTGGCTGCTCTTCCAGAGAATCCAGGTTCAGTTCTCAGCGCCTACATGGTGGCTTTCACTGTCTGTAACTCTAGTTCCAGGGGAATGGGTGAGCACCAGACAGCACATGTTACAGTCACATGCATGCAGGCAAACGCTCACATACAAATGACAAGGAAAAAGTTAAACAGGTAGGTGACATAAAATGTTTGCTCCAAAAGTCAGGCACTGTGGTGCATGTCCGTAAACGCAGCATGTGGAAAGTAGGAACAAGAGTGTCAGGAATTCGAGTTCAGTCTCAGCTGCATAACAAGTTCGAGGCCAGGTGAGTTAAATGAAACCCTGTTTCAAAAAGAAAACTCACTACAACATAATGGACAAAAGAATACTTTAAAGAATGAATAACATCGTGGGCACACGCCTTTAATCTTAGCACTTGGGAGTCAGAGGCAGGTGATTCTCTGTGAGTTCAAGACCAGCTTCTTCTACAAAGCTACACACAGAAACCCTGTCTCGAAAAACCAAAAGAAAAAAAAAGAATAACATTTGAGAAAGGGGTGGGTTCCAGGGTTCTGGGGCTGAAGGATAAGTATAACTTTTACACTATAGAATTGTGTATTTTTTGAAATTTTTATTGAATTTATTCACTCTATTTACTTGTTTTGCATTGCTAGAGGTTGAACCTGGAACTTCAGTCACAGTGGGCAAGAGTTCCACCTCTGAGATAAAACCAACCCTAGCCACCTTTTTAGCTTGGTTAATTTGAGACAATATATCATTAAATCACCCAGGCTGGCCTTGAACTTTTGACCTTCCTGAATAGCTGGAATTACTGGCATGATGATATATTATTTATGATTTATTAAAGCTTACCTGAGGGTACAGAAAACAAACAAAGCTAGCTCCAAGCCATAGAGCCAGGCAATGGTGGCACACACCTTTAATCCCAGGACTCAAGAGACGAGCAGATGGATCTCTGTGAGTTCCAGACCACACTGAGCTACATGAAATTGATCCAGTCCTATAGAGAAACAGCTCACACAAAGGTGATATCGGCACTTGGGATGGCACACCTTTAATCCCAGGATTTGAGAGGTATAAAAGGGAGAGGCAGCAGCTGGGATTGCAGTCTGAGGCTTGGTGGAGACAGGACTGCATTCTGAGGATTCATGGCGCTAGCAGGATCACCCTTTCAGTCTGAGGTAGAGAGGGGTAAGAGCTAGTGGCCAGTTGCCTTGCTTCTCTGGTCTTCATCTTGAAGCTTGAACCCCAATATCAGTCTCTGGGTTTTTTATTTTTTCATGTTACAACTGGCCTATGCCACCAGATTCCTTAAAATTTTTTTCAAGAATGCTTTCTTTATCATTTTATAAGTAAGCTAGTAAATTACTACTTTTTTTTTCTTTATGGAACAAAGTCTCATATAACCAAGGCTTACTTCGAACCCATTATGTAGCAGAGGATGGCCTTGGGCTTCTGATCCCCCTGCCTCCACCTACCAAAGTGCAAGCAAGGCTCATGGGTGTGTGCCTCCATGCCCAGTGCAGATAGTACTGGGCATGGCATCCAGGGCTTTATGCGTGGCTAGGCGAGCACTTTACTGATTGAGCTGAAGTTTTAAAATGACCGAACAAAAATCCAACAACAACAAAAACAAAAGCTCAATTCCAAAATAAAATGATTATAACATGAAAAATAAAAGACCCATCGACTGATATTAGGGTTCAAGCTTCAAACTTAAGATCAGAAAAGCAATGTAGCCCAACACTAGCTCTTACCTCTACCTCAGCTGAAAGGTGATTCTGGCTTCACAAAACCTCGGACTGAAGCCTCTCCTCGGCGTGGCTAGAGAATCCTGAGACTGCATTGTCTTCCTATCCTCAGTGTGGCTGGAGAATGAATGCCTGATACTGAGTGAGACCTTGCTCCTGTCTCCCTAATGATGGAATTAAAGGTGTGTGATCCCAGGTGCTCAGATCAGCTTTGTGTGAGCTGTTTCTCTTTAGGACTGAATCAATCTTGTGTAGATCTGGGTGGCCTTGGACTCACAGAGATCTGTCTATCTCTTAATCCTGAGTCCTAGGATTAAAGGTGTGTGCCACCACCTCCTAGCTTCTGGCTGCTGGGATTAAAGGTGTGTATTGCCACTGCCTCATCTCTACAGCTTGAGGCTGACTTTGCTTTTTGAGTCCTCAGGTAAGCTTTAATAAACCATAAATAATACATCACCACAAATGATACTATAGTTTCTTGGTTCTCCCCCCTCACCCCCCCCAACCCCAGGCTGGAAATCAAGCCCCAGACCTGTGTATACTGGAGGAGCGCTGTACCTTGAACTTACGATGCTGAGGAGACCCTTAAGCCATCAGGGGCATGGACTTTGGAGATGAGAAAGACTTGGCTAAAGAAGCATCACTTGGATGCTGAGTAAAGGGGAGAGGGACCCCTTGGAGGCACTGGAGAGCGGCCACTAGCTACCTGAGCAGACCATGCACTGTGATTAGTGGACAAGTAACACAGGGGCTTGTTCCTGCCTCACTAGGCAACACTGAGCTAACTCTGGACCTTTCACAGCAATCTCTTGTCCACACCATGGGTCTTGTTCAAGATGGTCATCAGGCTGTGGCTTGTCAGATAACTTAGAATTCTTGTCTCTTTATCCAGCCCCTCCCTGTTACATTCCAGACTTTGTAACTCTGTAAACTCCTGATGAGAACTGAGCCAAGACCCCTCAGTCTGCACCTGGAAGGCTACATCTCTTGTTTGTTCACTTGTTTATTGGCTTATTTGTAAACTTATTTAAATTCCTTATGTATTCATTCCATTAATTAAGCATCCATTCATCCGTTGACTTATTTGTCAGTGTTCCTGGACTGAATCTGGCTGGGGACTGACCTGCAAGCATGGATCCCTGAGCCCTGAGTCACTTTTTCTAACTTCTTCACACTAATTAAGCTCTAACTAGACTGTGTAATTGGGTCTTTGGGACATCCTCCCTGAAGCACCCCAAAGTTTGTAAACTGGGTGCATTTCCTTTCCTCACTCTAGGTTGCCTTGGGGATTGTGCAATCCCTAGGGACACAGGGCACTTTGAATGGAGCCACCTCCATTTGACCCACCTGCTCCCTAGAAGGTCAGGATGGCACTGAGATCTGCCCAGAATGGGGAGCCCCTCCAGCTCACAGAAAATCACTGAGATCCACTCAGCCTTGAGCCCACCAGAGTATACTAGTTCCTACTTCAGAGAGTCCTGCTGGATTCTGAGCCCTTAAAATAATTTTGCCAAATTCCAAATGTTTCACTTGATTTTATCGAGTTGAAAACTCTTCATGAATTCCACAAAAACCTGGGCATGTTTCCACAGTTTGGAAAGTCAGGCAGGAGTGAACCTTCTTCCAGGGAGCCAGAGAACAGATCAGGAGGAGGCTGAAGGTAGGTGAGAAATGGGATGTGTAGACAGACGGAAAGATGGAGAGAGCCCTGAGGAGCCACCGCAGCCCTGGCTTCCCACTCTAATTCACTGTGCTACCTCCCATCTCTGGGCCTCAGTTTCCCCAAGTTTAAGTGTCCAGCTGATGTGTAAGTCCCTTCCAAGTTCTGCAGGAGTGACCCCTGGGCTGCAAGCAGTTCACAACTGGCCAGTTGCCCATTCCATTTTCCGTAGTCCTAGGGAGTTGCAGGAAAACATCAAGAAGCTACTTAGAGCCACACCGTGGCTTTCAGAACTTGAGAGGAAAGGGAAAGAGATGACATCACTGTGAGCTGGCAGGGGTGGCAGCCAGCAAGAGACATGGTTGTCACCCCGAGCACAAGAGAACACATGGGACATGAAGGGGGGAAACCCAGTCTGGCTTGAGAGGTAAAGGAAGGCTCACTTTGTGAACTTGGTTTTAGGGGGTAGTGGGTCAGGAGAAAATGGAAGACAGAAAGGACACTATGGGCTCCACAGACAAAGCTTCCTGCCCTGTGTCCCCCTCCTTTTTACCCCAGTTGTAGGAGAAAAGTCAGAGCCAAAAAGACTCATCTTCAGCACACAAGCTAGGAAGCAGACAGGACATGCAGTCAGTGTTGTTGACTTGTCCCAGGCTCCTTTGTAATGAGTTCACTGTGGTCTCCTGCCTAGCTCAGTAAAGCACTTTGGCCATAGGTCCAAGAGTCTACCGGTCCTGGTGTGTGTGTGTGTGTGTGTGTGTGTGTGTGTGTGTGTGGTGTGTGTGTGTGTGTGTGTGTGTGGATAGACAGAGAGAGACCTATGCACTCATGGGAATATGTGAATGGCCACACTTATACACATGAGTCTACGTGTAGGATGAACACTCACAGGTGCATATGTACCAGTGTGTAAGACAGATGTTTGTGCATCTACCTGAATGTGTGCACAGGTGGTGACTCCATGTGGGTGTGTGTCTATCCCAGCACAGAGCCAGTGGCCTCAGGTGCCGATGCTTCCTAGTGACTGAAGTGGTAAATTGCAGTGTATACAACCATGAAAAGAGGAAGTCATGGCTTACTCCAGTCACTGGATCTTAAGGAAAGGCAGGACCATCACTGTGCCTTATGCCAGTGCGTGTCTCTCATGGTGCTCTGCTAGAAGAGATACCCCACCAAACAACCAGCCTCAGAGCATCCCTACTAAGCTTTCATGGAGAGCTCATAGCTCATACTCCTCCTGAGCCCATGGTGATGTGGGCACAGTCAGGCTGAGACCAGAACTTCTACCTGAGGCCCTAGGATTAGGTCAGAGCTCTCCTGGCTGCAGAGTGGCCCTTGATGGCCCCAGAAGTGGGGCTCAGTGTAGGCTTAAGCTCTGGGCTCTATGCCAGTACTGAATGGGAAGAAGGAATAGTCATGCGTTGTCATGAGGTATGGCAGAGGCCGAGAGAGGCCCTTCAAGTGCCCCACTATCAAAAATAAGTTTGAGTGCCTCTTAGGGCGTGCAGACAGAGGAAGGGAGGGAGCCAGGCATGGGAGAGTGGAGAACTCGACCTGGGAAAGGTTTGGAGTCGGTGCCTAGTCTATGTCCTCACTTGTTTCCCTAATGCCTAGCACAGTATTTGATGTATAGCAGGTCCTAAGTTGCTTCTTGCTTTGGGAAAGAATAAATAAGAAGCAAGTAAATGGAGGGGACAGTCTCCTCCAGGAGGAGTGTCAGAGAGGAGCTGGGTTTTGGCACTGTGGTCCATGTTTTAGTAGCATCATCCCAGGTACCCTGGGACATGGAGGAGGGGTTAAAATTGCTTTTTTTTTTTTTTTTTTTTTTTTTTTTGCTGGTAAGAGGGTTATGTGGGGGAAGCAGGAGGATGCCCGGCTAGGGAGGCAAGTGGATGGGTTTGTTGGAAGCAAATGTCTGCTCCATATGGTGAGGTGTTACAATGCTGGGAAGCCGTTTCTGGAGACTCACCTCCCTGACAGCCACTGTGTGAGCTCAGTTTCCCCATCTGCTATAAGAGAGCTCCTGGTGAACTGGTCAGGGCACTTCCTGTGCTAACAACCTTGGAAGTTAGGAAGTCAAAACATCCTTTGTTCTGGCTGGGAGAAAATAAGACTGGTGACTGGGTCTCAGGGTGCCTTGACTTTTCAACAGAGTTCACAAAGAGGCAACTTCTAAAGCTTCAGGCCCCCCCCCCACAAAGCCTCTGAGCATCTGTAGGGGTGGGTTAGGGTGGGGCCCACTCACAGGCTTCAAGGCCAGCAGCCTTGAAAAACCCACCTGAGAAACAAAACAAAGCCTATGTAGAGTTAGTGGAGATCTGAGCTGGTCTGAAGAGACAAATCAGGTTACTGCAGCTGAGGGATAAAAAGGAACAGGACTTTCCAGATGGTGGGAACAGGTAAGCAATAGCTCAGGGAGGCTGCTGCAAAGCCAGGAGGACTTTCAGAGACATCCATGCCTGGGCCAGCAGAGCAGCAGCAACACACAGAGACTCTAAGCCAGTAATGCTGGAAGGAAAATGAGCTGTGTCTGGACAGCTTTCCAAAAAAGTCCAGGGTGTGTTCAAGTGTGAGGACCTCCAATCCGGTCCACCGGCTCCCAAACTGTTCATAGATCACTTGTCTGTGGTAGTTTAAGGGGTGGAGGGGGACCCAGGGTCGATAACTCTGCGAGCACATAATCTACATTGCTTTTGGAGAGCCACCATTAAACATTAGCCATTTAAAGACTTCGACGAGTCCTACAGTTAAGACCTGTATTTGTCGTTCAGCATTGGCTCACAGTGATTCTTCAGACTGTCCATTCATGCTTCTGTGAATACCCTCTTAGGGAAGCACCACTCTGAACTATGCTCCCTTTTCACACGGATGCACTGAAGCCTACAGATGGTGAAGAAACTGCCCCAAAGTCCCAGAAAGTGTGTCCAAACTGGAAAAGGTCTTAACAGTTTCTGTGGTCCCACTACCCTGCTCTGTTGGTCCTTCCCACTGTGTGTCCAGCGGAACCCTGCAGAATGGAGCCCAGCAACAGGACAGCAGTCTCTGAGTTCATCTTGAAGGGCTTTTCTGGCTACCCGGCCCTGGAGCACCTACTCTTTCCTCTATGCTCAGCCATGTACCTGGTGACCCTGTTGGGGAATACTGCCATCGTGGCGGTGAGCATGTTGGATGCCCGCCTACACACGCCCATGTACTTTTTCCTGGGTAATCTTTCTATTTTGGACATCTGCTACACCTCTACTTTTGTGCCCCTGATGCTGGTCCACCTCCTGTCATCCCGGAAGACCATCTCCTTTACTGGCTGCGCCGTCCAGATGTGTTTGAGCCTTTCCACAGGCTCCACAGAGTGCCTACTACTTGCCATCATGGCCTATGACCGCTACCTGGCCATTTGCCAGCCACTCAGGTACCCTGTGCTCATGAGTCACAGGCTCTGCCTGATGCTGGCAGGAGCTTCCTGGGTACTCTGCCTCTTGAAGTCAGTCACAGAGACAGTCATTGCCATGAAGCTGCCCTTCTGTGGCCACCACGTGATCAGACACTTCACCTGCGAGATCCTGGCTGTGCTCAAGCTGGCCTGCGGTGATACATCAGTCAGCGATGCCTTCCTGCTGGTGGGTGCCATCCTCCTCCTGCCTGTACCCCTGACCCTCATCTGCCTGTCCTACATGCTAATCCTGGCCACCATCCTGAGGGTGCCCTCAGCCACCGGGCGCCGCAAAGCCTTCTCCACCTGCTCTGCACACCTGGCGGTGGTCCTGCTTTTCTATAGCACCATCATCTTCATGTACATGAAACCCAAGAGCAAGGAGGCCCGCATCTCTGACCAGGTCTTCACAGTCCTCTATGCTGTGGTGACCCCTATGCTGAACCCCATCATCTACAGCCTGAGGAACAAGGAGGTGAAGGAGGCTGCCAGGAAAGTTTGGGGAGGTAGATGGGCCTGTAGGTGAGGCATGGCAGGGCTCTGCATGGGTAGGGGTTCTGGCTTGGTGTGTGGGTCACCATATGCCAATACCACTGCAGGGAAGAGCACAGAACTGTGGGGCGTCCACTCCAGAGACACAGCACCGAGTCTCACTGATCCCGGCAGAATTTCTCATCCTTTGCTCCTGCCCTGTCCTAGTGCCCAGTGTCTATCCCTGAGCCTCCACAGTAGCCTCTGGTCTGATCTCAGGGCTTCAGCCTTGGATAGGTGCCATGGCTACACCTGTAACACCAGCATTTGTGAGGCTGAAGCAAGAAGGTAAATTTGATGTCAGCCTGTGCTACATAGTAAGACCCAGTCTCAAATAAATAAATAGATACTAGTCATTAGAATTGTCCTCTTGAGTCTCTCCTCAGTGGGGCACTGGGGGGGGTCATTTTAAGAACCACTGAAGATTGCATCATTCTGACTGATGTCCATAAATGGCTCCTCACTTCTCTCAAGATGAAGCAGATGCTCTTCATCCAGCCCTCACAGCTGCCTGCCTGAGTGCCCAGCTCCCAGCCTTCTCCCAGCATCCCCACAGCCCCTCACAGCAGCCAAACGTGAGCCTCGCCCTTCCCCACTGCCCATCCCCAGCCCTACTTGTGTTCTTCCTGTGAGGGTGCTCTTCGTATCACACACTCCACGTGCAGGTGGCTTCCTGTCCCTTCAGGCTCACACCCGTTTGTCCCTCCTGCGTCCTTGGTTTCCAATATTACACCAGGAGCAGGGGAGGGGACATCACATCCTACTCTCCCAACACCCAGCCTGGCTCAACTCCAGGCCCTGAACACCTTATGAACGACATACATGAACATGAAAATGTAGAGACACTCATGACAGCACAGGGTCCTTCCCAAATCTGAACAGAGCTGGGATGGAGTCCATAGAAGTTAGACATGCCTAGTCCTCTAGGAGCAGGGGAGGGGACATCACATCCTACTCTCCCAACACCCAGCCTGGCTCAACTCCAGGCCCTGAACACCTTATGAACGACATACATGAACATGAAAATGTAGAGACACTCATGACAGCACAGGGTCCTTCCCAAATCTGAACAGAGCTGGGATGGAGTCCATAGAAGTTAGACATGCCTAGTCCTCTGGGAAATGACAGAAGAGGCATAAGTTAGGCCTGAAAATATAAGAGTCCAGACCTGTTTGGTCATTGGACACCAACCGACAAGAGCAATCGTAGGTTGGGGTTCCTCTCCAAACCCACCCAACAGCAGCTATAGTTTCCAGGATCCCTGCCTCATCTGAGGGTGCCCTACCCTCATCACCATAGCTACCCTCAGCCTCCATAGCTATCCCTGCTGGCCCTCAGCCTCCCCACAATTTCCCTTTCTGAGAGTTTATGAGCACAGGAAGCTGCAGAGACTGAGGACACCCACTCCCCACACACCCAGACCTCAGTGGCAGGCGTCACCTGCACCATAGAGAGCTAGACTGGACCTCCAAGCAGCAGTGTGGCCCTCTTGCTAGCTGGCTGTAGGCCACCACAGCCCCACACAAGCCCTCTGTTCCCCTTCTGGCCTTCCTCCTTCCTCTGGGACTCTCAATGAGCCAGGCTAGAGAGAGAGGAAATTAAGGAGCAGGACAAGGGACAGAAGCCACTCCCCCATGGGATCTAGTTTGCTTGTCTAGCTGGCCAAAAGTCAAAAAACTTCAACATAAGTGTTGAAACCCAAACTGCCTGTAGAGGCGGTACTCATTTTCCTAAAGACATCTCAAACAGGATGTTCAAAACAATCAAGAACTCAACCTGGACAGTGATGGCACACACCTTTAATCCCAGAACTCGCTCAGGAGGCAGAGGCAGGTGGGTTTCTGAGAGTTCGAGGCCAGCCTGGTCTACAAAGTGAGTCCCAGGACAGCCAGAGAGAGCAATTACACAGAGAAATCCTGTCTTGGAAGGAAAAAAAAAAAAAAGCTAACCACAGAACAATCAAGAACTCTACTTACTCAGGGCCAGAATGTCTATGCCTTGGGTTTAACTATGTTAGCATTCCCTTCTCATCTCTACATCTAAATAATGCATCTTATAATTTCATTTACAAAGGAAATACTTGAGGATGAGAAATTAGCTGGAAGGATGGTTCAGCAGTTAAGAGCACTTATTGTTCTTGCAGAGGACCCACACCCACATTGCGGCTCACATCTGTCTGTAACTCCAGGTCCCGGGGATCCCATGCCCTCTTCTGGCCTCCAGGGACCTGCACACATGTGGTACACCTACAGACAAGCAGGCAAACATTCATATACATAAAACAAAAATAAATGTGTTTTCAAATCATATACTAAGTTTTGCTTAATCTTCCAAGTTTTATAAGTTACATTATTTGTTCTTATTTCTTCTCTTTCTTTTAAAACAAGGTCTTATGTAGCCCTTGGCTAGCCTAGAACTCACTATAAAGGCCAAGCTGATTTGAAATTCATAGTTATCTGCCTGCCTCTGCCTCCTGAATGCTGGCATACACTTCTAGACCCAGCTATAAGTTACATCTTTTAAGGAACGTGACAAATATTTATTTATCCATTTTAAAGACATCTAAGCAGTTTCCCCCTCTCTAGTTGGTACCCATCTTAGTTGTACACCTCCCCCCATGTCTCTTTGACTGCTGCTGATTTCTTTCCTGTGGTGTAGCCAAGGGTTCAATTTTACCCAAGTGGAGGCTCCTATGCAGGGACTGCCTCAAGCACTGTGATGCTCCGCTGCACCTCCCCACTGAAGCTGATAAGAGCAGAGGCCCAAAGGGAAGTGACCACTGCTCGTGGGGACCGTCTGAGCATGCATGGGTGGGGGCTGGCAGCAGTCAAGCCAAGCTACTGTTAATGCCTTCACTGACGGGATACGGTCTTCCCATACACTCTCAGTGAGTCAGTGAGTGGCCTTGTGCCTATTGTTAAACAGGCCTGGGAGGTGGTCATAAGTCAATATGAACTTGCTACACAGCAAGTGGGAAGATGAACCAGGGACCTTAAAAACTTCAGATCTTTTAACCCTACACTGCCTTTCTAGGAATCTAGTTTAAGAAAAAATGAAGCGCATTGTGCTACATGCCTGCAATCTTAGGAGACAGAAAGATCAAAAGTTAAAGGCACTCCTCAACCACACAGCATGTTCGAGATCAGCCTGGGCTACATGAGATGCCTTCACACACACTCACACGCACACGCACACTCACACGCACACACTCGCACACGCACATGCACACACAAATAGGGCACAGTTAAAGATTTATATATAGGAATATTAGTTATAGCACAAAACATTAATCCACAGTACAAAAAAATTGTAATTTTCATGTCCAAATTGGAAAATAATGTTTAAATAAATCCAGATGGAGCCAATGGTCAAATGCAACACAGATACAAGAAAACATGTTTGAGAAACATTGGATGATAGGAAATGATCGCAATATAATCAACAGGAGGGGAAAAAGCAGATCAGGAAACATTGCGTTCCGGTGTCTCCCTACTCTTAATTTTTAATTATTTCTCATGTGGATATATGACTAGGTCTGTAGAAAATTCTGGAAAGCTGTAATGAGATGTTAATCATGGTTGCTTTCTGTCTGGGCAATGGGGTTACAGGTAACTACTGTTCTCTTGGCATTTTCAATATTGTTCAATATTTCTAAATAAATATGACCTTGGACCTGGGAAGTGATGATACCCTTTTAAAGCAGCAGGAGGTCACCTTGCTCCAGAGTAGATGAGCTCCGGTGGAGCAGAAGTGAGGAAGCTGGTGATGCAGCCTCAGCCATGTGAGCAGAGAGAAGGAGGGTGCGACAGGCAGGAGGAGAAATGTGGGATAATAGATGTGAGTTACCTGTACTGTTTGGCATTGCAGAATTGGGTGGAAGAGTGAGGAACAGGGAAGACTGTGGGAGTCGGGGGTTCAGCGGACTTTTTGCATGGATAGAGATGCTACCACCAACTACTGCGGTGCGGAAAGCAAATGTAGCAGGGGGAGCTGAGAAGACCCTGGTCCTGGTCTCAGACCTGTTGGGTTCAAGTGTCTCCCAGGCAGCAAACAAGCCTAGACCATTCCAGAGGCCGAGAGAAAATCAGAGGTAATCATTACTTTGACTTGTACTCCTGATAAAATTCCAGAAAATATATCATGGCATAGTATGAGAAATTATAAATTCTATTGTCTTATTTATAGCTGTATTTTAGTATTTAAATTGTGATAGTATCTTTATTGTAAAAGGTCAGGAACAGAAGAGGAAAACCTGTAAAAATTCACAAGCCTGAGGTGAGCATTTAAAACACCCCTTACATGCATTTGGGGGTCTCATACCCCCGTCCCCAGTAAGTAGCCTTCCTCAAAGCTGGGTGGATGGATGGAGGGATCTTAGACCACACGGCAATCTTGGAAGGATTTAACTCATTTTCCAGTGCAGGTGCCCCGGCCTGGTAAAATGTTACTCCTGACCCAGAGCCTGTGGCATACAAGGGGCAAGGCTACAAGCCATGACCTTCTCTGTCCACATCAGCAGGGACCTCCTGGGACAGGGCAAGGAACCTGGAGTCCCAGGAGCCTGAGTCCCTCGGCTAGAAAACCTGAAAGTTTGTGAGCTTGTGGAGTTGAACTTTAAATTGGGTAGGGACTGTGTGGTCCCTGAAAAGGGATCAGGCAGGCTGTGTAGCAGGGGACCAGGTCGCTGATCCTTGGGGCCCCTCAGCCTGACCCACACACACACACACAATGTACCTGCTAGTTATGAATTCAGGACTACCCCACCAGCTCCAGGAAGCTTCAGGTCAGCTAGCACGGCTCCAGACCCCCACCTATTCTTAGGCCATTGCGTCAGAAAGTTTGTGGTAAGGAATTCATCTGGCATGCTATTTTCAGTAACTCTTCTTCAAGACATTTAAAAGCTAAAGTCCTTATTACATGACAATAATAATATCCACACTCACTGAATATTTACCACGAGCCAGGCTCTGTACTAACAGCTTTACTGCATCCCAAGGCATCCCTGACATATCACCATTTGTAAGAAAGCACTACTATCTCTATGACAGGTAAGGAAACTGAGGCTCAAAAACAGTTAACAAACAGAGGCCGGAGGATTACCATGGTCTATATAGCAAGTTCCAGGCCTGTCTCAAACAAATGAATACACACACACACACATACACACACACACACACACACACACACAAATACACGTACACACATTCACGCACACATACGCATATGCTCAAATGTTGGAGCAAGAGGGGACATGCTATTAATTGGCAAGCTGGGTGTGGCCCAGGACAGCCTAATTCCAAGGCCCCTAACCTCTCACATGGTGGTGGTGATGGGAATGGTGATACAAAAATCCCAAATCCAGGCAATTTGAAGAATGGGGACTTCCTATTTATTGTGTTCCTTTTTTTCTGTGAGAATAATTTTTGAAGCCTGCAATTTTAAGAATTAAGTGATTACCATTAGATTCATCAGCAATGAAACTTATGTAATATTTACCTTGCGAAGTAACACTAGTCTGCCAGGTGTCAGGGTTAGAAGTTTGTGGAACAATGTGAGGGACTGTTTGGGGGGGTTAGAGTACAAAGATCACCTAATTTAATGGCTCTGGCTCTGAATTGGAAAAACTTGGCTAAGGTCACTCAGCAGGATAGGAGCAGAAGACAAAACTCATACCCAGGTCTCTCCCCTTCCATTCCAGGACCCAGCCACGCTGTCTTCTGCCTCTGTGAATCATCAGACAGTAGAATGAGTGGAGAGGCGTGGTTCCTAGAGACACTCAGTGTCACACAGTTCTTTGAATATGGTGTGTTTCTGGGACATAACAGTGTGTGACATTTAGACAGGTGCTAAAATCACTTTAAAAGATATGGCCTGGTAGTCTCCATGTAACCCAAGGCAGCTTCAAACCTACAATTCTCATGCCTTGGTGTCCTTCATGGTATTATAGGCATGCACCACCATGCCTGATTTAGAATGGAGTTGTGTGTGCCGTGAGATGCCAAGGTGCCCAAATGCAGTGCCGATGCACAATATCCTCGCTGGTTCTCTTCCTTCTGAGCATGTGTTGGCATTACAGAGGCCTAGTGGTTTGTGGGTAGATGTGCATACAGTGTGTTAGACTTCTGGGTATTTAACTGCTGGTGGAGATGTTCCAGCATATCTTTCCCTGGCCATGACTGGTGACATCTTGAGTGGCAGAGGACCCCATTAGCCCACTGAAATCCACATTATATATGTACTAAGAAAGACGTGCTTGTCATGTTAAGCTAACTAAAGTTATGAGTTTGTGTGTTACAGTGCATCCTGACTATTGGTCCCGGTATCCCATCATGTGCCCAGTTGTGAGTCAAAGCCACTGGTTGCCTGGCACCACGGTATTTTCTCCACTTAGACTGGATTAGTTCTTACAGCCCTATGTCATGAGCAGACTCTTGTGCTGTGATGAAGCTCACCATATTCCTAATGTGGTGCTACCTCTTCCCCCCCACCACCACAAGAAAAAGCAGCTGTTCCCTAGGCAGGACACTGCTACTCCCCAACAGCTTCCTCTAGCAAATCTCAACAGCTACATCTTTCTAGTGGAGGGGGAGGAGTGTTCATATCAGAGGTTAGTATATAGTTTCAGCAGCCATCTCAACACATAGTTCAGTTGGAATGGCAATCACTGGCCATCTTGGGAACAGGACACTGGAGGGTGACAGGGACAAATTGGATTATATCCCTTTCACTTCAATAACTCGCTATTCAATAGTCTAGTCAGAGAGGAACACAGGGAGTGAGGGAAGAACACACCATAACACAATTCAGAGTGAAATACATCTGCCAACAGCCATGTGAACACCCTGTTACCCATCAGGGCAGCCAGTGTCATGTGAGGCAGTCAGTGTCATGTGAGGCAGCCACACAGAGAAGGTGTGCAACTGAGCCTAGGGTGGGTGAGAAATGCCAGTCCAGCTCAAGGACCTCTCACAGTGAGAGGGACGAGCCTGGACCTGGGGACATTATCTATTGATGGACATGCTCTAGCAAGGTTGAAGCAAGTGTAGAAGGGATGTGGTTCACACGAGGCAGGTGAATAGAGCAGCATGCTCACAAACACCGCGAACGCCTCTGCCATTCCATTTGGTATTTCTGTGAGAAAGTAGTGATAGGCAGAGAGGTGAGTTTGCACCTTTCCCTGATTTACATCTGTCAGGAGCTGAGCTGAACAAGAGCTTTTTGTGACCACATGACAACTAAGCTAGTTAGTCTCTTCAGGATCAGTTTCTTTATGTCTTAGGCTCTAAAGCCCCAAGAGGGGAAGGGGTTGTGTCCAAGGTCACTGAGAGCAAGAGGGTGACATTTTAAACTTCAGGGGAGTAGGAGCCACAGCAGACTACTGCTTTCAAGGCATTTAGCACAGGCACACAGGCTTTCAGAGCCAGGTTAAGCCCCGTGACCAGCAGCAGCTCTACCGAGGTGTGCATGCTCTCACATGTCCATTTTAAATTCAAGAGACCGTCCTGCAACTCCTAGAGAGAGGTGGCCAGCAATCCAGATTTATACATCCTGGGGAATGACAACACCCACCAAACACCTACCTTCCAAGGCTCATCTTGCCTCTGTCCAGGGAGCTGAGCAGTAACTATGACAGATGTGGATTTTTTTCTCCCTACTCTTTCCTTTGGAAATGTAGCATCTGAAACAATATCTAGCATAGAGTAGGCACTTAAAAAATACCCAGGAATGAATGAAGCTGAAATGCTATGGGCACAGTTGTCATAAGGAATAATCTAAAAGAGAGCTTCCTTTGAACAGTCAAGGACACTTGATAAGCTGGGTATGATGGCACTTGCCTGGGATATCAGCACTCAGGAGGCCGGCCTGTGTTACATATGGAGACCCTATCTCAAAAATTAATTAATTAATTAATTAATTAATTAATTAATTAAAAATTTAAAAAAAAACCCACTTACATTCCAAAAGATGTCACACATGAGTGTCTGTCCCCTCTGAACATCACTTGTGGAGAACAGGGAGGAGTTTTGGGGACCAGAGTGTGCCGCCTTCTCCCCCGGCTACGTCAGTAGCACCGCAGCCGAGAGGACCAGCTGCAGGTCTAAAGTCCACCTCTCTCTCTCCCTCTCCAGATGGTGGAACTTAATTCCGGAGAGAGGCCGACATGCTGCAGATCTCACGCCCATCTCACTCGTTTCCCAGCCAGCCAGAGATGGGGTGGGCAAACCACACAGCTGCCACACAGTATGTCCTGCTGGGGCTCCAGGAGCACCACAGCCTAGAAATAGTCCTGTTTGTGCTTTGTCTGGGCATCTACTGCACCACTCTGCTGGGAAATTCCCTCCTTGTGGGGCTGATTGTGCTGGACCCCCACCTGCACAGCCCCATGTACTTCCTTCTCAGCCACCTGTCTCTCATAGACATCTGTGGTACCACTTCCTTCATACCGCTGATGCTACTCAACTTCCTGGATGTCCAAAGGACCATCTCCTTCCCCGGCTGTGCCCTGCAGATGTACATAACCCTGGCACTAGGTGCTACAGAGTGCCTGCTTCTGGCTGTGATGGCATATGACCGGTATGTGGCTATCTGCCAGCCCCTTCGGTACTCGGAGCTCATGAATGGGCAGCTATGCATACGGATGGCGGTAATAAGCTGGGGGACAGGCTTTGCCAACTCGCTGCTACATTCCGTCCTTGTATGGCGCCTCCCCTTCTGTGGCCACAATGTAATCAACCATTTCTTCTGTGAGATCTTGGCAGTGCTGAAACTGGCCTGTGGGGACATCTCCCTCAATGCACTGATATTAATGGTGGCCACAACTGTCCTGACAATGACCCCACTTCTGCTCATATGCCTCTCTTACATTTTCATCCTGGCCGCCATCTTTAGGGTACCCTCTACCGCAGGCCGGGCCAAAGCCTTCTCCACCTGTTCTGCCCACCTCACAGTGGTGGTGATTTTCTATGGAACCATATCCTTCATGTACCTCAAGCCCAAAGCCAAAGACCCCAGCGTGGATAAGATCATCACACTCTTCTATGGGATTGTGGCGCCCTCTCTGAACCCCTTCATTTACAGTCTGAGGAACATGGAAGTGAAAGCTGCTGCCTCGGCCCTGCTGGGGGGCAGTCTACTTGCCAGGAAAATGTCCCACTTTTAACTGCTATCTTCCCTGTCAGTCGGCAGAGAGTAAGCTCAACTGGGGAGATGGTTTCAATCTTTCAGTGGCTTAAAAACCGTTACGGTTGGTTTTTCACTCATGCTTCAGGTCTATTAGAGCTTGGCTGGGGTTCTGCTCCGCATCTCCCTTCTGGGACTCAGGATTACAAAGCAGTTATAATCCAGAACCCTGACGGCTACCATGACCAAGGGAAAGCAAGCCAGCCAGGCTGCACAGGCTCTCACAGCTTCCACTCAGAAGTGGCCCAGGTTACTCCCACTCTTCATCTCGCTAGCCCACAAGCCACATCTAACATACGGGGGAGAAGCCCGGCCCTGCACCTACCTGGAAGAAGAAAGAGGACTCAGAGATTTTTGAAAACCCAACAGCCACACCAGCTCACAAAACTAAAGAGTCAGGAAGTAAGACTTGGTTTCTTCTGCCCTGATCTCTCCTTCACAGACCCATACTGGGCTCATCACCCCAACAAAGTAAGTTAGTTTACTCACAGTAGCTTTGTACCAGGACAGCCAAACTAGGCTACCAACATGCTTTCCAGACTTTCCTTTTCATATGGGTTTGGTTAGAGTTGCCCACAGGACATGTACAGAAACTTGGAAGCCAAAATGAGCACTAATCATTCTGCAGGAGCACTCCATCACTAATGTGCCGAGGCCCATTGTTAGTGGCCCATCCGTTTGAGCCAGATCCCCTCCCTGGGTCAAGCCCAGCTGTGTGCCAAAAGGTGTCTGCTTCTGCAGGCTGTGTGTATCATTAAGCTTGAAGATTGAGAGAGCTGGACTTGGTTTTCATTTGACTCCTTGGCTCTAATCCACCTTTATTCTCCTTCCCTCATGCCCTGGTCTTAACTGACCACCAGCCAAACAGGCTTGTAAAAGCTTCAGGTCCAGTGCCAAATGCAGAGATCCAGCTTGATGGATCTCTTTAACTACTGCCATGATTGTGGAAGTCTGATCTTGTACTGACACAATTTTATGAAAATGTATTTCCCCAAAGGCTGAAATTTTGGCAGACCTCTAGTAAAGTAAGTACTGCTCCTTGGAGATTATTTAAGACAGGATACTTAACTGCTGCCCTACTGTGTACTCACTCAGCTGGTTTAAGTTTAACCTGCCTTTAAGAGAACAATGTAAAGGAGCCCTACTAGGCCTTGGATTCGTCATGTAATTAGCATTTCAGCCTAAGATAATGCAAGGCTTTGATCTTGTTATGTACCGGTCCATGCCCTTGACTGATCCAGAATCATGTGTATGTTGCAGTAATCATTTCTGCAAACAGCTAACAGGTTGGAAGCAACTTTAAAACAAATCCCCACCATAAATGTTGAAAGCAACAAGTGGATATAGGTTGATAACATTTGTGTGGTTTTGTTTACTATCCTAGGTCAGTTGGAAACAGTGAAATTACTTCCCTTTTTTATTTTTTAAATATTTATTGATTATGTATATACTGTGTTCTGTCTGCATGTATCCCTGAAGACGGATGGCTTTGAGCCATCGTGTGGCTGCTGGCAATTGAACTCAGGACCTCTGGAAGGCCAGCTAGTGTTCTTAACCACTGAACCATCTCTCCAGCCTATTACTTCTTTTTTAAATCTCTAAGATTTTGGTAAGAATTCCTTTTTGCCCTATGCTTGATGTGGGATGTCCTTCTGTATGCTGTGTACGTGTTGCTTTTATTGGCTGATAAATAAAACTGATTTGGCCAATGGCCAGGCAGAATAGAGCCAGGCAGGAAATCTAAACAAAGATACAGAGAGAAAGAAGTCTAACTCAGGGAGATGCCCTGTAGCTTCTGGAGAAGCAAGATGTGATGTAACAAGTCACAAGCATCGTGGTAAAATATCAACTAAATGGGCTAAGTTTAATTGTGAGAGCTATTCAGTAATGTGCCTGAGACATTGGCCAAACAATTATAATTACTATTAAGCCTCTGAGTTTTTATTTGGGAACTGGCAGGCAGGAGACAAACCTCCATTTACATATGTTACCCAATGTGTGACAAGAACCCACGACCCTGAGATTGAGTGTCATGCTCTACCAACTGAGCTGGCCAGGCATTTATTGTCTGTGCTGGTCTATAAAATATAGTTCAAAGCCAGGCTTTAGACATAGACATAGCATAGTCAGAGATTAGACACAAGCACAGGCATACATTCAGACAAGGAACAGACAGGAAACAAGGACATAGTTCTCTCTCTCTCTCTCTCTCTCTCTCTCTCTCTCTCTCTCACACACACACACACACACACACACACACACACTCACACACACACTAGACAGACTATAGATATGCCAGTAACTACAAACTACAGAGAGAAGACACGAGAAGACAAGTGAAGATTTCAAATTTTGGCTCACTGTTGGTCAAATTAATCCAAGAGAGTAGAGCATGGTGGGCATTCCTTTAATACCAGCACTAGGGAGGAAGAGGCAGGCAGATCTCCGTGGGTTTGAGGCCATCCTGGTCTACATAGTGAGTTTCAGGCCAGCCATGGCTCCACAGTGAGACCCTGTCTCAAAAAATAAGAAAAATTTTCAATCAAGAGAAAGTACTTTGTTTCCATTCCTTAAGGCAGCACTGATAATTTTAGCATCCTTTGGGGTTATGTTTAATGTGTTAACTACCCATGATCTCTACAACAAACTCCTTGCATCATCTTCCACGGCCTTCCACTGTCACCACACTAAGTCTGAAGTTCTTTGGCTGAGTCCTCAAGGCCCTTAGGAATCTGGACCACACGCAGCAGCATTACTTCCCCTCCCCCACATAGGTCAGCCTCTCATTACATCATCTGTACTGTCCTCACCCTCAGGTCTTTGCTCGTGCGTGCTATTCATGAATCACACCAAGACCAAGTTCTCAGCCATTTTAAACACTGCCTCCTTCACGCATTCTTTCTCGATTCATTTGTCTTCTTCATATCCTACAGCACTTGGTTGGGACCCTTCAATGGGATCTATCTGATCCTTATCAATATGAGAGCTCCTTTGGGGCCAGGTGCCACCAACTCTGACTCATCCCCATAGCTCTAACAGGGTTTTCCTTACATGACCTCGGAACTGAATTGCCACATGGAAGTTCTCATGTCACCACCAGACAACACTGAACCCCTGTTACTAGGCATGCTCTAAACAGTGGTAGGTGGGCAGGGAACTTGGTGTAGTTGCAAGTACAGATACATGCAAGGAAGCAGTAATAACGGCTGGCCACAGCCATGCGTCCAAGGCAGGCCAGGCTTGCTGGATCTTAGATTCTCCCAGTGACCTAAGTCAGCAGACAACTCAGGGTTGCAGGCAGGCCTGACTCAGCTGCACTGTTTGTTCATCCTGTCTTAATGCTGGCTCCCCAAGTACTCAAACACCTCAAATCCAAAATGTCCCAAACTGTACTCATCATCCCCAATCACAGGTGTGTCACCATATCAGGGAATGGCACCATCACCCAGGTCAAAAAGATAGAGGTCATCTATCCCCACCATACCACATATGCCTTTGGGCACTCGGTGTTCTAATGTCTGTCTCCTGCTGCTCTTAAACAAGTTTCCTCCTTCTGCTGGTACCTTGTAAAGAAGCCCTCACTGTCTCCCTTTCAGTTAGTGTGACAGGTTTGTCACTGTGCTCCTCCCCCAGACACACCCTTCACACCAGCCACCAAAACAGTTTGTTCATGCTACTCTGCTGCTTAAACATTCCCAGTAGCTCCTCATTTCCCTCTTCCCATAGGGTAAAGACCACACTACCCACTTGTCCACAGCTTCATTAGCTGCTTACCTTAATCATCCCAACACACACACACACACACCCAGGCCCACTTCACTCTTCCCAGCTCCTTAATATCAGTCTTTCCTGCCCCTGTCACTCTCCATCACTGTAACCCTTTCCCAACATGCCATGACCTTTGTCCATCATTTCTGCACTCTATCAAGTGTCCTAAGTACTTTAGTGACTGGGGACTACATAGAATGGGTGTCTCAGGAAAGGAGTAAAAGATGGGCACTCATAATCACAGAGAAACTTTCCCAACATCTTGGCATTATGGCCACCCCATTCCCTTCCCTCTTCATTGCCTTCTATACTCTCCATGAGTCAGTCCTGATTATTTGGGTCAACTGTCCTCATGGCCTAATTCTACTTATTTCAGGGTGAGAATGGCTTATCTCCCATCCAAGCACTAACCAGCCCAGCCCTGCTTATCTTCTTTGATCATCCAAGTTCATGTATGTTCAGGGTGGTATGGTCACAGATAAGGTAAGGAATAGCATTTCTTCTTTAAAACGTTATTTTTAATCATGTGTGTTTGTGTTTGTGTCTATGTGAGTGTGTACCACTTGTGTGGAGAGGTACCCATGGAGTCCAAAAGTGTGGTATCCCCTGGAGCTGTAGTTACAGGCATCTTAGCCTGTAATTGGGTTCTGGGAATTGAACTCAGGACCTCTGGAAGAGCAGTGCGTGCTCTAACTGCTGAACCATCTCTCTAGCCATTTTATTTTATTTTATTTTATTTTAGAGAGGGTCTATGTAACCTTGGCTGGCTTGAATTCATGGCAATTCCCCAGCTCCTACTCCTAGAATGCTGGGATTAAAGGCATGCACCACCATACCCAGGCCAGCCCAAGAACAGATCTTCTGATACAGGAACGGACACCCAGTCCCTACACCCTTACTCCTTGTCACTCAGCCAGATACTTTATTCTCCACTCCATGCCTCAGGGAAGAGATATGGTTGCAGAGAGTAAAGAATAACGTGGCATTTTCTAGGCTTTGAGCTTTGAGGGCCTAGGCTGTGGAAAGAATAGAAAGGACTTAAGGCACAGAGAAAAGATTTGGTAGAAATGTGAGGTTGTCTCCTGATTGACAAGTGGGAGGGCTGAAGGGGGAAGGAAGTGTGAGCACTGTCCCAGATTCCCTAAAGAAGCTGGAGCTGAGCACCCTGGCTCCGTCCATGGAGTTTAAAAGAGAAAACAACTCATCTTTTGCCCCATTAAGTAGAACCCAGCACAGGACTAACACCTCATGTGGCATAGAACTAGGGGGCAGAAACTCAGGGCTATGCAGACAGAACAAAAACCAGCTCAGCATTTAGCAACTGTCTGACTACTGACTGGGAACCAGCTAGGATGACAGAGCTCTCAGAAGATGGGTGAAGTATGAACACTGGGGATCAGAAAGAATTCTTGTAGTATCTCAGCCTAAGACAAAATCCTCACACTCAGCTATGAGCCCATGGGGGAGAAAAGGAGTCCAGTTGCCAGGCATGATGTCCATGTCTGTAATTTCAGGGCTCAGAGGGTCATGATATCCAGGCCAGACCAACTATATACAGACAGACAGACAGACAGACAGACAGACAGACACACACACACACACACACACAGAGTAAGAACTCTCATAAAAGATTATTTCTGGCATGCAAGGAAAAAATGGAATCTTAAAATAGTAGTTCCATTCTTACAATGCCTTATACATTTGAAATTTGTACCTGTTACTCCAATTTCCTGGCACCTTAGCTTCCTTCTCTGTGGGTGGAGGCGTCACAGGAAAGCCTGTCTTACTAATTCATCTCTGTATATACAGAGCAATCACACGCACACACACGTGCACACACCCCTCTTCACTACTACAGACTAGGATCCATAACACTTGAGAAATGGACATCAGCGAGTTTTTAGAATTAAACACGGGGACAAGATGAGAGGGATGCAGTGTGCAAACCACAGGACAGAAGTCACGGACAGCATCTTCTTCAGGAAGGTCCTGTCACTCTAGCCCTTTCCTCGGTGTCCCTTTCCCTCCATCTCCCCATACCCTGGCCCCAGCGGGAAGAAAAGGCAGCACAGGTTTAGTACCTACTTCATTGGAGACAACCCAGACGCCACCTCTATCAGATCAGGACCCCAGCTGCCTAGCCCATCCCAGCTGTCTCTCCCAACCCCCTGCCCAGCACAGCACAGATGTGGCCAGTGTTGCTGAGCCTCTGGGAAAATCTGGTGACTTGTTTCTCCAAGATGACTCCTTTTCCCACTGTACTGATGATTTATTCCTGATGAAAATTTGTCTCCTTGGAAGTATCTTGTCCGTAGGAGGGCTCCCTATCCCTGGGAAGGGATCCACACCCCTAGGTACTCCTTGGTCCTGAGGGGTTCTGTGTCCTGCATAGCTCATCCTTAAGAAGGACTCCATAAGTACAGGAGGACTATAGACTCTCAGGAAATTCTCCATGTCTTGAGAAGGCCTCCTGGTCCCTGAAAACAGTCATCCTTGAGAAAGACTATGTGTCTTTAAGAAACACAACTTGTCCCTTGTTCCTAGAAGGGCTCCACAGCCCCAGGAGGAACCCTACGCAGGGTTCATGACCCCTAGGAGCCTGGCCCAAAGCTCCTCTCAGCTGGCGCAGATGCTGCTGACAGTGGCCCCTCCTGGGCCCACAAGGCCCAGCTCTTCCTGTTCATTGATGCACAGCTGGTAACCGCAGCCCCGGGCCCGAGCTCCAGACGGGACGCGGCGGTCAGTCTTGGCACGAGGAGGCAGCAAGAAGCCCACACTGCCAGCAATGAGCATATGCCAAATGCTATGAATGTAGAAGTAGTTGTCCCGCGTCTCCACGAAAGCATACAGAAGGACGGCACTGCCTGCAATAAGGCTGCCTGGGCACAGGTAGAAGAGCCAGCGGCGCCATGTTGGTGGGTAACAGTGCCGGCGCCGGACGCTGCGAACTGTCTGGGGGAAGCAGAGAGTGGGATTCAGGAATATGAGGCCCTATAATTCAAGCCAGAAACAGTTCAGACTACCCCTCAGTCCTAGGTGTGACCTGAGAGGCCACTGTGGACAGCAGGTGATGGTAAGAGAATGCAAGATGACCTTAAATTGGGGACCAGATAGCCAGCACCCTGTATCCACTCCTGCCCCTCCTTTGCCCTTCACAGGCCTCTCCACTCTTACCCAGGCTGTGGCCAAGATCCCAAGGGCGAAGAGGCTTGGTCCAAGCAGGTTCCAGAGTCCATGCCGGTCAAGCTGCAGAGCCATGGACAGCAGCATAGCCCCCAGCAAATACAACACCTACAGAGACAGGACTCCAGCATTGGGCCAGGATGTTGGGCACTGAGAAAGCCCCAAGCACGAGTGGATTTTAAATAGAGGCTAGCTATCATTGCCTCCCAGGACCCACTCCGGACTGACCTGCTTGATCACAGGCTGCAAACGAGCCATGGCAATGACGGTGACCCAAACCGACATTAAGGAGCCCAGGAAATCACAGAACTGAAGCACGTCGTAGTCCATGATGCAGAAAACCACAATGCCTGGCTGGTCACAGGCATGGTAGAACTGCAAGAAAAAACAGGTGTTAAAAGGCCTTAAGGCCACAAGTCCAGGGCTGCCGAGCCAAAGGAAGACCCTATGGGGGCTACTCTGTCAGAGAAACAGGCCAGAGGCCACAGCTGAGCAATGCCAGGAAATGCCTGACTCCTTCATTCTTATTTTTAAGATTTATTGTATGTGTCTGGGTATTTTGCCTGCATGTGGGTCGGTGCACCACATGTGTGCACACTGGAATTGGAGTCACAGACAACTGTGAACCACTATATGGGTGCTAGGAATTAAATACCAGTCCTCTACAATAGCAGCCAATGCTCTAGCCACAGAGCTGCCTCTCCAGCCCTAATTCACTCATCCTTGAGAAAAAACATGGCAGCAAGGTCTGGTCTGCTTTACAGCCAAATGTGTCTGGCAGTTCAGACACTGGTCCTTGCCACTCTCTCCCTGCTTCTGGGATTGCTATGGAAAGTACCCAGCCAGGGACCCAGCCGGCTGAGGCCGGCCCCTATCCTTACCCTCTCATGCTTACTCAATCTAAATCAGCAATCCACGCCTCAAGCCTCCATGTTATCTGGCTCTACCCTCTTAGGCAACCCAGATCCCAAACCTCCCCGCCAGAAATCCCAGTTTCCTCAACAGCTCAGGCTCTGAACTAGCTTCACTCTCACTGACCTCAACTGACCCACTTTAACCATCCCCATGGCAAGACAGCAGGAAGCTCAGGAAGCAAAGTGCAGCGTCTGTGGCCTTGGAAAGCAGCATGGAGAGCCATGAAGAGTGGCACTATAGCTATGGACAACAGCATGGCACTCACACTAGGGTACCATATGGTGAAGGGACATGGCCCTCCTCTTCTAAATCATGAAGAATTAACATTTGAATATGAAGCCATTGGACATCGTTTCCTAAATCTCTCTCCCAGGCCCATCCTAGACAGGGTCTGACTCTGTTGCTCAGGCTGGCCTAGAATCTACCATGCAGCTCAAGCTGACCTCAGCCTGAGTGCTGGGATTACATGTGGCCATCTGGCTATTCTCCTCTTTCAAAAATTAGATGTAAAAATATGAGCTACGAAATAATCTAGCGGACATTGGTTTCTGACCTGGGTTTACTTTCCAAGATTAATTTCACATACCAGGCTTAATCAATGTCTTGCACCTGTCTTTGACGCATACAGAAGGAGGGGCCTGTGATGAATCCTTTGCCTCACAAGGAGACACAGATCAGCAGGACAAAAGGAGAGCTGAATCACCAGATACTGAAGACATGTCTAAGGGGAGACACTGGCTCTCTCCTAACAGCTCCTCTATACTGGGGGAAGGGGAGTTGTAAGAAAAATTAAGACCACAATCTTGCTCTGCTAATATTCTAATCTGTACTGACCACTTCCTCACTTTGGATGCAAACATAAGGTATTCTCGAATAATTAACTAAATTATAGAATTCTACATTTTTAGACTATAACTAGTTTGTCCAGTGCTTCAAAACAGGGTATTCAGGCATTAATCTGGAAATGGAAACATCTTTAACACATGCAGACCTGGGAATCTGTGCTCAGGATATGATGAGACGTAGCGTTGCTCACTTACTTTTCTGTTTCCAAAGTCAATTTTGTCCTAAGAACACTCATGGGATTTTACCAAGAGCCACTGAACGTTATTCATGATGGTCTGAGGAACAGCAGAGGTCACAGAAAGTGGACCTGAAGCCAGGACGCCAGCAATCACCAGGGAAGGCTGTACACAGCTCCAGGATGGGGGCTTTGTCTGGGCTTCGGGGGTCTGATCATAGGACTGGAGGAGCGGTGAGGATATGTGTCTTGGAATGTCTGTTATTTTTTAATTTGGTTAGATTTCCTAATTGGCTTTTATCTTTCATGAGTTTCGAGAAGTTCAAGCTATGGCTCAGTGGTAGAGTGAGATCACTCTCCGAGGAAGAAAAGAATGGGAAAGAGGAAATGAAGAAAGGAAAAGTGGGGGACTGTTGGAAGAGCCTGGCTATATGGATACATGTTCAGGGCTCTGAGACATGGGGAGTGATACAGGCAAGTGGGATCAGGCTGAGTAAAAACCTAGACTCTAACAGTCAATTCCCCCCCTGGGCAATGCATTCAACTTCCCTTCATCTACAGAACATAAGAATTAAAATGTCCACCTATTATTTTAGAGCAATCATGAGAATTAATTAGCAATGATGCACAGCACATGTCCAGTGGCTGTCAGTTTCTGCCCCGTTATCTGGAATGCTTGGCTACATACAGAATCAATGCTAGGTTTTTGGCCTATTTTTAAGGACATATTTTATATCTGTAAACTCCTGAATTATAGCTTGCTGACTGCTGCTATGCCCCAGATAAGCACCACCATGCCACTTCCAGAGTTAAGCTGTCCTAGATATTCAGACAAGGAAGAGTACACTCATCTACTATCCTTGTACTGTCAACTACAAACTAATCAACAAGCCCTTAGACAGGCATGTCTGTGAAATGAAATAAGTCTAAGCTAAGAATGAGAAAGAAAGGACAAGAGAGACCCTGTGGGCAGAAAACTGGATACGAGTTCTGTTTTGACCACGTGGAAAAGAACAGAGTTAGAGAAGGACTTTCAGTTGCAGCCTTAAAGCTGCAGCTCGTTCTCAGTCTCACACTCACTGCCTTCTTTTTAGAAAGAGGGGGTCAGGCTGGGGAGAGAGTCTGGCAGTTAAGAGCACAGACTGCTCTTGCAAAAGACCCCAGGTCAGTTCCCAGCAGCCCCACTGTGGCTCAAAACCTCCTGTAACTCCAATTCTAGAAGATCCAATGCCCTCTCCTGGCCTCCATGGGCACTGCATATGTGGGGTGCACAAAATTCATGCATATCAAGTAAAAACAATAAACCTTTTAAAAGAGGGGGTTCTCCATGTGGTACTGAGGCTCCAGGTTGATATGACACTATATCTAGATAATGAAGAGGCATTTGGCCTAGAATATTCCAGGACAGGATGCTTGTGTGCAAGGAATGAGAACATACTCATTCCTGCCCCTGCTATATTAAAGTGTTCTTACTAATTCTGAGTCACTTTAGATCTCCATGAGGCCAAGAGTGGGCTGGTAGAACAGCTGTTGGGAGGTCCCGTGAGCAACAGTAGATGGGCACCTGGTATAAGAAGGAACAGAGTCTAATATAAAAATAGAAAGACTGTCGGACCAGGCCTGAGAGGGAGCCAGCTACACTGGGGTGCACTGGTCCCATCTGGTAGCATGGCTACAGCCTCCTTTCTCTGCCTCCTCTATAGCTGAGTACCCAGGAAGTCCCTGCAACCCTCATGTGGACATATACGCCCCCTACTTTCCCCTACACTACCAGTTCAGTTTCTGTAATCTGGACCCACGGTAGCACATATTTACTTTTGTGATATTCACTTTGTTAATTACATTTGTGTGTGTGTGTGTGTGTGTGTGTGTGTGTGTGTGTGTGTGTGTATTTCACAGCAAGCATATGCAGGTCAAAGGACAAGCTGAGACAGTCATTCTCTCCTTCTTCTATGTAGGTCACAGGGGTTGAGCTTGGATTGTTAGGCTTAGTGGCGAGTGCTTTTGCTCGCTGAGTTATCCCACAGATATGATCTTGTGTGATATTGTTCTTGCCAAAACACATGGAGAAGCAAAACCCATCTAAGATTTTTGCAGTGCTCACGGGCAGGTATTGTGTGTCACAGTTTGCCAAGAACCTGCAGATGACATGACAAGATCCACAGACACCAGACCTTGGTAGGGAGCAAGCCGATTTGGGTGCTAAGTCACAACAGGAGATACACTTCTGCCTTTCCTGTCAGAGAGGCTTGCTTGTACTGTGAACCCTTCTGGCTATAGAGAAGTTGGAAATCTCCGAGAAGGAACTGTGAAGATACCATATGGGAACAGGGAGACCTAAAAACTGTAAATCTAGCTGGGTGTGGTGGTACACACCTTTAATCTCAGCACTTGGAGGCAGAGGCAAGTGGATCTCTGAGTTCTAGGCCAGCCTGGTCTATACAGCCAGATCTACATAGTGATACCTTGTTTAAAACAGAACAAAAGCCCTATAAATCAACATCAGAATGTACTCCTATACTCCTTTGACCTGGGATCTTATATTATATTGCCCTTCCCCTTGACGCCTTAGAACAAAGTTCCTCAAGACTCTAAAAGAGATGTTTGATAAACTGCCCAATATAAAGCTTTCCCTGTCTTCCCAAAACCTTTCATGGAAATTAAGAAGGTCATGGTGACTGAATGGGGGGACATGTTTTTATGTTATAAAAATGAGCATGCTACAGACAGAAACCATGGAACATGTCTGTAATCCTACCTCAAGAGGCTTGAGGGAGGAGGACTAAGAGTTTAATGCCAGCCTGGGCTATATGGAGAGTTTTAGGACAACCCTGTCTATACATTAAAACTCTATGTCAACAAAGATGAGAGAGAGTGTGACAGTTGGGCATAGAACAATGGAGACCAGTGAGCAGAGGAGCCTTCCACAGTCCAAGTGAAGACTCCATGCAGAGACCTGGAGATGGTGAAGACCCAATCCCACATTTCACTCAGTATGTTCAAACCATATCTCTTCTACTCTCCATGTGGGCAGAGTGTGGGGGATTGGACCCACGCTTGTTAACTTGGAAGCAGCTTTGGCCATTTATCCGACAAGGTGCCTGACAGTCACTTTCTATACGTTATGGGGGGGGACACTACTCTAGAAGACACAGTGTAGGGGGGGATGTGGTATAAATGTAGCCCCTCTCCCCACCCTGAGGTAAGAGCACAATGAAGCAGAGGTACCACTGCATACCGTGGAGAAGAACATGGTGAAGGTGTAGACAGCAGCTTCCAGCACATATCGGCTCCGAATGGCCAAGACCACAGGTGGCAAAAACATGAGGTTGCTCAGGCAGAGGAGGAGCGTGGACAGCAGCTGGAATCCATAGGTGAGTGCATCGGCACTGTCTGTGCAACCCCAGCCCCGCCACCCTGCAGGCGGGGAAAGTATTGGGTGGAGGAGGGCAGAAAGCACCAGTGGGCTCAACAGACACTGGTGCTCACCCTGTCCCCATACCTAGTTCCCCAGGGCACCCCTGCTCCCCATCCCAGTCCGCTCACCAGCCTTGCACTCGCAGGCAGCGTACAGGTAGTTGTGGGTGCGCAGCAGCTTGCACTGGCCATAGGGCCCACAGTCATCCACGCATGGGGACAGGAAGGTACGCAGCCGCACTTCAGCTGTTACATTGCGGCATCGCACAAACCTTCGAGCATACACACTGCTGGTTATTTGAGGCCAGAGCCACCCCAACCCAGCACCAACTATGCCCCCGGTTGCCCTCGCTCACCGAGGTCCCACGCCGCAAAGAGATCGGAGTGTCAAGAACCAGGTCCCTGTCTGTGGGAATGGAATGCGAAGCCTGGCCACTCTGGATGCCACACTGACTGAGAAGAGGAACCCTGCCAGGGACTCTAAATAGGAAAAGAAGAACCCAGGAGAGAGAAGTAGTCAGCATGGAGTCAGAACCCACTTCTGGGAACCCCTAGGCTGAGCCCCTGCTGGGGAATAACCCAGCCTCCCCTTATTCCCCAATTCTCTCCCCACCTTTGGAACAGGTCACTGCAGCATCCCCCAGGCTCAAGGGTACCTCGTGAGTCAGGCATCCAAACACTGTCACATTTTCTTGACGCAGAGAGCTCTGAGCAGGATGAATATGCAAATGAGGCTGTCAGACCCTTGGGGTGGCCACCCCAGACCTGTCTCCTCTCCCACTCCCTATGGCTGGACAGCCCTGTTCTCCAGGTCAGCCCACTCCTCCAGGGATCAAGCCATCAAAGCTGTGCTCTTACTGAGTAGGAGGTCAGACCCATCAGATCCTCCTCACAGCCAGACCAGACTCTCAAAGCCTAACAACAGAGCAAGCCCCACTCTGGATCTCCCCTTTGGTTTATGGGGAGGGAGAGTCAGGCACCTCATGCCAGATGTAGAAACCAGCTGTGGATAAAATGTAATTTAAGGTTCTCAGTCACCTAGCCCTGGGGCTGAAGGTAAGATGCTTGTTAAGAAAACTCACTCCTCAGGTGAAATGACCCCAAGTGGAAATGCAGGTAGCTCAAGCCAGAGGTTAAATGTAGCAATCTGACTGGCACTAAAAGAACACAGATATCCCTAGGTGTGGATGTAAGGGGCTGTCTTCGAGGTAGAGACAGGATGCCATAAACTCATCAAGAAAGATTAGAGGCAGCCTGATATATTAAATCAGGCTAAAAAAGTAAATGCTTATGAGACATTTTAATCAGTATAGGAAAATAAGTGTGTCCATAGACATGAGTCATGCACCCGATGACTTACAAATGGCCGAAGTGAAGAAGGAACCTCAGTGAGTTTCCTCATTTGTGAGCACATCTCAGCTCACCAGTCTCCAGGGATGCAGCATCCAGGGCGTGGACTTCAGCTAAATCCTTACTATCATTTTTTGATATTTCTGAGATAGCATTTCATGTAACCCAGGCTGTCCTGGCTTAGAATTCACAATGGAGCCAAGAATAACCTTGAGGTTCTGATCTTGCCTCCTTGTGCTGGGGTGATGTGTGTACACCATGCCCTTTTCCAGCTGCATTCTCAGCAAACAATGCTGTGTCTGTGTACCTGTCCTCAACACAAGAGTGAGTCTCATGTAGCTGGGTTTTCACCTCCTTTCGTGGAAGGCCAGGAAAGGCAACATGCCCAAGTATTACTCAGTAAAAGTTATAGGAATAGCCAAAGGCAGACTCTAGGTATATAGTCCTTGAAGGGCAGTTAGAATAGTATAACATTGTAACTAATGCACAGCATTAAGATACTATGTATTAATGAAGGGATTCTGTAGTGTGTGTGTGTGTGTGTGTGTGTGTGTGTGTGTGTGTGTGGGTACATATATGTATATGTGGAGGCCAGAGGTCAATGTTAGGTATTATTCCTCAAATACTATCCACCATCTCTTTGAAACACAGCCTGACATTTGGCCTGGAACTCACCAATAGGCAAGGCTGGCTCAGGGACTACCCTGTCTCCATCTCCTCAGTGCTGAGATTATCGGTGTGTGTCAAAGTCAGATCCTTGCTAGGAGGGTAAGCCCTTTATCCACTGAACTAGCTTCCCAGACCCAAGCAAGCAGTTACTTACTGTTCATTTTTCTATAATTCTAAAATTGCTCTAAAAGACTATTAAAAACAAGGACACACATGGGTTTGCTAGATATAGCAAAGATCTGTGGGTGACGTTCACGAAAGCAGTTTTAGTAGACTATCGGGAATGGCACTAGCTACAGAAGCCGTCTAAACGCAGACTGCATGACCTCAAAAGGTGGTGAGCCTCCCATTACAGAAATGAACTACCACTGGATCAGCCCCCTGACAGGATGCCAGCCTACAACCAGAAACACTGGGCCACTCTGAGTCCTGCTGACACAGTGCAGTGAGAACACCCAGAACAAGCTTGTTGACCAGAACTCTGCTAGAACTGGAGCAATGCAGCAACCTAGGAAGACTTCCTGAAGAAGACAAGGGTCCCTACACTCCTGCAACTTTCCCCTTCACACTCCCCAACAGGGAAACCACCCCCTCCCAGGAAGTACCACATTGAGCTGGAGCTCCAGACTAAGAACACCTCCACTGTCCAGCACTGGCAACAGCCTCAGGGCAAACACAGCTGGGCGCTCAGGTGGAAGGGCCACACTGGGACCAAAGAAGATGTAGAAGTGAACAGAGAAGGTATCCAGCTCATTGCGTAGAGTTGGGCGCACTGGCCAGCAATGCTCCGGTGGCACTATGGCTCCAGACCCTTCTATAGGAGTCCCCAGGGATGGTGGCTCTGGGGGCAGTGGCTGGTTGCCCAGTGACTGGGGCATATTCATGGCAGCCCCAGGGACCAAGGCACGGGACAGGCTGGGTTGTGGACACTCTGTGAGACAGAAGAAACCAAAGATGAGACATGTGGTCCACATAACCCTGAGCCCCACCACAAACCAGAACTGGGCCCAACAGGAGTTAGCGAAGGGGAGAAAGGTATGTAAACCAGAATAGGATAGGCCTAGAGAAAGAAAGCATCATAGCTTTTCAACATTGTAGAGTATAAAGGTCATCTGTCCCTCCCCAAGGTCATAGAAGAAGGAATTAAGCTAATGTGTCAGTCCTCAAAGCCATATAAGCTAATGTGTCCTAATGACTTGTGAGCTTATGGCAAGAGCAGTTCCTGAAGTCTTGGCTAGCCCTGTCCACCCCAGGAAAAGGAAGATGAGATTAAGTTAAAAAAAAAAAAAAAAGACAGCCTTTAGTTGTCTCAAGTCAGGTATGAAGACACCACACTATGAAGGCAGCCCAATGACCTGAAGCTCCAAAGACATGGGACGTCAGGAGTATGAAGGAACCTGGGTAGGGTAGGGGATATTGTAGGGATGTGGCTGAGGGTCTCAGAACACAGCCATGCATGTTACCCCCAGCCATGGATTCCTGCACAGGTTGGGGAGCTGAGGCAGATGAAGGGGTTCTGACCTTGTAACCGAACACACAGCTGGAAGCGGATGATCCTGCCAGGGCCACGAGATGGCATCTCCACACGCACATAGACCCAGTGCCCCCAGGGGGGCAGGGCCAACTCCAGCTGGCATACTGAGGCACCTCCACAGGCCACAGAGCTTGAGTTGTGTAGGGGTGGGGCCTTGGGACGTAGGCGCAGTGTCAGGGGGCAGACAGATGCCCCTCGGCCCCCTATACACACCAGCTGTGCAGAGACCCTGTATGTGAAGCTGGGCACAAAGACCCTGGACAGAGGACAGGTTGGGAGCAAGAAAAGACAGAGAGGGAAGAGAAACATGAGGAGGGAAACAAGAGGAAGAAAGGGAACGGATGGTGGTAAAAGACACAGGAACAATGGCCTGGCCAAGTCTCCCTCCCTGTGCAAGGGACGAGCAGACTGGGATGGGACCCACCCTGGGTTACTTTGGCCCGAGGGGAAGCAAGACTGCCCTGTGTAAGACCAGGGAGGGGGGCAGGGCCAGGTCTGGAGTGTATACTTACTTATACAAGGCTGAACGATTGTGGGGGGAGAGGGTTTGCTCTGAGGGACGGCCAGGAACCAGTACAGCCACATCCAGTAAACGCCGGACAATCAGCTGCGGCTGAAGGAGGTACTGACACTCATCCTGGAGACCCTGAAACATAAGGGACGGCAGGAGAGACAGTGGGGATGCTACCAAAGCGGAAGGCTATATAACCTGGCGGGGGGGGGGTCGTGAAAAAGCCCATTAGCCTTTGGTTCCCAGGGCTCCCACTCTAGTCTCTAAATCTGAACTTCTCCCACCTTGCTTGAGGGAGGCCTCTTCTTGTTAGCAGCTGTATAAGCCAGGCTGGCTGGCCCACCACCATCTTGCCATAGAAGCACTGAGGCTCCAGACGTGTGCTACTTGTCCAGCTTAATTCAATGTGGGTTCTGGGGACCTGAACTCGTGTGCTCATGCTTATAAAGCAAATGCTTTACCCACTGAGCCATCCCCTCAGCTCTCAGGGCAGTCATTTCTGATCACCTTTGTCCTATCTGGGTCTTCAAGTTCTCAACACTGAATGAAGTTTAGGGACTCAAGTTCAGACCCAACTGATAATGTGTCTCTGCTTGCACTTTATCCCAACCCACACACTCCTCTTGCAACATTCCTAGACAGGACATTCCCCCCCCCCCCCCACATACACCACTGTAACAGCAAACCACCACGCCATTCCACGACTGAACCCTGGCTGTGCTAGAGGGGTTGGAAAGCTCCATCTAGGCTTCTAGTCCAACCTCCCACCACCACTACTAGTCTGAACCTTTCATTGTTCCTGTTCCCCAGGTTGCCCTTCTGATGTGTGCCTGTCTGACCCTGCTCCATCACGCCAGTAAAGACTACTTACTACTGCCCAAGCAACCTCCAGACTGTTTGGAACTTGAGAACAGGACTTGGCCCTCCTGACAGGCCTAATGTGGTGTGCACAGCTTGCCATGAATGTTTGCCAAACACATGAATCCGCCCAGCTGCAGACAGCACTGACCTTTATGAAGCCAAAATCTATCCCCTCACAACTATTCTGACCTGACCTGAAGCCTCCGACAGTTTCTTTGGACATTGAAGGACAACCATCACACTCCCAAAGGCTTCTCTTGTACTGTACAAACTCCCAAACCCATCTGTCCCATTTTACTGAGACCACCCTCCCAGCACCCCATCCCTTCAATATCACAGCTCTCCTTCCACAGCAGCTACATCTTCTACGCCCTACAAACCTATCAGTTAGGGCCATAAGGGTCTCTGAATGAGGCTTCTCTAGCCTTCTAGATAAAGACCTTTTGTTGGCCCAATAAACTAGAGACTATGGGCTTGCTTTGGTGGCTACTCTGACCCGATGTGCCTCCAAAGTCTTGTTCGAGGGGAAAGACCCAGGCCCTGACATTCCACTATGTTTTATGCCATGGACCGAGTCTGCCAACGTCAGACTTTGGGCTAAGTCCACAGTGCTGTGGGGAGGTCAGGACAGGCAGCTGCCCTGTGCTTGTGCTTTTCTGCCCCACCTCACGGTTTCGTTCTCAATGCTCAGCATGCGACCTGCCACATCTGAGGTGCTGAGAGCAAAACAGCTGTCAAGTTGAAGGATGGGGGTCAAGAGAGAGTTCTTTAAGTGACCTAATTGTCCAGAATTTTCCGTCTCTGACATCCAAAGCAGACATCCCTCACTTCTGATGTAGAGCCCTATGGATGAGAAATACTCTGACAAACACTTCAGAGGATGTCCATGAACGCAGGGATCACCACAAGCTTGTGCTCAGGATGCGCCCATCTCCCTGCCTCACGGTCTAGGCAAAGAAACACTGCTCCATTTTTTTGTTGTTGGTTTCAGGAAAGGAACAAGACACATGTGTGCTCTGGTTGTGTTCCCTCAACATCCAGTCTCTTCTTCAACATGAAGCAGAGACCAAGGAAGGCAGAGGGGGCCTGGCAGGAGGACTCTGGATTATGGAAACACCCTGCATTGTGTGGAGCATGGGAATGTCTCTTCTTTTTGGTTCTTTAGAGAGGATGCAGGGTCTAAGTCTGTGGTTTAGCCTTGACTCACCTTGCAGTCCTGTCTGGTTACAACTCATGCCAATCCTCCTACCTCAGCCTCTCAGACACGATTACAGATATGAGTCATCATGCCCAATTGATAAAATGACCCCCAGACTGGCCTGTAGGCAAGTCGGCGGTGCATTTTCTTGATTGATGATTAGTGTGGGAGGGTCCGGTTCACTGTGGGTGGGGCCACCACTGGGCTGGTGACCCTGAATTCTATAAGAAAGCAGGGGAGCAAGCCAGGGAAAGCCAGCCAGCAAGCAGTGCTCCTCCATGACCTCTGCATCAGCTCCTGCACCTCCAGATTCCTTCCCATTTGAGTTCCTGCCCTGCCTCCCCTCAGCAAAGAAGTTTGACCTGAGAGCTGCAAGCTGAAAGAAACCCTTTCCTCCCCACACTGCTTTTGGTCATGGTGTTCTATCGCAGCAACGGAAACCCTCACTAAGACAGGCTTGCAGACTGAAGATACTCCAGACACTGGCTTCCTCAGTATTCAGCACAGCTCTCCTGTCCTCAGTCAATACCAATCAATGTGGATGGAAGTGGATGCCGGCAGGATAGACTGCAGGGGGCAGAAGAGGAAGTGGAGTGACATTTAGGAGGTCACTGTGAACACTAGTGAAGATGTGCTAATTGGTCACAGGGAAGTAAGAGGAAAGGAAGACAAGATGAGACATTTGAGTCTTGAGCACTCCTGGGTCCTGGGTAGCAGAACTATTTACTGGGAAGAAGACAACCAGTAGGATGAGGCCATGCCTGGGAATGAGGCAGGAATCCAAGAGTTTGGGACTTTGCTTTGCTTTGTACATATTAAGATTGAGACTGTTCTTAGAAGCAATTGAAAGTGTCAAGACAGCTGATCAATATAAAGTTTGAGATTCACAGAATACAAGACTAGCTGTCCACCCTTAGGAGGCATCACATCAACTCATAGATGGTATTCAAAACAACTGTGCATAGGCACCAAACCAGAATGAAAAAACAAAAATGAGTTCTCCTGGGACCAAGTCTCAGGTCACAACAGTGCTTGCACACATACACATAGATACACACACACACACACACACACACACACAAATGCCGAGCAGAGAAGTCAGGGGAAAAAAAAGCATTGTGGAATATTGTTTAACTAGGCAAATATGTGTTACATTTGTTTATGCTGAGGAATATTATTTTAACTGCATAAACATATGTTATATTTGTTTATACTGCATTTGTTTAATGATATAAGGGTTGTGTTTAATGACGTAAAGATGTGTTGAATTTGTTTCACTTTGCCTGCCTAAGACACCTGATTGGTCTAATAAAAAGCTTAATGACCAATAGCTAGGCAGAAGAGATCCAATAGATAGTCAGGACTAGAATGTGGAGAAAATAAATAGGAAGAAGAATCTAGAGAGAATAAAAGGTAAGAAAAGAAGGAGAGAATGAGGGCAATGCCCAGGGAGAGAAGCCAGGCAGACATGAGAAGGAATAAAGTAAGATATACAGAAGGAAGAACAGTAATAAGCCCCAAGGCAAAAGGATAGAGAAAGAGAAACGGGTTAACTTGAGTTAGAAGAGCTGGCCAGAAATGAGTCTAAGCTAGGCCGAGCATTCAAAACTAATAATAAGTCTCTGTGTCATGATTTGGGAGCTGGTTGGTGACCCAAAAGAAAAAGCTTAGTGCAAAGCAGAGGATGGACAGTGGTCAGGAAAAGCAGGAGAACAACGGAGCCAGGAGTCATAACTGCTAAGGTGAGAGGGATCGAGAAGGAAAGAACAGCATACAGAAGTAGTTGAGATCTGGATACTAGTTCCCTACAGGGAGAGACACTCAAAACCAACAGAAGGGAAGGAAGACTTACTTTTCACTGTGGGCCTTTGGTGCCTTTCAAAGGCTGTACCAGGTGCATATGCCACCTATTTGAAATATAAATAAAATAACTTAGAGGGGAGAGAAAGCAGAGGAGGCACTGTTAGCAGCAATCACCTACTGCGACCCACCCGTGGTAACACTGGGTCCTCGTCAGTGGTCTGCCTTCTAAGCTTCTGCTGCTATGCTTTCTATCTGGTTGTTTTCATTATTTTACCTGATTTTACTTGCACACAAATCCTAGACTGGAAAGGGAAAGTCTTCAAGACCCATACCATGATATTTGGGAGAACATTCTCATTATGAGCTAATGAGCTATTAGGTGCTAGCTGACATCCACAGTCCCAAAGCCAGCCATCCCAGGCATGCTGGTAAATGGGAGCCTTAGGATAAACAGTTGCTAAGACACGGAAGACAACAAGAAGAGAGGCGGGGACAAGGCAGATGAGGAGACTGACGGGAAGAAGGGGACAGAAGAGGAGGAGTCATTCATTAGATCAGCTTAGGACAGTAGGAGTTTGAGAAGGTGAAAGAAAAGTAACAAAAACTTGCCAAGCCCACCACATGCCAGCTCCGTGCTGTGAACACATGGTTCAGGAGAGCATCTGGCCTAGAGAAGGGCATCCTTTCCAGGCCCTGTCACTCCCAGGATACAGTTAAACTTCTAGGCCCTCCTTGGTCTGAACCTCTGCCCACCCTTCCACCCCCTCAGTCCTGAGCTATGATGAATGCTTCTCCCACTGGCTGAGATACTTCCCTGTCTCCTCCCACTGAGGCCTCACTGCCCAGTCTCTGAACACCACCTCCTCCATGTTACCAACCTGAGTTAGCCATCTCTTCTTTGTCTTTTTAAAGCACTTTCACATCTCACCAACATATGTCATGTTTACCTCAGTGTTCCCGGCACCCAACCCAGCACCCAAAGCCGAGTGCAAAGCAGCTGAAGGGCAATGGGTTACAGGGAGGTCTAAGCTCATCCCCAAAGTCCAGGAGGGCCTTAGAAACAGTAGCCTTATCTCCCTGGGATCCTTCCTGCCCCAACCAGGGTTATCCCTAAGCCATACCACTGCCTGTGTCTGCCACACATTACAGAAGAACCATGATACAAGAGGATACAAGTTGGGAATGCAGAAAGTTCTAGACAGTAAACCAGTAGGTTCAAGTCTGGGAAACTAGCCAGGGCCAGGGAGCACACGAATCCTTAGAGGCCCATATTAAGATTCGATAAGGTAATCAACACTTTAAAAGAACCAATCTCTAGAACTGGCATGTCTGAAGAATGCTCAGACCTGCAGCCTCCAGCGATGGAAGGACTGTGCCCTTTCTCCCTGGTCCCACCACACTGCTGGAAGCATGGCTATTGAGGCCTCCAGTTGCAGTACCAAGTCTCAACGAGACTGAAAATTCTCTCTAGGCAGAACATGTATGCCGGGCCTGGCTGTTTCCTCACTCCCCAGTGGTACAGGCACATACTTTGAATCACACATTAGGCTCTGAGAACCCTTGCTCTGTAGTGCTATCCCCAAGCAATCCCAGTCATTCCTGTCCAGGTCTCGGCTCCACAATCCCACACACCATCTAGGCCCCATGTACTCCCTGCTCACTTAGAAAGGAAGACTCCTAGAACAGGGGCTAGGCTCCAGCCCAGGAAGAAGCCTCTGTGGTTCTCAACCTGTGAGCTGCAACCCCCACCGGGGTCACTTATCCGAAACCCTGCATATGAAATAACTGTATGATTGGGGGCCACCACAACAGGAGGAACTGTGTTAAAGGGTCTGCATTAGGAAGGTTGAGAGCCAGTGGGCTTTCGGCAAGCTCACAGCTGGGTTAAGAGGCAGGCTCTCTGAGATTCTGCCAAAGGTCAATGAAGATGTTCTTCCTAGAAGGAAAATCCTTATTTCAACATGAGTCAAGAGTCCAGAGACTCTTCCAGATGAGCTCCCAGCACGCTCTCACTATGGGGTTCCACAGCCCTCTGGAACTTCACAAAAACTCGGTCCAGACAGATCTAGACATTTTGCCAATTTAGAGGCAATTTTCACTGGTTGGGAATATCTGTCCCTCTTAACCCTCAATAGCCAAATACCTCTACCTACTTTATAACTCTCTATAAACCCTCATCTGTTCATGCTCTGTCACTACACACATGGCTACTGGACTAACAGTGGCCAACTCATCACATCTTCCTTCTCCTGCATTAGGAAACCTACCTAGTTCCTCATTCCCAACATGTCTAACACACCAGAGTGGCAGGAAAACATTGTGGTATCTTCTTTCATTCCAAAGTAAAGAAGCATCCTGACCTTTGACCCTGCCCTTCAGAATGACAAAGGGCATCAGCTATTCAAAGCCTCCCTTATTAGGAAAAACCTTCTTAAGGGCAAAAGAGAGGCCTGAAACCATGATGCATGGGCTAGAGACAAGGAGGTGGCCTGAGAAATGTTTCAGGGCTATTATCAACCAAAATTAAAAGCTGGGTTTGTCCAGCAGATTACACTGGCCCTCAGTTTGTGTAGCAGATTCTATGGGGCCCAGACAGCCTATGGCCACTTTTACTAACCTTAGTGCCCTCTGATAGGAACGGATACAAATGCCCAGTTACAGCTCCTCATCCCAGACCCTGCAGTTTCTCTTCAACCTATCTGGAATCCCTATGCCCCAGTTCCCTACTACAGGCCATCCCACAGGACAGCCTCCTGGCCTATACTGTGCCCCACCCCAGCCATTCTGGTGCTGTTGCTCATTCTGGTAACAAGGCTATGACGCCAGTGTGCACTCAACAGGGCAGGGATGGAGGAGAAGATATGACCCCTCCTGTCCCAGGCAGCATCAACCCACCTTGACAGAGATGTGACCATGGGCTTGGGGAAGGTGGGCAGCCAAGAACCAGTCCCCAGGTAAGGGGCTGCTGACATTAAAGATGCCCGAGGTTCTGTTGGGCAGTGTCCAGCTGAGGGTGAGTGAGAAAACCCCAGGCACAGCAGTGTCTGCTGGGAAGTGTGTGTGCAGGGGATTGATGACAGGAGGCGCTCCGGAGCGGAAATACCTGGGGACAAGAGTTAGGAAGAGAGAAAAGCAGACGGTGAGGTAGGAATTAGGAAATAGTGGTTAAAAAAGAGCTACCATTCATCACAGTAAACAAACAGGCTCCCTATACTGACATATACCACAAAATGGTCAAGTTCATATGGGACAATAGGTCAGCAGTTACAAGTGGTCAGGTGACAGAGGTTATGGCCCCCAGTAAGACTTCAACCTGGACAAGGGTCAAGGTTCAGGGTCAGGAGGCAATGTTTTGACCTCAAAAAGTCATACTTCAGCTTGGAAAGTAACTAGAGTTGGAAAATGGGTTACAGAAGGGTAGGCAAACACTTACACAGTCACACTTTGATCTGGGCAGTGGTCCCCAAAGGTCCCTCCCTGCTCTTTGAAGATGATGAGGTTCCAAACAGCCAGGAATGTGTCCTCAGGAACATGGAAGTGGAAGAGCTCGGTGCTGGCAAAGGAGCGAAACGGGCTGAGCTTGCGGGGCGAGCAGGTGGAATAATCGGTCAGGAAAAGGCCTCCTAGGATGCACAAGTAGTCAGCAGGAGGAACACGGGCAGGCATTTCCATTCCGTAGCAGGCAAAGCCCGTGTTTCCCACCAATAGTACCAAGTCAACAAGCACACCCCACCAGCTAGGAGCTGGGCTTATGCTACCCTAGCCAGCATCTGATTTGTTAAAAAGTTCATATCGCAAAAATGGAAAACTGAGGATTTAAACTGGGCCTTTCCAATGACTTCATACTCACTCACTTAGGAGGTATTAATTCTCCTCTCACCAAGCCTAACAAAACAGGGTGTGCAAGTGTGTGTGTGTGTGTGTGTGTGTGTGTGTGTGTGTGTGTGTGTTGGCATAGGCTCTTAAGCCACTGAGCAAGCTAGAACTCCACCTGTGGGGCTTGAGAGTCAGCACAGAACTGTGTAACTTGTTTGTTTTCTGCCCTTCTCTTTTCCCCAGCGGTTAGGGGCAGTAAAAATTCTCAGAAGCTTCACAAGAGCCGTCTGTATATGAGCCCAGGGCAGAAGATGGGAGGGGAAGGTGTGGTGGGGCTGCAAGGAGCTGCTTGGGTGGCAGAGTCAAGAACAGGAGCTGGCAGGCCACCACGGCAGTGACCGAATAAGGAGAGTGACCAGACCCTCTAGGGTCAAAATGAGAGGCCAGGGTGTTCTCCCAGGAGGAGGTCCTGGAAGGCAGTCACTTGGTAACTCAGTGGTACCCTAAATCACTTGGGAAAATTTGGATTAGACCAGGCTGGGGAGGAGGTGGGTATCTCTACCCAAATGCTCAGATCCCTGATCACAGTTGTCATGAGCAGAGCCAGAGTGGGCTGGAAAGCCATAGGCCCTAACCAGACAAGCACATTATAAACAGGAGTGTTATAGCAGTGAAGGTAATTCATAGCTCAGATGATAGGAGTGGGTAGCTCCCAAATGCAGTGCCCCCATATAAAAATGCTCTAATGTCCTCTCACTACACCCCCTCCCCCTCCATTTCAAAACAGTTTCAAAGAAGCCCGGGAATGTGTTCCTGGACAGGTGGAAAGCTGGGGAAACTCTATCATCTCCAAGGTACCATAGAGGTTGGAGGCGGGATTCTGAAGAGGAGATTCCAGACACGCGAGAAATACCCATTGGGCTTACCTAATCTGATGATCCCTATCTCTAGAGATGCGAGTCGTGACCCCCAAAATGAGGTATTTTAAGTAACAGAGACATGGGGCATCAGGAAAAAGGTGGCTGCTGAAGAAGGGTAGGTTGGCCACACTACACTGCCTTATACAAGTAGAAGGCACTGGCCAGAATGGCTTAAAGGCCGTGACAGCACCAAAGGACTAGGCTCTCCTGTGCCAACCACATGACCAATTTCAACAAGAAAAACTGCCAGCTTGCAAGCTGAGCACTGCCCAGCAACCTAGCGAGTTCAGAACTGCACTCAGGCAGTGTATCCAAGGCACATGAACTGCAGCGGGACTAAATAATGGAGAAGACAGCTTCCTAGGAGCTCTGCTTCCTGGAGGCCCAAAACTGAACAGCCTTGAATACTATTGTTACAGGAATCAAGAGCTCTGGAGTGCCCTCTGCTGGGGTTAGGGAAGGATTGCTCCTCTTAAAGTTAGCACCAGGCCAGCACAAAGAAAAGAGCTTGCTTGGCCTGGAGAATCAGGGGAACTGCCTAAGCCAACCTCAAGAAAACCAGTGGCTACGGGGGTGGTGGGGTGTGACAGGCTGTGCTTGTAGGAAAAGGAGTAAGTAGCAGCTTGGAGCTTTGAGAGGAACTTGGAAGGAGTTTGGAGGCAGAGTGGACCTTTGGGAAACAGCCCTAATCTCCTCACACTTTGATTTGAGATTTGAACAGGGCCTACCAGAACCATGTCCCAGAAAAGAGCATGATCAAGACCTCATCCAAGTCTAAACGAACTTGTCCTGATGTCCCTTCAACAATAACACGAAGGTGGTTTTCCACCACCTATGTGTGTGTGTGCAAAGTCCCCTCATCAAAACCAAAACTCTTGATTGCTTCTGTGAGTGCCCGTCCTGCACTGTCGTCAACAGCGGCTGTCTACTCCTCCACTCAGGGTCCTTCCTTCAGTGATCTGTTCATAAGATGAAGAGTGTGTGTGCCATACCACAAGTCCCCTCACCCTCACACATCAGCTCAGATAAAATACATGTCACCAACATGTCAGCACGACCCCATGCTGCACACACACCATTCCCACAGATGCCTACTATACACACGGCTACACAGTGCCCACACATCTCTGCAGGACTGCAACCTTTGGAAGGCATTGATCTCAAGCTGTACACAGAAGCTGTACCACTGAGATCAATGAAACCCACCTCCACCCACAGCTGTTATTGCCAAAGACTGTTGAGCTCATCTCTGTCCTCTCTAGAGTGCCACTCAGCAAAGGTGGCTTGGGGCTGAGGCCATCAACACTAGCCACTTCATGAGAAGACCCTCTCTGCCCTTAGGCTAGGGCCCTCGCTGCTTCCCTCATTCCAGCCATTAAGAAGCTGAGCCACCCCCTCCCAACCAAATGACTTCTTAGACTAAAGATGGATATAGGTTGACACCTGACAAATGAAAAGCAGTTTATGAATTAAGCCTCCCTGCAGACAGACTAGGGAGAAAAGAGATTACACTTTGGGCCAATGGAGGAGTACTTGGGCCTGGAATGTAGTCAGAGGGAGGAGGAAGAGGGGAAGGAATCAACCAGAATGTCGTAGGAACTAGGAAACCTTTTTTTTCTAGCCTTACTGTTGCCATTTATACACGATACAATTTGAACAATTTACTCCCTCGCTGAGCCTCGGTTTCCCCATCTGTAGAATGCTGCTGAGGCTCAGCCATGCTTTAAAAGTATCAAGCATTATCTGTAGTCCAGTGACACTTGCTTGGGAAAAGACCCAGCACAAGAAGAAAGCTCATTACAATGGCAACTAACCCACATCCATCTATGCAATGCAGCATATTGTCTCCAAAAGTGTTTTCTTTCTTTCTTCCTTCCTTCCTTCCTTTCTTTCTTTCTTTCTTTCTTTTTTTTTTTTAACCCTTTTACAACGTGTGCTTGGTATCTCAAAGGTTTAGGCCACGTCTAGGGTGAGAATCAAAGCTTGTGTTCTACAGGACTATGTTATCTCCACAAAACTTTGCAGAAGGTGCGAAGCCCCCAAGACTTCCCATCGAAAGCCAGACCCAAGGGGTCAGGATCCACACCAAGAAATGAGAACTCCCAGACCTCTTTGGGGACTACAGCCACCTGCTGAACTAGCTGAGCAACACCACTTGAAGCTGGCCCTTCTCTCCCCCTCCCTACCACTTCTTCCCCCAGTGACCTAGTCTCCCAAGTCCCACCTCTCCTGACTCTTTCCAAGCCACCCCTCCCTGGAACCCCATCCTTTTCTCAATCTGTTTCTGCACTCACCAGCCCCTGGACCAAGGACAGAAAACAGCAACAGCAGCAATAGGGCTGAAGGCAGCTGGAGGAGCCCAGACCTGAGTCGAGGCTGGGAGAGGGGCAGAGTATGAGAGAGGCGGGGAGCCAGTGGAAGAGACTTGGGCACACAAAGAGATGGGGGCAAAGGCTGAGATACTGGGTTGCGTTGGACTGAGCACTGGGGCTCAAACAAGGGCAGAAGATGTGATGGGAGGAGTGGGTGTGATGGGGGCGAGAGCAAGGGCTGGTGCTGGGCGAGGGGCTTAAGCAAACGCTGAGAATGGGACAGGGTTAGATGCTGGGCTGGGAATTGTGACAAGGGCTGGAACACGGGCCGAGGCGCAGACAGCGGCCAAGCCAGAGGCAGGGACTGGGGTTGGAGCGGAGACCTGGACCTGGGCATTCGCTGGGACGTGGGCCTGGGCCGGGGCAGGTTTGGGAAGCGGGGCGAGGGCGTGGCCGGAGGCCAAGGCTGAGATTGGGATAGGATAAGGGGCCGGGACAAGGGCTGGGCCATGGCCCGGGGCGGGGGCGGGGCCGGCCAGGCCAGCACGGGACGCTCGCAGAGCTGACCCGCGGCTCCGCTCCCCACCCCCGGGGGGTGGCCTCCGGCGTCCTCGCGGGCCCGGGGTCGGGACCGGGACCTGGGTAGGAGTTCAGGCCTGGGCGACTCCGGGCTGCGCGGAACCGGCGATAAGCAGGCCCCGCGGCGTCCTCGGCGTGACGCTCGCCTGGCGCTCCGCCCCGCGCCCCATTCGATTGGTCCCTCGCAGCAAAGCCCGCCCTGCCCAGTTTTATTGGCCTCTAACTTAACCCTGCTGGGCTACCTACTTGAGAGCTTGGGTCTCACCCTAACCACAGATCCCGGGTGACCTCTCAGATCCTCACAGCTTCCAGTGAACGCCAGAATGGTACAGGAACCTTCCAGAAACTCACAAAACCAGGTTCCTCTCACACCATGTTCCTCCCACTCCTATGCACGGCTTACACAGTTCAACTAAGGTCCTAACCAGATCCAAAGCAGCCCCTTCAGAAAAACCTCACCCGGCTACTGTTGCCATGGAAACTACTGGGCGTTCCGGTTGCCCTGGAGATCGATGCCCATCCCCTCCCGGCCTGGGTTCTAGAGGCTTCAGTCAAGTACATCCTTCATGGGCCCTGGGCCTCTCTTACCCCTTCCCTTTACTGCCCCTTCGTCAAATCGGGCCAGAGTCCCTTTGCGAAGGTCTGCAGATGCCCAAGTCTCCCCAATAAACTTAACAAGACCTCTCATTTAGCAACTACAGCCTGGCTCATCAAAAGCAAAACGATTCATTCCCTCGGTCAGGACCAATACTTCCCCCTCCTGACATAAAGATCCTGACCTAAGAAAGGACTTGCAACCACCAAGACCACCAAGCCTAAGCCCAGAGGTATGTAGTTTTCCCACAGCCCTCCACCCCAACCCTGTCCTGCATCCCTTCTCCTATCACCTTATGCCCCCCACTCATCCTCTACTTTTCATCATTATCCCACCCACTCACTTTCTCCTCATCATCCTAACTCTGCACCTTCCATACTTTGCCCTTTAAAAAGACTCCAGTTAGCCTAAGTACTTTTTACCTTTAGTTTTATTTTATGTATATGGATGTTTTGCCTACATGAATGTCTGTACACTACTACATGCATACAGTGCCTCTGGTGGCCAGATAGATCCCTTAATACCCGAGTTACAGACTATTGTGAGCTGCTGTATGGATTCTGGGAACTGAACGCAGGTCCTCTGCTGAACCATCTCTCTAATGAGATTAAGATATAGCATCTTAAGATAGCTACTGTCTCTGATGCATGGGGAGAATTAAGAAGCCATGAAACACAAGAATCCTCAGGTATCACTTGCAGGTGATGGCAGAGTCTGTTTTGGAAGGCCACGTGGAAACAGAGGCAGAAGAATTGATACCAGCTCAAAGCCAGTTTGGTCTACACAGCAAATTCTAGGCTAGCCAAGTCTATATAGTGAGACCCTGTCTCAAAAGACCAAAGGTTGAGGGTGTAGCTCAGGGATAGAGTACTTGTCAGCATACAAAGGCTGTCACTCAGTCCTTAGCATTCAAAAGGGTCAGGTGTAAGCATAACAGACCTTGAATGTCAGGGCCAAGAAACTTGGGTGTAATCCTTTAGTCTGAGTCAATGTGTTGTGTGTTCAAAAGATCTTGCTGGAAAGGGAAAGAGAGCCCCCTCTTGGATCTTCCTAGTGTAAATTAGGCATCCTCCCTTTCCACAGCATCCTGGAGATAAGCCATTCATATTGTCACTGTGTGCCACATTATCTTTTTCCCATGCTCCTCTGGTCCCAATGCTCAGCGTGGTGCCTGAGTAAAGTGTTGGTTTAGGCTGTTTATAAAATGTAAGTTTCATAAATGAAAGACAGAGTGGAGAAATACATTGGATATGGTAGTGGAGAGGCAATGCTGTTGTACAGTCAGGTAGACAATCATAAGAACATGAACCAAGTGGAGGGAATACAGAGAAGATGATACATCTAAGGAGTGTTTGGAAGATGTATTTCCAAAGTCAGTTTCTGAAGCCTGTAGAACATCCAGTTGAAAATTTCTGGCATGAAGCACCAAAAGCACAAGGGAATAAAGAGATCTGAGTTAGCGGTGTGGATTTAGAAGTTGATGGTAGCCAGGCATAGAGATGCACCTTTATAATATCATGCTCAAGAGTCTGAGGCAGGAGACCTACAAGGAGTTCAGACCAGCTTGGGCTTGGGCTACATAGAAACCTAGCATGGGCTATATAGTAAGACCTTGTCTGGAGAGGGGGAAAAAAGGGAGAGAGACAGAGACAGACAGAGAAAATGAGAATGCACACACAGCATGTACTTGGGAAGCCTTGAATATGAATGAGGCCAAGGGAGGATGTGTGTGCCTGGACAGAAGCAGAGTATAGACAGCCCTGCTGTGTGCCCTGTGGCATTCTCCTGCACACCTCAAAGCCAACCCCCAACTCTGGCTTCTTCTTCAGACTCTGGCACTCCATGGTCCTAAGACATGACCCAGACTCTGCCCTTAGATTGGCCAAGTAGTTTGTTGGGGCTCCCTTCTGGGGGCATAGTCTACTGATAGGCTTCTGGCAGCTTCTGTCTTTCCATCTTTAAATTCGAGCTCTCTGCCAACCTACAATAGTATGCCATGTGAGGGCACATGAATGAAACTCCTGGCATTGCACCCTGAAACCCAGAATTATTCTTTCTTACTTCTGATATCTTAGGTGCACTAGTAAATTTTTTCTTATCCTGTAACATTTGTGAACCCTGGGACTCTGCCCTGACTTAGAGACCCTCCACCCTCAACCTAATGAAGCCTGTACCTTATTCTACCACTAGATGGAAGCAAATGAGATCACAGAAGATCCTCAAGCCACCAAAGATGCAAAGAAATCTTCCTCAAAGGACCCCTCTGCTGAAAACTTGCAGGAACCCACTAGCCCTGAAACTGCCTTGGAGCTCTCCAGCTCACAGGCATCTTTACAGCCTCCAGACTTCGAAGCCCTCTTTGGGACATCTGCTTCCCCGAACCCTGATACTGAAGCCTCTGAGGACCTCTGGAACTCTTCTCTCTCTGAACCTCCTTTACAGTTATATACCACTAAGCTTCTTTCCAAAGCATCCCAGGATTCCTTAAAGGACCAAGTCTCTGTAAGCCTTTCAAAGTCTTCCCAGTCTGTGGCCTCTCTAGAAAAAGCCATCACCGAGATTCCTTTAGAGAACAGTGCATATGAGATTCTTATCTCTAAGGTACAATCACCTCTTCAGTCCTCACCAACAAACACTATCTCTGTGTCTTCCTATAAGCTTTCTTTTGATAAAGCCCCACTGACTCAGGCCCCCGAATCTGAGCATTTCCTAAAGCACCCCTCTCCAGGGCCTTCCACCCAGGCCACTGTAGACACATCTTCAAAGCGGGAGGAGGCAGAAGAGGATGCGCTGATTGTGGGGACTAGTGATGTCACTGCTCATGCAGCCACGCCTCATGCAAGCAAGAAGAAGGAGAAAAGAGTCAGTGGTAATTGTCCCTGCATTTCCCCTGTCCCTGTGACTCTTGCACTGTCCTTGACTTACCCAGAGGTGGGGGGACTGGGCTGCTCTTGCATATGGTTCCTCTTAGTTTTAAGGTCCTTTCACTGACCCCCTGGTTACTCAGCCCCTCCATTCCCAGGTTACACAAGCCGCCCAGTGGTCCCTGCTAAGCGGGCAGAGCTGGTGGATGTGGCTAAGGCAATGCACAGAGAGAAATTTGGTGCTCAAGTGAAGAATCTTTTCCAATGGGAGAAGGATTCAGCCCTGAAGGCCATCCAGACAGGTGTGCTCTAGTAGCTTTCCAGAGACCTGTAACAGCCCCCTGGACAACTTCCAGTCCAACAGATTTGGGAACCTTCCCCTTCAATGTGGAAATGGCCATGTCATCTGCCTGGAATCTGTAAGGGGAGCAGGTGGCCTAGCCTGAAAACAGTGGAGATTTCATAAAAGTTTAAGTAGCAATAGATAGATGGACTAAAGTAACTAAAATCATTACCAACAGAAGAATTGAGAGCCATCCCAATATCTAGCACCCAGATAGTCTATACCAGAACAAACCTAGGGCAAAGGTGGCCCCAGGACCTTGGGCAGTCTCTAGGAGCCTTGTTCTCATATGAATATGGCAAAAGATTTGGTCCTTTTACTCCATTAAAGACTGTCACTTCTGCATGACAGATCCATGACCACATGAGTATCTAAATCCCTTGAGGGTCCCCATCAAAGAAGAGATATATGCCCTATAATCCTGTTGAGTTCAAGTTCCAGCTCAGAATTAGTAACCCCCCTTTGAGACAAGGTCTCATGTAACCTAGGCCATGAGCCTAACCTCAAACTTTATTTTGATAAAGCCCCACAGACTCAGGCCCCCGAATCTGAGCATTTCCCAAAGCACCCCTCTCCAGGGCTTTCCACCCAGGCCAATGTGGACACATCTGCAAAGCGGGAGGAGGCAAGGTCAATGATGACCTTGAAGGATGATCTTGAACTTCTGACCCTCCTACTTCTACTTCCTGTGTGCTGGGGTTACATGTGTGTGCCATCATAGCTGGTTTTTCATGGTGCTGGGGTTTTGTGTATGCTAGACAAGCATATTACCCACTGAGCTATATCTAATAGGAACTCTTGGTAGTCCTGTGAGTGGAAGTTGTATCTGTGTGATGAGTGTGCAGATGAGCTGTGTAAACACATGGTAGTGCATGTAAGCATGTCTACTTATGTCACCATTTTAAGGATTATTAATCTCAGTAGGAAGGCCACTCTGATCCTCTATGATTCTGAACTGTCTAGATGAATCCAATAGAAAGCACTATATTGGCTCAGAACTTTCATACTTCTCTTCTGCTTATGATGGAAGTATAACTACATCAACAGGACTAAGATAGAAAGACAACTATAAAAATCCTCCTTTATGTACAACTAAAAAAATCCTATACTCTTATCCTCCTTCATGTAATTTACCAACCCCACTTCCATGCAGGGACCCTCTCCCTTCATCTCTGTTTCTGAGTTTCCACTGACAATGAAATCTCTGTTTAGTTATATTTACATCCATTACTGTTACATTTTTCTTGCAAATACAGCTTCTGTCTAGTCCCCTCTTTAGTCTTTTAGATCCTCCTGTCCACTCCTCATTCTTCAAGACCTCTGTATTTCTTCTTTGCTTTAAATGTGTGTGTTTTCCTGCTTAAACAACTATTTTGTGTACTCTATCCTACACAAAGATATTTGCAGTCTGTATCCTTCTGATGTTGAAGATTGACTCAAGAATCCCAAAGAATATGTTATATGCAGAGAAATTTGAATTATAGGATTTTCTAAAAATTCTTTTAACAGTTTTTATGCACCGACTATATGCCAACTGTTGAGTTGTAGTTGTATAAGCAGTAGGGCAAGAAAGGTCTCATGGATAAACCTTGTCCCTCAATTACATAGTGAGACCCCACCTTAACAAAACAAATAACAAAGATCCCTCAGACAACATGTTCTCCAATAAGCAATGCCAATAGATAAAATGACCATTATAATTTAGGCAACAAATTGCTATGCCCAGAGTCTTGCAGAGACAGAGGAAAGAAGTACTCAGTTGGGTGCTAGACTAATAATAAGCACTGGGATAAAAGATTTCTAAAGCTAATATCTGTGAGAGGGTAAGAAAAGATAGTCAATCAGGGTATGGTGTCTATGAGCCCAGCACTTGGAAGGCTGAGGCAGGAGGATCACAAGTTTGAGGTTATCACAGTATACATGGTGAGTTCCAGGCCAGCCTGGACTACATAATAAAAATAGCCTATCAAAATAAAATTTTAAGTAAAATAAAAGAGATATGACAAGCCAAAGAATCTTAGGGAACTGTAGTGTTTTGCCTTGTACAAGAATGTTGGTGGGGGTGGACACTAACTCAGCTCTGGAAATTGAGAACTGTGAAGGGATTTTTGTGCCAATGTGGAGTCATAGTTATATCCCAAGGGCACCTGAGAATCACCAAGATATTTTAAAATAGGACAACTAACAGATTTGTGCTTTTAAATGATCACTCTGGCAGTAGAGTAGGCAGGAGAAGGCAAGATTGAACACAGGAAGACTCCACTGAAACACTGGTAATAATCAAAAAGTCATGGGGTGACAGTAGAGACAGATGGAGAGGTCTAGGCAACACTGACAAGGCAAACCTGAGTATAGGATTGCTGGGTGTGTAGAGTAAGCGTCAAATGTTAAATACCTGGGGTGACATCATCTAGGCTTTTGGCTTGCCTGAGTGAGGTGAGAACAGATGTGGGGCACATACAAGCCTGGTGAACTACAGACAAAGGTTGAGAGGCTTTGAGATGAAAACTGGGTAACTGTTTAATGGAACATGCTGGTGAGCATGTAATAGACAGATGGCCCTGTGACTCTGAAGCCCAGGAGAGACCTAGGATGGAGATGCATCCCTCATGTAAAGACAGCTGTATGCAGTATGGAAACCTAGAGATCAAGAGTTGATTACAAGCGTGACTATGCAGCTGTGCCGAGTCAGAATGGCATCCAAGATAACATCTCTGCCTGCCTAGTCCACTCCTAACAGGAGGAGAGTTTGGAATCACAAAACGGAGTCCTGAGCCAGAAGCCAGTTTCTCCACTTTAAGAACACAGAATAGAACAGAACAAAACAGAACAGAACAGAACAGGAGAACAGAATCTGAGATATTCTTTCAAGCCTCTATTCAAACTCTTCATCTGAATGTTAGACACTGATTCCCACATCCATGCTAAGGCCGGCCAAGTTTTGATCTTGAGGCAAACTCGGATTCACGTCTGCACATCAGCTGCTCAACCACTGTGTTCAGCTTTTGTAGAGTTCAGAACTCCTCTGGTGGAGCCCTGGCTCCCACCCACCCATTGTGACGTTGCTTCTCCCTGTGCTCTCAACCAAACATTCCAGGTACCGCAGGGTCCTGGCACTCGAAACAGCCAAGCCAAAAGCCACACCTGAACAGGTTTTAGAACCTTATGCACTATGGGTAAGACAAGAACACCTGGCTGAGGCATAGAACTGTTTGTCTTCAGTCAGACAGCCTATCTTCTCTGACATCTCTCTCATGGCAGGATTAGAGATATGGATGAAAATATAGACCCTTCTCTTGTGGGGAAGCCAGAGACAACTTTTAGAAGAGGTGACTTTTCTGTTGAAGCCTCTAACAGGTATAAGTCCTACAGCTGTAGTCCCCCAGGGGGACTCAAGCAAGATTCTGAACAAAAACTGGGATTCTCTCCGCTCTCATGAAGAATGAGATGATAAACAGGAGGTGCTGTCCAGTTCTCCTGTCACCTCTTAGCGCTGCCCTTGACTTGTGATAGGACTTGCCATGGAGCTGGAGTCTTTGAGACCCCACTGCTAAAACCAGGAACTTGTAGCCACCTGCTAGTGCCTGCATTCGGGGATGCTAGCCTCACTTTCCTGACCATATTCCCTTTCCATTCCTTGAAACTTTTTGTTTTGTTTTTGGTCTTCCAGCCATGACTTTCTGGCCTGTCCCTTTCTCCTGATCTCTGGAAAGCCATCAGACATCAGCCTCCCTTCTCAGGATCATAAAGGGCATTCATTACATAACACTGGGACACAGAAGGGATGACAGAGGTGTCAGCCTGGAGAGTTAGAGGACGGGCTTCCTCCCACTTCTTGACACAAGTTCTGTCTAACTCCCACCTTTTCTCTGGGTCCCTCACTAATAGTCCTCCTCGGGAGCCAGTCCTTATCACCAACTATCCACCTGACCAGTTAGCTTCTCTCTTGCTCTCCATAAACACTTCAGAAAGGTTGGACTCTAGCATGAAGAGGAGAGGAGGTAAGACATTTTACAGTCACTGGGCCTTGTGTTCATCTTCAGTGGCATCTATAATCTCCCTGCTCTAAAATAGAACACTACCTTCGCTTTTCTTATTTAGACTGCAATGGCAGATGGCATTCCAAATTCCCAAATATTGTTTATAAATGTTTGTTTTTACCTAAATGGGGATGGCTATATATGGTTAAAGATAATCCCCCTTGTAAAGGCAAAAAGGGGATTATGGTATAGAAATGAATACTTTGTTTTGGAATGGATTTTCATTTATTGATACAAAATTAAGGTCAATTTTGTGGTATGTATATTTCTCCTTTTGTTGAAGTATTGTGTTTATGTAGCCCATTTAAAAATGTAATGTATAATTTAGTACAGATTATAGTTACCTATAATAGTCAAAACTTATAGTTAGGTTTGTTAGGTTTTTATAGATATACAGAGATATATTTCAATTGAATAGGCGTTCTTCAAACCTTTCAAAGACCTACAGAATATGGCATTTTAAATGGTTTAGGGTTTTCTTAACAATGAGACACAACTGCTCCTGGAAACACCAACTATATCAGAAAGAAAGATGGACATCGAAGAAACTCGTTATGCAGTTTGCTTCCAATTTGGCAAGACTAGCCACTTGGGCAAGATACTTCTCTTGTCTAGACTGTTTAACTAAATGCTTTATAAAGTAGACGTGCAGAACCCACAGGGAAGTGACTGCTGATACTGGACATTGCTACAGGGTTCCTGCTTCGTGGAAGAGTCTGCCACAGTCTACAGCACACAGAAAAAAGTAACTGACAAACTGTCAACACAGGCGAACAGTTTAAAGTTTCCTGCTTTGCTGAGGAGTCTGCCAGACACACTATGGCCTATGGGCTGAAGATGAAACAGAAGAACTTTGGGTGACTGGCCAAGCAGTAAGATGTCTCTGTCATTTCTAGAATTTATAAATTATCCTTCTGTGGTCTTTGAAGGAGTTGAAGACATAGTTATGGTTATAGTTTTCCTTAGTTAGGATTAAAGATAAGTTACATATAAGACTTTAGACTCACAAAGATAGGATAAATGATAGAATATTTTCTTTAATTCTTGATAATGTTAATGGATTAAATATTAACAATAGTTCTTATTTGATAACTGTTTTGATATATATTTTATTGATATATATTTTACTATGTTAAAGTTAAAATCCTTTTTATTTTAGACAGAAAAGAGGAGATGATGGGAGATGTCATTCTGTAAATATGTTTCTCTTATTGGTTAATGAATAAAGCACTGTTGACAAATAGGAAAGCAAGATAGGCAGTACTAGGAGACAAGGAGGATTCTGGGAGAGGTAGTAAAGAGGAGTTAAGATGTAGGCCACGAGAGGAATAAGAGGTCCGGACTCTCTGTCTCTCTCTCCCCCTCCTTCCCTCCCTCCCTCCCTTCTCCTCCTTCTCTCCCTCTCTCCCCAGTAAGACCACATGGAAACACTTAGATTGATAGAAATGAGTTAACAGCTAAGACAGAACTAGCCACTAAGAAGCTCTAGCCATTGGCTAACAGCTTTATAACTAATAGAGTCTCTGTGTGTTATTTTGGGGCTGATGGGGCTATGGGACCAGGCTGGCAGGAAAGTGCTCATAACAAGACTAACAGACATGGTGTGGATCCTGGGATAGGAAGGGAAACAATCATACTCTGGGATAATAAAACTTTAATAAGTGTAAGGGCCAGAGGTGAGGGCTCCCTAGCGGAGACAGGGCTCCCTAGTGGGCAGGGTATGGTGGGGGGGGGTTCTCAACCCCAATCCAGGGATCCATCAGAACACTTGCAGGGAGCTTAAGATTTTTTCTTTTTCATTCTTCCCTATTAATCCCTCAATATATAGGTCTCTACATTGGCTGGCGCTGCCCCCATTACTTATGGGACTGCTTCCGGATTGGAGATGAGTCCAAGTGTTTTTGTGGACATTTGTTGAAAGAACACCAGATCATCTCAGGTAGGAAAGAAGTTGCCAGACTTGTCAAGTATGAAAGGGCTAGTATACTCTTTCATGTCTTGGAGAGAGAGACAGAGAGATGAACATGGATCTGCATAGGGAGGTCAGGTTCTTCCAGGTGCTGGTCTAATTCTCCACCATCCCCATCCTCCCAGATCTGTCGGTGCCCTGCAGTGTGAGCCAATGCAGGTGCCTCATGTTTTGTTTCATCCCATCACGCCCAGAGGAGGTGGGTGAGTTCTGGCTTAAGAGACGGGCTACCTTCGATCCCAAAGCCTGGAGAGCCCAATGTCGTTGTAAACATACTCATGAAGAACATGCTGCCACTGGAACTCATCCCTGCAGGCACCGTGGTAACCTCTCGTGCAAAGGGGAGCGTGGGCAGGGAGAAGCAGATTTAAGATGAAGATGATGTGAGACCATGTCAACTCATGGGGATGCCATTAATCCCTTATATTCTTCTTGGTGCACCTTTGCCATAGGGTGTTGCTGCAACTGTTTTGAGTCAAATTTCCTCTGTGCTGCCTGTGACCGGCGCTGGGAGGAACATGAGACTTTCTTTGAGACTGAGGAGACCAGGCGAAGAGGAGGGAGACCTTGTGGTGAGGGAACAACGTGGGACAGGGGACCATGCCAGTATCTATAATCAGAAGGGCAGGCAGGCACTCCCACCCTCCCCCAACTCCTCTCCAGGTCTTACATCCCCAGCCCACCCCACATCCCGTGCCTGCACTGCTTTCCATCCCCAGGAGCAGACTATGTGCCTTTTGCAGAGATGCCTGTCCTCCGAGATGTCATCCTCACCAACTCTGACCTTGAGGCCCTCCAGATGCAGGGTGTCTCTGGCCAGCCCAGTTCCCACCCTAGATCCCTTGAACTCCCTGGTCCAAGCAGCTTCCAGCCTGGTCCTAAACCTGACCCCCACACCTGACCCTCTCACCTCTGTTCTTCCCTCCCCAGGGACAGACACTGTCAACAACTGGCACAGGCCTTTCTGAGCTTAGCCAAGATCAACAATAAAAGTGGAAGCCAGTAGAATCTGACCTGGCTCCATATGGGACAGGTAGTGTCAAGACTCAATTTAGAGTCAGCTCTAACTATAGGCAAGAGACAGCACCAAGCAGAATGAAGGCTGCTCCAGCCATCTTCCTCTGTCATGGCCACATTCAAGCTGCCAGCCCTGACACTAGACTAGCTTCAAGAAAGCCAAGGAGGGAGGATGTCTGAAGAATAGAATAGCCAGTGATTTCAGATGTAGCTGGGGTTCCATAAGGCAAAGACATTGTAGTTATTTGGAAGCTTTGGACAGTGTGGTTTCACACAGTGTGGTTTCACACTGGCTTGGTGGAAGCAAATGCCAAATATCCATTAATTTGAAGGAGTCTCTTCAAGGAGCTTGAGTAAGAAGTAGAAGAAAGAAATCAAACAATACCCAGGCTATAAATGAAGGAAACAACTTTTTGAGAAGAAGCGCATATACAAAAAGATCTTGAAGGATGCAGAAGGGAGAAGAGATGCTTGATGAGACAAGATCTCAGATAAGGAGGAAACAGGGATGAGGTTAATGCAGAGGTGAAGGCATTTTCTCTGATGAAGAGAGACTTCGTTTCTTGGACAAAGAAGGGAGTGTGAGCTGCAGAAAGGAGGACCTCCTAGAGGTTCCCCTCTGGTGACATTATATATTATCTGTGAAGCAAGAGAAAGATTCGTGGGGAACGGAGACTGAGGGAGGATAAGGTGGGGAATCCAGGAAAAATCATAACAGGCGCATAGTTTAGGATTTGTTGTGGTTGGAAGTGAGAATCTGGTTAGAGAGGCAAAACTATTTAGGCCAATGGGGCTGATGGAATGGTGTCAGGATAGTGAGGAAAAGAAGGCAAAAGTGAGGGTCCTGAAGACGTGAAGGGCTGTTACAATGGGGAGAAGTGATGCTGGGAAACAACTGCTCTCATAGGAACAAGAAATCTCTAGTGAGGTTCTGGAGTAGGTGTGTTGGCACGGGCTGCAGCGCAGGAGGCAGTGGATGGGGTCTGCAGAGCATGCCATGCACCTTTCAGAAAGCAGTTGTAGGTGATGGCAAGTGTTTGGAATAAAGAAGCTGTAGTCTGCATCAAAATTGTCAATGCCAGGGAGTAAGGGAACACCCTAGGTGATTTTATGGCGTAGGACAGACACTGGTGGGCTTTGTGATGCTATGTTTCCTCTTTGGGCCTCAGTTGCTACATATATGACAGGAACAACCTGTGTTCCCTGCACTCCATAAAACTCCAAAAAATATCCAGCTTGACAGCTCTGTGCCCCCTAGATTTCTATCCTCATCTTAGCTCCACTGACCTCTTGCCCTTCTCTGGGGCAGCTTTCACTCCTAGGGCTCAGGGGCAAGGTGACCCTACATTTCCTGATCATTAGAAAGGGTTATCTGTCTCCACAAAGGAAGGGATGCAGTCTAGATTGATAGAACCCCAGGGCAAAATTATATGAATTTTGCTACATAGACCAAGCTGGCTTGGAACTCAGGAGTGCCTCTGACCCTCAAGTGGAATACTGTGTTTCTTATTTCAAAATATAAAGAAATGGAGAGATGGTTCAGTGCTTGAGTATTTGCTGCTCTTATATTGCTGAAAATTGCTTCACATCTGGTGGTATACAACAAACCTGTATGTAATTCCAGCTCTACAGAATCTCTGATACCTTCTTGTGGACTCTGCAGGCACCCACACGGACTTGTACATTCACCCACACACATACACATAAATCTCTAAGTGCTGAAGAGATGGCTAGCTAAGCAGTTAAGGGCACAGACTGTTCTTGGGGAGCACAGGAAATCAGCTACCAGCACCACCACCAGGTGAGTCCCAATTGCCTGTAACTCCAGTTCCAGGTCATCCTGTGCCTTCTACCTCCCATGGACACGTTCACATGCACATAACCCACAGGCAGACACATACATAATTTAAAAAAAAAAATTGTATGTATACAAAGCAAACTTGCCTCACTGCCTTACTGAACTAAGGGCACCACACACCACTTATGAAGGGGGAAAAACTGTCATGCATAGTACAACATACATAGGATGCTCCTATCCTCACCTGTTTGGAGGGGTGGGGGTAGATGCCCTGAAAACTGACTGCATAATATTGGTGTAAATGGGACAAGAACATAAAACAAACTGACCGAAATTTCTAAAAAATACTTAAATACTTCCATACAATATGCTTTAGATCTTTAAGTGATTAAAGAACTGAAATGGTTAGGTACCTACCCTACAGATTAAAAAGACTGGTTCCAGTTCGCTTTTAGCCCCGCCCGTGTGACTTCTGGAACCAATAAGTGCCGAATGTCCTCAGAACCCCGCCCTCCTGGCCGGTGCGGAGAAGGGTCTGCGCTACAATTAGCCTTTTGTGCAGCAGGTGGCGAGGCCCCGCCCTCTTCCAGTCCGGGGTCAGAGCTAAAGGGGAACAGGCTTCAAAAGAGCAAGTCCCACCCACTCAGGAGCCTCAACTAAAGCTTGGTTAAGTTGGTGAACCTGAACCCATTAGGAAAAATCCCACCCCCAGATTTTGCTCTTCCAATGGTGCGGGAATATATCTGAGAGCGAAACTAAGTAGGGATCCAATGGAAAAAGAATTTACACTCTACTAAACAAAAACTGGGCCTGTTTTGGCATAGGCAGCCAATGAGCTGCACGGCAGGATCCGCCCCCAACCAGACGCCGCCAATAGGGCTGCGCGTGCAAGGCGGCCGGCTGCGGGAAGATGGCTGCTGCCGTGCTGCTGGCAGTGGGTTTGCGCACTGCGCGCAGAACCGTGGCGGCCGCATGGCCCCGGGGGGCGCAGGTGAGAAGCAGCAGGAGGGAAGAGGGGGGACTTGCCGGCACTGGCGCTTTCCGGGACCGCCACGCGCGTCGCACATCCTTGCAGAGCCACAACTTTTCCCAAGGGTCAATATCAGGGACTCTGCGGTCAAGTCACCGAGAAGGGGTCTGGCGGCGACCACTTCCCGGAACAGCCGGGACATCCCGGTTGGGACCGAGCTTATGATGATGATGGCCCTGGGCGTGCTCTGGCCTGCCTCTGCCGTGCCCCCTCCAGGAAGTGAGCTCTCCCTCTGGGAGTTAGCCGGCTGTTCTCGGATCTCAATGAGCGCCAGCATTACTCTTTCATCTTCCACATTTTCCAGCAGTGATTTGATTTATCCCAGTTTCGCATCAGTGTAACGCACTGATTCCGGCCTTCTGAACCGAAGGGAAACTGGGATAGTCTTATGTCCTGTCCCTTATGGTAGAACCGAGTTCACTTAGAATTCTTACATAACTGCTGATTCTAGTTATTGGGATTAAAATCCAATGTAAGAAGCCAAGCATAGTGTCACATGCTTGCATTTGCAAATCCTGGCATTTAGGAGACTGAGGTAACAAAATTACCAGGGCTTCTGCAGCCTGGCCTGTATAACAGGAAAGCTGCACAATAAGTTATCAAATGTGACACCCAAATGAGAGATCAGCCAATGTCAGATAGGACAAACATATTTTAGAAACATGGCTTAAAGATCAGAAAATGCATAGTAGAAGTAAGTGGAAACAGTAAAGAGCTTCAAGCTCTCTTAGGACGGAACTCAAACCATTCTTTGAAGCTCTCAGGGACTTATCTGATGCGTTTAATGGTAGCATAGGAACTGAGACCTCAATGTCGTTTTGTTTGCTTTTGGGGATAGTGTCTTACGTATCCCACAGTAGCCTAAAAGTTCCTATGTAGCTAAGAATGGCAAGTTCCTGATCCTCCTGCCTCCCCATCCCAGGTGCTGTGGCATTACAGATTTTTGGGTCCTTTTACCTGTACAGTGCTGGATTTCTTTAAGCACATTTGCAGGAACCAATTGCACTCCTAAATCCTTCATAGTACTGTGTGTTCTGTAACCGGGCTTACCATCATCTGACCCACCCTTTGCTACTCAGGCTCTGAAATACAGGGACTTTCCCTAAGTGAAACCACTAATAGCTTCTTAGGAGAATGAAGTTAGAAACACTCTTAGAATCCAGCTTCTTCCAGCCCCAACTAAGTTTATGGGGAAAATTACTGCCAGCTCTTTCCCTTGGGTTCACCCAGAAGGTCCGGGGAAATGCAGGTGTGACTGATGGGAATGAAGTGGCCAAGGCCCAGAAAGCAGCTCCTGGAGGAGCAGCACCAACCATCTTCTCCCGGATTTTGGACCGAAGCCTCCCAGCTGACATTCTGTATGAAGATCAGCAGGTGAAGACCCCCATAGGGTCCAACCCTCTTGAGAATTTCATAGGTGCCACTGGGTCTGATGAAGTAACAGTGATCTCTCACCTGTCACTGCCCCCAGTGTCTAGTGTTCCGTGATGTGGCCCCTCAGGCTCCTGTGCATTTTCTGGTCATTCCTAAGAAGCCCATTCCTCGAATTAGCCAGGCTGAAGAAGAAGACCAGCAGGTGGGAAGAACAGGGCCAGCGGCCTGTCTGGGGGGACCCCTGGATTAAGCTATGAAGGGAACCACCTCTGTCCCTCTCCTCTCCCTGTAGCTTCTAGGACATTTACTCCTTGTGGCCAAGAAGATAGCGAAGGCTGAGGGTCTGAAGGATGGGTATCGACTTGGTGAGTGATTTTTTTTTTTTTTTTTTTTTTTTTTGTCCTTTGGTGTGCTCACTATGAATCCCCATTTCCCAGTGTGACCTTCAGTCCTTGACCTTTCCTGATATTGACCCCTAACCTCAAGCTCATTTCAGTGGTCAATGATGGGAAGATGGGCGCACAGTCCGTGTATCACCTACATATTCACGTCCTTGGAGGCCGACAGCTGCAGTGGCCACCTGGTTAACCTGCCAGGTGACCCGGGACCACAGACCTGGTTGCTTAGGTGGAAAAAGGGAAAAGAAATCCTGTGGCATTAATAAACTTACTCCCCCTCAGTTTTGCATTCCTGTCTTAAATATGTAACAGATTTATACCACAAAGATGAAAGAAAATTGATTCAGAGCTATGTCCTGTCTTGACCATGGTCAGCATAAAAAGATCCTGTGACCTAGTCAGGGATTAAAGGAGTGCATAGGGCAGATTGCTAGTTTCTAATGGTTCCTTCCAGGTCAGGCCTCTAGAAAAAAGAAAAAGAAAAGAAAAGAAAATAGCAGCAGAAATTTGCCTGGATGACTAGACAGAAATCTATCTGCCATATTCGCTTTCATTTTGCTGTTATCACTGACTCTATATGCTGAGGATGGAACCCACTCCTACCACTGAGCTGCATTCTCGGACCCCACTTCATGCATTTTTATTCTTAAAACTGTAAAAGAAAAAGAAAAAAAAAAAAAAAAAAAAAAAAAAAAAAAAGACTGCTCTCCAATTTAGGGAGTGAACCAAGCGAACAAGAGTTCATATTGATGAACTGCACTTGTCTCTAGTGCATCCCCACAAGTCGCCTTAGTCACAATGAATGGAGTCAGCATGGAGCTGAGGGTTCAGACTAGTGGAACTCTGAAAGCCCAGGGGAGGCACAATGGAGCTGAGACCTGGAGAGCACCAAATCTAAGGCTAACGCCCCTGGAGTGTTTACTACTGCCCTACCCTCCACCTTGGTCCGCCCAGCTCTAGTTGTGCGCAGTCTCCTGGATTTGTTTGCTGTCTCCATGGCAACCCGGTAGCAGCGTCTGAAAATGGAGACCGAGTCTACCGAGGAGTCTCCGTCGCCGTAAGAGCCATGGACAGGAGAACAAGGAAGGTCAACGCACTAGTTTCGCAGCGATTTTCATATCCTTGACGTATTTGTTTCTTTCAGATCTTTAGAGGTACAGCCCAGCTCCGAAGGACAAGAGAGCATTTCAGAACCTCTTCCTTCTTCGGGTAGCAGTCCTAGGTCTGCTGTAGATGCTGTGACTGTCCCAACTGTATTACGTGAAGTGCCTCATAGGCCGTATTCTGTGCTCACAGAGCCCTCTTCTGAAAGTCTCGAGGCTGCTTGCCCTGGATCCCATCAGATAGGCCATGGGAGGTTTGGCTATCAACCCCTCTATATTTCTTATGTAACTCGGAAGCCCTGTACCACAGACCCCAACTCAAAGCATGATCCTGCCTCTTATCCTGGTCATAGCTCTGTTCACAGCTGTAGTCCTGGCTCGGGTTTGGGCTCTGGTCCTGGCCACATTTGTTGTACTGGCCAAGGCTCCGGTCCTCCATCTGGACCTGCTACTGCCCCTGAACCTGCTCCTGCTCCTGCCCCTGGGCCTTGTCCTGCTGACTCTGAACCTAGTCAAAAAGTCAGCTCCAGCATTCCTCAAGGGTTCAGAAGCATCCCGCCAGATCTGCTCCCTTGTGTTGGGTGGAATCAGTACTGCTACTGTGAGCGGCACCGACAACCCTGGGAACATATACAAGTCAAAGAACCTGGAGTACGAGGGCCATGGAAACCCCCCGAGGCTGAAAGGAAACCTGAGTTGCTTTGTAAAACACTGCCCCGTGGCCAGTGCCTCCTTCGCAACTGGGTGGAAGAGGTATGAAGTTTTGGCCTGCTCCCCTTTCCTGAAGGCCAATCCCCACCCACCCACCCCGTTTCCTAGAGGAGCCAATAGTTTGTGACCAGGGGCAGAATGAGAAGGGAGCTCATAGTCACTGAACATGTGGTCCGCAGAGATCCACCAACTGCTTGGATGAAATCCCAAGATTGCAAGATGGTTCTGAGAGTTACTTCTTCCGACACGGACACCAGGGACTGCTGAGCACGCAAGTTCAGTCACCCATGTCTTCCAGCACCACCCAGAAAGACTCATACAGGCCCCCAAGAAATGTCTGTCAGCCACTTCGAGGTGTGAAGCGTGAGAGATGGGGCCAGAAAGAGCCCAGTAGGCAGAAAAAAAGGGGGGGGTGGACTTTCTGGTGGGACTGGTTCTGGCTCTACAGGCAAACCCTAAGATTTCCCTTCTCAACTCTGTTTCTGAACCTGCTTCTTGACCAAACTCCGCTTCTGTCCTCCCACAGGGAACCGTGAAGCTAGGCTGGAGATGCTCTTGTACCACCAGGTCTGGTGAGAGCCTGGGAAAAGTGAGGGAGGAGGGTGGGACTAAGGGAAAACCGGGCCTGGCCTTGACCTCTCCCTGGCTACATAGTAAAGAGGTGCAGGCAGAGCAAGAACCTTCAAGGGAGCTCTTTGAAGCCGAGTCAGTAACACACCATGACTACAGAGCGAAGCTGGTACAAACAGGGCCTCCAGCCCCCACAAAGGTGAGAACCCAGCTCAGCTTACTTGTACAGCTGGGTGCTGCCCAACAGCGGGAAAGCAGCGATCCAGAAATTGAGATGAGAGAGGCAAAGACCAGGAGTTACTCAGTATCTCTTCCCTCATAGCCTCATGATTACCGCCAGGAACAGCCTGAGACGTTCTGGATACAGAGAGCACCACAGCTACCGGTGTGTGGGGGTGACTAGGTGGGGGTGGGAGGGCTCCTTTGTTCTGGCTTGGGGAAGGGTGGCATCTGTTCTCACCCTGACACTCCTCCAGGGTGTCAGTGACATCAGGACACTGGACACACCTTTCCGGAAGAACTGCAGCTTCTCAACGCCAGTGCCCTTGTCTCTTGGGCAGCCTTTGCCTTATGAACTTGAGACTTTCCCCCACCAAATGGGGGCAATGTCTTCCCTTGCCTGTCAGGGAGGAGGAGAGGGGTGTGGCGGACAACTCCAGCCTAAGAGTTGAGGAGGGAAGCAGACATGGAATTTGGGATCTATTTCTGTTTATACTGTAGAGGCAGGTGTGGGAGGAGCTAATTCTCTGTGCTTGATGAGGGGGTTTACATAAAGCACTCTCCTCCTGAAGCTGCTAATTCATTGAGTCTGTGAGTAGCTGGGCCCATACCCAGTATTCTTCCCTTGCGATGGCCTGGACCCCAGACAATAACACCATGATTTGTTGTTATTGTTGTTTTATACTTGACAAAATATTCTGGTCTAGATACAGATATTTACAAGAAGCCAGGGAGAGGCAGGTATATGTACAAGGTTGAGCTGCAGAGGGCTATGACTTCCATATAAGGCAGGGTTTTGTTTTGGGGTGTGTGTGTGTATGCATGTTTTTCCATCTCAAGTGACAATGTCTTTTTGTTGTGTGGAGAGATGGTGGTCATTGCCCATCCAAGTACCAGCAGCAGGAGATTGTCTGGCTTGGGTTTTATAGGAGTCCGGGGGGTCCTTTTCGCTCTCCTAAGAGCCAATAAGTTCGCATTTTTCCTTTTCCCTGGAGGCAGGGGAGTGAGCATAGTTGAGACCCTTCTGTGTTAGTGCGTTTATCTCCCTCTCCCCCCCAGGATCCACTCCCCCATGTCCCACTGTCACCTTCATCTCCACATCCCCACGGAGCTCCAGCTGGAAGCATCCTAGCTCATCCAGGGCATCTTTGGTGGTCGAGGAGACATGGATCTTTAGAGCTGGGGTAGTGTAGGCCAGGAGCAGAGGGAGAAGGAAGTCAAAGAAAAGGCAAGAGAAAAAATTGGCATGCTGGAAAATGCTTTATCCACTCATCCCTCCTCCAGGAACCCCCCCCCCAACCCTACCAGTGCACATCTATGGGAATCAATATATGCCCAGGGACATATTAACTATGCAACTGAGAGATACGGAGGAACTCTGCAAAGAGAAAAGAGCAAGACAGACCCAGGTCAAGGTTGGAGTTAAAGGCTGCTGACCTCACCTTGACCATTAGACTCCATTCGAGAAGCAGTGTTCACCGTGTCCCCAAAAAGACAGTACCGGGGCATCTTCAGACCAACAACCCCAGCACAGACAGGCCCTACAGAAACAAGCTGGTTGGGAGAGACTCGGACAAGTAGACCCTAGGGATAGGTGAGAATTAACCTTACCAGTATGGACACCTATACGTAACCTCAGCTGGTCATGGGGTCGATGTCGGATGCGGAAGGAAGAAACAGCATCTAGCAATGCTAGGGCCATACGAGCAATTTCTGGTGCATGGCGCTGACCGTTTCGGCCTGGAAGGCCAGATACCACCATGTAGGCATCCCCAATGGTTTCCACCTGATTTAAAGGGAAGATTAAAAGGTCATCTATAGGTTCAGTAGTTAGAAGAACACTGTCTGCTCTTCCAGAGGACCTGCGTTCAGTTCCCAGCACCCACACAGCAGCTCAAATCCCCTGTAACTCCAGTTCCAGGTGATATGACACCTTCTTCTGGCCTCCATGGGCAACCGCACACATGTGGCATATATTCACATAGACACACAAACATAAATAAGAAAACTATTTTAAGAAGTCATCTCTAGCTATATTGGTGTGAATGAGAGAGATAAAATGGACACTGCCAGGAGTCATCCTAACAGCCTGGGAGGCCATGCCTGACCAGATGGACTAGGAACTACATGCCATGGTCCTGAGGATCTGCAGATAAGAGCAGGGCAGACAGGGAATACTTAACTCCTCCTCAGTGCCCCAGCCCCTGGTGAATGCTCAGTGGCATTGCTGAACAAGTGGACAGGAGCAGAATCCTAATCCAAAGAACCCAAAGGCTCAAAGAAGGTAAAGCAGGCTCAGACACATGGACCAGACAGCCCAACTGTCAGGGAAGACACAGCCACTGTACCAAACCTATGGTGCAGAGAAATGTGTAGGGAACCCATACTAAGTATTTAGGAATAAAGGGGGTACTGTGTCTAAGACTTCCTCTCATATGTTCCACATAATAACTATATGAGGTTTTTTGGAATAAAATAGGACCTAGAATGTTGCCAAGTAGCCGAACAGATTAGCATGGGGAAAGCTATGGGTTTGATTTACAAATACCACAGAGACAGGGAAAGACGTCTAAAATAAAAGGAGGAAATAGAAACAATGAACCAATTTAGGTAAAGGGTTTATTGTAATTTTGTTAAGGAAACATCAGAGGGTAGGGTAAGCTTTAAAATATCCTTACTTATGTTTGGATATCACCTCACTGTGCTAAGGCTGACCTCAAACTACTAATCCATCTGTCCCAATCTCCTAAATACTGGGGTGACAGACAGCTATCACCATGCCCAGCATTATTATTTGCCCTGTGCCATACTCAATGTGAGGCACTTTTAAGAACTATTTCTCACATTTATTTTTGAGTGCATGTGCACACATACTCATACACACACACCAGAGGACAACCTATGGGAGTCGGTTCTCTCCATCATATACATACCAGGTTTGGTTCCTTTGCCCACTGAGCCATGGCACCAGTCCATCGGTTTTCATATACCTAATCTATTACTGCAACAACTAAGGCTCAGAGAAACCCTGTGACTTGTCTCAGGCCACATAATTATCTATAAAATCAGTATTGAAATCTAGCACATTTTTACTTCCAAGGTCAGTTAGGCCGACTCAATGACTTTAAAAAAGAGCTGTACAACATGCATTTGGGTCTTGCCCCTCACCCCACATCCTCTGTGCTTCTTCTGGGAGGTGCTTACTAATATCTCAGAGAGAGAGGAGCTAAAGCAAGTGATGGCTGTGATTAGGGAACCCTGAGAATCACAGGTGTCAGACTAAGAGTCTCCATGTTTGCTCAAATCATATCCACTAAAGAATACTTGGATGATGGAGAAACTTGGGGAGCACTGACTGAGGAGTGGATATGGTATGTGGGGGTTCAGGAAACCATGTTTCAAATGGGCCTTAGGAGGGTGGCACCAGGTGTTGGTGGCACACGCCTTTAATCCCCAGCACTCGAGAGGCAGAGGCAGGCAGATCTCTGTGAGTTCGAGTCTAGCCTGGTCTACGGAGTGAGTTCGAGGACAGACCAAAGCTACAGAGAAACCCTGTCTCGAAAAACAAAAACAAACAAACAAAAAAACAAACAAGAAAAGGTGGCTCCAGCTCTCACCTTGTAGACATCAAAGTTGTCGATTATAGCATCAAAGCAGGTATAAAGGTCATTAAGAAGTGTCACCACCTAACAGAATGGGAAAGCAGAGGCTCTGAAATTCCAGTGAGGCTCCCAGGACCCGGTGGCACCCATCCTGCTCACAGCTCTCACCTGCATGGGGGTGCTCTCAGCTGACAGTGCTGTGAAGCCCACGATGTCGCTGAAGTAGATGGTAACACTGTCAAAGGCCTCTGCCTGGACAGTCTCTCCCCGTTTTAACTGCTCTGCCACAGAACTAGGAAGTAAGGGGGCACTGTCAGCGCAGCTCCGGGGAAGGGGTAATGAGGAAGACAGGGTGTGTGGCTGCAGCACAGCCGAGCTGTAGCATGAAAGCTGGCTTTGGTGGAAGAAAGGGAAAGTAGCTGAGAAGATGTCACCTAGTGCACAGTAGGGTGACAAGTGGTGGGGAGCTGCAAGGGGACCCACAGGGGACTAAGTGGTTCCCGTTGGAATTGTTCTGTGTATACTTGCTGAGACAAAGGTGAGGAAGAACAGTGCCCTAAGCAGGAGGGACGGGAAGGTAACAGTAGGCTGCACGGCTCATTTGAAGCCACAGTGGGAGCATTTAGCTGGGAGGGCTCACTGTGGCAGGAGTTAGCATTGTAGGGTTCCCAGGGTTGCAAAAGAATTCTCAGAAGGCAGATGAGGCAGGACCCAAGGAAATTTTGGAAAAGGGGGACAAAGGTCTTACTGGGGTAGAATTTGGTACAGCAGAGCCTCTGCTTTGCGTTTCTCCTCTAGATAGGCCTGTGTGCGCTCCTCCACCAGCTTTTCCAGGTTATTGGCGTATTGTTCCATTCGCAGCAACAGGTTGTCCAATATGCTCGTACCACCTTCCCTGCAGGAGGCCAGGATATGACACCTGCTCCAAGACCTTCAAGACTAACAGGACTTTCTGTCCAACCCACCCTCGGGGTTCACCAGCCTCAGCCACTAAGAATGATAAGGTTTCTGTCCCTGGAAGCCTCTGAGCCTCAATGCCCTCTCACTTGTTAAACCGGCGAATGAAGCCCTTGATCTGCCCAAAGTCTGGACGCTCTGCTGGGTCCTGGGCCCAACATCTCTCCATCAGCAAAACTAACTCTTCATTCAGTTGTGTCCGGTCAATGCTTGGCCGGAAATATGGCCTCTGGCCATTTCGAACCTTCTGGACAATCTCTGAGGGTGACAGAAAATTGGATGAAGCACAAGGTTTCCCTAGTGGAATAGGCTGTGACTAGCAACTGACTCACCTTTGGGACTGAGATCCAAGCCTTCCAGGTAGAAAGGACCACTGCGGAGTGCTATTTCCTGTAGGATGATGGCAAAGCTATAGACATCTGCCTTCTGCATGCCTGTGGTTGGCAAGGAGTTCCCACTAAGCAGTTCTGGGGCAGTCCACAGCTTCTCTGCAAAGAGTGAACGGGATGACTAGGTTGCTTAAATAGGGCATCCTGGGTTCTACCTGGGCTACTTACTGGTCTACCTCTCACAGCCTCCTTTGGGAGTTCCCCCATGTTATTGCTACTGGTCTATCTCTCACAGCCTCCCTTGGGGGAATCCCCATGTTACTGCTACTAGTCTACCTCTCATAATCTCCCTGAGAGGAAATGATCAAGGCCTGAAGAGCAATATAAAAAGCAGGTGATGGGGGAGGGGGAGAGAGGTGAGGGAGTGATGATGAAGGGAGCAGTCTCACTGGCATAGAGGGCATGGCTGTCGTCAGGTTCCGCAGTTGATCGGAAGCTAGCCAGACCATAATCTGTTATTTTGAGCACAAACCGACTATCCACCACACAATTGGAGGACTTGAGACTTCCATGAGATGCAATAATGCTGTTGTGGAGAAAGGCCATGCCCTGCAGGATACAGAGAAAGTATCTGGATCATATGTGGCTTAGGCCACCCCAGTCCATGAGATGGTCCAGCTAGCTGAATAAAGAGATTCAGACCACTAACCAAAAACCATTAGAAATTCAAGGATCTTGAGTTTAATAAATGAGTGAATGAATAAATAAATAAAAGCTTAGTTGAGATGATGCCCCTTGTAGAGCCTCTACTCAAAGAGGCAGGCAGAATGGGAGAGCCCTTCCAGTACAGTAACTAGCATCTAGGCATTCAGGCACAAGGGATGAGGGGAAATGCTTATGAATGAGGATAGGGAGAACCACCCATAATTTCCCTGGAAATGGCAGTCTTCTGAATAGTAAGGGGAACAGCCAAAACTAGTTTGGCACCTAAAGTGGCTTCACATACCTAGCAACTAATTAAGAAGACACAGCTTAAGACTCTGGCCTAGTCTCTAGATGCACCACAGAAAACCAGGCAATGGTGGAGTCTAGTGTGTAGCAGGTTGTGGTTGGGGCAGAATGTGACCTATTAGAGGAATGTCAGACCAGACAGTAGTGAAGAAGACAGTAAACCAGGGAAATTTGAAAAAGGAGACAGAAAAGGGAGATAACTGCCAAGCCATTGCAGAAGCATGGCTTCCTGAAGCAGAAATGTCAGGGCATTTGCCTCCAAGGAATCAAAAGGCAAATATTGGGAGGACAAGGCAGTGCTTCTCCAAACAGAAACTCCGGAAGCTCACCCTAGTCAGAGCAGACGAGTCAGAAAAAGGATAGAAGGTTCTGCATAGTAATGGGAATCCACGGTGTGAATGTTAAGCTCTAGCCTTGAAACACTCATGGTCTCTGAACTCTTCCTCTTTCTTCCTTTGAGTATCAAGAAACCTTTAGGGATGCCTAAGCAGGTGAATTTACTGCTGTGGGAACTGCAGAAGGAGTCCTGTTTTCCTATGTTTATCATCACTTCTGTTGAGAATTACATGTTTGTACTTCGCTCTCTCTCTCTCTCTCTCTCTCTCTCTCTCTCTCTCTCTCTCTCTCTCTCTTGTTTGTTTTTTGAGTCAGGGTTTCTCTGTGGCTTTGATGCTGTCCTGAAACTACCTCTGTAGACCAGGCTAGCCTCGAACTCACAGAGATCCGCCTGCCTCTGCCTCCTGAGTGCTGGGATTAAAGGTGTGCACCACCAATGCCCGGCTAATATTTTTCTCTCTCACTTCATGACAAGCTTCCTTATGCATAAATTAATTTTTAAAAACTGAGAATTTAGCAGAAAATCAGGGCCAGAGTCAGGCACAGTTAGCTGATCTCATTAGTGGACTTATTGGCTGTGAGATCTGCCATGTCTAAGCCATGCAATATTCACCCATATGCCCTTGAAGATAACTGACCATTGGAATAACAAAGGGTTAGTACACTTTTCCTTCCATCTCTTTTATATATATTTCAATCTCAGTCTCTAACCAAGTATGGTGGTACACACCTAGTGTTATTATTTGAGAGGTGGAGACAAGAGAGGAATTCAAAGCAATTTCTGGCTATATAGTAAGTTTGAGGCCAGTCTGGGCAACATGAAACCCTATCTCAAAAAGAAATCAAAGCCAGGAGTGTTGTCACATGCTATTAATCCCAGAACACAGGAGGCAGAGGCAGGCAGATCTCTGAGCTCATGGTCGGCCTGGTCTACAAATCAAGTTACAGGTTAGCCAGGATCACACAGTGACACCCAGTCTCCAAAAGAATCAGTTAAATTTATATGTTGAATAACAGACATGTCTTCAGCAGTTAAAGAATAGTCATGCCTAATATTGGTCAAAGCGTATAAGATAAGAGGAAATAAGTGTTTGGAGACCTCACTTGTCTTTTTGCTGCTCAAGAGATTTGGTTCTGTTTGTCTTGCTTTGAGACAGAGTCTTACTATGATGCTCAGGTTGCTGTCAAACTCCCAATCCTCCTGCCTCAGTGAGTGTTAGGATTACAGGTGTGCACCACCTGCACCCAACTAAGGGATGTCTTTTCGTTTGCTTCTTTTATTTTCTTTTGGGGGGGTGGATAGGATCTTATTCTGTAGTCCAAACTGGCCTGAAGCCCATTATGAAGCAGTGGTTGGGCTCAAAATTCTAGCATTCCTGCTGCCTCAGCCTCCCATAGGTTGGCAAGCCCAGCTATAGCTCCCACACCTTCGAGGTGAAAGAGACAGGAGAGAAACATGTAAGATTCATGAGACAGGAAGATAAGAACCCTCTCTGGGTATAGGACTGCTGTGGTAGATCAAAGCTCTCCCAGTTATAACTCAGAGCCCCTATCTATCCATCATCACTCAACATGGGAGAGCATGACTGAGGTCTAAGAGAGAGATTGTAGCAAAGACTGAACAATGGGGGCAGAAGGTTGGAGAAGACTCACCTTCACAAGATCATTAATGAGTGAATAGCGAAACATCCAGTCCAAATTGATGCTGTCATTTTCTAGAATGTCCTGGCAAGTGATGTGGAAGAGATCAGTATCTATCCTAAGTCTCACTGGCTTTAACTTGGAACAATGTGACTTTGGGTCTTTCCCTACCCCACCGCAATCTCCTACACCTGTCCCTCACTTGTAAGCTCCCACGAGGACAATACTCAGTGACGATGCAAATGTTGGGAGGGTCTATACAGGCTCCGATGAATCGAGTAAGATGGTTGAACTGAACATCTCTCATCTAGCAGAAAAAACAAGAGAATTGACAGCACTAAGATTTAGATAAACACACGACTGTGAGAAATGACCTTCCTCCTACTTATGCCTACAACTGGGAGCCAGTAATAAATAACCCCTTACCCTCTTAGCCAGTTGACCATCCCATGGTCTCTTCGTTCCCTCTTCCCTGTCTACCCTCACCTTCCACCCAAGTACGTACGTGTTTGAGTTCAAACAGAACTTGCCGGGTCAGCTCAATGCGTTTCTTATTCACATGTTTGATGGCAACAACATTTCCCTAAGGTGGGGGGTGGAAAAAGAAATTGAGCATCAGGAGTGTCTGAGGAAACACTGGGAACTGAGAGCATCCAAGAGAGGGTATAGCTGGGTATGGGGGGGACTATGAGGGGCAAGAGGTTCAGGGGCAGAGGTGGCAGATGGGCATGAGGCACAATGAAATGGTTGGGAACCAGAACAAGCAGACGACTGTTCACCTTGAAGTGACCGGTGTTGGCAAAGATCTGGTATTTCCCATGGGCTGTCATGAGCGAGCCGTAACTGGATCCCCGCTGGGGCCAAGGGCAACATGGAGGCGGAAGGATGAAAGGAACATTAGATGGTGGTGGTAGTGCAAGGGGCTATCATTACAAGCCAATGTGCTGGGAAAGCTCCAGGGTAAGAAGGAACAGGGAACAGGAACTCAGAGGAAAGTGGGGAGCCAAGGACTCACCAGCGACAGTGTTAGGCGGCTGCCTGCACCTTTATGATAACGATCTGAGTTGCCAAACTGCAGTTCTTCCCAGCGAATGCGCCACAGCATACTAGCCAGTTCCTTCTCCAGCATCAGTTTTCTGTAAGGACTGCACAACTCAGTTGACTGCCAAGCCCTGTCCTGCCACCCACTAAGCTGCAAGGGAGCTACAACTGTTATGGCAGAGACAGAACTAGGACATAAGGAAATGAGCGCCACGTTCTAACCCATGCCTATATGCACTCAGGGTTAGAGGCAAAGTGGTTTGGTTCGGTTTGGTTTTGAGAAAAGGTCCAGGTTGACCTCAAACGCATGATGATCTTCCAGCTTCAGCCTTCCAAGTGCTGGGCTTATATATACCACCACACACAGCGGTAGATCTCTCTCTCCCTTTCTCCCCACCCCTTTTGTCCCTTACCTCCTCTCTCTTCAGGAGAGAGGTTTCCTTCTTCCAGGCTAGAAGTCAAACCTAAGGCCTTGAACCTGTTAGGCAAGAGTGCTACCATTGAGCAGCTCCACCTCCAACCTACAGCTAAATCCGGGCATGCCGTCTTCCACGATGTGAGGACACAGTGAAACGCTACTTTCCACAAATCAGAAAGTGCACCCTCATCAGACATAGAATTTGTTGGTGACTTGATCCTGGGTTTCGCAAATACCCAGAACTAGGAGTTTGATGTTGTTGTTGCATATTAGCGGGAATGGGGTGGGGAAGGGAGCCAGTGGCACCCAGTGCATAGAAATTCACTTTTGATCCTAACTCTACTCGAAGTCTGTACTCAAGGTCTGGAGAGATGGCTAAGTCCTTAGGGGTGCCTGCTGCTCTTCCAAAAGACCCAAGTTCAACTCCAGGCATCTATCCCAGGTAGTTCATAATCACCTGCAACTCACAGGGTTCTGATTGCCTCTCTGACCTCTACAGACACCTATATATTCACATAGACATAGAGGAGATATATAAATAAAAATAATTTTTAAAAATCAGTATTCATAGTTGGGCATGGTGGAGGATGTTTAATCCCAGCACTTGAAAAACAAAGGTGGGCAAATCTCTGAGAGTTTCCGGGCCAGCCTGGTCTACATATGATTTCTAGACCAGCCAGGGATCTACAATGAGACCTTATCTCAAAAAACAAAAAACAAAACAAAACAAAAAAATCAGTATCCAAACATAGAACTATGACACCTATCTATAATCCCAGCACAAGGAGGCCAAGGGAGTAGGATCTTGAGTTCAAGGTCAGCCTGGGCTACATAACAAGGCTTTGTCTCAAAACAAATAAAAACAAACAAAACAATCATTATTCTACTCAGGTTACAGATAAAAGCAAAATAAGCCTCTAGGATGAAGGGCACCCAAATTAAAAGGCTAGAGAGAAAGGTGCCAGTCCAAGAGACCCACACCAGGTCAGGAGATTTGCCACCCTCATCCCACAGAACCCTGGCCTCAGCCAGAGGCCACGTGACAAGAAAGAGGTAAGGAGCAGGAAAGCCTAGAACTCACCGGAAAATTAAGAAACTGGAAACACCAAACATGATGAAGGTGATACCTGTGCCCAGGGCCACAATCGCCAGAGTGGAAAGTGGAGCTGGAGGAGGAAGGAGAGAGACCCTGAGAAAGCCTGGAGAGGGCTGAGGGGGAGGGGACACAGGTGTGATGGGGGCACAGCGTTCTTGAGGGGCAGAAGTAAGGAGAGAGAGCTGCAGAGATAAAATAGAGCTAGGAGTGGGTGTCAGTGGGGGCAGAGCACAGGGGTTGGGTAAAAGGGGGGGACTGCTCCCAGTCCCTGCACACACCCACTTTTATCACAGGAAGGGTCGTCCAAGTCAAAGGCACAGGGGGGGTTGTCCAAGGGTGGGGCCCCCTTCACCCAGGGAATAGGCCGGCCTGTCCACCAGATCTGCTTCTCGGCTCCTGAGTAGTGGGCTGCGGGCTGTGAGGAAGCAGAGCACTGGGCCCACAGGCCTGCCCCCACCTCCTCCCTCAGACTCCCTCCAGGACACCGGTCCAGCAGGGCTGTCAGCTCCTGCCCCAGAACCACTGGTTCTGTCCCCACGGGATTTTTGGTCCACTTTCTCTTCCCTGTCCTCTCCCCCGTCACCTGGAAGTCCCCAGAATCCAAGTCTCCCATGGCCCACAGGACAAAATCAGTCTCTCGGTCATTGTTCTTGTCCATGACAACCAGTCCAGTTACACCTAAGATTTAAAAAGTGTCGCTCACCTTGAGACCTTCCTCTGGCCCACCTCCTCCTGCCGACCCAGTCTCTGGGTCTGAGACCCTCCCCACCGTGGTTCTTTATGTATGCCCACTCTGCTCGTCCCTGGCCCCCGCTGGCTCTCCCTGTGGTCCCTGGGGTGCCTCCTCTTTTGTCCATCCCACTCCTGAACCTGGTGTCAGCCCGCAGCTCCAGGTGCCCCTCTTCATTACCGTGGTATCTTCGTCCCTGCATCTTCTCTACAATTCGAAGCCCATCTTCCCGAGTGCCTCCTTCCTGTATTGTCTCATTCAGGACTTGGGCATATAGCAGGATTCCATCATAGAAGCAGCCAGCGATGAGGTTCATCTGGGGGCAGCAACTTCAGCAGCACTCTCCAAATGTCCTGTGTGGCCCCTTTCCCAGTTCTCCTTCCCACCCCTGCAGTGTCCTGCCTCTCCACAGTCCCAGCTTACTTCTCTCACCCCTACAGTGCCAGCTCTATCCACCTGGTCCCAGGGGCAAAGGCATAATACCCTGGATGGAAGGGACAGCCCAAAGTGGGGCTTGCTCCATGATCCATGTTGAAGGAAGGAGGCCCCTCCCTGCTCATAGCCTGTTCTGACTCTCAGAGATCTACTCACCAGGGATGGGGCCAGCTCCACACCGAAGTCTTCCCGGGCTCTGATCAACAGGCGATTCTGGAATTCCTGATACTCAGGATTTGGGGGTTCTCGGTATGTGATCACCAACACAGTCTTCATTATGGTACATGGGGAAGAGTGAACAAGATTCAAATTGAAGATGTGAGAAAAACTGTTATAGAAAAAGTTGGTAAAAACACACAGGGTATAAAACTTGCACAGGAGAGTCTGGAGGCTGAAATGCAGTAAACTCTGTGGAAAGTGTGGGGATTGGAAGGTAGTGGCACTCCTGTGTGAGAGGCTGCAAACTCAGCCCCTTACCCTCTTTGCCTCCCTTCTGTCATCAGGCCTCCTGCCAGGCTCATGGGAACCACACTCATGGGAACTCCTCTGTCCCTACTTTCTGGGTACCCCTTTGATGCCAGCACTCAAGAAGCAGAGGTAGGCAGATCTCTGTGAGTGCTAGGCCAAGCAGAGCTACAGTTCCTCCCATCTGTGTTAAATGTTGATTATCCATTAAAAGTTGACTTTTTCATAGTGTGTCACTGGCACACGATAACTTCTCTCAGTGAATTAGATTTCAAGCCCTGTGAGAAACACTTTGAGACAGTAATTCTATCCGTGAAAACCATGGATTGAATTTACTGTGCATATAGGAAACACCTACCATAAACAACATGCTCACTAAGAAGCAGATGTCTGTCATGTAAGTCGCATGCCCACACACATTGCACAGATAAAGCAAATGATGCATTTGGTCTCAGCCATGCACGCATTTTACTAACATGAATCAACACATCTCTGTCCCTCGACAAACGGCCTGCCTAGCTCCTCTGAGTCTCGATACCCCTTTTCTCCACCTGAAAGACTGTTCATCCTTGGACCACGCGACTAAATGAGACTGCTCAGACAGGAAATTGGGCTTACAACTTCAGAGAAAGATGCCGGTTCAATACATTTTGTAAAATATAACCATGTGAAGTGATAGGTTAAAATCTAGCTGTTTCAAGCCAGGTATGGTGGCTCTTGTCTGTATTCCTAACCCCCAAGAGGCTGAGACAGAAAGAAAGCTGTAAGATCAAGGCCAGCCTTGTCTACATAGTGAATTCCACGCCAATCAGGGTGACATAGCAAGACCCCATTTCATAAAACAACAACAAAATCAGAACAAAAGTCTGGCCATTTCTACCAGTTTTGTTTATTCTCATCACAGAAAGTGCTTGTGGACCACACAGACATACTGGATATATCACAAATGATCTGCATGTATCAATTTGTTCCAGATAGGAAACAACCCAGTTTCTAATGTGCATTTGTTAGATATTAGACTAGAGTTTTCTTACTGGGGAGTTTATATGCTTGGTTGTACTCTTAACAGTCACTCTCAGGCAAGAGAAGGAGAAGGAAAGGATGAGGGAGAAAGAGGAGAAGGGAGCTAGAGGGAAGGAGAAGACAGGAAGTGCTCCTCAGGGTCAGGCAAAGGGTTCATTCACTGACACCTGCCAAGAAGAGAGAGGAATGGTCCTGTTGACAAGTGACAGTCAGGAAAAGAGTTGGAAAAGATCAGAATAACCGAGGTATACTTCAAAAAGGCTGACAAAATGTTTAATAACACTTCCTGGACACTGTGCCTCCCAGCTTGGAGATTCACCCCTAAGCTGGCAGTAATCAAATTTTTTGCCATGGTGGTGACACACCCCATAATTCCAGCACTCTGGAGGCAAGGCAGAAGGCTGGAAAGTTCAGGGTCAGTTTGGGTTACACAGAAGTCCCTATCTTAAATAAAGAATAATAAGTGTGTGTGTGTGTGTGTGTGTGTGTGTGTGCAGCCTCAAGGTATTAAATACCCCTGCAGCTGGAGTGACAGAGTTGTGGGCCATGTGATGTGAAGTTCAGCTGGGAGCTGAACTTGGGTCCTCTGGGAGAACAGTGGATGCTCTTAAGTGCTGAGGCATCTCTCCAGCCCTAGTTTTGTTGTCTTATCTTTGTTTTGTTGTTGTCCTCAAACTCCAGATCCTCCTGCTTCAGGTCCAGAGTGCTAGGATTACAAGCCTGCCACCAGTCTCCTCTTCTCTTAAAACTTATTGAGGACCCCGAAGAAATTTTGTATCTCCATAGTTACCAAATGAGAAGTTAAAATTAAAACTGAGCCTGATAAATTATGAAAACACAAGAATGCACAAGCGTGTTTTCCATGGCTGTCAGAGAGGTATAGAAATCCCACCGTGAAATCATAGGAGAACAGTAACAACGGTCAATAACATCTTGACATTATTTTTAAATAATTTTCACTTCACAGTCCCCCTAAAAGGATTTCTGGGGGCCCCAGGATCCCAAGGCCACACTTAGAAAATGGCTATTCAAGAATGTTTTGCTGTGGTTACTAACTAGCTACTAAAAAAAAAAGAAAACAAACCCCAAACAAAAACAACTCCAAACACTTTCTGTACTTACTCAGGGACTAAAAAGAAGGCAAAGGTAGCTAATTGAGTCCCACTAATTCATAGTGGCCCCCAAGTGGAAAACTAAACAAGCAACACTGCCAAAAATAAGGAGTTCAATGGGGGGCGAGCCAAGAGTGCACCACCCACCTTGAGTCCTGCTCTGGGCACAGCAGAAAGTGATGCCAGCCATGGGCTGAAGAAACCATGAATAGTCTCGGGAAAGGGGAACTGCCTTCCATAGCCTTGGCTTTAGGGCTTTCTTCCATTCTAGTTGTTGTTTTATTGCTGTTTGTTGTGAGAGATCTCACCAGGTCGCCCAGGCTGGCCTCAAAAGCTCAGTGACCTCCCTGCCTTAGTCTCTCAAGTGCTGAGATTACAGACAAGAGCAGCGGCCACACACAGTCCCTTTCCTCCACTCCTGGGGCAAATGTTTCTCATTGTGGGCATGCGTGGGTTAGGATTTCAAACCCTGTATTCTCAGTTGCTCAGTGCAAACCTACATCCTCCCAGTCTGACTGCTTGCTTATTAAGTTCTACTCTATTAATTTTTCTTACCTGCCTCGGTTAATTATCTTGGTTTATGGCGCCTGGAAGGTCTCTCTACAATAATTCCTCAGCCTATCTCCCCTCTCCCCTACATACAGATTAATTTGACTCAAGCCCTGCTCTGGAACATCGATGACTGATGGGAAAGAAGGAGCCTATCAATACACGTGAGTTAAGCTCTTTCCCTCCCCTCAGTGAGGGATACCCAGACTGCGCTGGCACCCCTGCCTTAGATGTTCCAGCTACTGACAAAGGCTCTGGACGTCTACAGACTAGGGCTCTTGCCTCATCTACCCTCTTTTCAGGGTTGGTCTGATCTGAGACCCAGGTGGCCCAGCATCTCTGAAGGAAAGGCTCACTGTTCTTTGTTTTTCCAGAGCTGACCACCGACCTCCAAGCTGCCCTCCCTTCTGTCGGTTCTGGCAATAAACAAGAGAAGCTTTTCCTGAAAATGCCTCACTCCCACCCACCCCAAACCTTGGTCTCCCCTCAGTTTATCCTTTCCTGCCTGTTTCCTTTATCTTAAGTTGTAACAAAAACCTTCCTTTTTTTCCCCCCCTGTCTGAATGAGGCCTACAGTGAAGGAAGGAACCAAGAATTAATTAATTGATATAGCTGTTAGCTAACTAGACCTTTCCTCCCCTACTCTAAGTTCTGGGGTCTCTTGGTGCTGGTAATTCTCATACAAGAAAGAGGTTTTTCTTTTGCACAAAGACTACAAACCAAGAATGAGGATGCAGTGCAGTGGTAGAGCTTGTCTAGCATACATAAGGCTCTAGTTAAACACTAGAGCCCAGCCAGGCAGTGGTGGTGCACACCTTTAATCCCAGCGCTCCGGAGGCAGAAGCAGGCAGATCTCTGTGAGTTGGAGGCCAGCCTGGTCTACAAAAGCTAGTTCCAGGACAGCTTCCAAAACCACAGAGAAACCCCATCTCCTAAAACCAAAAACAAACAAACAAAAACACTAGAACTCAAAGGAAAAAACAAAACAAAAAATTCCTACCCAGAGGACTATAGAGTCCCAGGATCCAGGAAAGGTGTAAACCAGCCTTTCCAGGTTCAGTCCCTTTTCTTCTCAGGCCATGCAACTGTTTTTCTTCTTCTGGTAACCCTTATCAACAATGAATAAGCTTGTTTCTTGTCTGTCTCGCCTACTAACTATAAACTAAAGACAGAGTGTGTCTAATATGTTCTGCATTGCATACCAATACTGAGTTAGGTGACATTCAGGAAATACTAACAATGAATTGGTCTCTAAGGGACTCGAACATGAACTAAATAATGTGCTCTGTAGTGGGCAAAGTAAGAGACTCAGCTCAAGCTGGGGTTTAGAAATTGTTCCTTAAAAGACAAAATACTGCTCTGAGACTTACTCACCCATGTCTATATAATGAAATCATATAGACACAGGTGAGATGGTTGTTTTCGGAAAAAGTTACAACATAAAGAAGAGCTGTCCTATCACTGCCCATGTTCAAGTATGACAGTCACAGACTCATAGGCAAGCACGCAAACAGATATGCCATTCACAGTGAGACTCGCTCACCAGTCACAACCAAATATATAATCACAGCCGCATAAAACTTACTCACTGGAGAAGAATGGCCACCCAGGCCTAGCCCTTGTACACTCTACTTAGAACCAAAGAGTCTCAGAGTGGAAAGGATCTTAAGGTCATTCCCTAAGCCACCTCAAATACTCTTTGAGGGCTATGGATAAATAAATAGGAAACACTTATATACACAAATCAGTAAGAACTGGTGAGGAAACCAGACGGAGACTCGTGGGCATGATCTCAGGGGGGAGGTCCAGAGTGAGGGAAGAGGGAAAAGGAGGGGAGCGCACAGAGGAGGAGGATGCTGGCTGGCAAGGGGAGGGCCTTAAAGGTCATGGTTAGGAGCTGAGGTTTCGCTCTGTAGGGAGCAGGTTGTTGAAAGTTTGGGGCAGAGGTGGAAAATGCTCAGTAACACCGACTTTCTCTGCGAGTTCTTTTATAAATCAGTTTCTTTCCATTCTTCCTAGCACAGCCCTTCTCCTTCAAGCCATATCGCCTCATTCCTTGACAACCTACAGTCCATCTCCTCTGCTGACACAACCTGGATTAAGTTACACTTTACTGTCATACAAAAACTCAAATCCAGCTGGGTGGTGGTGGCGCATACCTTTTATCCCAGCATTCAGGAGGCAGAAGCAGGCAGATCTCTGTGAGTTCGAGGCCAGCCTGGTCTACAGAGCAGGCTCCTGGACAGGCTCAAAGCTACAGAAAAATCTAAATACGAAAAAAACTAACTAAATAAATAAATAAATAAAAACTCAGATTCTAGTCCTTAACAGTCAACATCCTTTTAATCCATGTGTTGGTCACTTTAGTCCCTAGGTGTTGCTTTAAGGGGACACTTTTTAAAGCCCTTGCCTAAGATCCCAGTGGGAAGGCTGGGGGAGGGGAACTACCAGTTCAAGGCATGACTGGTACCCTGTCTTAGAAACATTTCTTTTAGATGAACCCTCCTTTCTTACTAGACCAAACACGTATTATCTTTCTTTCCTTTGCATGGGCTTTGGATCCCTGTCCCGCCACTCTGTGAACATAGCATCTGCCATGAAAATTACAACAGTCTAAATTCCTTTATAAGACCCTTTCCTCATCCCATCCCAGATCCAGCCTTCATCCCTTAGCCACTGATCTCGAGATCTGCTTCACGCACAGATTTATCTCCTTTTGTCACTTACTGCGTTATAATTTCATCTTGCCTCTCCCATAAGGATGGCAGCCCTTTCTGGGGCAAGACTCAGACCTCTTTCTTCCTGCATTTTAGCTCACTGCTGGCACTCAGGAAAGCACCCTAAGATCTGGCAGGGGCCAGGCTGCCCTGACAAGCACACTAAGTAACAGTCACAAAGGAAGGAAGAGTGACACTAGGCATCGAAACTTTCTGATCACTTCCCTTCCATAGCCCACAAGTCCTGCCCTGTTCCTGGGGCTTCTGTGGTCTTGTGAGAAACAGACCTTCCAACCAGTGCCTCTCCCCATCTCTAGTTTGGGTTCCAAAGATACCTGAAAGGCCTCTCTGAGGGCCTGGGCCTGTTCCTGGGTTCGATTGTCCTGCCATGGCCGGCCTGTTGCACGTGTGGGGCCTGCTCGGAGACTCTCCCCAAAGACATCAAGGTAAAAGAAGACATAGTCCCCATTGGTCAGGTTCTCCCTCTGGGCCTGAAGCAGGATCTCGTGCAGCATCTCCAGAGGGCCGCAGATATACACAACTGGGAGTGCACAGGACAGAAGGGGCACCCTGAGACAGTGCCCAGGTCCCCCACCAACCCCCTCCCTCCCTGTATCATCCCATTACAAGAGAGTGCTCTATCGACCACCCCACAGATGTTCCCATCCTCCCCTTGGAGCTCATGTCATAAAGTGCCCTTGGGCCACATGGACCATCTGGCAAAAGTCAGAGCCCGACTCCAGACCCTAGAGAAAGGGGTGACTCCTTCCCCCAGAGCTGTGTTTGCTCTGTCTCACAGCTCCTGCTGCTCCTCTCCTGCCTGGCTCTGGCTAGGCTCACAGGCATCTGTGCTCACAATTTTTGTGTGAGCTTTATCAGCTTTCCCAACCAAGTGTACCCAAACCCACAGAGTCATCTCTATGCTACAAGAAGACCTTGGTGCACCAGTCTAAGGAGCCTCTGCTCACAGACAGGTGCACATTTCTGAGTAGATATCACTCATATCCGCTACTCAAAGCACCCACACTGCTTCCCCAAACTCTTCACTGCCTGAGCCCCAGTCTCAGCCTTGCCGATCTGTGCCTGTGATTCTAAGACTCTGTCCTAGCTCAGGTCCTCTCCCTGGAGCTCTGTTTTCATAGGCTCCTCCATCCCAACCATTGCATGTGACTTTCCCAAGCCTCTCTCTCTACTTGTCTGTGCTATGTTCCAGGGACACAGTGGCCCTCCTCCCCTGTTCCTAGAACAGCCCCGGGGCCACACTTACTGCGCCCGTTGGCTCTGATGAAGTGGGTGGCTTGCTCAGGGCCACCTGGCTCTCGGGCATACACCTGGTGCTGCACACTGAGGTTGCTTCCCTGCAGGGCCTCAAAGACACCCTCGATGGTGAAGTAGTGGGGCCGGTCATCTGTGCGAGCATCCAGATACAGCAAGGCAGCCCGAGCAGTCCAGTTGAAGTGCCCGTGCAATGTCACTACAAACTCACCCAGCTTGGGAGCAGAGGGGCCAGTGCGAACCAGGGTACGATAATGCTCATTCTTAGCTGCAAAGCCAGAGGCCACTGCACCCGCAGTCAGGAGGGGAAGGTGCCAGTGTGAGGCAAAGCGAGCCACAGAGGCAGCAGGGTACACACAACCGGGGCCCAACAGAAGGTCGGGGTCATGGTACAGCTTGAGGTCCACAGCGCGCAGTGGTGCCAGGTACTCAGAGCAGGCGCCATCTAGTTCGGAGCTGACAAACCGCAGGTCCACGGGCAGTGCCCGGCCCAGTGCCTCCACAGCCAGTGCCACAGCAGGACCCACCCGTGGCCAGGCCCAGGCATAGCTCAGGTTGTGTTCTGGCAGCACGACCGCCAGCGTCAGGTTCCGCGCCCCCGGAGGACGCACCCCACCTGCCAGGGCTGCCACCACCAACAGCAGTGATGGCAGTGCCATGGGGATAGCGCCGCTGACCCACGGCCCCCCGAACCAGGGGCCGCTCTGGCCTACTGGGCAGGCACAAGCACCACCCAGCCTGGAGCCTGGGGAAGAGGGCCAAGAAGAGAAGTGGGGGCAAGCTTAGTCGACCCGGATACAGAAAGTGCTGGGGACCCCGCAAGAAGGGGATGGGGGGAAGCCTGGGCCGGGAAGGAGTGGGCTACCAGCCTACAGCAGGGACCATGGACTAAGGACAGGGTGGCAGAAGGAGGGAGGCACCGAGGAGGGGGCCTGCGACCGGGATGAGGACAGTGAGGGGTGAAGTGGCCTGACAAGCCCAAGCCGAGCAGGGGGGGATCTAAGCCTGGGATGGGGTGGGGACCTGGGGGAGGCTGGTACAAAGAAACGGCCTGGGGGCACCTCACAGCTGACCGGGCCGGGAGGGCAAAGAGCTGCGAGAAGCCGGAGCCCCGGGCTGAGGTGGGAGGGCGCCCGCCGCGGAAGGATTGGGACATGGGCAGGCAGGGAGCGAAGCGAGGCCTGGGCCGGAGGGGAGGGAAAGGCAGGGCTGACTCTCCCAGGGACGGCTTCTCCCGAAGCTCCTGCCTGGACTAACGGGCCCGGGCGCTGGTCCCATCCGGAGCTGCGGCGGCCCCGCCCGTGTCCCCAGCTCCTCTCGGCTCCGCTTCTCCCGGCCCGGCGGCCCGCGCTGCCCGGCGCTGCCTCCCGCCCCCCGCCTGGGCCCCCGCGCGCGCCGCTCGTCCAGGTCAGGTCGCCTCGGCCCGGCGCGTCTCCGCTCGCTGCGCCCGCGGCGGCGGCCGAGTGTGACTTCCCCGGCGGGGCCGCCCGACCCCGCCCCTCCCCCTCCCCGCCCGCCCCGCCCCCCGCCCGGCCCCACCCTCCGGCTGCTGCTGCCTCCCCCACCCCACCCCTGCCCGGCGCCCAGGGACCTCCCAGGCCCCAAGCCACCCGGTGAGGGCCCCGAGGGCTTCGCACCCGGGCCTCTCGGCCACCGAGGTTCCCGTGAGTCCCCACACCGTAAGGGCCGCCTTCTGCTTCGCCCAAGTCCCTTGTCCACAGGGCTGCTTCCATCTCACTCATGCCCGGGACCCCTGGGCCTGTCTTCTCCCCGCCCCCGGATGGGCACCCCGCTTTTCTCGGGGTCCATTTGCTCAACCAAATTTCCCCAGACGCTCCAGTCTCCAGGAAGCTGTCAGGAATTCCCAAGCACTGGGTATCCATTTATCTATTTCTAGGTAGGGAAAACTCCAGCAAACTCCTAAATGCTGGGGGCCTCTTCCTGAAAAACAGGCCCTCGTGGTACCAAAGGACTACAGTCTTCTCGAGTGTTCTTGAAGTTCACGAGTCTTCCTCTTCCCGAGGGCTCAACTCCCCATTCTGTTTCTGTCTCCACGGGCGTACTTTTTTTTTTTTTTTTTTTTATGCCTATTGGATTCACCAGCCATCTGTTCCAGGGCTTTGTCCTTTTGTGTCCCTGTGCCACACTTGACGGAAGCATATAGATTGACTAAGCCCCCAACAGACCCCAGCAATGAAGGCCCATTGTACTCTACCTTGCTTTCCACCCCATTCCTGAGATTCCTGACTGGAAAGTTCATCCAGGTACCCCACATCTGGAGTGCTGACCCCATGTGGAGGAACAGCTTGTGAGGGATGACATCATTGCTGAGGGGACTGCTATGGGACCTTGGGGAGTTCTCAAATTGTCATAAAGGACATGCACATAAACACATTCTCCTCCGTGCTGACAGCCAGTTTCTCTCCCCCTTGAAGCCTGTTCTCCAGAATTCACAGTGCCAAGAAGCTAGAAGCTCCCCAGCAGAGAGGGAGTGACTGAAGGCTGAGGACCGACACTCTTTCTCTGAGATGAAGGCGACACCTAGTGGCTTGGCTGGAAATTTAAGGAGAAGGTCATTTTATTCAAAGGTATGCGCTCTGATTGCTTTAGGCACCAGCACGAAAGAAGTTAATCGTTTCAACTTTTGCCTCTGGGGGAGCACACAACTGAAAAAAACCCTGGTCCATAGAGTGAACAGAGGCAATAGGCAAGCCCCAGTGACAAGTTCCCCTGCCTGAAGGTCAATACAAATAGAAGCCTATGGGCAGCCCCTTCTTTAACACCAAGGGAAGAGAACTCTTGTTCCAGGCTGCCAACGCTGCTGGTGAAAAGAAATTACCTTCTGTCTGGGCAAGAAAAAGAACCGCAGTCGCAAGGGTGAAGTGACAATATGAGAAAGACAGGACTCTTAGGCCTGTCACCCTGGGACTGGGAGGACTGAGACAGAACAATCACAAATCTGGGTAGCTGCATAGTGAGTTTGGAGATAGCCTGAGCTAAATAGTAAGAATGTGTCTCCAAGAAAATGGCTCTTAACTCTCTATTTATTTAGAAACAAGGTCTCAATGCATAACTCAGGCTGCCCTCCAACTCATGAGGCTCTTGCTGCCTCAATCTCCTAAATGCTGGAGTGACGTGTGTGTACCCATAATACCAACATACTCCAGACCAACTATTGTTCTCATGAGAGAAGGTTTAAAAATGACACAACTTTGACGACTCACAGAACACCAGAGGTAGAATGGTTCCAATTTTCTTATTTAGAAATAATCAAAAACAGTCTCCAAGAGACATGTCTCACAGAAACCCTCCCCTCCCCTCTAATCCCAAAAGACTATTCCGTAGTGGAACAGAAACTAGAACCCTGGTTCCCTGCTACCTAAGGTGAAGCTCTTTGCTGTGTCATGGCCACCAAGTCCCAGACAGTCTTTCAGTGATGACATCTGCAAATCCCAGTGAAGGACAGCCATCAGTCACCCAGAAAATACCAGCATAGTTGTGTTGTTTTTCTCAATACTTTGGATGAGACATTATCTTAAGGGTTAAACATTCAAGCATGGCCAAGTCCCTCTATCTTTCTTCCATTTGGCTAGGTATACTAACGAGACAGTTAAAGGGGCCAGACACAAAAGTTAAATGATTTAATGGGATTTTAATTTTATTCATTTTATTGTATACACATTGTGGTGTGTTTTCACAGGTGTGTGCAAACAAAAGCAAAAAAGCAAACAAACAAACAAACAAACAAAACAGAGGTCCACACCAGCTGTCCTCTCCACCTTAGTTTTTGAGACAGAATCTCTCACTGAATATGATACTCACGAATTTGTCCAGACTCGGTGCCTAGCAATCGAAGCATTCCTCCTTGTCCCACCTCCTCAGAGCTAGCATTACAGGCACACACTGCCACACACACAGTTTACCTGGGTGCTGGGACCCACACTCAGGTCCTTGGGTTTGCACAGCAAGTTCTTTTAACAGAGCCGTCTCTCAGCCCTGGTTTAATGAGGTTTTTAAGACCCAGTGGAAGGTTTCTTGTTCTTTAATTTTGAAAGGAAGGTCAAAAGTATCACAAATGAGAATTTGGTTGTCTGTGTATTCCAATTACCCAAGCTTCTGCTGTTCCTATTGCAGACAGCAAGATCTGGGCCATGTTTAGTGACCCTGCTGCAATGCATGGAAAGCCCAGGAAACCCCAGAGTCTGCTGACCTAAGTGCTCCCCCTCTGATGCTGTCATGGTTCTCCACTGTTCCACGGATAGTACGTCCTAACATTAATCTGGATAGTGCTACAAGCTGTTATGGGTTCCAAGAAGTCATGTTCCCTAGCAAAAAAGAAACTCCAACTCCAGCTGCACTCAGTCAAAGAAGTCTCAGGTCCCTTGAAGAGATTTGCACTCACACTGATTTCCACTGTAGGTCCCAAAGCTCCACTGGGAGGGTTAACCTGCACTGTCAACTTGAGTAGATTTAGAATCACCTAGGAAATGTGTGTGAGGGCTTTCCAAAGAGGAAGAGAGGCCCGACCTGGATGGATAACACCATCCCATAAGTGGAACCCTGGACTGAATAAAAGAAACAAGCAAACTGACCAGCTGCCTGTGCACCTGTTGCCTAATGGATGGTGCACTCAAATTCTTGAGTCCAAATTAAATCCATACTTTCTTAAAGGGGTTTTATTGTTGTTTGTTGAGACAGGGTCTCTCTACGAAGCTTTGACTCTCCTGGCACTTTCTGTGTAGACCAGGCTGTCCTGGAACTGGAAGAGATCCACCAGTCTCTGCCTCCCAAGAGATTAAAGACATGTGCCACCATTGTTCAGCTACATTTACCTTCTTCTTTGTCTTCTCCTTCTTCTTCTCCTCCTTCTCCTCCTTCTCCTCCTTCTCCTCCTCCTTCTCCTCCTTCTCCTCCTCCTTCTCCTCCTTCTCCTCCTCCTCCTCCTTCTTCTTCTTCAATGTGCATTGGTGGGTTTTTGATTTTCTTTTGCCATGGGTGTCAGGTCCCCTGGAACTGGGGTTACAGACAGTTGTGAGCTGCCATGTGGGTGCTGGGAAGAGCAGTCAGTACTGTTCAGCACCGAGCCATCTCTCCAGTACCATGCATTTATATTCTTAATGACTCGAATTCCAGGTGACCTGTGTCTCTCCTCACAAGCATCCCTGTGAGCATCCAGGAAGGTCCCTGTGGCCTCCATTGCTGCCCCACACTTGACTTACGTGATGCTCACCCTTGAGGAACAGCTGATAGCAGAGAGTCTCACACAAAATAGTCTCTGTTCTACACCATTTAAAATCCCACTTTCCTCACAAAAGTTCTCCCTGAGAAGAAGCAGTAAGTGCCAAAAGGAGGGGCGTTTCTTCACATTGAACCCTGCTAAGTTTACAAACAGCACACAGAGAAAGAAGCAAAGGCAGCAGTAGTTACCACGAACAGAAATGTATTCCTTGCTGCTTTAACCTTCTGTTCTACTTAGAATTTTCTAGAGAAGCCAGAGACTCAGCATAGGAAGAGGAATTGAACAAAACTACTCTCCTGCCTGTGCGGCAGCATTTCATGATAAAACAAAAGTAGCTAAGGGTGACAATGAAGGACTGACTGGTGACAGAGCAAAAGCAGCAAGGCCAGTTAAGAGATTCCAAGAAGGAATGTCTAAGAGCCTGATGTAGGATGGTGGCCTTCAGGAATACACAGAAGCAGAGGGGCCGTTCAAGCGTCAGGCCAACCTGGTCTACGCAGTGAGTCCCAGAGCAGCTAAGACAACATAGAAAACCCTGTCACAAACAAACAAAAGCAAAACTGATGTAGACGGTGAGATAGGAATAGCCAGAAACAAACCTGAAGAAAGAAACAACAGGCTTGTCAGCAGATTACATTTGTGAGATGAAAAGAAAGGAGGCAAAGATTGCTATAGGCAGGAGTTCCAAAGTACAGGCCCTCACTCACAGGGTGAGCAGGAAGTGCGGATGGAGGGGTCAGGGGATTGCACTCCAAGAAGCTATGCTCCGTCTGAGTGTCTGAGTGCCCACCACCATTTCTGACAGGGTCTTCAGTTTTGACTCCCTGAAGTTTAGCCTCCACAGTGTGCCCAGATGCCAAAGCAATCTTTGAAGCAAAAAACTAATTATGCCACTTCAGTACTTTAAATCCTTCCATGTTTCCCCCATGGAAGCTGTTTTTCAGACTCGTTTTTACCAGGAAAACCCTGCCTTTGAATTAAGAAGGAAAAACAAAAACAAAAGCAGAAAATAAATAACAAAATAAACCCAAGAGCTCCAGATGCGGCAGCAATGGTCCCAGAAGCCCAGGACCTGTGCCTTTATAGCCTTTTCAGACTAGAAAGATGGCAGAGAAAGTCTTGCCAAAGAGTGGATAGAGATGGTCTTAAGGAACCCATTTACAGAGCTTCTGTATTCTTCCCCAGAATGATCTGTCTGAGAATGAGCTGAATTCACACTATCCTCATCACACCTTCAAAAAAAGAAGACACGGGGCGTGATGGCACATACGTGTAATCCCAACACTGGGGAAGCTAAAGAGGAAGGGTCACGGCAAATCAAGGCTAGATTGCTACATAGCAAGTCCCAGTCCAATAGCACCACTCCCAAAACAAAGAAAAGAGAGGAAGAAAAACATGCTCAAACTACAGAGATTTGACTGCCTCTGCTACCCGAGTTCTGGGACTAAGGAATTGTGCCCCCATGTCCTTCCCTAGCTCTATGCTTTAACTTTAAAAGTTTATGTGTAGCAGGGCATGGTGGTGCTTGCCTTTAATCCCAGCACTGGGGAAGCAGAGACAGACAGATCTCTGTGAGTTGGAGGCCAGCCTGGTCTACAAAGGGAGTTCCAGGACAGCCAGGGCTACGCAGAAAAACCCGTCTCAAAAAACCAGCACAACTACAACAACAAAAGTTTATGAATATATTTTGGTGTGGTTATTTTTGTTTTATTTGGTTGTTACTGTTATTTGCTTGTTTGTTTTTAGAAAGAAAATTTCATTTAATACATTACAGGACTATCAAGCTGGATGGTAACAAAAGAATTACCTGCAGCCTTGTTTTGTTTGATTTTTTAAATTTATATTTGTTTAATTTCATGTGTATGAATGGTTTGCCTGCATGTATGATGTGCACCATAAGTGTGCCTAGTGCCCTCAGGTGTCAGGAGAGGGCATTGGATTGCAGAACTGAAGTTACAGATGGTTGGAGTCACCATGTAGATGCTGGGAACCAGACCTGGTTCCCTTATAAGAGCAACAACTGCTCTTCACATCTCTCCAGTCTCACTGTGCAGCTCTGGCTGGCCTGTCACTTACTAACGACCTTCTGCCTCTACCTCCTGACTAGCTAGGATTACAGGCCAGCACTAGCACCCCTGACCTCAATGGGGTTTCTAAAATGAATGCAGAAAAAGAGACTACACTAGAGACACATTTTCTTCTAATCTAGAGTAGGATGGGGCACAGCTCAGCAGCACAGCACTGGGCTAGCATGTACAAAGCGCTGAGTTTGACCCATGACCAAAACCAAAAAGACAAAGCAACAAAACGAAAGCAGCTTTTGAGCCCTGGCATTTGCCTGGGGCTCAAAAACACTTAAAAATCAGTGGTGAACAGTAATTAATCCTCAGTGTTATCAACCTTCCTCTCCACAAGCAAATTCACTAACCTAAAATAAAATTAAGAGATGGCACAACCTGTCTATCCACGTAATTTCAATAAGACGACCCTAACTGTAATATAAAAGAAATGGGGCTGGGGTATAGTTCAGTTCCAGAGCACTTGCCCAACATGTGCAAGGTCTCCCATCTGATCCTGGGCACAAAACAAAACAAAAAACAAAAACAAAAAGACATAAGGAGAGAAATAAAGACAGTAAATAAAGATATCACAAAGTTGTGGATATTGCAGTGTGTACATGGTTGGAGATGACTATTAAGGGAGACACATCAGATGCTTTCACCTTAAGGAGTGAATAGATAGAATTTAAGGGAAATAAGATCAAAAGCCATTCCCTAACAAGGACTACTAAGTTGACATTCATGGGGATTTATTTATAGATAAAGTCTACAAAACAATTTGGTGGAGCATGCCAAGATTTTGCAAAACTTGGGACATCTAAGTCATGCAGAATTCAGAATTTTTTTAAACGTTTGAAATGTATTGTAAAAAGATCAACAAAATAAAATTCCTTCCTTTGATGCATTCTTTTGAAAAAGATTTATTTATTTGTGTGTATGCACATATGGGCCCTCAGAAGCAAGACGAAGGCATCAGATTCCCTGGAACTGGACATTCCCCTGGACCAGCATTAGTATTGGGAACCTAACACAGGTCCTCTGGAAGAGCAGAAAGTGCTCTAAAGTGCTCTTAACCCTTGAGTCATCTCTCCAGCCCCGTGTAATAAACTCTTACTCCAACTCTCATTCAGAGTCTAAACACTGTGGTTCCCAACTACTAAAATGTGTGTGGCACCCACTCATGTCACAGCCTGTCATCCCAGCACTTGGGAGGCTAAGGCAAATGGGTGCTTCTGCATCTTCCATCAAGTGCATGCCAATGGCCAGAATAATTTTATTATATTTCATCTCTGTGCCTCAGCATTGGCCATACAGTTTTAGATGTCAGATTACTGCTTCTTCATTGGATAAACAAGGGTGCAGATGAAGGGATTCACATTAAAGACATACCTTCCCTCAAGTAGCAGGGCAATGTTAGCAGGGCAATGTGGGAGAATGGATTCAGGGATGGGTTAGTGATAAGTAAATTTGTGTATTGAACATTAAACCCAGTCTTGTGTAAATATAATCTCCCATACCATCACAGACTTTACCTATTCCACCACAAAGTCTCCAATGCACCTCTTCAAAGCTTTATGAACAGGCGCCATCACACCCTGTGTCCTTCTGTGCCTACAAACCCAGCCCAATCAGAACTGAAGCTCTATTCTCCTTGTCCAACCCAGGCAGGAGCTGTGGCCTAAGGAGCCTGATGCAGGGAAGAGAGCAGTCTCTCCATCACTTTTCCTAGTCCTCTGGAAGATTCTATAGAAAGGGTCTAACTTTTAAAGAGTTGCGAACATCAAGGAGATGTGGGGGACAGCCACCTCCTCTTGTAACTGAGGCTATGGCAAACCATAGCTTGCTGGACATGGTAAGCCATCCAGCTCATTTGACAGATGTCAAAACACTGGCTCTGTTGGGACAATTGCAGCTTCTTTAGTTGTGTCCTAATATAAACAATGTGATCTGATTCTGTGTGTGTGAGTGTTGCACGAAGAGTGTGTGTGTGTAAGAATGCAAGGGACCCTGTTCCTGCTTGCAAGATGTAGGACTCAGCTTCAGCATCACATCAGCTTGCATGCCACTATGTTCCCCACTATAATGATAATGGGCTGAAAACGAAAAGCTGTGGGCTCCTCCCAGACTAACATGGTTTGATGAAGCAAGACCCCCTGAAACAGTGTCCAGGTGACCCAACATTGAGACACCTGGACAATGCAGCCTCAGACTACTACAGCCAAGATTTGGCCTGGCTTCTGTTTTCTCATGATCCCATGGTCCTGACAGCGCCCCCTAACAGCAGGAAGTAGTTTGGAGGGAATGACACCCAAACTCCCAAATATTGTTTATAAATGTTTATTTTCATTTAAATGAGGTTGGTTATAAATGGTTAATGATCACAACCAATCTCTTTCTAAAGGAAAAAAAGGGGGGATTATGATACAAAAGTGAATACTTTGTATTGGAATGGATTTTCATTTATTGATACAAATTTAAGGTCGATTCTGTGATATGTATATTTCTTCTCTTGTTTAGGTGTTGTGTTTATACAGCTTTTAGAAATGTAATTAAATGTAGATTATGTATAGTAGTCTGGGACAGTCAAAACTTATAGTTAGGTTAGTTAGGTTTCAAGATTTACAGAGATACTTGAGATGGATAGATATTCCTCAAGCCTTTAAAAGACCTACAGAATATGGCATTTAAAATGCTTAATTGGGGTTTTTCATGACAGTGAAACACAATGCTTCTGGCAACACCAATTACGTCTGAGAGGAAGATGGGCATCGAAGAAACTCTTTATGGAGTTTGCTTTTAATGTGGTGAGACTAGCTATTTGGGCAAGAAACTTCTCTTGCCTGGACTGTTTGACTGTTACTGTATAAACTGGACCCACAGGAAAGTAACTGCTGAACTTGCAAAACAAAATGGAACACTCCTGCAGAATTCTTGCTTCATGGAAGAGTCTGCCAGTCTGCAGGACACAGAGAAAAATGAATGACAAACCAATTCAGGTGGACAGTTTAAAATTTCCTGCTTCACTGAGAAGTCTGCCAGACACACTGTGGCCTATAGGCTGAAGATGGATGCTCCAACATTACAGAAGAACTTTGGGTGATGTCTCTGTCAATTCTAGAGTTTACTATCCTTCTGTGATCTTTGATGGAGTTGAAGACAGATAATCATGGTTATAGTTTTCCTTAGTTATGATAATAGATAAGTTACACATAAAACATTAGACTCACAAAGATAGGCTAGATGATAGGATATTTTCTACAAATTTTGCCAAATGTTAGTGGACTAAATATTGTTAACTGTAGTTCTTGCTTAATAACTGTTTTGTTATATATAATTTTACTATGTTAAAGTTAAAACCTTTCTTTTTATTTAGACAGAAAAGAGGAGATGATGGGAAATGTTATTCTATATATGTTTGTCTTATTGGTTGATGAATAAAATACTGATTGGCCAGGCAGGAAGATAGGGGGGACTAGGAGAGGAGGAGGATTCTGGGAAAGGTAGGCCGAGTGAGCCTGCCTGACAGAGTCACGATGCTGCTGGAGAAGTAACACCATGCCAGCCATTACCGGGCAAGCCAAGACCACATGGAAATACATGGATTAGTAGCTATGGGTTAATAGTTAAGACAGAGCTAGCCAATGAATAGCCCAAGCTGATGGCCAAGAGTTTCATTAAAAAAAAAAAAAAAAAAAAAGAATGCAAGGTGTTATTCTTTAGTTACATTATAAGAATAAAAGCTGGAGAAGGAGGGGGCCCCAAGTGAGTGGGGTCCCAAGGTAAAGGACCACATGGGAGAGCATAGCAGGTTCCATAGCAGGTGAGGGTGACCAAGGCAAAGGGAATAATATGCCAGGCAGATAGAGATTAAATGAGGAGTTTATTTAGGAAGAGGAGTAAGGGAGAAGGGAAGAGACATAGAGACGCCGGGAACAGAAGAGGAGAGAGGGAGAGAAGAAAAGGGGGGTAGCTGGTGGCCAACCGAAAGCAGGAGAGAGAGAGAGAGGAGGAGAAAGCAAAAGAGAGCGTAAGTGGGCAGGGGTCTGACTTTTAAAGGGGTCCTTTACACCTGCCTGCAGACTACTACTCATGGAACCCTGGGCTGACCAGAGTACTGCCTGAGTGCATCCTGCCAGGTGACAGGGGCAGGCCAGGATAATGCCTGAATCCTTACAGGATAATGCCTGAATCCTTACATTCCCACCTTTACTTATTATTTACAAGGTGAGGAGTTAGGTGGGGCAGGTAGGGAATAAGGATGTTGAGTTCTCAAGACTGCTTCCTGCTGACTTGGGGCGTTGGTCATCTTTGGGGAATCAGAAAGCTGGGGTGCTGCCACGTCCTGGTAGCTGGTTGTTTCATCGCAGTTCTGACAGTATGGAACTCTGGCGTCTTTTTGAGATCTGGCAAGATGTTAGAAGAACAGAGGACAGGGTTAAGTTTAGAAAAAAAGTTTTTCTCTTAGGTCCTGGTACTTGAGGGGACAATTGTAAGATGAGGGAGAGGCTCCCGAGGTGAGGGAAGGGAGTCCTAGGACCAGGGAAAGGTTGAGTAAAGTTGAGTAATATTTATTTGGAGTGAATCTGACCTGTTTGGGTGGGTCCAATTCGGCTTCCTGGAACTTGCAAGAATCCTTTGAGTTTGTGAAAACATAAATATGAAGACACATAAGCAGCATACTCATGTTAGAAATGATTTGGCTGAAAGAATTAACACATGCAACTGACAGATCTTTAGCACAATGAAAAGCACCTCAATTTTGAGCTTATAGTTACAGTTATGATCATATAGTGGCATAGTATGGTGTTTAATACTCTGTCAAAATTGGATTAGTAGCTCATTAAAACTTTATTGATTAATGTTAAGAGTATAAACAGTAGCAATCTTAAAATACCCATTTCTGAAATCTGTTTTGTAGCAGTTGGAACCTCAGCTGCTGCTTTAAGCTGACAAAGCTACCAGTCTTCAGAAGCATCAGAGTTCTTGAGAAGGATAAAGTTTTACCTGAATGATTAGAGAGTAACAGAGACTTACTAGCTGCCAGCATGGACAGCCACCCCCAGGTCCTCCACAGTTGTTGAAGTCAGAGGCTTTAAGGACATCTGCCTTCTGCTGATGGCATGAGACCTGTGGATTAGGAGTTTTTGGAAGACTTACCTTCCCTTGGCCCAAGCAACATGGAGAAAGTTGACTCCACTGCCCTCTTGTCCATGGTTCTTAGAGTTCTTTGCAGCAGTTGAGATGAGAGGGAGGATTGCTCAGTAGCTAGTGTTGCCACTTTTGTGGGTGGAGCTTCTTCAGTGTCCACCAGTCTTCTTGGAGGAAATGGGTGTTGCCAGCAGCTGGCCTGTCTCTCTGTATAAAAGCTTTTTAATGAAACATTTTAAATGCCATATTCTCCAGATCTCTGAGCATTTGAGGGCTGTCTGTTTAGTGTATCTCAGTAGACAAAATTTGTCTTTAGTTATTTGTTTTAAGCACATAGGTGACTAGGTAAGGCTTTATCACTGTAATTAATTAATCTGTCTGGAAAACTGGATCCAAGCTGAGAGGTGTGGAGAGATGTTTTACTCAGAGGCCTCCAGCCTGACTGTAACTGGTTTTAACTTAGTAGGTTAGATTTACACCTGTAAAGGACAAAGAGGTAGAAAAAAATTTCCTTTTTGTAATAGAAGCTTAACCTTTATAAACAGCTTACAGGAAGCTTACAGGGGTGGCAAATTTTATTAATTTGAAATAGACATTTATAACCTTAAATGTTTATCATCATTTAAAGATACATAATAATTTAGAAATATTTGAGATAGTACAGTTGAATTTAAGTTGTGTATGGAGTTAACTTACATTTACGTATAAAGTTAAATTTAAATCACATATACAGATATATCAAACAAGTCTGGGGGAAAATAAGAAAAACCAGAGTGTGATCTCTGATTTGTATGTTGTAGTAAACAGACAGGACATTTAAGTGACAAGAAAGGAGATCAGCTGCAAGATTTTTGCTTGAAATGTGTGCCCTACTGCGCCCTGGAGAGGCACGCCATTCCACAGACAAGCCATGTGCAACAGAGTCAGTTAAAAAAAGAAATTAGGGACAAAGAATAAAAGGCAAAAAGTAAACGAATTACAGGTTCAGTCAGTGGCAGAAGCTGGCTGTTCCTCTGCCTAGGTGGCTGGTGTAGCAGAGGGAAGAACCACATGGGGTGAGGCTAGGCCACATGGCCAGATGGCGGCTGCCATAAACACACTCCCAACAGCTGGCAGAAGTCATGTTTTGAGATATAAATTTGATGGCTTTTTTCTCTCCACGAGTGAGGCAGGAGGATTTGTGAAACTAAACAGGCTGCACCCAGGGCCTGCTGCATGTTAGACAAGCAACAGGCCCTCCACTACTGATGAACTCCATCCTACTCCACCCTACCCTTTTGTTTTGTTTTTGAGACAGTCTCTCTCTGGAGACCAAGCTGGCCTCCAGCAACTCCAACAAACTATGTAGTACAGCTGGCCTCAAACTTTTGGTGATCTATGTGGCTCAACCTCCCATCCAGACACAAGCCACTGTCTGTCTGTCTGTCTGTCTATCGAGCCAGGCTGGCTTGGACTCATCATGATCTTGTACCTTTGATGATTTAGCTGGGAGCAGTGGCACACACCTTCAATTCCAGCACTTGTGAGGTGGGTGCAAGAGGATCGGGAGTTCAAGGCCAGCTTAGGGTACAAGAAAACCCATCTTCAGAAAGAAAGTACATGCTTTATATTCGGGAGAGTGTGAGGTTGGAATCTGATCCCTAGAACCCACACAAAGAACTCAGGCGTGGCAGCACACATCTGTAATCCCAGTGCTGAGACGGGGAGGGAGGAAAACCTGTGGGGGCAGCCAGAACAACCTACGTGGGAAGCCCTCGGGCAGTGAGAGACCCTATATTAAATAAAAAGAAAAAACAAAACATAGCTTCCATGACAAGATTTTTCCTTTCATTGTTTCTTATTTTCTCTTAAATTTTATTTTATTTGGAGGGAGGTTTCAAGGACAGAGAGTGGACACAAAGGGACAGGAAATGAGTGGGATCGAAGAATACATACATCTAAAGAGACAGCACCTGAGGAACTGCATGAGAGGTTGACCTCTGGTCTGGAAACACATGTGGCTGCATACATGTGCTTGTGCATGTACACGTGCACCAGCTCTCTCTCTCTCCCTCTCTCACACACACAATCACTCACACACACACTCACACATACAGACACACACCTCATACACACATATACATACATCACACACACATGCACACACTCGCACACACAAATACACACACTCATACACATACATACACACATATCACACACATACACACACATCACACACACGTACATATGCACACACATACACACACACTCATACACACACATTACACACACATACACACACTCATACACACATACATACACACATATCACACACATACACACACATACACACTCATACACACATACATACACACATATCACACACATACACACACATACACACTCATACACACATACATACACACATATCACACACATACACACACATAAACACATGCACACACACTACACACATACACTCCTCCTCCTCTCTCTCTCCTCTCTCTCTCTCTCTCTCTCTCACACACACACACACACACACACACACACACACACACATCCAGCCCTGATAGCACATACTTACAATCCCAACACTTGGAAGCATGAGGCAGAAGGAGAACCATGGGTTCTAGGCCAGCCAATCTGGAACTAAAAAATCATTAATTTTAGTGTGGCATGCTTGCAATCCCAGTAGTGTATGCTTGCAATCCCAGGCAGTAAGTTCAAGGCCCCCTGGGCGACAGAACAAGTTCCAGCCAGGATGCTTTAATTTTTTTTTCTTTTTTAATATTTTTCCTGTCTCAAACAGATTTAAAAAAAGAAATCCACTAATTTTAGAGACCACATAGTTTAACAATAGCACCTCTGAAATGTGGATTTTGTTTTGGAGACACAGTCTAATCTCACCCCCAAGGCAGCTTCAAACTCACTGTGTAGCCTAGGCTGGACCTGAGCTCTGCTCATGCTTGCTCCCATCTCCTGAGCAGTAGGATCACAGGCAGAATTACCTTCCCTGGTCCATAGGTGAACATCATAACAGTCTCCAGGATTATTTTTGAAGAACTTGAAGGTCATTTTATCTGTGGAAGCCACCATAATTAGGTTAGTTCGGGTGTCAAATGAGACCTTGGATATCAGAAGATCATAAGCTCTTTTTTTTTTTTTTTTTTTTTTTTTTTTTTTTTGAGACAGGGTTTCTCTGTGTAGTTTTGGAGCCTGTCCTGGAACTCTCTCTATAGACCAGGCTGGCCTCGAACTCACAGAGATCTGCCTGCTTCTATAAACTGTATTCTTAAAGCATACTAGAAGCTTCAATTTCTGGACATGCATCTTGTGGAGAGTCTTGAAAATTGCTTATGCATGTATTTACCACTGTCTGCCTTTCTCCGCATTTCACAGCACTCTGCTTCCCTATCCCACAGAGCCAAACCTCTGGTCAGGGAGGTGGATCTGACACGTCTGTGCTTGGTTCTTTGAAAACAACAGCTCATCTTTTGGTGGCTGGCACTCAGGGTGGCCAAGATGGGCCTTGTTCAGAAACAGAAGCTGTGCCAGGTTTGGAACAGTGATATCAAAACTAAAGGGGCTTTTCTGAAGACCAGTTATTTGGTGTAAAGATACTGATGAAACATTACAGAGAGTGTAATCTAAAATCAGAAGATCTAAAGAAGAATTGGGACTGAAATATAAGAAACAGGTATCCCCAAAAGTCACTAAACATGGCTCACATGGTTTCATATATAATGTCACAAAAATTAAACTACAGCCAGATGTTGTGGTGCACGTCATTAATCCCAGCACTTGGGAGTTCCAGGACAGTCTGGGATGAAGAAAAAAAAAAAAAACAGGGATGGAGAAGATGGCTCAACCGTCAGTTAAGCATGCATACATACTGCTCTTCTTAAAAAAAAAAAAAAAAAAAACCCAGGTTTTGTGTTGTTTATTTTTTTATTTTTTTATTTTTTTTTTTTTGAGACAATGTTTCTGTGTAGCCCTAGCTGTCCTGGAACTCACTCTGTAGACCAGGCTGGCCTGGAACTCACAGAGATCCATCTGCCTCTGCCTCTGAATGCTGGTTTTGAAGGTGTACACTACCACTGCCTGGCAAGGGCCCAGATTTTTTTAATTATTTATTTTTATTTCATGTGCTCTCGTGTTTTTGCCTGCATGTATGTCTGTATGAGAATGTCACACTGGAGTTACAGCAGTGTGAACCGCCATGTGGGTGCTGGGAATTGAACCGTGGTCCTCTGGAAGAACAGCAGGTGTTCTTCACCACTGAGCCATCTTCCCAGCCCCAAGAGCCCAGGTTTGATTCCCAGTACTCACATGGTGGCTTACAGCTGCCTCTAACTCTAGTTCCAGGGGACTGGATGACCGCTTCCGACCTCTGCAAGCAAAATACCTATGCATATAAAATTAATTTTTTTAGTTTGTAAATAATTTTTGTAGATTTTATACATATACACACATGCATGAATTCATGCACACACTTACCATCTAAATATTACTCTATGCAAACAGGTTAAATAGTAAGTACCCAGTTAAGTGAGCCCAAGTCTCGGAAACAAATGATAGTGGTAATTTCCAAGAAGGCTTTAGACAACCATGAGTAATGCTGTACCATAAACATTTACTATGTTTACTATGTTTGTCTCTTTCCTAGAAATCCTCCTAGACCCTCATGAACATCTAAAATTAATTTTAAAAAAAAGATTCCCAGCAGAGCATTTAAAATAAAACAGAAAACAAAGCACTAAGATTGGCTAGGTTTTTTCTGATGCAAGACTACCTCTAATTCTTTTATGCCTGTAAAGTACATCTGAGCCAAACACCAGAAAAGATGAACTGCACGGCTGATGTAGGCTTCCTGAATGCCAAGGATGATCATCTAAAAAGAAAACTGGTAAATAAACTATTTAAATTGGAAAATAGATGTGAAAACAACAGGTACTTTGTCTGAGACTGCAAAAAGACCACCACAGGAAGAGTCCCTTGGGCCCCAAACACCTGCTGGGTTCCTGGAGTGAACACAGCAGAAAACCACAGCAAGAAGACCCTGTTTCAAGCAAGGTGGAAGGTGACTGACACCTAAGCTTGTCCGCTGCCCTCCATACACTGTGGAACACGCAGGCACACACGTGCTTGCTCAGACACACACAGATCACTGTGTAGCTGGGGATGACCCTGAACGTGTTCTACCTCCTGACTATTGGGATTACAGGCCCTGGGGGGCTAGTCTCCTAGCAAATGAAGAAAGACTGTCTTGGGGGAGGGGATAGGAAGGAAATTATAATTTTAAAAAAAATAACTTAAAACTATCATAGATTTAGCCTGGAATACACTTATCACAATACTTTTTAAAGTAATGAAAAATGGGGATAAAGGGGATGACTTAGTGGTAGTGTTTGATTAGCCCCCAGGCTCTAACGTCAGCACACAAAAGTAGTATATGAGGGCTGGGGTGGAGCTTAGGGGTGGAGTGCTTGACTGGCATGCCAAACCCTGGGCTTGATCTCCAGCACCACATACACTGGGCATGAGGGCACATGCCTGTAATCCCAGAAGTTGGAAGGTAGAGGCAGGAAGATCATCAATATCAAATTGCAAATGTATAGAACAAGTCCATTCTCCTTAAGAACAAACACACTCAGAAGGCAGAGGTAGGTGAATCTCTGAGTTCCAGGACAGCAGCCAGGGCTACACAGAGAAACCCTGTCTCAGAAAACAAAATGAGAGAGAGAGAGAGAGAGAGAGAGAGAGAGAGAGAGAGAGAGAGAGAGAGAGAGAGAGAGAGAAAGAGGTTGAAGATGTATAGAACAAGTCCATTCTCTTTATGATTATACCCATATACACAATAGAAACCCAAACAGCATAGACTAAAATGTTACTAGTGACTGTATTGTAACACGACCCCAAACTGACTCCATGATGGAAGTGCGATTCAAGCTGTAAAACTCAGCACGTAGACAGCATTATCTGCCAAAACTAAAACAAAAAGACCCAATCCATCAAAGTCCACAGTTCTGGGAAAGTCTCTAAATGTCCTAACCTTGTTTTTGGCTTCTGTAGTTCTGCTTCTGGCTAACTCTTCTTGTTAACTGAAGTATGTCAACCCAGAACATGGTTTTTGTGCTTAAAAGCTCACCCTGAGAAAGGCTCGGGGCTACATTGGAACACTGAGCACCCAGCCTTTCTACATAGCAAGTTCCAGTCTAATCAGGGCTACATAGTGGAACAATGTCTCAAGACAATAAAGAAGGAAGGAAGGAGGAAGGAAAAGGAAACTGAGAATCATCTTTTGAAAATACCATAGGGATAAAAGAAAACTTTTTTGCTGGGCAGTGGTGCAGTACTCAGGAGACAGAAGCAGTTGGATCTCTGTGAATTCAAGGCCAGCCTGGTCTACAGAGTGCATTCCAGGTTAGCCAGGGACTGCTTCACAGAGCCAGCCCCAAGGTCGTGGGAGAGCTGCCCCCATTACTCTGTCATGAGGAGCCATGGGTAGGGGAGAGACTCCCTGCCCCCCATCAACACCTGAGGCAGGGTGTAAGAGCTGGCTCTGATGTCACAAGAGCAGGAGCGCTGAACGCCTAGAATCCAGAGAGGGAAAAGTGATGAGCAAAGGGGTCAAGAGGAGGCTGGAAAAACCCACAGACAGCTGACCTGAACAAGGGGGAACTCATGAGCCCCCAGACTGATAGCTGGGAAGCCAGCATGGGACTGACTCAGACCCCCTGATTGTGGGTCTCAGCTAGAAGGCCTGGGCAGTCTAAGGGACATCAGACTGTGGAGCCAGGATGTATCCCTGGTGCACAAAAGGACTTTGGGAGCACATTCCCCATGGAGGGATACTCCCCTATCCTAGAGGCAGGAGGGGGGGCCTAGACACTACCCCAGTGACTTGACAGATTTTGATGACCCCTCCTGGAAGGCTTCACTCTTCCTGGGAAGTGGATGGGAAATGGGACATTGTGGGGGGGGGGGCGCATGGGAGTATGGGAGGGAGAGGGAACTGGGATAGATATGTAAAATAAGAAAAAAAAATAATATCCTACTGCTATAAAAATAAAATAGATAAATGAAGCCTCAAAAAGATGAAGAAAGGAAGAAAGAAAGAAAAAAGGAAGGGAGGGAGGGAGGGAGGGAGGGAGGGAGGCCCTGCCTCTTATCTTCTGCGGTTCTCAGGAGAGAGGCCCCTGTGCCACGCCTGGACAACACAGTAGAGCTGGCCCTGAAGGTATAGGTGTGGGAGGTCCCACCCTGAGGACATGAGGGCAGGAGAGCTGGTCCCGCTCCCTGTCCATCTCATCGCGGCAAGGGGTGACCTCACCAGGGCAGTGAAGGAGAGCTCGCCCTAGTGGTAAGGAGAAGGCAGAGCAGGCAGGCTGACCAAGCCTGAAACTACCCAGGCCCAGAATCAGTCATGGGTTGGCCCACCCCAGCATCCCCCCACCTGTGACCTGCTATGACCTGTGAAGGGATGGGTCCTGCAGACCCAAAGCCGAAGGATCTCTGTGACACAGGGCAACAACAGGGTAACCAAGAGGGGCCCCGGTGAGGGCCCAGCAGCATCGATGGTGCGGCAGCAACCAGAGCCTCGAGGCAGACCAGAGCCTCTGCAATGAACAAAAGGATGTACTGTGTGACTCGCGGTGTCACACCACAGCTTCCATGGCAAGACCCCCCCCCCTTTTTTTTTTTTTTGTCTTTATTCTCTTAAATTTAACTGGTGTGGGGGCAGAGGTCAGATATGCAGAGAAGGGAAATGAATGGGCTCGACATGTGTGATGTGAAGAACACAAAGAATAAATAAAAAAGAGAGTTTTAAAAAGGAAAAAGAGTACTGCTCTTGCATAGGACCCAAGTTCCATCCCCGGTATTCGCATAGGATGTCTCACAACAACCTGTAACTCCAACTCCAGAGGATGCAGCGCCCCCTTCCCACCTCTGCACTTACCCAGCACGCAGGTGGCAGGTCTCTGAGCTTAAGGCTGTCTACACAGTAGGCTCCATGTTAGCCAGGGTTACATAGTGGGCCCCTGTCTGGAGAAAGAGAGGAAGGGGGAAGGAGAAGGGGAGGGGAACCTTTGAGAGTTAATGAGGCCAAAAAGGCCCTGCACTCACACATAGTCCAAGACTATTACTTCTGGGTGGATCTGACAAAAGCATGAGCTTGGTTCCTTCTCTTCTCTCTCTCTCTCTCTCTCTCTCTCTCTCTCTCTCTCTCTCTCTCTCTGCCTCTCTCTCTGCTTCCCTCTGCCTCTCTCTCTCTCTGCCTCTCTCTCTGCTTCCCTCTGCCTCTCTCTCTCTTTCTCTCTGCCTCTCTCTCTCTCTTTCTCTCTGCCTCTCTCTCTCTCTTCCCTGCCCTTCTCTTTTCTCTCTCTTCCCTGCCCTTCTCTTTTCTCTCTCTTCCCTTTGATATTCTGCCATGAGATGACACTGTAAGGCCCTTGCCAGGCCTTTGGCCTCAGATTTCCCCGCTTCTGGAACTATAACAGTCTACTCTCTATATATAAACATCATAGACTCTGTATCCTGTTACAGCAGCAGAAAAGGAGATGAAACCTTCCCGTAAAGAACTGGTAGTGGGGACGGAGTGATGGCCCAGTAGTGAAAAGGGCTCTATGTTCTCCCAGAGGATTGGAGTTCAGATCCCAGCACACACCGAGCAGCTCACCACTGCCTGCAACTCCTGCTCTGAAGGATCCGATGCTGTCTTCTGACCTGTGACCTCCCCCCGCCCAGATACACATAAACAACAACAGCAAAACTCCAATGATTCTTTTTGTTTTCTTGGGGTGTTTTTGTTTTTGTTTTGAGGCAGGGTTTCTCTGTGTAACAACCCTGGCTGTCCTGGAACTAGCTCTGTAGACCAGGCTGACCTAGAATTCACAGAGATCCTTCTGCTTCTGCCTCCTAAGTGCTGGGATTAAAGGCATTCACCACCACAACACGGCTTCTCCCACCTCCCCCCACCCCCTGCCCAACAATTCTTTTAAGGCTAAATTTATATACTTATCTACAGAGAGATAGTACTTTACAAAACAACTTAAAGGTTTTATATGGAACCCCACCACTATTCGGCTCAGTAGATACTTGTTGAGGGTGGATGTAATGCTGTATATTTATAATCCCAGCTACTCAGGTGGTTGAGGCAGGAAATCCTTAAGTTCAATGCCAGTTTGGACTACAGGGCAAATTTAGGGATAGCCTGGGCAAGGTAAAGTGATTCTGTCTCAAGACTTAGAAAAGGTTTGTTTGTTCTTTTTAAGGACCAAGCATGGTGGGCTCATACTTGTAATTTCAATACCTGGAAGCCTGAGGCAGGAGGATTACCCACATGTTCAAGGCCAGCCTAAGCTACAGAGTGAGACCTTGTTTCAAAAAATAAAATAGACAATTAAATACGTCACTAGGGTTGGCTTCTCTAATGTAAATATTTTACAAATAATCTAGAGCAGTTGTTCTCAACCTTCCTGATGCTGTGGCCCTTTTATACAGTTCCTCTTGTTGTAGTGACCCCCAACCATAAAATCACCTTTGTTGCTACTTCATAACTGTGATTTTGCAACTATTATGACTAGTAATGTAAATATCTGTGTTTTCGGATGGTCTTAGTCATCCCCCTGTGAAAGGGCCATTCATCCCCAAGTGTTCGAGACCCACAGGCTAAGAACCACTGACCTAGATGAAGACCTCCATGAGTTGTTAGCTTACAGATGACAATGTGTCTGTGACATCACATTTGACTGTGTTGGTAGTCACTTCCTTCCTGAGACTCTTACGTGGTTTTTCCAGTAGCTCATACTCCTAGTCACCTCTCCATTCAAAGTCCAAGTGATCTCTCACCTCAAAACTCCTCTTCCTCCTCCGAAGTGTGCAGGCTTTTCTGACAAAGCATTTTTTTGTCCTTGGATTTCTACATGCTCTTGCCAGGGACTACTTCCAGGTGAGTTCACCCACAGTCATGGCATCACCTGTCCACCTCACACATACCTTCTGCAATGACTTGCTTCATTGGGTGTGAACCTGGTGTTCCTATTGCTACATAGATAAGGCATTTTGAGATTGCTAAATAGCAATTGTGTGGTGTAGCTATTTCCTCCTGGAGAAAACAGGAAGCCTCCTAAGACTTGGGAAGTCCAAGGATCTTTCCAGGCTTACAGAGTGCCCTACCTACCAAGAGTATCGAGGCTGGTCCCTGAGCTCATGGTAACAATCACAGGGGAGAGGAGACTCTCGGAATGGGTTAGTTGCTGGCAACTTGTGCCAGGAGCTAAAGTCGTGGTAGACTTTTTGGTGATGTGGCCGCCGTCAAGTCACCTGCACTCCTGTAACTAACCCCTCACCTAGATTCCCATAAGCAACCCTAGGAAGCTCGCTGGCTGACTAAACTGCACCTGTGTGGAATAATTTCTTTGTTTTGTCTTCAGTGTCCTATCTGGAGTGAACAGGTGTCTGTTCACATAGCCAGAAAAAAAGCACACAACAAAGGGTTAGAATTTTACAGTGTGATTCTCCAAAGAAAAGAGCACCTGCAAGGTGTGAGGAAACGTTGACATCAACAGCAGTAAACGTATTCCTCCCTCCCCATAAAGCAAACCAAATAAAAATAATACAGAAACAGGAAAGTCAGCAGAGTGTGTTTTTAAAATTCTTGGGTTAAAACAGCTGAGGATGTGTCATACTTTGGGAAAGAAAAAAATTTAATTCAATAATTAGCCAAAAGAAGCAATAAATTAGACTTCAGAATTTTAAAACTTTGGCTTTTAAAGAGATACCATCAAAAGTTAATTTTAAAAGTGTTAAGAACTGAACAAGGCGGCTTACACCTGTGATCACAAAACTTGGGAGGCTGAAGCAGGGGGATGCCTAGTTCCGTAGCCAGCCTAAACCGCATGGGAGACTGTCTCAAAAACCAAAAGGGGAAAAAGGAAAAGGAAAAAGTGAACACCAGCTGGAAGGAATTTTTTGTTTGTTTTTTATTGCTATTGTTTGTTCTAGACATGGTTTCTCTGTGTAGTAGCCCTAGCTGTCCTAGAACGCACTCTGTAGACCAGGCTGGACTTGAACTCACAGAGATCTGCCTGCCTCTGCCTCCTGATTAAAGATATTCACCACTACCATCCAGCCTGAAATATTCTTAATTCAAATAATACTCACAAAAGACATACATAAGGAATGAAGAACATTTTTGTTTGTTTGTTTGTTTTGAGACACGATTTCTTTGTGTATCCCTACCTATCCTGGAACTCTCTGTAGACCAGGTTGAGCGTATACACACAAAGATCCACCTGCCTCTGACTCTTGAGTGCTGGGAGTAGAGGCATGAGCCATCACCTCCCAGAGGAAAACAGTAAATACCAAGAACTAAACATTCATGGTTTTTAATGGGAAAATGATTTGAGTAGACGAGTTTCTCAAGTATAAGCAACTGATATGGATGGAATAGACACATGGAAAGGCATTCCCTATCGAGGGCACTCGGGAAGGTCACAAAGCAGTGCCTACAATGGCACCATTTACTTGATAGGATGACTTTTAAAAAAAACTTGCTAATACTGTATGGAGGGTGCAGAGTGACTAGGATTCTCTTACCACCCTGGAAAGCACAGGGTTGCACAGCCGAGAAAAAGAGCGAGTTATTCTTTGTGTTTGTTTTGTTCTGTTTTTTGAGACATTCTCTCAGTGTAGCCCTGGCTATCCTGGTACCTGCTATATAGACCACATTAGTTTGTGGAGATCCTCCTGCCTCTGTCTACTGAGTGCTGGGATTATAGAATCTAGGATCATGTGTGTCACCACCAATCATTTCATTTGTTATACACACACACACACACACACACACACACACTCGAGGTGGGGGGGGGAGGTCTCATGTGGCCCAGACTAGCTTCAAGCATGCTGTATAGCCAAGACTGGCCTTAACGCCTAATCCTTCTGTGTCCTACCTCCTAAGTGCTCGGATAGTTAATTCTTTGTCAAGTAAAACAATAACTTATTCTGGAGCTTAAAATCTCACCCCCAACAATTTCTGTATATACATGAAGACTCTCCTCTAAAGCAGCTTCTAAAATGTGACAACCAAATGTCCATAGAAAGAAGAGAGGATAAAGAAATTATGGAATAATGTATTCTTAACAATCCAACACTGCCCATCAGCAAGAATAAAAAGAGAAGCTGGTGATATTCACAAAGACCTGAATAAATATGAAAAATAGTGTGCTGAATTAAAGAAGCCAAATGCAGGTTAGATCTCTGTGACTCCATCTACATGAAGGTCAACAACAGATAAAACAACTCTGTAAGACAGGCCGGGTGGTGGTGATGCATGCCTTTAATCCCAGCACTCAGGAAGCAGAAGCAGATAGATCTCTGTGAGTTTGAGGCCAACCTGGTTTACAAAGTGAGTTCCCAAGACAGCCAGGGCTACACAGAGAAACCCTGTCTTGAAAAACATTCAGTGTGAGAAGATAAGATGTCTGGGGCAGGGTGAAGAGAGGGTGACTTGAAGGACAGCACCAAACTCAAAAAGGGGGAGACTGATTAAGAGTGTGTATTGCTCTTACAGGGTACCCAAGTTCAATTCCAAACACCCATATTGGGCAATTTACAAGTGCCTGTAACTCCAGCTCCAGGGCATCTGAACCTTCCTCAGGCCTCTACAACCACCTGCACTCGTATGCTCATAGCCACATGGGTGCACACATCCTTAAAAATAAATTAATCTTTAAAAAGAGAGAGAGACCGGGCATTGGTTTTGCATGCCTTTAATCCCAGCACTCAGGAGGCAGAGGCAGAGGCAGGCAGATCTCTGTGAGTTGGAGGTCAGCCTGATCTACAGAGCTAGTTCCAGGACAGGCTCCAAAACAATACAGAGAAACCCTGTCTTGGGGAGAAAACAAAACAAAAAATACCAAAAAAAAAAAAAAAAAAAAAAAAAAAAAAAGGGAAGAGGAGAGGAAGAAGAAAGAGAGATGTTCTGTGTCTTTACTGGGCATTAGGTGATTCATAGACACAGAGGCATGTACACCTGTCAGTTCACCACATCACTCATCAAAATGAGATGAGTGTACTACTGGGCATGATGGCTCATGACTGTAATCACAGAGCATGAGAGTCTCAGACAGGATGATTGCTCAGTTGCTCAGTTCGAGACCAGCTTGAGATACACAGTGGGTTCCAGATCAGCCTGGGTGACAGTGAGATTTTTGTCTCAAGCCTCCTACAATTTACTTAGTGCAAATTGTATATTGTTACAATTTTTTTTAAAAAAAAAAAATGTTATTCTGAAGCAGTTACTTTTAAGTCGTTACTGTTATCAATTGTAACTGGCCCCAAGAAACCAAGGTAAGAGTTTATCAGGTAATGGGAGTGGAATTAGCCTTGCTCCTTTGGCTAGCAGAGGTTATCTGCTCAGTGGAAACTATAGGCTAGGGGAGTTCTATTCTCTCTCATGAGTTAACCTTACTTATGTATTTGAGACATGGTTTCACTCTATAGCTCAAGCTTTCCTGGAACTTACTACATAGCCCAGGCTGGCTCTGAACTCAGATCCTCATGATTCAGCTTCAATAAGAATTGCAATAAGACTTCATCAGAAGACTGATATTCTCAAAATAAACGCTCTCCATTACGGCAAAGCAGAACACTTTGACTGCATAATCTGACTGGATCCTGAACCTTCCAAGGGAATCATCTGGGAGATGTCACGGCAGATGATGGACAGACGTGACTCCTGCACAATCAATATGACATGGGGGGGGGGAGTGATTTCCCATTGGACATGCAGGTTGTTAGAACTAGATGGGTGTGGGTTGTAACTTAACCAATTTTGGCTGTCAGTCACCAAAAGACATAGGAAAAGGAAAAACAAAGGTTAAACCCACTGTCTACCCTACCTGTTCCCTCTCAAATTTCTTTTTGGTCCCTTACCTCAATGCTCTCAACTCTCAGCATGTGTTAAAGCCACAGCAGGGGCTTTGCTTAGACAAAAGTTTAAAATAGAAAAGGACCAGGATCAAAGTGTATTGATAAGAAAGGGGGCTGATGGGATTCAGTGCACTGGACATCTGTCATTGCCGTTCACAGCATAGATGCCTCCTTTTTGAGTCCTCCAATGTCTTTTCCAGCAATTTCCTCCCCCCTCAGTGTACTGGCCTTGTTGTAAGAATAAAATTCTTCCCTCTCTCCCTCAACAGGAACATGAGGACTCCCTAGGGTTCTTCTTTCAGTTTTTAGGGGTTTTGTCCTTCTTTTAAAAACATCCATTATTTTTATGTGTGTGAGAGAGGGCTCGTGTACGTGGGTGGCCATTGAGGGTGCCAGATGCCCTAGAGCTGAAGGTCTAGGCAAATGTGAGCTGCCAGACATGGGTGCTGGGAACTCGGTAGCACACATGCTCTTTGATACCAGAGACAAGGACGGCAACTTTCTTGTTGAGAGAAGAGTCAAGGCAAAAGTCAGCATTGGCAAGAGGCTGGCAAGTGGCCTGGCAGTTCCAACTGCCAGACCCTCTTTTGTCAGTTCTAAGCCTGGCTCCTTAGGTTCCCCTGCCTCCAGGAGAAGTTTTTATCATTGAGGACACGGCTCAGTGGTGGAGTGTTTGCTTGTCATGAGCGAGGCACTGGGTTTCATTTGTAGCTCTGGAAAAGAAGGATCTCAGGGACCTGAGAGATGTTCGCCACATAGAGACACTTGCCGTGCAAGACTGGCCAAGTTCCATTCCTGGAGCCCACATAAGGGTGCAAAGAGAGGACCAACTCCACACACACTATGGCATACACCCCCCCCCATAAATGACATGTCACCTCACACACAACAGCAATAATAGAAACACTTCAAATTTTCCTTTCCCTATCTGTTCTCCTCTCTCATCTTTTATCTCATCAGAATTAATGTCTGTGTTCTCATCCAGATAATTTTATGTCTCATTATTGGTTTTTCAATGCACCATGTTTGATATAAGCAGAATTATATTATACATGTTGTTTGTGGCTTTTTATGGGCCATGATATTTTTTTGTTTGGGTGGGGGTTGACACAGGGTCTTGCTATGCAGCCCTAGCTGGCCTCCTTACTTAGCATGCCACCTCTGCCTTTTAAGTTCTGGGGTTACAGGTGTGTGTCATTAGACCTGGCATATTTTCTATCTTCCTATCACATTTGAGGAAAAACTACACATTGCATATATGAGGCTAGGGATAGAGGCCAGTGGTAAACACTTGTCTGGCACGCATGAGGCCTGAAATTCAGTCCCTCAGTAATCTCACTACTATTCAGCCCATTGATGATTCACACTAGGATGGATTGGGTTCACACTCAGCAGGCAAGTAGTGTGCTAAAAAAAAAAATGCTAAGTAGGAGATGATGTTGATAAAAAGGAATACTAAGCGATCCTACAGTACTTTGAATTGTCACTCTGAATTCTTATGTGACAGTGTTTAAGGGAGCAGTCATGAGACACGGCAGCCCATTGCCTCCTTCAGCAGCCTAAGGACTTCCTCTAGACTTTTAGGGACCTGGACTTGGGTCAGACTGAGATATGTGGCTTCAATACAGAAAGGGATTTTGGAACTAATTAATAGCAGAGCTGTCCTCTACTCAAACTTAAGCCTGATGCACTGCTATTTTAAAATTAAATACTGGCTGGTAAGATGGCTTAGTGGGTAAAGTCACTTGCCTCTATGCCTAACAACCTGAGTTTGATCCTGGAACCCACAGGATAGAAAGAGAGAATTGACTCCTGCAAGGTGTCCTCTGACCTCCACACATGTGCTATGGCTTACAAATGCACATAAGTGCACATGTGCACATAACACACACACACTGAATAATCTTTCACAAGTTTAAAAAAACGTATTCATATGTGAGTAGTATTTCTATGTTGTTAGTCTTTATAGTAGATGTTAATTTACTAGAATTCTTTCAGCTAATGAGAAACTTGAGACTCCAGGTCTCACTTCCCTTCTCATGTCCCAATAATTTCCCATTCAACCCTGCCTCACTATAGACAGATGGTTCATTTTGATAAACTTTATTAATACTTCTATTATTAATTGTATGGGTGCATGACAGGAACCCAGTTCATGCTGGACATGTGGGGGACGTTGGTAAGCAGGAAAATCTCAGGCGTGGCAATGTTTCAAGAGCTGCAAAAACAACAGGGAGTAAGGGCCTGAGGTAGAGACAGCAGGATGGGGAGGCCAACCACCCTAAGCAGCTACATAGTAAAGCCTCTTCCGAACACCCAAACTACATACATAAACAAGGATAGCATTGGTATGTGTAATATAGAGCAAGAGGGAGATTTGGACAGCAAGGAGTCAGGGTAATAGTTAATACACAGTGAGACACTGTTTCAGTAAATAAACGACAGATCAGAAGAAATGCTTTTCTAGATTACAGCGGTGGCCGCCAAAACCAGCAGGAACGTTTGATGACTCATAATGTAAACTAGTAAAATGAAAGAGGCAATCTCTAATTAGAAGAGTTGAAGACTTGGGGATACAGTTTCGTGGCAGAGTCCTTGACTAGCTATCACACACACAATCACCACAATTCCCAACACTACCAAGAAAAAAAAAATGGTGAGATTTGAAGGCTAATTATAAATTTATTGGCTGTGTGGCCTTTGGGATAGAATTGCCCTGTTCCACATTTCAGTTTCTTTGTCAATAAAATTATATTACAAAATCAGAGCCTTTGACATATTTTAACAGCTCCTCTTTTCTCGGAAAAAAAAAAAAAAAGTCTTGAAGGGAACCTAATTTGTAAACCAAATAGGATCAGTGAGACACTAGTTTGGTTAACCAAGTTTAATCCCCAGAACTCACGAAGAGTGGAAGGAGAGAACTGGCTTATAAAGTTGTCCTCTGACCTCCATATGTACGCCATGACTCCCACACCCATACAGCATGCATATAAGGGCACAGTAAAAAAATAAAATAAAAGCAAGATTGTTCTAGTGGGAGCAAGGGTAAAGGCCCCAGATCTTTATCACACTCCTCTTCCACTTTCAAGACACTCCTGAACCTCCAGGAGGCCAGGGGAAAAGCTTCAGAAACCACTACAAACCTTACCAGCTCTGTTATTTGATGGCCCGATGCGTAAAGTTGGCCAAGATGCCTAGAAAAAAAATTATTTGAGTGCTTCTTGCACTTAAATACTTGAAAATGTTGACCTGAAACCTTGTGGTGATATACACCTTTAATCCCAGCACTGGCAGAGGCAGGAAGAGGAAGGCAGATATGAATTGAGGCCACCCTGATCTACATACAGAGTTTCTTCCAGGTGAGCTGAGGCTACACGATAAGATCCTGTCTTAATAAATTTGGACAATTGCCATAAAGGCATATGTGAAAAGATGAATTGAGTTTTGTCAAATTTGCCTGACTCTCCTTCTAACAATTCAATGCCCCAACTGTCTGAACCTGTGTAAATGGTAATTTCTCAATAAGCCATGGTCTAACCTATATACACAGCCCAGATAATCTACTCTCTAATAATTTTTATTTATCCTAACCTAGCATTCTTATTCAGGGGGTCTTCCCTATCAGGACAAAATTCCTCTCCATCACAGTCATTTTATTATTTTTTTAAAATGCTCTTTTCTACCTTCTGTAGCTAAAGCAAGGGAATCCCATCCTCCCTGCACATCCTCACAGGAAAGAGCCATCACAGCCATCAAGTCTGCCTTACTATCTCTTCTCCTTTGCTCCTTCTTGCCATGAAAAGTCCATAAAGATAACCTTTCACTTTCTCATTTCAGTTCTTCCAACCCCGGCCTCTGAACACACACACACACACACACACACACACACAGAGAGAGAGAGAGAGAGAGAGAGAGAGAGAGAGAGAGAGAGAGAGAGAGAGAGAGAGATCTTAATCTAGTCCAGGCTGTACTGGAACACACTCTCAAGCCCAGGATGGTTTTGAATGCATAGTGGTCCTTCTGCCTCAACCTCCTGAGTACTGGTATGACAGATAGACATGAGCTACCAAATCTGGCTTCAATTCAACATTTTCAAGGATTTAAGCGCAAGTAAGTTTTCGTTTACTTGCGGCTTTAAAAGAATTTATGCTAGGGCTGGAGAGATGGCTCAGAAGTTAAGAGTACAGGTTGCTCTTCCAGAGGTCCTGAGTTCAGTTCCTAGCAACCAAATAATGGCTCAAAACCATCTGTAATGAGATCTTGTGCCTCCTTCTGGCCTGCAGGGATACACGCAGACAGAATACTGTATACATAATAAATAAATCTTAAAAAAAAAAAAAAGAAGAGAGAATTTATGCTAGATGAATGCTCTAGAACAAATGACTAGCTCTAGCCAGGCAGTGGTAGCACAAGCCTTTAATCCCAGCACTCAGGAGGCAGAGGCAGGCGGATCTCTGCAAGTCTGAGGACAGTGTGGTCTACAAAGCAAGTTCCAGGACAGGCTCCAAAGCTACAGAGAAACCCTGCAAAAACAAAGAAAGAAAGAACAGATTACTAGCTCTGTTAATGACATGTAAATAAGACCCAGATTTTATTATTTGGCAACTATTCTTTCCAGGCTAAACATTAGCTGCTCTCAGGGTATCAAAACAGATAACTAAACATTTTGGCTCAAAGCAAAATATGAAGACATCTAGCGAGGGAGAGGGTATGAAAAACACATTCAAGACTTGAGGCTCAATGAAAGGGGAATCGGTAATGTGATAAATAGAAGCACCAGGCTGGAGGGATCGCTCAGCCATTAAAGGCTAGGCTCACAACCAAAAATAAATAGAAGCACCCTGTTGTCCAAGCTTTGATCTAATCAGACTTCAGGGAATACAATTCTCACTACAAAATCTGATTGCTGGAGGCAATATGAAATAGCAGTGTCGAACGAAAACTTCATTCACTGTCCTTCACCAGACCCATTAAATCCCACCACCTCAGGAAGTCAGGCTGTGGGGTGGGCTGGGGTACCTTCGAGCATCAGGACTTTGGTACACAGAGTGTAAGAAGCATGACTTTGTCCCTAAGAAAAAAGCAAGCAGCACAGCCACTGGCCATGATGCCTGTGGGGGTGCTGAACCTTTATGGTTTCCTGTGCTTTGGTTGTCTTGGTAACCTGAGGCCTCCCTATTTGCATTGGCATCAGAGGCCAAGAGCGGAAGCAGAGCTGGAGCACCAGGAAGACGTGCAGGGAAAACTGTGGGCAAGGTGACAGTTATGCCACAGGAGGGTCAGGCCTAGGACAGAGCAGTTTCTTGGTTGAGGGTGGAAGGAAGTGTCATACAAAATCAGATCTCTGGATTCCACACCTACCGTTTCTGATTCAGTAGATCATCGGAGAGTTTAGGAGCCTACGAGCTCATGAGTCTATCTCCTGTCAAGGAGGTCAAGGACACTATGTTTTGTTTTGTCTTGTTTCAGACGGTGTCTTACTGTGTAACCCTGACTGACCTAGTACCTATGTAGCCCAGGCTGGCCTTAAACTTGAGGCAACCCTCCTGCCTCAGCCTTCCAAGTACTGAGGTTACAGACAAGCTACCACCACTGGCCTGGAGATTATTGGAGCATTCTTTTGAAGAAATATCTAATGTTTACTTCTCATTCCAGATCCTAAAGCTGACACACACCCCAAAGCTACTCTGACAGACACTACAGATAGTTCTTTGGTCTGCTTTTAAGTTTTGCGTTTAAAAAAAAAAGATTTCTTTTTTATTTCATGTGTGTATGTGTGTGTTTGCCTGAATGTATGTATGTGCATCGTCTATGTACAGTGCTCATGGAGGCCGGAAGATGGAATCTGAGCCCACGGAACTGGGGTTACAGATGGTTGTGAGTTGCTACATGGGTGCTGAGAACCAAGTCTGGGTCCTTTGCAAGAGCAGCAAGTGCTCTTGATTGCTGAGCCATCTCTCTGGCCCCTTCTTTTGCATCCAGTTCTGTAAAAGAGGTTTAACAATTCCCCAACTCCCCAGGAACTCCTGTGTGTGTCCTTACGAGACACCTAGTGTCTCATTCTCCTTTCATTCCTTTTGGCTTATCGTCACTGTCCTACTCACATCCTTTATTGTCTGTTCCCATCTCCTTCCCTATCTCTTTAATGAAACTCACAAACAGCAGTTTCTGGGGAGTTGCAGAGATGGCTTAACAATTAAGAGCACTGGCTGCTGCTGTAGGCAGACTTTTCTGTCTGTCAGCCAAACTCCACCTACAGGCCACTCAGCCAGAGGACCCAAATGTGATTCCTAGCACCCACCTGGCAGCTCACTACCCTTTTTAACTCCAATCCCAGGCCATTTCATGCCCTTTTCTGGCCTCTGGGCACCAGGAACACATGTGGTGCACATTCATAGGCAAAACACTTATACACACACAATAAAAAATTTAAATCTAATTTTAAAAGGTCATTTCTGGACTGGGGAGACAGTTGAGTGGGTAAAGTGCTTGTTACACAAATGTGGGGACCCATGTTCAGCTCTCCAGCACCCCTGTAAAAGCCAGATGTGATGATGTATACCTATAACCCCAATACTGAGCAGGGAGGGATAGGTGAATCCAGCCAGTCTAGCAGAAATGGCTTAGTGAGACACCCTGTCGGGGCTACAGAAGGATCATTCATAGTCTGTCAGAATATTGGGCTATTTGGACAGAGAAATTATGCACTATTAGAAGCCTGTACCCCCACCCATGTTCCTGCTATTCACCACAGCCTTACACACCATTTTATCCCGAGATGCAGCCTCCTCAGTGAAGTTTCTTCAAGTACATAGGAAGGAATGACTCTCCTTCACCATTCTCCAAAAGAGGTTGTCTGCTGAATTTGTAACTATAAATTTAGCCACTGTCATTTTCCATCTCCAAAATCTATTTTGTTTGACTCTAAGGCGATATACTAAATTTACATATTTACATCTATTTGCTTTGGACTGTTATTTGTGTATGTGCATATCACAGCATCCAGGCACATATATGATTGCATCTTTGTTTGGAAAGCACTTAGGCCCTAGCACCAGAATTATGGAACTCTTCACACAGTGCTGACCATAAAGGACCTGTCAATGAGTTTTACTGTAATTCTGGACACAACATATTGAGAGAAGGATGTACAGGAATGTGAATCTGAAAATGTCTTTTTTTTCTTTAGAGACAAACTCTTCCTAGTCCAAGCTGGCCTTGGGTTCAGCTGAGGCTGAACTTGAACATATGATTGCCCAGCTTCTATCTCCTGAGTGTTGGGTTACAGCCATGCACCAAGCCCAAATGGTACTGGAGGAGGCTGAGCCAGGGCCTTGTGCACGCTAGTCAAGCATGTTGCCAAGCTACATCGCCAACCACAGAGAACTTTAATAATAACAATAATAATATAGAAACACAAACATTGACAGACTTTGATAATCCCCCATGGGCAGCCCCACTCTATCCTTGGGGAGCAGGAGCAGGGTGGGTTGGGGGGTTGGTAGGAGGCATGGGAGGATGAGCGGGAGAGGAAGCGGGATTGATATGTAAAATGATTGTTTCTAAATAAAAAAATAAAAAATAAAATCAGAAAAAAAAAAAAAAAAAAGAAACACAAACATCTTTTACTGTATCTGGAGGAGATTTTAGTCACCAGGAAAATGTAACAGCTGGAGTAAAAGCAGTTCAGAAATAATCTAGAGAAAAAGGGTGCTAGAAAAGGAAGGAAGGCAGAAATGGACCATGCAGAATAAATAGTCAAAGCAGAGCTTTTTAGAGACCAAAGGACACATCAAAGAAAAGTAGAGCATTTCAACAAGGGTGTTAAATATGGAAAAGAGCCAAAGAGGGCTGTGGGCTTTAAAAAAAGGGGGGTGCCACTGAATAAGTAGTGGTGAATGTTGGCAAAAAGAAGCGAAGAGATGAGAGGAAGGAGAAAATTTATAGCAGAGGAAGTTGGTGTGTAGTTTTCCTCTCAAGATGTCCAGCAGCGCAAAGAAGAAATAAAAGCAGAGGCCACTGGGCAGGAGGCTGGGCCGGGGCTGGAACACATGGGACAAAGCAACAGGACCCAAAGGAGGACATTTTCTTCATTAAATGACCCAGATTTTCCTATTTGGGACCAAGGACAATGACAGAGTTTAATGCTCTTTAAATTACAAAGATCCTAATCTTTGCAATTGTGTAAGACAGCACAAATTATAAGGATCAAGATAGAAAGTGTCTGTTTCTGAGACAGCATAAACAGATTCATTTTAGAAGTCAGAGTTAAGTGGTTGTGTTGTCATACTACTGTGACTCAAGACAGCTGTCTTCCTCTTACCAGCCACAGAGAACACACAGAAACTTACAGTTACCTACCAGTCCACACTAGGCAGTCGGTAAGTAAGCACACATGACCTGCTTTTATTTGCACACCTGAACGCAATGCCCCATCCCAAGGAACCTTTTACTTAGGTCAGAACACCTAGGGCAGGCGAAAGGGTTGTGGAGGAAAAGTTAAAGTTAAAAATAAAGACAATCAAATAAAGGAAAGGGAAGCAGAAGTACGATGCTGATAAGAACCAAGACGGATACACACAATTCAGTGCAGTCCAAAAGCCCCAAGGTCAGCAAAGGAAAACATTCAAATCATACAGCCAATTTTCTCTCTTCCTCTCTCTCCTTTCTGCTCATTAATTCACCAGTTCAAGATGATCTTACTGCCTCAGCTTCCCCATCCCAAGTGCTGATAGCACAGGCATGAGACACCAGGTTTGGCCATATTAACTAACTAATCCTTTAAAATGTTTTACTGACCTGGGTAAGTGGGAGCTCACAGACCCCAGTCTGACAGCTGGGGATCCAGCCTAGGACTAAAACAGGCCCCCTGAACGTGGGTATCAGTTAGGAGGCCTGGGCAGCCTATGAGGCCTCTGGCAGTGGAATCAATATTTATCCTTAGTGCACAAATGGGCTTTTGGAGCCCATTCCCTATGGAGGGATACTCTCTCAGTCTAGACTCATAGGGGAGGGTCTAGAGCCTGTCCCAAGTGATGTGACAGACTTGATAGAAGGCCTCACCCTCTTTGGGGAGTGGAAGGAGGATAGGATAGGGAGTTGGTGAGGGCATAGGAGGATGGAAGGGAGAGGGAACTGGGATTGGTATGGAAAATAAGATTGTTTTTAATTTAAATAAAAAAAAGTTTTACGGTTTATTCAGGTGTGTTTTCCATCCATGTATTTATGTCAACCATGTGCATGCTGGACACCCCAAATCGGAGAAGGATGTCAGATGCCCTGGTACTGGGATTATGAATGGTTATGAACAGCATGTGGGTGCTGGGAATCAAAGCCAGGACTTCAAATACAAATGCTCTTAAACTCTAAGTCATCTCTCCAGCCCCACATAAAACTAATCTTAGCGACCTAAGTTTCGGTTTTAAATCAAACACATAACATTGACTTTCAACTTTTATTCAAGATTCTGTTTTAAAATTCAGTAAAAGCAAATTGCCTTTTTAAGATAAGGTCTCACTCTGTAGCCCAAGCTGGCCTCATGCTAGTGACAACCCTCAGTTTTCTCAGTGCTGGGCTGGTTAGAGGGAAAAAACCATAAGTCTTACTTCAGGGGCCTGGGACAGAGGTACTGAATGGCAGGCTGATTACTAATGGTAGACACAGATTACTTTGTTTTTATACCATCTACTATCTTTGCCACCCCAGCCCAAGATGGCGTTCCAGTCTACTTTGAGAAATCCAAACATAATTTTTCCACCACAGAAAGCCTTTTCAGAACCAGGAACTACTGCAAAGATCCAGATATTCCAATTCTCCATACTCCCTGAATCCTGTCCTTCACACGGGCTTCTGGACAGACCCCTCTGGCCGGTCATGCCCTACCTGCTGGGATGGTGGACACTTTTCTCAGAAGCCTGAGGCTCACCACCGGCTCTCAGTTTTTCTGGATCCTCCTCTCTCTAGGAAGACTCTGTAAGACTGTTTCTCTGGCCCTCCTCTCAAGTTCCCCAGGGCTCTACCCTGTTTGGCTGTCTCTATTCAGAAACAAGCTGTGAATTTAGGGGCTTTGCATTTTGCACTGCGGTGCCAGCTGAGCAGAAAGCCCCTTCCATGATTTCTTTGTGCTCTTTTAAGACCCTCCCCTCCCCCCGGGTCCAGAACTCAAATCCCCCAGAGCCATGACCTTCAAAGGTCCCGCTCTCTCCCATCTGGGAAAAGTGGGCAGCGTTGGGGTGACTCAGCCCCCGGAATGTACGCACTTCCTCACGCTGCCACCTGCCTGCACTGCAGGAGCATAGCCTGGCTCACCTCCAGCGGATGTTTTCCTTGTCCCTGCACAGGTGGCCTGTGCCAGCCCCCATCCCAACTCCTGCCCCGCCCCTTGCCCTAAAGGCTGCTCTCCTGGCACTCAGTGGCTTTAACCACTGATAACCCAACATCCACAGCAGTGCCCAGGCCATCAAGCAGTTCTACACTACCCTGCAACCTCAGAAGGTTCATCAGCTCAGCCCCAGTCTCCTTCCGGAAGTGCCCACAGCCACACGGCTGCTTCATCTGCCATCCAGGAGGCTAATGCTCACTTCAAAGTTCATACACCAGGGTCTATCAGGTCCCACCTTCAGCAACCCACTGCCTCCAGGATCTCAAACTTCCCGCTAGCTTTTAGTCTATAGTTACTGCAGAAAACAGACTATGCTCAACCTTCAGGTGAGTCCCCCCCAAAGCAGTGGCAAAGCTAACTAATGACCAGATTTCTGAGACCTTTGCTTGATGCCTTCCAATCCCTTCTCCAGCCAAGACAGGAGGGAGTCAAGGTCATGCCCCTACACAGGAGCCTACCTGGGTGCTAAGTTTTTCTTTGTTTTTATCCTGATACCCCTCTGAAAGGGAACCTGTTTTCTTTCATTCAATGGTGGGGGGAGGGGGTTCTTGGGATGGAACCTAGGACATTGAGATGGCAGGCAAGCACTCTCACTGAACTACATTCCTGGCCAAAGCAAAAGCTATCTTGGAGGAAAACAGCTAAGGAATTAGACCTGTACTGATGGTCGCTGCTGAATGAAGAGGGACAGGCAGGAATCATAGCTGTGTACTAGGTGATTGAGAGTAAAGCTTGGCATGAACTGGACTTCAGACTTGAATGGAAACCAGAGCACATGTCCTAGGAACAGGACAGAGATAGGCGGAACAGCAGGGTCTCTGAAATGTGGGAAAGTAAAAGTGAAGAGGTCGAGTTTGATCAGGGCCTTCATAACAGATAAACTGTCATCATCAAAAGTGTCACAAAGGAGGCTTGGGATCCACGTGATCAAATAAGAAAAAGCAGAGTCCTAAAGCTAGCAGGAGGGAGGGTAAGACATCCCTCTTCCCATGGTACTGAGGTGGGAAAAGCAGCATATTCAGCAGCAGCACGACCTTCCAAACAAGCCACAAGGAACTCCAGATGTCAACAACTGAAACCATAATGCTCCCAGGGCCACATCTGTTCTTGAAGGGGGCATAAACGTGGAAGGCAGAAGTTGGCCTGGAGAGAGCAGTCCACAACAGCAACCCTCAGCCGTACACAGCTGCTCACTGGCCCCCAGATGAGAGAGCAGCAGCATCTTCTCTGAGCTCTAGCCTCAATAAGTGGCTATTTTCTGAGAGCCATGGGCCAAAGATGGCACTAAGAACATCCCACGTGCTACTCATGATGAGCCCACAAGCTGGCATTTCTACCAAGAGACAGGATGACAGAGGTAAAGCGACTTGTGTGAGATCAGATGGCTACTAAGAGTCACGACCTGAGTCCAACAGTCTGTCTCTACATCTCCCAAAGCCTGCAAAACTCAAAGAATGCCCAAGACCGAAGTCCACTAGGCTTTGTTCCATCATAAGTAAAGAGGGGGTACCTCTCTGGAAGTTTGATGATGTTGGGGAACTTGGAAAAGATGCTTCTCTTTGAGGTAGGGCATTGCTAGCGATGGGGTAATCTTGCATCTGCTGCTCCTTTGGGGTAAAAAACAATGGGAAATGTATCTTTGGGGTGCCCCACAAAGCCAAGGGTAGCCATTTCTCAGATGCTTTAGGGAAAGGCTGCCCCAGGAACGGAAGGAAATGTACTCTTCACTCCAGATGCCTGCTTGCTCTCCTGGAGCCTCTGGCAGTTGCACCCTGCTGCGGCTCCTTGGTTTGGCTGGGGCACAGGATTAGCCATCCCCAGGAAATGCCTCCCTCCGGTCCAGGCAGGGATCCCAGCTCACACACCCCTGGTGGTGGTGGAGGGAGGGTTGATGGAATGCTTCCTCTCTGCAGGTCAAGGAGATCTGGGGACCACCTGGGGCCTTCAACACTCCCCCTCCTGGCTCGGAAAGTGCCCAGTCCAGTGCCCCTTCCACGGCCACCTCCCTCCTCCTAGCTGTGTGGGGGCATGAATCAGCTCTCACAGCTTGTTAAAAGCTGGACCTCATTTTCATGCCCTCACCTCAGGAAACAGAGTAACAGCCTGTCCAGTTTACTCAGCAGGGGGCCAGGGTCCTCACTTTATAAACATCCCCAGCCTGTAAGAGCAGAGGGCACTGCCATGTTATGAGAAAGAACCCAAGGAGAGAGAAACTCAAGAGTCAAGGAGCAAGGCAAGAAAAGCAAGGGGATAAGACCAGAGGAACCTGAACAAAAGCCAAGCAGGGCCTAAGAGAGCTGAACTGCAGGAATGGCTCTAAGGATGCTCTGGGCTGGACAGGGCAAGGGGATCCTGAGAGGATGGAGGAGCATCTGCTTGGTGGTGTCTCTGCTCCTACAGCACCCAGGAGTGAACAGCAAGTGTTACTTCCAAGCTCAAGGTAAGGTGGACTGACGCTTAAGAGATGAGGGTGATGGTGAGGGCTCAGAGGTAAGCCTAAGTTAGACTATTCGGTCCTTCAACCTATGAAACAGGAAGGACTGTATGGAGGGCTAGTGTGCAAGGCTTCTCTCCCAGCCCAGACCAGAAGAGACTGCCGCCAACACTCCCAATTCTCACCTACTACAGAACAATCCTCATTCTTCCCTAGCCCCCTGCCACTATGACGGGAAATATTTCACTCTGGGTGAATCCTGGCTCCGCAAGGACTGTTTCCATTGTACCTGTCTGCATCCTGTTGGTGTGGGCTGCTGTGACACGTAAGTGACCAAGAATGGTCAGAGGGAATGCCGCCAGGACTGAGGAGTAACTAATTTCTGTGAGGCAAGAATAAACAGAAGAGATCATGTGACCACAGATGTGAAGGCACCAAGGAGACGGGGGAGTGGAGGTAGATGTGGAGGGAAGGGCTCCTGCTCGGGAAACTAAAACAGTCTTTAAACAGGACTGGGGAGCTGAGTTAGGGAGTCTGGGGGACACCAGAGGAGGATATAGGGGATGCTATGAGAGGGAAGGTGGCTTTTCACTGTACTGACTCTCCCAATCTTTGGTTTTCTAGGTCTCAGCATCCCATTGACTTCCCCGCTGAGTGTGAAGTACGCCAGGAGGCAGGAACCTGTCAATTTTCTCTGGTGCAAAAATCTGACCCTCGGTTGCCCTGCAAAGGGAGAGGCCCAGACCTAGAATGGGGCTCAGCTAACACCCCTGTTCCTAGGGCTCCTGCTCCCCACTCCAGCTAAAGGATCCCCCATCTGCTGACTGCTCACTGCCGCTGCCACTTCCAGGGAAACCACTAGCAGCTGCCAATTTACTCTGAATCAATAAATCAATACCACAGCCGAAAGCCCGGTTCTCATTGCCTGTGCTGCCAGCTCCAGGTGGGAAAAGTGGGCCCCACTGGAGTCCAGGTGTTGAATTTCCAGTATCTGAAGAAACTAGTGCCACGGTGGACATGTGGGCCAATTTCAGATAGTTATACTGCTGGTGCTGGGGCCAGGGGCAGCATATGAGACCAGGGTGGGGCTCGTAGGAAGCACTTTGATGGGGAGGTCCCAGCTGAAGGTGTCTACAGGCACCTGCTCAGGCCCTGTCCAGGTCGCAGGTTCAGGCTGCTCCAATGGAGGCAGAAGGACCAATCCTGGTTCCCGGGATGTTACAAATTCAAAATGCAATCGCCACTTCAAGGACACTAAAAAGAAAAAGACAAGAGACAGATACTCTAAACCAGTGCTTCTCAACTTCCTATGGGTCAAAGGACCCTTTCAGAGGGGTTTCCCAAGACCACCGGAAAAGAGATAGTTACATTGTGATTCATAACAATAGCAAAATTACAATTATGGTTGGGCCATAATTGGCCCATATGGGTCACTACAACATGAACTGTATTAAAGGGTTGCAGCATTAGGAAGGTTGAGAACCACTGCTCTAAAGCAAGTAGCTTAGGTGTGGTGGCACACACCTGAAATCCCAGTATTGGGTGAAGGCAGGAAGACCACAAGCTCAGGTGGGGGGGGGCACTATATGAGACCGTAATATCTAACCAAAACAAAAAAACAAAACAAGCAAGTGGTAGGTAGTAAAAGCCAATGACAGGATATGGTTAGTAAAATAAAAATAAAACAAAACAAAACTCAGAACCATCAAGATGGCTCAGCAGGTTAAGGGGACTTGTCACCAAGCCTGATGACCTAAATCTGATTCTCAGGACATATACGGTAGAAAGAACCACTTCCAGAAAGTTGTCCTCTGACCTCCACACAAATGCTATGGTACATATGCTCAGATCCACACATAAAATAGAACAAATAAATGCATTTAAAATTCTGACTCCAGTGCTAAGGAAGAGGAGGCAGAAGTAGGTGGATCTTTGTGAGTTTGAGGCCAACCTGGTTTACACAGTGAACTCCAGGCCAGCCAGGCAGTGGTGGCCCATGCCTTTAATCCCAGCAAAGGCAGGGGATCTCTGTGAATTCAAGGCCAGTCTGGTCTACAGAGCTAGTTCCAGAACAGCCAGGGCTACACAGAGAAACCCTGTCTGGAAAAACAAAACAAATACATTTTTTGAAAGGAAAAACAAATTGTATCCATAAATAGGTGGAGACACAGGGCAGGAGCATCAATCAAACACTTCGTTTTTTAAGAATCCGATGTGTTAACGTGTTAACCAGAGACACCATTAAGGATAGTACTGTCCACTTAGAAACCCAAAGTCGAGATAGTCAAGGCTGGGTAGCTTGAAGTCAATGTGCTAAGGAGCCAGAGATCAGTGCATCACAGGGGCAGGGATGGTACTTTATAAAGCTGTTAAGAGGTTAGGGGTCAGCACATCTAAGAAACAGAGGGAAAGTGAAAAGACGTGAAAAATGCAAAGGGTTGCGCTAGATGTGGGTATACACGTCTGGGAGTTTTAAGGATCACGGCCCATTACACTCTATGCAAGCTCAGCATTTACTTCCCCTATTCCTTCCTCCAATAATGGTCAGGCTCTCACCAATGGCAGTGCAGAAGCCAGGGGTAGAACAGAGGGGGATGGGGAGAGAGAAACTGGTTCTAGCTGTATGGAGGCAGGACTCCTGGTGCCGGGCATGAGTCACATGGGATACTGAAGGGGCAACTCCTGTCCCACGGCGTCGCTGGTACTCTGGCTGAACACGCTCTTCAGTCTGCAAGCTTACTGAAAACTGGGAGCAAAAAGAGAGACATATACCAGCAGGTATTTGGAAATATGGACTGTAGGTGAGTGGTAGCCCCGAGGAACCCCAATTTCCACTTCTATAAACCACCCCATGCAGGCCCCTCTTCCACCCTAGTCCTTCAGGTTCAGCACAAAACAAAACAAAACACAAAAGCCCCCCCCCGAAACAAACAAACAAAAAAACCTGTTCCTTTCTCACCTGCAAACAAGCTACGGTTCCTTCCCCTAAGTTTAAGGTCCCCACCACGTCCTCGCCAAGTCGGTACACAGATTTGAAGATACCAAATGTCCCAACTTTCCCTCGGCCATCACTGATATTGTATAAATCTGGGGAAAATTGATACCAAAAGGCTACAGTTAACACTGGGGAATATCTGGACTGAGTCTCATGATGCTTTTCCTTATAATGGGGGCAAGATATTAGTGGACCCAGGAAGGGACATGGCAGACAGGAGACTTTTCAGACAGAAATAAACCAAGGGAAGGATTGGATCAGAGCAATTATAAAAGGTTCTCACGGAGGCTGCGGCAGGAGGTGGCAGCCATGAGGCGCTCCCCTGCCAGCTCCGCTAGCCATGAATCCTTCTTCCCACTTTCATCCTCCTCTAGGAATGGACTGGATGGAGCCACAGCCTCATCCTGGGGAAAGTGGACATCCTGAAGACCTAGAGAGAAGGCGTAGAGGTAATGACGGCACAAATCAGAGATGTAAACAGACAACTGGTTTTAGAGTCCAATCTGAGGAGGCTGAAGGGGAGCCATGCTTACTCCCTCATCTCAGCCTGCTCCTCATCTCATCTCCAGCACTGTCCCTAATACGAGGAGTCCCTGCAGGTCCTCTTGGATTATGCTGGGTAAGCCTCTACCCCACCCCTTCCCTCTAGGAGCCTGACTCACCAGTCAGCACAAGAACTCTCAGAGGGACTCTGAGTAAAGTGATGGGTGAGTTGACACGCTGGCAGCCAATGGTCAGTTTGTACACATACTTGACTGACTGACCCCGAAAGGAAGGTGGTCCCTCTGTGGGCAGCACTTCACTGTAGGAGTCTGGTTGGGAAAAGAGTAATCAGGGCAGCTGGAGGCAGCCAGGGTCCTCCCTCCAGGAGACTTAGAAGGCAATTTGGGGCTGGGGGACAATCACTCACATGATTTGGACTCTCCAGGGTCTAGCCTCAAGTCACAAAACAGAATTTTTGGTGGAGTAGAAAGGATACACTGACCCCTCTCACCTAAGAAAAATAAGAAATGACTCCATTGTCCATTACTGACCAGGGTTACAGAGCAAATGGAGGCAGAAAAAAATGCCAACACTTTCTGATGTAATATGGGAACAGTCTTATAGCCCAAAAATCAAGTTACCTCCTTCCCCTACACCTGTGGTGTGTTGGTGACTACATCACATCATACGAGAACAACGTAGCTTTACCCTTGGGTGACAATGACTTCCCCTCCCTCCAAGACAAATTCTCTGTCTCTAACCTCGGTGTGGAAGAAAGACAGTCTGGCTGTCAGGCTGGACATCTGGCTGACTAGAGTCAGGGGGTGGTAATGCTACTCGACTCTCACTGGCATGGAACTGGCAGTGGATCTGGGCACTGGCCCAGGCCAGAGCCTCACTGTGAAAGAGGAAAAAGAACGAATGAGAAGACAAGATCGCCAAGGACAGATGACTGTCTTAAGTGACCAGGGAATCCAGAACCCCCAAAGTGAAACCACTACACAATGCAAAGTGCATCAAGTCCAGAGAGGAGGGAGGAGAGGCGGGTAGGGGCCATGTCATCCACATCTTTGCTGAAAAGCCCTTCCCTACAATGAGAGCACAATGAGCAAGGAGGAGGTGGGGATGGTAGTGTAGTTACAGGACAACCAAAGCTGTGCTTTAGAAGGAGAGAGCGATACCAGGCTTCCTCCCGGAGGGGCCACCACCTTCAATACCAGCATCCCCACCTGGATGCAGAAGTGGCGGTCGGGGGCAGGGGGTTAGTGACAGTCACTAAACATTCCAGAGCCTCCCCCGCCAGAAATACAGGACCTCGACTCAGCTCAGCCACCACTTCAATCATGGCAGCTCCAGAACCAAATCTAGAAGGAAACAAAAGGTGCCAGAAGTCAGTACAGGGGAAACGAGGAAGGAGTGTCTAAGACCTAGGGTTAAGAAGCAGGGTTTTTCAAGTTTCGGTGCGGGTGGGAAGCGCTGAGATTTGGGAAGCTGGCAGGCAGATTGGTTGGGCAACTGGTAATGACTCCGTACTGCCTGCGGGAGGGCGTCACTCTAGCCCCAGACTTCTGCGTACAGAGTCGGGCTAAGTCCTCTGCACCGCCACCCACAGGCTTCCAGGCCTGCCTCGGTCCCCGCTTCCCTCGAGGCTGCGCGTCACGTCTCTGGATACAAACGCGAACTCTTAGAGACGGAGGTCCTCACCTGCCCGCCCCTCCGAGACCGGCTCGGAGATCGGTGGGTTCCGCGGTGCCAGCGGCGCGGCAGAGGCGGGACTTCCTTTGTCACACTGCAGGGTTGAGGCGCCCCTTCCGGTCCGACCTGCGGGGTGCTTCCGGCCGTAAAGGGCTCGGGTGGTCCCTGGGCTGTGGGCCACCCTCCCAGCAGTGGCACCTGAGCGCGGGCGCTGGGGATCCCGGCCGGAGGGACCCGGTACCCAGCCCTGGAGACCGTGGAGCCGCGGCCCGGGGCGGGGCCGAGGGTCGCCGCGAGCTCCCGGGCGGGTCCCAGGGGCGGTGCTTTGCGGGCAGGTACCGCGGCTCCGCCCCCGTCCGCGGAGCCGGTCGGCCTTTGGCCGGGCGAGCTGTTCGCCGCGGCCCAATGACAACAAGACCCAACCCTTCCCGCCTAGGATCTAGAGAGGCGACCCAAGAGATCCCGCAGCGACTTTATTGCTGTGGCCACTGCGGCTGCAGCAAGAGCTCTCTGACTTTACCGGGACACCAACTTCCTACGGCTTTCCCCAGCGTCGGACCCTCCGGGAACGCAACTGGTGCCGGCGTTTCGAAACGTCAGAAACGTGTCAGAGGGACCCGAGGCCACCGGGGTCGTGAAGACCCAGGATCCAGTGATCATGGTAACTTGCGTACCGGTCTCAGAGCAAATCAGCTGTGCCGAAGGAGATCCACAAGTTTATTGTCCTGAAGATATTGGGGACACTGAGGCTGTGCGGGCTACTGACTGCGGGAGCCCTGAGGACGGTGGATCCCATAATGAGCCAGACTACTGCAATTCAGAGGACTCTGAGCAACTGATGGCCTCCTACGAGGGTAATGCTAGGGGCTACCAGGTGCCTCCTTTTGGCTGGCGGATCTGCTTGGCTCATGAGTTTGCAGAGAAGAGGAAACCCTTTCAGGCTAACAACGTCTCTCTAAGCAACTTGGTAAAGCATTTCGGTATGGGCTTGAGGTGAGTAGATCCCTAGAATTGCCTAGAATGCCTTGATTCCTTTGTTCCCATTCAAGACTCGTTGCATAAGTGGGAAAGGGTAGTCAAGCAAGTGGATTCCTGGTTCCAGCAAGTGTGCCATATCCCCCGCATACTTTAACCCTGCCGTTTTTGAGGGTGAGACTGAAGAACATCTTTTTGCAACCCTCTTTTCCTAGCATCTTCTCCGCAGCAAAGAGAAGGCGCATTTAGTTCTGCAGCCAGTCTTTCCTATTTAGGCTCCCTCCCAAGCACTTCCTCTTTCCCAGACATTACTTTGAGATCAGCTATACTTTGTGGCAAAGTAGAAGATCAGCCTCTGTTGTATGGATACAGTGTTTTGTTTGCGAGGAGGAGGTTCTTCAGCCTCCATTCCCCTCAGCAGTTGAAGCATTCTGTATCTTGTTAAGTATGTGTCTGCTTCAGTCCCAGCATTCATCTGTCTCCTTCCTCATGCTCTGACTCCTGGGATAATTGGGAATGGCTGTTGTCAACCCTAAAGAGAGTGTGAGACGTTCACTCTATTCTGTGACAGAGGGCTTCTGATTTAAAAAAAAAAAAAAAAAAAAAAAAGCAAAGTTGGAATTGGGCTAAGTATTGCACACATATAGTGCCACCTACTTGGGAGGCTGAGGCAGGGGATTAATTTGAGCCTAAGAGTTCAGATCAAACCTGAACACCACAGTGAAAACATCCCTGAGTAACAAATGGAGGAGAGCTGGGGATAAAGCTCAGTAGCAGAGAGCATGCATTCTACCACTGAATTACTTCCCCAGACCCCTAAAGATGACTTCTAGCCAGATGTGCTGGAGCATTCCCAATGCACTTGTAGGTAAGTGTTTCAGAGGCAGCCTTAGCTTTTCCTCCTATCCTGGAGGTTACAGACACTCCAGAGCAGGTACTATAGAATCCCTTCTGGAATCCCACTGAGTTCAAAGACAGTGATGAGAAACCATACCTGTTAACAGGAACAGGTGTATATAAAGACAGCATCATTCTGAGTCAGGCCCCATGTAAGCACAGTGCTGGGGAGGGAGGCATAAAGGTTGGGAAACTCAACCCCAACAGCTTCTAAAATAGGGAGCCCTTCCTGTGCCAGTCAGGGTTATGGGACTGTGGTGGGAAATCCACTGACCTCACTAACCCTAGCCCTAGGCAATGAGAAGGGCCTGGTGCTGCCTGGACATTTGGCTCCTGTGGGTGGCCTATCTCAGAGAATCATTCCTTTAGGCCTTTATGAACCTGACTGTACTAGTTACTTATTGCTATGATCAAAACCGGACAGAACTTAGGAAAGGGTTTGTTTTGGCTTACAGTTTGAGGGCACACTCTGCCATGGCAGAGAAGCAACGGTGGCAGGAATGAGAGGCAAGCTGATCACACTGTATCACAGCCAGAAGCACAGAGCAATGCTAGAACTCCGTTTTCTTTCTTCTTTTTACTCAACTCAGGACTGCAGCCTGTGGGATGGTGTCACCCACAGTTAAAGAGTATCTTCCCACCTCAATTAACCGAATCTAGATAATCATTCCTCAGAGGCATGCCCATGGGCTTGTCTCTTGGGGGATTTGAGATCTAGTCAAATTGTCAGTAAGAATTAACCATCATATTATTCCAGTCCAACTCTGACCCCAAAGCCCTTGTGCCAAAATGGGATCTAGGGTAGAGACAGGCCCAGTGGATTGCATATGATCAGGATAAGGTCAAGGACAGGTGTACATTCATCCTAGCCTCTTAGCTACTAAATATGAGCTGAGTCACAGAGGCCCCAAGCTCTTGCTCAGCCCCATGGACCTTGACTTCCCATACTAGGATATGGGCACATAGCTTTTGGAATGGAATGAGGTCCTACATGAGGGAGAAAGCAGAAATGAGAATTCAGAGTGATCATTTTTGAGCTGGGATTGGTATTATAGGGAAAACAATCTGTCAGGAATGGCCACCTGTCAGACTAGAGCAGGGAACCCATCGGAGCTGACCTGAGGGCACCCTCAACAGGAATGCTGGCAGGATAGTTAATGGAGTCTCAACTTAGTAAGAATTTTGAGAGTTGTTCCTTTAGGCAGTCAGTTCACTCAGTAATCTTTACCAACAGATAGTCCTTTGTTCTCCTATCTTAGTATTTTATAATTCTTCTCCAATCCTTTCTGGCCTCTCATTGCTGTCCTATCTCCTCTAAACTGGCAAAGGACATTCAGTCTCCCCACCACCTATCCTTTGTCTCCCACGCCTTTTACTCTGCCCCCAGAATGTACCCTTCCATTATTTTTAATACATTTCTGCCCTCCCAGCTCTTGCTCCAGTCTGCCTTCCAATGGTCTTTCTATGTCAATTGTTTGTACATCCATTCATTTATAAATTCATGAGATATTTATGGGCTGCAGGCCCTGTGCCTTGTCCTGTGCTTACAGCTGTGGGTAACATTCATCTAGCCTTGCTCATTGTCCCTTAACCCAAGGAACTTAAAAAGTTGTCATGCTCACATGAGGAACACACTGAAATAACAAGGCAGTGTCTAATTAGGAACTGAGATAGTGTGTGGCAATAGTCATACCTGTCACCGATATACTAGTTTATGACTTTCTTATCTGTTAGGTTATTTGATCTTTTAGTGATTACATGAGGTAGCTGGGGCAGAAGTTATTCCCATTTTGTAGATGAGGAAACAAAAACTTGAGGGTTCACATATCTAATTACTTGTTTAGATGTGACAGAATGTTGGGCATAGAATGATTGGTTAAGGAGGAGAGTAGGAATGGGAGAGACTGGCAGAGCAGGGCTTGCCTAGTGATCCATCCTGAATGAGAACATATAAGGAGTAAGACTAGAAGGCAGGCTGAGGCGGATGTCATAGCCTTGGAAATAGAACCATCTATGTGTATGTGACAGTCCTGATCTTTTTCCTGTTGGAATCAGAGCAGGGAGCAAAAATAGGGGAGCATTATGACTTTTTTATTTTCTTTGTGAAGTCCTGGATGTCCTGGAACTTACTCTGTAGACCAGGCTGTCCTCGAACTCACAGAGATCCGCCCACTCTGCCTCCTGAGTGCTGGGATTAAAGGTGTGCACCACCAGCCTGGCTAACACTGGCAATTTTTAGAAAGCTTTACTGCAGTGGGTATTTTGATTTTGTTTTATTTTGTTGGGACAGGTTCTCACTGATGCCCAGGTTGTCCTGGAAATCATCATGTAGCCCAAGCTAGCCTCAACCCAAGTGCTGGTTTTACAGTTTGAGTCACCATGCCCAGTTAATTAATTGGGTATTTTGAAAGAGCACAATCTGAAAACATACTGTTAAATTGAAGGGGGGATGGCTTAAGGGGAAATGGTCTAGAATATATAAACACCAGTTACCTTTAGCCAAGCTGATTTGTTTCCCATCTACCTAGTATATTCTCTAATTTGTCACCTTTCATAATCATAAATAAAGTCATTTTAAAAAGAGGAAGTCCTTTTAGCATCTTCTGCTTGTTTGGAAATTAGGGGGATGTGTGGAGGATGTAGCCAGGGAAGGGCAACTGGCCCTTTCAACACAAACAAAAGCTCCTGAGGTTTGAGCTAACAGTGGTAGTGGAGTTAGAACAGTCAGTTCTCCCTCAGAATAGAGAAACAAGGGCAGCCTACATTAGTACTTGGGCAACTGGGAAGATAAGGCACCTTGAACTGGAGTAATCCATAGTAAGACAGTTTAGAAGATGTAGTAATGGGTTCTTACCCATACTGGCCTCAACCTTGTGATCTTTCTGCTGTGGCCTTTTGATTGGATTTTTCATGGAGCCTGACATTCTTGGGGCATTTAGTGGAAGATCACAGCAGAATATCGAGAGAAAAGGAGATGACTGCTGCTTCTAAGAAACAGCCCACTCACCCTCTTACTCACATTGACACTTGCTCCTCAGGTACTTGAAGTGGTGGTACCAGAAGACGCAGGTGGAAAAGAAGACCCCTTTCATCGATATGTTCAATTCCGTTCCCCTGAGACAGATCTATGGTGAGTCTCAGCTCAGCCCATTTCAGAGAAGGCCCAACATCTATGCTTCTGCAGAGGCAGGCAAAGAGGCTTCTAGTTCATGCATACTGCATGGCTCCTAGACATGCATACATACTACATGATTCCATTTCCTGGGTGCCTAGACAGAAGGTGTGGGCTTGCTTTCCTCTTCCAGGTCTCTACTAACCATCTGATTTCCTTTCCAGGTTGTCCCTTGGGTGGCATTGGAGGAGGTACTATCACCCGGGGCTGGAGAGGCCAGTTCTGTCGTTGGCAGCTTAATCCTGGAATGTATCAGCACCAGACAGTCATTGCAGACCAAGTAAGAGCCAGGAAATGGGGGCAGGCTGCTGACTAGCACAGGATGTGGCAGTGAGACATCCACATGGTCCAGTTAAGCTTTCAGGATGCTGTGTCCAGCCCAGTGCTAGGATGGACAGTATATTAAGATGAACACAGAACCCATGTTCCTTGAAAGAGTAAACATGCCTGATAATTCTTATGTACCTGCCTAGCTCACAGTCTCCTGGGCACCAGCTCAGCCAGTACCCTCCAAAGAGTAGAAAATTCCTGGTTCATTTAAACTGGCTAAAAGAACATTTGGAACTGCATGGGGGTGGTACCTCCCTATCCCAGTACTGAAGAGGTGCAAGCAAAAGGATCAGGAGTTCAAGGCCAACCTCATTTACACAGTGAGGCTGAGACTAGCCTGGGCTACCAAGACCCTCTCTCAAAACAAAGGTGGGGAGGGGGTTCAGTGAGATGACTCAATAGGTAAAGCCACCTAAGTCTGACAACCTGTGTTCAATCCCTGGGATGTACTTGGTGAAGGAAGGAGAAAACCAGCTCCTATAAATTCTCTTCCAGCCTCCACACATAATTATGGGCACTAATGCACTGTGGCGGCTGCATGCTATGGCCATGAGGTGAAGGTCAGGAGATAACTCATAGGAAGGAGTTGCTTCTTACCCCACCATGTAGGCTTGGGAGTTGTTAGACTTGGTGACAAGTACCTTCATTGCTTGAGACATCTTGGCCAACCCCCCCAATTCTTTGTTTTTTCTTAAAGGGACATTTGAAAAGATTGGAAGGGGTAAAATAAAACCTAAAAAGTCATGGTGAAAATAGGTGCATAGCTTAACTCTCCTTACCTAGATTTGTAAACCTTTAGCCAAAGGTCAGCTTCTCTGCTGCAGATCATCTATAGAGGTCCACCCAGGACTCCCTAGAGCCCTCTCTCTGGCTGTCTTCATTTTTCTAAAGCTTCAGATTTTTTCATTCTGTTTCTATATCTTATCTGGGCCTTATCTTACAGTATATGACCTGCCTTTCATCATAGCCTCCAGTTGACCTCCTCTTCTGAGTTAGCAAGTTCCCTTTCCTAGGGGATGCCTCCAGCTTTCAGTTTATCTTTGAAGGAGAGATGATTGGCAGATCTTAAACCTGTTGATGACCACATCCTTCTCAATTCAAGTTTAGTGGCTGTGCTCAATAGCCATGCTCCGCCCCCTGCCCATGCCTCATCTCTTCTGTATTCCAAAGGGAATGCCTTTGGAAACATGACTCTGCAGTAATTATGGCCTGTAAACTCTGTGGTAGGCTTTGGGGATATTTATATTAATGATCCTACAAAGTACCATTATCATGATTATTTTACAGATGAGGAAACAGAACCCAGAGGGCATTGGTAACATGCCCACAGCAGCATGGTAGGGAAAGGATGGGACTCAGAGCCAGTCTTCTCTGTGACAAAGAGCTGGTGGTCTCAACCATTTGTACTTTACCAGCAATATGAAAAATTATTTTATGGCTAGGCCCTATCTGTAATCCCAGCACCAAAGCAGAAGGGTCACCAGTTCAAGGCCAGCCTAGGCTACAGAGCAAAACCCTATCTCAAAAGAGATAGAAGGAAAAGAAAACTTTATATACAATAAAAATAACAAGCACAGGGGCTAGCTAGAGAGATGGCTCAGTGGCTAAAAGCACTGGCTGCTCTTCCAGAGGTCCTGAGTTTCAATTCTCAGCAACCACATGGTGGCTCACAATCATCTGTAATGAGATCTGGTGTTCTCTTCTGGCCTTTAGGCATACATGTAGACAGAACACTGATACATAATAAATCTTATAAAAAAAAATACCAAGCATAGTTAGTTTGGACAAAGGAAAAAGAGATTAAACTCTAGCGATCCTCCTCTCTGGAGCCTGAAGTTTTACTGGAAAATGGAGACTGGAAAATAACAGCACTGCAGGGACTTTGCTTCTTCTTTGCACACACACTAGCTCTGTGAGGTCCACTTCAGATGGCCCCAGCCTTCATAATAAGCTGTGGGACATTGGGGACACAGGATAGAAAATAAAAACATTGTGACATAATTTACCGAATACCAAAATAAGAGGAATAGGGCATAACAGAGTAACTCCCTACTGGAAGGAAGAAGAGGAGAGATGTAAAGGATGAGGGCATCTAACTAGATGGAGATGAATATAGGCAGAGGCATGAAGAGGGAATGAAGGGTGCTCAAAGACTGGAGAGTATTTGTGTGACCAGAAAGCCAGGGTAGAGTTTAAAACTCAGCCTGGGTGCCACAGGAGTCACTGAAACATACTAAGCAGGGAATGGCCCGTCTTGATTTCTGCTACCATAGTGGCAGAGATGGTACAGGCCTGATTAAGGGAGAGGAGGCCTAGGAGCTAGCTGGAGGGGGGAGCAGTAGGTCATGGGGGTGGCTCACTGAGCTGGTTGGTGGTGACAGAGTCTGAAAAGGGAGGAAATGCCTTGCGGGAGGGGACCACTGTGTGTTGCCTGTGAGTTACTTGTTCTAGCCTGCCTGCTCTCTTGATCAAGTTTACAGTATGCTTGCGTCGGAACGGGCGGACTGTGTATCAGCAAGTTCTGTCCCTGGAGCGTCCAAGTGTCCTGCGCAGCTGGAACTGGGGCCTATGTGGTTACTTTGCTTTCTACCACGCCCTTTATCCCCGAGCCTGGACAGTCTATCAGCTTCCTGGCCAGAGTGTCACTCTGACTTGCCGCCAGATCACACCTATCTTGCCCCATGACTACCAGGTGAGGTTTCCTCCTGTTTCTTCCACTACTTCCCTCCCCCAGATCCACCACTGTGGACGAAGGGGAGAGGTTGGAGCTGTGAACATCACATTGGTTTCCCAGTCCAATGAATTCTAGCCGTTGAAAGACAGAAGGTAGTATAGAGGGGAATATTTGAAAAGGGTCTCTATGCCCATGACTAATCCTGAGGATTGGAATCAAAAATGAATACAGAGACTGAGTCCAGTCTTTTATCCCCAGGACAGCTGCCTCCCTGTAGGAGTCTTTGTGTGGGATATAGAAAACCAAGGAGATGAAACTCTGGATGTGTCCATCATGTTCTCTATGCGGAATGGACTAGGGGGTGAAGATGATGCTCCAGGAGGGTTGTGGAATGAGCCCTTCTGTCTGCAACGGGATGGGAAGACTGTGCAGGGGCTACTCCTGCATCATCCAAGCCCCCCGAATCCCTACACGATGGCTGTGGCTGCACGATGCACGGTGATGAGCCCCCGCCCTCACAGCCTGCCCCTGAATCTACTTCTACCTCTCATAGCCTTTCATCAACTCACTGATCCCATCCTCATCACAGCCCTCAGCCTCTGGAACTCAGAGGTGCCAGTGTGTAAAGAAGAGCTAGTCAGAACCCATTGACTTGTACTTGCCTTCACAGAGTCTTTGACCCCTTAACAGGCAGACACCACGGTAACCCACATCACAGCCTTTGACCCTGACAGCACTGGGCAGCAGGTGTGGCAGGACCTACTTCAGGATGGACAGCTGGACTCCCCTGCTGGTGATGGGGGGTTTGACTGGGAGGTATTGGGAAGAAAGGCTGGGTCCAGTCTTAGGATCAGGGGTGGAAGACCTGATAATAAATAATAGACCTTGTCCTTGAGTTAGGAGTTCCTAGCTTTGGGACTCAATCAGCCTGTGCTGATTCCTCTGTGCTTCTTAGGCCAAAGCACCCCCTCCAAGAAAGGAGAGGGTGTCGCTGGGGCTGTATGTATCTCCAGCAAGCTGCCACCACGAGGCCGGTGCTGCCTGGAGTTTTCACTGGCTTGGGATATGCCTAGGATCATGTTTGGCGCTAAAGGCCAAGTCCACTACAGGTAAATGCAGGGATCCAAAGGCACTGGGGTGCTAACCTAGAGCACCTGTTCTTATGCCTCTTTTTCCACCTCAGGCGGTACACACGGTTCTTTGGTTCAGATGGTGATGCAGCACCTGCCCTTAGCCACTACGCGCTGTGCCAATATGCAGACTGGGAGAAGAGAATCTCAGCATGGCAGAGCCCAGTATTGGATGACAGGTGCCAGTAGAGCCCTCTTGTGCTTTTTCCTAGGCCCCTTCTCCAAATAGGACTTGATCTATTTCTACCCACCAGTCAGTAGGGCTGTGCTGGGATTCACTTAGTGCCCCTACTTCTCTGGACTCTAGAATCCTTTCTGTCCTGGGAGGCTCATAAAGATCTGTTCCCTTCTCTTGGCTTCCCAGATCCCTGCCTGCCTGGTACAAATCTGCACTGTTCAATGAATTATATTTCCTGGCTGATGGAGGCACAGTATGGCTGGAAGTTCCTGAAGACTCTCTACCAGAGGAGCTGGGAGGGAACATGTATCATCTGCGCCCCATTCTACAGGACTATGGGCGATTTGGCTATCTTGAGGGTATGGGCTGGGGTATGTCAGGCTAGCTAGTGTCCTATATAAAGCAAAGTGGTAGATTTTGCCTATCCCAAGATATTGATGGGATAAGGGATAATTGGTGACTATGGACAGGTGACTGTGTCCTACATCCAACTTTTGAAGGGCTATCAAAGGGAAGCTGGGGTTCTTGCAACAGTGTCTCTCTGTCATTCTTCCAGGCCAGGAATATCGCATGTACAACACATATGATGTCCACTTTTATGCTTCTTTTGCCCTCGTCATGCTGTGGCCCAAACTTGAGCTCAGTCTACAGTATGATATGGGTGAGGGTAACTTCTTAAGTTTCCTTTACCCTTGAACCTTTGTAGTCTCTCAAATGATATGACCTTCCCCCCTTGCCCTGAGCGTACCTACATCTTGCTTATTGCTTTTCCTCTGGAGTCACACACACAGCTATATGACCCACCTCAAGCCTGCCCATTCCTTGTTTTCCCTCACCTACTTGTATCTGCGCCCCCAGCTCTGGCAACTTTCAAGGAGGACCTGACACATCGACGGTACCTGATGAGTGGAGTAGTAGCACCTGTGAAAAGGAGGAATGTTATCCCTCATGATATTGGGGACCCAGGTAAGGTTCCATTATCCCAAGGTCAGTTTTTATACCTTCTATCCCATCCACCGATGCAGACAAACCAGGTTCCCTCCCCTCCAACAGATGATGAGCCTTGGCTCCGAGTCAATGCCTATTTGATTCATGATACTGCTGACTGGAAGGACCTGAACCTGAAGTTTGTGCTGCAAGTTTATAGGGACTATTACCTGACAGGAGACCAAGGCTTCCTGAAGGACATGTGGCCTGTGTGTCTGGTAAGGCATGTGTATATAGTGTCCAGTATACCAGGGACATGAATGGTGTCTCAGGAGAACCCAGATGGCTAGCGTCTTTCTTAGAACCTACGTCTTCAGCATCTTGATCCCTCTCTAGGCTGTGATGGAATCTGAAATGAAGTTTGATAAGGACCAGGATGGACTCATTGAGAATGGAGGCTATGCAGACCAGACCTATGATGGCTGGGTCGCCACAGGCCCCAGGTTGGTGGGTAGGGATCTCCAGGTCTGAGTGGGGAACTGGGCACATAGGGTGTGTGTGAGAGGGGCTAGAGCTGCCAGTCTTACCCCAGCCCCTGTCCCTGACCAGTGCTTACTGTGGAGGGCTGTGGCTGGCCGCTGTGGCTGTGATGGTTCAGATGGCTGTTCTGTGTGGGGCCCAGGATGTGCAGGATAAGTTTTCTTCCATTCTCTGTCGAGGCCGAGAAGCTTATGAGAGACTGCTCTGGAACGGTGAGTAAAAGCAACCTGGGACGTCTTAAAGCTAACTACGTGGACACAAGCTTTACTTTGCCCTTCCTCTACTCCAGGCCGCTATTACAACTATGACAGCAGCTCCCAGCCTCAGTCGCGTAGCATCATGTCTGACCAGTGTGCTGGGCAGTGGTTCCTGAGGGCCTGTGGCCTGGGTGAAGGAGACACTGAGGTGAGACTAGAGAAGCCAGAAAGATGGGTTTCCCTGGAGGTGGGAAACAGGTATAAGAGGCTGTCTCTGTCTTTGCTCTCCCCCCGTAGGTATTTCCTAGTCTCTGTCTTTGCTCTCCCCCCCGTAGGTATTTCCTACCCTGCATGTGGTCCGTGCTCTCCAAACCATCTTTGAGCTCAATGTCCAGGCCTTTGCAGGAGGAGCCATGGGGGCTGTGAATGGAATGCAGCCTCATGGTGTTCCTGATAGATCCAGTGTGCAGTCTGATGAAGTTTGGGTGGGTGTGGTCTACGGGCTGGCAGCAACCATGATCCAAGAGGTAACGTGTTCCCTTTCCCATCCCTTCACCATTTGTACTGTGGTCCAGAAAACTTCCTCAAAAGCTAAATTCATTCCAGGAATGTCCTAACGTCATCCTCTCCATACATAGAGCCCCTTTTCCCTGGTATATGTTCCACCTCCTGCCTTTAGGATCTAACCTGAGGGCAAAAGGCATACTATCTTATCTGCTCAGCTACGGTAATTGTATCACGAGAGCCAGTTATTATGTATGACTTCCACCTCTCCCCACAGGGTCTGACTCAGGAAGGTTTCCAGACAGCTGAAGGCTGTTACCGCACTGTATGGGAACGCCTGGGCCTGGCTTTCCAGACCCCAGAGGCATATTGCCAGCAGCAAGTGTTCCGCTCACTGGCCTACATGCGGCCCCTGAGCATCTGGGCCATGCAGCTGGCCCTGCAACAGCAGCAGCATAAAAAGGGCAGCAGGCCAGTCGTCACACACGGCACGGGACTGAGCACAGAGCCTGAATGTGGACCAAAGAAATCTTGGACAAACCTAAGCCCAGAATGATGAAACTATGGAAGCCCAGCCTCCACACTGGTCTTTTCTCCTCCTTCCCATAATTCCTGCAGCCCTGAGCCACTAGGACAATCAAGCCCCTTCCCTTCTTCCTACCCAACTGTGCCAGTAAAAAGGGGCCGAGGAACCACTTATTTATTTCTTACCGTACCCGCTCCTTCCGTGGATGAAATAGTCAAGGCCAGTAAATTTCTCCAAGTCTATTCATGGAACAACAGATACACATGGGTATAAATAAAAGACCCATAAAACTGTAGTGTGGTGTGTTTGAGTTCCCAAGCACCCTAATAGGGCACAGGAACAGAGGCCAGCTCTTTTCCCCATTCCTTTTTATATGAATACAGACATGAATCCTCAGACTGAGAGTACCCCACATCTCAGATCTAACATGAATATCTGCCCAGCATGACGACAGAAGAAGGGCTATGGGTAGGCAGCCACCCCCCTTTCTTTGAAATATTTGCCTGCAGGGGATGGTTGGAGCCTGAGAAGGGGGTCTCTAAGGAAAGATCAAGGAGTGTCGAGTGCAGGGGTGGCTCTGCCTGAGGCTCTTGGTGTAGGAGGCAGGAAGCATTGCTGGAGGCCTGGAGCATCTGCTCTGAGCTACTCAGAAGCTGGTTTGTGCTATCCTTTGACCGATGGGCAGGTAGCTTGGCCTGACGATGGTCCTCACTGGGGAGGGCACGAAGCTGACGGCGCAACCCTGAAGAGATAAAGACTTGTCAAGTGACAAGACAGAAGCGGCCCTTTACCAAAGCCATGCCTTAAAGGTCCTCAGCCTCTTACCAACATACTCAGCTGGCACACTCCCCCTTGTGTCAGAGGAGTACATAGCAGGTACAAGAAGAAGGCAGAAAGAAAACAGTAGGACCTGAAACACAGAAAAAAGGAGATGGAGGGCTCTGGGTCATACGCCCCGTTTCTGCCAAGAAAATCATCTCTCGTCCCATCCTCCTCACCAGAACACACGTGCTGCTGCTGCTGGTTTTGTTTGCTATCTCAATAACCATGGCCTGAAGTTTCCTCAGTTGATCTAGAAGGGACCTAAGGGAAGAGAGGAAACAGTGGTGAGCATGCCCTGGTCTAGCATGAGTCACAATGAAACCCTACCCAGCTACCCACCCCCTATTTAAGTCACTCTCTCCACTGGTGCAGTGGATTCAGTCTCTTCCCTGCCATTTTTTCCCCCAAATGACTTCTCCTTTGTGGACAAATACTTGTAGTTCCTTATTGAAACAAAAAATAAAAACTTCCCTGCCTTGGCTAGAGCTCCTTTGCAAATACCTTCCAGAAGTCTCTTAATACCTGATCAACTAACTATGCATGTAACTAACTAGGTACTGTATTCTGTACTTTCTGGGCCAATACAAACACAAACATTGTCTTCTCTTCACCTAGAATGCATTCCTCACTCAGTCCCACTCCCCTAATTGCAATCGCTCTGATGTTAACAACCTCCATTCAGTCTTTTCTTACTTCCCCTTTCTTTGTCTTGGTACTTAATTTCTTCTAAGCTACTTGTAAATTTATTTCCCATTACTCTGAACTTGAGACCTGGTAAAAGCCAACCACCAGATTTTTGCACTTAGGAGCTATCCAGTTAGAAGTCAAGTGTGGAATAGTGGAAAGAGTGAGAAAGCATTAAGAAACTAATGACGAGGCTGGAGAGACGGTTCAGTGGTTAAGAGCACTGACTGCTCTTTCGGAGGACCCAGGTTCGTGTCCCAGCACCCACATGGTAGCTCACAACTATCTGTAACTCCAGTTCTAGAGGACCTGACACACTCAAAGCAGACACACATGCAGGCGAAACAGCAATACAAGCAAAAGTAAAACCTAAACCATTAAAAAGATTTTAAAAATTAATGACTATACGTGGTTGCTTACAGATTCTGTTCCTCTAGAATTTGTATTTTGTTCTGCAGCTCCTCATTCTGGGCTGTGTATTTCAAGACCCTGGAGAATAACATGGATATCAAAATACTGCCTGTGTCTTCCCTTCAAAAACTTAAGGCTTTCAACTGTTTCCCCGTGTTCTTCCTTTCCTACCTGCTCTCCAACCCTCCTACATACACCTTCTTCTTCTTGCGGCTTTCCTGAGCAGCTCTCTTGTTTCGAATCTTTCTCCGAACTCGCTTTAGAGCCTGTTCCTCGACCTAAGAGAAGATGGGAAAAAGGTCATCCAAGGTATATCATATTACATAGGTATGCTGGAAGGCAGCTAAGTTCAACCTTGGTTTCTCCTACAGCTTCTTTGATAGCAGGCACTCACCTTCTATGTGAAGGTCTCCAAGGACCAACTCAAAATTAACACTCAAAATTGACTATTTTTTGATATTGCTTTTATGTGTATGGGTGTTTTGCCTGTATGTATGCCTGTGTATAATGTGGGTCTTCTGGCCCACATAGGCCAGAAGAGGGAGTCAGATCTCCTGGGACTGGAGTCACAGACAGTTGTGAGCTGTCATATGAGTGCTGGAACTCAAACTTGGGCCTTGTGAAAGACTAGAAAGTGCTCTAAACCACTGAGGCCATCTTTACAGCCTCTAATTTAGTTAATTAAAAAAAAAAAAATCCTCCTAAGCTAGGTGTGGTAGCACATGCCTATAATCTCAGCACCTGGGAGGAAGAGGGAGGAGATCAGGACTTCAAGACCATTCTTGGCTAAAGTTTGAAGCCAGCCTGAGCTACATTACCACGTCTTATGTAACAACAAGAAAAATCCGTCCTTATCCTAAATCAACATCTATTTTCTTATAATTTCTAACTGCCGGATTTACCTAGAATCTCTAGGGCTATACAGAATATATCCTTATTTTAAGGCAAACATTTTTTCAGAAATTGAAACTGAATAAAGATTAACTCTTATATTCTCTGATATAGCCTGGGCACTAGCCAACAATGATGTCATTCACTTGTAATCTAGTCCTCAGGAGTTAAAAGCAGGAGCAGGAGTTCAAAGGTATGCCTGACCCACTACATAGTCTGAGGCCAGCCCATCCGGGCCTTAAAACACCCTGTCTCAACAAACAGGGCTGGAGGATGTAGCTCAGTGGTGGAGCAATTGACAAGCACGCATGAGGTGCTATATTCAATCTCAATGGGTAGGGGATCAAGGTATGGCCTGGTCAGTGTAAAGGAGGAAAGACAGTTACTGTATTAGAACAGCACCACTATTGATAATTTCCAAATTCTGTTTCCCTTCCCACTAACTACTGCATTGCTCACTCATCATGTCATTGTGGTAGAGGGGTAGGAGACAATGTCACACGTAGCCCAGGCTTGCCTAAACTTGACATGACTCCAAGTCTGGCTTTTAACTCCTGATTCTCCTGCCCTAAGTAATTAAACAATAACAAAATTAAACAATAACAAAAGATACCATGAAAACATTAAAAAGGCAAATTGTCATAAAAATGTTTGCCATAAAAGCTAGATGTAGTTGTATATGCCTGTAAGCCCAGCACTAGGGAAGTAGCTTTGATCTTATGAGGACCTTTCTGCCTCTGCCTCCAGAGTGCTGGGACTATAGAGATGTGAGCCATCATGCCCAGCTTTGACAACCGTTTTTGTTAGACTGGTTCGGCCTCTCAAACATTTCTACTATGAGCAAGAGATGGAGTGCCATGTTCACAATGAACTCTGTAAAGGCCCTCCATTTGTAGTCCTTTTCAAGGTTCTATTCTCATGTTAGTTAACATTTTAATTTTTTTCTATGTGGATGTGGGCTTGTTTGGAGATCAGAAAACTTGTAGGAGTTAGTTCTCTCTTTCCATCATATGGGTCCTGGGGATAGATTATCAGGTCAGGACTGGCAGCAAGGGCCTTTTCCAGCTAAGACACACACTAGTAATTTTGAAAGAAACACCACAACTTACATCAGCCCTACAGGGTCAGACACTGTCATCGAATGTAGCCTATTATCTACCTGCCCCAACTTCCCACTGGCAGCAAGTGTGCTTAAATTAGATTCTGACTTCAGTCCCTTCTCAAGTTATTGATTTGAAGTAAACTGAATTTGCCTACTTAGGTCATGCAATGTTTTTTGTTGTTGTTTGTTAGTTTTTGTTTTGTTTTTTTGAGACAGGGTTTCTCTGGGCTGCCTTAGCTGTCCTGGAACTCAGAGATCCACCTGCCTCTCCCTCCCAAGTGTTGGAAGGGGCCAGGCTGCCCCTCCAGCTTTTGTTTCACCAACAGAAACCTTACCTTAGTGAGAGGAAGAGTTGAGGGCAGATTAAGTCCCTCCTTCTCCAAGAGCCTCTTCTCTTCCTCAGTCAGTATCAGCCTAGAAATCTCCTAAGGTTGGAGGAAATAGTGGAGAGCAAAGTTGCATGGGGATGTGGGAGCAGAACTGGGGAACCTTGGCCCCAGTCCAGAAAGGTGAGATAATCCTGAACAATCCAGTCCAGTACCTGCTCTGTAGCTGTTTCCCCCACACTCAGTGGAGTCACGTGGAACCCCTCCTTTTCAAAGCTCCCAATATCTGCAAAAGTGAAAGTAGGGCTAGCTAGGCCAGGCCAGTTAGCTCTTTCCTCCCCCATAACTTAACATTTCACACTCACCTAGATCTATGGCAACATGCTCCTGTGGGAGGGAGTAGTTGTGATCATGTCGAATAGAAGAGATGGAGGAGCTGAGACCATCCAGCGATGCCGAGGGACTGAGCAGAGAGCTCAGTAAATCCTCTATCTCCCAGTCGTTCAGTGCTTGCACGGAGTTCTAATAAATTCACAGGCCTTGATTTATCCCTGTACCCCTGGGTTTCACAGACGTCGTTTAGCTTCCCCACTCAAACGCCCACCCACCTCGGAAGGTGGCAGCTCCAAGTCCAGCGGAGCCTCCACGTCCTGCTCGGTCGCAGCCCACAAATCTCCGCTTTCCTCTAGCAGAAAGCCCAGCAGGTCCTGATCACCAGGATCCAAAGCCACAAGGTCCTGACCACCAGGATCCATTTGGGATATCTATGGATAGAAATCCCAGTACGCAGACACAATCTCCGAACCTTAGGCACGACCCCTCGGTCTAAGTGTCAAATCTGCTCTACTTACCTTAGTCACTCTACTCCGGGATACAAGGTTGAAGGCCCAGTGGTCACCCTAAACCACAGCCACCTCCCCCAGCTTCTATTCTACTAAGCTTCCAACACAACGGAAGTGATGCACATAGCCCCCACGGCATCCTGGGACTTGGAGTTCCTTCCAACTCGGAAGTGGCTCGTGTGCTGCGCCACGTCCCGGTGGGCTATGCAAATTGTAGGGACGTCCCTTGCAGCTTCCCACACTCCAGGGCGGGGATTCTGGGGACTCGGCTCCGCCTTCGCCGCGAGCTAGAAAAAAAGGAAGACTAAGAGTCTATAAGGGAACACCAGTTTGGTTCGGGCGTTCTCTCTAGCGCGCCGCACCCTTGCTTCCTGCCGGGGAGGGGAGGCCAGGCTTTGCGGGCGCCCGAGCATCGAGACCTGCGGCTAGAGCAGCTTCCTGAAGTCTCCGCGACCATAGAGCGCGGGCCCAGGGCGCCGCCGGCGGGTGGGAGACCTTTCCAGGACGGAAGTGGACGAGAGTGTCGAAGGGAGGGCGAGGCCGGAGCCCCAGAGCGACCGGGAGAACGAGCGGGTAGCGGGCCGGCGGGCGGGGCGCAAAGCCGGGCAGCGCAGGTAGGCCAGGCGGGCCGGGCCGGAGCTTCTAGGTGGGGCTGCGGGGCCAGGACGGCCCGGGAAACGGCGGGCGGGGTCCCCGATCCTCCTGCATATCCTGTGTCCGGTCCTGTTGTGGAGGTCAGCGTCCAATGCATTTCGTTTTGTGTTTGGAATTAAGCTAGCCGTGTTGCAAGAGGCAGGCCCCTTTCGTGGGAGCAGGCTGTTCTCTGTCTCGATTAAGTTTGGGGGAGGGTAAGGAATGGGGTGGCAGTGGGGCATTGGGCGGGGATGGCCTTTGGTGTTAACAGATAGTATGTGGTTAGGAAAACTTTGGGTGAGTTTGGCATTAGGTGCGGTCGGGCTTAGGAAGTAAGAATTCCTTCATAAATTATGAACCTGGACTAAAATTTAAACATTAGCTGCTTGAGTCAAGTCTGTTTCGTGTAGGTGACATTTAGATTGAGATCATTATTTCGTTTTCTGGAATGATCAGCATGAATCAGGGTACAGGATCAGGTTAAGGATCAACAACAGGAATTGACTTAGAAACCCGTTTAGGGACTAAAGGCCATTGTCATGGTTAGTGTTAAGAATAAACAGTGAAACGGTGAATTAGGAAGCAAGTTAAAAATGAGCTTTGGGACTAGGGGTCGGTATTTTAGGGTTAAAGTCGAGGGATTTAGGCTTAAAAGTAAATGCTGGGTTAGTATGGGTGTCTGCTATGAAAGAGATGAATGTCAAATTAGGAAACAGTCTGGATTGATGTTAGGAATTGGTGACAGCATTAGGGGTTGAGGTTTGCAGCTACAGTTGAACAGGTAAAAATGTGAGAAGTTGGCAGCAAGTAGCTGCCCTTGTTTTGTGGTGAGGTCCCTTATTCCTGTGTAACCACAGAGGCTTCTTTTACCCAGAGATGACAGACTAACTTCAGGCCACAGTCCTGGGCTTGAGCTAGAACTGCTGACATCTGGGACTCCACTTTCTTTTTCCTACTGCCTAAGCCTAAGACTTCCTGAGGCCACCATGCCTGTGAGGCTGTGTGGTTTACCAGGTAGGAGGGGGGAATGGAAAGAACCCCCAGAGTCAGACAAGGTGTAGTCAGTCATAAGTGGAGAAGACTAGGAAAGAGGAGGCCGGTGACTAAGGAAACAATGTTTCCACGGAGTTCTTACAGTTTGACCATATAGCTTCATTCCCCACACTGTCTCTTGCTTGTCTGCCCCTTCATTGCACACCCTTTATACTTCCTTGTGGATACTTTCCTGGCCTTTGGCTCTTCCCTTGCTGTACATCTTAACTACTCATTCCCGCCCTCTTTCCCCATCTCTTCATCCACGCGTCTTACTTTAGTTTCTGACTCTCAAATCCAAGCTTTCCCATCATCGTAGAGCACTTTCTCATATCTGCTGAATACCCTCCTCCCAGCTCTTCCTGTGTGTCTCCCCTAGTTTCTGAGCCTCCTTTGACTTCTAGGTCCAGTTGTGTGTCCCCTTCCCCCACTCCCCAGCAGAAAAGAGGAAACGATACCCAAAGAGGAAACTGGGTCTTACTGATCCCACGCCCAGCCAGGCCACTGACCACACCCCTGTGTCACTACCAGCTTGACCCTGCCACTGACCACAACACTATCCCCTACCCAGCCTGATTCAGCCACTGGCTCTACCCCATGCTGCCCCTCCCCCCAACTCCAGCATTACTTAGACACTTTCAGTGTCCCTTCTCTACCCCAACCCCAGCCTAATTTAGCCACTTACCACATCCCTAGCTCTTCCGAAACTCCTGACCTGGCCTCTAACCTCATGCTGTCATTCCCCAGCTTAGTCACCATCCATGGAATCATTCTTGTCCTTCCCCAGCTGGTTCAGTCCCTTGTCACATGTGTCTGTTTCTTACCATCACCCCCCCCCCCATCCCCAGTCGCAGCCTGATGTAGTCAGTAACTCCACCCATCTGCCTCTACCTTCAGCTACTATCACATCACATCCCTTTCCCCACAGCTTCATCCCCACATTCCCATACTGATCTAATCCCATCCCTCACCCTAGCTGCATCACTTAACTGAAGCTGTCTAGTTAATAAATGGCAACCGGTCATAGGAGGCTGACTCTGGGCTCAGGCTTCTGGGAGTCTGGAGGCTCATCAGTTTGACTGTCAGCTCTGCTTTTCTGAATGGCAGCCTCCCCTCCACACAGCTTTAACTCTGCCTTCATTAGCTCTTGTACTAACACAGTCTCTTCTTAAACTGGCTCTAAAGTTGCCTGGAATCCAGTTCTGGGGATGTCCCTGCTCCCCTCCAGTCAGTCAAGTTCCTCGTCCTCTCAGCTGTCATGCCTTTCCATCTTAACCCTGACTTCCCCACCACTGCTCCCTTGCAGGTACTCTGCTTCAGCCAGCTTGCCTACTCACTTTCCTGAATGTTCCTCCACGACTTCCTGCCTCTCCACCTTTGCTCATGCTATTTCCTCTACCTGGGATGCTACCTTTGACTCATCTTCGACTGACCTAAAGGAGAGAGCTTGGGCTTTGGAGTCAGAGAGACCTGGGTTCGGATCTTGGCTTCACAACCTATTAATTGGACAAGTACTTTGGAAAAGTATTTAACATTCTTGAGCCTTGCTTTCCTAATCTGTATAAATGGAAGTAATGACACCTACCTTGCAGGGTTGTTGTAAGGATTAACTGAAATTATGTATACAATGCAATTAACATAGTCAATAAATGACACATCGTTACTACTTTTCATTATCCTCATGTTTTTTAAATCCTAACTTTAAATGATACATACCTGTGGTGAACAGCTTTCAGTCCCACTTCCCTAACCTAAACAGACCTCTTTTCTGTGCATACACATCTTGGCTCTTTTCACATCCTGCCCTCTGTTGTAACTCCGTATTTAGCTTATCCACCCACCTGGAGGGCTGGTAACCTATGGAAAGCAAAGTCTAGGTCTTACTCATCTTGGTTCCCAGCCACAGAAAGTTTGGCCCGGGGCCTTCGCACAACAGGCCCAGAAGAGTGCATGGAGGGAAAGTGTGTGCATATGAAGTGTGTGCAGATGTTGGGAACCTGGGCATTAGGGTCCAGTGCACTGGTGAGGAAGCTGGTGCATGCGTGTGTGTGTGTGTGTGGCGCGCGCACACGCACATGTGATGCCTATAAGAAGATAGATCTTTTGTAGAGGCTGTGAGACCGAGATAAAAGTCTATGTAGAGACAGCATAAGTAGTTTTGTGGGAAAGAGCTGTGTGTTTAAGCTAAGGTGCCTTTGTGAAGAATGAGTATGCATGTATGGATATGAAGACCTATGTTAGAGGAAGTCAGGTCCAGCCCATCAGCTGCTCAGTCCAGCCTTAAATGAGCCTCCAGCAGCCTGAGGCTGGCCGGATATGTCAGTCTCACCCACAAACCCCTCCCCCTCCCAGCGGTTGAGGACTCAGAGGCCAAATTTGGTAACAAGACTGAGTGTTATTCCCCCAACCCTCTTACATTCTGACTCTGTCTTCAGCTCTCTCCCTCTGTCCCCTTTTGTACCTCCCTACTTTTCTGTAGTTCCCTCTTGTAGGTACCTGCACTGATGATATTCTCTGTGTACCCCAAAATTCCTTAGCCCTAGTATACTTGCATTCCATTCCTTGCTGGGTTTTGACCTCCTGTCCTCCACTCCCCCCCTCCAGTTGCCCAACGCCTCTGGAATGCATCTCAGGAATGTATTGAGGGAGGAGTTCTCTGGGAAGGGGACACGGAGGGGGTGTTGTTGCTGTTCACAAACATGATAAAAAGGGGGCCAGGGTTCTCAGATCAGGGCAAGAAGCAGATAGTGTCTACTCATAGTTCCAGGGGACTGGTTTGTCACTACTAGTTCCAGTTTAGTGTTCAATTCCTTGACTTTCTTTCACTCTCAATTAATTGTATGGATAGGTATTCAGAACCAGTCTGAAAGTTAGGGCAGGCATGACTCAACTCTCTTATCGGGGTCGTACCAGAGGAAGAAGTGGGTATCATATGTCCGGAGGAAATGGGGCGGAGAGGCATACATGCAGCTTCAGCTTTGGCTGAGGGTGCCTTCAGTCCTGCGCCGGTTCATCAGACTCCTTCTTCTCTGACAGCCAGGTCTGACCCCCTACTGGGGAAGGTTTCCTATGAATAAGGAAAGGGCAGAGAGTGGGACTGAGGGGGCTGTGAGGGTCCTCTCATTTGGGGTAAAGATGGAGAGCTGTTTTTCTTCTGCAGTCCTCTGTACGTATGGTCAGAGACTTCCTCCTAGTCATTGGTGCAGGTATTTCCTACATCAGTGTCTGATTTCTATCAGGACTTTCACTTTCCTGCTCCATTTTCCCAACCTCCTTATCCTCTACCCTTTCCTAAGTTAACCTGGGTCTCAAATGCTTTCTGTATCATGGCACCCACCTGTTTCCTAGTCTTTCCTCCAGTTTTGCTTACCCCCTTGGGCTAGCAGTTTGCCAGGTGGGGAATGGGAGGTTGCCTTCCTTCCCTTCCCTCTTAGTTAAGAGGCACCCAGGCCCATACCACATTGGGCCACATCATCAGCTGCTGGGCAGGCTTGTTCTCTTAGGCCTGTCTGCAACCTGCTGCTCATAGGGGCTGAAAGGTACAGGAGAGGAGTTGGCTTTGCACATGCTGAGCTACACTGAAAGCAGTGTCTGGGAACCTGGTTAAGGTGAAGGACAGTTTGAGAAGGACTTGATGAGGGTGCAAGAGAACCCCAGTAAGGCTTGAATATCACCATGGTCCTTAGAAGGATCAACAACTGAGTTTAAAGGTCTGGGTGCTCTCTCGCTCGCTCTCTGCCTTGCTTGCCTTGAAACTTTCTCCTCTCCAAGAAATGTGGGCTTAGGTCATTTCTAAGGACTGTCGACAGAGAGTCTTAATTCCACTTTGACTGCACAGCTCATTGGGAGGCTCTACATATACCATTCAGTTGGAAGAGAGCAGGGACAGAAGTAGGTCTCCCTGACAATGCTAGCTACCAACGGTTTGCAGAATTCGGGAGCCTCTGGGATTCTGTGTTTTGCCAAAAAAAAAAAAAAAAAAAAAAGGCAAAAGCTATGAGAGGGAAGGTCGCGTGATAGGTCAGAGCAGTACTGAAAATCCCAGGATAGAATGGGAGACAAAGAAAAGGAAAAGAACTGACCCAGGAAAAGTAAAAAAAAAACAAGGCAGAGGCGGGGTTGGAAAAAGAGGAGAGCAGGAACAAGATGCCTGAGGCCCTTGGAAGCAGAGAGGCACAGATTCCAGTGGTGCAGGCAGGACAGTGTCCTCAGGTAACATTGCATTTCAGGCCTGCTATTGTACTCTAGAGACCAGCCTTTCCCTGGGCTGTCTTAAATGGTCAAGACTGATCCATTTGATATGTAATCTTTCACCTTTTGAAATTATTAAATAGGACAAAACAACTTATTTCTCTCTGTTGTAGTAAGTCCCTTAAAAGTCCTTTCCCTGGGACTATGTCTGGGGGACTCCAGTGAGAATATATTCTAATGTTCTGATGCCACGGGCCAGGTATAGCCAGGCTGAAGAGCAGAAGCCGCCACCATGGTTGCACTTTCGCTGAAGATCAGCATTGGGAATGTGGTGAAGACGATGCAGTTTGAGCCATCTACCATGGTGTATGATGCCTGCCGCATGATTCGTGAGCGGATCCCAGAGGCCCTGGCTGGCCCTCGTGAGTCTGACTACCCAAGTGAAGTGGTGGGGGCCAGGAATCCTCCATTCCCTATTCTTAGCACTTGTTCATGAGCAGTGTCCCCATTGTGTTCTAAGGCTCCTCACCTCTCAGGCCTGTGCTCCAGTGTTTCTTTTCCTCTTTAAGTCCAAGGTCATGGGAGAAAATAATATACAAAGGCAATGCTGTAGCTGTTTGGCCACAGTGCAGTTTTTAATGAGTCTAAGGTGATCTACCATCTCTTTTAGCCAGCGACTTTGGGCTATTTCTGTCAGATGAAGACCCCAAAAAAGGTATATGGCTAGAAGCTGGGAAAGCTTTGGACTACTACATGCTCCGCAATGGGGTGAGTGTCTTCACCAGTGACCACTCACCCTCTACCCGATGTCTCACTTGTTTCCAGTGCTATATTGGTCTCTGCTCCTCCTCCTTCTTCCTCCCTCCTACCAGTTCCTTCCCCCAACCCTGGGCTTTGCACATACCAGGCCAACATACCCCCAGCATGCCCATGTGGCTTTCTGTTACAGGCAATCAAAACACCCTCCTTTTGGATGAGCCACCATAGTCCTTCTCCCAGTGATCTGCTTTCCTTCTCCTGGGATATGTGCAAGGAACTAGTTTAAGTAGGCCCTGACTGCATTTCCCTGCTCCAACAGGACACCATGGAGTACAGGAAGAAACAGAGGCCCCTGAAGATCCGGATGTTAGATGGAACTGTGAAGACTATCATGGTGGATGATTCCAAGACCGTTACTGACATGCTCATGACTATCTGTGCCCGAATTGGTAAGGGCTTTTGGGAGGGCAAAGACCCAGGTCAGGAGGTTCTGGCTCTGTCAACAGACTTGTATGTTTGAGGAGTTACCAAGCCATCCCCTTTCTTTCCCTAGGTATCACCAACCATGATGAGTATTCCCTGGTTCGAGAGCTGATGGAAGAGAAAAAGGACGAGGGAACAGGGACCCTAAGAAAAGACAAGACCCTGTTGCGAGATGAAAAGAAGATGGAGAAACTAAAGCAGAAATTGCACACAGATGATGAATGTAAGCAGAGCTAGAAGGGTCCTTGGAAATGTAGGGGAGGGACGGGCAGCCATTTACTCTGTGTTTACCCTGAATCATGGAATTTACATTCTGAGGAGGAAGAAGTGAAAAGCAGACACTGGGCAGCACAAGGGCCGTGTGGGCTTGGTGCTAAGGGCGCTGTCTGTGTTGCAGTGAACTGGCTGGACCATGGGCGGACACTGAGGGAACAGGGAGTAGAAGAGCATGAGACATTGCTGTTGCGGAGAAAGTTCTTCTACTCAGACCAGAATGTGGATTCCCGGGACCCTGTGCAGCTGAACCTTCTCTATGTACAGGTATGGAGATCTGGATGGGGTGGAGTGGGGCAGGGCAGACATTAAGAGGGCTGTCCCTGCACCCATACAACATTTGTTTCTTTTGTGTTCTCCAGGCACGAGATGACATCCTGAATGGCTCCCACCCTGTCTCCTTTGACAAGGCCTGTGAATTTGCAGGCTTCCAATGCCAGATCCAGTTTGGACCTCACAATGAGCAGAAGCACAAGGCTGGCTTCCTTGAGTAAGTGACCCATGTCCCGTACCGTGTCATGGCTTGGAACCCCCTACCATTGTGACCCAGTCTGTACCCCAAACCTTCCTCCCCTATTTCCTCTTCCAAGGTAGGAGGATTTGACACCCACAGGTCATCATGCTCTTAGCTACCATCATCCTTTGTCTCCTCACTGGCCCCATCAGACTGTGAATGTTCGTTCAGTATCTCTGCCCTGTCCCCTGTGACTTGTTTGTTTTTTTTAGATTCTCTGAAGAATTTGCTATATTAGCCAAAGTAAAATAGGACATTTTCCTTGTGGGGAATATTAGATTAAAAGGGTCCCCAAATCTCATTCACTGTTATTTCTCAAGATCCAAAGACTTTAGTGAGGCTTTCTTAGTTTTCAAAGTGCATGGCCATGCTTCTAGGGAGCTTCCTCTCTTCTTGGCTTCCTCTTTTTCTCAGAAAACTAGGTCCCCAATTTAAGTTTCCTCAACCCCTCCCAAGAAGGAACAGGTCACTCAGGAGCTCTTGCTGAGTCCCCACTAATTCAGAAGCCAGTATAGACCAATTCTCTCAGTCTCTCTCAGAGATGATACTGTCCTAGACATTTCCTCAAACCTCTAGGCCCACAGTTCATGGCCCACATGTCCCTGATGCTATCCACTACATGCTGACCCTCCCTTTTCTGGTGTAGCCTGAAGGACTTCCTGCCCAAGGAGTATGTGAAGCAGAAGGGAGAGCGTAAGATCTTTCAGGTGAATGGGGTAGGGGAAAGTGTCTGGGATGACTTGGGAGCTTGGCTGCTTGATTCTCCTGGCTAAGTGGCCCCTACCTCCTCTCCATCTCTGCTCACCTCGCTTCTGCCCTCCAAGCTGTTCTCCTACCTGTCTTATGCCAAGAAAGCAGAAGATTTGGATTTTAGTTCCAGCCTGTCAACAATTTTGCTGTGGAATTTCCATTTGGGGATTTGCTTTTTGTTTGAGACAGGGTCTCACTTTGTAGCCCAGGCTGGCCTCAAACACACAGCAACCCTTCTACCTCAGCCTCCTTAGTATTGGCATTATGGGTATGTGTTACCATGTGTGGCTCAATTCAATGTTTTCCTTGTCCTCCCCCATGGGATAATGGTGCCTACACTGTGGAAGGCAGATAGGAACATCACTGAGCTACTAGACTTGACATGACTGTGAAATATAATCTTCATCCCCACTCTGAATACTTAGCACCAAAGGCCTTCTCTTTGTGAACTCTGGCGGTCCTGGTTCCCTGCTTCTTAATGCCCCAGGCCCATCTCTAGGATGTCTGCATTTCCTTAGCCTTATCCCTTATGTTGCTTCTGCTCCTTAGCCAGCCCACATTGCATCTCCTCATCTCTTGCCTTCCTAAACCTTTCTGTGTGCCCATAATGCTGTGTCATTAACATCCTAGCTTGACTCCTTCGTTGCAGTACTGTCCCCAGATTGCTAACTTTTCCCCATTTCCTACTTGAAGGCACACAAGAATTGTGGGCAAATGAGTGAAATTGAGGCCAAGGTACGCTATGTGAAGCTGGCCCGTTCCCTCAAGACTTACGGCGTCTCCTTCTTCCTGGTAAAGGTGGGTTCTGACCCCTTCTTACTGCCTTCCTCATTTCTAACTCTTGCCCTTTCCTGTCTCTCCAAACTTATCTGTTCTGTCCTCAGTCTTTCCTATCAGTTCCCAGGAATCTAATTCACAGTTTTGCTTTGTGTAAAACCTGTCCGTTGTCAGTTATCCATCACCACCACCTCCTCCTTTGCCCACCATACTCCTTTTTCTATAGTAGAGCTTTGTCCTGCGTGTGCTCATGAGCACAGTAGTAGTTCAGCCCTCCTTGCCACCTCAGTATCCCTTGTGGTTTAGAGCTGATCTGAGCATTAGATTCACATTTGACCTCTAACCTATAACACCACTTCAACCTCTGTCTCACAGGAAAAGATGAAGGGGAAGAATAAACTAGTGCCCAGGCTGTTGGGCATCACTAAGGAGTGTGTGATGCGTGTGGATGAGAAGACTAAGGAGGTGATCCAGGAGTGGAGCCTCACCAACATCAAACGCTGGGCTGCCTCTCCTAAGAGCTTTACTCTGGTGGGTGTTGGGATTCCAGTGGAAAAGTGCTTGGGATTGTCCAAGAAGAACAAGTACAAAGGTCTTTCTCTCCTCCCCCACTCCTTTAGGGTAGGGTGTATTGAATAGGACTCCAGAAAAAAAGAACTTCTGTTGTGGGAAGTGGAACTTAGAATAGATAAAGAAACTGAGAGTGAATGGATACACTCCTGAAATTCAGCAGAGGCTTGTAGAGTGTTTGTTTCTTTCCTGTTACTGTGCTAAAACAACACAACCATGAGAGCTTATAGAGGGAAGGGTTTATTTGGGCTCCCAGCAGGATAAGAGCCCATCACCATCCCTGGTCATGGTGGTTGCAGCAGCGAGCTGAGAGATCATATCCTTTTTTTTTTTTTTTTTTTGTTTGTTTGTTTATTTATTTATTTATTATGTACGCAGTGTTCTGTCTGCATACATGCCTACATGACAGAAGGGGGCACCAGATCTCATTACAGATGGTTGTGAGCCACCATGTGGTTGCTGGGAATTGAACTCAGGACCTCAGCCAGTGCTCTTAATCTCTGAGCCATCTCTCCAGCCCTGAGAGATCGTATCTTAAACCACAGGCAGAAAGCAGAGAGAAAAATGGCAATGGTTGAAGTCTTGAATTCTTAAAACCTGTTGCCAAATGACACACTTTGTCCAGCAAGGCCACACCTCCTAAATCTCCCTAAACAGTGCAGCCAAGTGTTTAAGTGCCAGGGATTGTAGGGAGGGGCATCTCATTCAAACTTCCTCTGTAACTTCAGTGATAAAGTACATGCCTAGCATTTGTAAACACAGGAGTTCATGCCCCAGTACCGCGCACGCGCGCGCGCGCGCACACACACACACACACACACACACACACACACACACACACACACACCCACCCACCCACCCACCCACCAAAAGTTGGAAATGGTTGTATGTATCCCAGAACTTAGTACTCTGAGGCAAGGGAATTGCTGTGAGTTTGGGTCTAGCCTGGGCTAATTAGTGGCAGACCATCCAAGGTTATATAGTATCAAAAAGAGAAAAGTAGACAAAATGTATCATAGCCAGCCAGCTGACGTTTTGTGAATTGTAAGCAAATGCTAATAGAAAGACAAGCCTCTCTTCTGTGAGCACCTGCTATTTACAATAATTCTTTCCCTCTGGCTTTATTATTTTGAGGTTATGAATTGAATACCGATACCAACTTGATAGACTGCCAAATAATGTAAATAGAAATGATAGATGCTATTTTTCTACTTTGAATCTTTTTTGCCAACCTTCAAAAGTATGGTCATTTAATAAACATGCTGATGTCTTCCCAATTGTATCCTCTGGTGAAGGGCAATAGAGATTTTTTTTTTTTTAAAGACATGTATTTGAAACTGTATAGCAATAAGGCCTCTGCTCAGAAGCAATGTCCCCTCTAGGAAGGGAGGTAAAGAAATCAGTTGTTGAAGAAAGGTTGGCTGGCCTCCTGGAGGTCTGTGGGCAGGTGGAGGTTAAGCCTTTCCTCCTCCATCTCCACCCTGGGTCTCCTGCTCAGTCCCCACCTTGTCACTCTAGGACTTCGGGGACTACCAGGATGGCTACTACTCAGTACAGACGACTGAAGGTGAGCAGATTGCACAGCTCATTGCCGGCTACATCGACATCATCCTGAAGAAGGTGAGAGCTGTGGCCCAGCCTGCCAGCTCTTCAGCCCTCTGATTCCTAGCCCCTCCCCAAGCTAGCCCTCTAGAAACAGGCCAAACAGGCCATGTTGTAGAAATGGCTGACTGCTGCTTACTTACCTGCCTTAACGCCTTAACTCTTCTTCCCTTTCCTTCTTACAGAAAAAAAGCAAGGACCACTTTGGGCTGGAGGGAGATGAAGAGTCTACTATGTTGGAGGACTCAGTGTCTCCCAAAAAGTAGGAAGGGAGTTGGGCTTATACCATTCCGTTACTAGGGAAAGTAAGACTTGACTGCGAGGAGTCACTGGGCGCTGGGCTTTCTTAGAATGGTTCTCTTGTCTTCTTTTCAAAAATGGTTTGTTGGGGGCTGGAGAGATGGCTCAGTGGTTAAGAGCACTGGCTGCTCTTCCAGTGGACCCAGGTTCAGTTCCCAGCACCCACATGGCAGCTCACAACTGTCTGTAACTCCAGTTCCAGGGGATCTGACATCTTCACATCGGTGCACATAAAGTAAAGGTTAAATAAATTATTAAAAAGGCTAATAAACTAAAAAACAATTTATTCTTAATTGTGTGGGTAAGTTCAGGTGCTCTCAGGCTAGAACAGGGTGTTGGGTCTCCTGGAACAGTGGTTGTGAGCTGTCTGACTTGGATTCTGGGAACTAAACTCTGGTAATTGCTAAACCTTTTGTCTGTCCCATGGTTCTTTCACTAGGCCCAGGCTATAACAAGGCCTTATGAAACCCTATGTTAGTAGTTCTCAGCCTGTGAGTTGCTATTCCTTTGGGGGGGGTCTCATATCAGATATTCACACTATGATTCATAACAATAGCAAATGACAGTTATGGCCAGGCAGTAGTGGTTCGTGCTTTAATCCCAGCACTCGGGAGGCAGAGGCAGGTGGATTCTGAGTTCGAGGCCAGCATGGTTTACAAATCGAGTTCTAGGAACATCTAGGGCTACACAGAGAAACCTTGTCTCAAAAAACAAAACCAAAATTACAGTTATGAAGTAGCAATGAAATAATTTTATGATAGGGGTTGCACAACATGTTATTAAAGGGCCGTAGCATTAGGAAGCTTGAGAAGCACGGCCTTAGATCCTAGAACTGCAGAGGTATTGTAGCTGTTCATCCTGTCTCTAGGTCAACAGTCCTTCAGCAGCAGTATAACCGGGTTGGGAAAGTGGAGCACGGCTCTGTGGCCCTACCTGCTATCATGCGCTCTGGAGCCTCTGGCCCTGAGAACTTCCAAGTCGGAAGCATGCCACCTGCCCAGCAACAGATTACCAGTGGCCAGATGCACCGAGGACACATGCCGCCTTTGGTAAGAATGCTCCTATCTCTGCCATGTGCGTGGGTCCCTCTCCCAAGTGTCATGAGTAAGCAGTGTTTTATACTCCTCTCCCCAGCCTCTGATGTTATCTGTTCTTTCTTCTAAATGTTCCATTCCAGTCTCTATTACTCTTTTCCTTGTCTTTTAGACTTCAGCCCAGCAGGCCCTCACTGGAACCATTAACTCCAGCATGCAGGCTGTGCAGGCTGCCCAGGCCACTCTGGATGACTTTGACACACTGCCCCCTCTTGGCCAGGATGCTGTGAGTATGGGGTAGAGAAGAAGCTAAGTGAATTAACGCTGAGTTCTAAGGTAGAGAGGTGATAATTAAACCAAAGTAGATCCTAGGGTTTTCTTTCTTCTCTCAGGCCTCCAAAGCTTGGCGTAAGAACAAGATGGATGAATCAAAGCATGAGATCCACTCCCAGGTGGATGCCATCACAGCTGGCACTGCCTCCGTGGTAAACCTGACAGCAGGTACACGTGTGAAGGGGAGGAGAGTGCAAGTGTGCACAAGCATAGTACGTGATCTGCTTCTTGTGTGACTGCCTTGACTCGCTGGGAGCTTGTGTGTACATCTCTCCCGGGACACATCCGTGATTAGCTGGCTCTGCTCCTTCCCCGTCCTGTCTCAGCCTCTTCCTTCTGTCTTCAGGAGACCCTGCGGAGACAGACTACACCGCAGTGGGCTGTGCAGTCACCACCATCTCCTCCAACCTGACGGAGATGTCCCGTGGGGTGAAGCTGTTGGCTGCCCTTCTGGAGGATGAAGGTGGCAATGGCCGGCCCCTTCTGCAAGCAGCAAAGGGCCTTGCGGGGGCGGTGTCAGAACTGCTTCGCAGTGCTCAGCCAGCCAGCACTGAGGTTAGGGCCACAGGGCTGCAGTGAGGGTGGACACAGGGTTCCACCTCAAGGAAGGTGGTCCAAGTTGTGGGTTGGAAATGTGGCCCAAGAGTCTGTGAGCCCCGTGGGCACATGGCCAGGGGTCAAGCGGCTTCTGACGGTGTTCATTCTCCACAGCCCCGTCAGAACCTGCTGCAAGCAGCTGGGAACGTGGGCCAGGCCAGTGGGGAGCTGTTGCAGCAAATTGGGGAAAGTGACACTGACCCCCACTTCCAGGTTGGTGATGTACCCAGCTCCTAGAACCCCTATTGCTAGGAGGAAATCTCTGATCCTAAATCCAGATCTTAGTCCCTATTTCTGTGAATTGGCCCATCCAAACCAGCCTGGTCCTCTGTTTCCAGGGATGAGACTGAGAGCTTCCAGTCTCTTGGGGTGAGAATTCAGATTCCTAAATACAAGTATACCCTACTTCACTCTGACCCTCATTGATAATGTTCTTAGCCTTGTCTTCCCTGTATGGAGCATGGTCCCAGCTCTAAGCTATCTCAGACACCCCTGCCACACCGAGGGTGAAGCTGCCCCTATCCCCACCCTAGGCAAGTTGCCTCAGCTGACTTTTCATCCTGGATTTCCCATGCAGATGTGTGTACCCAGAGGGGCTGGGGCTCGATCTCCCCCCGATTCCCCTACGGTAACGGCCTCTGGCCTGGGCCTTCCCAGCTTGGTCCTCTCTGAGCCGCATACACTCGCTTCCACACCTCTTCCTCAGCCTCCTAGGGGAGCAGACAGGATGGGAGGTGGGGAGGCCTAGACTGGCAGGGTTGAAGAAAAGAGATCAGATAGGGTAGGGCAGGGTCTTGCTCCTTGCACACTGAGACTGAGAGGCATGGAGACATGAAGCTACCATCCCATTGTGCCACCCACCCCTCCCCCCATCACTGTCCGAGTGTATCCGCCTCAAGCATCTCTCCCTTTGGTGTAGACTCTATTTCTGTCGGTGAGGGTTTGTTCTTGGTGAGGGTCTGTCCTGGGTGCTCAAGGTAGAGGGGCTTGGGATAGGTTCTGAGTGCTTCTGCATATACTGTCCTCTGATTGGAGTCAGTGGGAATAATGAAGCAGCTTAAGCCTATGAGAAGTGTCTGTGGATCCTCAGCTCAGTCTCAGATCTTGCTGGCTGCTTTTTTTTTTTTCTCACAGGATGTTCTAATGCAGCTAGCAAAGGCAGTGGCGAGTGCTGCAGCTGCCCTGGTCCTCAAGGCCAAGAGCGTGGCCCAGCGCACAGAGGATTCAGGGCTTCAGACTCAAGTTATTGCTGCAGCTACGCAATGTGCCCTGTCTACCTCCCAGCTGGTGGCCTGTACGAAGGTGAGCCCAGGTTTGCTGTGTCCAAGTGACTACTGTGAAAACCACGAACACCCCATCTCATAGCCTCTTTCCCTTGCCTACATGCCTGAAACTCAGTTTTCCCATAGGTGGTAGCACCTACGATTAGCTCACCTGTCTGCCAAGAACAGCTGGTAGAGGCTGGACGACTGGTAGCCAAAGCTGTGGAGGGCTGTGTGTCTGCCTCCCAAGCAGCTACAGAAGATGGGCAGCTGTTGCGGGGAGTAGGAGCCGCAGCCACAGCTGTCACCCAGGCCCTCAATGAACTGCTGCAGCATGTAAAGGCCCATGCCACGGGGGCTGGGCCGGCTGGCCGATACGACCAGGCCACTGACACCATCCTCACTGTCACTGAGAATATCTTCAGCTCCATGGGTGATGCTGGTAAGAGTACTCACCCCCAGGAAGACGAAAGCCCTGGTGTAGTCACGCCAAGCCCACTGGACGTTCCCTTACAGACCCAGCCATGCCACCTGAGGGTCAGCACAGTGGCCTTGCTAGCCCTCCTAACTATAGGCTCATTGCTGGGCGTAGCGCCTCCACTGCCCCATCGGTAAAGCAGCATAAGCCTTGTTCTGTCTTCTTCGGAGCACTTAAAGATGATGTCAAATTATGCACAGCAGTAGGTGGAAAATTTCGTGGTTAAGAGCTAGCCTTGAAAACAAGGAAGAAAGGGGGGGGGAAGAGTGTCCTCCTCCGCTTTATCTTCTTACCTCCTTCCTATCATGGGAACTCACTGGGAGATCTGTTCCAGAAAGCTGGAACTCGGAGGAGATCACTTGAGAACTTTGCCAGCCTCTTTTCTGTCCCTGAAAGCCCTTGTCTGCCCCACTCGTCCTCCTCCCTTACCCTCTTTCAGTGTCTCTGGCTTTCTTACTTGATGATACCCTGTGCTCTAGGGGAGATGGTACGACAGGCCCGCATCCTGGCCCAAGCCACCTCAGACCTGGTCAATGCCATCAAGGCCGATGCTGAGGGGGAGAGTGATCTGGAGAACTCTCGAAAGCTCCTGAGTGCTGCCAAGATCCTTGCCGATGCCACTGCCAAGATGGTAGAGGCTGCCAAGGTACAGAGGAGTTTTCTGTACAGACCCTGAACTGGGCCCTGAAGGGAAGTAGACAGGTCCGCATGGGGCCCTTGTCTAACGGGGAAAGCAGAAAATAGAACAGATGAGGAAACCCCCAGGAAGCTCCAGCTCCCAGCCTGCAGGTGGGCCACCGACCAGGCTCACAGCGATTTTCCTCCTTCATGTTGAAGGTCTGCTGTCCCCACTTTCCTTGTTGCCACCACATCTGCTTGGCATCTTTCCAGGTCCCCCATGAAGGCAGATAGCCTTTTGGTCCCAGGGGTCTCTGCTAGCCATAGGAAATAAAGAGCATTAAGATGCTGACACGCAAGGCGTGAAGACCGTCAGAAGGAAGCGCCAAAATGTCTGTGACCCATTCTCTAAAGAAAATCTTTCTCTTTTCAAGCCACCCTAAATTAATTCTGAGTATTCTGTAGAGAACAGCAAGAAAGAGTACCCTGGGACACCCCACCCCCACCCTGTTCTTTCTGAAATCATTCTCACCTCTCAGCAGTTACTACCTAGGTACAAGCAATTAGCAGGAAAACAAGTGAGCTTTAAACTGGGTTTAAAGGACTAGGAAAGAGTATATTTCTCGGGCCAGTGTGATGACGGATGGTGGCTCTCCTCTCAGGGAGCAGCTGCCCACCCTGACAGTGAAGAACAGCAGCAGCGGCTGCGTGAAGCGGCTGAGGGGCTTCGCATGGCCACCAACGCAGCTGCACAGAATGCCATCAAGAAAAAGTTGGTGCAGCGCCTGGAGGTAAGGTTGGGCGCGGTCCGTGCAGGGAGTGGGGGGATAAATGCATGGATGCATTGAGGGGAAGGAGTGGGGATGGGTGGATAGAGTCAGTATTTCCTTAAGGTATAATGTGGGCTGGGTAGGCCAGGGCCTGGAAATGCCTGTTCTTCTGATCACTCTGTCCTTTCAGCATGCAGCCAAGCAAGCTGCAGCCTCTGCTACGCAGACCATCGCTGCAGCCCAACATGCAGCCTCTGCCCCCAAGGCCTCTGCTGGCCCCCAGCCCCTGCTGGTGCAGAGCTGTAAGGTAAGTCTCCAAGAGGCGTGTGGGAGTAGGGAGGGGGAGAAGAAAGGTAGTGCCTTCCCCAACTTCAAGAACATGGTATTCATGGCACTTTGACCTACAGGCTGTGGCAGAGCAGATTCCACTGCTGGTCCAGGGCGTCCGAGGAAGCCAAGCTCAACCTGACAGCCCCAGTGCTCAGCTCGCCCTCATTGCTGCCAGCCAGAGCTTCCTGCAGGCAAGACACTGTCCACTTCCAAGACCAGACCCTCCCTACCTTTCCAAGACCTCAGATCTCCCACAATCGGAATATCTGCTCGTAGCTAAGAGCAAACCTGAGTGTCCACTGGAAGGCTAGAGAGGGTGTTGTACCTCATCTGCATATCTTCTCCAACAGCCAGGTGGGAAGATGGTGGCCGCTGCAAAAGCCTCAGTGCCAACAATTCAGGACCAGGCTTCAGCAATGCAGCTGAGTCAGTGTGCAAAGAACCTAGGCACTGCACTGGCCGAGCTCCGCACTGCTGCCCAGAAGGTATGGGAGCCATTCTAGCTGTGTCAGATGAGGCGCTATGTGTGGACTCCTGGGATTGGGGAGAGTTTGGACACCAGAGCCTCTAAGAGGGATGACTGTAATCTGAGGCCCAGGAATGTAGCCATACTCCTTGCTGCTCACCATCACAGGCTCAGGAGGCATGTGGACCTTTGGAGATGGATTCTGCACTGAGTGTCGTACAGAATCTAGAGAAAGACCTGCAGGAAGTAAAGGCAGCAGCTCGAGATGGCAAGCTTAAACCCTTACCTGGGGAAACAGTGAGTAGTTTTAATATACATGCCCTCACCCAAACCCTGAAAGTCTGCTCAGCTATGCCCTAGTCCCTTCATTTACTCTTCTAGCTGTCCCCAAGAACCTTCTCAGATACCCTCTCACTTCCTCATCCTCCTGAGCCTTGACCCTTTATCTGTAGATGGAGAAGTGTGCACAGGATCTTGGCAACAGCACCAAAGCTGTGAGCTCAGCCATCGCTAAGCTGCTGGGGGAGGTTGCCCAAGGCAATGAGAACTATGCAGGTGTGTAGGCACTGGGGCAGGGGTGGCACGTAAGATAGGGAAATGGAGAAGGGACGGGGAGCTTGCTGGGGAGAGAGGCTGATGGAGCAAACCTGTCTTCTCTATGTGTCCCCTAGGCATTGCAGCTCGAGATGTGGCAGGTGGACTCCGGTCACTTGCCCAGGCTGCTCGGGGTGTAGCAGCCCTGACGTCAGATCCTGCAGTGCAGGCCATTGTGCTTGACACAGCCAGCGATGTTCTGGACAAGGCCAGCAGCCTCATCGAGGAGGCAAAAAAAGCAGCTGGCCATCCAGGGGACCCAGAGAGCCAGCAAAGGCTTGCTCAGGTCAGGTATTGGGAAGAGCTCCTGCCCACCCCTCCCTTAGGTCTCTTCAAAAGGCCCATCCTCATAAGACACACGCTGTTCAGCCCCGTGTGTCCTCAGATGTGCTCATAAGAGTGCCTCTCTGAATTCCACCTTCTCTCTTGTCTCAGAAGTATCTGTTAGACTTAGGCACAAACCTTGCAGAGCAGCGGGTTTAGGGATGTCTGGTGATTATTGTTTGTTTATGACCCTGACCTTCACTTCTTCCAGTTTTAGTGGCAGGACAGCTGGTTATCTCCTGTGTCCCAGTGTGGAAGGAGGGCTCTCCCAGATTATTCCCTCTTTGGCAACCCTGTTTCTTTTGCACTCCAGGTGGCGAAAGCTGTGACCCAGGCCCTGAATCGCTGTGTCAGCTGCCTGCCTGGCCAAAGAGATGTGGATAATGCTCTAAGGGCAGTTGGAGATGCCAGCAAGCGACTCCTGAGTGACTCGGTAGGAATAGGCTGGCTAGCAGAGGAGAGCTTTCTGTCTCTGGGCTTCTCCTTTGACCCCGCCTTCCCAGAACTGACCCTTGTCATTATTCCTTGGTCCTGTACCCATCTTACTGGCCTTCCTTTCCCAAACTCTGTCTTAACTCCCATCCATCTTCCTGACTTTCCCTCTGACCCTGCAGCTTCCTCCCAGCACTGGGACATTTCAAGAAGCTCAGAGCCGACTGAATGAAGCTGCTGCTGGATTAAATCAGGCAGCCACAGAACTGGTACAGGCCTCCAGAGGAACCCCTCAGGACCTGGCTAGGGCCTCTGGTCGATTTGGACAGGACTTCAGCACCTTCCTGGAAGCTGGAGTGGAGATGGCAGGACAGGCCCCGGTACGAAAGGGCAGAGGGTGCTGTGAGGGCATGATAGGGGTCACACAGGTAGTCAGGGTCTTGGTATGCTCCTGGTTTCCTCCTCCCTAGCGTCTAACAGAATGTGAGTATTTGGGAAAGGAGATCCTTTTAGAAATTGATATGGCGGGATAATGTATGCTTTCACCTTTAACAGAGCCAGGAGGACCGAGCCCAGGTGGTCTCCAACTTGAAGGGCATATCCATGTCTTCAAGCAAACTTCTTCTGGCTGCTAAAGCCTTATCCACAGACCCTGCTGCTCCCAATCTCAAGAGTCAACTGGCTGCAGCTGCTAGGTAAGCAGAAACAGGAAAGCCCAGCTCTGGGAACCTGTGAGAAGGCCAGAGAGAAGACATTTCATAAGGCATCCCCAGGTTTAGCAATAGGAAAACAAAAGAAAATATATACAGTCCCATGCACACAGGGCACAGGAAAGATCACCTACTCACTTAGCCCCACACCCCTCCCCCAAACAGGGCAGTGACAGACAGCATCAACCAGCTCATCACCATGTGCACCCAGCAAGCACCTGGGCAGAAGGAGTGTGACAATGCCCTTCGGGAACTAGAGGTAAGCCTTTAGCATGGTGGCTGGAACTAAGGAGCTGGGGCTGACCGAATGTCTGAAATTTCATGTCACTCCCCTACACAGACGGTCCGAGAACTCCTGGAGAATCCAGTGCAACCCATCAATGACATGTCTTACTTTGGTTGCTTGGACAGTGTCATGGAGAACTCAAAGGTTAGTAGGCTGGGGAGCTCCAGAGAGGCAAAGACAGGAAGGTGGACTTAACACTGATACCTTGGTGCTCAGGACGTGATCCAACCCTCCTACCACCCTCTCTTCCTTAGGTCCTAGGTGAGGCCATGACTGGCATCTCCCAAAATGCCAAGAATGGAAATCTGCCGGAGTTTGGAGATGCCATTGCCACAGCCTCCAAGGCCCTCTGTGGCTTCACCGAGGCCGCTGCACAGGTTATTTCCCGCAGATGGACCCCTAAAGTGGCTCTTGCTTTCCATGTCCTTCCTCCCTTTGCAAGGATATAAATCAAGAAGCTAGTGCAAATTCTGGGTGCCCTCCTGCCTGTAGGGGAGGGAGATGGGTATCAGAAGAGTTGAATAGCAACAGCTCAGGGTGCTGTAACTCTTGGTTTTGATCACATTGACCAGCTGTCAGGCTTTTTTGTTTGTTTGTTTTTTTGTTTGTTTGTTTTTTGTTTTTTAATGGTGCTGGGGATTGAACTAGAGCCTCTCGGTGTGTTAGGCAAGCTACACTCCCATCTAGGAGAAGCGCTTTTATTAAAGGAGTTACAGGGAAGGGAGGCTCAGGTGTGGTATGCTCACCTATAATTCTAGCATGAGGTAGAGGCAAGTGGATCTCTGAGTTTGAGGCCAGCCTGTTCTCCATCCTGAGTTCCAGGTGACCCTGTCAGACACGCACACGTACACGCACGCAGGCACACACGCGTCTGTACCATGGGAGAGCCAGGTACCTTCAGGATGAGAAGAGGATGTCAGATCCCCTAGAACAAGTTATGGTTGTGAGTCACCATGTGGGTGATGTGAGTGCTAGGAATTGAACCCAGGTCTTTTGCAAGAACAAGTACTCTTAATTGCTGAGCTGTCTCTCCAGCCCCAGGCTTGACTTTTAAAAATCTCCTGGTTTTAGCCAGGTGTTGGTGGCACACACCTTTAGTCCCAGCACTTGGAAGGCAGAGGCAGGCGGATCGCTGTGTGGTGGAGGCCAGCCTGGTCTACAGAGCTAGTTCCAAGATAGCCAGAACTATTACTCAGAGAAACCCTGTCTTGAAAAACAAAAATAAAGGGGGGGGGGGGATATTATATTTGTTCATCGTTACTACTTCCCAGACTCCAAAGCTTGATAATGCTAACTAGCTTAAGAGTTCTAGAATTGTATCTTATTTCTTTTTGAGCACGATAGTCCTTGGCTGGCCTCAAACCCTCTATGTAGACTAGGCTAGCCTCAAACAGGCATACACTCCTACCTCTTTGTATGTGTGTGCCTTCAAATATTTATACCTGCTTCTTAACAGTGTGCTGTACTTTGTACTTTTCATTCTGTGACCCAGAACAAGCACACATACTGCTAAATTGAAATGAAGTTCAATAAAACTCTTTTTGATTTTATTTGAGACGGTAGCTTACTACTCCAGGCTGTCTTCAAACTCTCCGTCTTTGTCTCCTGGGGTTGAGATTTCAGGCAATCACTACCATACCAGCATGTTCTCTAATCTTCTGAAATGTTTGAACCCATTTAACAAAATGAAAGTTTCTTTTAAGTGGGTAACTATGGTTTGTTGGTACTGCTCCTGGCCACATAGAATTCAGACCACTTCCATTTCTCCTCAGGCAGCATATCTGGTTGGTGTCTCTGACCCCAATAGCCAAGCTGGACAGCAAGGACTGGTGGAACCCACACAGTTTGCCCGTGCAAACCAGGCAATTCAGATGGCCTGTCAGAGTTTGGGAGAGCCTGGCTGTACCCAGGCCCAGGTAATGCAAGAGTACAGGTGCCACAGGCAAGGCTGAGAAAGGATGGGCAGACCCCAAGAGGCAAGGGGGAGAGGAAGCACGTGTGAGGGAGGGGAAGGCGGGAACCCACCTCCACCTTCACCGAACATGTCTCTTTGACCGCCGTCTGCCACATCTCCTTGTTCTCCACTTAGCACTAGGGTCACAACTGCTCTAGAGACCCCTGAGCTCATTGTCGCATTTGCCCAGTTTGACTTTTCTCCATCAGTGATTCTGCTGTCCATTTCTCCCACCCCCATGTCCAGTTTGTCTTTCAGCACAGTTTTCTCCCAAGTCTGCACTTTGCCAGTAGCTCTCTTTCCTATCAGACCTCTAAGGGTATCATCCTCCCTCCTCCAACTCCACAATGGCTCCCCTTAGGTTTGCATCCTTCCTGCTCTTGTCACAGCTTTTCCATCCTTGTCTCCTCAGGTGTTATCTGCAGCCACGATTGTGGCCAAACACACTTCTGCACTGTGTAACAGCTGTCGCCTGGCGTCTGCTCGGACCGCCAACCCTACTGCCAAGCGCCAGTTTGTACAATCAGCCAAGGAGGTGGCCAACAGCACTGCCAATCTTGTCAAGACCATCAAGGTTTACAGTGTTCGAATTTTCAAGTTCCCATCCCATCTTCTCTTCCTAAGTCTAGGAATTACTACAGACTCATTCCCTGAAGTCTCTTGCTAGATTCCCCTGCACTTGCCTATCCACACATAGCAATTCCAGCTCCTCAGTCCTCCAAGCCCTTGAGGGTGGCCTGGGTTTCACTTGTGTGCCTGCTTACTGAGTCCTGAGGCTCCCTGTTCATTTCCAGGCACTAGATGGGGCCTTCACAGAAGAGAACCGTGCCCAGTGCCGAGCAGCTACAGCCCCTCTACTGGAAGCTGTGGATAATCTGAGTGCCTTTGCTTCCAACCCTGAATTCTCCAGCGTCCCTGCCCAGATCAGCCCTGAGGTGAGGCATTGTGACAGAGAACTGATGAGCCACCTCATCTGTGCAGACACAAGTCATGAAACTTGCCTTCCTGCCTCCTCTTCCCCTTAGGGCCGGGCTGCCATGGAGCCTATTGTCATCTCTGCTAAGACGATGTTAGAGAGTGCTGGGGGGCTCATCCAGACCGCTCGGGCACTAGCAGTCAATCCCCGGGACCCCCCACGCTGGTCAGTGCTGGCTGGCCACTCTCGGACTGTCTCAGACTCCATCAAGAAACTTATTACAAGCATGAGGTACTGAGGGTTGGAAAGCCACGTGTGGCTAGGGGACAAACAACATGGCAGATGATGGAATAGGAATGAGATGGCACACTATTGGTGGGCATTTATTCCATGTTTGGGGGATAGGGTGAGATAGATAGCCTTTAAAGAGATGGTCTTTATGTGGAGCCTGTGATGTATCTGCAGAGACAAAGCCCCAGGACAGTTGGAGTGTGAGACAGCCATTGCAGCTCTGAACAGCTGCTTGAGGGACCTAGACCAGGCTTCTCTTGCTGCTGTGAGCCAACAACTTGTTCCCCGTGAAGGAATCTCTCAGGAGGTAAGGAGAAATGTATTCAAGAATGGAATGAATATGTTGGGACTGGAGAGATGGCTCAGAGGTTATGAATGAGCACTGCCTGCTCTTCCAGAGGTCCTAAGTTCAATCCCCAGCAACCACATGGTGGTTCTGTAGTGAGATCTGGTGCCCTCTTCTGGCCTGCAGGGTTACATGCAGGCAGGACACTATATATAAAATAAATAAGTAAATTAAAAAAAAAAAAAAAACTCAGAAAGAATGGAATATGCTGGGTCTGAGTAAGGTGTTGGATATGGAAGGAAGCCTGGGGTCTGGAGTGTAGCTCAGTGGTAGAGTGTATGCTAAGCACACCAAGTACTGGTTTCTATCCCCAGTGCCGTGCACATCTATCTGCAAACAGAAGGGAGAATGAGATTCTGTGCAGCAGCAGGCTCTATAACAGTTACACTCGGGGCTGATGTCTGCTTTCTCCCCAGGCTCTGCACACTCAGATGCTCACTGCAGTGCAGGAAATTTCCCATCTCATTGAGCCACTGGCCACTGCTGCCCGGGCTGAAGCCTCCCAGTTGGGACATAAGGTACCTAGCGGATGGTGTGAAGAGTCCCAGGGGACAAAGTAAGAGGATGCCTGACCCTAACCCCAACTTTTGCTTCAGGTGTCCCAGATGGCCCAGTACTTTGAACCACTCACCCTGGCTGCAGTGGGTGCTGCTTCTAAGACCCTGAGCCACCCGCAGCAGTTGGCACTTCTGGACCAGACTAAAACATTGGCAGAGTCTGCCTTGCAGTTGCTGTACACTGCCAAAGAGGCTGGTGGTAACCCCAAGGTAGTGAGGGGCCCCAGAAGGGGTGATTGCTAGCGAAAGCTAGAAAAGCAGGACTACAGGCTTTTTCCCTCCTGTGTCCTGTAGCAAGCAGCACACACCCAGGAAGCCCTGGAGGAAGCTGTGCAGATGATGACAGAGGCTGTGGAGGACCTGACGACAACCCTCAATGAAGCAGCCAGCGCTGCAGGGGTCGTGGGTGGCATGGTGGACTCTATCACCCAGGCTATTAACCAGGTTAGAGCCTTGGATACCTGCGACCACAGACAGAGTGGCCCTGGCCTAGGGATTCTGGGCACAGTTAACAGTGGTCCTGACAGTCTCTCTGTGCCTCATCCTCCTCCCTCAGCTAGATGAAGGACCTATGGGTGAGCCAGACGGTTCGTTCGTAGATTACCAGACAACCATGGTGAGGACAGCCAAGGCCATTGCTGTCACAGTTCAGGAGATGGTAAGTTTGGGACGAAAGAGGGCCGCCCTAGAGAGCTGAGCTTGGTCGGCTCTTCACTTCTTCCCTTCCCACTAGGTGACCAAGTCCAACTCCAGCCCTGAAGAGCTGGGCCCTCTCGCCAACCAGCTGACCAGTGACTATGGCCGACTGGCTTCACAAGCCAAGCCTGCAGCTGTGGCTGCTGAAAATGAAGAGGTAAATATGAGGGCACTTTGGCCGTCTCTCAGGAGAGTCCAGGTTATGCCCTGTCCCTATGGCAGCTTCCAGGGCTGTCCCACGCGCCCTCTCTCTAGATAAAGGGCAGCACACCTTCAAGGCACGACATAAAGAGAGAGCAGGGCTGTGTGTAGACGTAAAGCAGCAAAGCCTTCAGCACAGGGACAGGGGGCAGCTCAGGACCCATAGGCTTCTGGGTTCTGCTTCTCTTGTTCTCTTGTTCTTTTGCCTCTTTCCTGTGGGGCCTATGGCATCTTGTCTGCTGGGCCATGAGTCTCTTCCCTCCTTAATACTTGCTTGTTGCATACTCATGAAGCTCACTCTTGTCTAAGCGCTTGGCTTTTCTTTCCAAGAAAGTGAGTAACTGGATCTTAGTAGGACACACCTAATCCACAAACCCTCCATAAACCCAAACAGGCTGGCTCATAATCCACGGCTCTGATTCAGATAACCAGGCACGAAGTGCCTCTCCCTCCTCCCATGGTGCTTAACACAGTCTGCACACAGCGGCGCCTTCTCACTGTTTTCCGTGTGTGGGAGGTGACTCCTGCTTCAATATGAAACCCAAAAAGGCTGTGCTGGGAACTTTCTCTTACAAGTCTGTCAGTCGGTGGTGCATGTTTCTTTTTCAAGTTTATTTACTTACTAGTATTAGTGTGTGTGTCCATGCGATGTGTGTGAGTGCAGGTGTACACCTGACACCGTACACGTGTGGAGCGCAGGTGACAGCTTCCGAGATTCCATTCCCTCATTGAACCTCGGGCTCTAGGAGGCTAATTAGGTAATCAGGCTCACACACCCACGGAGCCATCCGTTGTCCCAGGTTTTTGTGTCCCCTCGGTGATTACTGCAGGTACAGTGGAAGAACCTTGAGCACCCTTATAAAACGATAGCTGTTCCCTCTGTTATTCACAGATAGGTGCTCATATCAAGCACCGAGTACAGGAGCTGGGCCATGGCTGTTCTGCTCTGGTTACGAAGGCAGGTGCTCTGCAGTGTAACCCCAGTGATGTCTACACCAAGAAGGAGCTCATAGAGTGTGCCCGCAGAGTATCGGAGAAGGTGACTACTGAGCTCGTGGGGCTGCGTGTCTTTCCATTGTCTGGGTGCCTCCCCAACCAAGCATGGTGGCCTTTCCCTTTCACTGTGCACCGTTTAACTTTGCCCACAGGTCTCCCATGTCCTGGCTGCACTCCAGGCTGGGAATCGTGGGACTCAGGCCTGCATTACAGCAGCCAGTGCTGTGTCTGGCATTATCGCTGACCTTGATACCACCATCATGTTTGCCACTGCTGGCACACTCAACCGTGAGGGCGCTGAAACTTTCGCTGACCACAGGTGAGGAGGGACCTGGCCAGAGGGAGGCAGGTTGGGCACTGAGCCAGAGGAATATAGGGTTGGAGGTTTGGGACTCTGAGGAAAGCTGACCAGACTGGGACCTCCCCAGGGAGGGTATCTTAAAGACAGCAAAAGTTCTTGTGGAGGACACCAAAGTCCTAGTGCAGAATGCAGCTGGGAGCCAGGAGAAGTTGGCACAAGCTGCCCAGTCGTCAGTGGCCACCATTACCCGTCTCGCTGATGTAGTCAAGCTTGGTGCAGCCAGCCTGGGAGCTGAAGACCCAGAAACTCAGGTATCTGCCTAACATCCCTAATTCTGTCCAAAGCCTTACCTCCTTTGCCCCCTTCCCTCCCTAACCCAGTTGCCTCTCGCACACAGGTGGTACTGATCAATGCAGTAAAGGATGTAGCCAAGGCCCTAGGAGACCTCATCAGTGCAACGAAGGCTGCAGCAGGCAAAGTTGGGGATGACCCTGCAGTGTGGCAGCTCAAGAACTCTGCCAAGGTTGGAGGCGATGAGGAGCATTAGCAGGAGGGATAGTTAGTGCTCTTCCTCCCGCTTCTTAAAGTGATCTCCACCCCTTCCACTGCTGCCCTCAGGTGATGGTGACCAATGTGACATCATTGCTCAAGACAGTGAAGGCTGTGGAGGATGAGGCCACCAAAGGCACGCGGGCCCTAGAGGCAACCACGGAGCACATACGTCAGGAACTGGCGGTGAGCACAAGCCCGGGGCATCGGGTGATAAACTGAACGTGGACCTCACCTGCATTCCTCCACAGTCTGCTTGCTCATTACCGAACGGCCCACATGACCTCCTGTCATGTCCCTGCTGAGCTGCATCCCCGCCAAAAGCCACTCAACTCCCAAACAGTCCTCAGTCTCACTTCAGTCAGCCTTGGCCAACTGTGGCTCTCTGTTAGCTGTGCTGTAGAAATATCTGCAAGGGTTGACCTACAGTAGCTATTGAAGAAAAGTTTTGAGCCCAGCAGTGGTGCCACACACCTTTAACCCAGCACTCAGGAGGCAGAGACAGGTGGATCTCTTAAGTTTGGGGATCACCAGGGCTACTCGGAGAAGCCCTATCTCCAACCCTCTCCTCCCCACTCCTCACCCCCCCCAGTCAGAAAGAAAAGCTTTTTGAGGGAACACATGGATGGGTGACGTGAATCACGTGACTGTCTTCCAGTCTTAACACACTGACGAATCTTCCATCTTTTTTCCCCACAGGTCTTCTGTTCTCCAGAACCACCAGCCAAGACCTCTACCCCTGAAGATTTCATCCGAATGACCAAGGGTATTACTATGGCAACAGCCAAAGCTGTTGCTGCTGGCAATTCTTGTCGACAGGAAGATGTCATTGCCACAGCCAATCTGAGCCGACGTGCTATTGCAGACATGCTTCGGGCTTGCAAGGTAGAAATGTCGGTGGTGAGGTGGTGTCATACAGGGGCATGGGAGGCCTGAAGCGCTAACCCTAACCTGCTACTCTGGGCACAGGAAGCAGCTTTCCACCCAGAAGTGGCACCTGATGTGCGGCTTCGAGCTCTGCACTATGGCCGGGAGTGTGCCAATGGTTACCTGGAGCTGCTGGACCACGTGCTACTGGTAAGGGGGCATTGCTCCTCGTCCCAGCCTTTTGCAAACAGTCAGTTTCTTAAGTGACCCAGACCCAGACCCACCCTACCACCTGTTCCCAAATCCATTCTCATTTCCAAGTCTCCTTCCTCTGGGACCCTGTTGTTCTCGTGGTCTTTGTTTCATCCATTCACCTCTTCTTCCTCTTCTCTTGTCTCCTTTTTTCCCATCTGACCTCCCCTTCTCTGCCTTTACCATCTCTTCTCATTTCGTCATTCTCCTTGTTGTCAGCCGGTGAGTGACAGCCCCACTCGTGACTGTGTGTGAAGCATGATGCACTGTGTGTACTCGAGTAGGACAGTGTTTGAGGGCTGTGCTGTGCGTGTGCTAGAGATTGGGGCCGGGAGCATGATCTGCCTTGTTTCACAGGTCAAGGTGGAGCCTAGGTTCTGATGCTCTTTGTTGTACACTTTCCCTCCTCCCAGACCCTTCAAAAGCCAAACCCAGAACTGAAGCAGCAATTGACAGGACACTCAAAGCGGGTGGCTGGCTCGGTGACTGAGCTCATCCAGGCTGCTGAGGCCATGAAAGGTAAGGGCAGTGAGAGACAGGAGGGAAGAGAAGCTCTTGTGGTATATGGTCTCTACTTCCTGGTTGGATGGCTCAGAGCTAGCCTCTGCTTCTAGTCCTCATAGGTGCCAGGGCCCGGTGGTACTAAACAAACTCCCTAGTGCGTCTGACCTCCCTACCCTGCCTCAGCATTCTCCTGTCTTCATCCCACAGGAACAGAATGGGTGGACCCAGAGGACCCCACTGTTATTGCTGAGAATGAGCTCCTAGGAGCCGCTGCTGCCATTGAGGCTGCAGCCAAAAAGCTAGAGCAGCTGAAGCCCCGGGCCAAACCCAAGGTCAGAGCTGTCCCCTCCCCTTTCACCCTCACAGGGGCAGGAGCCCTCCCTTTTGTCCCCTTTCTTACAGCTTCCCCCGCTCTCTTCCCCTCTGCAACCGTCTCTTTATAGGAGGCAGATGAGTCCTTGAACTTTGAGGAGCAAATCCTAGAAGCTGCCAAGTCCATTGCAGCAGCCACCAGTGCATTAGTAAAGGCTGCATCAGCAGCCCAGAGGGAGCTGGTGGCTCAAGGAAAGGTCAGTACTTCATCACCAGAAAAATGAGGACAAAGTGGCAGGTCCCATTCACAGCCTTAGCAGGGTGCCTTTGCAGTAAGGACAGCGTAGGTCTAAGTGGGCTCACTTCTTTCTTCTGCAGGTGGGCGCCATTCCAGCCAATGCACTGGATGATGGGCAGTGGTCCCAAGGCCTCATTTCTGCTGTGAGTGTATAACACCCTCTGTATCTTTCTGAGTTGGGGAGACCTGAGGCTGGAATGGAATGGGATGGAATGGGCCAGAGCAGGAAGCATACTTTAATCTTAACTCTTTGTCTCCATTAGGCCCGCATGGTAGCTGCAGCCACCAACAATCTGTGTGAGGCAGCCAATGCAGCTGTTCAGGGCCATGCTAGCCAGGAGAAACTCATTTCCTCAGCCAAGCAGGTAGCTGCCTCCACAGCCCAGCTCCTGGTAGCTTGCAAGGTCAAAGCCGATCAAGACTCTGAGGCGATGAAACGGCTTCAGGTAAGAAACTCTGCCCACCCCTCTATCCCTTCTGCTGCATCGCTTTAAACTGCCGTTCCCACTCACAAAGTCCAGCGTGCGCTCAGTGGACAGTAGTCAAGACAATTCCCGCAGATCTACCCACAGGCCAACCAATCCAGACAGTCCTTCTTTCTACTCCCTTCTCAGGTGCTCTCAGATTGTGTAAAGTTGAAAGTTCACACTCTCACACCCGAGATAAGTTTCTTTGTGGGTATAGGATCTCTGAACTAGAACACCGAGTTCTCAGGAGTAGCTGTTTGCTTCTTGTCAGGCTGCTGGCAATGCAGTGAAGAGGGCCTCAGACAACTTGGTGAAGGCGGCCCAGAAGGCTGCGGCTTTTGAAGAGCAGGAGAATGAGACAGTGGTGGTGAAGGAGAGAATGGTTGGAGGCATTGCCCAGGTGAGCCACTGAGAGACACTGTTGCGAGCGTGGTCTTGCTGCGAGCGCCATCCCACCTCGCCTCTGCCCTAATGCACATCTTGTTGAGCTTTCTTGGCCCTTCATCCCTCAGATTATCGCAGCTCAGGAAGAGATGCTTCGCAAGGAGCGAGAGCTGGAAGAGGCGCGGAAAAAGCTTGCCCAGATCCGGCAGCAGCAGTACAAGTTTTTGCCTTCAGAGCTTCGGGATGAGCACTAGGGATGCCATTTCTATTTAATGCAGACCCAGCCCAGAGACTGTGCCTGCCACTACCAAAGCCTTCTGGGCTGTCAGGGCCCAACCTGCCCAACCCCGGCACTCCCCCAAAGTGCCTGCCAAACCCCGGGCCTGGCCCTGCCCAGTCCCACTGCAAGCCCTGTCCTCTCCCTGATTCCAAGTGCCTTCGTATCCTATCCTAGGGCTCCTAAGTGCCTGTCCCTTCCCAGAGTATTAACGCTCCAAGAGTATTATTAACGCTGCTGTACCTCAGTTTGAACCTGCCAGGGCCTCGGCTGCTCCACCCTGCCAGCCGCTTCAAGCAAGTCCCCACGGCCACATCAGCTCAACTCATCCTGTTTTGATACTATGTGCCCTCCCCCAGTTACCTATGGAGCTTGGGGTTGTAAGCCCCAAAAAGGTCATGCTCCAATAAAGGTGATTCTACCTACCTGCAGCTGCAGCCTGGCTTTATGGGGTGTGTGTGTGTGTGTGTGTGGAAGATCTCCCAGGGGCATTGGGGAGGGCAGGAGTGAGCTCTGTCACCTGACTCGATTGGCTCAGAATGAGAGCAGAGGAGATTGGAGCGGTCTGCCCATCAGGCCTCTTTCTCCTTCCTGCACCCAGCAGTCACCCTACTTGGGAAACTGTGCCTGCAAAACCATTCCCTATTCCCATCTCACCGGCCAATCCCTATGTTTCTACTGCTAACAGTACACTTTATTCTCCATAACCAGTTAAGAGCATATAAAGAGATTTCAGATTTAGTCCCTGGCCAAATTCCATTTTTCAAAAGCAACTTCGCTAAAAAATAAGAGAGTTGTTGAGCACTTGCTGCTCTTGCAGAAGATATGGGTTCTGTTTCCGGCACCCACGTGGCAGCTCACAATTGCCTGTAACTCCAGTTCCAGGGAACCCATTGCCAGCTTCTGACCTTGTGCTCCTTCTCATGAACACACATAGGCACATGTAAGTAAGTGAAGACTAGAATATGGATGCAGTCTTCTGGCCTTTAGGCCACACACAAAAATCCTTTTTGAAAAACTTAACATGTGTGTCGATTGGGATATGGAACTTGAGCCACCTTGGAGACTTTATCATCTTTTAGAGGGGCAGAGCGCCCCCTGGTGGCCCGAGTTGGTTACTTAATAGAGCCTGACCCACCCAGGTTCCACAAAGGGAGCCGTCAAGGAGGTAGGTATCCTGTCTTCCACTTCCCTCCTCATTCACCCCCTCTGCTCACAGCATGACAGTCCTCTTGTGTTAGTGTTTTTATGTATGACTTTTTTTTTTTAAGCCAATCCTGCTGCCCAGTGTTTTATTTCAGTTCTATCCCCTCCAAGTAGAAAACTCAGCTCCTTTGCTGCTACTCCGGTAGCACCCTCAGCCTCCTCCCCTCCCCATTACACTAAGTTTAAAGTGGATGGAAAGACTTTGTCCTCTCCAGGGCAACCCATTGGGGTCTGTGCCAACTTCCTACCATCACTCCTGTCACCTGTGATTCATTCATCCAATATTTACTAAGCCATGCCTGTGCTAAGCACCGGGAAATCAAGATGTATTATCGCTTCTCTGACGCACAGACTGGTAACTCCACCACACACGGCAGTGGGCCCTGAACCCCAGATTCAATGTCATCGTCCTGTGACTTGAGGGCCTTGGAGAGCAAGTCTCTTCCATGGCCTCCCACACGAATAGTAATCCCGGCTAAGCTCCAGCTGTGAGCCCAGGATGGCTGCTAACCCTGCTGCCACTTCCTTATGGTGTCCTCAGGGACCGTAGCCCATCACGCACATCTCCATGGTGATAGCTTGGAAACCTGAGAAGCTGTCCTTCAGACGGGGTCTGCCCTCTGGAGAGTCTCCAAGACCCCTTCAGCTATCCAGAGGTTAAAATCAGTTTGACAATGAGGAATTAAAAAAAAAAATTATTTTTCACAGCATCGACCTTACACAGTGGAAAAAAAAATACTGTTGAGTAAAACCATCTCAGCACAGATCAAGGTAGTGCCCCAAATTACACTAATATATATGTTAACTTGGATTCACATATAAAACAAATGCAACTTTATAAGATTGTTCCTCTTTTTTTTTTTTTTTTTTTTTTTTTTTTTTTTCCTGTCAGGCTCTCACTATGTAACTTGTAGCTTTGACTGGCCTGGAATTCACAGAGATCCTCCTGCCTCTGCCTCCTGAGCACTGGGATAAAGGCATGTGCCACCACTTCCTGCTTATTTTAAAATGTTCCTTGAGGGTCCTACACATATTGACACTTCCTGTAATTCTAGTATGAGGGACACAGAGACAGAAGAATCAAGAGTTCAAATAAAAATGTCTCAAATAAATTATAAGAATGTGTAATTTTATTGTCTCTCAGGTTTTTGGTGTGTGTACTTAATATGTATAAATTGTGTACATATGTGTGTGTGTGCATGTTGGCACATGTATACACAACTATGTGCATGTGAGGAGGCCAGAGAAAGACATCGGTGTCCGCTATTACTCTCCCTCCTGACCTCTGGAGACTGGCTCTGTCACCTGGGCTAGGCTGGTGGCTAGCAAGGCCCAGCATTCCTGTCTCTGCCTCCTACAGTGCTGGGGTTAAAGGTGCATTAAAGGCCACACCTACATCTTTATGTGGGTGCTGGGATATGAACTTGAACCCTCGTGATGGCTCAGTAAGTTCTTACCTACCTAGCCATCACCCCATTCCCCTTTTTAAAAAAAAAAGAAGAAGAAGAAGAAGAAGGAGAAGGAGAAGGAGAAGGAGAAGGAGAAGGAGAAGGAGAGGAGAGAGGAGGGGGGGGAGGGGGAAGAAGAAGAAGAAGTCTCAGGGCTGGTGAGATACCACAAGCATGAAGACCTGAATTTGGGATTCCTAGCACCTACATAAAAGCTGGGTGTATCCCGGGGCTGGGAGTCAGAGAAAGGCAGTTACCAAGGCTTCAGTGGCCAAATCCTGTCTCCCCAGCACTTGGGAGGCAGAGGCAGGCATATCTCTGTGAGTTCGAGACCAGCCTGGTCTACAAAAGCTAGTTCCAGGACAGCCTCCAAAGCTACACAGAGAAACCCCATCTCAAAAAACAAGAAAGAGAGAGACACAGAGAAAGAGAGAGATCCTGTCTCTAAAATAAATAATAAAAATAAATAAGGTAGAGAACAATAGAAGAAAATGCCTGACATCAACCTCTGCCCTCCACACCTGCAAGCAAGCACAGAGAAGCATACACACATCCAAGTAAACTGGATCAGGGTATCATGGAACCCTGGCCTTGAACTCACCATATAGCCAAGGGTGACCTTGACCCGTGAATCTCCTAGCTCCATTTCTCAAGTGCTGGGGTTATAAGTTATAAACGATGCCCAGCTTATTTGGTTCTGGAGATTGAACTCAAGGCCTCATGCATGCTAGTGAAGCATTCTACCAAATGAGCTACACCCTCAGTCTAACCTATGTGGTCTTTGGTTTTAAAGAAGGGTCTCACTATGTAGTTCTGGCTGACCTGCAACTTGCTATGTAGATCAGGCTGGCCTTGAACTCATAGGTGCTGAAGATTTATTTTTCATTTTATGTGCATGTGTGTTCCCATGCATGATGCACTTGAATGTATGCATGTACTAGTGTGTAAAGTATTTGCATAAGCGCAGTATCCTCTGGAACTGAAGTTACAGGCCATTGTGAACCTCTGGGAACCAATCTTTGCAAGAACAGCAAGTGCTCTTCTTCTGAGCAATCTGTCTAGCCTCTAAATCTTAATTCTTAAGCAAAAACTTTTCCTCTCTTCTCTCCCTTTCCCGTCCCTTCTCTTCTCTCTCTGTGTTATTGTTGTTATCATTGTTTGAGACAGGGGCTCATGTAGACCAGACTGGCCTCAAATTCTCTATGTGGCTAGTACTGGCCTTGAACTGCTCATCTTTCTGTCTGTACTTGCCAAGTGCTAGCATTATGACCATGCTAACCGTGCCTAGAAAAATGAACTCTGAAGTATACATGAAGCACTTCTGCATACAGAAGTGTGATGGCTTCCCCGAGGAAAGCAAACCATTTTCAAGTATGAACCATCTGGCATGATCACATGTGAGTGTGGTGTAATACCACATTCACTTGAAAAGTGACAGACAAACTGGTTCTCAGACTTGGGTATCTGGCAGATCTGTTCTCAAAAAGGAACGATGGCTCTGTCACTTCAGAGAAAAATCTGATAGTATTTGTTACCAAGTATACCATTAAATTTTTCAAGTGAAAGTTCTAATTTTGAATAACTTCTCTCTGACACTATGACTTCACAGCTTCCCCAAATTTAAAACATAATTGTAGACTCTTGGATGAAATAAATCAAGATAGTAAATGTGATATTTTGATACAGTGCATTTATTGAGATGTATCAACATTTAGAACATCTATGTGGCCCAGTGAATCAATATTTTCTAAATGACCAATAGCAAAATTATATGTGAATAAATGATTACCCAAAAGGATAATAAGAAGTTCAAGGCAGATCTGGTGGCACACACCTTTGATCCTAGACAGAAGAAGTTAAGAGTTCCAGGCCAGCCCAGTCTACTTAGGAAGTTTCAGATTAGTCAGGGCTACATAAAGAGATTGTCTCAAAAAAAAAAAAAAAAAAAAAAATTCAAGGTTATTGTAAGGAGTTCGGTTTTTCTGCCCACCGCCTGGTATTGTCCCGCCGCCACGCCGCCAGCCCCAAATAACACACAGAGACTCTGTATTTGATACAATGCTGTTGGCCCTGTTACTTGTTTCTTATCGGCTAGCTCTGCCTTAATTATTAACCCATTTCTGCTGATCTATGTATTTCTCTTACCGGGGAGCCGGCGGCATACTGCTTTCTCCAGACTCTCCATCTTGACTCCTCCTTACTACTTCCTATTTCCTCCTTGTCTCCTAGTCCCTCCTATCTTCCTTTCCTATTGGCCAAGAGTGCTTTATTATTAACCAGTATGAGAAACATATACAGAATGACATCTCCCATCAGGTTATCTTCAGCAGTTCAAGACCAGCCAGCATGGAGTACAAGAGGCCCTGTCAACCCCCTTTCAGAAAAATAAAATAATAATAATAACAAATATAATAGTTGTCATGCTTCACTAATTTGAGGGAAGCGGGTATACTTTTTTATTCAAAGTGTTATTTATAGTAACATGATGGTGTGTGTATGTGTGTTTTGAGACAAGGTCTAACTATAGTCCAACTTGGCCTTGAACTGGATATGTAGCAGAAGACGACCTAACTTCTAAGCCTCCCATCACCACCTGAGGGCTGGATTACTGGTATGAGCCCTGATCAAGTCCTACTGTGTTACTTATGGAACCTAGGGTTGGTGCATGCTAGACAAACACTACCAGCTAAGCTCCATCTCCAGCCTTTACTTTTATGACTTTTAATGAATACATAAACATTTTTACATTTTCTAGGCTTGCATCCTAATACAGCAAGTGTTGATTTTGAGAACACCTCAACAAAAGCAATTGTGGAATCTTTAATAATTCCTGAGAGCATAAGCGGTTCTAACAACAAAAACATTTGAGAGTTCTGCATTCTGCTATTCGTTTCTCTAAACTCACACCATATTAGCTGGTGTATTTGGGTGCCTGGAAGCTTCTATGTCAAAACCACACTGCAGAAGGTTTGTGAAGTACTACTTACTCTAATCCGGTACTGTTGAAGGGACTTCTCACTCAGAGCTGAGAAAAATAGGCCTTGCTCTACAGGACTCACAGGACAAATGGGCAAGACTTTGTGGCAGGAGACTAGGCTGAGAATCAAAGCTTACACTGGAAAACAAGTACCTACTAGAGGGGAGGTGGCCAGGAAAGGACTTCCCAGCAGAGCTGACACTTGATCTGAGCCCTAAAGGCCACCAGCAATCAGTTTAGGGAAGGGTGTTTTAGAGAGAGGGAACAGAATGCATAAAATGTGAATGCTGTTAAGCTCGATATGAATGTAAGACAAAGTACTGGAGTGAGGCTGGGAACTGAAGATGAGGCCAGCGAAGTAGGCAGGGGCCCAAACCAAGAGCAGTTCTACCATATTAAGAAATGAGAATAGTTTTGGTGGGGTTTTTTTTTTTCCTCTTTTTTTTTTTTTTTTTGGAAGACACAAAAGGGATAGGGAGGGGGCACTGGAGGATTTTTCTATATATGCAACAAAGCCAGTGACAGTTAAACAAATGAAGGAACTAGAGAACCAGGAACGAGAAAGGCCACAACCGGCCCAGAAAGCACTAGGAACTGTTCAAGAAAGCATGCTCAGAGCCCGCTTCGACTTCCAGGAGCGATCGATCGACTTCGTAGCAAGCAGGCTCTCCAGGATTCCGTGCTTATGAAAAGTGAAAGTCAAGAAGAGGGGAAAGCTAAACCCTAGGGGTCGAGCGTAGGCTTGTTGGATGGATGAGATCTCTTGTCTTTCACAGAGTTTAGGGTACACACAGCAGGGGGCTGGGGTCAACGCCAAGGTCAGTCCTGCGTGCTCTAGTTAGTGTGAGTCTACTTAGCAGAGAGCGAAGCAGATGAAGATGCACTTCGTACCCCTTCCACACCCGCCAGCCCTCCGTCCAGGATTCCCACGGTGGTCCTCGGCCAGCCAGCAAATCCCAGGCCTCCGACCCCTCTGCCCCTGGGCGCCCTCCTCCCGGACGCCGCGGCGCTCGCTCCCCTCGCCCACCCCAGAGGGGAATGAGAACCCCGCCGCAGCGGCCGGAGCAGGCTCGGCCGAGGGTTGTGGACGCCTCGGAGGAGGGGACGTCTCTCCGCCCGCTCCCAAGTCAGGGCGTTGCTTTCGGCTCGCGGTGGCCCGGCCCCGCCCCTCCACGGGGAAGCATCCCAAAAAAGGGCAGAAAAGAAAACTCGGAGTCAAGTTGGTCCTCTGGGGAAGACCGCCGAGTCCGCTGGGAGGAGTGGGGAGGAGGGCGGGCGCCCGGGAAAGAGAGAGAGGGGAGAAAGAGGGAGCAGACAGAGCCCGAGGGGGCGGGAGCGCCGGGTCCCGGGTGGGAGTGGGGGTGGGGAGAGCGCCCTGGCCAGCCGGGCTGCAGCCTCGTGGAAAGTATGCGGGGCACGTGGGGGGCGGGGCGGGCGGTAGCTGAGGCCCTGGCTCTGGGCGCTGAGACTGGGAGGGAGCACTAGGTTAACAGATGCCAGGCCCGCCCTTGGGGGCAGCAGGGCTCCTGCCTCAGTTTCCCCAAGCATTCAAAGAGACTTCGCCACCACCTTCACGTCGGTAGCGCAAATCTGGAGTCTGGGACCCCGGGGTAAACTGAGGCACTCGAGGCGTGCAGGAGATCCGCCTCCCAAGAGACATTTAATCTGGGGGGATTTGCAGGAAACTTCTAAATTAAGGGCAGCGGCTGCTGCTAGCTGAAGGGGGGGGGGCACGCGGTCCCTGCGCCCGGGCAGCTGCCGTGAGCTCACGCCCTGAAATAGCCCCGGGGGCCCCAGCCACAGCTGCCACTAGGTCCGGCTGTCACTCAGAGGAAGCGCCGAGCCCCCTGGCCCAAGGGTCCTGTCCCCTCTGCTGACCAAGGTTTTTACAGCCCTCAACTTTCCTTCCGACGGCTGGCAGGGGAAGAGGGGAGGCGGGGCCAGGACCCGAGGGGGCGGACCGGAGGGGTGGGCGCAAAGAGCGGCCGCGCCCCGCGACCAGGCAGTGCTTCTGTCCCTACAAGGTTTGGGCCTTGGTGGGGGAGGGTCCTGGTCCCCGGCTCCGCCTGGTTCCTCCCCGCCTTTTAGGCGCCCGCTCTGCTGGGATATGCCAGTCCCTCTCTGTCTTCCTGACCTGTCCCCCTCTTGCATCCAGTGCTCTCAGCCAGCCTAGTCTACCCAGTCTTCACTGCCCGCCCGTCGGCCCACCCCCCACTGCAGCCATGGACGCCATCAAGAAGAAGATGCAGATGCTGAAACTGGACAAGGAGAATGCCATCGACCGTGCCGAGCAGGCCGAAGCTGACAAGAAGCAAGCTGAAGACCGATGCAAGCAGGTGGGGTCCAGTGTAACCTCCGTCCCCTTCTCTTCCCCAGCCTTGGGTCTGCTCCCCAAGGCCATCCTATCAATGTGGGGGCTGGGCCTTCTCGGGACCTTCCAAAGCTCAGCCCTAACTAGAGCTTTCACCCCACCCACCATAGCCCGAGGAGTCCCCACTTACAGAGCTGCAGTGGGTCCTTGCCTTCTGAGGTTGTCACTTTCTTCTCCCAGGGCCTCCTAACACTGCTGACTGGACTGTCTCTCCTTTACCCTTCTTCTCCCCCAGCAATCTCCAAGTATCTCCTAGAAGCACCCCAAAACACACACACACACACACACACACACACACACACACACACACACACACACACAGCCTTTCCAGACCTTCTGCCTTCCTTGCCTCCGGGGGCCGACCCAGACCTGTCTGATCAAGTCTTCCTCTTCCACAGCTGGAGGAAGAGCAGCAGGCCCTCCAGAAGAAGCTGAAGGGGACAGAGGATGAGGTGGAGAAGTATTCAGAGTCTGTGAAAGATGCCCAGGAGAAACTGGAGCAGGCCGAGAAGAAGGCCACCGATGTGAGTGTGGGTTTGGGGAGGTCTAGTGGCATGAGGACACTGATGAGGAGCCCCAGGCATGGACATAAAGGGAGAAAGGGGCCTAGGTCTGTAGTACCAGCACAGACATGGTTTCCTCTCTGTAACACCAGCTAGGGACAGGTTTATACAAGTAACTCAAGACACTGGGTAAATCAAAACCACCTCCTGCTTCCCCCACCCCCTCCCGGGACTCAGCCTTGCAATTCCCTTTGGTCCCAGCCTGTAGAATGTGCAGTGATCAAGTGGTGAGTCATTGTGAGGGTGGGAGCTAAGAATTTACCATCCCCCTCTGAGAACGAAGGAGTCCACGGCCACATTTGGTGCGTGTGAGGGCTGGGGTTGAATGTGGAGAGCTCGTGGGCAGGAGAGAGAGAGTGTTCCAGAGACAGCAGGAAGGGGCCACTAGGAATTCCCCACCCCTGACCTCTGGCACCAGCAGGGCTGTTGCCCTGGAGCTTCGGTTCAGGCTCCTCGTTTACCCTCATTAAGTTGTCAATCCCAAGCCCAGGCCAGGCCACAGGGCAAAGGGACAGAGCCACAACTGCCAAAGCAGCCACCTTAGCAGGCTCCACTTACACTGAGATCTCCCTGCCCGTCCCCAACCAGACATCTCTACTTCCTGCCATTCCCAACTCACATCTTCAGGCAGGATGACCATAGGTGACTAGAGATGAGGCACCGTCACCATTCCCCGCCTCACTTTCTTGTGTTAAATTTAAGATGCGTCCGTCCGTAAGCAGGGCCTGCGGGGTGAGTAGCACAAGGCATGGTCTGAACACCTGAGATCACATTGGCATTGTTCATCCTCTTTTTCTCCAGCACCCCCATAGCCGGGCCTCTTTGACCTCTACTCCCCAGTTTTGGTTCTCTACCAGCTCTGGCACTTGGGAGGGAATGGACCTGCAGCTGCTAGCAAAGTTGACCCTGGGCATCTGATACTCTATAAATAGCCAAGGCTCAGTGCAGCTGGAGGCAAGACTGGAAACCCAAGGAGCTGGGGGGGTTGGGGGGGGGTCAGGGACAGTTGGGGAAGCAGGCAGTCCTGCCAGTAATAAAGAGGAAATGCGGCCCAATTTATAGTGTTACCTTGAACACAGCAGTTAACTTAGCGGTGCCTCAGTTTCTCTTCTCTTTAGTTTCCAATTTAGCAAATGGGGCCTATTGTAGTGACTGTTCTGTAGTGGGAGAGCAGCCAGCATCCATAGCTTAGAACAACAGACATGGCAGGTAGCAAGCAGTCTTGGGGTGATTCCAGAACTTCCCAAACTTGGCTGTCATTTGTTGGCCCACCCCATCATCTCTCTAGAGTAACCCCCAGTGTCCCCCAGAGTCATTCTCCCCTATACTGTCTCCAGAGTGTTTCCACATTGAGTCATTGGGCCCCGTGCCCATGATGGACTCTTGTTCTAGGTGGCCAAACTCCAGGTATGGCAGGCACCTGGAGGACAAGCTATAAACCACTTTCTATATATGGTGATGTTTCTCTTGCCCTGCAGTGTTGCCCAGGGCCTGCCTTCTGGGACAGCCTCACCAGCTCCCCTCCCCTCCCTCCCTCCCTTCTGCTGGCCCAGCCCTTTCTTCTTTTTTTGTCTTAAATCTCAGCAGAGGTCTCTTTTTGTCTTGGGAAATGAGGCGGGGCTATCTAACATTTATGAAGGGAGGACTCTGAGCAGGCAATGTATTCAGAAGTTATCTACGGTTTATGTCACTATTTCCCATAAAGGTGGCTTATCATTAGAACTAGCTGGGAAAATATATATATATATGTATATGTACATACATATATATATTAGCTGGAGAGATAGTTGAGTGGTTAAGAGCCCTTGCTGCTCTTCCAGAAGACCTGGATTTAGTTCCTGGTGGCTGGCAACGCAGCACACATACATGGAGGCAAAAACACTAATACATATATATAATATATAAATAAATACTTTTTCTTTTTAAGGCACAGGAGTCCCAAACCCCTTGGAGGACTCAGTTCAGTGAATCTAGCATGGGGTTGGAAACCTGTTTAGTCTTATGAGCTTCCCGTCAGCCTGGTTTAGTGCATTATCTCAGAAGCATCCAAAGGAGCTGTGATTGTTAGCTCCAATTTATGAAGGAGGAAACTGAGGCTTAGAGAGGCCAAATGTGTTGCCCAAGGGCATCTAACAAGTGTGGAGTAGCTGAGCCACGGCTCAAAGACGGCAGACAGTCTGACTCTGAGCCAGTGCACGTAACAAGCACACTGATGTTGTCATCTTCCTTTACAGGCCATCTTACCCCTCTGTTCTCAGGGTAGCCTGGGTTTCCATGGACCTTCTCCAAAACCTCTAAGGGTTTGCTTCCATATTCAGAGTCTGAGTTCCATCTCTTGCATTCCCTCTCCTCACCCCCACTGTCACCTTGGCAAGGAGCCCCTTGCTACTGTCACAGCTCCTTACAGGCCTGGCTTGTCTGCCTGGTAGCTGGTGACATCACAGAACTTGATTCTGTGATTGGCTGCTTTTTAGCAGTGACAAAGTCTGGCTGCACTGATTCTTCCCAGCTCCCCCTTACCTGAGCCAGGCTCTGCTCTGTAGGAATCAGAGCTTCCTCAGACTTAAGTGTCAGCATTTGGAGTGGTCTCAAGGGGGTCACCTAATGGCTAACCATGCATAGTGCTGCAAGAGGTAGCACCCTGGGCGAATGGAACTTGTGGGGGAATGCAGGTTTTCACCTAGCAGAGGCTTAGATGGGGTGGGGGGTACTTGGAACACACAGAAATCAGAAAGCTAAGATTCTGAAGAAGAATTGTCTCTGGATCTTAGCTGTCCCTGGATCTTAGCTGATCCTCTCCAAGGCATACAAAGCCTTTTGACCTCTGCCCTCTGACCCACAGGCTGAGGCAGATGTGGCCTCCCTGAACCGCCGCATTCAGCTGGTAGAGGAGGAGTTGGATCGGGCGCAGGAGCGCCTGGCTACAGCCCTGCAAAAGCTGGAGGAGGCTGAGAAAGCGGCTGATGAGAGCGAGAGGTGGGGAAGGGGGCCCTGGAGGGAGGCAGGTCAGGGGCGGCCGGCCGAGGGAGGGTTCCGACTCTGCTGCTGCCGACCCCACGTGCACTCCTCTGCCTGCTTCTCAGAGGAATGAAGGTCATTGAAAACCGGGCCATGAAGGACGAGGAAAAGATGGAGCTGCAGGAGATGCAGCTGAAGGAGGCTAAGCACATCGCCGAGGACTCAGACCGCAAATACGAGGAGGTGATGGCCTTGCCCTACTTCACCTTCACCCGCAGTCCTCAAAGTCCCAGTGGGTCACCACTGACCTACTTCTCTCTCCACTTCCCCTCAGGTGGCCAGGAAGCTGGTGATCCTGGAAGGAGAGCTGGAGCGCTCAGAAGAGCGAGCTGAGGTGGCTGAGAGGTGAGGATGCCCCGGGGTGTGAAGGGGGCAGTAGAGCGGCTGGGGCTCAGCCATGGGCACCGTGCACAGTGGTCAGGAGTTCCCCAGGCCAGAGGCCACAGGGGCAGGCCTGTCCTCTGATCTATGCCTGCCGCCCCCAGCCGAGCCAGGCAGCTGGAGGAGGAGCTGCGAACCATGGACCAGGCCCTCAAGTCGCTGATAGCCTCAGAGGAGGAGGTAGTGACCTCTCTGGGCCTTTCCAGGCAATGGAACCTTTTCTCACCATCTCTGTCCTCAGCTCAGCGTCTCAGGCTGCTGTCTCTCTTCTGCAGTAGGGATTCGGGGATGGGGCTGGGGTCTCAGCCTGCTGTCACCCTCACCACTTTGCTCTTCTCTTTCCCCTCCACCCCCTCACTGTGCCACTCCCCACTGTCTCTCCTCACTGTGCCTTCACGCTCCATCCTGCCACACACCCCTGCAGTAAATGTGGGGACCTAGAGGAGGAGCTGAAAATTGTCACCAACAACTTGAAATCCCTGGAAGCCCAAGCCGACAAGGTAGAGGGGCCAGCCGGGCAGCGAGGACGGGCTTGGGTGGGGCGGAGAAGAGTGCTTAGGTAGGGATGGCGAGGCGCTTAATGAAGGCGAGCAGGGACCTGAGGGGTTCCGGGGAAGTTTGCTGACGGCATGCGTTTGTCTCCTAAAGTATTCCACCAAAGAGGACAAGTATGAAGAGGAGATCAAACTTCTGGAGGAGAAGCTGAAGGAGGTAAGGTTGCCCGTGGCAGGAAACTGAGGGCTTGAGATGAGAAAGAAGGGTGTCTGCAGGGAAAGCCTCTTTCTTGGCCATGTCTACTATCCCTTCTTTATTCCAGGCTGAGACCCGAGCAGAGTTTGCTGAAAGATCTGTGGCAAAGTTGGAGAAAACTATTGATGACCTGGAAGGTAAAAAGGATAACTCCTCCACACCCATCCTGATCAGCCTGGCCCTTATCTCATTGTATTTGTTAAGTGAGTTAGATTACCCAGGGCTCTGCAGACTCTGGTGGGCATGCTGTCCACAATCCACTCTAGTACGTCTCCGAGTTTAGAATGAATGAGAATTAAAAACAGATTGCTGGGGGCCAGAAGTTAAGATCACTGGCCGCTCTTCCAGAGGACCCGGGCTTGAGTCCCAGCATCTACATGGTAACCCACAAGCTTCAGTAATTCCAAATCCAGGGGATCTGACATCCTCTTCCAGCCTCTGTTGGCACCGTGCATGCACATAGTACACAGACACAGATATGCAGGCAAAACACTCATACATGTGAAATAAATTATATATATTTGGAGATAGGGTTCCCTCTGTGTAGCCCTGGCTGTTCTGGAATTCTGTAGAACAGGCTGGCCTTGAACTCACAGAGATCCGCTTGCCTCTGCCTCCTGAGTGCTAAGATTAAAGGTGTGTGCTACTGCCGCCTGGCACATTTTTTTTTTTTTTAATCTAAAAAAAGCAAGCATATTCCTGGGCTTGGAAGGTGGCTCAATGGGTAAAGCAGTGTCCCACAACGTGAGGACATGAACTCTGATACCCAAAACACATGTAAAAGCTAGACACAGTGGCCGTGCCTGTAGTCCCAGCCCTCCTAACACTACAGGATCGGAAGTAGGGGTGTAGAGACAGAAGAATGGCTAGAAGTTCAACTGGCCTGGCATTCGAAATGATGATAAGACTGTGTTAAGGACGAACATCAAAGTTGACCTCTGACCTCCACACAGACATCATAACATACACACACTCACACATACACACACACACTCACACATTATTACATATCCACACAATCCTTTAAATTGGCTGGTCACATAGAAGGCCTTGGTTTAAAGGGAAAAGGGAAGAAGAAAGAAAAACAAACAAATGGATTCTAGACCCTATTCCAAGTGATTGTTTCCACTGGATGGGATCTTACTCATCCAGGCTGGTCTCAACTATGGTGATCCCTTGGAATCTGTCTCCACAATGCTGAGATTACAGGGTTGGGCCACCAGCTCCTTAATGGTGATGCTGCTAGTCTTGCCTAACACTAATGTAGCAAATGCCATCTCTAAGGACAGACAATACAATGGTCATATTGCAGAGACACCCCACCCCCTTGTGTTGGGGTTGGAACCCACAGCCTTGCACATTTTAGATCAGTGTTCTACCACAGAATTGTCTGCAACCCTGAGACTTCTTTACTGAATACAGAACTATTTTAAATTTTATTATCATTATTATTATTATTATTTAGTGCTGGGGATTGAACCTAGGGCCTCATATATGCTGGGCAAGTTCTTTGCCACTGAGATGTAACCCCAGTCACTGGTTGATCAAATATCAGGATTTACATAATACTGTTAATGGAAGATATTACTTTGAGCTACACTTGGCAACACCAGAAATCCAGGTATTTGCTGGTTTGTGGTTACTGCTATTATCCACAAAGGTCACCTTTCTCCTTTATTCTGATAACCCTTTACTTTTATTAATCCCCATGTCTCCTGTTTCCAGTCTCCTCAGGCAAGCAGGGATTTTATCTCCAACTTTAGGACTTTAGACTTTCCCTGTCAGCACCCTTCCTTCCTTTCCCTCTTAAGCGTGCATGCCTGTCTGCTCAGAGCACTGCCCACAGACTCCTGGGAGATGCTGCGGGGGGAGGGGGTGACAAGTTGGGGTGCCGAGGACAAAGAGAAGCCAGGGAGAGACGGGGAAGAGGAAGCTCTGACTTGCCATCTGGCCTGTCCTCTCTCCTCTCTCTTCTGACTATCTCTCTGATTCTATTTTCCATTTCATCATCTTCTCTCCCTTCATCTCCTCCTCTCCTCCTCCCCCCATGCTCCCTCCCCTTCCCCTCTTCGGACTCCCCAGATGAAGTGTATGCACAGAAGATGAAGTACAAGGCCATCAGCGAGGAGCTGGACAACGCGCTCAATGACATCACCTCCCTCTGAGTCCATAGCGCTGTGGCCGTTGCAGGCCCCCTTCTTTTCTCTCTTTCCAATCTCTGGGGAGGGGGCGCAGCCAGGAGGGGCACAAATTGGCAACATTGCGTAGTCAGGCCAAGGACAGCTGAGGGAGCACGCCTATCACTCCTGCCACCCACTCTGGCACTGGCTTTATCCTGCTATCTCTCCACCGTCCACTGACCTCCCATCTCCTCTACTACTTAATAAACTCTGAACTTGGTCTCCATGCTGTTTTCCTGCCCCTAGAGAGCTCCTCATCACTATCATGGCACTGGTTTACTCCTGGGACCCTGGCTTTTACCACCACCTTCAGTCTCGTGACACTCAGCCCTCCCACAGAACACTGGGGCCCACACAGATCCTTCTGCATGGCACGCCCAGCTTACCACTTTCTGATAATCGATGCATGTGACTACATGTGGGTCCATCAAGCACAACCTCCCTTCCCCTCTGCAGCCCATCACTGACTTTGGAGCTCTTAATTGGGATTCCAGAATCTGCTGGAATGGCTGGAAGGGAAATGGGGTGGTGAGGCACAGGGGCGGGGCTGGAAGGTCAGAAAAGGCCTGGCATGAAGGTCGGAAAAGTCTGGATCTCAGCAAGAGGGGCTTTTTCACAGCGGCTGCAGGTCTGTTTTCTGTCGCAGTTCTGTCTGTCTGACCCTCCCTTTCCTGGCTGAACCTTAGTCTTCCCTTCTGTTTTCAACTTTCCTAACCCTTCTAAAGGAAGGCAACCCCATTTATGATAGGCCTCCCCATCTCACTGATACTACCCTGGCCCAGTCCTGGAGCAATATTTGTGTCTGGTCTGTCTACCCATTTGCCCCCGTCATAGGCCCCAGGTCCATAAAGTATCTCCTAACATGTTCTGTGTCTATGTCGCCTTCCCCTGCCCTTGGTTCCCTCCCTCGTGTTCCTTCCTCCCATTCCCCTCCCCCACCTCACCTGTTGCTTCCCCTCACAGAGACTTTGGCTAGTGCCAAGGAAGAGAACGTGGAGATTCACCAGACCTTGGACCAGACCCTTCTGGAACTCAACAACTTGTAAGGGCTGGCCGTGCTGCCTACCAGACTAGAACGTTGCCTCCTCAGGTCAATAAACGGATGTTCCTGGCATGCCAGGGCCCTTTAAAACTTTTTTTGGTTGGCAGTAGTCCTGGGAGGACAGCAGGATCAATCGATCCCCTTTTTAATGGGGCCTCTGAGGTGTGGATACTGGACCCAGCAAACAACTGCGTGAAGCAGTTTCCTAGTGGTTAGGAAACTGTCCTGGCCTGTAGTCCTCACAGGGTGGAGCCACCATCCATGACACAACTCTGTTTCAACAGTCACTGGGCCAGACATTCTAAAGGCAAAACTGCAAAGGGGCACAGGTACTCCTCCACCAGGGTGGAAGCCCGAAAGGCTCACTGCCTGTGAACTAAAGTTTAGAGGGTGTGGCCAAGCCAACCTCTTGACTCAAACTGCCCTGTGCTGTCACCCCAACAAGGTCCATATTCTAACCCTGGGAAATGCCATGTTAGCCAGAAAGAGACCTTGTGTGGCTGGGCAAAGAATCTGAAATGGAGGAGGTTATCACGGGTCAGGCCTAGGTCATCACAAGGTCCTCAAAGGGTCAGGGAAAGCCAAGCATGATGGTGCAGACCTGTAGTTCCAGCACTCAAGAGACTGGGGCTAGCACTTGAGTCTTGATCCAGTCTGGGCTATAGAGTAAGACTCAGTCTAGAAGGGAAAAGAGTAAAGAAAAAATTGTGGGGGAAGGGATCAGGTAAAAGACAGTAGGTACAGATATGAAAATGAAAGCAAGGAGTTGGAGTGTTTTGGGAAAGGGCCATAAGTAAGGAATGCAGGTGCGTCTAAAATCTGAAAATGGGTATGTTCTCCTTGAGCAAGTCCAGAAGAATGCATCCCATTCACACCTGGACTAACACATAAAGTTCATCTTGGACATCCCTGCCTCAGGAACTGTAAGGGCTGACACTCTGAGCTTGTGGGAATTGTTTCTCCCCCAGCAGCCATAGGAAACTAATAGAATGTCCTTTTGATTCAAGGATAAAGACAATACATGGTTTTTTAGAAGTACTTATTGTAGCTGGATGGTGGTGGCGCACGCCTTTTATCCCAGCACTTGGGAGGCAGAGGCAGGCAGATCTCTGTGAGCTCAAAGCCAGCCTGGTCTACAGAGCGAGTGCCAGGACAGGCTCCAAAGCTACACAGAGAAATCCTGTTTCGAAAAACCAAAAAGAAAAAAAGGAAAAGAAATATTTACTTTATACATGTTTTATTAGAAATATTTATTTAAAAAATTATCAGGATGAGCCAGGCATGATGGTGCATGCCTGTAATCCCAGAATTCAAGAGACTGAGACAGGAGGCTAGAGAGTTCAAGGGAAGGGGCTATAAACTGAGTCACTGGTAGAACACTTGTCCAGTCAGAACAAGATCCTGGGTTCAAACTCCATTAATATACACACTCAGTTCAAGGCTAGCCCTGGCTATGTAGTAAGATCAAGGGGTATATAGTTCAGTGGTAGATCATTTGACTGCACAGTAAGAGCAAGAATTGCCAGGTGGTGATGGTGAATGCCTTTAATCCCAGCACTTGGGAGACAGAGGCATTCAGATCCCTGTTCAAGGCCAGCATGGTCTACAGAGCAAGTTTCAGGACAGCCAGAGGTACACAGAGAAATCCTGTCCTGGGAAAACAAAAAACAAAAACAGGGCAAGAATTGAGTCCAACTTTGCCTTTTCACTATAAGATCCCATTGTAGTACTTTAAGGAAAAGAAGAAAAGTTAAAAAGATTCCGTAGTGGTTAAAAAGAAAGTATATAATGGTCAGACCAGGACAAAGTTTCCAGAATCCTCCAGCTGACTCCTCATTATTAGGCCCCGGTTTCTGTCATTTCTGCTGGGCTGTAGCTAACGCCATCTTTGGTCTCACTTCTGTGCCTGTAGAACAGGGAACTAGAATCAGAAAACCAGCCCTGAATGAGCTCGTTTGCAGTCCTGGAATTCTGGGTTATACATAAAAGGCCGTGCCAAGGGGGGCCCATAGATACCTGTGCTGCCTCTTCAGCTGTATGAGGAAGGCCACGCTGGTGGCAGCAAAGAGAATGCCAAACACTAAGGCTAGGATGTCACCTGGGGAAAGGGGGGGCTGCCTCAGGGAGTGCCAAGGGTTCCCCCCAAGCAGGCTTCCTGTACTCCCGACCCTTTCCAGGAGTGAGTGCTCAGGCAGCCCAGGGCTCCAGTCTCCAGAACAGGCCAGCTGGAGGATGGAGGTGAATATCAAGAAGGATAAGGGGTGTTGGGGGAGAAGCATCACAAAATTTCTGAGCCTCATTCTGATAAACTAAATCAGAGGTACAGGGAGGGGGGTCCCCTACCTGACCTATCATATTGGTTTTGGGATGCAGAAAGGGAAAATACTAGCTCCTGGGCTGGATGATACTAAAGTGTATCCCCCAGCATCAGGAACAAGAGGAACCCCAACTCACCAGCAGCAAGGCAGGAATTCATGTGGACTGAAGAGAAAAAGAAGACATTAGAGCCAAGGCCCATGAGTACCTGCGACACAAATGAAGACACAGGAAGAAGAGGGGCCCGTAGCTAGGGGACATGGCAACACGGGCTATCGGACAACTGTGCACCTGGCTCAGGGCTGCTGTCCACTCCGGCAGGGAAAGAAGCCTCAATCACTCGTCCATTCAAAGGTTGTGTGGCTCGGAAATTCAGTTGTAGCTGAGAATCATGAGGTCCCCACAGGGAAACAGAGAGAGTATGGAGCTGGGGGAAGGAGGGATAATAGAAAGTGCAAGACAAAAAGAAGCAAGCGGTCCACAACCCTCTATCTCCCTTCTCTACATCCCCTTTTCCAACAGCCTGTGTCTGCACCACACCCCACTCTCACCTGCTTAGCACTCAGCTTCACTGTCTGGTTGAACACAGTCCAGATGACCCCCTGGCTGCAGGGAGGTGTCGTTAGAGACCCTTCGTATCGGTAGTAACGGCTGAGGTCGGAGGGCAGCAGTGCGGATACATCCAGACCTGGGATCTCGATCTTTGTGCCTGTGGGTGGGGTCTATGTTGAGGTCTCACCAGGAGCATCTCTTGGAAGCTCCAGGCACAAGCATAGTTTCACTGCTTCTCACTATGTGTGGTTAACCCTAAAGGAAGTAAAGGGCTTTGGGCAATTAGAGGAGGCCTTGTGCTGAGCCATTTCTCCAGCCCCAAGAAGAATGAGGTCATAAGTCCCCCTTTGATGCCTTCATTCTTCTGAGTCCACTACCTTGTCACGAAGGACTGCTGACTTAATCCCAGATTGGAATAAAAGGAGAGGATGGGGCTGGGATGCAGTTCAGTGGTGGAGACCCTGTGTTCTACCTGTTGAGCACATCCCCACACACACACAGAATAACTTGTAAATACATTTCATATTTGCAGCTATAAAAAACAGACACAAAGCTGGACGGTGGTGGCACACACCTTTAATCCCAGCACTTGAGAGGCAGAGGCAGGCAGATCTCTGTGAGTTCAAGACCAGCCTGGTCTACAGAGTGAGTTCCAGGACAGGCTCCAAAGCTACACAGAGAAATCTTATCTTGAAAAAACAAAAACAAAAACCCAAAAAACAAAAACAACAAATAAAACCCAACCCCCCCCCAAAAGCTCTATGACTTTCAATTTATAAAAACCCTATAAGTCTCGTATGTCGGTCCCTGAGAAGGGAAGTAGCTTTTTAGCTAAAGTGGCTTTTCAGTGCTAGACCAAGGGCCTCAGGCACACATGCTTTCTCTGCTGCCAAGCTATATCCTTAGCCTTTTTGGAGACATGGTCTCCTGTAGCCTAGGCTGGCTTCCAACTTGGTATGTAACCAGCCTCCCAAGCATTGGTATTGTCATCATGCACTGCTCTAAAACATTTATAATGTAAAATATTTGATGATTATAAATGGTACACAGTTCTCAACATCAGTTTAGCTTTCCACACTCAATCCCATGTTTTAAACAATTTTTCTCTCTACTTTGCTTTTTGTTTTGTTTTGTTTGCTTGCTTGCTTGTTTGTTTTTGAGACACGTCTTCTATGTAGCCTTGACTGGCCTGGAACTCATTATGTAGACCAGGTTGGCCCTGAACTAAAGGCACATGTCAACAAGCCCAGCCTCAACTTTGCTTTTTTTTTTTTTTTTTTTTTTTTTTTTTTTGTCTAATATTGTTTTCTGTTTGGTTTTGATTTCTAATTGTCAAACCTGTGGACAGTAGCTTCCCTATTCCCACTTGTCTCTCTCATCACTTTCACAGTTATTACCAATCCCAGAGCCAGTTCACCCTCAGCATCTTACATATCTCTTTTCTCAGATGTTCAGTTCCTAGGGCAAGCCTCAAACTGACCTTCCTCGGAGATTTCTTCCAAATGTGACAGCAACTGTTCATAGGCACTGTTCTCTTCTGGGCTCTCCTGCAGGGGTGGGCATGGGATATAATGCAAGGTAGATTGATACCTGTTTCTAGGACCACAGTTGGAGGCCTGAACATGGGATATGGTTCCCGGAGTCTTTCTCCATTCATCGACTCTAAGAATGCTGGGAGTATATAAAGTCTTATTATTCAATTACTCTTGCTTTGAAAATGAATTAGCTTGGTGCACTAGATTTCAATGGCAAACTGAAGGAGAAGGAGAAAATTTACCATGATACTTGGCCCCTCGGTGACCTGAGCCCTGCAAACTTTCATGTTTCCCTCATTATTTCCACGCACTCTCAGGTCTCCCATAGAAAACTATAATATGTTTTGTGCTCATGTTACTTTATTCACTTTAATAATTCGTGAGTTTGACTCTTGGAGTGTTGTCCTGCATCTACATCTGAGGCACTCGTCTGACTTTGTGCTGTGAACTTCACATTAGTGAGTCTTACAGGCATCTCATCTCCTCACGGTGTGTGTGCACCGCACTCTTGATTGTTAGGACTACAGAGAGGTCCCTGAATAAATACTGCATGGGTCACAGAAGTAGCTGAGAAAGGACCCCCTCCCCAGGTCCATTGTTGCATGTGGCATTCCCTGAATGGTCCATACTCTTTCCTCCTATCAGTCAACATTCCTCCTATCAGTCAGCTTTGGCTCTGTTTGTGGGCTCCTTAAAGGTAGCCTGCTTGTAGCCTGCTTCCTGGTTCCATGCTGCTGTTGAATGAATGAGCAAAGGTGTGGGTGAAACTGACAGCTAATTGACCACCAGCTTGAGAGTGCTGAAACAACGGGAGTGTCTCAACAAGATGCACAGAACCTCTGGGATATGAGTGTCAAGTGTGGTACCTGCAGAAAGGCAGCCAAAACGGCCAGGCCTCCTGGGCGACCCAAGGCTTCGTGAAGTTCTGAGAAAGCAGTACTGAGGTGAACCACGTGGATCTAGAGAGGGTGTAAGGGTCAAACTGAGGCCCGAGCTTTGATCACACCCTCTTTGTTCCTCTTGGGACAGCCCAATGCTCACCTCAGCAGGGAAACGGTGGCCATTGACAGTGTGCTCTGAGCCCGGGTGATCTGAAGCTCCCCAGTGTAAATGCAACTGCAGGGCCTGGTACTCCTGCCCAGGTCCCAGAGCCATCTTCAACCCCGGTGGCAGAGTCAACTGTACTGTGCGGGGAGTGGCAAGAGAGTGATGTCTACCCACCCGTGAGCACCAGCAGAAACCCCGAGCGGAGCCCCTCTGTAGGTTCCTCCCCAAACACCTCACCTGTGTGGCCATTGTTGTTCAGGCTCAGTTCCGGGAAAGGCTGAAGCTCATAGCCCAGTAGTTCCAGGGGTTGCAGGGCGGGGCAAAATGAGGTGCGCTCCGGGCGGATATCTACAGGGGACTGAAATCGGCCGGCACAGGCTGGGGACACCTTGGGCCAGAGTAGGGTGCCTGGGATGAGAGAAAAAGATGCAAGAAGTCTGATGAGTAGGACAAGAACTGTTAGGATAAGTGAGGGGGTGGAGTCAGGAAGCTTGGGAGCGGGAGTAAAGGGGGGGTTCAGAGATGTGAGTCCAGATGAGAGCTAGTGGAGGTGGGGGGGCAGTTCAATAGAGCTGGACTTCCAGATTAGGTGGAAGGCAGTTTCTTACCTCTATAGCTCCAAAGACCGTGGCCACCCCCTGCATAAATGAGAAGAATTAATAAGCCCACTCTTACAGCCCAGTCACTTCCCAGTGCCCGCAATGAAAAAGGTTCCCTCTGGCTCTGGCGAGGCCTCACAGACCCGGTTGTCTTACAAGAGTGTGCGGACTAGGTGCAAAGCACGGTGGCCTACCACCAACTGTGTCTCAGCCACTGGGGGAGTGATCGGTCAGCAGACCTGCTGCTGGAAGACAGTTTGCAAATGCTAGGGTCCGTGGAGTGGCTTCAGTGTGCAGATCCAAATCAGTAGACCAACTTTGCTTTTCCTTTACTCATCCCACCTTCCCACTGGTCTCTCTTTCCTGTCCCGAGCTTTCCCAAGTCCCTAACCTGGAGCCAAGCGTGCTAGTGCACACCTGAAATCCCAGAGCTCAGAGACAGGTAGATGGCAGGAAATAGTTCAAGGCCAACCGGATCCAGATAATAATACCCCACCTCACCCCTTACTCCCCTCCTGCCCCAAAAGCAACCCAAAATCCCTCCTGTTGATTGCTTCTTCCTACACGGCAAATTGCGAGTGGCATCTGTGTGCTCTCTGTAGTCCTCGGGGACCCCCTCCCCCACTTTTCTTGTCACACTCGTTCTCTCTCTACACTCCCCCCCCATCCATTCCTTAGCTCTATTTTCTTCAATTTCTCCCTTTCTTCTTTCATGTCTCCCAACTGCTCTCCCCTTTAGGGAGAAGGGCTACCTATTAGAGTACAGTTTCCTTCCTGCATCTCTGCTAGAGTTGGGGTGTGGTGAGAGGAGGTGGAAAACTACCTGAACCTCAGTTTGGAAGCGGATGACTGCTTTCTTACCTTTTCCATCCCCGTGGGGACTTTGACTGTCTTCAGGAGCTTCAACAGTGGGTAGATCCTCTAACTTCGGGGAATCCTCCTTTTCGGCTTTAGAGTTATCTTCAGGCGGATCCTCCCCACCAGGTGGACCCGCCTGCCCAGGTGCATCTTCTTCACTGGGCAGATCCTCCACGCCCAGATCCTCCTCCCCAGATGAACTCTCTCCCAAGGAGGGTTCCCCCTGCATTCCGGACAGGCCCTGGGGATGAGCAGATACCAGGAGCAGCAGAAATAGCAGCAGCGGCGCAGTAGAGGCTGGGATCAACAAAGGGGGCCAGGGGCTGGGGCCCAGGGAAGCCATGCGACTGCCTGGGGTGTCCCAGGACACAGTGTGTACGGGCTGTACGTGCATCGGAAATAGGAGCTGGGTGAGGGGAGGAGCAAGTCTTGAGGGGAGCAGGCTGACTCACAGAATGCCCTTTTGTAGAGATGGAGCCAAAGTCCCACAGGTTTGCCTGGCCCGGTGCCCCCTGCCCGATACCAAAGCCTGGACACAGGTCGGGTAAGAGGTAGGGTTGGGGTGAGAGGCAGGTGTGGCCACAGGCAGAAGGTTATCAGGATCACCAGCTCAGCTTGGAGCCCAAGGCACCACCTGGCACTGTATAGGTTCTCCGTGGCACCACCCAGCTTCTGCCTGCCAGTCTCTGCTAGGCCTGGCCTGCTTCCCAGCCCCAGCAGGGAAGGGGAAAGAAGGGAGCTGGGGCCCTCATGCAGTTGGGCTGAGGAGACAAGAAACCGGGTATAAATCCTGCCTCAGTCAGGTCTCCGTTAGAGGGACAGGTAAAGACGCTGGGTAGGTGAAGGGGCTCATGGTTAAAAATTTTGAGCATGAATATTTGAATATATATATATATATATATATATATATGAATGCGAGAGACTCTGATGGCTTCCCCATTGCCTGCCAAAGTATGACCATTTTCTTTTCTTTTTCCAATTTCCAGGTCTGCAAAACCTTCCTCAAGACACCATTCTGTCTTGTCTCTTGCTTTCCCCCTAATGTTCCAGTCAGATTACTCGTGTGTGTGTGTGTGTGTGTGTGTGTGTGTGTGTGTGTGTGTGTGTGTACTCCCCCACCCTTTGTTCTTGTTCTTGTATCTCAATGATGGAGACTAAATCCAGGGACACATGTGCCAGACAAGTATTTGTCCACTAAGCTTTACTCCCAGCCCTAAAATACTCATTTCGTTCTCTCTAAACTTTTTACTGCCTTTTTAAATCCAAGTCTCCGTGCTGTGAATGCCACTCATATTTGCATTCCGTATTAGTACCTACAGCATGCTAGGCTGTGGACTAGGGATACAGAAATCCCTATCTGAGAAGCTTTCACTCCAGTGAGTGAGGACAAATATTACCATAACTCTGCCTCAAGAAAGTCTGGAAGTGGGCAAAATCTGACCCCACCATGTGTGCAAACACACACACACACACACACACACACACACATCAAATAAGAGATGTAAAAAGAAATCTTTTGAATCTGGAGTCACACAATCCAGTTTTCATATTAGGCCCCCAGGCTGCCCATTTAATGAACATTTACTGAGCCTCTTCCAATCCTCCAGATATTGCTACTGTCCCCAAGCATGCAGCATAGAACAGAGGACAGTGTTTAGTTCTGAAGCTCACATTCTCAGGAGATCCCCATGGCCTTAACAAATGACAAAAGAATAAGGCCATCTCTTGCCCATATCTAAGATTATCCAGTCAACAATCATCAGGCTGGTTTTATGGGTTAACTGGATGCATTTTAGTTTTAATTCTGTAGCACACAGCCATATCCCATGGCTCCAGGTAACTCTGCTATCTCAGCTTCTCTTTGAGAACTTTCTAGATAATTCCTGATCTAAAGGGTAATGCCTAGTCCAGAAGAGTCCAAGTAACCTCATCTGAGATTTGGTTTAACTTTGGCTATTAATGTTTGTAAACCACCATGGTGCTAAATGTTTTCACTATCATACTTTTCTAAATCCTGTCTGTTCTGACTCAGATCCCAGACAACTTCTCCAGGAATCTTTTCTTTTTGGTTTTTTTGAGACAGGGTTTCTCTGTGTAGCCCTGCTGTCTTGGGACTCACTCTGTAGACCAGGCTGGCCTGGAACTTTGAAATCTGCCTGCCTCTGCCTCCCAAGTGCTCAGCACCACCATGCTTTTAATTTTTATTTTTAACTTTTGTGTGTGTGTGTGTGTGTGTGTGTGTGTGTGTGTGTGTGAGAGAGAGAGAGAGAGAGAGAGAGAGAGAGAGAGAGAGAGAGGACAGCAGATACCCACAGAAGCCAGAGGTGTTGGATTCTCGTGTACATGTGTTTGTGGGCTTGTGTGTATTTGGATGTGGAGATCAGAGGGCAAATGATGGAGTCTGTTCTCTTCTACCTTTATGTGGAATCCAGGGTCAAACGCAGATTGTCAGAGGCCATAGGAGCAGAGAGCACCATATTGTAAAGTGGAGCCTGGGGCTGCATGGATACTTTCCTCCAACACCGATCTCAGCTTTGTTCATTTTCCTTCTTTCTAAATATTCTGAACATCTCAGTCTTGTCAGGACTTTTGTATACTTCCTGGCAGCTCTGTGATCCCACATCTCCAGGTCCATCTCTTCCTCCATATGGAGGCTTCTTCCCATCCTGCCAGGCTTGCAAGGCAAGTGGCTTTATCTCCGAACCATCTTGCTAGCCCGAGGAAACCTTTTTTAACCAACCCTCTGCCTCCAGTCTCGGATCATTCAATGGTGCCTCTGCCTGCCACCAAACTGTGCTTGACCTCAGTAATATCCTTGCTCACAATTTGACTCATATTAAGATGATTTATGACATTTTATCTGCTCTACTAATCTTGTGTTCCACGAGGGCAGGGTTCAAAATTTCAGTCAATTTTTTTATTCAACAACTATTAGCAAGCATTTTCTCCTTGCAGAATACCTTGCCAGGTACTTTTACCTTAGGAGCGCTCATTGTCAGTGACTTGTATGTGCCAAACCATAACCGCTCCCCCAAACCTCCTTTTGTTATTGTTTGGGACACGGTCTCATTATGTAGTCCAGGCTGGGTGGGAACTCTCTGTAGCTTCCATACCCTATATATTCTTCTTGCCTCAGCCTCTTGTCCACTGAGACTATAGGTATAAATGACCGTACCTGAGATTAAATCACTTTTATGGTACTTCAAACTGTCTTCCTTCTCTGCCAGTCATATTGTACATCAAAATGCCTATGGCTGAATAAAGCTGACTTCCCCATGTGCTCATCTTAGAAGATTGCTGGGTTCTACAATGCCTTTGTGTGTGTGGATGTAGTTCAGTGGCAGAGTGCTTGCCTACCATGCACAAGGCCCTGTTGGCCTTTCTGAAGGCAAACTCAGTGCCATCCATTAATTTTGACCCTTCATGTACTCTGGATAGTCAGCTGTTTCAGAACTTTTTTGGACTCTGGCACATGGAAGGAACATGGTAATATCTGAATTCGACGGGCTTGTTGAAGGCAGACTGTGGTAATAACTAGTGTAGTCTGGAAGGGAGAGGCCATGGGAGCAGAGTAGACCATACTGTAAATGGAGCTTGGGGCTGATTAGACCTCTTCTCTAACACTGATCTCAGCTTTTCTCCATTTTCCTTCTTTCTAAATATTCTGAACATTTCAGGCTGACTAGGATTTTCATATACTTGCTGACAGCACCACGATCCCACATCTCTTCCTTGCCTTTGTAGGGCTTTGTGTCTGAATTTCAGCGCAGATCTGCTTGTAGGTACAGCATTGTTATAGTTCACTAACTTTCCAAATGCTTTTCTCTATAGTTCTGGGCCCCGGAGTTTTCCTTGGCTTGGGTGGAGATGTGAACTCTGATCCTGGATCACACCTTTATAACTCGGGAATCTGCCAAACCCTAAAACAAGCTAGGGCTCTCAGAGCTCTTGTATCAGGGACACTCCCTGCCCAGCACAGGACAACTCCATAGATGTTTAAAGCCAAGTCTTTGATCACTGGGATCTGTGTTTCCAAACCTTGACAAACACATTCCTAAAACAGGCTTCTGATTAGCCCTGGGTTACAGAAGAGGGAATTATTCACTGGCAGAGCACGAGAAAAGCCCCATTCTCCCTAGTCATGGGTTGGAAGCAAAGACCAAAGCTGTTTTGAGGTCTTGAGGCTGACCTGTAGATCTGAGCCATCACACGATTATTGCTAGGGCTATCATAAAAATTACCTTAAACCAGGTTCTTATGGCATGCAATTTTTTAAAATCTCAACATTCTGTAGGCCATAAGTGGGAAGTTGTATTGGAAGGGCCAGGCTACCTCAGAGGCTCTGGGGAAGCTCCTCTTGTTGCCACTCCTGGATGCTGGTGGTGCATATCTTGGATCCCATTACTTAGGAGGCAGAGGCAGGCAGACCATTTGTGAGTTTGAAGCCAGCCTGGTCTACATAGTAAGCTCCAGGCCAACCAGAGTTACTGGTGAGATCCTGTCTCAAATAATAATAGAAATAAGATAAAATAATAATAATGATAATGATAATAAGCAAACACGAAAATAACAAAAATTATTAGTTATTTATGCAAAAACCCCTTTTCCAGATATGGTCACACTTGCAGGTCTGGGGGTTGGCTATGGACATGTCTTTATGTAGCCATCATTTAGTCTATCAGTGTAGTGGAACTGAAGTGGATACATTTCTAAGGGTCCTTAGTGTGTCTCCTCAACCTTGCCATCTTCTACCAATTAGACAATATTCCCAACCTAGTTCATAGTGAGCTCTATTTCCAACCCTCTTCGACCCACCTAAAAATACTCACAAGCTCATGACATACTCAGACATACCCAAGACCAATTGTGCCCCAGGCATTGTAACACACACCTCCATACCTCTACCTCTTTCTTCAGTGTTTGTTTGTTTAAGATTTATTCATTATGTATGTAGTGATCTGTCTGCATGTATCCCTGCAGACCAGAAAAGGGCACAAGATCTCACTAAGGATGGTTGTGGGTCACCATGTGATTACTGGGAATTGAACTCAGTCCTCTGGAAGAGCAGCCAGTGCTCTTAACCACTGAGCTATCTTTCTAGCCCATCCTCCTTCAGCTCTTTCATTCTTCATGTAAATGTGTGTACCTGCATGAGTACCACATGCATGCAGAAGCCCTAGGAGGCCAGAAGAGGGCATCCGATCCTGGAGCTGAACCCAGGCCTTCTGCAGGGCCAGTGTTTTGGGCCTGAGCCTTTTCTCCAGCCCCTGCACTCTGTTCTTACTGCTTAGGTTTACATGACCCACATGGGATTATCTGTGCTCATTTGAGCTTCACTTGCTTCTCTTTTATCTTTTTTTTGTTTGTTTGTTTGAGACAAGGTCTTACTCTGTGGCCCAGGCTTGCCTCAAGCTTGCAGCAATCCTTCTGCCTCAGCTTTCTACACTCTAGGATTATAGACATAAGCCACTAGGCCAGGCTCTCCTCATTCACTTGACACAGTGTCACTGACGACCCTTAACCCGGTGTCACCAGTTTTCTTGGAACCCAAACCAAAGAAACAGTCTGGTCCAAACTCTCCATTTCCCCAAGACTTTCATGTTGTTCTTCTCTGGTCTAAGCCCAGCATTTAACATTTTCAGGATTCTTAGAATACCTGAGCTGGAGGAGCTTAGAACCCTGGCAATCCCCAGCTTCTTGGCTTGGGGCCCAGATTCCTAAGAGTCCAAATAGAAGAAATGGGGTCTAATGTTTCCTACGTTTAGTTTCCCAATTCAAACTGTATTTTATAATTACAAAACAGTGCATGCTAGAGGGAATTTAAAGCGCCTCTACTTGTCCCAGTCTCATCTAGACCGCTAGCCTCAGTGTTTCACTACCTGGCACAGGTGGACACTCACGTGTTCAATTATATTCGGTCTCATAACCCAGAGATTAAAAACCACACTTAGGTTTTGATTGCATAGCTTCCAGCATTTCATGCACCTTTCTGTGCAGAGGAAAACACATTAGTAAGCAGCTCTGTAGCTTGCCTTTTCTCCTCTCTCTTGGCGCTATACTTGCTATGAGAGTTTGCCCATTCTGATAGTTTTTTAGAACACACACACACACACACACACACACACACACACACACACACTAGGTGTCTTATGGCAGTGCAGGTACACACATACACATGAAGAATGAAAGATCTGAAGGAGGAGGTGGAGGTGGAGGTGTTACAATGCCTGGGGCACAATTGGTCTTGGGTATGTCTGAGTATTTTCAGGTGTGCAGGAGAGGGTTGGGAATAGAGTTCACTATGAACTAGGTTGGGAACATGGATATATATATATATATATCCTACCCCATCCCATCTCCCATCCACTCCTCAGAGAAGGTAAAGCCTCCCCTAGGATGTCAACTAAGTCTGCCCCATCACCTCATCAGCTTGCTGAGGCAGGACCAAGGCGCGCACACGCACACGCACATGCTCACACACACACACACACACACACACACACACACACACACACACACACACGCACGCACCGCATGCACCCCCCTGCCCCATGTCTCTCCATAGAGAATGGGCTCCTCAAATTTGTGCATTATAGTTAGATTGTTTTCGTTTTTTTGAAACAGGGTTTATCTGTGTAGTCCTGGCTGTCCTGAAATTAGCTCTGTAGACCAGGCTGGCCTTGAACTTACAAAGATCTGCCTGCTTCTGCCTCCTGAGTGCTGGGATTTAAGGTGTGCACCACCACATCTGGCTGAACATTTATATATTAAAAATATTTTATGATTTTATATGTATAGGTGTTTTGCCTCTGCCTGTGTACCACACGCATGCCTGACTCCTGAGAAGGTCACAAGAGGGTGTCTGATTCCCTGGAACTGCAGTTGCAGACGTTTGTGAGCAATCGTATGGGTAGTGGGAATTGAACCTGGGTCCTTTGGAAGAGTAGCCAGAACTCAGAACTCTTAACTAATAAGCTATCTCTCTAGCCATTCCCTGTTTAAAAAATGTTTATTTTTATTATTTAAAATTATTTGTGTATCTGTATGAGAGATGGCTGGGGAGTAGAGAGTGTTCCAGCTTTCCTAGAAGACCAGGGTTTGGTTCCCAACATCCACACCTCATGGCCACTACTGTCCATAACTCCAGCTCCTGGGAGATTCCCAGCACCCACACCAAGTGGCCACATCTGCCCATAATTCCAGCTCCAGGGACATCTTTTTCTGGACTCTGGGCACTGACATTCATGTATACACATCCCCACTCCCATGTACACATACACTCCCACATGAACATATGTTTTTCAAAAATGAAAATCTTGGGAGTGCAAACATGTACAGATGCTGTGGAAATCAGTATGGCAATTTCTCAGAAAACTAGGAATCAATCTATTCAAGACTTTGCAATACCACTTTTGGGCATGCACCCAAAGGAGGCACATTCACACCACAAGGACATTTGCTCAACTGAGTTCATAGAAATATTATTTGTAATAGTCAGAACTTGGAAACAACCTAGATAATCCTCACCTGAAGAATGGATAAGGAAAATGTGGAGTACTACTCATCAGTAATAAACAATGCCATCTTTAAATTTGCAAGCAAATGGACAGAACTAGAAAAAGAAAGCATCCTCAGTGAGGTAACCCAGATCCAGAAAGACAAGTATAGTATGTACTCACTCATAAGTGGATACCAGACATCAAGCAAAAGATACCTAGCTTACAATCCACAACCCATAGAAGCTAGAACCCTCTTCCAGAAACAGAAGGAAGCAGATGAAGAAATCCACAACTAACCACCAGGTCAACCTCTCGGAGAACAATCAAAGTGAGGAAGGAGCAATAATATGAACAAAGGAGTCAAGGCCATGATGGGGAAACCCACAGAATCAGCTGACCCGAACTAGTGAGAGCTCACTGACTCTGCACTGACAATTGGGGAACCTGCATAAGACTGAACTAGGACCCCTGAATACAGGTGACAGTGGTGTGGTTTGGGAAGTATATGAACCACTGGCAGTGGGACCAAGATCTAACTATAATGCACAAACTGAATTTGAGGAGCCCATTCTCTATGGAGAGACATGGGGCAGGGGGGTGCATGCGGGGTGTGTGTGTGTGTGTGTATGTGTGTGTGTGTGTGAGAGAGAGAGAGAGAGAGAGAGCGTGTGCATGCGGGGTGTGTGTGTGTGTGTGTGTGTGTGTGTGTGTGTGAGAGAGAGAGAGAGAGAGAGAGAGAGAGAGAGAGAGAGAGAGAGCGTGTGCGTGTGCGCGCCTTGGTCTTGCCTCAGCAAGGTGATGAGGTGATGGGGCAGACTTAGTTGACATCCTAGGGGAGGCTTTACCTTCTCTGAGGAGTGGATGGGAGATGGGATGGGAGTAGGAGGGGAGGGGGGGGGAGGAGGGAAGAGAGGGGGTAGGAGGGAGGGGGAACTGTGATTGTAATGTAATATATAAAAAGAAAAAAAATGAAAATCTTTAAAAAGATATTCCTGATACATATTGACAGAATGCCCTTGCAAATTTACCTTACAGGGGTGTACCCAATTCCGCAAAGTCCCAAGGGAAATTTAGAACATTTTCATTTTGATAAGGTAATGCACATCAAAGCCTTTGCTTTTGATCAGAATGGGGGAGATGGGAGGCATGAGGGCTGAAGGGAATGGAGAAAGGGAGTAGGAATGTTTCATATGAGAGAAAAATGTAAAAAAAACAAAAACCTAGCCTGGCCATGGTGGCTCACACCTTTAATTCTAGCACTTGGGAGGCACAGGCAGGCGGATCTCTGTGAGTCCGAGGTCAACCTGGTCTACAGAGTGAGTTCCAGGACAAGCTCCAAATCTATACAGAGAAACCCTGTCTCAAAAAACCATAAAACAAAAATAAAAAACTCCAGTAAACCCAAACTACCACTACTGACTCCTCACCAGAAGCTAGTTTGTGATCAAGCTTAGATCAGTATGGAGAGAGAGAGAGAGAGAGAGAGAGAGAGAGAGAGAGAGAGAGAGAGAGAGAGAGATATGATGGGGATGTAGCTGTAGAGTGCTCACCCAGAATGCATAAGTGGGTTCAATCCCAGCACTAGGGAGGCAGAGGCAGGCAGATCTCTGTGAGTTGGAGGCCAGCCTGGTCTACAGAGTGAGTTTCAGGACAGCCAAAGTGACACAGAGAAACCCTGTCTCGAAAAATCAATAATAAAGTAAGATAAAATGAGGAAACATACAGTAACTTAAGACTTGCTCACCTTTGCCTAAATCTCAAAGGTTCCTAGTTAGTGAAAGCACTGGGGATGACTGGCCAAGCCTTCACTGTCTGGCATGGGCTCAGGACATAGTATGTACGGTACTTATCCCCACATTCCCAATTCTGCAGTTAGACGCCTGCATTTTGGAGTCTCTGGTCTCCGTGTTCAGACCGCCCTGCAACCTTCGCGCCACGCAGCGGTCTGTGCACACCTGGCATTCACACCTATAGCGCCGCCCTGGCAGACGGGACACTTCGCCAGCCGCTGGCCGCGCATGCTCTCTGTTCGCGCTCTGCTCCCGGGCCGCACCTCCGCGGCCCCGCCCCTGAGCGGTTGGAATTTGAATCTCCGGCGCGACGCTGCAGGAAGCCTGGAACCCTGGGTCAGGCATGGAGAGCCCTGGCTCAGTCTCGCGCTGCCCGGTGCGACAGCAGCGTGCTCGTTGGGAACGGAAACGTGTGTGCACCGCTCGGGAGCTGCTGGAGACCGAGCGGCGCTACCAGGAGCAACTGGGGCTTGTGGCCACGGTGGGCTCGGAGTGGGTGTGGGAGGGTCTGAGACCTTGCTTCCCCTGGGTTGGGCGTTCAGACCGATGTCTGCAGTTTCTGGCTGCACCTCCACGTTGGCTGCTTCTTGCCACAGAAACTATTCTTTCCCTTCACAGTACTTCCTGGGAATCCTGAAAGCCAAGGGAACACTACGACCACCAGAGCGCCAGACCCTGTTTGGGACCTGGGAGCGCATCTATGCTGCTAGCTTGTGAGTGGAAGCTTTGTAGGTAGCGGGACCTCCGAGCAGAGTCAGAAAGGCCAAGTTCATCTGCCAACTTTCTCACCTGTGGCCTTGGCCCAATGCCTTAACCTGCCTATGCCCCAGCTGTAAAATGGGATAATAGCACTACCTCCAAGGCAGGGTTATGGGAAGTATATAGGTGCTTGAGTTGTTGGCCTACCTTTTACTGTCTGTTGCCCACACAGAGAGCTGCTTCCCTACTTGGAAGAAGGACACTGGGGGCCGGGACTAGAGGGCTTCTGCTCACACCTGGACCTCTATACTCAGTTTGCTGCCAATGCAGAGAGTTCGCGGACCACCCTTCAGGTGACTCCTTCCACACACACACACACACACACACACACACACACACACACACCCTTTAACCTAGTGTTTTGCATTTAGAGCCCAGCTCTTTGCTAACATTCCTAAGAGGACTCTTTGTAGTGCACAGCTTGTGGAAGGCTGGGCACACAGATGAATGTAGTATTGGGAGTGGCTTCTCTCCCTGATGCAGACTCTTCTTCCCATCCAGGAGCTACTGAAGAAGAATAAACGTTTCCGGAGGTTTGTACAGCTTCAGGAAGGCCGACCTGAATTTAGGGGTCTTCAGCTTCAGGACCTACTCCCTCTGCCCCTGCAGCGGCTCCAGGAGTGAGTGAGCCCCTCTAGGCTGGAATTACCTCCTCAGGCTGCATAACTGCTGCCTGCAGCTTTGTGGGATTGCCATAGGTTCTGTCCCAGCTCTGCCTTTCTAGGCCCAATTACATTTAGGGAGCTTTTACCAGCATAAATGTGAACCCTCAGGGTTACCCAGGGTCTGCAGCCTCAGTCTGGGGCTGTGGGAATGTATACTGAAGTGAGGGACTTTGCACTAAGGCCTCAGACAAGCTATCTGAAAAAGCTCATTGGGGTGAGGAGTTAACCTAGTCTTGAAGTTCTAGTCCAGCGTTCCTAGGTTGCCTGTGGTAGTCTCCTCGGTTTGATTAACTCCCAACTTCTGACCCAGCTTCCTGAACTATAGTCTGCCACTGACTCTTCAGTGTGGGATGGGCGTGGCCTGCTTAGTGAGCCCAGATTCCCCAGGTAAAGAGGGGCAGCAGAGAAGCCAGGCAGTTCCCGACCTTACATTACAGCTAAGGAGTAAGCGTCTGGAGACTGATCTCCAGGTCACCTGAAACCAGGGCATTTTGCCTGGTTTCCTTCCCTTCCCATTGTCCACTTCCAGGTACGAGAATCTCATCGTGGCTTTGGCTGAAAACACAGTTCCCAACAGCCCTGACTACCAACAGCTCACACGTAGGTTCTTGTTCTTCTTCAGCTCAGGCAGAGGCTGCCTGTCCTGAAAGCCTTTCTGGTTCTGACCTCCAACAATGGCTAGTATGTCCCCATCTTCCATTACATGTGCCCTGCCTTTTCTTCAAGAAGCTAGAACCTGATACAGGCCCCCTCCAGACTAGCTTGCCTTTTCCTACCTCAAAGCCAAAGTTAAGTTGGCAGTGAGGTAGAGGGTATTGTTCCAGGGGCTGCCCGCCGCGTGAGTGAAACTGCCCAGAGAGTCCACGCTATTGGCCAGAGCCAGAAGAATGACCAGCACCTCCTGCGTGTCCAGGCTCTACTCAGTGGCCGCAAGGCAAAAGGGCTCACTTCAGGTATGGCCTTTGCCCTTCAGTCCTCAGTTGCCCCTTGCTCGCTCACTCCTCTTCCTCTACAAAGCCAGCATATTGGGCTGGCAGATGGCTCAGCTGGATGGACTGAGTTAATCCTGGAACCCACATAAAGGTAGGAGAGAACTGAGTCCACAAAGTTGTCCTCTGCCCTCCACATAGACACACAAAAATGAAAAACAAACCAAAGCAGCATATTACCTCCCAGCCCTGGATCCCCCCTGCCTTTTTCCTTGTGTTCTCATGGATCCTGGAGCTGTACGAGAATAACGGCTCTCATTTTCTAGGACGCTGGTTCCTACGTCAGGGCTGGCTTTTAGTGGTGCCTCCTACTGGGGAGCCTCGGCCCCGCATGTTCTTCCTCTTCTCTGATGTGCTCCTCATGGCCAAGCCTCGACCCCCATTGCACCTGCTGAAGAGTGGCACCTTTGTCTGCAAAGCCCTGTACCCTATGTCCCAGTGTCAACTTAACAGGGTCTTTGGCCATTCAGGAGGAACTTGTGGTGGTTTGCTCAGTGTAAGTTGTAGATGGGAAATCTGGGCTCTTACCAGACCAAGTGTATTCCTTAGTCTGGGTCCCTTTTCATGAGAGTAAGGGGACTGTTGGGGCTAAGGTTTAATATTTAGTCATCATCTTATCCCTGAATTCACACCGTGGAACAGTGGGGGCTTCTAAAGTGGGGGAACTAAAGTGGTTTCTCCCTAGCTGTCCTTCCCCAATGAGAAGCTACTGCTTATGTCCACCGACCATGAGGAGCTGTCAAGATGGTACCACAGCCTGACTATGGCTATCAGGTAAATTGGAAAGGAGTGCTCTTCTCATAGCAGGGTCCCCCATCCCCACAGGTGACTGTTTGAATACAGCACTCATCCTGAACTGTTTTCTTCCCACAGAAGCCAGAAGAGCTAGACTCATAGAACTCTAGCAACAAGACATTGTCATCTAAAACTGTGCTGGGCCACATTCATAGCTCTCCTAGCATATATGTGGCAGTTGGGTATGCCTCAAAAGAATCGTAAAATTCCAGAACTCAGGATACTCAGGGATAGGGCAGAGCCAAGAACAAAAGGGAATCGACTTCAGTTCTGGAACCACAGAGTCCTCCATGGGTTGACATGACCATTCAACTAGCTTATCAGAAAACAAGCTGGCATATCCTTTCTCTTGGGAGGAAGAGACAGGCTGATCTTTGAGTTCTAGGCCAGCCTGTCTACAGAGTGAATTCTAGGACATCCAGGGCTACACAGAGAAACCCTGCCTTGTTTTAAAGACAACAAGAATCAGAAAGCAGGCTTCAACCTAGCCGGAGTCCCAGCTGATTCAGCTCCTTTAACACCATGCCAGTGGGGGCCTCACTGTTTATTCATTTTGTTACTTGATTTATTTTTGAGACAGAGTCTTACTCTGTGACCCAGGCTGACTATGCACTTGAATTTCTCCTGCCTCAGCCTTTCAAGTGTTGGGTTTACAGGTGCTGCCACACCTGGCAACTGTATATAGTTCTTTTCTTTTCTTGAGACAAGGTTTCATGTAGCCCAGGCTGGCCTTGGACTCCACATCTTCTGAACTACCTCTTATGTTCTATAATTTATTTCCCCACTGGATTTTAATATAGTGCTATTTTGTTGTAATAGAGTTTTAATAAAGTGCTGTTTTGTTGTGTTTTTGGAAAGATCTTTCTGTCCAAACCATGAGAAAAAGGAGTTTGAGCCTTGACGGCTGACACATCGATAGCCTCATGAATACAGGAGAAGTAGAAGCTCCCCCTGTCTTCTCCCAGTTCTGGAAGGCAGTCTCTTTTCCTAATAAGGGAACCTTTTCTGGGAGGCCCAGTTGGCTTACGTACCTAGTATTCCTGTGTATGACTGGCTGGGAGCAGGAAAGCACAGAGGAAGACCCAGGACATGGTGACTTGGTTTTACTAACCCTTCAGTGGCTGTCCCTCCTTCCTTACTGGGTCCTTTGTCACAGTCTTGTGCCATCTTCGCCTCAGCCCCTGCTCCACCTCCCAGGAAGGAGCTGGGTTCCATGAATCTGGGCTCCAGTTTATGGGCCCCTCCCAGGCCTGACTGTCTCCAGCTCCTTGTTGGTCTTCTTTCCCCAAGTGCTCAGGAAAGGGTATGCTGGCCTCTGTGAGGGGAAGATCAGCTTGTTCCAGTTTCCCAGCCTCTGTCTCCCAGCCATCACCTCCCAATTGTTTTCCTGGAACGTGCACACCTGCATCAGGGTTGCAGTCCTGTAGGAGCTGGTGGATGGTCCTGAGCTTCATGTTTAGGAGTTCCCGCTGGGTTCCAACCAGAGTAGTCACCCTGCAGAAATATCCACTTAGGGACTGCTCAATCTTTGTCCGTGGCTCCCCACTCACCCCACAAATTCTCACCGCTCAAAAAGGGGGTCCAGCTGGGTCATCAGATTGTTGAGATTCTGTTCCGTTTGGGCCAGCTGCTGTGTCAGCTGTACCAGCTGTTGTTCTGGGAGAAGGTAGACAGGATGGTTACTCATGCAGTTCCTGGCCTATTCCTCCACAAAACCACCACTACTGCTCAACCCACCTGACTGCGGGGATTTCTTCTTGTCTTTTTCCTCTTGGAGAACGGCAGCCTCATCCGGGCCCTGTTGTGAAAGCAGGAAAGGGTAAAGCTGCAGGAGCCAAGGCCCCAGCACCTGTCAGTAAAGACAGGAACCACACAGAGAAAGCTCTGAGCATTCACCTCAGAATCCCAATAGTTTCTAGTCCAGCAGCACACCCAGAACATGAAACAAGTCAGTATGCCCACATTTGGCCAGACTGCTAAAGCACTCCTTGGAATCTGAACACTGATCACATATCCCTGCTTCCTTGTTTAGCATCCTTATCCTCCAATCTTTGAGAAAGGATCTTGCTAAATTGCCCAGACAGGCTTTGGACTCCTCCTGCCTCAACTTCCCGAGTAGCACACGTCTGTGCGGCTAGGTCCAGCTCCCTCAGGGTCTGCTGGTATAAAGTCCCCAATCTGTTAAGTCAGTTTACAATTCACATTATCTCCCTTCCATGCTGTTTTGCTGAATATAGTGCTCTTAAAGGCAGTACCCTGAGGTTTATTTTTAGGATACAATCCTCCCACTGTTATGATGGCAACAGGTTATTATAACGCGCCATAAAACTATCAGCTGGAATGCCTACATCTCTTCCCCAACTGCTTGGCTCCTTTTATAAGACAGGAATTGAATTTATTTTGGCTTGGTTTTTCGAGATAGGGGTTCTCTTTGTAACAGCCCTGACTGTCCTGGAGCTTGCTTTGTAGACCACCAGGTTGGCCTTGAACTCACAGAAATCCTCCTGTCTCCCAAGTGCTGGGATTAAAGACGTGTGCCACCACACCCTGCTAGACTTTAATCAATTCTAATCCTCATTCTACCCTGGCAAGTCTGCCTGGACTCGTTACTAGTCATCTCATGTAGTTTTATATCACTGATTAGTTCAGTTTCTATTTCCTAATACAAGTAATTGATCAAGGCTGAAGATACAGCCCTGGGTGGTAGGTACCAATCTCTACTTCAACAATTTCAAATCCATCAGAATTACTGTCAGTTCACATTTCAGGGCTTCCTTCTCAAGGAGAGCATGAAACGGCTTTGGTGTCTGGCACACTAACCCTGTTGTTGCAGCGGTTAACCCCTTGGGCCAAGGTTGGAGCCTCATCAATAAGTGCACTTTTTCGCATATAGACACTATAGTTGAGTTAAAATACCACTTCCATCAGACACTAGGTGGAGGTTCTCGAGTAAGAAAATCGCTCTTCACTGGACTGTGGGAGGATTAAACGTAACGGTCATTAGCTACAATTTCCCAGGCGCCTCTCTGGGAAATCCATCACCTCTCTGGATCCTCGAACCCCCAAAAGGTAGGAAAACCAAGATACTAGTTTTCCGGGAAGCGGAGTCTTGTTCTTGGCACAGTAGCGTCCCCAGAAGATTGAGGCCCAGGACTCCCCCAACCCACAGCTATACCGCACCTGCAAACACTTGTACAACACAAAAGCCACGACGGCCGCAGTGTACAGTGCCCCCAAAGGCAGCGCTCCAGCCCGGGCCTGCTCGCGCTGGTCCTTGGGTGGCGGCCGCCGCCGGGATTCGGTGGCCCCGGGACCGACCTGGGAGCTGCGTTCTGTGGATTAGAGACACCGGTCAGGGGAGAGGAAGCTTCTCCCGGGCAATCCAAGCCTCCCTCCAGCAGCCCTCGCTGGTACCTGAGTGTGTCTCTAGATCGGGGCTGGGGCGCTCACCAAGGACCCCAAACAGCGCAGACACAAGCAGCAGCCCCAGCACACTCGACACGGGTCCCGCGCCCGCCATGCCCGGCTCACCGGGAAGGTGCGCCAGTAGCCCCGCGTTCCAGCCTTGGCTCCTCGCTGTAGGGCGCACGCGCAAACGACCACAGCCGCTCCCGCTGAGTGCCCTTGGGCGACCACGCCCCTCGCACGGGGCGGGGCAAAATATTTGCATACTACCACCCCCATCTGGCTTTTCTACATTACTTAATTTCCTATCTATGTTTATATTCCTCCAGTAGGAATGGCTCCATAATCTTTCAGTCTCAAGTATCGTGCTTCAAACAGTGGCTCCTCGTTTTAGAACTGAATCGGACAATTTCATCACCATAAGCTAAAAATTAAGGTTGTTTTAGAGCTATAAATAGGCCCAGCTGTACCACTTAGTGCAGCTCGCTCTGAAGGCCTGTTTCCTAGGCTACGTACGAGGGACATGTTCCTTATCCTTCCGCCTAGGGGAAAGTCCCCGGACCATGGGCAGAGAGTGCCGCGTGCACACGCGCGTAGACTTCCCCGCGAGTCACTGTTAGTCCGCCAAGAAGCAGACCCCTCTGGGGCGAGCCGAGCGGCGTGCGGCGGGACGTCATCCGTCAGTCCTCCTAGTAACGCAGGCAGTGCGACTCTTGCGCACCAACCACACGGGGCTCATTCTCAGCGCGGCTGCTTTTTTATGCTCCAGCTGTATGTAAAGCCCGTAAAGCCCTAGAACAGGAATTTATTTCCACTCTGAGAAGTAATAATACATATGCATCTTAAAGAATTCTGATGGGATGAAGAAGAAAGTACTTGCTTTTACTTGCTTTCAGAGCCAGTTGTGATGTATACCTGTAATCTTCGTGGAAACAAGAGGACCAGGAACTCGGGGTCACCCCCACCCTCGAGACATGAGACACTATCTAGCTATAAGAAGAAAGAAAGAAAGAAAAACCCAAAAACTAAAAATCCTTAACTTCTGATTTTATTTTTCTTTAATAGCACTAGGCTGCAAGTACCAAGAGAGCATTGCCATGACCCTTTTCCTATTTTACTGTCTGATACTAGCAAAGTACTTGTCACTATCAGGCGCTTGAGGAATTGAATGAAATTAATCAATGAATGTTCACAACAAACCAAAAGATAAATTAGATTCTTCGGGGGCTCATGTAGCCTAGGCTGGCTTCAAACTCGCTATGTAACTGGGACTGACCTAAAACTCCTGGTCCTACTTCTTCCACCTCCCAAATGCTGGGATTACAGCCTTGCAGTATGGCACAGGTTTATAATTAGAGCTGCCAGATGTGATGCCACACTCCTTTAATCCCAGCAGTGGGTGGCAAAGGTAGGTGGATCTCTATGAGTTCATAGTGAGAGCCTGTCTCAAATAAATAAATATTTAAAAATATTTAAAAAAAAAAAAAGGAAAAGAAAAGAAATCCAAGAAACTAAGATAGAATAGGGTGTTAACACCTTTTGCCCCCGGTTGTGTTATTTGTTTGAGACCATTTCAGTGTCTCAATATATACTGAGATCCTCCTGCGGTAGTCTCTGGAGTGCTGGGGTTAAAAGGCATGCAGCCAGCACGCTCAACTTTCCCTATTACCTTTTAACTGGGCAACACAGGGCCATCTTCAATCAATAGCTCTCTAAGGGAAGAAACATGTTCCATTTGCATCTCTGTCTTCATGACTTGGCAATCACCAGGTAAGAGGTGCACGTGTTACACAAATGAATAAACTACGGAGTCTATTTTGTTTTCCCTGAAAGGGAGGCAGAAGGATAGATAGGTCAGGGCAATGGGAGTTGTCAAAGTCTGATTGTTCCAAGAAAGCTCAGATGGATGGGAAAGCAGGGTAATACAAACCTGGAGTCGATGCCAGATGGCATAGTGTGTGTTAAGTTCAAGCCCATTCTAATGGGACAAGTCACTCTCAACTGAAGGCTGCCTTTTTGTTTGTTTTGGATTTTTGAGTCATATAGTCCAGGCTGACCTCAGAGCTCACTATGTTTACAGCCAAGGATGGCCTTGAACTTCTGAACCTCCTGCTTTTCCCTCCTGAGCACTGAGACTGTAAGGGTGTACCACCAAACCTGGTCTTTAGATAAGATTTCATTGTTTGATGTTGGTGATACTGGGGGTCTAGCCAATGTCCTCACACATGGAAGGCAGGAACTCTATCACTTAGCTGTAAACCCAGCTACTGTCTTTGTTTCAGTTCTAGTTGAGACCGGGTCTCGTTCTATAGTCCAGCCTAGATTCAAATTCACAATCCTTCTGCCCTAGCCTTCTGAACATGTGTCACAATGTCTGGCCTGGATTGCTACCTTAGAGAACTCTTGCCCACTATTTCAAATCTACCAACTATTTTCTTCCAAAGAACCAGCCAATCAAGATTTTTAAAAAAATTGTTGGGCCGTAGTGGCACATACCTTTAATCTCAGCACTCAGGAGGCAGAGGCAGGCTGATCTCTGTGACTTTGAGGCCAGCCTGGTCTACAGAACAAGTTCCAGGACAGGCTCCAAAGCAATACAGAGAAACCCTGTCTCGAAAAACAAACAAAACAAAACAAAAAAATCCCATTTATTTCCAGGCAGTCGTAGTGCATGCCTTTAATTCCAGCATGAGGGAGACAGAGGACAGAGGCAGGCAGATCTCCGTGAGCTGGAGGGCAGCCTGATCTACAGCTTGAGTTCCAGGACAGCCAAAGCCACAGAGAAACCCTGTCTCAAAAAACAAAGGAGCAAAACTAACAAAAAAGAAAATCCTATTTATTCATTTTTGAAATTTTTTTGAGGTCAGCTTGGTCTACATACAGAGCTAGTTCCAGGACAGCTAAGGCTGTTACACAGAGAAACCCTGTCTCAAAAACCAAAAATCAAACCAAAAACTGTGTTCTTCTCTTATACCATACACCCTGACCCCAGTTTCCCTCCACTCCCCACAGCCCTCCTCCCCCCTTCCTACTTCCCTTTCTCCATTTCTCCTCAAAAAATAGCAGGATTCCCAGGGATATCAACTGAACACAACATAAGATACAAGACCAAGCACAGACCCTCACATCAAGGCGGTTGAGGCAATTCAGTAGGAAGAAAAGGGTCCCAAGGGCAGGCAAATGAGTAGGGAACACCCCCACTCCCACTGTTAGGAGTCTCACAAAAAACCCCAAGCTAAACAACCACAGCATTGGACTTAGTGCAGACCTATGTAGGCTACTTGATTGCTGCTTCAGTCTCTGTGAGCCTCTACGAGCCCTGCTTAGCCGATTCTGTGGGTTGTGATTTCATGGTGTTCTTGACCTCTCTGCCTCCTACAATTCTTCCTCCCCCCTCTCCTTCCCCAGGGGTTCTCCAAACCACAAGAGGAGGCACCCCATGGGGATCTCCAATTTGAGCTCTCTCTCCGTCTCATGTTTTGCTGTGGGTCTCTGCATCTGCTCCCATCAGCTGCCAGAGGAAGCCTCTCTCATGATGATTGGGCTAGGCACTGACCTATGATTATTTATTTATTTTACTGGTGTTTTGCTTGCATGTATGTCATATGAGAGTGTCCCCTGGAACTGGAGTTACAGACAGTTGTGAGTTGTCATGTGTGCTGGAGATTGCACCCAAATCCTCTAGAAGAACAGCCAGTGCTCTTAACCACTGAGCCATCTCTCCAGCCCAGGCACCGATCTATGAATATAGCAGAATATCATTAGGAGTTATTCCATGATTTCTTTTTCTATCCTAGGTCTCCCTGCTATCCAGCCTCTGGTTCCTGGTCATAGAAGCAGTGTCAGGCCTGGGCTCCCTCTTGTGGAATGGGCCTCAATTTAGACAAGTGAGTGGTTGGCCACTCCCACAAGTTCGATGCCACCATTACCCCAGCATGGTATAGATTGTAGTTCGAAGCTTTTGTAGCAGGATTGGTGTCCCAGTCCCATCATTGGAAACCTTGCTTGGTTACAGAAGATGGCTGGTTCAGGCTCCATATCCTCCATTACTAGGAGTCTTCTACAGGGCCACTCTAGTAGATTCCTGGGAGTTTCCACTATTCTAGGTTTCCACATCACCTCCCCATGCCCCCCAAGTCCAGTCTCTCTCCATACTCTCCCCCCCCCCACCTGATCTCTTCTATTCCCATCCCCACTCACCCTAGTCCACCTCCAAACTGTATTCTATTTCCCTTTCTCAGGGAGAGCCTTGTACTTCCTCTCTGGGTCTGTAGATTGTGGCATGGTTACCCTTTACTTAATGCTAATATCCACTTGTAAATGAGTATATACCATGTTTGTCTTTCTGGGTCTGGGCTACCTCACTCAGGATGTTTTATTTTCTAGTTCCATTCATTTGCCTGCCTCTATGGCATAGGATCTTGACTCAAAAATTTAAATAATCTTTTAGGTGTCAAATACACTTAGTATAGCCTTGGTTTCTTATCAGCATTTACAAATAGAGATTTCCAGCACTTTGGTGGTAAGTTAGGAGAAGCAATCTGGTGGTGAGTTGGAGGCCAATCTGGGCTATAAGTTCAAATTCAGCCTAGGCAACATAGCATGAGCTTGTCTGAAGAAAAAAATAAAGAATGCTGGCTGCACCCATAGGGCAGTTCACAGCCATCTCCAAATCCAACTCCAGGGAATCTGATGCTTCCTTCTGACCACTCTGGGCACCAGGCATGCAAGTCAAACACAGAAAGATATGTACCCATACCATACATGAAATAACAATTTGAAAATCTCAAAAGACAAAAACATTCTCACACATTAAATAAAATCAATCAATCTAAACAAAACAAAACAAAAACAAAAAAAATCATTTAAGTCCAAAAATAATAGGAAAAAATTCTGTTTGCAACATACAGGGGGAGGGACCAGGACATGGGTTCAATCCCCAGAGCCAGCAAATAAATAAAACTAAAATGTATGGGACAGTGATCATAAAGTTAAGAAAAATAAGCCTGCCTTTGCCTTTTGAATGAATGCTGGGTTTAAAGGCATGTGCCATCATGGCAGTAGTCAAAGAGTAAAAATATTTAGTTGTCTGTGGAGTTGGAGACACTGTGCCCCCTCAAAGTAAAACAACAAAAAACCCACCCCCAAACCTGAACAATTTACAACTCGTAGGAACCAATTCTAGAAACAGAGGGATGTACTTGTGTCAAGGACCCCTTGCATGACTAGATGCTCTCTGAAACATCTTCTGCAGCAAGTCAAGGTTTTTAGTGTATTTACTTATTTATAGCTCCATATGTAGTCCAGCTGGCCTCTCGTCCAGGGTTCCAGGGTTATGGGCATGAGTCACCACACCTGTTTTATGATGTTTTTAAAAAGCTAAGCAACAACTGGGGCGGCTGAGTAAGCCAGTGATCCCAGCCCTCAGCAGGTGGAGCAGCAGAAGTTCAAGGCTGGTCTGCACTGTACATAAAGCCCTGCCCTCACCCCAGTGCTAATTTGAAGCATACACATCATTGGAGCTCATTATTGTTCACAACAATTTAGAACTGAGATCTATAAAACATTAAAAAAAGTGTGTGTGTATGTGTTTGTGTATGTGTGTGTGTGTACACGCGCATGCATATTCCTGTGGAGACCAGAAATCAACTTCTTGGGTCCAGTACTCTCTACTGTAGTCTTTGAGCCAGGGTCTCTCACTAGCTCACCGACTTAGCTAACCTGGCTGGCCTGTGAGCTCTAAAGTGGGCCACCTATTTTCCTGCCACCATGTAAAGCTGAGGTTACAGATGTGTGCCTGAGCCTGGGTTTTATGTGGGTGTTAGATCCAAATTCAGGTCAAGTGCTAGACAAGTACTTTACAGATTGAGTTGTCTCCCAGCCAGCACATGTGAAGGATTTTTCCTTTCCAAGACAGGGTTTCACTGTGTGGCCCTGGAACTCCCTACTACTCTCTCTAGCAAATGAAAAGGTGCAAGGAAAGGCCCAATTTACCTGAATTAGCCTGCAATTAATGGAGTGTCAGTTCTTACGGACAGTTTGGATTAGTTAGGTTGCGAGGAAGGAACCTAGACCCCTCTACTTATCCCCAAGTATGATACAGTAGCAGCAACAACAGCAGTAATATACAGATATTTTCTCAGCTGGGCATAGCGGTACATGCCTGTAATTACAGAACTAGGTAGATAAAGGAAGGACAGGAGTTAGAGTTCAAATTGAGTTGGAAGCCAGTCTGGGCTACATAAATAAATATATCTATTTCCTGTAGTAGAACTGTGAATTCTGAAGTCATTCCACTTTAGAGCATGCTCACTGAGGCAAACATCTCCTTCGTGGCAACGTGAGCAAGAGAGAAAAGGTACACATCCCATGACAAAGGGCTCCTGTCCTTGTTAGTCCTGTCTCAGGCCAGCTCTGCTCTCCAGAGTCTTTGTGGACTCACCTGCACGTGGTGCGGAACACTCAGGCCTGTGACTACTCTCTGGTGAAGGGGACTCAGGGCCCTGGGGATTTTGGAGAGTTGAGAGCTCAAGGGCATTGCAGGTGCAGGCACAGGGCGGGGTCTTTGTTCTTTTACTCATCCCTCCTCTCTGCCTTCCTCTCCGGAAACCAGCAACTTTGCCACCGTCAGTATTGGTGATGCTGAGCTGTGCAGGCCAGGTTTAAGAAGACTTTGGGGTTGTGGGGGGTTGTGACAGCTGTCTGGCCATGAGTAGGGCAGACCCTTGGCTCAGGACGGTGTGATTATGGACGCGATGCTCACACCAGCACCAGTCATGAGCAGAGATGTCAACTGCACAGACCATCTACTAGCACCGGGTGAGCTGGGCGGGGCAGGGGCTCCCGGGGGAGGGGTTATGTGGTTCTATGTCCTATCTGATGCTGGTTGGGGAAGGGGTTTGTACAGGGCAGTAACAGCTCCCTCTACTCACATTTGCAGGGGTCCCCTCCATAACTTTTGCATGGGGACTGTGGGCTGTCTTAGGGCTTGTGACAGTGCTGTTTCTCATTTCACTGGCTGCACTCTTGTCCCAGTGGACCTCTCGTCGGAGCAAGAGCCAGGAGGGAGAGGGACGGTGAGTAAAGGATAACTGGGATGGGTTAACTGAGTACTCCCTCTTCACTAAAAAAATCCCCACTCATCTCCCAAATTCTGCACTGCAGCTCTGGAGGGTCCGTGGAAGAAATTCCCCTGTATGGGAACCTGCACTATTTACAGACAGGTAGGTATTGTGTGGGGGAGAAACAGGGCACAAGGGCCAGCTCTTAATAATAGGTGGGATGGAGATGGAGAGCTGCCAGGGACAAGCAGGAACTGACCGGATTCCTGTCCCTTGTCCTAGGACGGCTGTCTCAAGAGCCAAGGCCAGAAGAGGAGGACCCATCCTCTGGAGGCCCTGCCAGGGTGAGTCAGCTGGCTGAAGAAAATGGGAGGGAAGAAAACGGGGACCGTTCCCGAGGGTCCAGAGAACGTCCAACAGCCTCGCATATTCAGGCTACAGAGGAGGTGATGTGCTACACTAGCCTGCAGCTGCGACCTGCTCAAGGTCGGATCCCCAGCTCTGGGACCCCCATCAAGTACAGTGAGGTGGTGCTGGACTCTGAGCCAAAGCCCCAGGCCCCAGGCCCTGAGCCGGAACTCTATGCCTCGGTGTGCGCCCAGACACGCAGAGCCCGGGCTTCCTTCCCAGATCAGGCCTATGCCAACAGCCAGCCTGCGTCCAGCTGAGGAGGACCTGGAACTGTGGACAACCATGGCTCAGCTAATGGTCAGGGACTCCTGCTGCCCTGGCTAGTGCATGACTCTTCCCTACTGTTCCCAGGATACCGAGCCATTGTTTAGTGACTGGTGACCTATCCTGAACTTCCTACGTTGCAAGGCATCCCTCTCAGAGTAAGAAGGTTCCTGGCTTCCTGAGGATGGAGTTGCAAAGGCAGACCCCTCCTCTCCACACACACACACACACACCTTTTCTGTGTGTTTCTGTAAGCCCCCAAACTCCCTGCTTCACACCTTTTCCTCCTTCCGGAGTTTAACCCGGTTCTCCATCTCCCCTTCTGAGCTTATCAGATACCCCATCATCTCCTCAGACACAGGAAGTGGGCAGGGAGGAGGAAGTAAGAGCCAGAGAGGATGTGGGTGGGTATCATGCATGGGAGCACACAGGTGAAAGGCTCCTGGGGGTCTCAAGCCTGGTATCTGGCCTGAAAACCCCGGACAAAGAATGGGTTCCACATTGCTGTCTTTGGTGTCCCCTGGTTTTCAAATAAAACATCTCAAAAGCGTTTGTATTTTCAGCAGAGGCTGCAGGTCTGTAACCGACTCCCAAAGGGTGGGTATATGAGCTCTGGCACTGTGTAGAGCATTTCTGCAGTTGACTAGCTGGGGAAGGACTGAAGAGGTAAGATGCTGAGGGTGAAGGACTGGAGCCTAGCTACTCAGGTGCCATTCCTGATTCTAGAACATTCACAAGACTTATATGCAGAGCCGCCCCATTGCCACTGGGGTCTGAAATCTCACCAGTCCTGAGCCACTCTCTCCATTACTTCTGTAACTGTGTCCCCCTAACTTCTGGCCTAGCTCCTTCATCAGTTCCCACATCCATTCTCCCACATCCCCTGTGAGTGCTGCCTATACCCTTATTACAGCGTCAGTTGTCCTGTCTTTATTCTGTCTGCCAGATACCTCTATTGGCCTCCCCATCACCCTATAGTAATGGTCTACTCCACCTTCTTAGTTGTCACCTACAGTACTGGCAACAGTTTTGCTTGTCACAACTTGGATTTAAAAACCTTATCCAATATGCCCTGCTTTAGTCTTTTTTTTCCCCGTTTTTTTATTAATTTATTTTTTACATTCCAATCCCAGTTCCTTCTCCCTTCTTCCCTCCCACTCTCTCCACACCTCCCCCCCAATCTGCTCCATGGAGAGGGTAAGTTCTCCCATAGGAAGTCTACTAAGTCTGTGCCATCATCTAGTTGAGGCAGGACCAAGGCGCCTCTCCACCCACACACCCCTGGGTCTAGGCTGGCCATGGTATCTCTCCATATAGAAAATGGGCTCCACTAGTCATTTTGTGCATTAGTGTTAAATCTTGGACCCACTGCCAATGGCCTCATATATTGTCCCAGTCACACCATTGTCACCTATATTAAGGGAGTCTAGTTTGGACTAATGCATTTGTCATTTGTCAGACCTGAGTCAGTGATCTCTCACTAGCTGATTCCATGGTGGGTTTCCTCATCATGGTTTTGACTCCTTTGTTCATATTTTTGCTTCTCGCTCACGTTGATTGTACTCCAGTAGCTTGGCCTATTGGTTAGTTATGGATTTCTGTGTCTGTTTCCATCTGTTTCTGGAAGAGTGTTCAAGCTTTTCTGGCGGTTATGGATTGTAGGCTGGGTATCTTTTACTTTATTTCTGGTATCCACTTATAAGTGGGTACATGCTATATTTGTCTTTCTGGGTCTAGGTTACCTCACTTAAGATGATATTTTTTCTAGTTCTGCCCATTTGCCTTACAATTTTAGGATGCCATTGTTTCTTATCGCTGAGTAGTACTCCATTGTAGAAATATACCACATTTTCTTTATCCATTCTTTAATTGAGGGCCATCTAGGCTGTTTCCAAGATCTGGCTGTTACAAATAATGTTGCTCTGAACATAATTGAGCAAATGTCCTTGTGGTGTGAATGTGCTTCCTTAGGGTATATGCCCAACAGTGGTACTGCAAGGTCTTGAAGTAGGTTGATTCCTAATTTTCTGAGAAATTGCCATACTGATTTCCACAGCAGCTGTACAAGTTTGCACTCCCACCAGCAATGGAGGAGTGTTCCCTTTTCTCCACATCCTCTCCAGAATAAGCTGTCATTTGTGTTTTTTGATTCTAGCCATTCTGATCAGTGTAAGATGGAATCTAAAAGTAGTTTTGATTTGCATTTCCCTGATGGCTAAGAGTGTTGAGCATTTCCTTAAGTATCTTTCTGTCATTTGAGATTGTTCTGTTGAGAATTATCTGTACCTCATTTTTATTGGATTATGTGGTAGTTTGATTTCTAGTTTCTTGAGTTCTTTGTATATGTTGGAGATCAGCCCTCTGTCAGATGTGGAATTGGTGAAGATCTTTTCCCATTCTGTAGGGAGCCGTTTTGTTTTGTTAACTGTATTCTTTGCTTTATAGAAGCTTCTTAGTTTCAGGAGGTCCCAGTTATTAATTGTTGCTCTCAGAGTCTGTGCTACTGGTGTTCTCTTTAGGAAGTAATCTCCTATGCCTATGTGTTCAAATGTATTTTCTTCTAAGAGGTTCAGTGTGGCTGGATTTATTTTGAGGTCTTTGATCCATTTGGACTTGAGTTTTGTGCATGGATCTATCTGCATTCTTCTACATGTTGACAGCCAGTTATACCAGCACCATTTTTGAATATATTTTCTTTTTTTTTTTTTCCATTTTGTATTTTCACCTGCTTTATTCTTAACCTGAACCTCCTGAACTATATAGCATTCAGTGGTAATAGGCAGGCTGGCAACAAGGTTAGCTGTGGGCTTGGGAGCCAGACTGCCTGAGTTCAGATTCTATACCTTCCACTTGTCACCTGTGTGTTCCTAAGCAACTGAGCCTCCGCTTCTAACCCAGTATGATGGGGAAGATATTCTTGTCATTTATTATTATTTTTGTGGGTATGCACGTGCATGTATTCACAAGGGAGGGCACATATGTAACATGTTTGTCTGTATATAAATGTGTAGGCCAGAAGCTAACCCTAGTCAGGTATGGTATATCTTGTTAGATTCAAATTTTGAGGATGATGAGGGAACAACATGTTCGGAAGTTTGTTCTCTCCTTCTGTATCATACTCAGGGATTGAACTCAGATTGTCAGACCTATCAGCAAATGCATTTACTCCTCCCAAGTCTTGCTGCTGCAGCTATTTTGTTAGCTCCTTGCTATGGAACAGTATTTGTACACTGTAAATATGTGCTGCTCTCATTATTGATAAAAAGACAATTGGCAGATAGCGAGGCACAATTGCTGGGGCAGAGAGAATTCTGGGAAGAAGGACAGAGTCTGGGTAGTCTCAGGGAGAAGAAGCACATTGAACATGTGTTGAAAGAAGGTACAGCCATGTGGAAGAGGGTAGATAAGAAATATGGGTTAATTTAAAAATGTAAGAGTTAGTTCCTGAGCCATTAGCCAAGCATTTATAATTAATAATAAGTCTCTGAATGGTTGTTTGGAAGTTGCTGTCGAGACACAGAAACTCTGCCTATAGCTCCTATCTGTGTTTTTGAGGCAGGGTCTTACTGGGCCCTGGGGCTAGTGGAATAGGCCAGCTGACTGGCTATGGAGCGCTAGGCATCCACCTGTCCCCAATCCATTCTGGGATTGCAAACATCCACCACTGTGACCCACGCATTTACATGGGTGCTGGGATCTAACTCAGACCCTCATGTGTGCAGAGCATGCACTTTACCCTCTGAGCTACCTTCGCAGCCCTTTTAAGATTCTGACTATTTCTATTAATATTGATGTGTTTGGGCATCTTGCCTGCATGTATGTCCGTTTGTGCTTGGTTACAGCATCCACCGTGTGGGTGCCGGTAACCAAAGCAGGGTCCTCTGCAAGAGGAACAATTGCTCTCAACTGCTGAGCCATCTCTACAGCACCAAACAATTATTTTTAAAAATTTAACCTTTATTTTTATGCTTATGGGTGCTCTGCCTCCATGTATGTTTGTTCAGTGCCCATGGAGGCCAGGAGAGGGCATTGGGTCTCCTGGAACAGGAGTTAGAGTCGGTTGCGAGCCACCCTGTGGGTGCTGGGAACCAAACCAGGATCCTCTGCAAGAGCGACAAGTGCTCTTAATGGTTGAGTCGTCCCTCCAGACCCCTTGTTCATTAACAAAAACAAAAACAATTGTGTGTTTTAAATGAATTACCATATGCATATGTAAAGCACTAAGAGTGTGAGTTATCAATAACTCTGGAGTCATTAAAATCAGGAAAGCATGGGGTCCTGTGGAGGAATTCATAGGTGAAGCATCTAAGCCCAGAAACATTACAGGTAACACGGAAAATGGAAGGACAGAAAACAGTCCAGCAGGGGGCACCACAAGGCAAAGGAGAAGGGACTTCTCTGTAGAACGTTACTGATGGGCCTCGAGGTGAAGGAGCAAGGAAAAGGAAAAGGGCAAGGTGAGGCTGGTGGAGTGATGGGAGCCAGTCATGCCAAAGAGTTTGGGATTTCTGCTTCTGGAGAGGTGGAAAGGAGTCGCTGAGTAAAGTGCGCTCCAGTGGCCGCCACACGGTCTGTAGGATGAAGTTTGGCAGGCCCTTACAAAGAGGTCAAAAATGAAAGAAAAAAGTCGCAGTAGGGATGGAGAGGAGATAATGGGTTAGAGATGTTTAGGTTGCCGGTGGATGGCACGCACCTTTAATCCCAGCACCAGGGAAGCAGAGGCAGGTGGATCTTTGTGAGTTCGAGACCAGCCTGGCCTACAAGAGCTCCAAAGCCACAGAGAAACCCTGTCTCGAAAAATTAAAAAAAAAAAAAAAGTTTAGGTTTAAAAAAAAAAAAAAAGTGTCATCCATCATATCATCCATCTTTGTGGTCTGAACCCCAATCTCAGAAATATAGCCTAGTTCCAGGCCACTTAAGCTCCCCACCCACTCATCCACTCCGCAGCTCTCCTAGCAGTAACACACTGCGCTGTATAACCCTCGCACGCCATTGGCTGCTCTCCTCCAACTTTTTTGCAGCCCATCTATAATCCACCCAACTCTGACAAAAAGCCGAACCTGGTGAGCTCCTTCTTAACTCCAGCTTCCCACGGGAGACCAAGAAAAAAGAAATTGCCTTCAGCTGGAGCTCCAGCCCCTCTCTACCCAGCCGGGCCTCTGTCCAGTTCCACCGACCTTTTTGAGGCTCCAAGGACAGAACGAAAGAGGAAGCAGAGGTTTCATTCACACACGTGTGTTCTCCTTTCCGTTTATAAGGCTCTAAAGACAACCAGAAAGCAGGGAACCCTGAGCCTGGTAGACACGGGGTGTCCGTGTAAAGAGTGGTAGTGGAGGCTCTCTAGTCTCTGCATCTCGGAGGATGCCAACTTGGGTCTCCCTAGAAGACAACTAGGTTGCAATCAAGGATAGGCAGTTGTGTGGGAGGGAGAGAGGATGGCTTGGGGGCGGACACCAGATGAGGAAACCACAGCTTCGGGAAGTGGGCTTCTGAGGGCTGCTGTGCTTCTGAAGCTGTTTCAGAGTCCGCACCAGAAGAACGTGAGAGCTTAGGCTTGGGGGAGCAGATGATCGCAATAGCTCACATGCATAAGCAGGAATCAGGGTTGAGGCCTCCGAAGCTCCAACACAGGAAGCTGATTTAGGTCCCCAGACTGGGCTTAGTTTATACTCAAAGCACTTAGAACTAATTAAGCTCCAGTGCCCTCGCTAGGAGTGAGGCGGTATCGCATTCGTAATGTGGTCTGGCCATAACATCCTGGGAATTGTAGTCCTCTGATTTGGAGTTACCCCGAGATTCTAATCCAGGACATGTCTGGTTCAATGAATGGGTTTGGAACTGGGCAAACGCCGCTCTTAAACTGAGTTTCTGTAAAGCGATAGTTTTGTTGTTTTACTTTATGTCGCTGTAGTGAAGTATGATTTGAACTTTGTTTTTCTAAAACCTGTGCTCTATGCGTTCTCTTCCCATCTTTCCCTAGCCCTTAGTGCTAGGAATCAAACCCCTGCTAGTCAAGTGATCTACCACTGAACCATGCTCCTAACCTACCTTCCTTCCTTCCTTTTATTCTTTCTTCCTTTCTCCCTCCTTTCCTCCCTCCCTTCCCCCCTCCTTCCTTCCCTCTCTCCCCCCTCCCTTCCCCCTCCCTCTGTCTCTTCTCTTCTTTTCTAGACAAGGTTTCTCTGTGTAGCTCTGGCTGTCCTGGAAATCACTTTGTGGATCTGGCTGGCCTCAAACTCACAAATCTGCCTGCCTCTGCCTCCCCAGTGCTAGGATTAAAGGTGTGTGCCACAGTGTTTGGCTTCTTCACCTTGTCTTGTGTTCTTTATTTTGAGGCAGGGTTTCTCTATGTAACAGCCCTGGCTGTCCTGGAACTTGCTCTGTAGACCTTGTAAACCAGGCTGGCCTTGAACTCACAGAGATCCACCTGCCTCTGCCTCTGAGTAAAGGGACTAAAGTCTCACGACACCATGCCTTTAATTAAAGGCCATCATTAAGGTTTGTGCTTTGGCCCAAATCCTGAGTACTAACAGGCCAACTGAGGCAACTGCCTAGCTGGTTCCTAAACCAAGGAACATGGCCACACCTCTTTGGCTAGTGACCTCGCAATGCATGTCTCCAAGTCCCTTTCTTTGTGGATCCTTTTGCCTCATTGCAGCCAGGTAAATCCCAGGGGCCAGATTTTTAAGGGAAGTCACTAGAGCCCTCTGGGGCCCAGCTGTCTCTCTTTCTGAGATCTGGTCTTTGATAACAGCTGTAACTTAGGACCAGAAGTGTCTTTGGGACCAAGTCACAAGAGGAAGTTTTGAAGTGTCTTCGGTTACAGATGGTGAGGACTGCAGGCCGTCGTATCAGAGCTATCTACACAAGGCCTCCATCTTAGCCTTGCCTTTTCAGTCCATGAAGATGGGTTTAAATTGCAGGATGGCTTTGCTTACCAGGAGGGAAGCAGAACTGGATGGTTGTGTGAGGCAGGGTCTCACTGAAAATCTTGGATGCAACCACCAGCAGAACTAGATCAGCCTTCTGGGATTTTTGGCCATGTATATAATAAATTGCCTGTTCTCTTTCAGTCAAAGTTGTGTTTTTCATCCTGCAGTCACATGAGTTCTGAATAATTCTCTTGAAAAGATCAACAGATAAAAGCTAAAGATGAGGAACCACTGATATCTTCACTTATTATTGCTCAGCTCCTCCGTGAGCCACGGTGCTCCAGACCTAAATGCACTATCATGTCATTTGGTCCTCAAGTATTTAAAACAAAATAAAAACCCAACTATGAAGGGCAGTGGTGGCACAGGTCTTTAATCCCAGCACTTGGGAAGCAGAGGCAGCTGGATCTCTGTGAGTTCAACTTCAGCTTGGTCTTTGTGTGTGTGGGAGGATGGATGGGCAAGCCATGGTGAGCAAGTGGAGGTCACAGGACAACTTTTGTGAGTTGGTTATCTCTTCCACCATGTAAGTCCTGGGGAGGGAATTTAGATCACCAGGCCTGGTGCCTTCACTAGCTGATAAGACATTGCTGGATGTAAGATATTGAAGAAGGCACCAGATAAAATCATTTTGTTCCATTCTGACTCTATTTTTGCCTCTCAACAGTTCTTCCCCATTTGAGTCTGTCCCCCTTCATGAGTCTCACAGCTGACCTTGAACTTGGGTTCTTCTTGCCTCGCCCTCCTAAATTTCTGGGATTATAGGCCTGGACCATTGGGTATGATATCCTGGGTCATTCTCTCTACTGCAGACTACCAGGAAAAAGAGGACTACTTGATAAACATCTTTATTACAAGAGGCTGGCCTCTCCTGTCCCCCATCAAGTAATAGCAAACCTTGAAGGACAGATCCACCTCCTCCCTGAGTAAAGGCAGTCACCCACACAGTGAGGCTGCATCCTGGAGAGACTGTGGCCCTCAAGTGAAGACATTAACAGCTGCTTCAGAAACCCTTGGCTAACCATAGCTGAGACAGTGATCAATCAGACCACCCTTACCCCAGTAGGTGCATACCCTGGGTACCTCACTTCCTCTACAACCTCAAAGTTTCCATTAGCACCTTGAAAATGAGCTTGAGATCACTGACCTCATTATCTATTTTCAGCATGGTCGCTTGATTAAACCTTGTTTCTCTACCCTTTCTCTGTCTCTCTATCCTTAGGCCCCGGCAACATCATTTTCAAAGTTTTATTTTTTTGTGTATGAGTGTTTCACTGGTAGGTCTGTGTGTGTGCCACTTGTACTAGGGGGAGGCCATAAGAGGATGTCTGGTACCCTGAGCCTGGAGTGACAGATGATTGTGGATGCTGAAGACTGAACCTGGGTCCTCTGGAAGAGCAGGCAGTGCTCTTAACCTTTAAGCCATCTCTCCAGCCCCTGTAATAATATTTTTTTTTTTTATTTAATGTGTCGGTTAACTTGTTCTCTAGCTTAGTTTATAAGTTTCTAGAACTATTTAGTTAGAAAGAGGTAGGAAGATCTGGTCTAAACTTAACAGCTTTTAGGAGTCACCTCCATGCCTCTCCATGAGCATTTCCAGAGTTGGGGGACTTCATTGCTTAACCAAGCACTCATTTCCAATCTTTGAATCATAGAACCTTTAAGATTTTGAGCCACATCTGCCTCCTTGTTATTTACCTTCTGCTCCTGTTGACAAGAGTTACAATGTTCTCCCTTCCTCCAGTGCACAACCCAGAGGAACCAAGTAGCTGCTCCTAGAAAGAGAACGGCCTAAGTGGTTTTCTGTTTTGTTTTTAAATTTTTAAAGACTACATTCTAAGCCAGGCAGTGGTGGCTCATGCTTTTAATCCCAGCGCTCAGGAGGCAGAAGCAAGTGAATCTCTGAGTTTGAGACCAGCCTGTTCTACAGAGCAAGTTCCAGGGCAGCCAGAGCTACACAGAGAAACCCTGTCTTGAAAAGCAAGCAAACAAAAAAGGAGTGCTTCTCAGAAGTGAATGGGGTTTCAGCTCCACACTTTGATTAGGAACCAAGTTAAGAAATAAAAAGCCTTTATAAGAATAACTACATGATGGGTTTATATTGAAAGATCGCCTGAGGACTGAGGCAAGCTGCAGGCCTGATAGAATGGGATTGTCAGTCTGTGGCTGTGTACAACGGGCCTACAGTGCAGCCCCAGGGACTGGGAACTGCAGGCTCCATGCTCTGGCTCCTCCTGGTCTGCTCTCTCCATCTCTGATTCTTGTGATTACGTCCATCTTCTTCCCAGGTTGCAAACCTGCTTCCCCTGCCTTCACTGAATGTTGTCTCCTCTCTCACAACAGTTTCATATTTCTTCCTTTGCCTATGGCCTCGGTTGAACATTTATTGATAGGAATACTGTGTACAAATTTCTTTTAAAGTGAAGCTGGAGTCTGTCATAGTGGCAAACACCTTTAATCCCAGCATTGGAGGCAGAACAGGTGGACCTCTGTGATGAAGTTGTCCCTTCCACGTCCTTCTTGACAGCTCCCAACTATAGGCCAGGAGTTAACTCAGCTCTGCTGGTCTCCCACAGGAAAATTTCCTTGCAGACAATGCTGGAGGACCAGAATCAAGGCCAAGGACTGTTTGGAAGAAAGCGGGTCCTAGAAGCAGCCAGCTGCCAGGAAGAACCTGTACTTCTGTGGGGTCGCCATGACTTCCCCCCAAACTAATAATAGGTTGAATCGCTCAGATTTTGTAATGAGGAGAATGCAAACAAATCAGAGGGCAGAGGGACCTGCTGGCATAGATGGGGGAAATCCCTGCCCAAAATATGTGACTTTGGAAGCTCACACACAAAATATTTCCTTGAACTACAGAACATAATCTCAAAGCTTACAGTTCCTATAGATAAAACAAAGGGAATCTTTACTGAAATCCCTAAACAAGCCTAAGGATGTTAAATAAAAATATCTCAAAGCACTAGACAAAAATATAGACATGCAAATTCTGTGGTGAACGATGGGATCAGAGCAGAACCAGGAAAGTTGCCATGCAAAGGCTGTGGCTTCCCAGAGAAAAAGGTTATCACCAAATGAAAGTTGACATTTCCCTGGACTGAGGGAAGACTTACCCTCCAGACCAGCTTGACAGACAAAGAAACACACTTCAGCCATGCACAAAGTAGAAAGAAAGTCTCAAAACTCAAAGCGGTGTAGAAAAATCTAACTCCCTTGCAGCCAGCAAGCAGGTTCCTTTATCTGCGGTTCTGCCTCAACAAAATTGAATGTGGGCCAGTGAGAGAAACGGCCTGCAGCATGGGCCCAGGCAAGGAGGGATGCAAGATTTGTAAAGGCTCACAGAAGTCACAAGATATCCCATCTGAGAAGTGGTTTTGAGAAAATACCCCAAGCAGTCAACGGAGGGATCAGAGCAGAGATGCCAAGACATCAGAAAGCAGAGGAGAGAGAGCAGTGGAGGGCAATGAGACATGACCCATATATTTATATCTAAATCTATTTCTAACACGTAATATGCCGTTAAATGAGAACTCAAGACAGACAGATGGCGCACACAGTAAGAGAAATTTTAACAAGGACTAATTGATCTCAATTAAATTCTGGAACCAAGAGGCGGGAACTACGGGAAGGCAAACACACTCCAGATGTGTAAGAGAGGAGAGGGTGAGGAGATGGGGAAGGATGGCAAATGAACTTAATCTAAAGACCACATTATAGTGGGGTGGGAGGATAATCATAGCATTTTGGGAACAGTTGTTGCTGTATTTGTATATGCTGAGAAGAGTCATGTGTGTCCGAGAGCACCAATGGGATTGTAATTTTCTGAATGTTTTTTGTTGTTGGGTTTTTTTGTTTGTTTTTGTTTTGTTTTTTTGAGACAGGATCTTGGTATGTAGCCCACGATGACACTGAACTCCTAGCCTTTATGTCTCAGCCTTGTGAGTGCTGGAAATAGAATAAAACAAATGATATGGAGAACTAAATACGTCAGACTCTAAAGATGAGTAAATTGAATTCTGCTATTAAAAGACTAGTTTCATAAAATTCAGATGAATATTTACTTAAGAGAAACACACTTACAGCAAAGTGATCAAGTTGTGAAATAAAATGTGGAAGAGAGATCCCAGAAGAAAAGCAAACAAAAGCATGGTGACTTCAAACCAGTAGAATTCACTCTATAGCCAGGCTCAGGGGGCCAAGGGACTATCGCCTTCAAAGAAACTGGATGGAATTAGGATGCAATAGGAAATCCCTTTTCCTTCTTTAATTTTTTCATTTCTTTTTCTTTTAGATTTACTTTACTTTGTGTTGAGTGCTTTTCTCTCCATGTACCTATGTGCACTCATGTGTGCCCGATGCCGACAGTGTCAGGTCCCCTGGAACTGGAGTTTAAATGATTGGGAGCCATCATGTGGCTGCTGGGAACTGAACCCAGTCCTCAGCAAGAACAACAAGTGCTCTTAAACCTCGAGCCAACCTACCAGCACCCTTTTCTTTAAGAACAATTTATTACATAGTTTATTTATTTTTGGAGGGAGGGGTGCGCTTGTGGAGCTCAGAAGATAGCTTTGGGGGATTGGCTCTCTCCTTCTCCCATATGGATACTGGGGGATTGAACTCAGGTCCTCAGGCTTCTCAGCAAGTGCCTTTGCCTGCTGAGCCATCTCATCAGCTAGGACAATAAATAATTTTAAAAAGCCAGTTTTCCAAAATTGAAGTGTATAGTTACTATAATTCCAATCAGTAGCTTAAAGAATGGGCAAGGAAATTTTTGAAACATTAACCAAGAGAGTGCTGGGGAGATGGCTTGGTAGGCAGAGCATGAGCATGAAGACCAGGTTTGACCTCCCCCCCAGACTTCATGTACAGTGGGAGCAGGCGTCCATCACCTCAGTACTCCGACACATAGATGGGAGGGAGTGGTCTGTGCAAACCCATGCTCACACATACGTGTGCACACACACAGAGGTTATTTTTTAAAATGACTGAGGGAGAGCTAAGGGTGTATTTCAGTGGCACTATGCTTGCCTAGTGTGTGGGAGACCCTGGGCTCAATACCCAGCACCATAAAAACGTAGTGAGAAAGTTTAACCAAATATCAGTTGCTGTGTGAACTTTTCTGGGAAAACATACAGATTTCCACTCCATCCAGATTGGGCACCAATGACAAACCAAAGTGCAACTCTACTGATTGCCAAGTTAGGGAACTAACGAGTTTTCAGGGCTCACTTACAGAGTGGGGTGTGGGGCTACCTACAGGAGAGTGAGTGACCCCAAAGCAGCCACACCACTGAAAAGACTCAACCCCATAGCCAACATTCACGGAGCTCCCACTCCAGGCAGCAGCTTGTATGGAATTGCACACACACAGCTGGCATGCAAGTGTGAGGCATGGCTGAATTCTTAGATCCTAATCCCTAGTCCAGTGACCTGCTCCACCCCATTCTTCCATGGTGTTGTCAACAGGCTTGATCTTGAGGATCTCTGCAAGTAGTCAAGGCGGCGGTTCTGAAGGCGGTAATGGCTGTTATCCTGGGAAGACAGCACTTTACAACATTCTACCCCTTCTGGCATCTCTTATGCTCCTTCTACCTCCCTTTCTGTGATGTTCCCTGAGCCTTGGGAGGGGAACAGATAGGTATCTGGTTATTTTCTTCCATTTGTCACTGAAATGTTGGGCCACCAAAAGTTCTACAGAAACAGTCATTTTTAAAAGTTTTATTGAAGCTGGGAAGTGGTGAGGCATGCCTTAATCCTTGTGCTCAGAAAGCAGAGGCAGGCCGGTTCTCTGAGTCTGAGGCCAGCTTGGTCTTCAGAGCTAGTTCCAGGATAGGCAGGGACACACAGTGAAACCCTGTCTCAAAACAAACAAACAAACAAAAACGGAAGTTTTATTGAATACAAATCTTTAAATTACATTGTGCATGCCTGTATGCGTGTGTGTGCACATGTGCGCGTGTGTAGGTAACAGGACAATATGTGTGAGAGAGTTGGTTCTCTCCTTCCACTACATGAACTCCTGGGATTGAACTCAGGTGTTAGGCTCAGGGATAAGGACTTTACCTGCTGGGCTAAGAACCATCTTGCCAGCCCCAGAACTTAAATTTTTAAAACAAATACGATTCACTTAAGAAACAAGCTTCCTTGGCCAATGCTGATAGCAGCAATAAACTATGGACCTAAAAATAACTCCATAACACATAGAGGAAGATAGCCCCACTGGGACAGCCCTCACAGACTTTCACTAAGACTTTCCTTCTGGAGAAAAAAAACCCAGCCTCAATTGCATTTCTTAAAGGGGTCAATGTATATGCTGCTACAGCAATGAGACATGCCATTCAATAGCACATGAAGATGCCCACCTCAGGGTTCTCCTGAAGACATCCCACCCTCAGACAGTTGAGCATCAGCTGCACATCTTATCACCTTTGGCAGAGACAAAGTCACTGGTCCCCCCAAACTCATCTTAGGTTCTGCACCAAGTGCTTCTTGAACGTTTCCTGGGTAAATATAAATAAATGTGCACTCTCCCTACATAGAGTACCAACAGCAGGCCAAAGAACAATTCTACTGTTGTCCACTCAGTGAAGCGATGAGTTTATTTGCTCCACTTACAGAACTTGGGTGAGGGGTTACTCACAAAAGGGGTGACCTCAAAGCAGTCATGCCACTGAAGTCTCAAACCAACCCAGATGACAACTTCCCCACAGCAGTGCAGGTGGAGTCCTCCTTCAGACAGCCGTCAGACTGTCTACACTCCAGTTCACACACATCAGGGATGAAAAGTGTAGGAAAGAGTGGCTAGAATCTCAGCTGAGGGTCCCATGGCCCCCTCCACCCTCTTCCATGAGGGAAAGTCAACAAGCCTGACCCTGAGAGTTTCTTGTAAATAGCCACAGCTGCCCTGGTAAGATGCTAGTGACTGTTAATGCTGGAAGAGCAGCATTTGCCAACACATTGCTGCCTTAAAGGCAAGGTAAAAGGCCAAGATTATTGGAAACGGTACTGGTGCAGCCTTGGTCCTTAGTGAGTGTTGACGGAGGGCTTGATCCCAAGTTGGAAGTGGAGCATGCTGGGTAAAAACACTATTTTTTCTGTATCATCACAGCCTGAGAGGCTGATTCAGATTTTAGTCTCCCCCCCATGGGTCCTGGCTTATCCTTAATTTCCATTTCTCCATCCCCACTGCCTACTCTGCAGATCCCAAGCTTCAGCCTCGGAAGGAAAGGTGTGTGTGTGTGTGTGTGTGTGTGTGTGTGTGTGTGTGTAGGTGTATACAGAATCCTGTGCCATCTAATACATTTGAGAGGTTTATTAGGCAGTTTTGTTCTTGTGTGACCATCATAAATCTTACTGAAACCTAGATGGTGTTGTTTACTGAACGCCTTGACTATACGATAGAGCCATTTGCCCCAAGTCTAACATCCTCTGCGTGTTTCTGCATGAGATGCTGTGGGCAACTGCAACATAATGGTATTCATGCATCTCAACAGAAAGTATTAGATAGTCGGGCTTTTACGTTGTTGTTTAGCTCCATCATAATCTTGTAATATTATGTATTTTCTCTGTCGTAACCACACCTGAAGGCAGGTGTGACAGGACATGCCTGCAGTCTCAGTGCTTGGAAGATGAAGGCAGAAGATCACTGTGAGTGTAAGGCCAGCCCATGTGTCAGCGCCTCAAAGTAAAATCAAATCAAGTCACACAAACAAACAAAACCCCAAACCAGCTAAGATTGTTCTATAGCACATATCCGTGTGCAAATGTAAATGAACAATATGTCCTAATGATGAACTTATCTTATTGGGCGCTGACTGATTGACATAACAGATGAAAAAGCATAGGGGTGTTCACTGCATTATTCTTTCAACTTTCCTGTAGGCTTCCATTTTTTTTTCCAGAGTAAAATTATGGTGAAATAGTGTTGACAAAGGATTCCATTATAACTTCAACAGAGCAAATTCAGCTTGCTAAGAGACATGAAGACATACACAAATACACTAGGTATCCAGATGTGCAATTTAACCTTAAAATGGAGTCCATGTTATATCCAGAGTGGAAGCAGGCTGAAAACCACTGGGGAGCTCTGAGAGCCACTTCAGAATGTGAACGTGCCCCTGAAATAACTCCCATCCCTGAGAGTGAGGCCTCTGGTGAGCTCATATAGCAGTGTCTATGCCCTGGCAGCAGCTGCCATCTTTGCACTTGGCTCAGAAATTAAATTCATGCAGTCACCACTTCTTAAGACAGCTTCTTTAAAAAAGGAGGAGGAAGAGAAGTAAAACATATAAAGTGGCCCAGGGTTCATAAAATCCCCACTGTGCGATTGGTTCTAAAGCTGAGCTCATGTTCTTAATTTTCATCTACTGCCGTCTCTTCTGGACTCAGCAAACACCCCATTCAAGCAGCACTTGATGGACCAGACAGCTTGCTGGGGTAACCTAGACTTAATCTCTGAGGGTTCTGAACACTCTCTCCCTGGCCCTTTTCCAGCTGGTGCTCAAAGTTGCCCATTTGTGGATGTATTTTGGGGCACAGGGCACCAAGAGCCACTGGAGCATCCCTGCTGCTTGCTCCAGTTCGTGTCTGCCTGTCTGCAGACGGATTTCAGGACACGCACCCCTGCCAGGCTCCTCATCCACCCCAGTCAGTGTGGGAGTCAGGAATCAGGCACAGTTGCTGTGAGTGGCAGCTCTACTCCGTGGGTCAACAGAGATTATCTCAAAGCACGGATTAACCACAGCTCCTGCTGAGTGGTCATCTCCATGATTTCCACTTAACTTTCTGAGATGACCATTGGATGAGCTCACACCGCTACTAATTCCTAGGCCATTGCTGGTGATGGACTGCTCGGTTCCCCACTTGCTTCTCTCAAGCACTTGGAGCCGAGGGGCTGAGGGGTGGGGCCCAGGAATACTTCATTGGCAGGGTTTTGACCCCTAGAAGAGTTTTTGAAGTGACAACAAGAATAATTTTATGGTTGGAGGTCACCACGGTATGGGAACCTGTATTAAAAGGTTGCAGCACTAGGAAGGTTGAGAACCACCGCACTATGTAGTTCTGTCTGGTCTGGAACTCACCATGTAGACTATGCCACCATTTAACTCACCGAGATGCCCCTGTCTCTGCTTCCCAGGTGCTGGGATTAAAGGTGTGCATCGCCATGACCAGTTTCTTGAACTTTGATACATAAATTATTGTCAAGCCCAAATTCCTTCCATCCTTGGGTTTTGAGGCCCAAATTTCAGTTTTCTTTAAATGTTAGCCCTTATGCTTCTTTCTGACACTTCATTCTGCGATTTGAGCCACTATTTTGTACCATTGTAAAGTCTGAGTTTCTTCTTCTTCCTCTCCTTTGTCTTCTTCTCCTCTTCCTCCCCATTCTCCTCCTCCGTGTCTTCTTTAGTTAGGACTTGCAATGTGGTCTTGACTGAACAGTGATTTGCTGTATGGACCAAACTGTCCCCCAATCCTCCTACCTATACTTCCCAAGTGTTTGGATTATAGACATGTGCCAATGTTTGGAGGTTGAGTTTGCCTTTCCATGTACAGTGTTTGCTTTTCTTTTAAGTCATTGTCATCTGCAAGAATCAAGGTGTCTTGTGTGTCACTGCTCAAGTCAAGAAAAAAGAAAAGACAGAGGCAAAGTCACCAGAGATCTACCAGGAGTCTTGAGGTTCAGAGATCAAACGACCACAAGTCCTTTCATGATGCTACCAGATACCCACAGTTGTATTCCTGATTCTGAAGCGACAGGTTTTAGTTATGTGTGTGGAGTCTACTGTCATTGTCTTCAGAGAGAATTCATCCAGCAACTAATGGGAGCAAATGCAGACACCCACAGCCAAACATTAGGTGGAGCTCAAGGAATCCTGTGGAAGAGGGAGAGGAAAGATTGTAGGAGCCAGAAGGGTCAAGGATACCACAAGGAAATGGCCCACAGAATTAACTAACCAGGGTGCACAGGGGCTCACAGAGACTGAACCAACAGTCAAGGAGCTTATATGGGTTTTACCTAGGCCCTCTGCATATATGTTATGTTTGTGTAGCTTGGTATTCTTGTGGGACTCCTAACAGTGGGAGCAAAATCTGCCTCTGACCCTTCTGTCTGATTTTCCTCCCACTGGGTCCCCTCAACCAGCGTTGATATGAGGGTACATGCCTATCTTATTGCAACTTGCCATGTAATGTTTGGTTTATATCCCTGGGAGACCTGCTCTGTTCTGAAGGAAAATGGAGGATGACTGGATCTGAGAGGAGAGGAGGAGGAGGGACTGGGAGGAAAGGAGGGAGAGGAAACTGTGGTTAGGATGTAATATGTAAGAAGAGAAGAAATAAAAAGAAAGAAAAGATCTTGCTAGGCATGGGTACATCACTTTAATCCCAGCACTTGGGAGGTGGAGGCAAGCAAGTGGTCTTTGTGAGTTAGAGGTCAGCCTTGTCTACACAGTGAGTCCCAGGACAGCCAGTGCTGCATAGTGAGAGACCCTGTCCAGAAAAAAAAAGGAGAGAGAGAAGGAGGAGGAGAGGAAAGGAGGGAGGGAGGAAAGAATGGGGCTCCAACCAAACACAGGAGACCTCAAAGGAGGTCATTTCCCAGCTAGGAGAAGAAAGTCATTCCAGAAGGTGGAAAGGTCAGAGAGATGAGATGCAAAAACTCATTCCTTGCTGGTTTTGAAGGTAAGGGGCCAAATGAGCCAGGGAGTCCAGACAGCTTCCAGAAACTAGCAGAACAAAGAAGCATGTTCCTAATGCACTCCCACAAATCAGCCAGCCTTGCAGGCACCGGGTTGACTTTGAAACTTGTGATCCTTCTGACTTAATGCTGGGGTGTGATTTTAAAGAGGCCTTTGCTGGAGTTTATACCTCCTGCTAGTAAAGCTTTGATTGACTTCTAGACCACTTACTATTTACAGATAGGAACAGTAACTTGTATAATCCTAGCACTTGAAAGGCACAGGCAGGTGGAGTTCAAGTATAGCCATGGATACATAGCAGATCCAGTGCCAGCCTGGGCTACATGAGACCCTGTCCCCTCCCATGCCCCTCCTCCCTGCCCAAAAGAAAAGCAACTGTAATGTGTCCAAAGTGACATAGTGCAGAGCTGGTCTTTATGTCTGTAGGTATGTTCTTCCTATCACATCACACTTTTGCTGCTAACCAGGAAACTTACCTCCTGCTGCCATAACTAAGTGTCATACACGTGGTGGTTAACTGATATATTTTCTTTCTTTTTAAATGTTTTATTTTCACAGGGTATCTCTGTAGCTCTGGCTGTCCTGAAACTTGATATATTGACCAGGCAGGCCTTGAACTCACAGAGATCCACCTATATTAGTCTCCAGAGTGCTGGATTAAAGGCCTGTGCCTCCAACACCCAGCTTGAATTTATTCTTAGGGAAGGAACAATGGTTTGGTATGTCTCTGTTCTTTATCAGAAATCCTACAGTTAAACCATACTGTTGTAAGGTTTAGATAGTTATCTATTACTGACCTTCCAGGCGGTACACAGTGTCATGTCTCCACCAGGGTCAGCGTTATGACATAAATGCCCCCTCTTCTGACCAGTCATTAAAAAGTTCTGCACTTCCAAGCCTGATTCTACAAGCTGCTGACTAGGAAGGGTGGGTCCATCCTCAATGACCTTCAGTGGTTGTTGTATTTGGAAGGTTGGAGAGATGGCTCAGTGGTTAAAAGCATTGGTTAGTCTTGCAGAGGTCCCAGGTTCAATTCCCAGCATCCACATGGTGGTTCCCAACCATCTGTAATTCTAGTTCCCGTGCCAGGCATGCACCTGGTACGCATACATGCAGGCAAAACACTCATTCACATAAAATAAGTCTGAAAGTTTTCCTTAAAAGGTAATTAAAATTTTTTAAGTGTGTGTGTGTGTGTGTGTGTGTGTGTGTGTGTGTGTGTGTGTGTGTGTGCGCGCATGCCCAAGGAAGCCACAGAACATTGGACAACCCTGGGGATTTCCTGCTGGAATTACATGCAGTTCTGAGATGTCAGATGTGGGAACTGGACTCGGGTCAGCAAACATATCACTCACTGCTCTTAACCAGCTGAAGTGTCTCTCCAGCCTCTACAAATGTATTACCTTGTGGGTTCAGAGGCCAGAATTCTGATGAAAGTGTCAGACTGACGTTAAGGTGTCCCTATGGCAGGCTGATCTGTGGAAGCTGAAGAACAAGCTTCCTTGTTCTACTGGTTTCTGGAAGCTGCCTAGGCTTCCTGGCTCTTTGGTGCCTTCCATTCAAAACCAGCAAAGGGTGAGCTTTTGCATCTCATCTCTCTGACCCTTCCTCCTTCTGGGATGCCTTTCTTCCCCTAGCTGGAAAAGATCTTTCTTTGAGGTCCCCTGAAATTAAACTGGGATTACGAGGATAGAAAGGATGCTCGCCCATTTAAACGGTCTTCACTTAAGAGTCCACATCTTGTCACACATTCATAGGCAGCTGGGATTAGTGTATAAACTGTCCTTAGTTCTGCCGAGGCCAGTGGTTGTAGTGGTGATGAAGGTACAGTCTAACTCAGTCTCCTGATGTCCGCTGGACTTGCATGACCAAAATGACACAGATGAATGTCTCTCACATAGTGTATCCACAGTTGGGCCCCCTGCCCTCCTGAGACAACCCATTCTCTGTAGTAAGCAGAGGGGCTTGCTACTAGGCAAGGCTGTGGTGCTTGTCCTCATGACGTCACATCTCAGATGGTAGACCTGAAATGCACCACTCTGATCTTAAGCCCCCTGTGCTGCTGACATCTGGACAGTGTGGGGAGAACTGAGTCCCAGCCTTCTGGATGTTTGGCTTTGAAAGATAATGTGAGTGCCAATATTGCAAAGACTTTCATACACACCCAGGCAGGGCAAGAATTGCACCCCTCACCCACTCTGTTTCCCATCTGTTAAGTACAAGATCACTTAGAAGTCAATCAAGGCGTAGGTAGGGACAGCAGCTCTCCCGGGCATCCTCAGGATCTGTCACATTGTATCCTTTCGGGGAGCTTTGACATAGACACTGTGAGCTGGCCTAAGACTGAAGAGACTGCAAGATGTCATGAAGAGATAGCTCATCTTCACCAGGAAGGTGAAAGAGGAGAGAAATGCAGACCACTCCTGATGAAGACGTCTAAGGCAATGTGGGTGAGCTGGCCATTCAAGCCCAGTTCTATCTCAGTGCCTCTTTCTTGTTTCTTGGAAACAGCATGAGGTTTCCTGATGCTGTTTTCCACTGCACATGAGAAGCTAGACTTGGGCATCTAACCTGACATCCAGGTCATGTTCACCTGTGTACAGGGGTTCTGGAAAGTGAGATATTGTCTATGGTCCAGGGAATTCCTGCCAGTGTCCTTATTAAAGTCTCTCACCCTGACCACACCCACACCTAGTGTATCACAGATGCAGTGCCCTAACTGTCCCCACCCATCCCCAACAGCAGCTGCTCTGTGCCCTCCCACTCACTCTCACATGCCCTACAGGTCCCCAGGGAGTCAACCACCAGTCCACTGCCAGTATCTGGGGGAAGCCCTGAGGTAGTGCCTGGAGGAAGGCTGGGCTGTTGGAAACTTTAGTCTAGCAGGGACCGTTAACAGCTGCTGCAGAGAACCCTTAAAACACAAATGAACCTCAAAAAGGAAATACTTGTAAAACCTGATGTCTTAACCTGTGATGACTTTTTCTGAAAGGGTTCGTCATTCCCTGCTATGGCCAAAAAAAAAAAAAAAAAAAAAAAAAGGTAGCTCTTACCAGCTACCCCAGCCCACAGGATCTATTGCGGTTCTTTCTCCAGGAGGGCTCTGACATAGACACTTACCTCCCACAGATACCCCTAACAGGACACAAAGTGTGGGGGCTGTGCACATTCAAGCACACAGATGTGTGTGTGCATCTGCCTCTTTTCGGACACTTGCTTTCCTGGGGTGACCATGAGCTTGCTATTCTGCCCCAGGGGCCACTTTCCCTGGGGCAGGCAGGCTCCACTATGCTACTTTGAGAAAGCTTTCTTACCATTTCTTACCATCTCCTGGCCCTGCCATATACCACCAGTCATATGAGTTGGTAGCATGTGGTGAGGAAATCTACCTCTCTTTCTTCCTTCCTACAGCTGCAGGACTGCTGGTGTGTGTGGGGTGTGTGTGGGGGTGTGTGTGGAGCGGATGTGGTTCAAAGGGGGTGGGTTTTTCTCACCTTTACGCCTCATCTGGCTCCAGCTCATTCCAACCCCCAGCCATGAAGGCCTTTGTGATTCCTTTAAGAGACAGCATTGTGGTGAAAGACTTAGCCCCTTTGGGCACTGTGGCTCTCAGCTCCACCGTCCTGCCACTGTTACCCACAACAACTTAGTAGGTTTGGCAGTCTCCTCTGCTGATGCCTCTTCTCTCCTTGTGACTCTCTCTCTCCTCTCTCTCTCTCTCTCTCCCCCTCCCTCTCCTCCCCCTTCCCCCTCTCTCTCCCCCTCCCCTCCCCCTCTCCCTCTTCCTCTCTCTTCAGCCTGGAACTCATGGTGTAGATCAGGCTGGCCTCTGAATTACAGGGAGATATATATATATATGCCTGCCTCTGCCTCCTGATTTCTGAGAGTAAAAGTGTGTGCCACCACACTTGGCCCAAGTGTCCATTTTCGCAGGGCATGAGTATAATGGGACAATGTTTGAACTGCATGGGTGTCTATGTGTGCAGGGAAGTGAGTATACTCCTAGCGTGCCACTGAGCTACACCTCCAGCCCCTAGAACCTCTAAAAGAAAAAGTTAACTACAACAAGGGGACATTTCTTTGCCTCATTTCTTCCTAGGAAGCCACAGCCACCACTATCTCCTTTTTCAAGTTTTATTTTATATTACTTTTATGTGCATGAGTGTTTTGTCTGCATGTATGTTTGCGCACTATGTACCGGGCTGATAACTGAGGTGGTCAAAGAGGGCATCAGATCTCCTAGGGAACTGGAGTTACAGATGGTTGTGAACAACCATGCGGGTGCTGCGAACTGAACCAGTACTCTTAACCACTGAGCTTTCTCTCCAGTCCACCACATCCCTTCTTGAACCCTACACTCACTTTCCTTCATCCCTCCCTAGGTGGTATGTGAGAACTATGGTTTCTCAAGGCTAGCCTTCTGTGAAGCCCAGAGCTCCTCCTGAGCCCCTGCTGAGTGGATGTGGATTCCTGATACTGCTCTGACCTGGGAACACAGAGGATGCCACCAGAGGGGAGGGTGCGTGGGGAAGGAGACAGATACCTGGTCACAGGTGTGATCAGGCGGACAGCAGGGAAGAGCTGTGCAGTGGGGAGTCTGGGGTGTTCACGGGGGCGGGGGGGAACCAGCTGGTTCCTGCCTCCCTTGCATCCTCAAACAAGCTGTCACATGCCCAGCAATTGTTTCTGGGTGACAGTTCAGCAAGCAGGAGGGGAATCAGAAGCGCTCCATGCTAAGTGGGGGACCTGAACCTTATCTGAGCTACCCTTCTGGTAAGCCATGGTCCTACTGGAACCCCCAGAATAAGGAGTAGCTGAGGCTCCATTGTAGGAGCCCCAAATCTGATGGTTGGGGATGAAGCTGCAACCTGGAGCAGTGATTGGGGTGTGCCCTGAGTCAGTTAAAAAGAGTCCAGGAGGGAGTGGCCAGAGTGGCCAACCAGGGAACATACCAGACTGGTGCGTGGATCTTAAGCACTGTGGGGAACAAAGTGGGTCGAGGATACATGGGGAAGGGCACACTGGACACAGGTCCAGGCTAGCATAGCTGTCTGTGTCCCTTCATGCCCCCCCTTGCCTCCCTGCCCCTGTGGCTCCAACCCAGAGACCTGTTCTGCTCCACTGAGTTCATCTGCCAGAGGTCTTCCTCTTTCTTTTGTGACTTGGGGTCACGGTGCAAAGCACTGAGCCTCACAGTCAGAGAGAACTCAGTGTCTAAGAGAGGAGAGTGCCCCATGGATTAGCTAGGAGACCTTGAGGTAGAGGTGCTGGAGGCCATGGCTGATGCTGTCACCTATGCAGACCTGCGCTTTGTGAAAGTGCCCTTGAAGAACAGCATCTCTAACTACTTAGGACAGGGTAAGTCATATCCCACCCCCATTCCACAGACCTCATTGCAGACTCCTCCTACTTAGGAACTTTCCTCTTCCAGACTGTGAGGCCTATGAGGACGGAGAACTCACCTATGAGAACGTGCAAGTGTCTGCAGTCCCAGGGGGGCCGTCAGGCTTGGCTTCCCCTGCACTAGTGGACAAAGCAGGTATGGAGGCCCAGGGATGTGTCTTCGAAGGGTGTCGGGATCTGGGCAGTGCAGAGCAGTCTTGGAGAAAGCAGCAGGGCGGTTCTTGAGAACAAGCTAAGAGCCTGTGTGTGTGTGTGTGTGTGTGTGTGTGTGTGTGTGTGTGTGTGTGTGTAAGATGAAAGGTCCCTGAAGAGTGAAGGTCCTCGCAGTAAACTGGGGGTAGGGAGGATCAGGGCAGTGGGGTGAGAGATGGGTGGAGAACAAGAGTGAGAAGCGAGATTGAAGAAGGATGAGGAGTCACAAACAAGGGACCCCAAGGAAATGATAAGGAGGAGATGAAGAGAGACCCAGGAGAGAGATGGGGGATATGAGGTGTGGATAAGGCGACCCAAGAAGGGCTTCCAAATGAGGACCTCCTCTGCGTGGCATTTCTGGGGGACAAGTAGGAGGTGAGTAGGGTCCACCACTCCCTCCCTCCCCAAGCCCCGAAGGCGACAGGGACGTGAATCCCAGGGGCAGCAGAGGAAGCCCCGAAAGTGACTGTCCCACAGCGCTTAGCCCAGGACGGACTAAGGTCTCAGCTTGGCGTGGGGCAGGGGAGAAAGGAATTAAGGGGACTTTCCTCCCTCACTTAGGAAGTTCCCCTTCCGCAGGCGTTAGGTCAGAGCAGCCAGCTGCGTCATGGAGGTCGGCGAAGTTGCCCGCTAAAGGGCAGATTCCCCGTTGTGAGTATCTCTCCCCCACCCCACCCCCACCCGTCCCCGTCCCCCTCCGCAGCTCTAGCGCCATTCACCTGCAGCCCACCCCCGGGCTCCGGACTGGGATGCCAGATGTTGGGTATCCCGGAGGGCTAGGGCTGGGTTCTGACCTCTGCTGCTCTTTCTGGGGATAAGCCTTTGGGACTTCAAGGACAGCCCAGCCACTGCACTGCTTACCTCATCCTGGTAGCGCTTGTTGGATTGCTTGTTCGCACCTGGATTCAATTCAGAACACCTCCCCTGTTCCGATGGTCCCTAGTCACTTGCCTTCAGGTTCCTTTCCCTGTATGAAATTTAGTTTCTTCTGTCGGGTAATGCCCTCCTAAATCCTTTTCACCAGTTACAATCCCCAGCCTCTATTCCCTGACTGACAGAGCCCGCGTAGGAGTGCTTTCCATTCCCTACGTGTCTCCCCATGGGCATTCTTCCCCAGGAATGACTGCCCCTCATCTCTATCCCCTAAGGTCTCACGGTCGGCTTACAATACTTCTTGCTGGGCCTTCTCCTGGTCTGTCTGATGTTAGGGGTGGCTGCCATCTGCCTGGGAGTTCGCTGTGAGTATGGGTATCCCCATTTCCCACTCATTCTAAACATCCCCACCCACCCACCCAATTGACCGTTCATCGGGAAGGCTTAAAGACACTGTCCTGACATCCTTGGTTTTGGGTCTAGTTTCCAACCAAGTCTGTTTCCAACCAGGTCTGCCCAGAGTGTCTTGCCTTCCTGGATTATCCTTACCCAGTTTAGGATTTCCTTAAACTCTGGGCAGACAGATCTTAAATCCAGCATATTATACAAAAAACAGAAAGGTTGATACTGCAGGAGCGGAAGGAAGTGCTCTCTAGTCTCCCTACCACCACCACCCCACTACCCCAACCAGGGTCTCCTATGTAGCCCAGGCTGGCCTAGGCTCCTATCTCAGCCTTCCCTAGGCAGGGATACGGGTGTGTGTTGCTACACCCAACCAGTCTCTTGCATGGCAAAACAGATCTGCAGGTGTCCCAGCAACTCCAGCAGGTAAGCAGGATTTTGGAAGCCACCAACAGCAGCATGCAGCAGCAGCTCAGGCAGAAGACAGCTCAGCTGGGGAAGAAGGAGGTGGATCTGCAGGAGTCTCAGACAAAGCTGACCGTGAGTCAGAGCACTTTACAGGAGAAGCAGAAAATCCATGAAGCCACTGAGAAGCAACTACAGGCCTGCCAGTCTGAGGGACAGAGGGCCAAGGAGAACTTGGAAAGGGAGGAGCAGCAGAGGAGGGACTTGAACCAGAGGCTGATCAATGTGCAGGACACACTGAAGCGCATCCTCTCCTGTTCTTCAGGTATCTGCTCTGGGATCAGGGAGGTGGGGTCAACAGCCTGTGAGGGATGGACTGAATCCAGGAGTGTCTCATGACTGGGTCTGCCTAGTTCTCAGCAGCCAGAGCAGTGGCTGACCTGGGTGGGCTATGTGACTTGGTTACTGAGAAGGACAAAGCTGCACACTGGGTATAGGGAGATGCACGCAGCTCTCTGGCAGATCATGGGAGTAGTGAAGTAATCTCCAGCAACCTATACCACATTGTCCAAATCTCTTTTTGACCCAGGGGACCTCTGGATGCTTCCACCAAGCTTAAGACAGCAAGATTACATGCACACACCCTTAGCTCTCATCTTCTTATGCCTCTGTTCTCTTTGTGTGCATGTGTGCATTTGTGTGTGCCCTCCCCAGTGTGTGCCATTGGAGAATCGTTTTTGAGATAGACTTTCTCCCCTCAATGTAGAGCATGACCATGCTCAGCTCTACTTTTTCTGTGGGTGCTGGGTATCTGAACTAAATTCCTCATGCTTTTGTGGCAAACACATTTGACTGAGCCATCTCCTAGCCCCCTCCTTATTTTCCATGACTCCCAGTCCCTTGCCAGCACCACCACCCATTCCCATATCTATATGTTAGACTTTGATATCCCATGGTGCTCATCTGTTCACAACTTGGTTGTAGACATCTACCCAGCCCTATAGGGTTCTTTACTCTTCTCCCTCCTTCCCAAGGCATCCAGTGTGAGGAGTCCCAGTTTTCTTTCTTCCCAACAGCCATCTCTTATCCTCACTTCTCTCCCAATCCATCTTGGGTCCCAGGGCCTATTACCTAATCACCTACTCTTTTGTTCTGACTGAAAACTAAATCCTGGAAGAACCCAGCTGACAACTTAGTCTGGGCCTGCATCAAGTGTGACCAATTGTACAGTTGATCAGCTTGGTGCCCCTGAGACTCTGCTCTGCAGTAGTCAGCTTGCTTTCCACAATGACTCCATCTTCATCGTGCCTTTCCCATTGTGTTCAGCAGGTGCCACCATTATCAACTCATCAGAAGGATTCCACCAAGTCTGTCTATCTGGGCATTTGTGTTCTGCAGATCCCAGTCTTTTTAGGAAAACTGCCACAGCTAGGTGTTTTTCTTAACTATCTTCACCCCACCCAAATGGAGTCCATTCTTCACAATGGCACCCGAAGTATCCCTCATTATTTTCTCTATTTGTCCATTTTCATGTGTGTGTTGCATGTGCACATGCAAAGTTTCATTCTTGATGGCTCTTCTATTTTATTCACTGAAGCAGGATCTCTTGATCAAACCCAGAGCTCATCAATATGGCTATGGCCAGCTTTCTGTGAGGATTCTCTGACCTGCCCAAGGCAGGTAGGATAGGATGGCTGCCACTCACTTGGTATTCACCTGTGACAAAACACCAAGACCAAGACAACTTACAAAAGAAAGTGTTTAACTGGGCTCAGAGGGTTAGAGTCTGTGATGGCAGAGTAAAGGCATGATGGCAGGGACAGCTGAGAGCTCACATCTTGCTCCTCACGTGGGACACGAAGAGAGCACATGGGAGTAGTAGAAGCCTTTTGAACCTCAACAACTGCCTCCACTGACACATCCCCTTCTACAAGGCCACACCTCCTAGTCCTTTCCAAACAGTTCCACCAACAGGGGGGGGCAAGCATTCAAATATATGATCCTATGGGGGCCATTCTCATTTAAGCCACCACCACACTCAGGTTCTGGGATCCTAAGTTTGGACCTCATGCTTGTGTGACAAGTGCTTTAACCACTGGCCCAACCCTAGTTATGGGGAAATCCTTTAAAAAATGCAAATCTGATCATGATGTTCCAGTCTAGGCCATGCCATTCTAATTAGTTATCTAAGCAGTAGTAGGGCATAAGACACTCCAGTATACGCCCAGACATGGGATGTGGATAGAGAGCAAAACGCCTCTATGCAAAACCCGGCATTATTTTCTCTTCCTCATAATAAAAAATCCTGAGCCAGACATGGTGGCACACACTTGTAACTTCAGCATTTAGGGAGCTAAGGCAGGAGGATGAGTAATTTGAGTCCAGCTTAGGCGACATGATGAGATTCTGTCTCATCTCTCTCCCTCTCTCCTTAACATGACTTTCAAGGCCTCAGCATGTTTCTTATTCTTTCACTCTCTTCAAGTCAGTCACACCGATTAAAAAAAGTTCCTTTAAGTTGCCACTTAAAGGATCAATGGGGGAAGCAGGATGGGAACATAAAATGTAGATAAGTGAGAGATGAAAGAAAGGTGTGTGTGTGGGAGGGGAGAGAGAGAGGAGAGAGGAGAGAGAGAGAGAGAGAGAGAGAGAGAGAGAGAGAGAGAGAGAGAGAGAGCGCTAACTGGTCACTTTATTCCAAGTGTTGTGAATATCATATTTTTCTGCTTTGTAGATACCTGCTGTCCGCTGGGATGGACACAGGAACAGAAAAGATGCTTTTACATCTCAAGCACTCCCAGAAGTTGGGAGGAGAGCCAAAAATACTGCACATCTCTGTCCTCCCAACTGGCTGTATTCAGGGAACCTACGTTTTATCAAGTGAGCATGCCCTTATCCATATTCTGAAGTGGGTACCATTGGTAAAAGGAGGTATGTCACTGAGTTAGGAGTGCCAGTGCATGTCTGCCACATGCCATGGTTTGCATTGCTTCCCCGTGACAGATATGGACAGTCACACTAGTGCCTGTAGATGTGGGACTAGCTTCAGCATCTTTCAGTCTTGTGTTGTTCCTATTGCTTAGCATTGGTGAGAGCCGATACGTCTGAACCATCCCCACTTTAGTGTGTGTCTTGGCTTGCTGGCCTGCCCCTTGATTGCTTAACTGTTCATTGGCTCTCGTGCCCCTCAGGCAGAGTGGGGCCAGACCCTGACACTTGATTACCCAAGACCAGAAGTTCACAGACTGACTCCACTTCAAATTCTTACTCAGCTTGGAGGTGAAATAGAGTGGGCTGTATGTGGTGGCACTGGAAGGATGCTGAGTAATTAATTCATGTACTAAATGGGCATGGTCTTTTCCTAAGTAAAACACAGGCCTCCTAGGGGGTCCCTATTTTATTTCATATTCACATTTCTTTTCATAGACCTCTCTGAAAACCTTTCAGATTTCTCTGCCCAGCAGATTAAAGGAGTTACTAAGTGATTCAAAGTCATATTGGATACAGAAATCAAGACCTACTGAAGGACACTATTGGAGGTATTGTCAACTCAGTCTTATAAAGGTATACTAATAGGAGTTCTTTGATAGGCCCTGCTCCCAAAACTCTTCCACAAGTCAGCATTGTAATTTCTTGTTTCTTCTATTTAACAACTGTTTAAGATACTAATTACAAAAAAAAAAATGTGTGTTGAGGGAGGGGTGGCCTGTGACAGTCAGAAGCCAGCTTGCAGGAGTCAGTTCTCTCCTGCCATGTGGACCCCAGGGATTACACTCGGGTCACTGGCTTAGTGCCTTTGCCTGTTAAGCCATCACACTGACCTACACTCTTATTTCACACTCCATCCATAGTTCATGGAGGTCTCTAGCATATACTTTTAAAAAAGCCACAATGGTATATTTCTTTAATCCTAGCACTCAGGAGGCTGAGGTAGAAATGGGAGTTAAGGCCAGCCTGAGCAACATAGCAAGACCTCCATCTCAATAAACAAAAACACAAAAGCAATTATTAGGTTGATGATGTCTGTGTCATCTCTCAGAAAGAGCTGAGAATTGGCTAGGGCTGCACAGCCAGAGAGAAACGCTAACATTGAACTCCCTAAACCTTGACAAGATGACCAAACCATGGCTGCACTTGCTTAGTCCATGACAACTGGGTCACTAAAACTCCCCAGCAGAGAGTGGAGAGCTGAAGAGTAGCTGCAGTTTCTCTCAGGAACCCTGAAGTAGTGTGGCTACTTCATGTTCCATGGTTTTGAGATGGTCTCACTATGTAGTTGCCTGCCTGTCTCCTGAGTTTACAGGGGTTAAAGGCAAGCACCAGTGAACCCAGCTCCTTAGATGGAGTTTTCATCTTTTGTGACTTGAGCTTTTCTCCATGGTCTAAAGACTTGTTTGAGCTGAAGTTCAGAAATCTGTTCTTGAACCATGTGACTTTAGCAGGGCATAGGGACTTGGACTAGGTTTTACAAAGAGCTAGGGGGAGGGGTCCAGAGTGTATTCCAATTCTACTCACAATACTTGCATCTTATTCTCAAAGCTCACACTGCTGGAATATAGCAATCTGGCAAAAAACATGGGCAAGGTCAACAAAGTGTACAGAGTCTTATCCCTGCATTTGTGAGCTGGAAGCTCTCCAGTTTCCTGATGGGGACCACCTGCACTGAAATGGTAAGCTTAAGGTACAGAGATAGGGCACAGGTAGACAGAGGCCCAGAGAACAGAGGGTAAATTTGTTCCTGAATTTGTCACATCCACAACCTCCAGTGGCTCAGTGTGCTTATGTAGAGCCAGGCTAGGCAGGCAATGGGGACAGATGTGGCCTGGAACAGGGGGGCTGAAAGATAGGGTCAACTGGGTTACGGTTAGTGACAGTCAGCTGGAGCTCACTGATGCTTCATTTTTCCAGACACATGAACAAGAGCTCGTGACCCACATCCTTAACCTGTGGTCTGCCAATTCCTAAGACTGATTCTTCCAGCATTCCCTCACTCTTGGATATGCTCAGCTAAAAGATCCTGACCTGGCAACTTACTGCCTGCTGCCCTAGAAACTGGACTATTCCTGGGAAGAGAGTGAGGATGTTGGTCTTCCTTAAGAACTTCCCAAACTGGAGATGGGTTAGGGGAGGAGGGCGCACTGCTGAGTGGATGGATGGCCCGGAGCCAGCCAGGCAGTTTTATTGAAATACTTTTAAATAATTTGCACGTGTTAGTCTTGTGTGTCAGCAATGCTGTGTCTAGTTCAGTGATCCCCGTGGGAAGACAAACCCGGGGTCAGATAAGAAGTGCTCTGTCCGTGGAGACCATGCTGAGGCTCCCCTAGACGGGGAGAAGAGCCAGTCAGCCCATCTGGGGTTGGCTTTGTCCAGCAAGTGTGCTCTGTCCTTACAGGCTATCCTGAAGGCCAATGCTGGAAGCTTGAGATCACAGGCCTTGCTGCTAAGAGCGTGCCCCAGGCAGCTGCAGGCTGGGTGTGGGTGGCTTAGCATGGTGCCCTCGGTGGCAGAGAAGACTGCCCGCCTCACAGTTCAGGTTGCGGTAGCGGGCAACAGCTGGGGTGGGGCGGGGACACATGGATAGGAAGCCAAAGCTGAAGGTGCCAAGGCAACAGCCAGGGCAGGGCAAGCCCTCTTCGGGCTCCCGGGGAGCTGATGGGGGTGGCGAGGGTTCTGTCCGCTCCAGGGCTGCTGCCCGGGGAAGGCTATGCTGTGCTCGGTTCCAGGGCTCCCCAGCCCATCCTTGTGGGGAATTGACCACCACGGCAGGGGGGTTATTATTGAGGGGAGGTCCTGATCTAGACCAGGGTTGAGAGGCTGACGAACAAGTGCTGATGAAGTTGTCAGTGGCCACGGCTAGAGGCAGCTGGGGAGCTGGCCCTGGGGGTTCCAGCTCAGGGCTGCTGCCCTCACACTCCATCTTTTCTTCAGCTGAGGGGCCCAAGGGAGAAGGGCCAGGACCTGGCAGTGCAGTCTCCATCCGTCGAGGGAGCTCAGGGGATGAAGGTAGAGAGCGACAGCGGCGGACAGGAGTCTCAGGCTGGACCAGGGTCTCTGGAGTGGTCACCAAGGGCAGCTGGGTAGAGGTCAGTGGTGATGGCAGTACCAGGGGTAGTGGGGTGGCTGGCTTGCAAGGTGTGTCCAGGAGTTTTATCTTGCCACCCCTGAGGTCTTCCCGTAGTGAGAAAGGGTTGACTCGTGTTAGATTGTCCCCCCAACTGGGGGGTGATTCTGGTGAAGGTGGCAGGAAGAGGTCTGACCGGCTGCGGGAGAGCCGGGGGTCTGGCCTAGGAAGCGTGGCAGAGGGACCTCCTCTTGAAACAGACCCTGTAGAAAGAGAGGTGTGACCACTGTTCTCAGCATCTGCTCACACAGTGAGGCCCTTATTCCCCAGGCAGTGTGGGACAAGCGTTCAGGAGAGGGAGTCCTACAGGTGCTCTGAAGGGTGGGCTGTAACTTCCAGCTATCTTTTCTCCTTAGGAAGAAAAAAGATGTAGTCATATGTCTATGTGTACACCTGTGTGAACCATAGGATGCTGGAGCTGTAAGTGGAGGTCAGAGGTCAGAGGAAACTTTTAGGACTTGGGTCCTTAAGCAAGTGCCTTGACCTGATGAGCAGTATAACCAGCCCCTCCTCCAGCTAACTTTCTACCTATTCTCTCCTACCTCTGCTTTCTTGGGCTCTCTGAGATGCCTCTCCATTCAACCTGACTCTGCCTTTCCAACTGGTAGGTCCACTTGGCTTCCTCCAGATAGCCGATTCTCAGGAGAGACAGGACTTCTGATGGGTCAAGGTCATGCTCACTTACCCTGATTGTATGTCAAGGGAGCCTTAGGAAGGGGCATCTTGGACAGGGGGGCAGGCTCAGGCAGCTGCTCCAGGATCTGTTCCAGGTGCTGGGTGATTTCAGTAAAAGGGGCACGGGTGCTGGGTTCCATCTGATGGATAAAAACAGGGCAGCTTTACTCAGGGCTCAGGAGAAGGGTGACTTTTCCTCTCAGTATCACAGGAACTTAGAAGACAACTCATAGGCAGGGGTCAGCAGGGGGCGAAGCTTACGCTGCAGCAGTGGATGGCCAGAAGCAGGAAAGGCAGCGGGCAGTCCTTTCCCACCAGGGTTCGAAAAGCAGGCACATCCAGGCCAAAGTCCTGTGGGGACAGAGGAGAGGCTGCCAACTTAGCCTTCCTTGGGCTCTGCCTATGCCCCACTGAGAGGGCCTCAACCTCTAGGGAGCCCTTCTTGGTTATTAGGCGCTTATTGTGGAGGTAACTTCACCTCAGTACGGGGTAGGTAGTCAGGATCTGCAGGTACTCGGGCAATGAGTTCACAGAGGACAATCCCAAAGGCGAAGACGTCGGCCTGGAGGTAGGACAGGGAACGTGCCAAGGGGAGGAGTTGGCAGTTATCTTGCATTGGAAGAGTATGGGGGATGTTTCTGAATATTTAGTAGGACTGTTGTTGGATGGGGATCCATCTAAGGTATTTGGGAGAACTTAAGACTCTTACCTTCTCATCATACAGCTCTCCCCGCAACACCTCTGGAGCCATCCAGTATGGGGAGCCCACCACAGCCAATGGCTCCTTCCTCGCCCCTTCCCTGAAGGAGCAGGGTGGTCAGAACCTCCTATTCAGACATCTCCCCCCAGGGAAAAGGGGATGGGGCGAGCCTTCTCCCCACCCACAGGAAACGCCATTGGGGGCTTCACTCATGTACAGGGGATCTTTGGGAGGCTTGGGGTATGAAGGGCATTCACCTCACCTATACACAGGAATCTTTTCAGCCAGTCCAAAGTCACCCACGACAGCTGTGAAGCCTCGGTCCTCCCTTCGGACTAGACAGTTCTGACACACACACATAGGCATCCTCACACAACCATCACTTGCTTCTGGTCTTCCAGTAAATATCCAAAACCCTGTGTCACTATAGCATCACCCCAAATTTCCTTCCCAGGATGCAATGCACCCCAATATTGCAGCAACATTCAATGCTTAGTGTGACACTTAGTTCCTCAAAGCACTTTTAGCCCCGTTCATAAATAGTTTCCAACATCTTGTCACCCCAACATCCTACACATTTACTACCAACATGCCAACATCCACAGACCAATCACAACTTAATGATGACAAACCCTCTTTCATTTTCCCACCCAGCTTGGCCAGCCTACCTTGGATGTGAGGTCTCGGTGAAACACACCTTTGGCATGTAGGTACCGTAGGCCTTGGGCAATGTCCAGAGCTAGGTGGAGCCTGACTGGCCAGGACAGAGGTTCTGGGGAGCTGAGCAGCTGTTCCAGGGTGCCCCCATTCATATACTGTGACACAGGGGAAAGGGAAGGGGATTGACTGTCAAGGTTTCAGTTTGTATTCTATATCTGCCACTGATGAGCCAGGTGACATCAGGAGAATCACAAAGGTCAGAAGGGTGACCCTAGGCTGCCCTGGCCATCACAGTAGTACTATGTGTAGCTATGTCTGCTAACACACTTAAATACAATCAGCTATTCAGTTCTTCTGTCACTCCAGTCTTGTTTTAGTCTAGCCCATGTGTGGCTGCTGGACACAGATACAAAATATCTCCATCATGGCAGAAAGTACTATAGGTCAGCACTGTTGTCAGGAACACATGGAATGACTCTGGCTGAGGATTGGCATGCGGTTTGCCCAAAGGAAAGTTCAGGAGGCCTCCTGTTGGAGGAGGTCCCAAGGTCCTAGGTGGCTCCCTTTCAATGTCCCTGCAGATTCACCAAGCCCACTGACACTTTCACTTGGGAGGTGTGGTGCCTTCCCTCATTCCTGGCCTGTGCTTAATGCTTACCTCAGTAAGAGCGTGAAGCTGCCCCTGGTGCACACAGACCCCCATGAACCTATAAGACGATGGGAGGATAGAAGGGTAGACTGTAAGAGCCCAGGCTCCACCGTATCTCCCTCTTTTCCCGAGGGACCTTTCCTTTTCCCTCCTGTCCAGCAAGAGGCTAGGCCGTTCACCTGAGGATGTTAGGGTGCCGGAGCCGGTTCATCAGCTGCACCTCCCTTAACGTGTTGCTCCGGTTACTGGGGAGCTTGTTCATCTTCAGCACCATTACTTGCCCCGACTGTCGGTGCCGAACCTGGGGGCGGCAAGCATCGCAGTGTGCCAGGCAGCTAAAGTATTGGATCTCTAACCCAGGCTGCGGGCCTCTAAGTTCTAGCCTCCGGTCGAAGGCTCGGTCCCGCCCCTCTCCCCTCCCTGTGGGTCCTACCTTGTAGACCTCAGAGAAGAAACCGGCCCCGATCTTCTCTGCGCAGTCGAAATCGTCCACACGCGCCAGGCTGGACACGGCGCTGCGGAGGGCCCGGTAGGAGGAGGGCCGGCCCCTGCCCGGGCCTCCGCCTGCGCCCCCCGGCCCCTCTCCCGGCGCCTCTCCGGGCCCGGGGCCCCGCAGTGGGGGCCGTTCCCCGGCCATGGCCGGGCCCCCAGGCCGGGCCTGCTTCACATGGCCGGGTCCCCGGGACCCGGGCAGGCCGCGCTCGCCATGGGCGCCGGCCCAGTCCGATCCCGGGTGCCGGGACTCCCGCTCCCGCCGGGAGGACGGCGGACCTGCCTTAGGTCCTGGGCCCGCCCCCGCCGCGCCGGCGAGCTGGGCCCGGGCGAACGCCGCGGCTCTCCGCTCTGCGCGGGGCCTGGGCCTGGGCCGGGCGGCGGCGGCGGCGCTCCGGGGCGCCGGCGGGCGGGCTCCCCGCGGGCGGGCAGGCGGGCGGCTGCTGCTCCGCTTCGCCGCCGGGCTCAGGCTGCGCGGCCTGCCCGGGGCGGGGCTGGGCCCGGCCTGCGGTTAACTCCTTGGAGCCCGGGCTGCGGCCCGGCCACGCCCCCTCAGGTACGCACTCGCGCGTAGGCCGGCCGCGAATAGCTGAGGGACTTAAGGGTTGGCGGAGGGCGCGAAGCCGCCTGCGCCCTGAGCCCCACGGAGCAACCCCGCTGCCTGCCTGGCCTGCGCCCCACCCCGACTTCCCATTTCTAGGGTCTTCTGACCCAGACTCCCTAAGTCTCGGGGCTCGCTAACACCTGTCTTCCCGGGCCGCCGCGGTACCGGGGGCTGTAGGGAGCCTCAGCTGCATCCCTGCCCTGTCCCGACCGCTCCTCACTCCATCCCGATCGCCCCAAGTGAAGTTCAGACTCCGGGGCTCCGCCCGGCGACCACCCTCTCACTTCTTTGTCCTAATGACCCTCTCTAAGAGAAGCCTTCACCTGCAAGGAAGCCCCGCCCTCCGCCAGAGCCCACCCTCGGCAAGATCCCGCCCCCTTCAAGGCCGCTGCCCCTCGGAGCCGGCTCAGCTTCAGAGGCCCTTCCTCGGGGTGACCCTGGCACGTCAGCGTACCCAGAGCTGCACCCCGTCCTCTCTGTGTCCCTTTCACCGAGAGACCCCTAGAGAGACTCGGCTGGCTGGCCACTGCGACCCCTCCTCCCCCGGTGAATCCTGCCCTGGCTACCGCCTAGCCCACGGCGGTGTGACCCCTTTCAGCGGGTTGCGCCCCCTCAGGCCAGAGGAGGAGGTGCACAGGCCTCCACAGCGGTTGGGCTCTTCCGAGTGCGCACGCGCAGTCTCGGGACGTGGCTCTCGCTCTTCCGGGCGTTTCCGGCTCTGCCTCTGACTCCTCCCCTCAAGGTCATCGTGAAATAGCCAATCGTCGCCGGGGCTGCGTGACGTCACTGGATCCCGGCGCGGGGGCTCCCGGCATCTGTGAGCCTCCCGCCACCTCGCGGCGGGACGGAGCTCACAGCGCGGGCTGTGAGCGTGCGAGGCGCTCCTGAGTGGGCAGTGCACCGTATAAGGGAAGGAATCGTGCAGGTTTGGAGAGAGAAGAGGAAAGAAAGAATCATGTACAGTCGTCCCAGAGACGGTGGAGCGCGCCAATGCGTGTTCGTCTTTCCAGGGACTTTGGACTCAGCAAAACATACTCTTCACATTAAATTAGGGTTAACTGAGAAACTATTTGTGATCTCCCGGGTGGAGATTGAAACATGGTGGCTTTGAACTCATGGGACTCCTGTACTGGGATTACAAGTATGTGCTACCATGCCTGGAGGGAATTTGTTTTCTATAGTTTGTGCAGGGTCTAGAGACACTGGGAACGTTCATGGTAAGCTTAAGCGACACTGGACTCGTGCTTGAGGACTAATGTTGGTGACAGTAATTTCAGGCGGAAAAGCATACTTTTAGGAAGGATCGCTGTGGTGGTTGTAGTGAGGGAGAATGTTTCCGAACAAGGTGGTGTGGTAGTTCCATCTGCTGGGGATGAAAGACTGAACTAGGACAGGACTAATACAAGAGAGGAGGGAACATTAACTAGCTTGGGAAGTGCAACAAGAAAACCCTTGGGACCTCTGCTGCAGTTAGGTTTCTAGCGTACTGGGTGATGTCACCCGTCCTTAAAAGTTGATGCCCTTGGGGGTGGGAGGTAGATTACTGACACACACTCCTACTTTCTGTGCCTGTGACTCTCCTGGGGGCAATTCATAGCTAATCTTGTTTCATCCATGTGTCTGTGCCTCCCCTCGCCCCCTGCCCCCAGTTATTGTGTGCATGTCTATGGCGTAATTTCATCAATAAACATTCCAGTATATTACTGATAAAAGTAAGGATTCTTAACTAAAACAAAATCATAGTGTCATGGTCGTGCCTTTAAAAACTAATAGTAGGGCTGGCAAGATGGCTCAGCAGGTAGTGTTTGCTTCCAAAAAATTGGTGAGGCAGTCTGATGCCTGAAATGCACCCAAAGTGGAAGGAAAGAATCAACAAACTTATCCTCTGGCCTCCACATGTGTTGACATGTGTGCCCTCTCACATCATACATACACATATGAATAAAGAATAAAATTTAAAAAGTCAGATGAATAACTATAATTCCAATAGTTAGGAGGTTGAGGCAGGAGACTCATGAGTTGGAGACCAGTCCAGGCTACATAGCAAAAATGTATTTTAGAAATCAAGCCAAATCAAACCAAATAATAATTTATTTCTTCCCTCCCTCCTTCCTTTCCTTTCTCCCTTCTTTCTCTCTCTGTCTTTTTTTTTTTTTTTTTTTTTTTTTCTTGTTTTTTCAAGACAGGGCTTCTCTAGCTTTGGAGCCTGTCCTGGAACTCACTATTTAGACCAGGATGGCCTCAAACTCACAGAGATCATCTGCCTCTGCCTCCTGAGTGCTGGCATTAAAGGCATGGTCCACCACCGCCTAGCCCAAACAGTAATTTCTTAATATCAAGTATCTAGTTATTCACTTTTTCCTTTATGTTGGATTTTCAAAATGCCTATTTTAATCAAAATCTAAGTGAGATCCTTACTTTGCTTGTGAAATAGTTCTTAATCTTTTACAATCTCTTATCTGTTCTCCCATCTTTTTCCATTATTAACAATTTTTATTATTTTATGGGTATGGGTGTTTTACCTGCACGTACAGTGTATATGCCTGGTATCTAAGGAGGTCAGAAAAGGGCAGGCGTTGGATTCCCTGAAGCTGGGATCACAGATAGTTGTAAGCCTCCATGTGGGTACTGGGAATTGAACCTACCTTGGTCCTCTGGAAGAGCAGCCGGTGAGTGTAACTGTTGAGCCAGCTCTCTATTGTTATTGTTGTAGAAGCCATAGGAATTGGAGCATAGTGATACACATCTAGAATACCAGCACTCAGGACACAGGAGGATTTTGAGTTTGGGACTAATCTAGGCTATATATTGAGATACAACCCCCCCCCAAAAGAAAGAAACTTTTCAGGCTGGGCATATATAGTTGGGTAGTAGAGTGTATGCCTGGCATGCTTGAGGTCCTATGTTCCAATTTTCTGCACTGGGGATAGGGGAATACCCCTTCTTTCTAATGGTTAATTTTATCAACTTGATTGAGTTGAGAAGCACCTACATTAGTAAAGCACTCTTTAAGGTGTGTCTGTGAAGGCATTTCCAGAGAGGATTATGGGAGAAACACATACCTAGAATGTGAGTGGCACCATCCCACAGTTGGGGGTCTCACAGCATAGGTATCCTCTCTCTCTTTCTTGGTGATGTTGTTTTGGGAGCTGCACAGTTGCACCTCCTCACCAGACAGAAGCCACCGAAATCCTGAGTCAGAATAAATCCCAGAGATGGGTTTTCTCACGGCTTGACACTGGGACAAAAAACAAAAACAAAACAAAACAAAAAAAAAAAACAAACAAAAAACAAAACTAACACAGTTTCCACGTTAACTCTCTGAGGGCTGGGTTCTCCAGATCCATCCTGAGTTTCTCTCGTTTCCTGTGTTGCTCTCTGGCATGTTATAGGGCAATGTGACAACGTCCCTTGTCTCATGCTGATGCTATGTTCTTGGAATTCTTGTCCTCCAGAGCCATGAGCAGAATCAATGTCTTCTGTTGTTGCTAAATGTGTAGTCTGTCATAGTCTATGGCAGAAACAAAACAAGAGGCTATTATAACACTCTATCTTTTCATCTCCTTTCTCCCATTCCCCTCTTCTTCTCTCCCTTCCTTTCTCCCTCTCCCCACCTCACCCCTTCCTTTCTGCTTCCTTTCTCCGTTTTAAAATGACATGGTCCCTTATAGCCCAGGCTAGCTTTAAACTTGCTACGTCATTGAGGCTAGCCTTGAACTCTTTTTTTTGTTTTATTCTTCTATCCCAACAACAGTTCCCCACCCACCCCAGCCAACCTCCTCTCTCCCCAAGATCCACCCCCATTCCATCTCCCCTCAGAAAAGACCAGGCCTCCCGGGAACACCAACAAAACACTGCATAACATGCTACAACAAGACCAGGTACATGCCATCACATCAAGCTTGTTTGAGGTAACCCAGTAGGAGGAAAAGGGTCCCCGAAGCAGGCAAGTGTCATAGACAGTCTATACTCCCACTGTTGGGAATCCCATAAAAACACCAAGCTACTTGGCAGCAACATATATGCAGAGGACCTATGTCAGACCCTACAGGCTCCCTGATCTCCATGAGCCCCCAGAGTCCCAGTGGGTAGATTCTGTGGGTTGTGTTCTCATGGTGTCCCTGACCCTTCTGGTTCCTCCAATCCTTCCTCCCCTCCTCCGCAGGACTGCAGGAGCTCTGCCTGGTGGGACTCTGCTCCCATCAGTTGTTACATGATACCGATTCTGCTAGGCTGCAGCCCCAGAGCACTGTGTAGGCAGGACACACTGCAGGTTGTAGGTTTTGTGGCTGGTGTCCCAAACTGTCTACTTGGGGTCTTGCCTGGTTACAGAAGACAGCCTGTTCAGGCTAAGTGTTCCCAGCCACTCCCAGCCCACCCTTGAAATCTATCCTATTTCCCCCTCCCAGGGAGATCCCTGTTTCCCCCCTTAAGCCCTCCTTGCCATTGGCTTCTGTTTCCATGTGTTCTTTGCTGTTTTTTTCTTCAACTCCCTGTCCTTCCAAAAGGAGTACCCCTCCCTCATTTCTGTATACATATTGGGTCAAATCATTGATCCCAAAAGTTAAATGCTATTCCTATGCTAAAAACCCCAATTTCTTTATCATGGCCCGATCTTGCCTCTGAATTTCTGGCTCTTAATTATATTGATTACTCATTGTCTCATTATCTTCCCCTGAATATCTGTTTTTAAAAAGTGAGTGGGTATAATCCCAACACTTGGAAGGTGGAGGTAGGAGAATCACTAATTCAAGGCCTTTTCAGCTACATAAGGAGTCTGAGGCCAGACTGGGCTATTGAAAGTAAAATGAGCAAATCCGTGCTATAAAAAATTCTCTCTCAGTAGTTAGGAGCACTGGCTGCTTCCAAAGGACCCGGGTTCGAGTCCCAGCACCTCCAAGGCAGCTCATAAATGTCTGTAGCTCCAGCTGCAGGGGATTCGACACCTTCACACAGACATACACACAGGCAAAACACCAACCTCTCTCTCTTTGCTTCCCTCCCCTCCCTCCCCCTCCCCCCGGCCTAACACTGAGATCTGCCTGCCCCTGCCTCTCAAGTGCTGAGACTATTCCTCTTTTAGTCCTAACTTTCCTCTAAATGTCTCGTTAAGGAATTCTATCACTGGTATGCTGGCCAATTGAGAGGAGCGTTTTGGTCCAAGAGGTGGGGCTTTCATTGGGAATGGGAATGGGCGTGGCCAAGAGAAAAGGCGGGGTGGAAGAGTGACTCCAGATGTGGCTGCTGGTGGTCATGGCTTGTGATTCAGGTTAAGGTCTCCTTTTGTTCTTTAACATTTGTGCATGGGATTATGCATTTTAATAAACCATAAAGAAAGTTTTAGCATTTGGCTCCCAAACGTGGATCATTCCACGGCTCTGTTGCTCCTTGCGCACTCGCTGCACCTGCAGACCCTGAGCTGCCTTCAAACATCCTTGCTACTGCTGAATATCTTCAGCCAACTCAGTCCTCCAAGCATTGGCTCCACCTGCTGGTAAAACATCATCACTACATCTATGCAACTCAATTCTTTGAGGATGAAACTATGTGTGGTAAGTCACTTGGAAACTTTTAAACAGTAAACTAGGATATTGAATTTTTAAAAAGGTAAAAGAATAAGGGGAAAGAACCTTAAAACCTTTCCCATGTCAAAGATTGGGAATATCATAACGCAGGGAATTAGAACCCTGCTCACTGCAACTATGGACAGGATGCTGAAAAAACTGAGGACACAAACACCTTAACTGGGATTGACATAATGTTGGTCACAATGATTAGTCTGGTAATTCATATTTTATCCTTAAAATGGTTTGATAACTGTGCCAAATATGAAAATTTGACTGATAATATGCAAGCCTTACAAATTATTAAGGAGAATAATACAATTTTGACTGATAAGATAAATGTTCTAGAAATATTTATGTTAAAAAGAGTAAAAAGGTGATTGATAACATACAAAACTTACTATTCAGATACAAGCCTTAGAAAAACATGTTAAAACATAATAAAAATATTCAGAAACAGAAGAATTTAGAAGAGAACCAACCTCGCCAAGTATATTATGAAATCAGAGAGGAGCAACCCCAGGTTATTTAAAACAACAACAACAACAACTGTAATTTATTCAGAAACCATTCAAGAAAGACCACCAGATGATAGATACCCCAAGACTAGCCAAAAGTTAAATGAGATCCTATAGAAATGTTAGATTTGAAGAGATTTAAGGAAGCAATAGTTTCATATGGTAATGTGTTCACCTTTTGTGAGGCAAATGTTAAGTTCATGGTCCACTCAGAACAGTTGTTATTCCACAAGACTGGAAAGATTTAGTTACAGCAGTGTTGGAATATGGTCCTCAGTTACAATGGAACACTTGATGAGATGAAGCTAGGCCATCAAACGGCAAGGTAGAGTTAGAGTTTATGAGGTTCCCCAAGACTAGTCCTTGGTGAGGGCCATTATGCTGATGTGGTTACATTTTATGATCAAGCCTTGACCCTATGCCATTAATTGCTTGGGACAAGATTCAAAAATCAGGAAAGAGGATTGAGACTTTTACTAAAGTCATACAAGGCCCAAAAGAAACCTTCAGTACATTTTTGCAAAGACTGACTTCAGTTATAAATAGAATGATATCAGATCCAGAAGTTAGATGGACATTAATTGATCTTCAGCTTTTGAAAATGCTAATTCACAATGTAAAAGGGTGACTGAACCTTTAAACAAAGGTGCCAACAGCCCTACTTTTAAAATAGCTAACTGATAAACCTGTCTGGGTCAAACAATGGCCCAGGAGCAGCTAAATGATCGACATATTGAAGAACTGGCCAGGTCTTGAAATTCTCTTATATTTATCATTAAAAAGAAATCTGGAAAGTAGAAAATATTAACAGATTTGAGAGCCACAGTAAAGTAATTCAGCTGATGGGCCCTCTGCAACCTGGGCTTCTCTGTTACCTAAAGGATGGTCTATTATAGTAATTGATTTAAAGGACTGTTTTTTTAAAGGTATAAAATGCATCCTAGAGGGTAAAATTTCATAAAGCTTTCAAAATGTTTGTTTTTGCTGGTTTCTACAGACATGTTATATAGGTAGTCTTTATGTAGTCCTGACTCAATTAAAAACTAAAGCTGACTTGGAGTTGTCCTGTGGCTCTCTCCTTCTCTGAACTCAAGCTCGTTTGTTAAAAGAAAATTCAAAGTCTCTGTCCTATATCAGCAGAGCCACCTGGTATGGGACAGAAGAAAACCAAAGTCTAGGGAGTATTATTGTCACAAATCTCATACCCCCAAATTTATTTTGACTCTTTAAAACTTTTGTTTAGGTATAAGTACTATCTCAAAATTTAAACTTTCTGTTATGATATTATAAAGCACTAACTAATTCTAACCTTATGCTAGATGTAGCTTATTGTATGTGATTTCAGGCTTGAGTTTAAACAGATATTTAGAATTAAATCTGGGTATCCCAGATGTATTTGATAGATCACTGTCCTTTAACCTCCCTAAGATTTACAGCATATGACATTTAATATGTTTAAGTTTTTTTTTTCTTGCAGTGAATGGTAAACATTCCTAACAGCTGTCTCTGAAGTGTCCAAAGGGGTAATGGGCCTCCATAATGATGATTCTACCCAAATTGTAATAATGCCACTAAGCTGATACACACCACCCAAAGGTTGGCTTTGAACTACAAACTGCTTGGGATAATTCTAAGAGTCCCTTAGACATACTGTAGCCCCCAGACAACAGGAAGTAATTGAAAAATGATGTACACATTCCCAAGAGATGGAGTGGATGGTTTTTGGTCTTTTATTGGGTTGTGGTTATTTGTCATCATGTAGGGGGATTGGTTACAAGATGTTATTGGGTATGATAAAAAAAAGGGGGGGTAGATATTATAGGATAAAAGGTAGATTATTGAATCTACTTTCAATATAAAAAAGCAATTGTTTTTGTATATTGATACAAATTTAAGGTTATTTTTGTTATACTGTATATATGTATCTACTTCTGTTTAAGATACTTTTGTATATTGTTACAAATTTGAGTTTATTGTCCTTATACTGTACATCTGTGTATATTTTTGCTTAAGGTATTCCCTGTACAGCTTGTATTTATACAGCTTGTTTATTTATACAATGTGAAGCTTTAGTCTTTAAAAACTATCTATATAGTTTTTAGCCTATCTAATAAAGAAATATAGGTTAATAGTCACCTACAAGCAACAACTTCTAGTCATGTTAGTAGGTTTTCTAGGTATATAGAGATACATTTTGAATAGGTAGGTAATCTTCAAACACTTCAAAGACATGCAGAATATGGCATTTAAAATGTTTTAATGAGCCAGGTAGTGGTGGCACACACCTTTAATCCCAGTACTTGGGAGGCAGAGGCAGGTGGATCTCTGTGAGTTCTGGGCCAGCCTGGTCTACAAAGCGAGTTTCAGGACAGCCAGGGCTACACAGAGAAACCTTAATAACTTAGACTTTTCTCGACATGAGACTCATCTGCTCCTGGTGGCACTGATCTACTGCTAAGAGGATGATGGGTGTTGAAAAAACTCCATATGGAGTTTTCTCTTTTTGTGGCATAAGCTAGTCATTAGGGCAAGAAACTGCCCTTGCCTCAACTGCTGACAGTATGATGTCCAAACCAGACAAGCAGGACACAAAAAAAGGTAACAGCCAAACTCTACCAACACAGTGTGAGGCAGTCCTTAAAATTTTTCCTGCTTTTGAAAAAAGTCTGTCAGATATTCTGGGCCTGTAGGCCAAATATGGATGCCCCAGCATTACAGAGGAACCTTGGGTGCCTGACCTGGCAGCCAGCTGTCTCTGTCATTTCTCATATTTTTTGGAAGACATTTGCTTGCACGTCCTGCTTACTCAGGTAATATTATTTCTTTCTTGGGTCTTTGATGGGGTTGAAGACTAGACCATTAAAATTACAGTTCACCTAAAACTTGGCAAGAGGCATATTAGATACAAAACTTTAGACTCTTCAGCAGAGGATAGCTAATGAAGAAATCTCTGTAAATATATCGGTTACTTATGGACTGGACATTGAGAATGTATGTCTTACTTGATAATTGCTCTTGTTGTCTGTCATTTTGTTCTGTTAAGGTTATTACCTTTCCTTTCTATTTGGACCATACCTGATAATAATTCTTATTGTATATAGTTTTACTGCGTTAGAGTTAGGACCTTTCCTTCTTAATTAGACAAAAAGGGGAAATTCTGTCACCAGTGTGCTAGTCAATTGTTTTGGTCCAAGAGGCCAGGGTTGCACTGGGGATGGATGTGACCAAGAGAAAAGGCAGAGTGGAGAAGCGTGCTTGTCCTTTCGATTGAGGAAACGCTTGGCAGGTGTTGGTAATGCCTTGTGATTCAGCTTAGGGTCTCCTTTTGTTGTTTAATATTTGTGCACGGGATCCCCATCTCAATAATTCTCACTAAATGCTCAGTGATAAAGCTGAGTTATCCCTGGCCCCTCTGTCTTTTGTCCAGCACATCAGCAAACACCAAATGAGGTTCCTTGGAATATGTCTGCGGCATGAGTCCTGCTACCCCTGACTCAGGGATCTACATCACATCTCTTGCCTGGGCTCTTGGATCAGCCTCCCTTTAGGTCCATTAATTAATGCCTTTCCCTTTTGTAACTCATTCTCTACAACAGTGGTTTATAGTCTTCCTAGTGCTGTGATCCTTCACTACAGTTCCTCATGCTGTGGTGACCCCAACCATAAAAATATTTTCATTGCTACTTTATAACTGTGATTTTGCTACTATTATGGATTGTAATATAAATACCTGTGTTTTCCAATGATCTTAGGTGACTCCTGTGAAAAGGTCATTTGACCCCTAAAGGGGTTGTGACCCTTAGGTTGAGAACTACAAAGAGGGTTTTATTTTATATGTTTGTTTTTACTTCTAGGAATTCAACCCAGGGCCAGGCAAGTACTTACCAGAAATAAACCTGTAGTCCCCAGAATATTCTTTTTAAAATATTAAGCCTGATTATTTTACCTGTGTGTGTGTAAAACCTGCATTCAAAATCAAGTTAAAACATTGTTTATAGTCTTCTTTCCTTCTAATATTTACAAGTTTGATTTCTAATTTCTTGCCTAAGATCTCCAATATAAACTGTGAAATTGTGGTAGTAACTAACAGTCTTACTTGTTCCTGACTTTTTAAAAAAGAGGTCTCACTCCATAGCCCAGGCTGGTGTCAAACTCATGACAAGTCTCCAGTGTCAGGCTCCTGCATGATGGGGATGATAGGTTTAGATCTTTATTTTTTATTTTATTTACTTATTTATTGAGACAGGGTCCATCTATATAGTCTTGGCTGTCCTGTAATTTACTAAGTAGACCAGGTTGGCCTCACACTCACAGAGATCTGCCTGCCCCTGCCTCCCAAGTGCTGAGATTAAATTCGTATCACACTGGACCCTGATCATTTGTTCTTAAGTTACATTTATTCTTATTTGTGCGTGCATGCGTACATGTGTAAACACTCATGTCATGGTATGCATTTGGAAGCCCGTGGAATGTTCCTTTACACTGTGTGAATATATGTCTCTGTGACTGGTTTCATAAAGAAGCTGACTGACCTATAGGTAGGAAGGATAAGGTTAGGGGTTAGGTGGGAGAACCAGCCTAAGAAGATGCTGAGAAGAAGGAGGGAGGAGTCCTGGCAGAGATGCTGTGAGACACAGATCAAGCAGTGTAGAGAGCCACCGGTGCCATTCCCGAAGATGGTGCCGGTTTCCTGTCCATAAGCCAGCAAGGCGCGGATGTGCGATCCACGTCATGGGGTGACCGTTACCAGCGTTGCGGGCTGCACCTGTCAGTAACGGACACAGCTCCTCTGCAACTGTCAGTAACGGACACAGCTCCTCTATATAAGCAGAGCCCTTTTTCCTCCTTGGGGTCTTCCCTCAACTTGCTGTAATGAGCCGCGCAATAAACATAGCTGCAGAAGAATCCTGTTGTTGAGCGTCGTTCTTGCAGGCAAGGCAATAGCGCTTGACAAGTGGTGCCGAAACCCGGGAAACTGACATCAACGGCACACGGGGGACCCTTCAGGAGACTGGAGAGGATTCAGAACTGTGGCAGACAGGTAACAAAATAAGGTAAGTTCTGATAGACATGCTATCAGGAAAGCATGTCAGAAGCAGAACGTGAAAATAAGGTAAGTTCTGATAGACATGCTATCAGGAAAGCATGTCAGAAGCAGAACGTGACGAAAAGTTGGGTACACGCAAAAAAGAAAAAGTCTAGCAAAGAGAAAGTGAAAGAGCCCCGAGAGACTGATCAAAAAATAAATAAATAAATAAATAAATAAATAAATAAATAAATAATAAAACAGAAAAGAAACAGAATAATAAAAAAGCCACAGATGGAGAGAATCTGGATACTGTACGGTATTATATTGTCTTTGTATTATTTGACTGCTGAGGAAACAACTGTTAAAGAAAATGTTGCTGGATTAATTCAATTTATATATTTTAAAAATGTTTTGACTCCAAAATTTAAGTTCAAGGACAAATTACTGGGGAAAAGGATTTCTATTTTTGTTTCCACAGAAAATAAAAAGCTGTGGATTCCTTCCAAAGAGCAAGCCAGACCCCCTGAAATAACTACTGCTTTTGCAATAGCGCAGGTGAAAGCTCTTAATCGCCACATGGTGAAACCATTTTGAAGAGTAATGCCACCTGGATTAGAGGTTGATGTCCTAGAGCCCGGGAGAGGGGTAACTCCACTATTCCCCAGCAACCCAGGTGGGCTCCTTATTGTAATCAAAACCCAGCTCAAAGTGGAGCCTCTAATCCTTTTGTGTTTGTGATTAAGCAATAGTACCTTTGCAAACTCTAGTGAGAGAATGCTATATTGTACACCTCAAGTATGCTTCTATTCCTTATGTTGGAATGGAGGAAAATTTCCTTTGGCCCTTGTGACCAGAATGCCCAGGTACATTCCCGTTCCGGTAGAGAGCCAAGCATCATGACCCTCTTTAGATAGAGGAGAGATTTTTGGAATCACTGCTGCTATCGTGGTTGCCATTATAGCTGGAGTAGTGGGAGCCACCAAGGATGCCATTGCCATGCATTCCACTGTTGACTGCAGCTGCCTTAAATAACCTGTCAGCGAAAGTAGCCTCTGCTTAATTAAAAGGTGGTATTATGGTCTTAAATCAACGAATTGATCTAGTTCAGGAACAGATTGACACTTTGTGGCAGCACAAATAGGATGGGAATGGAAGATGACAGGGCTATGTGTGACCTCTGTGCCATATCAAAAGTCAAAAGCATGCCTCAATATGGGGCAATATTTGGAATGGAAAGCCATATGGCATGATCTTAGCCAATCACAGGCCTCCATTGATTCACTATTAAAAGGAGGATTGATGGTAGTCAGAGAATTGATTTGGTGCAGGACCAAATTGAAACACTCTGGTAGCTAGCCCAACTGGGCTGTCAATGGAAATATTCCAATTTATGTGTCACCAGTGTACAATATGAAAATTATACAAGAGCTGCAAACCTTTCTAAACAACTTTTTCAGTATCTTTTAGGTGAACAGGAGAATTTGATAGCCTGATGGACCAACTCCGAATGGCCATCGTCCATGTGAATTCCACCCGTGTGGATGCCTCTCTATCAGAAGGATCGTTCTCCTGGATCTCCACCGCTTTTTCCCACTTTAAGGAGTGGGTGGGTGTAATGGGGTTTGGCCTGCTGTTATATGATGGGGTGGTGCTCCTGCTCTGGTTGGTGTGCAAGCTACGTGCTCAACAGAGACATGACAAAGTGGTTATCGCTCAAGCCCTAGCTGCTATGGAGATAGGCTCCACTCCCACTGTGTGGCTAAGCATGTTTAAAAAATGGATATTAATTGTCCAATAGGACAGCCCTTGCACCCTGAGTCTTCTATGACATTGCACCAGGTTAGGGTGTCCATTTTTTTTTTTTTTTTTTTTTTTTTTTTTTTACCAGAAACAGCCCTAACATTCTGCAGGGTTTTTTCCCATTGCACGCAGACAGGTGTTTCTTTAGTTTAGCCTACTGTAATACATTCTTCATGCTCAGGTTGTTTGGCTTAGCACTGCACTCCGGGTTGACTCTGGCAATGAGCAGCTCCGAGAAGGGCAAGTCTGGTTGCATGTGGGTTGGTGTCCAAGGCCCCACCTCCAGGGAAAAGATGCCGGACGGGTATGGCACTGACTTGGCTGACTACCAGGATTCAGGGTCATTACAATGTCCATCTCATTACTGGAGATCAGACCACTACCCTTGCCTGTTGTGTTTATAAAACAAAAAAGGGGGAGATGTAGAGAGCCACCGGTGCCATTCCCGAAGATGGTGCCGGTTTCCTGTCCATAAGCCAGCAAGGCGCGGATGTGCGATCCACGTCATGGGGTGACCGTTACCAGCGTTGCGGGCTGCACCTGTCAGTAACGGACACAGCTCCTCTATATAGGCAGAGCCCTTTTTCCTCCTCGGGGTCTTCCCTCAACTTGCTATAATGAGCCACGCAATAAACATAGCTGCAGAAGAATCCTGTTGTTGAGCGTCGTTCTTGCAGGCAAGGCGATAGCGCCCGACAAAGCAGGAAGGGAAGTACTTGAGGTAAACAAGCCTCAGGACAGCACATAGATGAATAGAAATGATTTAAGTTATAAGACTTAGCTAAAAATGAGCCAAAGCTATCAGCTGAGCATTTATAATTGATATCAAGTCTCTGTGTGGTTATTTGGGGATAAGCCGGTGGGACAGGAAAGTCTGCCCTCAGAGGTCAGAGGACAACTTGTGGGAGTAGAGTAGGTTCTCTCCTATCATGTGGGCCCCAGGGATCAACTCAAGCATGTAAGCTTGGAGGCAGCACCTTTATCCACTGAGAAACCTCGCTGACCCTTGATCTTTAAAGGAACGCTTTTAACATTTAAGTGTAATGTTTATTATATGGGTTTTTGGGTAGTAATTTATATCAATTACCTATTACTGCAAGAGTGGCTATATCAAATCTCAGTGATGTAGTCAGGCAAGGTGATGCATATCTGTAATTATAATTACTTGGGAGGTAGAGGCAGGAGATCAGGAGTTCAAGGCCAGCCACAGTCACATAATGAGCTGGAAGCCAGCTTGACTTTTATGAGACTCAAAAACTTTTATGAGTTTCAAAAACTAAACCAGGCTCTGGAGAGTTGGCTTAGTGATTAAGAGCACTTGTTCTTGCAAAGGACCGGAGTTCAATTCCCAACACCCACATGGAGGTCAACCACCTCTTCAGGAACCAGGCATGCATGTGATACACAGACAGACATACAGACAAACACTAAATAATAAACTAAACTAAACAAACAAAACTTAAACCAATCGAAACAAAATACCCTTGTCCCAAACAGTGCCACAAGACAACAGCTAGTCTCACAAGTCTGTGGGTTGACTGAGGTGGGCTTTCTAAGGTAGGATTCATTAGAATCCACCTCCCTCCCGTTAACCTCCTAGACCAGCTTGAGCATGTTCTCATGGTGAGAGAGGGAAGGACAGGAACACAAGTCTATCTGTGGGAGCTTTCTTGATTGCAATTAAAGACGCCCAGAAGCTCACTAAAGTACATGGCTAGATGTGCAAGTGTGCATGTTTCCAGAGGTTAGAACCTGAGGGCGCTTTCCCCAACAGTGCTTTTAGTCCTGATAGATTCAAAAGTTGAGTTCGCCACTGGGAGGTGGTAGAACTGCGCAAGGTTGGGCCTGGTTGAAAGCACTAGCCAACTCCTTGATTGTTCTGACCCCTTCCTCTTAGCAGTACTGCTCTGGCTGAGCTGTCCACCTGATGTGGGCTGCTCCGCCCTACACTTCCTGCCATGATGGGCTGAGGTCTGTGAAATCATGAACAAAAGAAATTCTTCCTCTGTCATGTTGTTTCTGCCAGATATTTGGGGCAGGAAAAGTCTGTGTGCAGCTGCTTTTGGTATCTTTGGTTCACATCCTGCCTGCCCAAACTCCAGTGATCCAAGTTAAGTTCAAAGTAGGGACAGTATGTTCTAAAAAATTATATTTGAGGTAATTTTCTAATGTTAAACCAAACACTGTACTTATTTAAGTACAGTACTGTGCTATTTAGTAACTTCTTAGGGGATGTTCTAGAATTCCAATCATAGTCAAACTCTTGATGGGTAAACACAAAACCTTGTAAGTAGTCAAGTAACTCTGATGTACCTCGTATACCAACTATGTCCATGGATGTATATGCTCGTTAGTTTCATGTCAACTTGACATAAGCTAGAATCATCTGAGAGGAACTATGGGCAAACCTATAGGACATTTTCTTAATTAGTAATTGATGGGAAGAGCCCATCCTATCCCTAGGCTGGTGGTCCTGGGTTGTATAAGGCAACATGCTGAGCAAGCCAGGAGGAGCAAGCCACTGAGCAGCACCCCTCCATGGCCTCTGCAGCAGCTCCTGTCTCCAGGTTCCTGCCCTATTTTAGTTCTTGCCTTGGCTTCCCTCAGTGGTGTGTGGGTTCAGGATGTATAAACTGGACAAACCTCTTCCTCCCCATATTGCTTTGGTCATGGTACTTGATCACAGCAATAGTAACCCTAAGACAATGCTAATGGATGGCTTCTCAAGACAGAAACATTGCATGCTTACTTTTTGGGAAAAAAATTTTGATCCAGGGGTTTGCTGGGCAGTGGTGCCTCACACCTTTAATCCCAGCAGATTGGGAGGCAGAGGAGGTGGATCTCTTGAGTTCAAGGCCAGCTTGGTCTACAGAGCAAGTTCAGGGCAGCCAGGACTGTTACACAGAGAAACCCTGATAAATATCTGAAACAACTTATAATTATCTGAAGTTCCTGTGGGTTTGATTGTATTTTTGTTTCTGGCTAAAATTCTGGATATGGAAGCCCTTCAATGGTTCCTCTAACTTTACTGCTGGATAAATAAGCCATACGTGTTTGAATATATATTTCATTGTAACTGTCAAACAAATAACCAATGAATATTGATTAATGTGGATTTAAAGAACGTTATAAATGTAAAACAGGTAGTGATTGTACCATTATCTTTCTTTGATATGCCCAGATATCACTGTCCCTGTTCATTTTTTCTTTCTCTTTTTGGATACTGGGGATGAACCTGGGGTCTCATATATTCTAGGAAAGCACTCTACTCCTGAACTGTGTCTCTAGGCCACTTTTTACATTTTTCATTTTGAGGAAGGGTCTCACTTTGTAGGCCAGGCTAGCCTGATTCTTTTGACTTAACCTCCAGAGTAGCTGGGATAAGGAAACGACACCACTGATCCTGATAGTTTCTTCCACTTTGGACCACAGAGTTGCATCATTATCATTTTTGGAGTATGACACACTCTCATCATTGGCCCATGTTTTATTACAATGTATTATAATAAGCAATTGTGAAAATACTATTCCAAAGAAATAATTGAAATTTTGAAAGCAACACATCTATTTTGTCTCAAGTCATCTGAGTTAAGCATCTGAAACCTAAACTATCATTTTATCTTTTCTTTAAGACAGATCTTTGTTTGTTTTTGACACAGGGTTTCTCTGTGGCTTTGGAAGCTGTCCTGGAACTAGCTCTTATTGACCAGGTTGGTCTGGAACTCACAGAGATCCACCTGTCTCTGCTGGGACTAAAGGCGTGGGCCACCACCACCAGGCTTAAGACAGTTTTATTTTATCTATAGTATTTTTTTAGTAGCCCACCTAGGCTGACCTTGAACTTGCTACAAAGTTAAGGATGTTAAAGATAATCTTAAATTCCAATTCTCTTGTCTCTGTCTTGTAACCCTTGCAATTATGCCCTGGTGTCTATACTTTAAAAACAAACAAAACCCCTAACAAATACTGCATGTATTCTTTTTTGGAATTTAATCTTTTCACTTCTTGTTGCAATTTTTCAAAGGTCTTAATGCTTTTTTGGTGGTGAGTGATGGTTTCTTTCTGTGGCCCAGGGTGGTTCTGAATCATTGTCAATCCTTCCGTACTCTCCAGAGTGCTGGGATTACAGGTGTGAGCTGCCATGCCCTGCTTTTATTCATCCTTATAGAGATGCATGCTTGCCCAACATTGACTTACCAGTCAAGTGATGGACCTGGGATCCATGTGAAACTTAAGAGCAATTCCTGGACAGGATCAAGGGGAGGGCAGAGGGCTGGGATTGCAATTATGACCCAGTAGGTTGTGTGCAGTGGACAAGCTGCTGTTGCTGCTTTCCTAACTGGACTTACATTGTGTAGGTGGATGCCACACCCGCCGGCATTGATCAGTGGGTATGACAGCTCCCTTGAGCAGTTGTGTTATTGTGGTGACACTCAGTGGAGGGAGGCAGACGCTTGTCAGCTAACCCTTTCACCCCTTCCCTAGGTTAGAATGCTCTTCAAGGGTTTAGTATCATTCTTTACATGGATGGAACAATAAGGCTATCTCACCAACAAGAACACTCTCACATAAACTAAATCTAACCATCTAATGCTTTGTTTTTCATGTAGCCCAGGCTAACCTCAAATTCCCTAGACAGTTAAGGATGACTCTGACACCCCCATCCTCTTTCTTCTCTGGGCAGGTTTGTGGCCCATGCCTAAAACTACAACTCCGGAGGATCAGCAGTTCAAGGTCACCCTCAGCTAGCCTGGGCCACATGAGACAGTCTTTAGTCTCCCTGCCCCCTGAGAAAAGAACACCCTTGTCTTAATCCTCAGCTTCCAATTCTAACCTTTCCAGTTTTCGATTTCATACTTTCTCCTAAACTCTAACATCTGTGACTGTCCTTGAACTGCCTGGGATTTCCAGTCCTGCACTAGGAAAATAAATATCTGTATACATTAATCTGGGCACCAGAGTGGACAGTGTAAAGTGCCATCTGCAGTTGTGAATGAGGACATGGCTCAGTCTTATCCAAAAGCCCGTGGGGCCTCCATTAGTGCACCGTGCCATGCTCAGGGTCCTGAGCCAAGCCAGTCATAATGATGGATAGGTGATTCAGATTATAGCAGCTATCCACCAAATAACAATGATCCTGCTTAAAAGTTCTAGGACACCCTCCTCCACTCCCACACTCTCCCCTTTGGATGACTAAGTTCTCCTTGAAGCCCCTCTCTACAGAAACCCCAGCTCTTTCCACAGCCCCATCACTTCATCCAGGAAGTCTTCTGACAGAGCCTAGGGGTCTCAGGCCCTCTCCTCCCACCTAGTGGCTTTCCTGGGATGGAGTGAGGCAGCTGTGCTCCTCAGCCTCTGCCTTGCCCCTTGAGACAGACGGTGTTAGTCCCAGGGCAGACCAAGAAGTCTGCTCCAGCTGGGCTCCACCCTGTAGCTTCCTTCTCTACCCTCAGCCCCGCCCCCTTCCTCTGCCTCCAAAGCCCTGGACACGGTACACAAGGCCCAGAGTCCCTCCTGGAAGGGACATACAAGGAACTGTTTGTGTTCCCATGGCTGTGGTCAGCACCTTCATCCCAGGACTCAACCCTCAGAATCCTCATTATATTCCAGGGTAAGACTTCCTCCCGCAGTGCTTGCTCTCCTGCTTGCTCCGGGGAACACTTAGACACTGGGTCAAGTTGGTTTGAGAACAGCGGTCCCTGTGGCATTGTATGGAAAGGGAAAATGAGGATGGAATAGCTGGACCTAACAAAGCTTTGTGTTGTCGTCTCCGTGGAAACAGGGTAATAAAAAGCAGGGGGGAGGAATTGGAAACCAGAGGGGCTTAGGGACGCTTGCTGGGAGCTGGGGTAGTAGCTTCAGTGGTTTAATGCTTACTTAGCATGCACAAGGCTCTAGGCTCACTCTCTGGTAGGTAAAACAAAGAAATGAACAGAAGTGACCTACAGACTAAAGCTGGGGGTGAGGGGTGCCTGACCCCAGCAAGGGTGGGGTGCAGAAGGATCAAAAGGGTCGGCCAGCCTAAGCTACAGAGACCCTGTCTAAAAAGAAACACACACACAGGGAAATAAACACTTGCTCAAGTACATACCAAGAGCAGGGTTTTGCTGCCTCTGTGTCAGCATAGTAGTAGGGGGTCGGTCTTGGAGCTAAGGGTGGGGTCCTGTGCTTCAGGTACTCTGGACACTGCCCACTACTGCGGTTCAGCATGGGCCAGACCTATGGGCAGGTGACGGCTCAGCTACTTCAAGGCCCTCCTGGCCTAGCCTGGCCTCCTGCCCACCGCACACTTCTGCCTCCCATCCAGTCTCCAAGAGCTCGTGTGACTTCCAGGGGGAGGTTACCTCCCAGGCGCGGGCATGAAAGGCTCAGCTCCAGCATAATCCCTGGGTATACAGGTCTGTATGGAGGCCTGAATGGGTGTCCCCTTCCCAGAGAGCGTGTCCTGAACATTTATACGTCTTTCTCTCTGCTAGGTTTTATACCACAGGCACGGTTCATTTTTGCCAAGAACTGCAACCAGGTTTGGGCTGAAGCTATGAATGATTTCATACAAAGGCCTGGGCAGCAGGAGAGTCATGAACTGTCACAGGAGGTCAAGGGAGAAGAGGTGGGCAAAGAACAAGGGCTGGAGCCACAGGAGCCAGAGCTGAAGCAGGAGGTGGCCCAGGTGAGATGGGGAAGCCTGGTGGTGGGGGTGGGAGCTCGTGCTCAGGCCTGGGAGCACCATGGGGAACGCAGCTGTGGGTATTATACACCATGGGGCATGGCTGCCCGCTCTGTCTCCTGGGAGCCTGGACTTACAGGACTATTTTTTTTTCTCATCAATCTCTCTCACAAGGTTTCCCCCTACTCCATGGATGACACAGATCCCCAGAAGTTTTTCATGTCAGGTAAGAGGATGTGGGTGATGACCAAAGGCATGGGGAGATGCTCAGGGTGTCTTGACTCAGCATCTTCCCCATCCCCAGGCTTCACCGGCTATGTGCCCCGGGCCCGCTTCCTCTTTGGCTCCAGCTTCCCCGTACTCACCAACCAGGCACTGCAGGAATTTGGGCAGATGTGCTCACGGGACAGGGTGCAGAAGGATCCCAAACCTCTTTCCCCACTCCCCAGGCCCAACTTCCAGAGCCTGGGTCTCCTCCCTCACTATGGAGGCTATGTGCCAGGTGAGACCAGTCTGAGGCTTTGGGGTGGTTTCGGGAACTGGGATAAACAGACAAGGAGGCTGTCAGAGTCTGTGATCTAGCTTTAGAGAGGAAACCAAGGCAGCTCAGAGGGAGTTGGGAGCAGATTTCAGAGGGTGGTTTGGAGAGTATATGTAACTGGCCAGGAGGTAATGGCTTTTTCATGCCTCTGGCTACCAGTGACAGACTCTCTTGGCCACACAGGGTACAAGTTCCAGTTTGGTGGTACATTTGGGCATCTCACCCATGATGCTCTTGGCTTCAACACCACTCAGAAACAGCTGCTGGCATAAGTACCTGGATTTCAGGTTCTCCTTTTCATCCTATCCCAGTGGTCTTTTTGGAAGGTGGATGTGGGGGGAGGGGCACAACGAAAAAGGTTTGGAGGCTGAGCACCTTTTTATTAATAGGTGTAATAAATAAATAAATAAATAAATACATAAACAGAAGCCTGGGCTCTTCCTCCTACTCTGATGACCAGGCACTGGTCACTGCCTATTTACAGCATGGGGGGCTTAGGACTCTGGCCCCAATACTGTCATCCATCCTCATTGTCCCTCAGCCTAGTGAACCCACAAATGACATCTGGGCCACCTCCCTCCAAGAGACTTGTCTACACCCATGGAAGTATTGGCCCAGACGGGCCGGGAAAAGTCTTGGCAGCCCAGCACTGTGTCCCTTCCCTCCTTTTCTGGGTGGAGGTCTGGACAAAATCGCTGGGACAGCTGAGGAGGAGTAATGAATACTGAGCACAGGGAGCGGGTGCCAGCACAGGGATACCTGGCCCCCAGCTCTCAGTCTACTTTTTGTAGCCAAGCTACGGGCTCGGGACTCTCAAGCTCTGAGTCTCGCAGGGTATGAAGGTCCCTGAGGCCACCAGCATGCACAAGGCCTCAGTTTTGGCTGCTTCCAGGTGGTGAACTTGGAGTTGGGGTCAGTGTCACATAGGCCAGAGGTACCAAGCCAGTGTCCGGGCCACGGCTACAGCGCAGCCAGTCTCCTCCGGCTGGTCCCAGCACCCGCAGGATATCCCCTTTGTGGAAGCTGAGTTGTCCGGGGCCTGTGGCCAGATGGTGGCACAGCGCCTGCACCTCACTGAAGAAACAACACATGCGCATCAGAGAAGGCTTCTGGAACACCAGCCAAGCTCCCCAATACCTCATTCCGCTGGGCGTACCACGGGGGTTTGGAGGGCAGGGCCGGAGAGTGTGACTCTGGCAGGGTCTCCCTGGGCTCAGGCTCCCGACGGGCCCCCATCGTCTGTGCCACTAGCTGGAACACAGACCTGTCCAGGCTCAGCCAGTCTGAAGGCAGCCTAGGGGAGAGGAGACAGATTGGGTTCCACCGTGTCCAGATCTAGACCAGGCTGGCCGCAACACTGTCTACACCAGCAGTGGCTCTCACCTGTTTGTGGGCCGGACTTCCCGCTGAGCTTTTCGGGAACCAAAGAGGCGTCCCCACTTGATGCCCCCAGGCGCGGGCTCTGCCGTCCTTTCTTCATTTTCTGTTGGTGGAGCAACAGGTCCTTCCCTCTCTCGACTCCGCCTCAGCTCAGCTAGCACAGAGTCAGGGGGGCTCCCCATCCAGAAAGGCCAGGCCCTCTCTTGGCCAAGGGCCTCCTCAGGAGCAGGGCAAGCCTCAGCCCCCTCTACTACACCTTCCCTTGGTGGTGGAGCCTGGGAAGGGCCTCCACTGCCTACCCCTTTCTTCTTCTCACTGCCACTGCTGCTACTGCGAGGGAATCTAGAGCCCTCGGTAGTGCCGTCGATGTAGACCTGGGAGCTCTGCATGAGCTGGTACCACCAGCCAGCCTGACCTCCTCGGGCCCACCTGCCCTGCTCTGAGCTCCCCACAACCGCAGCCACCTCTCCCCTGTCTTCCTCATCCTCGTCTCCACCTTCTGAGGCACCCACACCCTTCACCCGCTCCCCGGGGGCCACCCTGTCCATGACTCCAGGGCCCTCCTGGCCCCGGGCTCTGGCCAACTGCAGCGTTGAGTGTGCAGACAGCAGCAGGTCCTGGGACACACGCAGCAGTTCCTTGTGCTGCTTCTGCTGCTGCCCACTCTGCAGCAGCCGGTGCTGGAACAGCAAGTCAAGGCTGAAGGGCAGCAGGGCCAGTGGCTGCAGCAGCAACAGCAGCTCCTCAAAGAGGCCCGGACACACGGTGTGAGCGGCACGCAGGAAGCCCCAGGGCTGGTAGTGGGTCTGGATGATATCTAGAGAAATAGAGAGGGACAGAGTCACACACAGCAGTGGGATCTGGCCTGAGAGGGACACTGAGAGGCCACCTGTGTCAGCCACTGCATGCATCTGCACAGGCTGACTCTGCTCCAGTTCACACAAAGCCTGCTACCGTGTGCAATGCATGCATCCTATCTATCACCCGAGGGGCGGCTCCGAAGTCAGAGAGATGCTGGGGTTCGCGGCCACCCTAACCGCTAGACCGCCAAAGTCTGCTGAAGCCTCCAAGTCTGGGTGGGCCCCCTCCCCGCCTCCTCCACTGAGTTGGTAAGCCAGAGCAGGCTGTGGGCATTACCTTCATGGTTATACAGGTGATTAAACCAGAACTCCAGGGACCGGATGCTGTAGGAAGATAGGTGAAAGGGTTAAGTGAAGACAGCCGGATAATGAGGTACAAAGAGACGGGTGCAGGGAGCAAATACAGATGGACCCCGGTGGCCAGGTGCTGCCTGCCTGGCTCACCTTGTAATGCAATTCTGGAAAGTCAGTGGGGATGTGAGGACTGGGGTGAACATAAAATTCACAAGTCAGTCGTGTCTTCTTGGAATGGAGGCAGCACACATAAGGTGATTACTGAGTGAGAGGACAGGCTGCTTCCCGCCAAAGGCAATGACCAGGCCGATATGTAGCAAATACCACTCTGAGGTGAGCCTAGGTCTGAAGCAGGACTTAGAAGCAGAGCTGGGGTTGAGAGGATCAGTTTGCAAGGCCAGGCCATGGGTTTGTGAAAGTGGATGAGCTGGTTGGTGGGAAGTGTCAAGAGGGCAGTGTCTGCAGAGAGGCTGCTGCTAGGCGGGGAGAGGGGCCCCAAGGCCTTGCACAAACCCTGCAGATCACCTGTCTCATTCCAGGCAACCAGGCCCTTAGGGGACACAGAGCTACGGCGGGGCTGGCTGCTTAAATCCTACCGTTCTACACACTTACTTGAGCAGGCCGAGGATGAAGGCGTTAAAGCGCATAGTGTGACTGGTGAGTTCTGGAAACTGGCTGACTTTGTTGTAGAGACCATGCAAGACCTTGGTGGACGGGCCTGGGGGAAGGGGGGGGGGGAGACAGGGTTGGAGGTTCCATTTCCTATCTCTGGAACCCGGAATTCAGTCTGGAGCCCAGTGTCACAATCTAGCACCTACCTAGCTGTGTGGAAGCCTCAACCACACTCCAAGGCATGTTTTTACGCTGTCCGATGATCACATCTAGTACGAAGGCCTTGAGCCCATCCTCCAGCACAGCTTGGACTGCAGGGCAGAGGTACTTCAGAACCAGGTGGCCTACGTTGGGGCTCACAGAACTGTTTCCCAGCTTTGCCTGCAGATGCACAGGACAACATGAGAGGCCCGGCCTTGTTGTCACTTAGGCAGCCCACAGGTCCCCTCTGGCCATTTCCACCCCCGAGTTCCAACTCTGGGCTCTGGATTCAAGAGAGCAGGGGAAGGTGGCAGAACACAAACAGCCGAGTGGGCAGGGCTTAGCTCAGCTCTTCACAAGCCTACCTTGACCCCAGGATCCCGGCTTGTCCCAAAATGGGCCACAATAAGGTCCACAGCAGTATTGACAGCTTTGACCAGCCCTATGAGGAAGAAGCTGATGTGACAGGTCCCGACTTGGAGACTCCAGCCCACCCAATGGAGGCTGACCCTTGGTAGGGAGGAGGAAGCTGTCACACTCACTCCTGTCCGTCTGTCCGTATCTCACTGTCCTTGCACTCACGGGTGGCTGCCCTCTCCAGAGGGCTTCCTCTCTCTAACCTTTGCATCTCTCTTGCTTCTCCTTTGTGAGCTCCTGCCCCTTTGCTCACACCTACGCTTGGTTATTTTACCAACGTCTCCCTAAAATTGCTCAAAGGTCACTGGCCATGAATCTGAATGGCATGTTTCTGTCAGTCCTTGTCTTCTCAGAGGTCACCAACATGCAGACCCAGGTGGCTATAACTTCAGCACTTAGGGACTGTTTTTGCTTGTTTGGATTTTTTGAGATGGTTTCACTATGTTACCCTGGCTGGCCTGAAACTCACAGAGACCCGCCTGCCACTGCCTCCCAAGTGCTGAGATTAAAGCTGTCTGCCACCACGCCCAGTACAGTGTTTTGTTTGTTTGTTCTGTGAGACAGGGTGTCTCTACATAGCCCTGGCTGTCCTGAACTCACTCTGGAGCCCAGGCTGGCCTCAAACTCAGAGATCCACCTCCCAACACGCCAGGCTCCCGTAAAATTTTTAAAAGAATTATGTAACAGGCTCTCTCATCGTACTTAACTGGCTAAGGGGAGGGGCTGAAGTCGGATTCTTAAGTTCCTGATACATGACCCTTGCTCACTATACACCATACAAACTTCTACCTCTTGCCCTAATGCTCATTTTCCTTATTGGTACTGGGGTTCAAGACAGATGCTCTGGAGGGTTATTAGCTAGGTCACCAGGCACCACAGGCAGTGACGGCAGAGCCCTGGCCCAGGCTGGGTGTCAACACACACCTTTTTTCTGAAGTACATCAATGGAAATGGCCTCCGAGGTGCCATCTGGAGACAGACAAAACTCAGCTGGAGGCTTCTCAGCTAGGGAGAAGGGGTCCTGCAGGTCAGGGCAGGTCAGTGGCAACGGTTTTGCTACCTGGCCTGGAAAGAAAAGCAAAGCCTTACTCCAAAGCTCTTCCCAAGAATTCTTAGCTCAGCCGAGTGCCCTCCACCCTCACAGACTAACCAACCCCTTCTCAGCCCTTCCCAGCCTGCCCAGGGTATACCAGGGACCGTGGCCACACACCGTTCAGCCGGTAATTCAGATGGTTGGCGGTGCCAAAAGAACCAGGGAACTCAAAGATGGGGTTCCTATGGGCCAGCCGAGCTTCCTGTGGCCTTCGATCTAGGCTTCCTGACAAGCCGGGTGGCCCTAATGGGTTCTTCCTCCTGTATTCCCGCCACTTGAGGGCTTGAGGGGACAGGTGATTGGCTGGGGGCAGAACAGGTGAGAGGGATGTTAGGAGACAGCATTTCACACCTGCCCAGGGGTCCGGATAAAATGCCAGGGTTGGGAACATGAAGCAAATACACCAGATGCTGTGGGTGTGACCACTGCTGAACGAATAGGAAAACATTCAAAGGACAGGTAGGATTGCTTGGGCTATGGATGAAGCTCATACCATTGTTGGGCCTGGAGGCCATGCTGCCCTCACCACCTCCTCGAGCCAGGCCCTCTGCCCGGGAAAAGCCAGATCTCCAGGAGCCCAGAGGTGGCAAGCTTCCTGTGCCATGAAGCCGGTACTCAGCCAAGGTCGGAATCTTCTGGTCCTCCTTCAGTGGCTGCTGTGAGGTAGCAGGCCGCACAGTAGGAGGACAAGTAGGGTTCCATGGGGGGAGACTTTGTGTTGCCGTGGCCTGCTCTGGAGGAGGGGAGCAGGAGGCAGAGGTGGATGAGTCAGTGCTAGGCCCAAAGGGGCCGGCACTCCGGATAGGGGAGTAGCTTCCCAGGGGCGATGGCCTCGAGGTCTCTGGCTCAGGCCCAGCTTTTCGGGCACTCCTGCCAGTGGTCTGGGGGGTGGATGCCTGTGGCTTTCCCGAGGGAGCTGGGTCTGGGTCTTGAGCAGTGGAGATAACCAGTGGGACAGGCTGCTGGGCACGGCTGCAGCCTGAGAGGCTGTAGAGCTGGGACAGGCTGTGGAGGGCTCGGGCCTTGGCCAACTGCTTGGGGAAGTGATGCTGGAACACGAAGGGCTGGATAGGCAGCGTGGTTGGCCTCTGTTCCTTGCTGTAGCGAAGCACTGGCCGGCTCTCAGTGCCACCCCCTGGAGCAACAGGATGGAGGAGGACTGAGGCGGAGAGGCCCTGAAACTCACATGAGCGGGAAAACCAAAGCAGAGCTAGGAGATGACCCCCATTTGTGGAGGGGGACACCGCGCCTCCTTGTAAAGCCTCCCCGTGTGTTATGATTTGGACTGTCTTCTGTCGCTCCACTTTCTGAACTCCAAAAGTGTCAAGGCTCAGTCCTTACCTCACTGAATACTTTATCTTTTGCAAAGGTAGCTGGATTTCAGACTTTCACAAAGATGACTCCCAAGCCCCAAGCACTAAGTTCATTTTCTCCTTGATCTTAGATCATCTTGCCATGGTTTTGCTTTCACTAGAAAGACTGTTCCAAAACCATGTCCGGGAGATGCCCAGACTACCGCCATCACCTATCAGCTTTGTCTGTCTTTCCTGGTGCCTCCATTTCTGTCAATGTTAGAATCATTTGCAGACTTTGGGGGACTCAGTGTTAAGATGTTGATGACTTCAAGCTTTCATCCACCCACCACCCTGTCTCCACTGACACACAGTTTGCTCACACCCTCTGTTTTTGAGCAAACACAGTAGCAAGGTACTTATTTACTTGCAACTGAACCAGCCTTCCTCTTATCACTATGTACCCACATTAGTGTTTTCCCATGATCCCCTAAGAATTTCAGTGTCCACGTCTACTCCTCCTGTACAGGAATGTGTTTCCCGTTTCCCGTTTCCGGGAGCCGTTTCCAGCCAGTTCTCAGGTCTCTGACCTGAGGCCCAGAGCAGCTTTGAAAATGGACTGCTCTCCTAATGACTCTGCCCATGCTGCAGATATCTGAATGAACACAAGGTGGCGCCAAAACACTTACAGGACCTAAAACCCTGGGCGTAGCTCAACGACTAAGAGGCAGGAATTCACTCCTAAATTTTGTTTTTAAGAAAGGATTTCCTGTAGTTCAGGCTGATTTTGATCTTGCTTTATAGTCAAGATTGGCCTTGGATTCCTGACACCCCACCCCACCCCCGCCTCAACCTCCAAGTGTTGGCATTACAGGTATGAGCCACCCCCCTCAGTATATTCTAGAGACACTAAGTCATCATCTCAGGTTAAGTTCTTTCAACTAGAGATAGCAGAGCCAGAATTTTGTCCCAGCCAGAGTCCGGCTTGTGGGGCCATACCACACCACACCACACGTGCACTGAGGTCATGCTCAGAGGACACTGTCATTCTTGCTATGTTCTAGTCACACTTCATTCAGCCCTTCATCTCACCACACATGACCATCCTACTGTCCCTTTGGCCTGAGATCGCACCACCACACTTCTTGGTCAGACCCCTGGTCGTGCCGTTTCACTCCTTTGTAAAGTGTTAGCAGTATTTTTCTTAATGTGTTTGCTGTCTGCTACTTTTCACAGGAGTTCCAGCAAAGTAGGGGCCAAAGCCTACTGGTTGCTCTATCTCTATGCTCCAGGAAATGAACGTTAAACGCATACCATGTTTTCTTCCGATTCAGTTCAGTCTCCCCTACCTCAAATCACTTTATTATATAAACCTAGTTTACCGAAAAATAAATTTATCTTATTGTCTGCGGTTAGTGCTCAAATAATAAAGACAACATTCTCAGGTTTAGCTACCACAAATTAGGTTCTTCTCCCCTCAAATTCTCATAGTAGCCATTCTTTCACTGAAGTCTCCCCTAAAGGGATGTGAATCCAGTCCCTGCTGTACTAGGCAACCGCTGTACTGAGCCCACCCCCATTTTTTAAGCTTTCTCTATTAGGTATCTCTTCCTCCCACTTAATCGCACTATGGACCCTGCAGCTCAGGTCCTCCGGAGGCATTTCAGCCTCTTCCTGTCATTCCCAAACTGGTTTTTCCTGGGCCATCCATAACTCAATGAACTGTCTACTCATTTACTGATTCTCAAAAGGGTGTGTACAGTCAAGGGAAAAGACCTGTGACATTTCACTGGAGACTTATAAAAGTCCTACTGGGGACTAGGGAAGAAGCCCAGCTGGCAGACTGCTTGCCTTGTGAGACAGAAAGCCCTGGTCAGTCCCAAGGACGGAATAAATGGAGAGCTTCACTTCTATGCAGTTTGAGGCCAACCTGGGATGCACAAGACCCTGCCGCAAAATAGTTACAAAAATATTTAAAACCTTATTTTGCGTGTGTATATGGGAGGAGGCATGAGGACAACTTTTTCCTTCCACCACGTGGACTTCAGGATCAAACAACCTGTTGGCAAATGCCTTTCCCAGCCGAACCATCTCACTGATCTAATAAAAATACTTAAATTAAAAATGTATTAAATTTTTAAAAAGATTTTTAGCACAGCAAAACCACTTTTATGCCACTCTCCTTCTCTTTCTGTCTCCCCCCCCCCCTTTTCCATTTTTCTTGTTTATGTGCTGGGTATGTATGTGTGAACCCATTTGCATGTGTAAGAATACATGTGGAGGCCCCAAGTTGATACTGGGAATCATCCTTGATCACTCATCTACCTTATTCATTGAGGCAGGATGATTCAATCAAACCCAGCACTAAAGGATATGGTCAGTCTTGATAGTTAGCTTGTTCTAGGTCTCTTTCTGCTCTCAGAGGCTGGAATTACAGGTGGGTTGCCACACCTACCAGGCATTTGTGGCATCTGCAGGTTTTGAGGGTGGTGACTGTGATACCTGGCAAGTGCTTTAATCACGAAGTTACCTCTCTTTTGAGACAATGTAGCCCTGGCTGGCCTGGAACTCAGTATGTCGAACAAGCTGGCACAAGATGGACCAGCCTTTGCCACGGGAATGCTGGGATTAAAGGTGTGTGTCACCATGCCTGATTGAATACCTACTTTAATTATCGTTGTACGTGCGTGGGAGGCAGAGGACAGTGTTGTGGAGTTGGTTCTTTCCTTTCATGGCTATCTAAGTTCTAGGGAACGAACTCAGGTTGCTAAGCTCAGACTCTAAGTGCCTACACCTGCCAGGCCACCTCACTGGCCCAGTCTTTAACTTCTGACTTTCCAGCCTTCACTTCCTAAATGCTAGGATTATGGGATGAGCCCCATCAAGTGCAGAGCAAGGGTTTCTCGGCTCAGCCCTGAAAAAGCAGAAAGGTCAGGCTCTATTCTTGTTTACTTCGTAATTCCACACATTCTTCCTGGATGATCAGTTTTAATGACTTCCCTCCCCTATCCCCAGGGTCCCACTGTGTGGCCCTGGCTAGCTATCACTAAGTAAGGCTTACTTAGAACTCACAGAGATCCACTATCACTCAATCCAGTAACTTTTTAATCTATTCGGCAGTCTCTCACTTCACATCTTCCACCCAAACCACCAAGGATCTTTCTAAAAATGCAAATCAAAATGTGCAATTAGGAAAAGGAAAACCAAACCAAACAATAACAATAACACAGCCACTCTCCTAGTGAAGAACCTTCTTCAGTGGCTCACCCCATCCTAGCGGCTATGCTAAATTAGTCTACTACAGTTCCTGGAAAGCATCAGACTCCGACTCTGTGAGAGCCTACAAAATCTAACCCTCACCTTTCTTCCAGACTGAGCTTAAATGTGAACTGTTCTCATTGTGCCATTCTTCTGGGTGACTCAAACCCTATACTGCCACCTTTGCATCTGAGTGACTGCTTTATTTCTGACCTTTGTTGGAATCCCTCGAGGACAGATTATCTCACCAGCACCACCCTGGTACAGACCTGGGTGTAAACAATTATTTGGGATGCAATAAATAATGAAGGACTTTGGGGAGCTGAAAGGTCAAGGCAAGGTTCAGTTCCGAGGTTTTTGTTTTGTTGTTTTCTTAGAAAAGGGTCTCACTTTGTTGCCCATGCTAGCTGGTCTACAGCAATTCTCCGGCCCCAGCTTCCACAGGCACATGCCCTCCCTGTTAGGCTCTTAGTACAAGATTACCATCGATGATCAAAGAACACACTTCCCCATGGGCCACTGTGGTCTCCCTGTTAGACAACCCCTCAGTTGCCTCACGCACTGTACATCCCTGCATGTCTACAACTGACCATGTATGTGCCGTGTCTCTTTCCGTAATGCCACTCTGGTTTAAGGGCCCATACTTCCGGCTTCATGGTTTCCCAGGACACCAGTGTCCAAGTCCTACTGACCTATCTATTTGGTACTCTCTCTCCCTGTCCCCACCCCGAGGAAAGAGGTCCACGGAACGAAAGCATAGCCTGGTATTCTCTGGGTTCCTTACCGTCAGCTCTAGCTCTTGCATCCCTCTGGGTATGGTTGTTGGCTGGGCTCCCTGGGAAAGCAGGCCCGGCATCCATCAGCTGGGCCAAGGGGCCCTGCCCATCAGCTCTGAGGCTAGGAAGTGGCATCTCGCTGGACTGGGAGCCCTGACAAAGCTGGGTGGACCAGGGTTCTGGGCCAAGGAGGTCCAGGCTTGGCCCCAAGGGCATGGATGGCAGACTATGGCTACATCGAGTGCCCTCATCAAGTGGGCCTGCCCTATCTTGTTGGGCTTCTTGGATGGGTGAGAACTCCTGGGAAGAATCTCCAACGCTCACCCGAAGTGGTGGGGAGCCAGAGCCTGCTGCAGCTTTCTTCCGGCCTTTGGCCAACTCAGCGAAAGAGGTAACCCTCCTGGGTGGGGAAGCAGGGCCAGCTAAGGCCGCAGGGCCCTCACTTAAGCGTACAGGGCAACTTAGCATGCGCTCCAGCGAGCCCAGGCGGACAGCGGGGCTGCGCTCCAGGCTTCGATCATAGCTTCGAGAGCGCTGCCGGCCGGCGCTTAGGTTGGGGGGTGAAGTGTTTGTATACACTTGCCCTTCGAGTGCAGCGGGGTCCACGGCAGTTGCTGCTTCTGCTGAGGGACTCACTGCTTCCTGTTCCTCTGGCTGGGTGTCTGGCTTCTGGAAGAGGTAATACTCAGAGGGCTGACTGGGGTCTGGGTCTGAGCCTGGGCCCGGTGGAGGACTTATCTTGGTGTGTTCTTCAGAGCAACTGGTGATGGAAGAACCAGCTGGGCTGGGGGAGGATTGCGATGACAGGTCGCAGGTGACAAGTTTATAGTAATTTTGTGTGGCCACCACAAGGCGGGCCTGGCTCTGGAAGCAGGCTGTGAGGTCAGCCACGGCTGGGCAGGGCTCACAGTGTGGGCGGTAGGAGTTGCAGTTGGCATCCAGCTCAGGAGATGAGGCATGAGGGCAACCACAGCCCTCTTCCCTGTCCCCATTTTCAGGGTGGTGGGACTCACAGGACATTTTCGACTCAGCTGGGGAGGGCTGCAGGTCCAGGTAAAAGGCCCCGGGGTCTGAGTGGCTGCAGAAGGAAGAGTCACTGCAGGACTGAGGGACAGAGTTGAGGTTGGCTCGGGAGCTGCCATGCATCTTATTGTAGAGGGTGCTGAACGTGACCAGCACGCCATCCGAACTGTTGCAAGAGGAGTCGCTGACATAGCCCATGGACTGGTCAGCAGCCTCGGACTGACTGGACGTGCTACTGCAGTGACAATGCTGAGCTCCCGAACCAGGGCGCCCAGGGTTTCTCGGGGATTCATCTGAACTGAGCTTCCACTCGTGGTCAAAGCAAAAGGCAGAGGTGTCACCGGCCCCCCCTCCACTGCCACCAGGCCCCCCACACTCATCTAGCTCCATCGTCTCAGAGTCCAGCTCCGGTCGGCAGCAGCGGCTGCCGCCGCCCTGCTGGGCACCCACGGTCGTCGCTGGCTGCTGTTCCTGCCCCTCCACCACTCCAGGCCGGCTGCGCGTGGCCCCCCACGGCCTGCCCGGGCCAGGGCCAGATGGTGGCAGCTGGAAAGAAGACAGATGGAAGGTGGGCTGGCTGGCGCCATGCAGGTGGAAGGACTGCTGGGTGGCACTGTCGGCACTGCTGTCATCATACAGGTCACCAAGTCCAGGCTCGCCCACACCTTCCTGCACCAAGAAGGGGTTGTGTCGTTTGGGAGCCCCGGGGCCTCTGCCGTCCCGACTCCGACTCCTGATGCTGTCTGCACACCGTGTAGATGCCCCGGGAGCTGAGTGCAGACTGTTGTACAGTAGGGAGTCAGCCTGTCCCAGGTCTAGGTCAGGCTGAGTGCGGCCCAGCTCGGGTGGGCAGAAGGGATTGGGCCTCGTGCTCCCGCTACCTCCACTCGCCCCCCCACAGCACTGCCTGTCTGGGACTTGACAGTGCACTAAGGGGATATGGTGGACGATGAGGGTCTCTCCAGTCAGCTTAGGGGGGCTATCCATTCTGGAAAGTTCGAACAAGGGCATCAACAGCACCAGACACTGCCTTTGGAGCCCAGTGGGGCAGAACACATTTCATCAGGAGAGCTTGGCACCTGGAGAAAGGAAGAGAAAGGGAACCTAATGTCACCTCCCTGAAAACCAGGGATAGGCCCTTCCCCAAACTATGTTCAATGGACAGGAGTCCAAGAGGAATAACGGCGCTGGGTCAAGATGGAGTTCAGACAGCACAGTCCAACAACATAGAGGGTACTACTACACTTTCTGCCTTGCACATGTCCAGGTCCTGGCCCCCGTTCATTTTAAGGTTACTATGTATCCAAGTGTAACAAAAAGCCAGGCCTCTTTTAATACCATATATGAAGGAATGAGGAACTCTGCCCACTTTTTTTTTTCTCTAAATTACATTTACTTAGAGAGAGTGTGTGGTTGTATGTATGTGTGTGTGTGCCACAGCACGTGTACAGAGGTCAGAGGTCAGTCTGTGGGAGTCTGTTCCCTCCTTCCACCATGTGAGTCCCAGAGAGTGAACTCAGGCCATTAAGTTTTTGGTGGCATGTGTCTTTACCTGCTGAGATATCTCTCAGGCTTCCCATTATCTTCTATGCAGTAAATAATGAATACTCAAACAGAAACAGGCACACAGACACACACATGCACACAGACATCGACAGACACATACACAAACATGCATACACCGACACATACACATGTACATACATGGACACAGATACACAAACACAGACACACACATGAACACAGACATGCACACATACATATTCATACATACACACATAAGGTGGAATAGTGACATTACTAAGAAAAACCACATAGGATATCTGGAGAGTACAAGGCACTGAGGGAAAGGGCAGTGAGGAGAAAAATTGATATCATATGCTCACAGAAAGCAGCTATAACTATAAGGAATGTATTTTAAAACTCACTAAACCAAGGACTGCCTGCGCTGGCCCTTTTTCTCCCCTGTGAATCCCTCTGACCACTGTGGGCTACACATCGTTCCTATTCTTACAATTGTAACGGAGTTTCATAAACACAGGTGGAGGGGACAGTAATTGACTGCAAGTACGGCTGATGACAACCTCTCCCTCCTACATGGGGTGGTGGCCACTTTTACCCTTACTGCATCACTCTATCACACTCTCACACAGACCTGGCACACACAGGGCCCAAGACAAGCTTGATGATTGCTTAGTCCAGCGTTTAGAACCTTTGGAGTGCCCCAACTGGCTTTGCTTTAGCCTAGAACCTTCACTATTGGGATTCCCTGGAAAGTCTCCTCTCTCCAGGTTTTACCCCGATAAGCTGAAGTTCTCTTGGTTGTAAGGTTTCTTGGTCTCTTGACCACCCTGTGGAGGAATGACCTCTTTCAAACTCAGTTTCTCGAGCTGTCAGAGTCAGGCCCTCTCTCTCTTAGACTCCCCGTGTTGAATCTCTTCTGATCCATTAGTCTCCTCTCTCCCTTCTGACCCCTATTTTTCCCTTTACCTATTCTGGCTCTAAATCCTTCATTTACTCTCTCATATTTAATCATTTAACTGAACCCTTGTTACCACTGATTTCTTATATTTTAACTCACTTAAACCACTCTTCATGTGGACTATAGTAAAGAGCCAGCAAGTTACATATGCTTAAGGAGATGAATTAAAGGAACATGCAAATGGCCAATAGCTATATGCACGAGGGACAATTATACAAAGTTATAATTAAGCATGATTGTACATTACAATTATGCTTGGAAACTAAGATCGAAAAGACTCTGCTTTATTGGATGGGTAACCCCTACTGGGTTGAGTATAGTCATCTGCATGGAAGTGGAAAAGCAAAAACCAGAGACGCCAGTCTAAGTTACAAGATTAAGAGTTAGAGAAAAAATAATAAAAAAACTTTTTTTGAGATAGGGTCTCATGTATTTCAGGCTGACCTCCAAATCCATGTCTAGCCAAGGATGACCTTGAGTTCCTGGTCTTCCTGCCTCCACTGTCCATGTGCTAGAACTACAGGCATTCACCACCACACCCAGCTGATACGGTGCTAAGGACTTAACCCAGGTCTTCATGTTTGCTAAGCACGCCCGCCCACCTGAGCTGTACCCTCAAGAGGAAACCCTGGTAAACCAAACCCAACGGTGATGGTTTCTTACCTAATCAAACACCTTCGTGCTTCAAAGGATACCACTGAAAAAGTGAGCAGTGAGCCAGGCAAGTAGGCCAGTCAGTCAAGTACAAGCATGGAGACCTGGGTTTGATCCCCAGACTCTGTATTAAGAAGCAGGGCACAATGGCTCACAGCTGTAAACCCACCACTGGGGAAGCAGCAAAGGCAGACAACTGGCTACACAGGCCAGCCCACACCACTTCTGGCCTACATAAATGCACTCACTCAAACAGATATACTAAAGAAGGGCCAACCCATAGAATGGAAGAAACTATTTTTAAATCATACTTCCGACAGTGGTTTCTAATCAAAATATATAAAGAACCCTTATACGTTTTCTTTTAGACAGGGTCTCACTATGTGTCTCTGGCTGGCCTTGGACTCACTATGTGGACCAGGCTGTCTTTGATCTCACAGATATCTATCTACTTGCCTTTGCCTACAGAGAACTGGAATTAAAAGAGTGTGCTACCATGCCCAGCACTGAACAGATATTTCTCTAGTGGTTAGCAAGATGAAGATGGGCAATATGCTTAGTCATTAAGAAAATAAGAACCCCAATGAGACACTAATGCACTCCCAACAGGATGCCAAAACCAAAATACATAGGCAACAAGTATTGATGATACATGAAGAAGAGAGAGCCCTCATAAACTGCGGAGGGCATTGTAAAATAGTGCAGGCCCTTGGAAAATTGTCATGCAGTCCCTCAGACGTTAAACATAGACTTGCCCATAAGACCCAGCAATCCCACTTCTATGACTATGCTCAAAGGGAAAGGAGCACTTGTTCACACATTAAGCTGATATGAACATGTTTACAGCAGCATCATTCACAGTAACCAAGAAAGTGGCCAGCCAGACTCTGTCAACTCATGAATGGATGAGCTAAAAATTAGTAAAAATGTGGTATACACATACAATGGACCATTGTTTGGCAATTAAAGGAGTGAAGCACTAGTACATACAATGTGAATGAACCTTAAAAAAGTAATATTAAGAAAAATGAGCTGCCACAAAATACTCCTTTGCATGGTGTATAATTTATACAAAATGCCCCAAACAGGAAAATCAACTGAAATGGAAGGTAGGTTAGTGATTTGTAAAGGCTGGTGGATGGGGGGCGGGGGGAACAACTACTTAATGGCTAAGGGGGGGGTCTTTGTGGGGTAATAAAAATATTTTGCCATCAGACATTGGTAATGGTTACACATTATATATTAGTGAATATACTGGTGTGGTGGTTTGAAAAAGAAAAATGCCCCCAAAGGGAGTGGCACCATTAGGAGGTGTGGCTTTGTTGGGAGTGGGTGTGGTCTTGTTGGAGGAAGTGTGACACTGTAGAGGTGAGCTTTGAGGTCATGTATGCTCAAGCCACTCCTAGTGTCTCAGTTCACTTCCTATTGCATATATGTAGAACTCCAGCATCATGTCTGTCTGCATGCTGCCATGTCCCACCTTGATGATAACGGATTGAACCTCTGAAACCCAATTAAAGTCAACCAATTAATTATTTTCCTTTATAAGAGTTGCTGTGGTCATGGTATCTCTTCACAGCAGTAGAAATCCCAACTGCTATATAAATTGTACGTCAATAAGGGTATTCCAAGCTAGCCAAGGCTACATTGTGAGATCTTGTCTCAAAAAACAAACAAGCAAAAAAAAAAAAAAACCCAAACCAAAACAAACAAACAAACAAACAAACAAAAAACAAGCAAGCAAGCAAGCAAACAAACAAAAAAGCCCCACAAAAGATTATGGTTCATGGGAAGAGGAGTGAGGAAGAAAAATGCAATAGAGGGGCTGGGGGAGGTAGCCGGGACTGGGGGGCTGGAGGAGAGAGGGTATTTGCAGAAATAGGCGAGAACGAGACAGGGAATGGGGAACAACTAACTGCTTGGTGGCATTTTGAGGAGCAATGAAGATTTTTTTAAAAAGTTTTTTGAGACAGGGTTTCTTTGTACCCTGGCTGTCCTGGAACTCACTCTGTAGACCAGGCTGACCTCAAACTCAGAGATCCCCCTGCTTCTGCTTTCCAATGCTGGGATTAAAGGTGTGCCCCACCACTCCCAGCTGAAGAGGATTTTTTAGGATGCCTTTTTGTTTTATTTGTTTGTTGTTTTTTGAGATAGGGATTTTCTCTGTAGCTTTGGAGCCTGTCCTAAAACTCACTCTGTAGATCAGGCTGGCCTCGAACTCATAGAGATCCCCCTGCCTCTGCCTCCCGAATGCTGGGATTAAAAGTGTGCGCCATCATCAGTTAGGATGCTTTGATATAAGAGGCATGACACAGTTCCCCCTTCTTGCCTCTGCCTCCTGGGTGCTGGGGTTAAAGAGACATCACCAAGCCCCTGGCTCCCTTCACATTTTCACAAAGCACTTTTTTTTCCTTTGGTGGTGCTGGGGACTGAACCCAAGGCCTTCAGTAGACCAGTATCACTGACATATCCCTGTCTGTACAGACCACCTTAAAATCAGGTATAGTGCAGCTCACTGATGGTCACAAAGATTGAAGAAGGCTGGGCCATCTTCATTAAAAAAAAAAAAAAATAAGAAAGCTAGGTCTAATGGCACAGACAACCTGGGAGGACTTGCAGTTCAAGGCCTGCCTGGGGTGCCATGTGAATTCAAGGCAGACTGCACAATGCACAATTTTACAAAACTCTATTTCAAAACAAAAAGTAAAAATGAGGTGGTGGTGGAGAGATGACTTGGTGGTAAAAAACAAAACAAAACAAAACAAAACAACAACAACAACAAAAAAAAACCCTCAATCTTGCAGAGGACCCAGGTTCAGTTTCCAGCACCCACAGGGTAGCTCACAATCATCCCAAATTCCAGTCCCAGGGGATCCAACTTTCTCCTTTGACTTCTGTGGGTACCTACATACATCATACATACTTACATGCAGGCAAAACACTCATACACATACATATTTTTTTAAAGTAGAAATAGAAAGGCCTGGAAATATATAGCTCAGTGCCAGAGGGCTCTGCAGATAAACAAACAAACAAGTAGCAATTAAGATGGGATCCAGGAACCCTAATTTTTGAACATTTTTAAAAAATCAGTTTAAAATGAGAGCTGGGAATGGATACACACATCTATAATTCCAACATTTGGTAAGAAGGTAGATTAGGAGTTCAAAGCCAGCCTCAGCTATATAGTCAGTTCAAACTACCGTGGGTTACAGAGACTCTGACTCAAATAAACGAATACAAGAAGGAATAATGCAATAAGGTATTTGGCTTTGCTTCAAACATTACAGAAAACATGAATGAGCATATCTGGGAGTGTCCTGAATTGGCATCAAGACAAATTTAACACTGGCCACGAGTAAAGAGAACACCAAGATGAAACACAGGAGACGAGGAGGAGGGCTCTCTCACACAAGTGAGCCTTCTAGCTATACCTGGCCGGGCAGACAGAGTCCTGTCTCAGCCAGCAAGAAGGTGTGAAATTACATCTCCAGACTCAGGGTGAGCACTCTGTAAGCACCTTTCCTGGCTCGTCCCTTGTGGGTGTCTCTCATGATCTAGCTTAGCATGCTGTTCACGAGTGATCATTTACTGAGCATTACATGACAGGTGTGCATCTGTAATTTCCAACTCTATTCTAACATCCCAACCAGCACAATCATTCTCATTGTGAGGGCTTTTATTTTTGTTTTCCAAGACAGGGTTTCTCTGTGTAGCCCTGGCTTCCTAGAACTCATTCTGTAGACCAGGCTGGCCCTGAACCCAAAGATCCGTCTGCCTCCCCGAGTGCTGGGATTAAAGGTGTGTACCACCACTGCCTGGGCAGTTTTTCAGGCAGGGTCTCACTTTGTAGTCCTGATTGACCTGGAACTTCTTATATAGACTAGGCTGGTCTCAAATAGATCTTTATATAGATCCACCCGCCTCTGACTCCTCAGTACTGAGATTAGAGGTGCATGCCAACAGACCCAACTCATTACACCCATTTAACACATGAGAAAACCTAGGCCTCGGGCATAAGTAGTTTAGTCAAAATTACATAGTGTAAATGGATTCAAACCTGGCACGTCCAATTCTCAAGTATACAATTCATTCTCAAGATGCTTTAGGTCACACCTTCTTCCTAAAGTCCTTTCCTTTACCCACAACATCTGCTTCCTGTCTTTCCTGAATAGACACTCACTTTGGTGTTCACATACACAGGGTATGGTGTATCAACTACTCTGAAGCCACAGCCCCTTCCATATTGACACCCCATGTTCTTACAACACTGGTCAAGCCTGTTTGTTGCCCTTCACGTCTCAGTTCCCAGGCTACCTCATCCTGCCCCTTTCACTGTTCCCACATCACTGCAACCTTGCTCTGCAGTTCACATTCCTTCACTCTTCCCGAGAACTAACCCTCTGTCACACTGCACTCCCAAACTGCTTATTTACACACTGCACAACTCCCATCTATTCTCACACGTTTGAGTTCTCCATCATGGTGCATGATGGGGACAGCACCTAAGTAACTGTCTACCTGGTTGTCAACTGTGGACAAGAGAAATCCAGGAGAAAGGTTCCTGACTGTGTTCATCTGCATCGTCCTGTTGGCCACTGAACCTAGTTCCTAGTGTTTTGATTTCTTCAGAGCCAGCAGGACCAGCAAAGGCAGTCTCTGCTACTCTTCAGTAGTCTGACCTTGACCTGAGGTCCTGCTGAGAGCGCCATGGGACTGTCAGTCTCCCTGACTGGGACTTCTCTAGGGCAGGGGCAAAGGAAAAGGGCAGGATGGTGGATTTGAAAGTATTAGCTTACGCGTAGGTCTCTTCCTGCTAGGAAGTGGCACTGTGTAAGAGGGCTGAGTGCCTTCAGCATCCCAGTGTCCCTCTCTCCAGATACTGTGAGGCATTTTGGTCAACATCCCGTCTTACTGCATCCAAACCAGGAGTCAGGCAGCTTCTACACTAGCAGAAAGACATATGTCTATGTGCGTGCATGGGTGCGTGTGTGGAGGGAGAGCCACTCAGCCTTCTTGGAAAAAATGCGTGGATCCTGCATGGTTGTCAGCATAAACTTACAATAGCTCTAGAGGTGCCTCCACCCATTCCGCCTCTGTGTCCAGATCCGACCCATTCTGACAACTGCAGCTATAGCAGCTTTATAAGAAATACCCAGAAAGGAAGAAAAAGATCTTGTTTCTTGACCAAATAGCACAAACAGCATTAGCTCAAGCCTCTTCTTTCTTTCCCCAGCCCATGCATACAGAGATGAGTTTGTGGGCGCAAGCTGCCATTCTCCCTTTCCAAAGACAAAGCCAACCTTCAGGAATCAGAGCCCAGATGCTAATGGTGAGCCTGCTTCTGCCTAGTTGCTGCCCCACCTCCCCCTCCAGAGCCATACCTCTGCAAGGAGCCTCGAGCTGGACCTGGTAGCTCCCACCAAGCTCTATCTCGACAATCTCAGCCGAATCACTGGTCCCTGCGACCACACAGCGGAATCAGGCTGATTTTCTAAGATCTGCTTTCTGCTAATACAATGGCATCCTGGCTAATGCAGGGAGGCTGCGCAATCTCAGCCTGTCTTCTTGCTGCTGCTGCCGCGGCTGCTGGGCTGCGGTGACGTTGCTACCAAGGGGGAGGGAAGGGGAGGGAAAGGAGCAGGCAAGCCCACAGTACAGCCACTCAGCTTCCCGGTCGGTAAGCCTGGGGGAGGGGGAAGTAGAGAGAAGTCATAGAGAAGTCAGCCACAGAGGGCAGTAGGTGCAAGAAGATGATGGAGACTTTCAGACGGCAGCAAAACAAAACAGAAAAAACAACAAAACAAAAAAACGGGGAGAGCTGGGCTGGGCCCAGCTTGGCTCCGGGCCTCAGTGTTGGGAAAAGTCTAGCTAGAGGCTGGGAGCTCGCTTCCTTCCTTCCCCCTCAGGCCGCTCCTTTTAGCCCCGCCCTCCTCTTTTCCTCTACTGTGAATGACTTCTTGTTTTCCTGCCTTTTCCTTTAGTAAGGCTTCCAGCAGGGTTAGGTGGAAAGTAAGTCTAGGAGGGGCTTTTTGGAAGCCCCACCCAAAGGCTATGAGAAAACAAAACAAGCCCAACCCCCTAACCACCTATCACCACTCCAAGAACAAAACAGCAGGCTTCTTAAACCCAAACCTCAGGGCTAGATTCCTAGGATACACCTCCTCTGGGTGGGCTCTAGCAGGGGGGCAGTGACGTAAACCCCTTCCTTAACACAGGGTTTGGCTGTCTTCAGAGGGTCTAACTGTTGCATCAGTTTTTGGTCCTTGCTGACTGGTGTTCACATGGACTTACAAGGACAGAGAATAAACCAGGTGGAGAGTCCAGGAAGCGCCTCCCAGAGAAAGGCAGGCAAGGGAAAGAGGCTGATTTCTCAGAACAAAGAAAAATTCCTGCTCTGCCTGTAGGCCTACTGGACCTCCATCTCTTGCTTGTTCCGTTCTGGGCCCATCAGTGAGAATAAAGAGTAGTAGTGATGGTGTCCTCTCTGTTCACACTGTGCCACTGCGCAGCCATGCTACCCTTCAAAACAGCAACTTTTAGGCCAGAAATGGTGGTGCACGCCTTTAATCCCAGCGCATGGGAGGCAGAGGCAGAAGGATCTCTGTCATTTTAAGGCCAGCCTGGTCTACATACTGAATTCCAGGGTGGCCAGAGCATACAAAGAGACCTTGTTTCAAAAGTCCCACAAACCAACCAGCCAGCCAGCTGCCCAAGGTAGGCTTGGTGGTTCCAGGTATGGTGGAAGTTCCACCCAAGCCCCCTCCCCCATCTCCCTCCAAACCCTGCTGCATCTCGGAAAGCCCACCAAATGATGACTCCTGCCAGAGATGCTCAAGACCACTCCCACAGGGTATTTAAACTGTCCCCCCAGAAACCAGACTCTGGTTTTTCCCATTACCCTTTCCCTCTCCTCTCTGGGGTGTGGGGGTGGGGGGCTGGAAGGCCACACAGGAGTGTGGTATCCATTAAACGTGGGCCTTTTCTAATTCGGTTTGTTTGGTCTGATTGGGATTGCTACATCCGCAGAGAGGCAGTCCCAAGCCCCAGCCCTGTCCACTCAATCTTCACTCTGAACTGTTTCCCTTCCTCTTTTCCCCCCTTCCAGAAGTGGGGATTGAACTGAAGGCTTTATGTATGCCAAGCAAGCTCTCTGTCCCTACGCCATGCCCCAGCTTCCTCCTGAGTATTTCTACTCCACAGATGGTTGAATCTGAGTATGCAGAGCCCATGGTATGGAGGGCTGACTACACTGTCGTGACTCCATGGAGAAGACTCTGGACATCAGGTCTCAAGAAGCCTTTGGAGAAAGCATGGGTCTGGGTCACAGGCTTAATTAACTGTTTTTTTTTTTTTTTTTCTTGGCTCTGGAGACAGAGTCTTGCTATGTATAGCTCAGACAGGTCTCCAACTCGATGTACAGTTAAGGTTAGTCTCAAACTTGGGGCCAATCCTTCTGCCTTGCCCTCCTGAGTGTTGAGATTACTGGTGTGTGCCATTACACTCCGTCTCTTCCCCTTCTTGCTTTCTCCATGCCTTATGAGACCTGTGTGTCTCCTGACTCCATACAGAACAGAACTGAATTACAGAGATGGAAAGTGGCTAAAGACTCATCTCCAACCTTGACCTGCTTGAGGGAGAGTCGGCCCTGATCCTACAAGGTAGCAAACAATTAAGAATGTAAGGAAGGAGAAAGGGAGGGATTTACAACATTAAGACATGACTAGTCCTCTCAGGAGGGCTGGGAAGGTTTCGTAGTCCTTGCCTCTTCTGGAGCTGATATAGAACATTTAGAGGCTTTGCTGTAGGTTGAGCCGGTCATCTGTGACCACATGCATAGAGCACAGTTGATTCCTGTGAGAGCTCGGGGCCCAGGGTCTCTATCCCTGACACTTCTGTCAGGCCAAGTCAAGCACTGTTTGGCAGGACTAGGGATGCCTCTCACACGTTCAGTGCTTCCTTTAAACCAGCACACAACAGACCACAACCTCACTGCACGCCTGGTGTCAGAGAAGGCCAGGAGGGTGTTGGATCTCCTAAAATTGCTGTGTGGGCGCTGGGAACTACAGTAGGTCCTCTGGAAGAGCAGTTTGAGCCAACCCCCCCCCCAACTCCTAATGTATGCTTCTCAAATATAAATCTGGAGCTGAAGAACACTAGATTTTTGAGGATAGGTCCTAACACAAAGAACAAGGAGCCAGGTGCAGTGATCTTAGCATCTGTGATTGATGGGAGATGCCATTATGTATATATGTTTCTCATACTGGTTAATGAATAAAGCACTGTTGGCCAATAGGAAAGGAGATAGGAGGGTCTAGGAGACAAGGAGGAAAGAGGAAGGAGTAAGGAGGAGTCAACATGGAGAGTCTGGAGAAGGCAGATCCGCTTGCCGCCTCTCTCCAGTAAGATAAGACCACGTAGAAATACATAGAAATGGGTTAATACTTAAGACAGAGCTAGCCAGTGAGAAACTAGTACCCGGCCAACAGCATAATATCAAATACAGAGTCTCAGTGTGTTAATTGGGGCTGGTGCAGCTACGGCAGGACAAGATCAGGCAGGTGGGAAAACCTTACTCCTTACATGTGATCCTACTATTTGGAGGCAGGAGGACCGTGTTTGTGGTCAGCCTGGATTACATAGCAGGACCCTGTCTCAAGAGGGACAGAGCAAAAAGACTATGTAATAATACCTTTGTCCCTAATCTTTCCCAATAACCTCTCCATTGACCTTTCGCCTCAGGGAACTTATTTGGAAATAAGGGAGTACTTTTGTTTGTGCTGTTCTATTCAGGTATTTTTGATAACAGCAGAATCCATGCTTGGCCATGTTTCACCCCAAACCGTATGGCTGAATCAAATAGCAAAGATAACAAATGCTCAAATTAAAACAAGTCAAAATAAATTATGATAAACTGTACTCTTCTGATCTAGAAGCATCCTGAGGCAATTCCTCCTTGCACATTTATTATTTAGTGTATGTGTGTGTGCATGCATGCATACTCACATATACATATGTAGGTCAGAGGACAACTTTCAGGAGTCAGTTCTCCTTTACCCTCATGTGGATTCTGGAAATTGCACTCAGGTTGTCAGGCTTGGTGACAAGCACCTTTACCCACGGAACCAACTCACTGGTCCATCCTGCGACTTTTAAGATCTGTGTGTGCATGCGGTGCGTGTGCGTGTGTGTGTGTGTGTGTGTGTGTGTGTGTGTGTGTGTGTGTGTGTGTGTAGGGTTGGTACGTGCATGCTTACAAAGTCACTGAGGCTAGCAAAATTAGCTAGTCAGCAAGCCCCAGGCATCTGCCTGTCTCTGCTTCTCTACTGCTGGGATTACAGGCCTGCCACTGACACCTGCTGTTACACAGGTGCTAAGGATCAAACTCATGTCCTCATGTTTACAGGGCTAGTACTTTACTGATCCAGTCATCTCCCAGCTTCCAAAATCACACTATGAGCATCTATAGAACTGGTATGTATAAGGCACTGAGGGGTGTTTGGGAATAGTAATCTAAGAAAAGGGACTTAGAGTTTCATTAAAATTTTTGTCAATTATTGTCAATATGCCTCTGGGGTGGGCAGGGCAGCGGTATGATACAAGAATTAGAACATGGATTTCAATTCTTTTCCTAGCCTTAATATACAAAACAGATCTGCTCTGGCTGAAGCTGGGACATAAAGCACCAAGGTCCCCAATCTCCTTTCCCCATTGTGGGGCTCTGAATAGAATTCAAAAGGATTCTACCACTTAAAGAAAAAACATCCCAAAAACATCTGGGCAGAGGCAAAGACAGGACTGAACATGGTTTGTAGAACCTGAAGAATATGAAGAATGAAACAAATGGTTCAACTAAAAGAAGTCATCTCTGGGGGCTGGGGGAGATGACTCAGTCAGCTAAATGCTGGCCATGCAAGTTTGAGGGCCTGAATTCAGAGCCGGAAAAGGCTGGACATAATGGCAGTATGCCTGTAATTCCTGAGCCAAGGAAGGAGGAGGATCCTGGGGCTCGCTGGACAGTCTAGCCACACAGGTGAGCTCTAGCTTCAGAGGAAAACCCTGCCTCTAAACAATGAGGTGAAGAGGACACCTGACATGGATCTCTAGTCTCCACATGCATGCACACACACATGACCCACAAATGTACACACACGAACACACAAAAAATATTCAAAACAAGAAATCACCTCTTCCTGCAAAGCTCCTAAATCAATTGTTAATAAAACAGCAGACTAAGCCTCCCAGAGCAGAAATAAGCTTTGTTCTGTATGTGAAGTTATGAGTGTTCTCTTGTAGAACCCCCTTTCCTGGCTTTAAGTTTCTGTGCCTTCAGAGGCTGTGAGATTAGATGAAGGTGCTGACTTCTCCATAGGAAAGCGCTTGTCTTTGAAATACATGAGAGATGCTCAGAGAATTTGGAGATTTATGAGCTGGCATTAATAGTGGGTATCAATCAGTGGCTGAGTTACAAGGAGAATAAACAAGCTGTCAGATGTGTGAGCACACCTGGTCATGACCTCAGAAGTCTGCCTTTACAAATGGAATGCCAGCCGACGCCCACAAGGTCGTCTGTCTTCCCTCTGGGCAGTGTAGCTGCTCCTAGCTGAACAGGATACTCTTCCTAACTGGTTTCATGTTATTTTGGACTCCAAGCAAGGCTGGCCAGAATTCTGGGAGTGTTCTGGAAGGGCTGTCCCAGACACACCAGCTGCTTCCTTATTAGGCCTCCCTAATATAGTGAGAGTCCTCTTTCCAAGCACAGTTCTGCTTTGGGCTTCTTGCCTTTGCTGCTGAAGAACTCAGTTAGAAGTTTGCCTCTAAAACTCAACACAAACACCCTGCAAAAGGCCTGACCCTGCGGCAGGACAGGGCAACCTAGTGTGGTTGTATGTCTTTTCCCCAAGTCTGTCTGCTTCCTTATGACCTGACAATGTGCAGATACCTTTAAAGCATCACTGACAGAAAAAAACCCCTGGCAAAACTCATGCCCGCTCCAAGCTTCTTAGTCTCGGCAGTGGCTAGAGCTCCTTAGGTCCCAACTCAATGAGTGGGGACTGCAGCGCTGGGCCTTTACACCCAGAAAAAGAACAAACCACCAACAGTTGCTAGCCAAGAATCACTTCCTTTATTTCACAAAAACCTGATAGTAAATTGCTCCAGGGTCTCTTTTTGTAGGGAAGGGATTATACCTAGACAATCAGTCTTTTCAGGCCAGCATCTTTCCTTAGCTCAGCTTCTAGCACCTGGTCATCCTGGAGACCTATTACAGTCCCTTTCAGGTATAATTGCAAAGTAAACCAAATCCTAAGTCCAGAGAGGGTTCCTATGCAAGATGTTAATGAGTAGCCTCCCTCCCACCCACTTCATTCCACAGGAACGAGCACACACACTCCTCACTCTCAGAGGCCGGCTTGTCACGTCACAGTTATGTCTCTAGAAACAGAGAACCTGCCACAAATCCTATTTCTTCTGAGTTTAGACAACTAGAGGGGAGAGGAGGACATCAGGGAACCAGGTAAGATTCAGGGCCTACCTTGACAGACTGGGCTCTTCAGAAAGAAGGGATGGAGAATGCAGCAGTCAATGAGGCCCACAAAGTCTCCCGATGCCAGATGCAGGTGAAGTAAGGGAGCAAGGCACCACCGAGACTAGAGGCAGGGATAGCCCAAGCCCTGTATGGCCTGCTTTGCTCGGAGACAGTTCTTAAGCACTGATTTGCAGGAGTAAGATAGCTGGATCAAAGGACCCTGAACTGCTTCTCAACTGTCCAGTATGGTCAACACCTTGCTTATCCTTTGATAGTGCCTTTTGGCTCCTGGGCTCTGGGAAGCAAAGTCACGGTGCTCTCTGCTCCCCCTCCTCCCAGACAGTGGACTGAAGCATGCAGGCAGCCACACTGCTAACCAATCAGTTTGTCCAGAGCTGTAAATAAAAGGGCACATATGCATAGAGAAGTGGCTATGAGAAGAATCTAGATTGAATTACACAAACCAGTTGTGGGGCCAGGGTGGGGGAGGTGAGGGAGAGAGCTGAGGGAAGCCTAGATGCCTTTCAAGGAAATCTCCAAGTCCGCCCGGCCTCAGCGTGGCAGTCATCATAGTCCCACTTCTCTAGGGGACCTGGTTCCCGTCCCGCCACGCTCTCAGCGGTGGGGTCTGTGTCTCTGGGACTCCTCTGTCACCGTGGAAGCCTTTCCTGGATGTGCCTTCTTTTCCAGTAGAGTTTAGATGGTGGCTTCCAGAGTCTAGCTCTCCACGCTTGGGAAGAGCACTGAACTACCTTTGTAGTGGCAACAGCAAAGACTTTCTTTATACCAGTAATAGTATTTGCTTTAGTTATAAGACCAAGGTTAGCTTAAGCTTTGTTTTGTTCACTTAAATAATTTAACAAGCAGGTGTGTGGAGTCTGCCTTTGTCTTGAGGACTCAAGAGGTTTGGTTCCTTACTGTACAGAGAAGGGACTTGATGTTAAGATGGCCCTAATTCCAGCCGGGCGTGGGTGGCACAGGTCTTTAATCCCAGCACTCAGGAGGCAGAGGCAGGCAGATCTCTGAGTTCGAGGCCAGCCTGGTCTACAGAGGTAGTTCCAGGCTCCAAAGCAATACAGAGAAACCCTGTCTCGAAAACCAAAAAAGAAAAAGAGATGGGCCTAATTCCATAGCCTGGCAGCTATGGAACTCTGGGAAACTCCAGGCTGTAAACTGCTGTGATATTCCTTCAGAGGCTTGAAGTACAATTAAAGAGCACATGTCACACCTGACATACATATTCAGCAACATGTCACTATTATTACTCTGTCTCCGGTAGATGACTAGGGTTCTTGTTTCTTTTCTTCTTTCCCAGTGTTCAGAAAAATCTAAATTGGGTCTGAGGTATTTGTGGGCAGATTATCTAAATCAAAGGAAGAAACTGGCATGATGATGCACACCTGTAATCCCAGCACTACAGAAAGGGAGGCATCCTCAGTTACACAGCAAGTGGGAGGCCAGCCTGGACGGAAAGAGACACTGTCCAAAACACAAAGACAGAATCAGGAAATGGAAGGACAGTTATGTCCGTCACTTCCTTCCTTCCTTCCTTCCTTCCTTCCTTCCTTCCTTCCTTCCTCCCTCCTCCCCCTGCATTAGGCCTGGTGATCCTGTGTCCAACAGATCTACAATGGTAGCCTTCCTGGAGTCTCACTCTACCTCGCAGAGCAAAGAGGCCACTCTACCAATAGTGTTACCTGCTGTAAGCCATGTTCCCAGACTGAAGGCACGTCTCCTGAAGCCCCAGCTCAGCTCCCAGTGGGTGAAGGGAGGAACAGCCTGATCCCAATATGGCAGGATAGGTCTGTCCAGGCTGTTGTATGCCCAATCACAGCTGCCTGTTCAGCCTACGGACTAATAATAGCAACTCTGATGGCTATGGATTAAGACAGAACTGTACGAGGTGTTTATTTTTACACTCAGGCGTTCAGTATCAAGTTTTCCTGGTTACTGTCCAAATGTAGGGCAGCTTCTTGCTACAGGAGTGGCCTCAGGCTTCTCCAGGTTGCTCAGCTGGGTTCTGAAGGAAGCAAGCTTTGTGGAAACAGTTCAGTGTTAATAGACAGGGAAGTGGAGCATGCAGATGTCAGCTGCCCAGGTGTCCAGTCTGAAATCTCTGTGATCACATGAGCCTCAAATTGAAGGTTGCTGCCCAAAGCATTCTCCTCAGTCGGGTAGGCCTCTTCTAGAAGAGCTAACGGTTGTTTCAGTTGGGACGTAGGTATATGTACACTTGTACAAACTGGCTGTATTGAAATGATCTGAACAAAGTCGAGGAAGGATTCCCACCCAGCATTCCCGAGCTTTGCCATGTACAAGTCACAGACAAGTGCAATGTGTACTGATGGGAAAAAGAAAGGAATTCTTGGGACGCGTGAGACAAAGATCAGGCTGAGACTGTCCTCACGTGGTTTGTAGTTTCCAGTAGGAACATCACATTTCTTAGAAACTTGTGCCAGTAGAGCTGCACTCCTACAGGACACAACAGGCTAGAGCCAACAAGAAACCGGCTGTCTGGCCAGAAGCCAGAGCCCACGTCACCTCTTCCCAAAGGCCTACAGAGTGGGGTCCCAGTAACCTTATAAACGCTGACCACAGCACAGGGAGCCCCAAGGCGAGTGGGAGGGAGTCCCTGCCCCATCAGGCAGACAGGACTGTGAGGAAGCAGACAGCTGGACTGCTCATGTAAATAGACGCAGACAGGCCTACTGAGGGGCTACTCATCAACAGCAGACTGCTGGAGAATGACAAAAATGTCCCACACATCAGGTAGGAATGCTGCAGTGCAAAAAACCAGGCAAGCACATGGCAGCAAGGACTCCTTCACCTCCCTGCTATGGTTGACTCAGGGGCACGTCAGCGGCACAAGGAGCCAGGGTGTGAACTCAGTCAGTACATTCTTTTTCTGTCATTCAACGCGTATCTACCTGGTCGTCAGAACAACAATGCAGCCCCAGAGACAACCAGATTTGATCACCAGCGATAAGGGTGGAAGCTGGCATGCCTAGGACCATGGCAGGAAGCCCAGGGCAGGAACACTGCTTTCATTCTCTGCTTTCATTCCTGGCATTTTCTCTGATGTCCTGGGTCATATGGGGCAGGCTACCTGTCCTCACAAGCTCCAGGTCTGCCACCTGAAAAGGGACTGGCTACTTGTGGCTATCTTTTGGTGGTGAAGTAAGAACAGGATTTGAAAAATATGAAGAACAGGAAACGTAAGTGCTATGAAATAAAGTACCTGAGCAAAGCATTTCAGAACCGTGATCACTGACACAATCAGGTTGAGGGCCATGGCTCCCTCCCGGGCTTCCCCCTTCTAGGTCACGATGGCCATATCGGAAAGTGGGCTTGAGAAACAGGTGAGATACTTAAGGGTCTTCTTGGCTACATGGAAGGCAGTGGTTTCCACGCACACGTGGGAAAGCGCTGGGCTGCGAACGCTGGTCTGACTCGCTCTCAAGTCCTGCTATCATTACTCTAACACACTGCTAATGTCCTCGGTAGAGAACACCCAGTAAATGCCTTAATTTGAGACTTGTTTAGATTTTGTTCTAAAATAGAAGAAAAATCACTACCCTTCTCAATGACTATTAATAAATGACAAGATATTACCAATCATAACCATGGCGGTTTCCTATGGTAGTGATTGGCATCAAAGCAGTACAGTTTTATATTCATGCTTAACCTTGTGCCTTTTTTGAACTAATATTTATTTACTCTTCACAATATGTTCATCTTTGCCTAGTGGCTAAAGAAGTCTCTTCAAGTGTTTGGTGTTACCTTTTGGGCTGTACTGAATTAGTTCGCTACCTTCCCTAACCTCAGACTGTTAGCTGCCAATCAAATATTCACTCTTACCTCTTTTCGGCTTTGGTAACTCGGCTGAATACAATGTTGTCCAAGTTGAATTCTGTATTCCTATTTCCCCTGCAGGAGTGAGTGTGCTTGAAGAGGAAGTGTGTAGGCTTTGGGGCAATCTCTGTATGATGAATGGGATACACCCTTCCTCTCTCACCTATCCTACTGCCAGCAGGGTAGGTGTGACAACTGTAGTCACTACCTAAGGCCATAACAATGGCCTGGCAGAAGCTGTCAGGAGACACACAAGCGGAACAGTAAGCAGTTTTGGAACTCATAGAATGTGGTTTGGCGATCAGCAAAGCCATACCCGAGTAAGCCTTGAAGAGGCAGAGGCCCAAGGACTACATGTCTCTAGGACCTCATGCTGCTATTGAGCACAGCTCTATTTATCGCTTTCATGACCACCACATCTCTTATAATCTGTGAGTTGTATGAAAACTCTTAGGAGGTTTCTAGCCCCTCACTGGGCAGTGTCACCCGTACTTATAATAATAGTGATGGACTTTTCCCAAGCATTGCTGCTGGAGCAGATTAATGACTCAGCCACCACTCTTAGAAAGAATCTACACATAGAGATTGTTAGGAAGGTAGGTTAAATGTTTTTAAGGTAGAAAATCTTGTTTATAAAGACACATTTTTGATAGTTGAATGAGGGACTCATTGAGGTCAGGGAACAAAACAACGGCAATGTGACTATTGCTGACATACCTTTCTTGCTAGAAAGGGTGACCGAAGGTGATGACTGATTTTGTGCTCTCTTCTGTCTTAAGGTTCCTGATATGATTTAATAAAAAAATGTTGATGAGTAGGTATGTACCCAGGGATTTAAATTAGAAATGACTGTTTTTCATATATAAAAGTTTAGACTTGTGATTCTCTTAAGATTTTTTTATTAGATTATCTTTTGAGATAAATAATAAAATAATTGATCTTTTCTTTGTAACCACAGAATGCAGCCTGCCAGTAAAAGAACTGGCTGAGAAAAATACCTTGGTTGTTTACACTCTGTTAATCTGTAACAAGCTGCCTGGAATGTATGTAGGTTCTTGGGGATAATTTACTTTTCACCTGTAATATGTAAAATGTTTCATCATGTGATGGAAATGAGAAACATGTTTTTTACTTTTATTCATTGTAATTACTTACTTGAAAAATAGAATGTAACCCCACTGTAATATTTATATCACTTGAAAGATTCTGCTGGGGTACTTAAGCTGTAAGGGAAAAATAAAATGAAAAAGGAGAACATGAGGGTAAAAGAACAGAACAGAAAAAGAATGGAGTAGAAAAGACCTCAAGTGTCTGTCTGTCTGTCCAGTAGTTCACCTACTTTGCATCTCCTCTTCAGTTTCTCTGACCTTGCCATTGTCAGCACCCTAGGTGAGACCCTGACATGTTGGAGATGTGTGTGTGTGTGTGTGTGTCACTTTTTTTGCTGGCCCCAGGGAATTAAGTTTTACTCCTTCAGATAGAGAGTCAGTTGAGTGATTAGTCTGTCAACTCTGCATCTCCCCATCAGTTCCTGAGCTGCTGAGGGCTCGTGCCTACAGCAGCAGGAAGCTGCACAAAAGATGGAAGGGGCCTGGAATGGCAGAGACTACACAGAGTAGCACTTCTGCTGCTATTGCGTAGAAATAAACTTTCCATCTTATCCAAGTCACACACACACATATATATATTCTACTTTAGATGTCCTACCACATCTTAATAATCAAGTCTTATTGATCCTATCCACCTTTCTCTATCCTTATTTTACTAAAGACTAACCTATAATTGTCACTTGTCTGAATCTTTACAACATCTAGCTTGAGACCTTGAGTCATCCTTTTAAAATGAAGTCTATTATATTACTCTCTTCCCTAAAAACTCTTAACAGAATAACTGACTGAATATTTCAAAAATGATTAGCAGAGAGGATTTTGAATATTTCTAAACATATATCACACAAATGGTAAATGTTTAAGGTGAAGGATATGCCAATTACCGTGACTTGATTGTTTTACATTATGTAAAGACAGAAATATCATATTATACCTTGTAAATTGTACAGTTTGGGGACTATTTAGAAATTGTCAATGATTTCCAAAGAATCCCAACTTCTCAAAGGTATACTTGACCTTTCACAATCTCTTCAGGCTCTTTGTCCTGTGGTTTCTGTACTGTCTCGAAACTGCTCATTTGTCTAGATGACTCCTACAGAGCCCTCAGATTTTCCTAAAGTTTTGTTAATCCTGGGTTAGCACAATACTTCACAGATGGATACAAACCTGATGGTCAACCTTATAAAAGAAATAAAACCATGAGTATGCACATGACCCTAAGGGCTATAAGCTACTTTAAGTATCACCATCTCATGCAATTTTTTCTTTCCTCTTTGGCTGCATGCTACAGATAACAGCTGTGTTTTTCATCTTTGTAGCTCCCTAACCTAGCCTAAAGCCTGGTACATAGCAGATGCTTAAGATGTGTCCTGAGCTTACGCATGCCAGGCAAGAACTCTATCTCTGAACTCATTCAGCAACTGAACCTTCACTAAACTACACTGGAAAGATGTGTTTCTCCAGAGGGGCCCACAGCTGTCACAAGTGTGGACAGTTTATACAGTCTGTCTCCAGTTCTCTTTGCCAGGGTGTCGGGTTCTGGGGAGGAAACAAGAACTTCACTGGCTGGCTTCTGGGACATGCAGAGAAGTGCCCCAGGGACCACTTCCACTGCTGGGCCTAGGCCCAAGCATGAGACCCAGAACAAAGTGTTCTGACATTCCTTCCTCTTTCCGTCTTCCTACCTCACCCTTTAACCTCACCAGCCATTAGCTAGTCATGGGGGCTGCTGAGTAGCAAGGAAAGAATGCAGGATGCGTGGCAAAAAGTCTAGCATTAGTTCAGGAACAATTTGTGTTTTTTTCCTTAAAAGGGCAGGGAGGAGAAAAAAAAGAGGGCAGCCTATGAAGTTACATAAGACCCACTGTCCTCCCTGGGAGCTATTCCAACTCCATCTGGAAGACTCTTCAGGCTGTTCAGAATTTCAAGGAAGGGCTGGGCACGTCCTGCTTGGACAACCTACACTGGGGCCGTTTCTAGAGGGAGGGAGGTTCTGGCAGGGGGAGCACGATTCTTCACTCCCATTGCCAACTGCAGCCCCACTGGGTTCACATGGGGACAGGACACTGCATAATCCACTTACAATCAAACCTCACAACAAGGACAAGCCCCTTTGCCAAAACAGAGTACATCTGGCATCAGGCCTCTGGGGCCCCACTCCAAAAGAGGCAGGATCTTGGGAATCCAACAACCCAAGCCAACTGCATACCAACCAGGTGGTGGCAGGGTTTCGTCCCTGCTTCAGGTACATTGACAGTGAATTTGTGGTCCTAAGGACTCCAAGATGTCACTCTTACCCCCCAAACTAGATAATTTAGTAATTACAACTGAGTACCTATGAAGTGCCAGGTACCATACTATGTGGACAAACAGACCTGGTGGCTATTTGTCTTATGTAACTTCATGAAGCTACTAGCTCACCTAGGGAGACCAAACAATACGAGCAAGATGATGCAGGTTGGGGTGGGAAGTAGCTGAGTGACAGCACACTTGCCTAACATATAAAAGGCACTGGTTTCTCCCCAACACCATCCCCTACTAAAACATAAACATACAGACTATCAATTAGGCCTTGGGGATGGCTGAATCAGAAGGAAAAAATTACATTATAAAAATCATTGGGAATGAATTTAGAGATAGAGTTCTCACCTGACATGTATGTTTCTGGGTTCAATTCTTAGTAATGAACACACACAAACATAATTAAAGTGGGCTGAAGAGGTGGTCCAATGGATAAGAGCTCTAGCTGCTCCGATAGGGGATGTGGGAGTGTTCCTAGTACTGACATGGCAGGTCACAACCATCTCTAACTCCAGTTCCAGGGTATTCCAGGGCTTCCAAGGCACCATGAATGCACGTACATGTTAACTAAGTACTCACAATTTGAGTGTGATCAAACCCACATGAAAAGTCAGCCAACCTGGTGAGCATTTGTAATCCCAGTGCTAGAGAAGCAGAGACAGACTGCTTAACCTAAGTTTGTTCTGTGTTACACAGACCTACACATACGTGTGCCTGTGCATATTTGTGCACCCATGTACACAGGAATTCTTTCTCTCTCTTTCTCAGTTTTGTCCAGCAGCTAACTAGCTAGTGCTCCTAACCACTGAGCCATCTCCCCAGCCTTAACATCTTTCTTGAGTGTTTAAACTGAAAATGCTGTTTTCCACATAGCTGCTAGAAGAGATCAACACCCTGATCCAGCTGAGGTCTACTTTCACTCATGGATTTTGTTGGAGTTTAGCCCATTTATATTTGATATTTATACTTGAGGCATAAGCACTCACATTACCCATTACAACCTCAGGCCATTTATTTTTATCTCTTTGTGGTCAATGTAGGAGCTATGAAAAGGTGGGTATAAGATTCTAGTTTTTTCCTCCTCCCTCCCTCCCTCTCTCCCTTCCTTCCTTCTTGTTCTTGCTTTTCAGACACAGTCTTACTATATAGTCCTGGCTGTCCTGGAACTCACTCTGTAGACCAGCTGACCTCAAACTCACAGAGATCCACCTGCCTCTGCTTCCTGAGTGCTGGGACTAAAGGCGTGTACCACGACATCTGGCTGTTTTTCCACTTTTTCTTAAGACAGGTTGCTGCTATATAGTCCAAGCTAGACAGAAACTATGATCCTCCTGCCTCTGCCTCCTGCGTAGCTGCAATTAGTCATGTACCATTGTATCTGGCTTCTGTAAAGGAAAATTCCATAGCACTAGGCAAGTGATAATGATTACTTTCGGTCTCAGATTAATTTAAAAACTCTTGAGATTTATTTACTTTTAAAATTTTGTATGGGTGTTTTGCCTGCATGCATGTCTGTGTACCACACAGGTGCCTGGTACCACTGGAGGCTAGGATACGGTATCAGATTCCCCCAGGACTGGAGTTACAATGACTGAGTCATCATGTGGGTTCAGGGAACCAACCTAGGTCCTCTTTAAGAGCAGCAAGTGCTCTAACCACTGAATCCCCTCTCCAGCCCTCAGATTCATTTTTATAATGGAGACAGTAATAATAGCTTTCTTACAGGCGAAAGGAAAAGTTAGAGAAAAGACACATGATGTCAAAGACAGTGACTGGTATTTACCTCAGTAAGCAACAACTATACTAAATATATTTCAGGAATCTAATTTACAGCAGGGAACCATGTCATTATTATGGCCGCTGCTTCCTGTTCAACAGGTAACTGCATCACAGCTCTGTTCTCTGCTCTTGTGTCATAGGAAACATCCCAAGAGAACACAGAGAAAGACAGGTACCATCTGCAAATCAAAAACTCCCCATCCAATAAACATAGCTAGGGCATGACTACCTGGATCTCCCACTGTCGACAGAACACAGTGGGAGAGTCCTCCACAAGAACTCACGGGCTGACAAGATTCTCTTTAAAGTCATTATTTACATATAGAATACCACATAACTCTGCTTTAGAAAACTCTTGCCAGGAGTGGTGGTGCATGTCTTTTCTCCCAACACTCACAAGGCAGAAGCAGGGGGAGCTTTGTAAGAGAGGCCAGCTTGGCTCAAATTCTGGGTTAGCCAGGACTACACAGAGGATTAGGTCTTTAAAAAAAAAAAAAAAAAAAAGACTGATTTATCCTGTCTTCTAAATTCCTACAACCAATGCTCTAATTTGGGACTCCCTCAACTCTCAACAAATTTTTCAAACGGTAAAAGTTTACACTGTTGTAGAAGAAGGCAGATGACATCACACACATACAAGTATAAACTATGATAAACAAATAAGCAAAGGGCCTGGTCAGAAACAAGCAGGAGGGAATTCTGCCCTGTGGCACAGGTGTTTAAGTGAGGCCTGGAAGGACCTTCATCAGATGAAGGCTGAGCAGCAAGAGTCTAGAAGAGTCTAGGTAGAGCAGTAAGAAGCACGGTTGGCCCTTTAGAAAATAACAGGCATTTTCACAGTTCTGCCAAAGAACTTAGGGGAGAATCAGGAACAGATACAGAAAATTAAGCAAGCAAAAAGGTGTACTAAAAGTTACACATGGTACAAGGTTCACAGGCCAAGATTCACAGAAAATGCAAGGTATTAACTTAATTAGAACTTGTGAAGAAAGTAGGTTATTATTACTATTATTGTTATTATTATTATTGTTGTTTTTTGGAGACAAGGTTTCTTTCTGTAGCCCTAGATGTCCTGGAACTTGCTCTGTAGACCAGATTGGCCTCATATCTGCCTGAGCCTGCCTCTGCATCCCAAGGGCTGGGATTAAACACGTGAGCTACCACGGACCAGCAAAGAAGCAGGTAGGTTATGAATGCTACGTTTTTGCTTTCTATGCTAGGAAGTCATGTTATTTAAAATCAAGAAAAAAATAGCTGGGTTTGGTGGCACAGGACTACAGCACCAGCACTTGGGAGGCAGTGGCAGAAGGGGGTTAGGACATCAAGATCGGTACACAGTATAAAGTGAGTTCTAAATCACTCTGGGCTACTGGCTCTGCTCAGAAACACACACACACACACACACACACACACACACACACACACACACACACACACACACACACACTGGTGCATGCCTTTAATCCCAGTACTGGGGTGGGGGCGGCAAGGCTATCTCTTTGTGTTCAAGGCCAGCTCAGACTACACAGTAAACTCCAGGGCAGCCAGGGCTACACAAACTTGTCTTGAAAACAAAACAAAATAAAACAACAACACACACTCATACACGCAAGTATACGCCATACTGAGTTAATAAACCAGGCATGGTGGTCTAAGCCTGTAATCTCAGGTCAGAAAGATGGCTGTGACCTGGGCTACATAATGAGTAAATAAAAGAAGTAATGAAATAAGTGCATTATTTAGAAATGTGGACATAGCTAGTGAAATGATGGGGGATGTACTTCTGTATATGTGGTTATCTTAGTGGCTGATGAATAAAATACTGTTTGGCCAAAGGAGGTAGGAAGACAGGCGGGACTAGGAGAGAGAATTCTGGGAAAGGTAGGCAGAAGAGCCGCCATGTAGCTTCGGGGAAGATAGGATGCATTGGCCATGTAAAATACATAGATTAGCAATAATAGATTAACAATTAAGAGAGAACTAGCCAGCAAGAAGCCCTAGTCATTGGCCAACAGTTTAATAATTAATACAGTGCCTGTGTGTTTATTTGCAGCTAAGAAGGTTGGCGGGACCTGGTGGGACAAATAACACCACCAACAGTGAAACAGTGAAGAGACCTGAAAGTAGTAATTATTGTCTGTCATGGTGGCACATGACCTGGAGTCCACTGGTGATATGCTAGGAAATAAAACTAGAAGAGTAGGTGGAGGTGGAGGGTGCTGTGGCACACGCCTGTAACGCAGAGGCAAGATGTTCATGATTTTGATTCCAGCTCAGTCTACATAATAAATTCAGGCCAGCCAGGGCTCCACAGCAAGGCTCTGCTAGAGACAAAGCAAAGCAAAACAAAACAAAGCTGCAGTGATGGCAGGAGAGCAGCACAGGTGCAGCAGACACTGGCTGTGATGGCTGGAGAGCAGCACAGGTGCAGCAGACACTGGCTGTGATGGCTGGAGAGCAGCGCAGGTGCAGCAGACACTGGCTGTGATGGCTGGAGAGCAGCGCAGGTGCAGCAGACACTGGCTGTGATTGCAGGAGAGCAGCACAGGTGCAGACACTGGCTGTGATCTCTGGAGAGCAGCACAGGTGCAGCAGACACTGGCTGTGAACGCAGGAGAGCAGCACAGGTGCAGACACTGGCTGTGATGGCTGGAGAGCAGCGCAGGGGCAGACACTGGCTGTGATCTCTGGAGAGCAGCGCAGGTGCAGACACTGGCTGTGATGGCAGGAGAGCAGCGCAGGGGCAGACACTGGCTGGGGACTGCTGCTGCTCTTGAGAAACCATGCATTACCGATTCACTTCACAACCAAGTTAACATTTACATTAAAGTGAATGCCCTGACCCCAAATCATCAGAGCCTCTATGCTCTTCAGCAGGCATCCATCAGCTACCCATGATGTTTCTATTTATCTAGTTTCCCAGTCAATACTTGCGCTCCCCTCCCCACTTCTTTGAGATAGAATCTGATCCTAGAGCCAAGACTGGCCTCAAATGTACTCCACAGCCAGGGCTGGTCTTGAACTCATGATCCTCCTGCCTTAGCCTCCTAAGTGTTGGCAATGTGTGTTATCCCAGCCTTCCATTAACTCTTGGATCATTTTCTGTCTAATTTCATTTCCTGTTACCTCTCTGATAATGTCTCTACCAGGATCGCCAGTGTACTCAGGTTAATGAACATGAGGGACACATTCAGCCACACTGATTCTATCTGTTCTTCTAAAATACTAATCATTTCCCTGTGTCAGGGACTTTCACATATGCTCCAAGCATTTTTGTATTAAAATAATGTGTTAATGCAAATTCTTCAATAACTATAATCCTGGCTTGCAATTCAATCATTTAAACATTTTTTTATTTTCTGTGTTTTGCCTGAATGTGCCCATACCACTTGCATGGTTGAAATCCACAGAGGCCAGAAGAGGGTGTCGGATTCTGTGGGACTGGAGTTACAGACAGTTGTGAGCCACCATGTGGGTGCTGCAAGTTGATACTGGGCCCTCTGTGTGAAAAGCTAATGCTCTTAACCTCTGAGCCGCGTCCCCAGCCCCTCAATCATTTAAAATAAATTTAGAAGTTCAAAAATTAGAAGAGGCTGTGTTCTTCCTAGGTCTTTGGGAGATTTTGGATTCAAGAGACTCCATTCCTGTCCTTATGGCCAGATATAACACATCTTTAATCCTAGCACTTACGAGGCATAGGTACACAGATCTCTGTGAGCCAGTCCGGTCTACAGAGTGAGTTTCAGGTCACCCATGGCTAAATAGCGGGACTGTCTCAAAATTTAAAAAAAATTACGTATATGAATATACAAGTGCACCATGTGTGAGCCTGGAGGCCAGATGAGGGCATCAAATCTCCCGGAGCTGGAGTTATAGGTGGTTGTGAGGTGCTATGCAAACACCAAGAAGAAAACCCTTACGCTGATCAGAGCTGAAATTGAAGCTGGAGTTACAAATGGTTGTTACCAAAACAGAGGTGCTGGGAACCAAACCCAGGACCTCTGGAAGAGCAGACAGTGCTCTGACCTGCTGAGCCATCTCTCCGGCCCCCTTTCTCAGGATGTTTTTATGTAGTTAAGCACCTGGGCCTCATGTTAGACTTCCCAACAAGAATTTCAGGGGTGACGTAGGTAGATTTTCTTTTACATCTTAAAATTTGGGGGGGGGGGATTAGAGGAAGACACCCACAGTGCTCAGAGGAGGAGGAGAACTCTCCAGTGGTATCGACATGCCTGCACCATTAACATCAGCATCTTACAGAAAAATCTCTAGCTCTTCAGAATCATCAGAAACCTCTTTTTCTGAATATCAAAGTTTGGCTGTTTGCTAAGTCAACAGACTGGGTTAATAGTCAAAGAACAGTTTGGAGGGAAATCACCCCAGGGTGACTAGGCCCAGCAGAGAGCCCTCAGCCCTCTCCGGGGCCCTTTTTATCCCAGCTATGAATGCCACCTTGAGAACTCTCTGCTCTTTCCTTTTACATGTGTGTGGATAAAACAACTTTCCGTTTTCGCCTAAGTATGTGAAATGTGAAACTGAATTTTCTTTTTAAAAATTTAGAACTGTACAGGAAATGAAAGGAAGCGCAAAAATGTAAAAACATACAAACAAATCAAATATGGGTTTTTGGTTTAGTTATACAGCAAATAATTCAGCCATTGGAGCCTGAGCTACCTACATTCTAGCAGGAAGTTAGATGGTCTTACTTCATTGAGAATCTCACCCGTTCATGCAACATACACTGATCATTCTCACCTCTACCTTCTCTCATCTCCCTAATGCCTGTCCCACCCCATCTTCCCTACTGATCTTTCTCACATTCATGTCAATTTGCTTTGTTTTATGACCCGTTGAGTCTAACCAGGGCCATCTCTTTGTGGCTGTGAGTTTGGAGCTATGAGAGGGAGCCAGGCACACAGCTGAAGAACAGTTATCAACCCATGGTTCTTGTCCACAGGGCCTTACACAAGAAGCTGAAACACACAGGCTTTGCTGTCTTATGTTCCTGGAGAAGATGGGAGAGTTTGTATTAAACCAAGAATTCCAAGCAACAGAGGTTTTCATGTTCAAGTATCGAATTACTTAGGGGAGGGGTCATGGAGGACATGGCTCATTGGTTGAGAGCACTTGCTGAAGTTTGGTTCCTATCATCAACATGACAACTTCTGTTTGTAATGATACTTACATTGTAAGCATTGTAAGTATACTTTTGGCCCCTGGGGGCAGCAGGCATACATGTGGTACACATATGTACATGTAGGCAAGACATTCATATACATAAAGTTAAATAAATCTTATATATGTAATATATATTGCATAATACATGTAAAAACAAAAAGGCTTAGCTGCTTTGGTATAAATCCTTCTAAAATGTATTATATTCTTTTGTTTTATTTAGAGTACATAGGCTATAATGTAACCTTTCCTTGACAATTCTGTTTTTTAAAGATGATTTTTTTTTACATGTCTGTAAGTTTGTCTGTGTGTATATATAAATATATGTGTGCAGGTTTTCACAGAAGCCAAAAAAGGGCACTGGATCTCCTGGAGTTGGATTATAGGTGCTGGGAGCTGAACTCTGGTCCTCTGCAAGGGCAACAAGTGCTCTTAAGTGCTGGGCTATCTCTCCAGCCCCACAATTTTCTACTGTTGATTATGGACCAGCTGTTTTTCTAGGTGTCACCTGAGGACTCAGATACCAATTCATCAAATCCATAAGGGTTGTGTGTTAGGAGAAAGTACATTTTTACTTTGCCAGCTCTATTCAACATATACCAGGGGGCCTTGCCTAAGAAGTGAGGCCAACAACAACAACAACAACAACAACAACAACAACAACAACAACAACAAAAAAAAAGAGGATGGCATGCAAATTGAAAAAGAATATGTAAAATTATCTTTATTCCCATTGGAAATGGCCTCACAACCAGGAAACACTAAAAATTCCATAAAAGCAGTTAGGACAAATTTTGTATGATGGCAGGACACAAAATTAACACATAAAAATCAGTTGTGTTTCTACACACTAACCATGGATAAACCAAAATGGAAATTAAGAAAATGATTCCAAATATAGTAACATCAAAAATAAAAAAATACTTAGGGATAAACTTAGTACTGAATTCAAAGCCAGCCTGAGCTAAATAGGGAGAACCTATCTAAAACAAACGAACAAACAAACAAACAAAAGAAAAAAATATCAAGAGAGAAAAGTCAATTCATGGAATAGGAAAAAATATTCACAAAGCACTTATCTGACAGCATGTTAATGCTTAAATATGTATATATGTGGTGATATCTTTCTTGCACAAATAAAGCCTGTGTGGAGGGTCAGAGAATGCAGCTTGTCACTAGCTAACCTTAGAGGTCTGGAGGTCTGTACAGACAGGCAGGAAGTGACATGGCTAGGCAGAAACAGGGTATAAGCAGGGACAAAAAGGAAATGGTTTTCTTCTCTGCTGAGATGTTTAGGAGGTGAGGTGTGTCTGTGGTTTGCGCTTTCTCTCTGACCTCTCAGCATTTCCCTCTATATCTAATTCTGGCCTTTTATTATCTAGAACAATTAAGAACCCCTTTTAATAAATAACTTATAACTCAGCAACAGAAAACAACCCAGTACAAATGGGGCTAGTACTTGAATAGACATTTCTCCACAGAAGAGCTACACATGGCTAGTAAACATATAAAAAGATGTTCACATCTCATCCTTAGCAGAGTGTAAATCAAAACCACAAGGAGGAAGGGTGGCCTGAGAGGAAGGGAAGAATATGAATAACTCAGTGGTAGATTTATGAAAATGTTATAATAAACACCAGCCACCTGAGAAATTAAGGCAAGATCATGGTTCAAGGCCTGCTTGAACATGCTGAGTTCAAGGCCACTCCCAATAACTTAGACCCTGTCTCAATTCTGAAAAAAAGGGCTTGTGCTATAGCAATGAACATTTCACTAGCTTGTGTGAGGCTTTGGATTTGATCCCTGGCATTGTAAAACAGAATAGCGAAACAAACATAAACCTACAACGACATTACTTTATACTTACAAGGATGGTCCTTAACACCTACAGAATCGTATGTGTTAGCAAGGATACAGAAAGAAAGACTCCTTGTGCATGTGCACTGGTGGGAATGAGAAATAGCACAGTATTTATGAGAAACTATGCTGGTTTTTATTTAAAAAAAAAAAAAGACACCTCAGAAAACTATTATATAACCCAGAAACTCATTTCTTGGTATAAATCACAAAAATTGAAAGAAGAAATTAAAACATATCCAACACTCATATTTGATGAGGGATGTCCTTTTGTGCGCTGTGAACAGGTTTCTCTTACTGATGAATAAAGCTGTTTCAGCCAATGGACAGGCAGAATGTAGCCTGCCAGGGCATATAGGTGGGGCCACCAAAGTAGGAGAATTCTGGGGGGAATGCAGAGAGTGACTTGCAAGGGAGATGCCATGTAGCTGCCGAGCAAGGAAGAGGTCTGTGCATTCTCCAGTTAGCCAAGACCAAGTGGAGACACAGAGATTAATAGAAATGGGTTAATTATCAAGAGAGAGCTAGCTAATAGGAAGCCCGAGTCATCAGCCAAAGAGTTTATAATTAATGTAAGCCTCTGTGTGTTTATTTGGGACTAACTAGTTGTGGGATTGCTTGGGACAAAACGTCCTTCCACACAAATTCATTCCAGCATTATTTGTAACAGCTAAAAGTGTCCAAGTGTCCAGCAACAGAAAGACAAACGGAATGTGGCACATACATGTTCTCCAGTGTGTGTGTGTGTGTGTGTGCGCGCGCGTGTGTGCGCGTGCGTGCGCGAGCACGCACACACACACACACACACACACACACACACACACTGAGAATATTCAGCTTTATATATGAGGGAGACTCTGAGATAAGGTATAACATGGACAAAACTAGAAAACATTATGTTAGGTAAAAGAAACTATTTCAAACTATCATGAGTCTACTTAGATGGCATTTATAGCAGCCAAATTGAGAGGTAGAAGAGAGATGCTGACTCCAGGAGATGGGAGGAGGGGGAAGCAGGGAGTCAAGTCTTACTGGCACAGAGTCTCAGTTTAGAAGATGGAGAAAGGGTTAGGGAGATGACTTAGAGACAAGGGCACTGGGTGCTTTTCCAGAGGACCTGGGCTTGGCCCTCAGCACCCACATGCTGGCTCACTGTCCTCTGTAATTCCAGTCCCAGGGTGGTTAGACGCCCTCTTCTGCCCTCCAAGGACCCCCTGTATACACATGTGCAGGTGAAACACCCAAACATATAAAAATAAATACATAAATTTAAAAGATGAAATTTCTAAAATGGATGGAGTTGGTTGTACAATATGAACATAAAGTTTTATCACAATGAAAAGGAGAGTAAATTTGGTACAAGGCAGAATGTGCTTTGCTGCTGGTGTAAGAATCTCATGCCCACCATTGTACCCCAGTGCCCGAGGCTGGCAGTCTTAGTGCAGTGCTGATACCTGCCCACCCAAAAGGTGCTCCCATGCAAACCAGACTCACTGGACAGAAAGAACAATATTACAAATCACTGTTGGAGTGGGTACCTTCAGGGTAACCTAAACTCCCATCTATCAGAGCACTTCAGAGAAACTGGCCTTACCCCATCAGGTACTGCATGACCTCTTTGGTCAAGTGACTTTTAGCAGAATGCACAGTCATTGTGCATGAGTAACAGGAAGACAGGAAGAAAAGGGTGAGTTATTGTCCTAAATTTGCAAGCAAGCCCTGAGAGGAAAACAGAACACATAAGCCTCCCCGTGAACTATGCCAGATTTAGCAAGTAAAATTATAGGGCTCTGTTGTTTATCAGAAATTCAAATGTAACTGGGCAACTAACTTATCTGACAATGCTATGACAATGTTTTGGGATTAAGGACAACAAAATCAATAATCCTGGGTGTTATGATCTGGGGCTACTGAGGTCTTCTGCAAGGAGCCTATGCCAGAAAATGTAGAGAATTCTAAATTCATTAAAAAATAAACTGATTATAAAAAAGAAAAGTGAAAAAATCATATTGCTTAGTTTGGCTCAGGAGCCCCTCCTCATGCTGGGCTTCTATGTCTCAAGTTTTACTTTACAAAGACTTGTCAGAGGGAAGGAGGAATCAAAGCGGGACACTGGCATATGAACAAACACCCTTTGCATATGGCAAAGGCAGGCTTGACTTCTTAAAGTGATGGTCAAGTTGCATGTGGTGGCCGGCACCTTTAATTCCACCCCTCAGGAGGCAGAGGCAGGCAGATGTCTTTGAGTTCAAGTTACAAAGTACGACCTTGTCTAAAAAACACCAAAAACAACAAGAAGTGTCCTTTGACATCAATTAAAAAAAATAAACAAAAAAAAAACAAAAAACAAAAAAAAAAACAACAGAAAGCAGAAAGGAACAACTGTGTAAGTGCCCAAGCTCAGGCAGCAGGAGGAGCTACTAGGGATGGTGTTAAGTGGCTTATTCCCATGAAGCCACACTACTGCTTATGGTCTACAAAACCCTTGAACTCTATGCTATTTGTTTATTTCAGCGGACTGAAGCCATTGACTTGATGCCAGGCAAGTGCTCTGCCAGCGAGTTACACCCCTAACCCCCTCGGCCACTATTTTTATTTGCTAATTACTTTGAACCCATGTTGGAATAATGCTATCAGGCCCTTCTTCCTTGCTTATAAACAGCTACCATTTTCCAGCAACACCACCTACTTTCCTTAAAGCCTGGGCCAAAAATAAGTCTCTGAACCTTGAACCTAACCAAGGTCCTTCACATTTTCAATCCGCCTGAAGCTCACCAGCTACCACGTCAGATTTAAGGGCTGGGACTGGCTCTAGAGTTCTTCCCAGGGGAAACAAGCTAGTCTCCAAGGAAGAGGAACTGTAACCCTGGCAAAGCTCTTTCAAGATTATCTGTGTTAGCCTCAAAGGAACTAACCAATAAGAATCTCTGCAGCCCTAAGACCGCCTTTAAAAACAAAAACAAAAATGACATACACAGCAGGTACACAGAAGTCCTAATGCAAACGAAACTGGAAGAACGAATGGAAAGGTGACAAATTCTGTATATTCCTAGACTGCAAGCCTGAACTAATCCCCTAAATGATACCCTTCTTCTTTATGTAACTAGACACACCTTTTCTGCCCCGCAGTTGCTGCATTGGTCTCATTTGTCCATTTATCTGCCCATAAGGTATTTAATTCGTGCTACTATGTGCCAGGCACTGTGGTGGGGGGACTGGGGAAACAAAGATAAGCAGTGTATGGCCCTCTCAGCGTCCGAAGGGCCACCCTGGCGAGCCAAGGCTAATCTATGACAACTGGATCACTTTGTCCTTCACGGCAGGTGATGAAACCGGGCAGCAACGAACTAAAGGTTTCTCCCAGGTAAAACGGGGTGAGAATGAGGGAGGACTGAAGCTGGCGCTGGGCAAGGACCAACTTGGGAACCAGGAGCCAGAGGCACAGAGGGCACAGAGGACCGGCTGCGGTCACTGCCGGAGATGATAGGCAGCTATGCTCCCGCCGGGAGGACACAGATGTGGGTTCAGCGATGGCTGGCACGAGCCGGTCAGGGCGTCTCGGGGAAGGGGGACAGTTTGAGGAGACAGTTGGGGATGAACTTGGGGTGGTGCTCAGAGGGCTGGCTGGTGCTGGGTTTCTAAGGGTTCCTTGGACCTCCGAACAGCAGGGTCTACAGCAGAGCCTGGGACCAGTGGGTGCAGACGGGAGGCGCGAGGGCGGGGCGGGCAGGCCGAGCGCCTGGCTGTGGGTAGGGTGGGTGGGCAGGCCGAGGCTCCGTCCCGAGGGACCCCTCGCAATGTGGGGACAGTGGGAGCCCAGGGTCCCGCTAGCTCGGGGAGAGGCGCGCCTACCTCGCTGCTCACCTCAGCCGCGTCCTCCCGCGCGGGTGGCGTTGTCTCGCGCCTCCCGCCGCCTCCCGGGGTCCCGTGGCATCCCACGCCGGCGCTCCCCTCCGCTCCACCTCGGCTCGGCGTTGGTAACGCCCGGCGCCCCCTGCAGGCGTGGTGCCGATGGTCCGCTCTGGGCAGCCCTCGAGCGGCCCCTCGGCGGAGCGCGTTGGTTCGGCCCGCCCAGCCCGCGGGCGCGCCCACCTCCCCGGCGCCAGTCACGCGCACAGCCTCGCCCCGAGCCTGCAGCCGGGTGCGGCGCCGCCCTGCGCTCGAGGCGGAGGGGCGGGCTGCGCAGGCTGCGGGGCCTGGCGGCCAGGTGCGTGTGGTCAGCCTCCAGCTTCGGCCTCAGCAGCGAGCCTCACTGTGGGTTCCAGGAGAGCATCGTGAAGAAATGTTTAAATACATACATACATACATACACATACACATACATAAAACAGAACAAGGACAAAACGCGAAAGCCTGGCTTCCCTCGAGACCAGTGGATTCGCCACTGGGGTGTGGTGTGGGCAGGGAGGGATCGACACTTGGGATTTTCAAAAAGTAGCCTATGTAAGCCAGGGGTGAAACCGAGGGCAGGGCGGCCTGGGCTAGGGAAGGACACCAATGTTTCCCTCCCTGATGCTCCAGGCCAGGCAGGCTGTCATTCTGCAGGAAGCCCAGTAAGCAGCAGCCTTTCTAGAAATGACAGTCTGAGACCCTGTCCATTAGGAAGTGCAACCTTGACGGGCCAGCCAAGGAAGCAGATAAGTCAAAGTGTGTTAATGTATCTTAGCTTCATGGTCACAGAAAGCCTGCAGACTGAGCTTTAAAGAAAGTGAGAGGTGAAAGTGTCGGACTTGGTGCCACATGCTTTTAATCCCGTAGGGACAGACAGATCTCTGTGAGTTTGAGGTAAGCATGGTCTATATAGTGAGTTCCAGGACAGACAAAGTTACAGGTACAGGCATAGTCTCAAAAACCAAAACAAGCAAGCAAGCAAGCAAGCAAGCAAGCAAGCAAGCAAGCAAGCAAGCAAGCAAGCACAGAAACAGTTGTAGAGGGAATCAGCATGTGTGGAAAAAACAAAGGGGCAAAACAACTGATAACATTGAGGGGTGAGATGAGGTTTATAAAAGAGACAGTTGGGCAGGCTTGGATGATAGGGACTTTTTATAATGACTTCGGGCTTACCTGTAAATGATGGAGAGAGACAATAACATTCTTTTTTTGTTTTGTTTGTTTTATTTTTTGAGACAGGCTTTCTCTGTATTGCTTTGGAGCTCGTCCTGGAACTCGGGCTCTGTAGACCAGACTGGCCTTGAACTCACAGAGATCCACCTGCCTCTGCCTCCCAGGTTAGTGCTGGAATTAAAGGCGTATGCCACCAACGCCCACAAAATTCTTTCTTGCTTGCCTTTTTTTTTTTTTTTTTTAAATCAGGGTATATCACTATGTAGCTCTGGCTGGCCTAGAACTTAACTTTTTGTACAGCAGGCTGGTCTCAAACTCACAGAGATCTGCTGCCTCTGCCTCTCCAGTGCTGGGAATAAAAATGTACACTACCAGGATGGAGAGCACACTGACTGTTTTTCCAAAGGATCTGGGTTCAATTCCCAGCACCCACATGGTAGCTCACAATTGTCTGTAAGTTCAAGATCTGACAACCCCACCCAGACATACGTGCAGGCAAAACACCAATGAACATAAGATAAAACTTTTTTTTTTTTTAAATGTGTACCACTACACCCTACCCCATTAAAGCACTTTATGTTGAGGCAGACTAGATCAAATAAGAATTTTAGAAGTTTGCTTGAGGGTGGAGAGAGTTGGTTGTTAGCTCTTCCAGCAGGGAGAGCCATAAGGAGAAACCTAGTACCTGCAGAAGCCAGCAAAGGACACAAGATCCCTTGGAACTGGAGTTATATAGGTGGTTGTGAGCCACAATGTGGATACTAGGAATCGACCCCAGGTCTTTCTGCATGCATGTGGTGCACAGACATACATGTAGACAACCCATCACATAAAAATTAAAAAATAATTTAAAAAGGTCATATCGTTTCAGAAATCGAGGCCTCCATTTTAAAGTGACCAGCATTTGTCAGAAGAAGAAACCCAAAGTATGTAGTCTTCTGCATAGAGAATAAAACAGATAGCCAAAGAGAAACAGACAATCACTGTTTTAGTTCAGTAGAAAACCTCCTGAGGGGCTTTCTGAGTGGGTTCCATAAAGACATCACCTGAGGTAGATAGAGAATGTTATCTCTGGGGTGGATAGTCAGAACACACAGGTAGCTCCCATCAGTTTACACGGGCTAGGTCCACACTGTTAACAGCCTCCTAGGAACCTGGAACAGTCACAGGACCAACCCACTCTCTACCTTTTCCTTCATGACATTATTTGCTACTGACACAAACCAATAAGTAAGGAACACTTCCCGAGACCTGCAGGTCCAGCCTCAAATATTTTAATATACTTACAAAGTGGTTTGGGGATGTACCGGCTGATTTTGTGTGTCAACTTGCCACAAGCTAGAGTCTTCAGAGAGGAAGGAGCCTCAGTTGAGTAAATGCCTCCATGAGATCCAGCTATAAGGCATTTTCTCAATTAATGGTCAATGGGGGGAGGACCCAGCGATGATGGATGGTGCCATCCCTGGGTTGGTGGTTCTGGGTTCTATAGAAAGCGGGTTGAGCAAGCCATGAAGAGCAGCCCAGTAAGCAGCATCCCTCCATGGCCTCTGCATCAGCTCCTGCCTGAAGGATCTGCCCTGTTTGAGTGCCTGTCCTGACTTCCTTCAGTGGTAACAGCAATACTGAAGTGCAAGCTGAATGAACCCTTCCCTCCCCATTGTGCTTCTCAGTCATGGGGCTTTGCGGCAGCAATAGAACCCTAAGACAGGGGACTGTATAGCACTTAGCATGCTGGGAGTGATCCTAATTATTTTCCCTTAACCAATCAATCCCCCACTTAATCAGTAAGTTCTGCAGGTTCTATTTTTTTTATGCTGTTATGTCACTGACTCAGTTTCTCAGAGACAGAAGCCACTCTGGCCAGGTATGGCTATAGGTAGTGGGATCAGCTGGTACAACTACTGTCTCCTAGGTCCACTCATTCATCAGGTATAACTGTGTGGGAAGGCTAGTAATCAATGGATTCAATATTCTTGGTTACTAGAGAGGCAGATGATGAGCAAATCAGTGATACAGATAAATTGTTGCCTATTTTTTTCCATACTAGTCCTCAGAGGTCCTTGGATCTCTCTTTAAAACACCCCGTTTATGGGACTGGAGAGATGGCTCAGCTCTTAAGCACCGGCAGTTCTTCCAGAGGACCTGGGTTTGATTCCCAGTACCCACAAGGCTACTCACATCTCTCTGTAACTCCAGTTTCATTCCCCCCCCCCACCCCATCCAGGGATCCAGTGTCTTCTGCCTCTCTGGGTACCAGGTATGCACATGGTATACAAGACATGCAGGTAAACACTCATATACATAAAATAAAACCAAAGGAAAATTATACAAAATTGAAATATACCTTCTTTGTCCATTGATCCCCCCCCCCCACTGCTATGGCCTTAGTCTTCACCACCACTGTACCATACATACAGAGGAAAATAAACTGCCTCATAGTCTTCCTGATGTCACCTCTGTACCCTGTTCTCTTGTATTCTTGGTTGTAGGCCTAGTCTTTAATGGCTGAGCCATCTCTCATCCCTGTACCCCTATTTTTTATTAGAGAAGCCCGAGAAAACTCTTCAGGTTGGATTTAAAACTGTCCACTGTCCCAACCATATCTAAATACCTAGTCCTTTGCTGTGTTTTAGACAGCAGACTTCTTTTTTGTACAAAGTTTACTTTTATGTTAGGTCATTACACTAGCTATTTTGCATTTTGCATCAAAAGCCTATCTATAGGTTTTTTTGTTGTTGTTTTTGTTTTGTTTTGTTTTTGTTTTTGTTTTTTGAGACAAAGCCTCACTGTGTAGACCTGGGTGGCCTGGAACTTGCTGTTTCAGCTGGCCTTGAACTCACAGGAATCTGTCTGAGTGCTGAGATTCAAAGCATGCACCATGGTTCCTGCTCCTTTCCATAGATTTGAAAAATTATTTATTTATTTGTGTACGTGTTTCCATGTTTATTCCAAACCAAGCTTCTCTTAAAACAACTGTAAACTTGCCTAATTCATGGTATTATGTTATCAGCAGTAGAAAATGGAGATTGGATGATGTTGATTTGTTACTGTCCACTAGGGTGCATGCTCCATGCTTCAGAAACCTTTGGGTTTTTTCCCCCTTCACTGTATCTGCAGGATCTAGACTAGCACCCAATTCATGGTGCCCAATTTGGCATCATATATTTACTGTATATTCACATATATTTGCTGTATATGTGAATGAATATGGTGGGATAGAGAGAGTGAAATTTCCAGAAAGCCCTGGAACATTCTATATACATATTGTACTTTGAGACATATACGGCTAAGATAGTGGCTCAAATGGAGCAAATTTATAGATCTAATTAGCAAACTGTAAGAGCATGTCTATTTTACTAGAGCCTGTAAAGAATGAAATTGTGGAGTGAGGGATAAAACCATTTAATGGCTAAATATAGTGCTATATGCCTTTAATTCCAGGACATGAGAAACTGAGGCAGGAGTATCACAAGTTCCAGGCCAGCTCCACTCAAAACAAACAAACAAACAAACAAACAAACAAAAAGGCGTATTTGCCTCTGACTATCTCTTTAACTCTGAGTTCCACAAAATTTCTTGTTAATTTTAGGTAGCAACTAATGCTTATCACTTTAGCATCAATTTTAGTAATTAAGATGACCTAATAAAATTGGGATCTTCTCTTTGGTTGTTTTTTTGAGGCGGGGACTCACATACCTCAGGTTGGTCTTGAAATCATTATATAGTTAAGGATGGCCTTTCTGATTTTCTTGCCTGTGCCTCTTAAGGCTTGATATTATGGATGTACAACAGCCCAGAATAATTTTTTATAATTTTTATATTTATTTCTTTTATTGTTTTTTGTGTTTAAATGTTTTGTTTGTATATGTGTGTCTGTGCACTAAGTGGGTACTGGTACTCAAACCCAGGTCTTTTGCAAGGACAGCAAGTGCTTTTTCCATCGAGCCAGCCTCTTGAACTTCACAACACATGTTTTTCCTTGTCTCTTAGCTCTACTAAGTTGCAGGTGGTCATGCTCAGTGGGGGGAACAGTAGAGCTCAGTAGATGCTCTGTTGGTCCCATGTACCTGTCCTCCTTTATCCTAGCCTTTATCTCTCCAGAGCTTGAGTTAGGACAGTAGAGAGAAAAGGTGAAGAAAATTTACCCCACATTCTCCCTTCTTTTTATCTAATTCTGAATCTCAAGACATTTGGCAGCATACTCCACCTTCCTTCTACTGAGGTATTACAATTCAGATAATCACTATCTGATAAGATAAAGCCACTGTGTGTCCTTTGCATGTGGCCTATAAGGGGTTTGGGTAATACTTTGTCCTGGAAATCCATGGGAGCACAAAGCAGTCACCATTTCCTGCTCTGGCACTGGACAGATAGCTAATCTTGTCCTGCTTTTAAAAAGACTTTCTAGGTCTGGAGAGATGGCTCAGAGGTTAAGAGCACTGGCTGAGGTCCTGAGTTCAATTCCCAGCAACCACATGGTGGCACACAACCATCTGTAATGATGATCTGGTGCCCTCTTCTGGCCTGCAGCCATACATGCAGGGAGAACACTGTATACATAACAAATAATAAATAAATCTTAAAAAAAAAAAAAAGAAAGACTTTCTAGTGATACACCGGGTACCAATACTTTGTGTTCCCTACACAGTCACATCAATAGTCTACCCAAATATTTCCTCACAACCTTCTCAACTTGGATTGAACTGAGGCTGTAACTCAAAGCCCACTAATGGTTTTCCCCAAAGAACTCTCTGACATCTAAAATTCTGTCCCTTTTCTCAAAGTAGGTAGGGCAATGATGAGTTGCAAACTTGTTTTGTTCACACATTCCCAAACATGGTACTTAATGTTTGGCTCCTCTTGGAGACTAAGGATTGAAGAGTCAAGCCAGGATGTGTGTAAAGTATCAAGAGAGGTACTGACTGCTGAGGAACTCTGAGGATAGATGCCTGATGTGGGAGGCCATGTGCAACCATGCGCCATAAAAACATGCACCTGAGGCCCCTGGAGAATAACTGGAAACTGCCCACAGATCATAAGGAAAAGGAAGAAGCAAGTTTAGGAAAAGTAAACAATGAAAAACTTTGCCTCCTGTGGGATGGTGAGGATTAAACAAAATAAAACAGCACCCCCAAACTAATATACAGTTCTTCCTCCCAGGGAGATCATTCATGACCTAGGTGAAAAGCCAGAGAAGCAAGCCACCATTAAAATGGGCCTATAGGTGATCAAATGTTCAAATTATGGGAAAGAGTTTTCTAACATAAGGAAGAGTCACCCCCAAAGAACAAGGAGATTGTGTTGTCAGTAAAGATAAAGCAAGTGACATATTAGTAAAGCAAGCTACATAGTAGTTAGACAAAGGAGAGATGGGCTTGTGGTGCCTTGAGTGAGAGTGGCCTCATAGGCTCATACATTTCAATGCTTGTTCTCCAGCTGGCATAACAACTTGGGAAGGGTTAGGAGGCATGGCTTTGTTGGAGGATGTGTCACTGGGGTGGACTTTAAGGTTTTAAAAGCCCATGCTATTCCCAGTTAGCACTCTCTCTCTCTCTCTCTCTCTCTCTCTCTCTCTCTCTCTCTCTCTCTCTCTCTCTCTCTCTCTGACTCATGTTCATGGATCATGATGTAAGCTCTCAGCTACTGCTTCAACACCATGCCTGCCTGCCTGATGCCATGTGTCCCCCATGACGGTTATAGACTCACCCTCTGAAACTATAAGCCCCAACAAACTTTTTCTTCTATAAGGTGCCTCATCACAGCAAGAGAAAAGTAACTAGGATGGGGACCATATTCTAAAAGGAGAGAACCAAGGAAAAAGGAAAGAGCCAAGGCACAGTGGCTTCTGAAGATAATGGAAATGAAATCGTTGGGCATGTCAAGAATGGAATTCTGTGCAACACAAACTGGTCACCAGAACTGGGAAGCAGGGAGATTGTCATAGGCTGTAGAGGGATGGACTGGAAGGAAACTAAATAGGAGTCAGAAGGCCAGAGAGGTAGCTGTTATTAGTGAGAGCAGTGAAATCTGGACAAATAAGTGGGAGGTTGCAAAGGAGGCGAGCAGCCATGACTTGATGGCTGACCGAATATGACTAGAAGAAAAAGCAGAGAGTACCTCCAATCTGGTCACCTTGCCTTGGGTGACTGGAGTGATGGTGTCCTGGTATTTGGGAGGAAGTGGTCAGTATAAGTTGGGCATGCCAAGTTTACATTTTGAGAGGTTTAGCTAAGTGAGGGTCTCAGATTTAGTTTACTATTTAGACTGAGATCTAAGAAGAGACAGGGACTATAGAGATGAGAATTGTCTTTCAGTTGGTATGAGATGTCATAAGTTGGGATAAGATACATAGAAAACTTAAACTTACACAGGGGTGGGGGATCTATACAATATGCTTATATTGATAATGCTTCACAATGACATTGCTCAGACTGTATTATTGTCAGTAGGGCCTCAATAGACCATACACATCTCTTCACTCCAAAATAAGCAAATTATTTCTCCATTTATTTCTCCACAAACTTCTTAGAAACATTTTTTCAAGTACATATAATTTCTTCTCAAAATCATTTACAGAAGACAAATGCTCACCAGCAATGGCTTACATTCCATTAAGAAATTATTTTTTAACACCCCCCTGCATTGTTCCCCTCCTGGTTTCTAATACCTGAATAAATACCAGTTCTTAGATCAAAAGGGCCAGAGAGGGGAAGGCAGACTTTCAGCTGTCCTATCCAGGCAGGACCTGCCTCCACCTTCTTTCCTCTTCTTCTTTTGGTGCAGAAGCTCTCCTTCAGTTTCTTCAGACTGAGTCTGCACAGCTTCCTCCTCCTTTGCTACCCAGGGCCAGCAAAACACTCACCCTGGCACCCTGAATCTTCCAGATAGATTTGAAAATGGTATCTGGGTGGAAATATTCATGTGGGGTTTGGGAAGGGTTATAGTTGCTCTGGGTACGGGAGAAACAGGGCCCAAACAGACACTCTTAGGCCCCATCATCTTCTTCCTTCTTTATCGCCCTCTTCCCCTCTTCCTGATTTGCTTGTCTGGATTATGACATGGAAGGATGGGAGACTTGAATTTGCTTTTTCTTGAAATGCTGTAACTCTGGCTGATACCTAGGGGCTGTTATCTATTTCCTTGACTTCCCTGGGTACCGCTTTCTGGGGAAATGAAGAAGCCGAAGCCCTGGGAGTACGATTATGCTGGTTCCTCAAGACCCCAACCCCTTTTAACTAAGTCACATAAATAAAAGGGAGGAAAAGCGATGGTTGACTGACTGAGAGTTTTCCTAAAGGCCTCTAGTTTTTACAAGATCCTCTTGTTGATTTTGAGGGTACTGGACTTCAGCGTCTTTCCAGACGTGATGAGGTCCCCAAAGCCCTGTTGGTGGGAGAACGCATAGGCAGAGCGTCGAAGGCCTGGGTGTTTTACTTTGGTCTGGACTGGGGGTGGCAGCGGATGCTTCAAGCAAAAGTGAATCCTGTTCAGAACCTATATCCAGAGCATGGGGGACAAGGTTTTCAGAACAGAGGCCAAGGCAGAGGGAGAGGGGATCATGAATTCCATCTGTGCAGGTTCCCTCTTCCACTCACCTTGTCCACATTGACAGGCCAGAGGAGTGGCTTGAGGAAGTTGTATCCAATCACAGGGATCATACAGAGGACGGTGCTGAGTATAAGACAGAGCCACATATGTGGCTGCTTAAGGTTGTTCCTGGCCACACCTGCAAGTAGTGAACCAGGAAAGGAGAGGCTGAAACAGCTTGGGAGGGAGGTAGAATTAGGGGTGGGAGAAATCAGCCAGGGCACAGCTCCCTTCTCCAGGCCCAAGCAGGAAGTTACTCATTCCCAGACAATCTAGTCCCCCCAGAAGTAATATAAATGCAAACCAAGTCACTGTATACTTTTCCCTTCCCACAACTACCCAGCAGCAGTAATTCATCTTCCTGAAAAAACGATTGGTTTGGTGGCTGATACAATTCACATACCTTTGTCTCCCTCTAAAGGCAGGACTGGACAGAGCAGGAGTGGGAGGGTGCGCTTATAAGGGCTCTCTAGTGCATTCATGCACAAATGAGTAAGACAAGGCCAGCAAGACAGTTCAGAGGTTAGCATGCCTCCAAGCCTGAACTCCTGAGTTCTATCCTGGGACCCATATAGTAAAAGGTGGGAACCAACACCTTCAAGTTGTTATTTCTGTCTGCTCTCACATGCCCAATAAATAATTGCATAATAAATAAATGTGATAAAAATTAAAAAAAAATAGAAAGCTTTGGAGAAGAAAAATGAGATAGTGGTCCGACAAGAGGTAGGAAGCAAGTGCATATGCAAAAATAGCATTTGAATGGCAATGAGAGAGGGAAATCAGTGTAAGAGACAGTAAGGCAGTATGCCTCAGCAGAAAGGAGCGTGGACTGGAATTTCAGTTCATTTGATTGAAAAAACAAAACAAAACTAAAGACAAACAAACAAACCAAGGCTGGAGAGATGGCTCAGTGGTCGAGAGCACTTCCTGCTCTCTCAGAGGATCCTGGTTCAGTTCCCAGCACCCACATGGCAGCTCACCACAGTCTGTAATTCCAGTTCCAGGGGATCTAATACCCTCACACAGACATGCATGTAGGCAAAACACATACCTATGCGCATAAAATAAAAATCATAAAGCCAACCAACCAACCAAAGTCCCCAAAATGCTGCTAATAATTCTTGCCATGTCACTTCACACAAGACTTGTGAAGATCAAATAATCTAAGTTATTTGAAAAAAAAAATTGGAAATTCTAAAGTTAAATATTTTTCTAGGAAAATATTGCACCCCTTTGGAGCAGAGACTATTTCTATTCATATGCAACCTAAACACTAAATATGTAATACATAGTTTCTCAGTAAACGATGGATTAGCACTTTATTAGTCCTCTCCCATGCCAAACACCTGCTGATCAGGGTCTTACCTAGGAAATAGAAGGTGCTGGGGAACATTAGACACAAGCCATCACTACACAGGAAGAGTAAGACGCAAAAGTAGAGACCCAGGCTACCCCAGGTGAAGGCATGGCTTATCAGGGTCCAGGAGTTTGTCCTCAGGGCGATCTGAAAAGCACTAGCTCATGTGCAACGCTGTATAACTTGTCAGCCTCTTCAGTTCTCTAAGCCTGTAATGAAAGATGGTCCCTGCCCACCCTCCCCCCTCTCTTCACCTCCCTTTCTTGACAGGCAGGCTCCCCACCCAGTCCCCTTCCTCCTACTACAAGGGGCCACACCTCCACTGTCATCACCCAGATCAAGGTGGACTGCACTAGCAGCGAGAAAGACTGGAAGTCAGAGATGTCCTTTCCATCACTGCGTTCTGAGTTGAAGATGGTGCCCATGGGAACAAAGAATAGCACAAAGGAACTGTAGATGCCATGCATTAAACATTTCATGAATTCCTTCTTGTTGAAATACAGGTTGTGCTGTCCTGGCTCATACAGCTCTGGGTAATATAGACTCCACGTTTCATTGACATCCTGGTAACATCAGAGGGTAAGGGGAAGGTCAGGACCTTTCCATCTCTCAGAGTAGAGATGCTCTGCTTCACTTAGGCTGCTGCCAGCTGCCCAAGCATTTCCTCACAGGGTCCTTGAGAAGCGGAACCAGAGAGCTCTGAGACCGCACGATGGGAAACACTTGAGGCAGTCAGGATTTGGGAGTGACAAAGGGAACAACAATTTGGCTCAAGAGCAACTGGAAGAGAGGGCTGGAGCTTGGGAGAAGGGAGGAACTAGGGCAAAAGTCCCCAGGTTCAAGCGTTCCTTTGGTTAAACGTTCTTGTGTCAAAAGTCAATGGGCAGAGGCAGAAACATCAATTAGGATGGGCAAGTCCTTTGGAAGACGGCCTTCATCTATTGCGTTCCTCTTTGGAGACTCTAACTGGTGCCCAGACTGGAGGTTGGAGTAGAAGAGTCAGGTATCAGGACTCTTACTACAGAGGGACTCTCTAATAGGAACAGACATTGAGCCCTAGGCTGGTTTCCTGTGTCATAAGGAATTGTGTTCACAGCTCCTTACATGGCTTTTAGAACTCCCACCGAGGCCTTTCTGCAGCAGGCTGTCTCGTCCCTATTACCTCTGAATAGGCCCCTCCTTTCTCAGCTCTTTGCTTTACCAAGTCCTGGCTCAAAGCTCTGTTCCTCTCACTAACTTATGGAGGATTCCTCCTCACCTCATCCAGGTGATCATCTCCTTCCCCTGTTCTAGAAATTATTTCCTTCACACTTGGCTTTGGAGAGTTCACTTTTGCTGTCTTCCCCACTGAGTCCAGGGTTTCAGTTCTGTCTTAGAGACCTGCTCCTGGGTCTTACCTTTTCAAATAGACTCAAGCCGAGGACAGGGAGAGAAGTGTAGACCAGATTGTAGCAGGTGATAAACCAAGTATCGTACACTGTCTGGAAAGAGGAGCAAGGAGATATTTTTACATTACTTTCTTCATAAAGCCCCAGTTCAGCCTCCCAGGTCCAATGCCACCCTTCCTTGGTCCCCTACCTAGCGTGACTGAAATCTGATGTAGAGTGCCAGTCTTTCTTTGATCCTACTCTAGAACCCTCATTTCTAGACTGAGGCAAAGCCATGCTGAGCTTCCAAGATCGATCTGAAACAACCCTACTACAACCCTGCACTGTCCCCCAGGGTACAGAGAGGATACAGAGCAGCTTCCAGGGGTAGCTAGCTATAGTTCTGAACCTCTAGACAAGTGAAGCTTGAGGTTCTTCTCTTTCTCTGCTTGGTGGCATTCAGTGGCTTCTGTGGCCCTGAACATTTACTGACAGGGCAAGGGGGAAAGATGTAAGGACTCTTCTCCACTTGGGTGTTCCATCCTGGAATCTAGTGAGGGCTGCTTTCCTGACTGTTCACAGGTCAGACCATTCCCACAGACTAGACTGGCCTGACTAGGGTTGGGGTGTATCAGTCTACCCTGTCTGCTGGCTGGTGTCGGCATCTCCTGAGACAACCAGTCCTCATTGTTTTTCTTGGGATTCCTTGAGCGACTCCTGAAAGACTTCTCATAGGACAAAGGGCTCTTCTTATCACATCAAAACCTACACTTCCTTTCTAGATTGTGAGTTCATATTCAAATGTGAAATTAATTTATCATAGGAACAATTTTGTGAGTGTTGGGGAAGACTTGGGCAGCCCTAAGTACAGGTAAATATCATGACAGCCTGTCTGTCATGGTCCAAGAAGCTCCTGGAGGCTTGCCCAGTATTTAGTCTGAGCTGTATGGATGATGTATTTGGACTGTTGTCATTATTCACATACAGACTCAAAACGTAACCATTTAAAAGTACCTCAGAAGCATGTAGAATGTAACTATTATAGTTTTATGATTGTGATGGCTTAAAAACAAAGATGGCTCTTCCATATTATAATCACAAAATTAAAACCAATATTTAAAAGTGGAGAAGTCGAGTTCCCAAGGATCTGAAACCCTCTTTTGGCATTTGAGGGTACCAGGCATGCATGTGGTATAAAGCGTGTAGGCAAAACATTCATACATATAAAATAAAAAATTTAAAAGTAATACAAGTGAAGAGTTATAAGATATTATGGACAACAAAAACAAAAAGATGACTTTGGATGCTAAGAGAACTTCCAGATCCTCCAATTTTCCTTAATTATGTATGTTAAGAACTCTAGTATCAGTGTAGCTCATGGGACAGTTCTGAGGGTAGCAGTCAGTAACAGAACCTTATGATCTGGAAATGTAAGGTTAATGTAGGTTTGGGCAATATGGTTAATATAGGGTGAGGAGTTGGATGGCAACACTTCATATACTGGCTTCTAGAGAAGGAAAACTGAACCTGCCTGCTAACAGAATGGAGATTGCTCCCCACTCTCTTACCTGTGCAGAGAAGCCATTGTAGAAGGCATACCAGAAGTGCACCAGTGTAAAGGCAAAGTTTTTGTAAAAGAAGTAGCTGAGAAACTTGCACATGCGATTGTAAGACCAGCGGCCATGTAACAAGAGTAGGCGCTGAAGATAGCGGAACTGGCAGAAGGAAAAGTCACTGTTGAGCATGGCCTGCATCCCTTCATGGCCGCTGATGCCAACCCCAATATGGGCAGCTGCAATGAAACCCCAGAAATCTCTAAGACATGAAGACTGTTTGCTGGGTTCTTACCCTGGGAAGTGTAAAGGGAATGTAGAGATACAAACCTTTCATTTTTACATTTGGGACTACTATTGGGTCCCGTTAAAAATGGCAGCTCCACAGTGGAATCTTTTCTTTTTGATTGATTGCCTTTTCCCTGCACATTGGGAGACCCCTTCTTCTGCATTTTGTTTTTGATGCTGTCATTTCAAGATTGCTTGGTACAGCCAGCACTAGCTCATCTGAACTCTTTCTTACTATTCAGATAATTGTGATTTAAATTCCTTGTTATCCACAAAAGCTACTTAAATGAATTAAGAATACAGGGTGAATGCCAATCTTACACAATATTTAATTACCCACATTTATCTAAGGGGTGAAAACCCAATTTTTTGGAGAGATATGCAATATACATACTTTGTCAGTGAGAAATAAACTCCTCCAGGGACCTAAAGTGATTTTTGCTGGATAAAGCAAGATTTTTTTTTTTTGATAGAATATGAGTAACTGAATTTTCTAAAAGTTTTAATTACTCTGACAATTAACTATTCTGGTTACATTCACGGATTCCCTCATATACACCTGCATTATTACTCAATAGGGTTAATTTAAATTTCTTATTTATTTGTTTATTTGCCTTGGCCGTCCTGGAACTCGCTCTGTAGACCAGGCTGTCCTAAACTCAGAGATTCACCTGCCTCTGACTCCCTAGTGCTGGGATTAAAGGTGTGTGCCCCCATGACCAGCTAGGATCACTGAAGTTTCTAAAGTCTTAAGGACTGAAGCAAGAACACTTTCTAGACCTGAAGCAGAGGCTGGACTACCTGGTAGCATTTCCTGTGTGGTGAGATTTTGTTCACAACTCACAGGGCAACACATTTCTGGACACATACTTGAAATTTAAAGCAGGGGATTTTAGCTTGCTTCTGCTGGTATGAATTTCAGTAGATCACTCACTCCGATCCAGCCAGGGAGCCATGGCTGGTTCTAAGGGGCACGGCCTTTGCCCACAGACTTTAACAAAAGGAAGGTTCTTTCTGTGGATCCAATGCCGTCTCAGATAGATGGTACAGTAGCTGCACAGCCAGCTGTGACGTAAGGGTGTGCATGTGTTCATGAGGGCTTACCTTCATTGGATCAGTGAATTTGAGCATGCCTGTGGTTGTGGGTTTAAGTAAGAGATCCAGTGTAAAGGAGTGTGAATGGGGTTGCAAACATTAAATGCACACTTCCTAAGTTAGGTGGGAGTGTGAGTCAACACACAATACCATTCTGATCAGTTTTGCCCATGGAGGAAGGAAGGGGATAAGCCATGGATGGGGACTACTGCCCACCTCCCCTCACATGCCTTTGATCATGCCGATGTCATTGGCCCCATCCCCGATGGCCAGTGTCACCGCCTTCTTGTACCTCTTCACCAGGTCTACCACTTGGGCCTTCTGAAGGGGTGTCATTCGGCAGCAGATGACCCCCTTGCACATGCATGCTGTTCGCAGCAGCTCCAACTCCATGTTCCCTTCTAGAGCATAGGCCTGTAGCAGCAAGACACACTCAGTGTGTTACCCCAGAGTCTCCCAGCATTGGACCTTCCCTCTGTCCTCGCCTAACCTTTCTAGGGCTCCTCACAAAGTGCTCTCCCCATGAAGGGACCTGCCTCTTGAGTTAGCTCTAGATGTGAGTTAGTTCTCTCAAATCTGGCTCTACCTCTCATTGGGTCAAAATAGTCAGTGGGCCATTAGGCCAAGCGACTTTTGAAGGGTCCTCTCTGCTTGTTTGCCATGTTAGCAGGAAAAACTTGAATAAAGAATAAAGGAAGGCTTTCCTTTGGCTTCTCTTTCTTTATATACTCCTGCCTAGAGTAGCCTGGGGAAAGATGTCTTTTAGGAAAGGCCACCCCAGGGAAGGGGAGTAGGGTGGCTCATAAAATAGAGAAGGGGTTTAGTTTCCCTGAGTTGGGTTAGAACTAGGGACGAGTGACTTGGGATAAGGATAAGGTAGCTCTGTGTTACCCACCAGACTGTATCCATTGATGACCAAGCCATAGTTGCCATTGGGCACCTCGTCAATTATTTTGAAGGGAAATTTGGGTTTCCTGGCAAGACAAATGTTTATAGGATCTGATTCCAGCAGAGACTCAGGCTTCATCTTCTTTCTTGCAGTCCTGGAAATGAAAAAACCACGGTCAGAGTCTCCTCAATGTAGGAATTAAAAACAAGGTCAAAGTGGACAGGGAACGTCCAGGCCTCTACAGAACAGCGGACAGCTTTAGACTCACCATCTGCTGAGGCCAGGGTAGCCACATCCGCATTTCTCCACCCACTCTGAGTCCTTTAGGCCGAACACTTCTTTATAAAGTTATTTAACCTAATTTGGGTGTTTTGTTTGTTTCCCTTCCCTCATTTTTTCTGGTACATTTTGTGCAGGGGACCACATTTGGAGAAACATGAGTGGAAAGCCGGGGTGCAGATTTAGTCTGTGTTCCCATGTGTACCTGAGTTCTTCCAGAACAGTTTCCCTATCTGTGCCTTCCACCGTGAAAATCCCATCCATTTCCTCCTTGAATATCCTGCAGGAGTAGGCGATGTTCACAGCAGTCTCTATGGAAAAGGGAACACGGTCTCATCTTGACTGGTACTTACAGAGTCTTTACAATGCACATCACTTGAACAGGGACTGCAGGCTCAGAGCTCATTTGTCCATGTTTGTCTTGGATACAGTTAAAATGAAATGTTTTGTTTTGTTTTGTTTTTCCATGAACCAGGGAAAGTGCAGTCAAACATTCACAGGAGAGTTTCTACTTGGCATTGCCTTAGGGCTCATTTATGCATAGCCAGGATCATTCAGACATAGACTTCTCTAAAAGACCTTTCTTTATTGATGAGTATGCATGTGTGTGTCATAGCACATGTGTGGAGGTCAGAGGACAACTTGCAGGAGTTTGTATCTTCTTCTACCATATGGGTCCCAGGGATGGATGTCAGGTAGTCATGGTGTTGGTGGCAAGATTCTTCACTCTCTGAGTTGCCTTGCTTGTCTGTGGGTGTGTTTCTTTGAACAGTTCTGTTCCTATTTCTATGCTTACTTTTATGAGAATAGAGAGATGCTCAAGTCACATCATTTCTTTATATTAAGAAACCTAAAATTTGGAATAAATTAATATTAAAGAAAAAATAAAAATAAAGTTAATGTCCAGGTATGATAAAAATTTAGAAGAGAAACACATTTTTCCTCCAGACATTTATTACTAGAAGTTCTTGAAGGATTCATAGGACTGTGTGGGAGAAGCAAAGGTATTTTGAGTAGGAAAACAACCCAAACCCAGGAGTAGGAATTGAGTTTAGGAGGGACATATGGAAACAATGGTCACAATGGGGGAGATAAGGAAATGTGAATAGCAACAGACCACCTTGGTCCTTGGAGGCCAAGGAGATGTTTTCAGTGTTTAGAGAATCACCATGGTGATTCTGTGGGTCCCTGGGCAGAGGGGTAATATAAAAGTAGTATATGTGAGAGCCATTAAGTTGATGTTGTATGTAGACTCTGCTGAGATTAGTAAGGGCAAGAGGCAGAGAGAGCAGACAGCAGGGATGAAGGCTGAACAGGGTAGGTGGTGGCAGTCAGGATTTTCAGATGAGAGGGTGGAATGTGGTAAGGAAACAGATCTTTGGGACAGCAGAAAGGGTACTGTTAAAGACAACATTGTAAAGTTAAAGTTCTTATACTGTCCATTCTTTCCTGATGGGTCACATATGATTTGTCTCTGCCACCAGTGACCACCAATACAAAGTAAATGACAAATTATAAACAAAAGTGAGCAGGAAGCTAGGCATCTGGCAAGGACTTGATGAGATGTACAGGTATTTGTCCAGGCTAGTAGTCTCCTTTACCTTGCTTATCACCAGTCAGAACCCACACTTTAATTTTGGCTTTGCTCAGGGTGACGATTGTCTCAGGCACTCCGATTTGAAGCTTGTCTTCTATGGCTGTGGCCCCTAGTAACTTCAGAAAGGAGACACTGGTGAGTGAGGTCAAGGATGAAAGCTAAGTGCACCCTAAAGACTGTGTGCACACGCACCTCAGCACCCTGAGCTGACTCTGCTGGGGTCCCAGAGGGGAAAGTCAGCACGCTGTGCCTCTAACACACACAGTTGTTTGTTTGTTTTTCAAGACAGGGTTTGTCTGTGTAGCCTCTGCCTCCTGAGTGCTGGGATTAAAGGCATGGTCCACCACACCTGGCAACATGCAGTATTTTTTTACACACTGAAATCAAATTTAGAAACACAGCATTAGAGACGGGAGACAGAAGAGCCTCGCCCAGTGGTACATGAAGCTATGTGCTCACACCAAACCTTTACTTCTCCTGGCTTCACAGCACATGTCCTGGCTGGTTTGACCCCACTGAGACCGCTGGAGACTGTCACGACTTTCCACCTCACTGGATTAGTAGAATCTTGGTCTAACATTAAGCATTCTGTTTATAGTATTCCTAAGGTGCTGACATGGGGTAATCCCCACAACTAAACTGAGACTCGGGGTGACTAAGGCAGAGCGGAAGGAAAGCTGAGGTCTCCACCATTCTCTTTGGCTGTCAGTAATTCCTCTTTTTGTAGTAGAGCCAGCCTTGTCAGTCTGGTAACAAACAACACACACCTTTTTAGGGTCATCTTAACTCCCCCCCCCCCCCCCGAGACAGTCAGGGTTTCTCTGTATAGTCTTGTCTATCCTAGAATTAGCTCTGTAGAGCAGGCTGGACTCAAACTCAGAGATCTGCCTGCCTCAGTTTGGGATTAAAGGTGTGGGCCTCCACTGCTGGGCAACTTCTCCCTTTGTTATGCCCATAATCCAACCCGCCTGCACATTCTGTTGACTCCTTCTTTAGGAGAACACTGCCCATCCTGTACCTACCCTCTCCCTGGTAGCTGTTCTGCAGCTGGAGACCCTCCAGTGGTTTCCGACCCTTCAGTATCAGGCATCAGTCACACTGGCCTATGAGGGCTCTCACCTGCTGTCTCAGGGCCTTCGTCTGCCCCCTTCACTCATCCCGATCCCACAATCTGCTCTTTAACAGGTTAAGCCTGCCCTTGGCGGGGTCTTTCCTGTTGTCATCACAGTGTGTAAAGAGCGCAGCCAAAGAGCAGCTTGGCTTGGCTTCCTGAGGACTCTCTTAGATGCCTTCTGAACAGACTAAAAGCCTTGTAATAAAACAGTGCCTCCACCCCTTCAAACCTAAAGTGCACGCTGACTTTCTCTTCTGACATTATTTCTTTTTTTTTTTCCTGTAATATTTTCACCACCTAACATACTACATATATTACTTTTTGCCCATTTTGTCTGCTGGCACATAGGACACAGTGGTTCATAGGCATCACTTATATGTATTGATGAGTAAATTATTCTGTCTTGATTATGACACTAAGTCATTCTGAATTATCAGATCTGTACAGTATTCAGATCTTTACTTCCAGGTTAATTCCTCATTCCGTTCCTTTCTTCCTCATCCCTTTCTTCCTTTATTTTGAGACAGAATCTTGATCTTGCTATGTAGCTGAGGATGAGCCTGAAGCTCTGATCCTCCTGCCACCCCCTCCCCAGTGGTGCAATTACAGGATTGCGTTCCCATCCCCAGCTTTACGTCACACTCGAGATGGAACCCAGGGCTTTGTGCATACTAGGTCAGCACCCTATCAACTGTGCTATATTCCTAGCTCAAGATTACGTAGTTTCTTTGAGAAGATTTTGAGGGATAAGAAGAAAGACTTAAAAAAAAAAAAAAAAGACTATAGCCAGAACAACTTTTCATAATGGATTTAGAAGATTCTGGCTATGTTCAATCAACATACATCCCTGTACTTAGTTTCCCAGGCACAAAGTTTTGGGCTTTCTTGTTGAGCTTACTTCTCTTTCTCCCAGAGAAAGCCTCGTGTGTTGGTCCTGTGGAGGTCACTCAGTCTACTAGCTGCCATCCTTACCATCTCTGCTCTCAGTCTGTCTTGAGTTTCTTCATACTCACTATCAAGTCTCTTTCAACTTCTTCATAGACCATAGTTAGTTTTCTTTCTCGATCCTCCAAAGTCAGGCAGGCTTCAGTGTGCTTTTTAATCCATGTCTGGAAAAATGCATTATCGAGCTCTCGGTAAGCTATCATGAGGGTGCGGAGGCCTTCACTGGCAAAATCCTGGAAGATACACATATGTGCCAAATCTGAGCTGGGTAAGGCTGAGATAAGAGACTGGCAGAATGACTGACTCCATAGGTGCCATCTGCCTGTAAAATAGGGTTCCATGGTTAGTAGCATAGTCTTGGACTTCCTAAGTAAAATGTGTGTTATCACAGCTATGAAGACTGGGATAGGAAGCTCCTAAGCTCCAGGCCAGTCTAGGCTATGTTTGGATTTCCTTCTTCTAAGATTAAAAGAATAAGAATAAATTCCTTACAGAAACAATAATGATGATGATGGCATGGAAATGGAGAGAATAATAAGCTAAGGAGGAGTTGTTATAAAATGATGTTACATAAAAAGGTGCTACTACTTTTTTTTGCAATACACATTCAGTTTTTCCTCCTCATTCTTTCTCCATCAAGTGTTTGTCAACTTAGATAACACATGCTTGTAATCTGTCAGCATCTTACTGTGCAGCTAAGACCCTATAGACTACTGTGCTAATGAACCACAGCAGACATTTTCTTGGGTGTGTTAATATGCTTATTCTTCAGCCACAGATATATCTTAGTTAGCCATAGCTAGCCATGTTGCAGGGGTATAGCTTGGTCATTAGGAGGCCTGGGTCAGAATGTGGGTACTTTAGACCAGAACTCACCAAGATTCTATATTTGTGCTGTTAAAGTGAATGAGAACCCACTGGCATTATAAGATCAGAGAAAACATAAATTCATTTTTATGCCTTGTTTAACTTCTCAATTGATGCTAACTTCCAGGTATAAAGAATGTTAAGGCAATATCCACAGGGAATGCCAAATCTTAAGTATTTGTCCAGTAGGGCAGTAGAAGATCTCCAGAGACTTGAGAAGGGAGTGATAATGAAAGAAACTGATTTGTATTGCATATAGGTAAGAGGACAAAACACCAACAGATTCATTAATCCATTTGACAAATCACTCTACAGAATATGCTAACATCTCTCATCCCTACTTGTATATTTTTCTTTTCTCTCAGCATTGGCAAACCATGGCCTGGTGACCAAAGCCTTCCTGCCACCTGTTTTTATATGGCCAATGCTGATTTCTTTTTTAGTGGGCCTGTGGCTGTACTTGTGTGTTGGAGTCTGACTTTTAAGTGCATTATAAGTGACCCCTTAAGGTAGGCACCAGGAAACATGTCCAAAGGTCTAAAATGGTTTTATGACCATCCTCTGAAGCCTAGCTGGGGATGTATTCTCTGGGAAGGTAATCTAGATAACAGAGCAGGTCATGAGAAAATACTGGGATCTCCATAGGAACAAGATGGAAGGACTCATTTCTTAAAACTTGAGATATGGAACCCAGCCTGGTGGTGCTGGCCTTTAATCCCAGCACTCGGAAGGCAGAGGCAGAGGCCAGCCTGGTCTACAAAGCTTCACAGAGAAACCCTGACTCAAAAAAACCCAAACAAACAAAAACAGAAAAAACCTTGAGATATGGGCTGGCAGGATGGCTTTGTGGGTAAAGGCTCTTTGGCCAAGCCTGACACCCAGCATTAGATTTCTAGGGCTTACACGGTAGAAGAGAGCCAAATCCTGCAAATTGTCCTCTGATGGCTAACTGGTGCCATGGTACTCATTCACCCACATATGTACACAGACAAATACATTTCAAAACTTAACATATATAATTCACCATTTTAAAACACATAACTTACTTTATAATTCACCTCGTTTGTAGGATGCTCACCATTATCTAATGCTGGAAAATGCCTCCAGAGAAACACACGTCCGTTAGCAGCCATTCTCCACTCCTTTTCTCCCTATCCCCTGGCAACTTCTAACTTATTTTCCGTTTTGCATTTAAAAACACTTATTTACTCTCTCTGTGTGTGTGTGTGTGTGTGTGTGTGTGTGTGTGTGTGTGTGTGTGTGTGTGTGTGTGTATAAGTTTGTGGACAACTTGTGGAAGTTAGTTCTCTTCTTCCACTGTGTGGATCCTGACTCAGCTAGCTTATCAGGCTTTATCTGCTGAGCCTAGCCAGAATTTACTTTTTTCTCTGTAGATTTGTAAGTTGAATCACAAAATGCTATTTCCGTGTAGCATGTTTTCAAGGTTCATCTATAGCAACATGTACTTCATTCCCTTTCATTTCCAAAAATTGCTTTGTAGGGAAAAAAGTACATTTTATTTATTCCTTTACCTGTTGATGGACATTTGGGCTACTCCAGCCATTTTGCAATCATGAATAATCTGCTGTAAACATTCATGTATGATTTTTCTGTGGGTGTGTTTTTATTTCTCTGGAAACAAACTAGAAATGGAATTTATGAGTCATGTGATTACTAATTGTTTTAGGAAATGCAAGACTGTTTTCCCAATGCCCATGCTATTTTACCTTTTTATCAGCAATGTATGAGGGTTATACTTTCCTACATCTAGATGACATTTATTATGGTCTGGTCATCTGTTTTAAACTTCCTGGTGTAGGGAAAAGCAGTATTTCATGTTTTTTTTTAATTTGTATTTTTCTAATAACTAATTATGTCAAGCATCTTTTCATGTGTTTACTGGATATTTGTTCTCTGATTTCTATGTGTTAATGCATAATAAAATCGTATTTCCTACAATCTACTTCATAAAGTATTTTACTGATTTGCTCCTCATTCTCCAGCCTGACTTTTGTTCTTTCCTTATACTGCTAGCCTTTTACATAGACAGGTATAGTGTTAGAAACCTCAGAGTGTATTGATCTGGTTTCCCTTTCTTGTGACAGCAAGCTGAGGCCATTGTTTTATATATATATATGTGTGTGTGTGTGTGTGTGTGTGTGTGTATCTCCCAAGTGCTAGTGGGAAGAAGCAGAATAAGATATAGAGAGGGAAGGTGCCCTCAAGGATTTGATACCAGATAGTCACTAAAATAGCCTAGTGCTTGCTTTCTGTTGTGTACCCTAAAAGGATCATGTCTTGTGGAGTAAGGGTTCCATATTAGCAGACCATATTCAGAAGCAATTACCAGGTCTGGAGGATCTCTAGAGGCAAGAATCATAGAACTATTCTGATCACTGTATGTGATTTACAGATATGACCCTTGTTATACCTCTAGGTCTTGTCCCACATAGTTCTTTGACACAGAAGTTGGAAATGTGGCGAGAATACCACAAAATAAAATAGCTATAGTCTTTGGTCAAGCAAAGAAAATGGATGCCAACACATACCCATACAGAAACACCCTAACGCAGGAACATGCTACTGGCCATATGTCCAGATGTAGAGAACCGCCCACAGCCCCATCTGCTTCCACCGCAACACTTACATCCAAGTGATCCATGGTCACCTCACTAAGGGATGCACAGGATGGATGGAGCAGCTCATATATGATGCTGTCTGCTCCCTTGCAGAACAACATGACCCGATCTTCAGGTGTCCGAACTAAAGATGAGCAAATTAAGCAAAAATAACCACATAGGCCTACTGTTTAAGAATTTGTCTGGGTTCATTGAGGGATGTAAGGGGGCTGTTCCCCATAATATTTATTTCTGATACCTCTGGAGGCTAAAAACTCAATGGAGTGGTCACATAGGATAGATCATATGGTAAGGGCCAGATAGTGACAGAGAAACTTTTCAAAACAATTCTTCTGTGGGTTCAGTATCCATCATGGAAGAATCTGATGCAGAATATTTAGTTGTTTTTGTTTTGCTTTGTGAGGCAGGGTCTCACTATTATCTGAGGCTGGGGCTTAGAACTTGCCACAAAATATTTAAAATTTTTTTTGATCTATAGTTGGCTGAATCTATATTCAGCAAGGAGGGCCACCTATATTATGGCTCCCAGTTCTTATGCCATGTACATGCTTTATGGATTAATTTTATGTCCTCATCTTAGAATTGAGGGTAGTGGCAAGTCACTAGCAGAAATACCAGAGTCCCTATGTATATATAAGACATAATTTAAAGGAGATAAGAGGTGAAGTACGTGCATTTGAGGCAAAATATCTGGGAGAAGTCATGTTAGTGGGAGAAAGAATTTATGTGTAGATTTTAAAAAGTCAATTTGCAAATGTACACAAAGGACAAAAGAGAAGCTGAGTTGGGGGAAGCACTCACCAACAACAGACATCCTCTTGCGCTCATTGCTGAAGTCCAAAATAGCCAGCAACTGGTAAACTCGGATCTTCCCCATTTCGATCACTGTGATTGTTTCAGATGTGCGGGAACAGAACACAAAGCCAAAATTCCTAGTGGCAGTGACCAGGGCACCTTCATCTGGTGACTGAGCTTGGTACATCAGCTTACCTGACGAGAGAAAAAGGTAACAGAACCTGCAGAGATGAGCAACATAAGTCCACCCAGAGGTAATACCATATTTCAAGTGGCTCACATAGAGGAGCCCAGAAAGGGATATATTTCTTCAAAACTTCCTTACATGCCTAGCCCTAAAAGGTTAAGAACACTGGCTGCTTATTGAAAGGACCAGAGTTCTATTCCCAGCACCCACATGTTGGCTTACAACCATCTATAACTCTATCCCAAGATATCTGATGCCCTCAAATGGACACTTGGGGTTTACCAGGCATGTACATGGTGCACAGACATACCTACAGGCAAAATGCATATATATAAAAATAAATCTTAAGCTGGGCATGGTGGTGCAAACCTTTAATTCTAGCACCCAGGAGACAGAGGCAGGAGGATCTCTGTGAATTTGAGGCCAACCTGGTCTACACAGTGAATTCCAAGACAGCCAGGTCTACATAGAGAAACCTTGCCTCAAAAAGAAGGACCCAGATTCAATTTCCAGCACCTACATGGTGCTGTAACTCCAGTACCAGAGAATCCAATGCCCTCTTCTGACTCCTCAAGGACCAGGCACATAAGTGGTATACAGACATACATGTAGGCAAAACATGCGTACACTTAAAATAATAATAATAAAATAAAAACATTGTCTTAAGAAGAAAGACTTAATAATGAATAAACAGTAATTTCTCATTTGTTGTTGAAAAATTTGGGAAATTAATGGATGAATTTGTCATACTAAAGAAACTAAGGTACATGGTGATAACTGAGGCACACTGTAAGTGACCAGAGGACAACTCAATTCACCCTCCAGGAAGTCTCATCAAAGACAGTGGGACTGGCCAGGTGGATCTGTTTCAGAACCCAGAGAGCCTCAAGAGAAAAACCTCTTCAGAGGGCACTAAGTTTGACCCCTGTTCAGCGACCGACTCCTTCCCTAAACCAGCTCGCTACTCACCTTGTTTATCGTTCCACTGCTGGCCAGTACCCCCTTGTTAGAACGTTCTTTCTTAGGTTAGATGGCTCAGCCTGTATCACACCACCCCACTTTCAACCAGTCCTGACTTTGGAGCACAGTGCCAGTCCATGGGGCTCAGGCGCATACTCACCTTCCATCTTCTCTTCGGACATCACCGTGTGGCACAATGACAGGCAGCGGAAGAACAAGCACACAAAGTGGTCCCCGCTCTTCACGGCTTCCACCAAGGAATTATCGTAGAACGAAAACTTAGGGTCGGCCAGGTGGTTGTAGGAGAAGTCGACCTTGTTATTCTGGAATATAAACACCAGGGCAAAGTTCTTAGCCACGTTGGGGTTACTGCTGTGACAAGATCTATCAGGAAGTGAGAAGGGAGAGCAGGAGAGATGGCAAATGCACCAATGAGGGTGTGCCTACTGACCTGGGCTGTTCATTTGTTTGTACCAGGAAGAACCATCCCACAGGACACACATGGCTTGGTGGACCTCCTGCCCCCTTGCACTCTTGTTATTCTAAACAACCAATGGTGATCTTGATATTTGACTTTTCCAGTTCCCCAACCCATCTGATAATGAAGTGTGAGGATATGAAGACTAACTTGTAGTGGCATCTTGCCTTGTAGTGGTGGCCACGCCCTTTGGACATGGTTTCAGGTACAGAATGTGACCCCGTTAAGGTAGAGGAACTGTGGGCACGCGCTCTCTTGGGTGGCGGACAGCATCAAAAGGAGATAGACTGCGTCTTCTGGAGCACGAAGGCTGCTATTTACTCTTATCTGTGGCAGTTGTTCCCCAATAAGACACCTACTTATCATTTTATCTTGGGTCTAGTGAACTCATTTAAACCCCACCTTCAACTGATGCCCAACGTGGGGCATGAACCCATAACCCTAAGATTGAGAGCCTCATGCTTTACTGACTGAGCTAGCCGTTGGTCAGACTTGGGGATCTCTTTTAGAAAAGTTTAAAAGGTATGGATGGAATGGGATATAGGTAGATTAACATATCTTCTTGTGAACTATTTTAGCAACTATTAGCTATAGACAATTTATATTATTATAGATTCTTCTATGTTGAAACTTATGTAAAATTAACTTTGTATTTCTGTCTTGAATAATTTGCATATTATATTTTGTCATACTGTGTAGGGCCTTCTTTCTGTTTATGATGTTTAGTGCACAAATATAAAACTATCTTTATCATATTCTATGTATGTGTGCTTAAGACATTTTGTATATTGATACAATTTGGCTATTTTTATCATGTTGCACCACACAGTACTACCTCTGGTCAAGACATTTCAGTTCTACCTCTGTTTTAGAGATTTACATATATATGTTATATTTATAAATTTGAGGTCATTGTCCTTATGTTACACATTGGTTTTAAGATTGTTTAAATTGCTTTGGGAAGCTTCAGTCACTGAACAATTATGTTTCTGAGAATTACAGATTATAGTTACCCAAGCTTCTTATACCTTATGATGTTAGTCAGATTCTAGATGTGCTCAGAGATGTACCCAACATGGATATTTGATCTTCAAACACTTCTAAGACTGACAGAATATGACATTTAAATGTTTTAATAATTTAGAACTCTGTTGACATGAGACACAATTGCTCCTGACAGCACCGAGCTATTTCCAAGAGTATGATGGGTACCAATGACACTACATTTGGAGTTTGTTCTCTCCTTGGCTACTGGTCTCTTGGGCATAGAACTGCCCCCATCTCGAACTCTGACTTTGGACATGCTATCCTAACTGGGCTAGCAGGAGATAAACTTAAAGAGACTGCTGAACCTTGCCAAGGCAGAGTAGGACAGTCTTTCAATATCCCTGCTTCCGTGTTGGTCTGTCAGATACTTTTGGCCTTATCCAAAGTTGGTTGCCTCGACGTTACTGTGAGATCTTGGGTGACTGTTCAGGTAGCTTGCTGTTTCTGTCATTGTTTGCACCTTTAGGAAGTCACACGCTTGTACTTCCTGTTTACCCTAGTAATGTCATTTTTTTTTCCTCAGGTCTTTGATGAGATTGAAGACTAGACAGTCACAGCTAATATCCTCTCTTATCTTAGATAGAAAATACTAGGTACAAGACTTAGACTTTCCAGATTAGGACAGCAATCAGAATAATCTCTATTATATGCTATTACCCTGAAACTGGACATGTAGAATTTGTCTACTGCTCAGCGTTGCTCTTGCTGGTTGTAGGTCTACTTGGGTATGTTTTTATCTTTCCTTCTCCTGTAATATACTTGACATTTGTTATCTTTGATATAGTTTTTGTATCAGGCTTAAAACTGTCTTCTTCAGACAAAAAGGGGAATTGTAGTGGCATCTAGCCTTGCCAGTAAACTTGTCGTGGTCACACTCTTTGGGCATAGTTTCAGGTGAAGATGTGACCTCTTTAAGGTAGAGGAGCTGCGGGTGCGCAATCTCTTGTGTGGCAGAGGGCATCGGAAGGGCAGAGACTGCATCTTCTAGAGCAGGAAGGTATCAGTTATTTATTCTTATCTGTGTAAGTGCTTCCCCAATGAAACACCTACTTATCATTTTATTGTGGATTTAGTGAACTCATTAAAACCCTGCCTTCACTAACTGCTCTCTGTTAGAAATTGGTGTCTGAGAAAATTCTTATTTCTGGTGTCTTCTGTCTGATTTAGGGGACTAAGGAAAGAATAGGCCCCGGGAACAATGGTATCACTGTGATAGGTCCCATGGAGAAAAAGTGGGCTGGGGAAGAATGCTGGAAATGCCACGTGGCAAGCTTCAGTACATTCTTGCTTACGTATTAACATTGCCTGACCTATACACATCCCTGGCTCTTCCTGCCTCTAACTCTCATGGTCTGACCTAGTTTTTTTTTTTTTTTTTTTTTTTTTCTATTTAGTCCTTGCCCCAATCTGTGGATCTAAAATTCACTATTTGCCTGCTTATGACCTTGGCCTTGCAGACATTGACTCCTTGCAGTCGCCATGAGCAAACACTGGCCTGAAGACTGCAGTCTGTTAACATCCTTGCCCAGTTCATACCAGAATTCCCACAAATCTTTCTCCAGTTCTTCTTAGTTGTGCTATTGCCTGTGCTGGGCCCTAGGATTCAAGCACACACACAGCTGTTCTGCTTGGCATAATGATACAGAAAAGGGGTTTGTAGTAGCCTATGCTGGCTCTCCTGCAGATCTCATCTAGCAAGAGTTTTCCCAGAGGAAGCAGTCTCTAGATCCAAGCTCTAGACTTAGCCTGCCATAAAGGCATGAACTCTTAGGAGCTTGTGGGTTCAGAAGTTTAAGAGAAACCATTATACAGCAGCTTTCCCCTCTTAAACTGTCACATTCTCTGAAATAACAGGCTGGAGATAAGATTGGAGAGAAAGGCAAGGGCCAGCTCCTGCATTGCGGTATTATTTGGAACATAGCATAACAGCAACTTTGCACCAGAATGAGTGACCAATCAAATCTGTCAGAAAGTCTTCTGGAATCTGTATGGAGAGTATATTAAAAGTACCAAGATGAAACAAGGAGACCAGCTAGGAGACTATTCAGTGATTCACAAGAGAAATGATAAAGAACTAACACAAATGTTAAATCAAAGATGAATTTGAAAACCCAGGGAGCTGGAGTTAGTATAACGTGGGGCATAGGAGTAAAAGAAGGAGTTAAGAACAATTTTACATTTCCCTATTCGAACCAGAGAGTGAGATAGAAAGTGAGACTCTTTACTGTAAAGATAGGATGTCCAGTAGGGTATGGAAGTCTGTGACGGTGGAATAACTGCCTGCACAGGTAGTAATGTAAGTTGCCACTGTACACATAATTTTGAAGCTCAGGAAAGTGATCTAAGTAAATTTAAAAAAATCTTTCCTCCCAGAGGAGTAATATGTGATAATAGAAATCAAGCTACCACCAGCCTAGAAGCTTCCTCCCTACTTGATAGCTTTGTAGCTGCGAGTTGCTATGTACACTACTAGGGGAGACAAGTATTCATTAGTCTTACCCAACTGTTAACCCTGCTAGCTACAATAAAAAATTGTCCTGGCAAAGTATGCCCACTGGTGCAATCATGGCACAAATGTTATGACAGTGACCAACCACTCTCTGATTGGATTTGAGGCCTGTTCCAGAAGACAGAATTCATGCCTGGCACTGTGTTTTTGTTTTGTTTGGACATTTATTTTTAAATTTAAATTTGAAACAAGCTTGTTTTACATGTCAATCCCAGTTCCCTCTCCTCCCCTCCCCTGTCTCCCCCCCAACCCCTATTCCATCCCCTTTCTGCTCCCCAGGGAGGGTGAGGCCTTCCATGGGGATTCTTCAAAGTCTGTCATTTCATTTGGATCAGGGCCTAGGACCTCCCTCATGTGTCTAGGCTGTGATAGTATCCCTCTATGTGGAATGGGCTCCCAAAATCCATTCATACACTAGGGATAAATACTGGTCCACTACCAGAGGCCCCATAGACTGCCTAGGCCTCATTCAGGGGGGTCTGGGTCAGTCCTATGCTGGTTTCCAAGCTATCAGACTGGGGTGGATGAGCTCCCCCTTGTTCAGGTCAATTGTTTCTGTGGGTTTCTCCAGCTTGGTCTTGACCCCTTTGCTCATTACTCCTCCCTCTCTGCAACTGGATTCCAGGAGTTCGGCTCAGGCCTGGCACTGTTAACAGCGCCAAGAACCCACGGTTAGGTAGGACACAGGCCATAGAGGAGAGATTACTAGTATTACTCTGCTAAATTAACATTGCATTGTTCAGCTCTCATCAGGGAAGCCTCTTTCTTCAGTAGATGATCATTAATATAGAGACTCACAACTACAAGGTTTTGTTTTTGATAAAAGCACCGATTGTTTTTCTATTTACTACCTCAATTCTTTGGATTGATAGGAATAAGATGGCCACTCAGAGTTAGCTGCATGTAAGTGCCTAAGGATCTAGCAAGCAGGGATAATACAAGGGTAGACATTCTAAAAAGAGATATTTAAAATCAAACCCACACATAAAAACTGAGTTCCGGTACTGAGAAAAACAATAAAACAAACTAGATAGAGACAGATGGTTTTATAACTAGTACACAATGTGTCAACAAAGGAAAAAAAGTCAATATATTTGAACATAATTTCAAAACTGTATGTTAGAACCATTTAGATTTTTTATTTTGTATATGAATATTTGCCTGAATGTCTGTAAGTGGGCCATGTGCATGCCTGGTGAGTGTCAGAAACCCTGGACTGGAGTTGCAGATGGTTGTGGACCACGTGTGGGTGCTGGAACTGAACCCAGGTCTACTCAAAGAGCAGCAAGTGTTCTTAACGGCTGAGCTGTCTCTTTAGCTCCCACAGAAAAATATTTAAATGCACTAAAAACAGAGCCAACGGGATGGTTCAGCAACTTGAATTTGACCCCCAGGACCCCATGGTAGAAAGGAAGAACAAGTTCCTGAAAATGATCCTCTGACCTCCACAAGCACATTGTGACAGCACTCTCTCAAACAAATACAAATGTAATTAAAACAGTAAGGACCTAAAGACTTAAAGATAAAATGAGAATGATAGTGCTAACAAATGTGCTAGTGAAAGGAAGAATTATTTTTACTATATAAAGACCACTGACAAGTAAGAATGGAGGGAAAGAACATGAATAGACCTAAAAAAAAAAAAGTGGGCAATAAAGAGATATGTGAGGGGACAGAAGGATACACAATGATTCAGCCTAATTGGTAATCATAGCCTGGTAAATTAATTAATGAGATACTGCATGGAGATGTGGATACTAAGCCACAGGGGCAGGTGAAGAGTAAGAGTCCTTCCTAAGAGTGTCATTAGAGAGGACCAATTGTGCTATACATCTCAAAAAGCCAAAAAAGGAGCATTCTGAATATATTAAACAAAGAAATGACAAATGCTTGAGGGATATATTTACCCTGACATGAACCTTACACAATGTATACATGGCATGGTGGCACACACCTTTAATCCCAGCATGAGGAGGCAGAGGCAGGCGGACGATCTCTTTGAGTTTGAGGCCAGCCTGGCTGGTCTATAAAGTGAGTTACAGGATAACCAGGGCTGTTACACAGAGAAACCCTGTCTCAAAAAATTAAAACAAAACAAAAATGAAGGAAAGGAAGGAAGGAAGGAAGGAAAGAAGGAAGGAAGGAAGGAAGGAAGAAGGTGTGGAGTGTCACCCTGGTCACGGTGTCTCTTCATAGCAATAGAACAGTAACTCACACAGTAGGTATATTCTTTAAGACCTAAGTTGAATTTGCCTTGCTGGATTTTGGTTTTGTTTTACTTTGTGTATTAGTCAGGGTTATGTAGAGGAATACAACTTATAGAATATATGATGGGAGATGTCATTCTGTAAATATGTTTCTCTTATTGGTTAATGAATAAAGCACTGTTGGCTAATAGGAAGACAAGATAGGCATTACAAGGAGACAAGGAGGATTCTGGGAGATGTAGGAGGAGAGTCAAGATGTAGGGAGTTGAGAGAAGTCCAGACCCTCTCTCGGGTAAGATAAGACCATGTGGAAACACTTAGATTAATAAAAATGGGTTAATATTTAAGACAGAGCTAGGCAACAAGAAATGCTAGTAACAGGCCAACAGCTTTATATCTAATACTGCATCTCTGTGTGTTATTTGGAGATGATGTGACTGTGGGACCAGGCTGGTGGGAAAACTGCACATAACATATATATATATATATATATATATATATATATATATAAGTTTATATATTATATTTACATATAAATGTAATTTATATGTATGTATACATATATAGAGGAAAAAAGTGGACAACAGAAAGAGAGGGAGGGAGGGAGAGAGGCAGTTTACTAGAATGGCTTACAGGCTAAGTCCAACAATGACTGTCTACCAACAGAAGGTCCAAGAATCCAGTAGTTATTCAGTTTGTCTTTAGTATACACCAGGATCCCGAAGAAGTAGGCTCTAATGCCACCGATGGGATCGAATTACTGGGGACTGAGGGCAAGTGGGCAAAGAGAACAAACCTCCTTATTCTTCCCACCTCAAAAGACCCATATTAAAAGTGAGCCTTTACCCTTCAAACGATTTAAGGAAAAAAAACCCTCACAGGTGCACCCAGCCACTAGGTTTTAGTTAATTCCAGAGGTAGTCAGATTGACAACCAAGAACCCATCACAAGAATAGCCACCGTAAGTCCACCCCTCATCAACCTGATATACAATCATAGCTCCTTATGTTGTGAAAACAATAACGAGGTCACTATTATGCCTAACATGATATAATTATCTATATACAATCACAAACATATTATACATTTAATCAGGTCATAATTATGCCTAATATGATATAACTATCCTTCATATAGCTGTAAACACGTTATAAATTTAGAAAGTCCCTTAAGGGTCATTCTTTTAAACTTAAATATGATAACCACTGTCATTCTCTTAATTATTGTTAATTATATGACAAAGAAATTAAGAGAAAAACATCTGTACAATATATTCTTAACAAAATATGACACAAACACCCATGTCAGTTGTAATCCTTGTTTCTGTAACTGGTCACATGGCCTTAGCGGTATTTATAGCTACCTTCCTCTGCTATCCATTCTGCATTCCCTCTGCCCTTAGCAAGCACCTCAGCAGGGCCTGCTCTTTTCCTGGCGTGACCCACACCTTCATTTCTCAAGGGGCTGCGCCCTTTGTTATCTCGCCTGGATTAGGCTGTTGTCATTTCCCATTGACATTAATCACAGGACATGGCAGCACCAAGAGAAACCCTAAGGCAATAGTTTTCAATCCATGGGTCATGGTCCTTTCTCAGGTCACATATTAGATAACCTGAAGATCAAATATTTACATGATGATTCATACTAGTAGCAAAATTACAGTTATGAAATAACAGTGAAACAATCTTAAGGTTGGGGGTCACTGCAATGTGAGAAACTATATTAAAGGGTCCCAGAATTAGGAAGGTTAAGAACCACTGCCCTATAGGATCTTTGCACTCCAGAGATAATCCGCAGTCTTCCCTGTCATTGCTCAGTGGGCCCAGGAACGAAGTGGCCATGGTGACAGAGATAGAGGTTATGCATGGACTCAACAACATGGACTTCTGCTCTCCAGGCTGACCTGCCTACAACTGTTGCCGAGTGACAGATCTGCCAACAGCAGAGACCAACACAACCTCCAGAAAGGGTACCATTCCACAAGGGATAGGCCAGCTACTGGTGGCAGGTTGACTATGTTGGACCACTTCCTCTGTGGAAAGGACAATGCTCTGTCCTTATTGGAGTAGCTACTTATTTTGGTTACAGATTTCTTTTTTCTGCTTGTAATGCTTCTGCCAAAACCATCATCCTTGGATTTAGAGAATGCCTGATCCACCAATGTATTCCACACAGCATTGCTGCTGACCAAGGAATTCACTTCGCCACCACAGAACTGTGGCGGAGGCCCTTGTTCATGGGAACCAGGGGCCTTACCATGTTCCCCACCATCAAAGGCAGCTGGCCTGATAGAAAGATGGAATTGACTTTTGAAGACACAGTTACAGTGCCAGTTGGGTGGCAGCAGCGTGGAGGGCTGGGGCACAGCTATCCAGAAGGCGGTGTACGCTTTGAATGAGTGTCTAATACATGGTATGAGTTCTCCCAAGCCAGGATCCACAGGTCCAGGAATCAAGGGGTGGGAAAGGGAATAGTTCTACTCACTGTCACCCCTAGTGACCTTTGGGCACCATGCTGACGTGAGTGACACATATAACCACCTGAGGCCATGTTGAGGCTTGTGGTTGAGCCACCTGCTAAGGTCCGTGAGTGGCTCAGTGGTCCTGTGTTGATGTCTGTGGCCCATGTTACTACTGAAGCCCATGTGGATGCTTGTGGTCTGGGATGCTTCCTGAGGCCATGTTAACATCTGTATGTGGATGAGAGCTGGCCCTGCCCTTGGTAGCAGCCTCACAGCAGTGCCGACAATCCCATGGGCAGGGTGAGTGAGAACTGGCTCAGGCCACCACACGGCTCTCCTCGGTTGGTGACTTCTGGCATGGATGCAGGCAGAGAAAGACTCATCCTCCCTTAGGGGGCTGGTCACTAGGAATGTAACCATGCGCCAGTGAATATATAGACAACACAAAATGTACCTTTTTCTCGAGGCAGGCAGGTATGTTACAGGAAGAGCAGATGTGGGAGGGCTAGGAGGTAAAAATGTCAGACTGCATGATGTGAGATTCCCAAATAACCAACAAAAATAATTTAAAAAATTATTTAATTGAGAAAAATCCCACAGGTGTGCCCATCCAGTTGGGCTTTAGTTAATTCCAGATGTAGTCAAGTTGCAAACCAGGAATAGCCATCACATTTTGGTGTAGTATGTCCTCTCTGCCACTTTTCCCTACTTTTGCGATGACAACGTATAGTCTGTGGCATTTTAAGTTGGAAGTATGTGATCTGCTTTTTGATCTTAGAGTAAAGAAATTGCCTTGAGTCTCAGAGACCGTTTTGAGGCTGTGAAAGACTGTGGGGACCTCTGAAACTGGACTAAATGCATTTTGCATTAAGACATGGCTACAAGCCTATGGGGGCCAGGGAGTAGATGTTGTGGGTTGAATGAGAACGGCCCCCATGGCTCATTTATTTGCATGCTTGGCTCCCAGTTGATGAACTGTTTGGAAGGATTAGAAAGTGTGTCCTTATTGGAGGAGGTGTGCTGCTGGGGATGGGCTCTGAGCTTTCAGTGTTTCTCCTTCTGCCCACTGCTTGTGGATGAGGACGTAAAGCTCTCAGCTACTGTTCCAGCACCAGGCCTGTCTGCTTCCCGCCTTAATGATCACAGACTAACTCACAGAAACCGAGTAAGCCCGCTTAAATGCTTCCTTTTCCAAGTGTTGCCTTCGACACGGTGACTCTTCACAGCAATAGAACACTATCTAAGACAATGATCATGAATTGTTGTGAGGAACTGATCTATATAGATTCTGTTGAGAGAGAGAGAGAGAGAGAGAGAGAGAGAGAGAGAGAGAGAGAGAGAGAGAGATATTGAGAAAAAGAGGGTGGGAGGAGGAGATGTGAAACAAAACACAAGCCAATACCAACAAAACTGTTCTCATAAAAATTTCTCATGTAAAGATAGGCCAAGTGTACACATTTTTTTTTTTTTAAAATTAGGTCATTAAAAGCCTATTATCCCAGGAGTACAGACTGAATTGTGTAAAAGATACTCTCTTCACTTCCCACATGTATGTCACAAGAAGCTGTAATTACTCACTGGAGATCCTGGAACACACTGTCCATTGACGTCATAGCAATAACCTATCAGCAAGTGAATAGAACAGAGATTTAGTGAAGGATTTAATGGAGGTCTTCAAACTTACTGTGGATACTATACACCTGCCATTTAACTGTTTTTAAATTAAAATTCAGCAGCATTAATTACATCCACAGTGTTATGCAATTATCATTACCATATATTTACAGTACATTTCTTTTTTCTTTTTCTGGCAGTGCTGAGGATCAAACCCAGAGCCTCTGGCATGTGAGGTAGTCGCTCTACCACTACATTTCCAGCCCTCAACACGTTATGAGTACTTGAAATAGAAACTCATCATCCCTCCTCATTTCTAGTCCCTAGCCACTTCTCTCTGCTTTCTATTTCTGTGGACTTTCCTGTTCTAGATTCGTCACCTAAGGAAAACCATGCCATATGTCTTTTGGTTTGACTTATGCGCTTAGCATACTGTTCTTGAGGTTTATAACATGGGTTGTACCAGGTACCAAACTTTATAATTTTTTATGACCAAATCATATTACATATATTTATTTATAGACTACTTGAAAATGTCTATTCATTTGTTGATGAGTAGATAGGCTATTTCTACCTTTGAGCAATAATGCTGCAATGAATATTTGCAAATACCTGTTTTAACCTCTTTTCCACTTTAGGAGGATATCTAGGAAGGGGATTACTGGGTAATTTAAAAGAAGGCTTTATTTTACTATTTTTTTTTTTTTTTTGGTGTATGCATGCACATATACACTTGTGTGTGGAGGCCAGGGGACAGCCTGGATGTCATTCCTTAGGGCATTCCATCCACATTTTTCTTTTCTTTCTTCTTCTTCTTTTATTTTTTTTTTTCAGACAAGGTCTTTTATCAGTCTGGAGCTTGAAGCATACAAGACATTGTTGTTAACTGTGTTTGGTTGCTATAATCTACAATAGACTCAAAATCTTACTCTTGCTCTATGACAACTTTCTACTCTTTAACCAATATCCATCTGATTTTGTATTAAAGTAACTGAGTATATTATTTTTCTTTGAGACATTGGGAACCCCTTGAAGATAGGGACTAAAATAGTAAATCTTGGTCTTTGAGTACAAAAAAATGGATTGTATATACCAGGTGCCAATAAATATGTTTCTGTTGGATTATAATCTAATTGTATTATTTGTCCCTTCTCTTTCCCCCTTTAGATATTTCCATATAAATCTTCCCCATTTTCCTTCAGATTCATGGCCTCTTTTTTTCACTAATTACTATCATATGAATATATGTATTTGTATATACATATATATCCCTAAATGTAACCTGTTGAGTTCATATAATGTTACTAGTTTTTAGGGCTTTTTGGCACTGGGCAACCTATTGGTGAGCAGTTCTCTGGGGAAGACCACTCCCAGCTTCATTCATAAAGGGTTGTGAGAATAAATCTAATCTATAATATAATTTAATATATAATAATTTAATGCAATTTAATATAAATAAATATGATTCCAGAGGCTTTGTAGATGTAGTTATATTTGAAAGCAGTCTGTCGGACAGACTCCCCCTCAGACTCAGGGAGAGCAGTAATGTGCACATACCGTAGGTCTTCCCATTGATAGAGCATTTGTTGAAAACCATCACATTCTCAGTCAGAGTTCCTGTCTTGTCAGAGAACACATACTTAACTTGGCCGAGTTCTTCATTAAGAGTGGTGGTGCGAGCCTGTGCTGGGATGTTCTTTGGTGCATAAAACATCTGCCGATCCCAGTTGATATAGTAACTGTTGCCCAGTCTTATTATTTCAACACTAAGAAGAAAGCAAGAAAAAAAAGGGTCCTGGTCAGAGCAGGACAAGCAAATATATTATTTTGGTTTCCTTCCTATAGGTCCATGATAGGTGAGGGTCTGCATGTGGAAAAAGTGTCTTCCCTGGGGGTGTACCTTCTGAAGGACTTTTCCATGATAGCCAGCCCATTATAACTCTGACCTGGACTGCTATTTTGCAAGGTTTTCTCATCAGGACCCTGATAAATTTGTCTGAGACATACTTTGCTTCCATTCATCTTCTGCATTGTATTTAGAGAAAGTCAATTAAAATATATCTTTGAAGTAGCAGTTAATTTACAAAAGCTTATGTAAAAAAAAAAAAAGCTTTTTATTTACTGTGGTCACATTGGAATGAGAGAAACTTGCAATAGTCAGATATTTCTTGTTTCGGGAAAAAGAAAGATGCTGTGAAAACCAGAGGTGGCTTTATGGTTTCATCCTTTGATCTATTTCCAGGCAGCACTGGGCCACTGTGGTCTGTCTCCGATTGATCTCCCTCCATATCAGTGGTTCTCACATATTGCAGTGCATCAATCTTAAGTGAGCATACATCCAGGCATAGTGGCACACACCTTTAATCCCAGCACTCAGGGGTAAAGGCAGATGGATCTCCGTGAGTTCGAGGCCAGCCTCGTCCACAGAGTGAGTTCCGAGCCAGCCAGGGTCACATTTTGAGTAAGCATACAAAACAATGAGCTTCAATATGGCATTTTCATAATATTTTGTTCTTGTTTGCCCCTGCCCCACTGGCTTCTGTCTTTTTACCCTCTTCCTACTCCCTTTACTTCCCATGAATTGTCCATGAATTCTGCTTTCAGGCCAAATCCATTTCATTACCCTCTTTTTGCCTCTTCCCTTAAAATCTCCTCTTCCCCCTTACACACGCGCGCACACACACACACACACACACACACTTAAATCTAGGTTCCATATAGGAAAGAAGACATGCAGTAATTGAGTCTGACTTACTTTGCTTACCACACAATTTCCTCCAGTGAATTTTTTGACACATTTATTAAGGAATAGTTGGGTGTGGTTGTGGGGACTGATTTCTAGGTCTTCTCTCTCACCCCACTAATCACCAAATCTATTCCTGTGCCAGGGTCATGCTGTTTTTGTTGCTATAGCTCTACAATATGAGATCAGACATGGTGAAACCCCAGCATTGGGCTTTTGCTTATTTGGTTTTTGTTTTCCTGTTTGGGCTACTCAAAGTCTCTTATACTTCCACATTAATTTTAGTACTTTTTTTCTAGGGTCATTAAGAATGTCATTGGAATTTTGATGGAGATTGTGCTGAATCTGCAAAACTCCTTTTGGAACTACTGACTTCATAATACTAATTCTGCCAGAACAGAAGAACAGAAGGATTTTCCATCTTCTGGTGTCTTATTTATTAAATGTTTAAAAATTTTCATTGTAGAGGTCTTTCCTCCTTAGATAGGTTGAATTTTTAGTTTTATTTTTTTTGAGTTACTGTGAATAAGAACCCCTCCCTCCAATTCCTTACTTGAAAACTTTATTATTAGTTTATAGAAAAGCTACTAATTTGTCTTGCATTTGTATCCTGATACTTTTATAACTGCTTTTTAAATTAGATATGACTTTTCTGGTGAAGTCTTTAGTGTCTTTATACTATCATGTCATCTGCAAATAAGGACCATTTAACTTCCTTTCCTAATTGTATCTCTTTTATTTCTCTTTCCTGTCTTATTGGTCTAGATAAGACTCCAAAGACTATATTGCACAAGAGTGAAGGGCTAGGATGATGGTTTAATGATACAGCATTTGCTATGCGATTGCAAGGATTAGAGCTGAGGGGTCTGGTGACCCGCCTGTAATTTTCGTACTTGAACGGTGAAGATAGGCGATCCCCAGAGCAAGCAGGCTAGTTACACTAGTTTGTGTCAGTGAGCTCTGGGTTCAGCTGAGATGGCTCAACAAGAGACCCATCTCAACCAATAAGGTGGAGAGTGACTGAGGAAAACTCATGGTACTAAGTTTTGGTTTCCACACATAAGTATGTAAGCAGCACCCCTCACATATGTGTACATGCATATATGTATACACATGCATTCTATACATACATATATATGAAAAAAGACCCCAAACCAGTGGAGAGAGTAGGCACCCTTGTTTCACTCTAGGTTTTAGAGGAAACGCTGTCGGCATCTCCCACTTACTATGATTTTGGTTGTTGGCTTGTCACACACAGCTTTTACTGTGTTGAGGTGTTTTCCTTTTCCCATTTTCTTCAGGGTTTCTATTATGAAGGGGTATTAACCTCAAATTTTTTCTCTTTGCTTCAGCGATAAGTAGAAGATTTATTTATTCAAGAATACAGCAAAGTTAATACCAGAGGTTAAATATTCAGCCCAATCTTCCTTCCTGGATAAATATTTCCTTTCTCTCTCTGTTTTGAAAACATAATACTAGAAGATGAGGGGCCCAATACCCAACCCGGCTCCTAAAAGTGAGTTCTTGGGAGTGGGCCTGAAATTAGGATAGCTGTTTGCTGATCTTGCTTAAGTTCAGTGACTCAAACCACATCCATCAATGTGTCCTGAAGGTGATGCTCCCATTTAAGCCATCTTCGGCTGAGTCAAAGGTACTGGAAAAGTGGCAAGGGCCCAGGCTTCCATTTGAGAGGAAACATCTTGGGTCCCTGGTGTACAACTACCCCTCCAGTTTTCTCTGCATCTACGGAGATGATCATGTGACTTCTGCCAAGTCTGTTTATGTGTTGTATTACATTTTTTGATCTTTGTATCCCAAGGTGAACCAACTTGTCTGTCCTTCTCTTTTCCTCACGTGTCTGCTTCTTATTGTAGTTTATCTTTAGATAATTCTAATTTTCTTATTGTAATTTTTGTTTTGCCTGCATGTATGTGTGTGCACCATGTTGCCTGGTTTCCTCAGAGGTCAGAAGAGGGCATTAAATCCCCTGAAGCTGGAAATACAAATCTTTGTGAGCTACCATGTAGGTGCCAGGAACTGAGCCTTTGATCTTTTATAAGAGCAGGAGGAGAGCTTAAACACTGAGCCACCTCTCCAGTTCCCATTTTCAGATTTTTAAAAAGTATTTAGAGCTCGAGAGATTGTGTCATGTACAGGGAGAGTTTATTATAATAATATAACACATTATATTATAGAATGCATAAACAACATATCATATAATTAATTGTAGCATGAATAATAAAAATCCAGAAACAGATATGGGGTTTGAAGCTGAAGTTCAGAGAAGCAAAGCAGCCAGTCACTAGAGAGTTCTTACCTCTAACAATGCTCAGACCAAAAGGGCGATCCTGTCCCCAGACTGCATCTCCAGACTGCACTGCTCTCCACCAAACCTCAGACTGCACTGAGTTCCTGTCTCCTGCCTTACTTACATTCCACTCTCTGCCCAGCCATATCACCCCTGTCTCCACCTCCCTAGTGCTGGGATTAAAGGTGTGAGCTCTGTTTCTCTTTTAGACTCTCTACATGATCCACTCTCATGTAGCCCAGGGTGGCCTTGAACTCACAGAGATCCATCTGCGTTGGTCTCCTGAACGCTGGGATTAAGGGTGTGTACCACCACTCTATGGCTGTGGCCAGCTAGCTTTGCATTCTGATCTTCAGGCAAGCTTTATTTGTTATATCATAAACAAAATATTACTATAATTAATATACCAATTATCATATGATATTTATATTATGTAATATTATATAGTTGTATATAATTATATTAATAATTCACATTATTTCTTAGGAAGGTCTTGGTTGGGTCTTTACTGCTTCTAGGATAAAATCCAAACTCCTTTGCTTGTAATTTATATTCTTTAGGATGTAACACCTTGGTCCAACGTTGAGGAAATTTCTGCCCCTTGTACCTATGGACTTATTTTTCAAATACAGTTTGAGAATTATCTTTCCTACAAACCGCCCTAAGCCTCCCTGGGAAGAACTGATATATTCCTTCTTAAAGTGTTTACAATACTCATGCATATTTTGATTACAGAATTTTCATATTGTACCGTAATTATTTATTGGTTTCCTCAGCTAAGAGCAAGATTCTTTAGAGAAAGTGATGTCTTATTGCTCAGTTTTCTATCCCTAGCACCTAGTAGAGGACTTGGCCCAAACTAGGTGGAAATTCAGTTATGAAAAATGCTTTCTGGGTTGGGATATCAGAGGCCATGTTTTAGGAGACATGGAAAAGAGGACACACACACACACACACACACACACACACACAGTTGTTTTTTTGAAAAGATAAATAAAATTTACAAACAACTAACCATAATAATCAAAGGAAAAAGAAAAACATTCAAACTAATAAAATTAGAGATGAAATAGGGACTATTACAGCATATTCCAAACATTATGAAAACTTAGAAAACTTTAATTCAGAATAATAAACGAAATAAAGTTATAATTTTTTAAAAAGAAAACTTATATGGGGAACTCAACTTATAACTATTGTCTTAGTTGCATTCTATTTTTTTTTAAAAAGAGATATCATGACCAAGGAGGCAACACTTATAAAAGAAAGCATTTAATTAGGGGCTGGCTTACAGTTTCAGAGGGTGAGTCCATTATCATCACATCAGGAAACATGGGGCACACAGGCAGGCATGGCCCCGGAGCTGAGAGCTTTACATCCTGACCCACAGGCAGCAGGGAGAGAAGGAGATACGGGGCCTGGCATGGGCTTTTGTACCTCAAAGCCCACCTCCAGTGACACACCTCCTCTAACAAGACCACGCCTCATCTCTAGCCCTGCTAAGCATTCACATGTAAGAGCCTGTGGGTTCATTGTTGAAACTATATTGCCTATTTTCTACTTTCGCTCTCTCTTTTTTTAAATGGGAAAATATATTCTTCATTCTGCATAGCTGACCGGAGAGCGAATGTTTAGGATCTGCCTCATTGACAAGGGAAGGCTGCCTGGCATAATTAAGCAATACCAAGTTTGTGCTTCTTTTTACTATTTGTTTCAGGTGTTTGCATGTCTTATCTAGTCACTTACAGGTTACTTAAGGGCACAGAAAATTATCCTATTATAAATCATATACTATCTAGCACAGTGTTCTAGACATGAAAAATATTTATGCAGTTTTTAGCTACTCCTCAGAGTATTTGATACACTAAGCCTGTGGAAAGAAAAGAAACAAAGGATACATAGTGAGCTAGGACTATGGAGCCTGAGGCAGGAGGATCTGAAGTTTGAAGTCAGCTTGGGCAACATAGCAAGCTCTTGTCTTTAAAAAATAAAGATGATAGTACATACTTTCTAAAAGATCACACTCTAGTTGGTTATTAAAACAAGAAGTATAGTGTCATCCCCTGCCCCACAAACAACAATCAAAGATGCCTTACCTGACATAGAGGGAAATGGGAACCATGGTGTTGAGGACTATGAAGTAGGACCAGAAAACGAGGGCAGAACTTGTAGCCGATGAAGCAATATAATGTTGCCATGGGAGAAATTCCTGGAAGAAGTAGCCTTTGTTGCTCTCCCAAATGCCATGTCCAATGGACAGCAGAAGGCACATTGCACCTAAAACCAGGAAAATCTGCATAGAAATCAAAACAAAAAAGCAGAATATGAATTAGGCGAACATTCATCTAAGGAATGTGCTTCTTCATCCTGCCTTCTGGAGTCTTAGCTCTATCTACGTGTGTTTCCTTGGAGATGGAGACCCTAGTAGCACAGGACAAGGAAGGCAGGCCAGCAGGAGCCATCTGTGTGTGTTTGAAGGGAGGTTCTGACTACCAGACAACGCACAGGTTGTGTGATATTGATGGAAACTGCCGATGGTGGAGTAGGAACTCGATATTCAGAGTGGGAGAATATTCTAGCAAAGCCTTGTGAGCAGAGTCCAGGCTCCTAATCACTCCAGTAGTGATGTGGGGGGAGGGGCTGCCACTTAAACATGCTGAGCGGTGTGGCTTTGGCTGGCAGCAGCTGAAGAGAGGGCGGTGAGGAAATCATGTAAGCAGTTCAGAATCTGCTAAAGCTGGAAGGTAGACCACGGGCCCACTGCCCCTGCAGCTCCTGGAGGGCGCGGTTACAAAGAGTCTGAATGCTGACTTTGATTCCTTCGGGTCTATATTCAGGAGTGCTACAGCTGTGGCAAGTGGGAACCCCACTTCTACTGTCTCTGAAGCCTCCACATGGCTTTTCATAACGGTTGTACTCATTTATATCCCCACCAGTAGAACATAAGAATTCTTTTTTCATGGTGTTCTTGCCATTGTTTTGCTTTCATGATGACAGCCATTCTCACTGAGGTAAAATGGGGTCTGAGTGTAGCCACTTGGTCCCCTAATATGATTTGGTTTGTATTTCCGCGATGGTCAAAGACACATACAGATGCTTCTTTATACTTTGTTTTTAATTTTTATTTTATATGTATGGATGTTTGCCTCCACGTATGTCTGTGTATGTGCCTTGTTCAGTAGAAGCCAGAAGAGGCCTCAGATCCCCTGGGAGTGAAGTTATAGAGGGCTGTGAGCTGCCTCGTAGGTGCTGGGAATTGAACCTGGGTCCTCTGGGAGAGCAGGTAGTGCCCTTAGCCACTGAGCTATCTCCCCAGCCTCCATTTTAGATTTCACTGCTTATCTGATTGTTGGATTAGAGGCAGCAAGTCATTTCTGGACAAACTATTGTAGATGCTGATGTGGTCTTGCTGCTGCTGCTGAGGAGGTCAAATGCTATTCTGATTCCCAAACCCTCTCTGGAGGCTGAGAATCTTCTCCTTTTCCTGTTTCTCTTGATCCGTTTCCTCCTCCATATTCCTCCTCCTCTTTTCCTCTGTGCCCTTTGAGGCATGGTCTTGCTATGTAGCTCTGCTGGCCTGGAATTCACTCACAATCCCTGGCTACAGGCTTTTTATTTCTTCACATATGGTTGCCATGCAACCCCTTAACACTAAATTTATTTGTTTGTACACTTTAAACTTTTCATGCATGTATACGCTGTATGTCGGACATATTTCCCTCCCATTTCTGACATCCACCTTTCTCACCTCTCTTCCCTCTTATCTGCCCCCTTTGTTCTTCTAAACGGTTTCATAACGTTTTTGAAAAAGACTTATATGTGTGTGTGCGAGTGTGTGCCTGCGAAGGCCAAAAGAGGGCATCAAATCACCTGAAGCTGGACCTACAGGTAGTTGTAAGCTGTCTGCTGCGGGTGCTAGGAACTGAGCATGGGTACAAGAGAAAAGTAGCAAGCGCTCTTAATTGCTGAGCCATCTCTCCAGCACCCTCACCCATACCTACTTTCCATGCCAATCTGCAATCTTTAAACAGGACTTGACACACATTTAATTTTTTTTCTTCCCTAGAAGACATAAAGTACAAGAAAAAGAGCCTCGATGCTGAGAAGTTTTGTCTAGCTGGATAGATGTGACTATTTTTTTTAAAATATGTCCATGTTAATGTTTGTGCACATGAATTTACACGCGTGTTTATCTGTGTGTGTAGGCCAGAGGATGCCATCTTTAGGAATACCAACCATCTCCTTTTCTCTCACTGACTTGGAGCTCACTAGTCAGGTTAGCCTAGCTGGCCAGCAAGTCCCAGAGATATTCCTGCCTTCGCCTCCCAAGAGCTGGGATAACAAGGGGGGCATTTCTTTCACATCTCATATTGTATGTGAGTTCTGGAGTTCAAACTCAGGTCCCCCTGTTTTCAAGGCAAGCACTTTATTGACTGAGCAATTTCCCTAGCCCCAGATATGACCACTGAATGAAACTTACAACTAGTGTGCATTGATAAGGACACCTCCCCTCAATGGTCTTACATGCTTCAGAACTGGAATCCTCTCACATAACTGACACACATGATTCTTACAGCATCTGGCACACACTGGGTTCTCAGTGTACTTGTTTCTTGTTGGGGAGAAAAAGCACTTGAAAGAAGTACCTCAAGGAAGGACTGATTCTGATAGTTTAGACATGCAGACCACACAGGTAGAGAAGGCTGTGGCACACCGGGGAATGGGCTGGAGCCAGAGTGGAGCTGGGCCGCAACCCCCAAAGCTGTCCCATCGTGTGTCATTTCCTTCGAGCAGAGCCCAGCTTATAAAGGTTCCATAATTCCCCAAACTGTAGGGGGACACAGTTCTCAAATACACGAGTCTTCTGGGAGCATTTTACACATAAACCATAATATGCAATAATATGATCTGAGGGTCATAGACTTGCCTTTGCTGTTTTTTTTTTCCTGTGGAATTTTATAATACTTGCCAGTATTCTGCTTCAATTAATGAATTTCTTGATTTTTCATTGTTTATAATAAAGCTATAATTAATAAAGTGAAAATACTTTAAAAATCCCACTACAGATGTCAAGTACTAACTGCCAGTGCTCTTCAGACAGACGCACAAACACTTGAGTCTGTCTAGGCTGACGGGAGATGTCCTGTTTTGAAGATGATTTTGATTATGTGGCCTAGCTTTCTGAGTGACATCACATACTCCTGATGTTGCTAAGAATATCACTTTCCATAGTTACTGACTGTGATCATCTGTTTCATTAAAAAAAGTCAGGACATGGACATGGACCTCTGCTTACTGCTAAGGCTCAGCACTCCGCAGCAGAAAAAGAGTGGATGCTTGTGTCCACTCTTAAAGCTCCACAAGCCTTCCTAATTTTTAAGGCTGTGTGCACTGCATCTAAAAGGACTTTGAAAAGGAAGGATAATTTTTAAATCTTTTCTTACTTATATTTTTTGTAGTGCTGGGGATTGCATCCATAACCTTAAACATATAATGTGAGTACTCTACTGATGTGGGATGTCCCTCTGTATGCTGTAAATATGTGTTGCTTTTATTGGTTGATAAATAAAGCTGATTTGGCCAATGGCCAAGCATAATATAGGTAGGTGGAAATCCAAACAGAGATAGTGAAAGAAAGAAGGCAGAGTCAGAGAGATGCCATGTAACCACCAAAGGGGTAAGATACCAGGACATCACCAGTAAGCCATGGCCACGAGGTGATACACAGATGGGTTAACTTATATGAGAGAGCTAGCCAGTAATAAGCCCGAGCCATTGGCCAAACAATTATACTTACTATTGTCTTCTAAGTGATTATTTTATAAGCAGCTGTGGGGCCCATAAGCAGAAGAGAAACTAGTCCAGGGAGACCAGTGGGACACAGAAAAACATTCAACTACATGTGGCACCCCCATGTTTGGCAAAATTTTCCATGTAAAACGTGACAAAAGCTTAAAAAGGGATTCTAAACACAAAAGAACTAGTCAAGCATGGCTTCTTGTTAGCAACATTTTCTCAGGTGAGCTCTGGAGGCAGGTAGAGTCCTGGCCACTTTAAGAGATGGCTTCCTGATTCATGGTGGCAGCACAAATGGCTGGCCAGGTCTTGCTATGGAGCACTTCAATGGGATTTGTGAGGAACATGCTACAAGGTGCTTAATGGCAGCATGGACCTGCTGCATCCCTACAGCTGGGGCAACGAGCATGGCTCAAAGAGTTGGCGGTAAATGTACCCCTGCCATGTTGGAAAGCCAAAGGGGGTGGAGCCAGCAGCCAAAGCCACCACTTCAGTCCTAGCTATGACCACTAAGCATTTTAAAAATTCCCTTGTTCAGAAAAGGTTTATCAGGGTGGTCCCAGTGAGGACTCCTAGTAATGGAGGATATGGAGTCTGAACTGGCCATCATTTGTAGCCAGACAAGGCTTCCAGTGGTGGGACTGGGCTATATTCAGTTGAGTTGTTGGTCAAGGAGATTCTGTGGAAATCCCTAAACAACCCAGACGGTTGCTCTCTGACAACTGAAAGCAGGGCCCCATTGCTGAGGACAACTTCTACACAGCTCACTGAATGTAGAAATGTCAAGCTGGTGTGGGCTTGGAGAAAGTACCCATGGGCTATGGAAAGAGAAACCTGGACACCAATCCAGCCACAAAATCATCCAACTATAATCTCTCCTTACAGAAAGATGTGCTGGGGCAATGGTTGGGCAGAGCTCGTGGGAGTGGCCAACCAATGTCTGGTTTGAGGCTCATGCTGCAAGAGGGAGCACATGCCCAACACTGCCTAGAGGGCCAGGAACTGCAGACTGGATAAACCAGAGACAAGGGTAGAGGAATGAACACACACACACACACACACACACACACACACACACACACAGAGACACACACAGACACACACACATGTGTTTGTTTGTGTGTGTGTGTGTGTGTGTGTGTGTGTGTATTCCTAATGATATTCTGCTATACTCCAATGTCATCAGAGAGGTTTCCTCTGGCAGGGGATGGGAGGGGGTGCAGAGACCCATAGCCAGACATTATGCAGAGAGAGAGTCTAAACTGGAGGTTTCCATAAAGTCCCTCCCCTTGGTAATGGAGGAACCCCATAGAAGATGGAGAGGGAAGATGGCAGGAGTCAGAGGGAATGGAGGCTATCAGGAAAACATGGGCCACTGAATCAACTAAGCAGGGCTTGCACGGGCTCACAGAGACTAAAATGGCAAGCACAGGGCCTGCTAGGGTCTGCACCAGGTCTTCTGTGTATTTGTTATGGCTGTTAGCTTGGTGTTTTTATGAGACTCCTAACAGGGGGAGTGGGTGTGTCTCTGACTCTTTTGCCTGCTCTTGAGACTCTTTTCTTCCTATTGGGTTGCCTTGTCCAGACTTATTGTATCTCATTTTGTCCTGTTTGGAGGTCTGCTCTTATCTGAAGAGGAAATGGAGGGGGAGTAAATCTGGAGGAGAGGGAAAGTAGGGGGAACTAGAAGGAGTGGAGTGAGGGGAACCTGTGACTAGGATGTAATGTATGAGAGAAGAATCTATTTTAAATAAAAAAAGGAAAGGAGAAAGAAAATGGCTGTGGTAGTTTGAATGTAACTGGCCCCCATAAGTTCACTGGGAGTGGCATTGTTGGAGTGGGTGTGATCTTGCTGGAGGAAGTGTGTCACTGTGGGGGCGGGCTTTGAGGTCTCCTTTGCTCAAGCTTTGCTCAGTGTGATAGACAGTCCACTTCCTGCTGCCTTCTGATCAAGATATAACCAGCATCATGTCTGGCTGCAAGCCACCATGCTCCCCACCATGATGACAATAGAGTGTACCTCTGAACTGTAAATTGCCACCTCAATTAAATGTTTTCCTTTATAAGAGTTGCCATGGTCATGGTCTCTTCACATGGCCATCCTACCACATTCCAATACATTCTTTATAGAAACTAAAAAAAAAAAAAAAAAAAAAACCCAATCATATTTATTTATTTTTTTAATTTTGTTTTATTTTTTGAGACAGGGTTTCTTTATGTAGGCGTGGCTGCCCTGGAACTAGCTCTGTAGACCAGGCTGGACTTGAACTCACAAAACTCCACCTGCCTCTGCCTCCTGAGTGTAGGACTAATAGTATGTGCATTAGGATTGAAGGTGTGTGCTACCACCACCAATAAAAAAAAATGGAAAAAAATCCCCAATCTTTAATGTCATATGGAAATACACAGAGACACACAAACACACAAACCAGTATAACCAAAACAATTCTGAATAATAAAAGAATTGCTGGAGGCATCACTGTTTCTGATCTCAAGTTGCACTACAGAGCTATAGTAATATAAACAACATGGTATCAGCTTATAAAAACACGTGTCGTTCAATGGAATCAAAGTGTAGATCTGACACAATTCCACACACCGACACCTGAATTTTAACAAAGAAGCAAAGAATACACACCAGAAAACAGACAGCATCTTTAAAAAATGGTGCTGGTCAAACTGAATAGCTGCATATAGAAGAATGAAAATAGATCGATGTCTATCATTCTGTGAAAAACTCAAGTGGACCAAGGAACACAACAATAGAAGAGAAAGTGAGGAATACACTTGAACTCATTGACACAGGAAAAGATTTCCTGAACAGAACACAACACAGGCACTACAACCAACAATTAACAAGTGGGACGTCATGAAACTGAAAAACTTTTGTACAGCAAAAGAGGCCCACCCAGGCATGGTTTTTGAGCATGCTTTTCTAACAGTGGTGGTGATGCACACACCTTTAATTCAAGCACTCAAGAGGCAGAAGCAGGTGGATCTCTGACTTTAAGGCCAGCCTGGTCTACAAAGCAAGTTTCAGGACAACTAGGGCTGTTATGTTATATAGAGAAATCCTGTCTCAAAGAACCAAGGTGGGGTGGGGGAAGAAGAGGGAGAAAAGAAAGATGTCATCATTCCAGCAAAGTGGCAGCCTAGAGAATGGAAAGCAATCTCTACTAATCATTCACCTGACAGGTTAGTGTCAGAATATACAAAGAACAAACAAACAAACAAACAAAAAATTGAATACAAAGAAAACAAATAACCTAGTTTTAAAAAGGGGATATAGAACTAAACAGAGTTTTTCAAAGATGAAACACAAATAGCTGAGAATCACTTAAGAGAATGTTGAATATTTTTATCTCCCAGGAAAATGCAAATTAAAACTAGCTTGAGATTTTATGTTGCCCCAATTAGAACAGCCAAGATCAATAAAAAATCCCAAACAAATAAACTACAGTACATGCTGGCAAGGGTCCAGGGAAAGGGAAACACTCATTCATTGCTGGTAGGAGTACCAACTGGTCCTGATACTACGGAAGCTGAACATTGCCCAACCACAAGATCTACCTATACCATTCTTGGACATACAGCAAAAGAACTTTAAATATTAATACAGAAATACTTTTTTCATATGTTTATTGATGTTCTCTTTATTCACAAAATCTAAGAATTTGAAAATTTTAATGTCCATCAACTAATGAATGGATAATGAAAATGTGATACATTTACTCAACAGAATATTATTCAGCTATTAAGAAAAATGAAATTACAGTGATTATAGGTAAATGAGTAAAGCTAGAAACAATCATCCTGAGTGAGGTAACCCAGACCCCAATAAACAAATATTCCATGTTCTTTTTGTTGTTGTTGTTGTTGTTTTTATTTTTATTTTTTTTTTGAGATGGGGTTTCACTGTTTAGTTCTGGCTGTCCTGGAATTCACTTTGTAGACCAGACTGGCCTCGAACTCACAAAGGTCCACTTCCTCTAGAGTGCTGGGACTAAAGGCATGTGCCACCACCACCCAGCCGATGTTTTTTCCTTATGTATGGATGTTAACTTTGGATGTGTGTTTCAATCAGAATATCTACAGAGGTTATGGAGTGAGTAAGGGGGCTGGAGGAATGAGGGAGTCATCCAAGGAAGGGAGACTAGGATAGGAGGATTAAATGGGGAGGAGGATGGGAGAGCACTGTAATGGGAGGGAATATGGGCAGAAAGATTAACACTAAAGGCTTTTTTAAAAAGCCACATGGGAACCTACTACACAGAAGCTCCCTAAAATACATACATACATGAAAGGAATTTCAGTAGAGTTATTACATATAGAGGGAGACACTATCCCAACTGTATATTTTATACCACCAAGTAAAACCTCCAGTGCCAAGAATGGGTTACATCTTATTGAGTCATTGGCCAAAGGGGCCCATAGATGCACCCCTAACACCATACGCTATTGCCAAAGCTATTCGTTACCCTCCACAACCAGATGGTGAGGCCCCATTGTGGAGGACACCACTTATTTATATCATCAAACATGGAGAAATCAAGCTGGTGCCTAGCTAGAGGCTTCACCTCTACTGACTGGCATTCATGATTCTGGAAGGTACTTTGCATACTAGCAGAGGAGAAAAGTAATCTTCAGTATTACCTAGTTAAAACCCCGTGACCCACAACAGCAACCTGCCTGTGAGATACACTAGTGCAATAGTGACTCAAATGTTATGGGGGCAACCAACCACTTTTAGAAAATGCATTTAAGGCCCACTTCATGAGATGCAGCCATATCTGAATGACTAAAGTGGCAAGGACCCAGGACTAGGTAGGCCATGGTCCCCAAAAATAAATTTATTACTATTATTCTGCTAAAAGAGCACAGTAATAAAATGACTCATAACATATTGCTATTGCTACAGATCCGTGAATCACTTATCCTTCATCACAGAGGCTGCTTCTTTCTTGATGAGAATTAACATGGAGACACACAACTGGAAAATACTCAGGGAATGACAGACTTTGGAGCACTCAGCCCTAAATGGGACACCTAAATGGTCAAACCAGTCAAGGCTTTAGGTCTATGTACAAGAGGAGATAGAAAGATTTTTTTAAAGAGCCAGAAGTGGTGGGTGACTCCAAGGACAAAACAGATTGATGCACACTTTAACTCATAGAGACTGTGACATTAGGCACAAGACCTGCAGAAGTTCAAACCAGAGAAAATCCTAGCACAGAGAAGGGAAAGTGGACACAATGTCCTACCCCCAACCAGAGAAAGGTAAAATCAGTTTTCCCCAGTGGAATGCACTTGGGTATATCAACCATTTACCAGGGAAGGACCTGTGCCCAGGGATAGTTGGCCAACATAAAATGGGCTCCGTGTTCTTTTTGTGTGTGCATTTTTTGCTTTGTTTTGGTATTTTTCTCTTATAATTTTTTAGTTTGTTGTGATCTTTGTCTTTTGCTTTTGCTTTATTTTTATTTTTTGGGGCGAGAGAACATGGAGTTGAGTAGGTAGAGAGATGGGGAGGATCTGAAAGTAGTTTAGTTTAGTGAAGGTAAATAATACCAAAAATTGTATGTACATTTTCTTAAAAATTAAAACTAAGAAATATCTTTCCCTTGCTCATAATTCCCTTTATTAGTGATTTTCAGACTTTTTTTTTTTTAAAGCAGAAGAACCCCTACTTTTCCAACATTATACAACAGAATAATGGGAAGTTGCTCTACTTGAAGCAGAAACTCAGATAAGGCTGGAGCAAGGCTATCAGATCTTCTCCTGTCTCTGCCTCCTTTGAGGAGTTTAAATACGGTGTTCTACTAGTCTATGTGAAGGGTTATTAACAGTAATTATCAAAACTGATATGAGGCGGTATCTTTATTTCTCAAGTGGGGTCTTTGATTAACTCTGGTCCCATTTATCAAAGGCAACAGTTTCTTAATTGTCATTATCTTGCACAAAAGGAGTAACCTAGACTCTTGTACATTGAGTCTGTTCTTTCCCGACTCACACCTTAGCTTGTGGGGTCATAAAACTTCTTGCAACTTTCAAAAACTTCATTCTGATTTGGAGGTGCCAGCTGTGGACATATGTCTATGCAAAGAAACAGGGGAAGTGTTTAACTTACCCAGACCACAATGACATTCATAAGATGGTCCATATGTGTTCGTTTGAAGGTAGCCTTTCCACTGTTCTGCATTAATTTGGTGTCTGGCCCTAAGCAAAAACAGGGAGAAATCCAGATCTTAGAACCACTCACAGACAGTGAGTAAGGCAGCCTTGAATGTCCATGGAACTGACCTGCAAACTATTAGTTAGAGATACTGCTAGCAGTTTGAGAGAAAATATTCATAAGTGGGTTTAGGAAGAAATTGTAAGCAGCGGTTTCTGTGGCCTTTTACCATCCGACTACGGTTTTTATACGTGTTCTAATGAAGGAGGATGTGGGGTACTGGGTTTCCTGCTATGTGGGCAAACATTGGGAACACACAGCATAAGCTGCAGCATTCTATCCTCTGAAGCCTTCCTTCACAGGTTTGGATTCTTGAGAAGTTGAAGGCAGCTGCAGGGATCCTATCTCCCAGGAGCTATAGAAAGACTGGCCCTGCTCACCCTGGCTTTTAAGAGGGAGGGAGAGCCCATGGTGGAACTTGAGCACAGCAGAGCAGGGACAGTGACTCGAGTTTGCACTGAGTGCTTCAGGATGCACATAGTAATATGAGACTCCTGCATGGGACTCCCCAAAGTTCACCACTATCTTTAACAAACCAAGAGTCAGATGGGAACGTCTACCAAGACTTCCTTGGACTCTTCAGCTTCTCCAGAGGGTGTTTGTCTTATTTTCTATAGAAGGACAACTAAGTCTCGTGTTTGAGAGTGGATGCTCTAGCAATGACCTCCAGAAATTCAAGTTTAGTAACATTCTCTATGATAAGGCTTTCTAAATTCTTCCTACTGTGGTCATGGTTGTGTCAAAGCCTATATTTCAAATATCTCCTAAAAGCGCATTTGCTGACAGCTTGGTCTTCAGTAGCTGGTGCTATTGGGGGCACTAGAAACGTGAAGGTATGGAATGTAGTTGAAAGTTATTAGTGCATGCTCCTGAAGGCCCCTCCTCTCACTCTTCTGCTTCTCGGCCACTGTGACATGAGCAGTTTTTCCCACCACACACTCCCACTATGTTGTTTGGCCTTGCTCCAGGTCCAATGCTATAGGATCAAGCAACCTTGGACTAACACCTTGGAAAACTGAGTAAAAAGTATGTCTTTCCTCCCTTTCAAGTGATATTTTATCACAGGGACAGATAAGGAACAACGTTATTAATGTCTGTTGCCACTAAGGGTGCAAAGTGGAGCAGAGGTTCTTTCTCAACCACACCATGAACAAGAAACCCTCACACTATATATTGTGGCTTGTGATTCTAAAGGACATCTCAAGATGCTTCAGGGGCCATAAGAGGTACAGCAGGGTTACCTAATGTTAACTCTTAACAGCCTGCCTTGTTCCCCTCCTCAGACTACTGCCCACAATTAACATACTTTCACCTCAGAGCAAGTTCAAACTAGACTAAAGGCTTTTTGTAAAAAGAAAATTTTACATCTTGCACAAGGTCAGAGGCGTAGATGTCTACCAAGGTTACTAAGAAAAGCATGCTAATTCTTCACTTGACAGTCTACTAACAATAGATCTGTATCTTAAAGTTGTCATTGGGCACTGTGCCCTCCCTGTCTGGTCATGGTTTTTCTCCTGTGGCCTTGGACCCTTGTGCTGCCTTGGTAAATAGCTCAGCTCCGTATCGCTTCCTCTAGGGTGTGCTTTGGCCAATGAGAGAAACTTTTATCATTTCAAGGCTCCTGAAGGAGAAGAGTTTTTAGATAGAAGAAGAAGCATGGAGAAGTTATAAGTAGGACAGGATTATTAGAGTAGAAACAGAACAATAAAGACCACAGGAAATGAAGAGCATGACCCTCTGACTGTGTGTGAAGTACTATAGAGGTCTCTCACCCCCTCCTTCGCTCCTGAGAAGCATTTCACCTTTAGGACCCTGGGTGGGGCTGGAGTAGGTCTCTTAGCCACGAACACAGTGCTTTTCTCTTACATGAAGTCTGCCTGTTAACATTTTATATTCTTCTCCATAATGAGCACTATCTGTGTCCTTTTTATGGGGGTAATCTGTCTGCATTCTTCTGTTCACCCTCTCCTGTGTCCACACATGGCTGGGAGGACCCACGAATGCCTTATAGTGTTGAGCACAAAGCCACCCTCTAAGAAAGGAGGAGATGAAATGTTAGGAGCACATTGCCTGGAACAAAGTCCCTTTCCCCTCAATTGCTTCTTTCATTTCTCCTCCAGCCACCTGTTCATCCAGCATCAGTTCAACAGTAAGCTACTATTCTGATATATGCTTGAATGTTAATCTGAATCCTTAGAACTAAATATCTACAACTGGGTGGTGAGCCAGTATAAGGAAGCGTACCAGTATAAATCACCAAACCAAAGCACCAATCCGTGTTCCTGATGATGCATCCCCGGAGCAGTAGCCGGTCATGGTTCAGGAAGTAGCTGTCCCCCAGATAGTGCAGGGTTCCGGAAAACTTGTCTAACTTGTTGTTGGGAGGCTCACATCGAACTTCTCCTGCAGGGAAGTAAGGGAGGAAGACTGCTAGCTCTGTAACCTTGGGAGGAAAACAACATACAATAGATAGTACAACATATAACATAATTTGCTCTATCTTCTCAGCTTCTCCCTATCTTGCGCTACATTCCTTTAGAACGCACAAAAATAAAACAAAGTGGTAATTCTGTATTGCTATGGTCACACAGACAAACCGCAAGAGGGCACTTTATCAGCATCAGTATAGTCAGATCAATGACAATGAAGGCGGAGAAATGAAAATATTACTCTAAAGTGAACCTATTATTGTTTTCAAAATAGAAACAGTTGACTTCTTCCTGATGAGTAAATATGTACTTTGTAAATAGTTTGAACTTCTATTGGCTTTATTTATTTTGCTTTGCATGTAAGAGGAGGGGGAAACGTGCAAATGGCGCATGTGTGGAGACCAGACAGCAACACATGGGGGCTGGTCCTGTCCTTCCACCTTGTGGGTCCCAGGTATCAGACTCAGGTCACGGGCTTAGAAGCAAGTGCCTTTATTCTCTGAGCGATCTTGCTGGATGTCCCTTGTAAAATATTTATAAAATACTAAAATGACCATGAAACTTTTTTTTGAGACAGGGCCTTACTAAGTATCTGTGGCTAGCCTGGAACTCACTAAGTAGACCAGGCTGGCCCCAAGCTCAGGCTGGCCTCTGTCTCCTGAGTGTTGGAATTAAAGGCTTTTGAGAAACACTGTACTCATTGTTTAGAGAAAGATGCTATTAGCCTTTGAATTACAACCTGTACGTTTTTTTCCTGTGTATGAATGTAAACATGTCTCCCCAAGACATGTTTAACATTATGTGTATATGCTGGCTTTTGTAATCTACATACCTCTCCTATTATGTTGTGTATGTTTTTTTCCATGTCAAGGACTATCAACTTGCATATTGTTTCAATGAACCTTTTGAATTCCTGTATTGATGTGCCTCTGATGATGAAAGTTTGGGTGGACAGCCCATTTCCTGGCTCACCATTAAAGGCAGACAGCAGCTCCAGGTTATCCTCCATATCACTGGTAACTGAGATGGCCTGCTTCACCTTCAGGTTGGTTTCACTAAAGTAAAGATCACAGGTTCAGCAAATATATAGAACATAAACACAACAACAGCACAGGACTAGTTTGGGTTGCCTCATTAGGTTTTAGAATACAGGCTAAGGACTTGAGTTCCTCACACTAGCCACCCCTTGTTCTCAGGGGCAGCGTGGAGAAGAGATGACAGAAAGGGACCCACTCTGCCCCCCTCTCCTTCATGCTCTGCAACAGCTTACCACCACTGCTTTAACCAACACAGAACAAGTAGCACTTAGGAATAGTACAGCACAACCCAGAGACAGCAAGCATCCCCCCTTCAGGGCCATGGACCAGGCCCTGGTGAGAAGATGCTCCCTACACAGGGTCCATAGAAGATCACAATTAACTGTTTTTGGATGGAAGAATGCACAGAGATAGTAACATAACAACTATAGACTCCAAAATGCTTTTGGGTGACACATTAGTCAGGGCTCTTTTAGAGAAATAGACCTGGTAGAATGAATCACACACACACACACACACACACACACACACACACACACACACACACACACGAGATTAAAGATTTATTAGAGTGGTTTACAGACTGTGATCCAGCTAGTCCAACAATGGCTGTTTCCCAACGGACAGTCCAAGAACCAAGTGGTCAGCTGGTCTTTAGTGTACAATGGAATCCCAAATGAGCAGGCTCTAATGCCAGTCAATTGAGAATGAGATGAGGGCAAGTCCTTCTTCCATGTCCTTTATATAGGTTGCCACCAGGTGTGGCTCAGATTAAAGGTCGACTTTCCCAACTCAAAAGATCTAGATTAAAGGTGGGTCTTTATACTTCAAATAATTTAATTAAAAACAATTCCTCACAGGTGTACCCAGCTGCTTGGGTTATAGTTAATTCTAGATGTAGTCAAGTTGACAGCCAAGAATAGCTATCACAAGTCCATCCACACTTGTCAAACCTGTCACACAATCATGTCCCCTTATGTCATATTTCATTTACAAATGAAAACATTAACCAGCTCATAATTATGCCTAATATGATCTGACTATCTCACTCACAACCACAAATATATATTTAACCAGCTCATAATTACACTTAACATGATATAATTCTTCCACATATGACTTTAAATGCATTATAAATTAGAATAAGTGGTACTGTCCCTTGAATATTCTTTTAGTGCCTCAAAACTTAATTATGAAGTTACAGATATTCTTTCAATTGATTTTACATCACATGACAAAGAAAATAAGGAAAAACACAAATATCTGCATTTTAAAATAAAATTTAATTTAAATTAGAAAAAAAATCTTATTTTACATACCAATCCCATTTCCCTCTCCCTCTGATCCTCCCATCCCACCCCCATCCACTGCCCAGGGAGGTGAGGCCTTCCATGGGGGATCATCGAAGTGTGTCACATCATTTGGGGCAGGACCTAGGCCCTCCCCAGTGTATCTAGGCTGAGAGAGTATCCCTCCATAGGGAATGGGCTCCCAAAGTCCATTCATGTACTAGGGATAAATACTGGTTCCACTGAAAGAAGCCCCATAGACTGCCCAGGCCTCCTAACTGACACCCATAGGGCCTGGTTCAGTTCTATGCTGGTTTTCCAGCTGTCAGCCTGGGGTCCATGAGCTCTTACTTAGTCAGGTCAGCTCTTTCTGTGGGTTTCTCCAGCTTGGTCTTGACCCCTTTGTTCACCACTCCTCCCTCTCTACAACTGGATTCCAGGAGTTCAGCCCAGTGCTTGGCTGTGAATCTCTGCTTCTGCTTCCATTAGTTATTGAGTGAAGGCTCTAGGATGACATTTAAGGTAGTCGTCAATCTCATTATCGGGGAAGGGCATTTATGGTAGCCTCTCCCCTATTGCTTAGATTCTTAGTTGGGATCATCCTTGTGGATCTCTGGACATTTCCCTAGTGCAAGATTTCTCTTTAAACTTATAATGGCTTCCTCTATTTATGGTATCTCTTTTCTTGCTCTCCTCTGTTCTTCCCCTGACTCAATCTTCCTGCTCCCTTATGTCCTCCTCACCCCTGCTATTCTGCCCTTCTCTTTCTCATAACTCCCTCTCCCCTCCCCCCAATGCTCTCAATTTCCTTGAGGGATCTTGTCTCTTTCCCCTTCTCAGGGGGACCATGTATGTCTCTCTTAGGGTTCTCCTTGTTTCTTAGCTTCTCTGGTTTTGCGGACTATAGGCTGGTGATCCTTTGCTCTATGTCTAACACCCACTTATTAGTGAGTACATACCATGCTTTTCTTTCTGTGTCTGGGTTACCTCACTCAGGATGATTTCTTCTAGTTCCATCCATTTGCCTGGGAATTTCATGATGCTGGTTTTTTCTTCTTCTTTTTTCTGCTGAGTAGTACTCCATTGTGTAAATGTGCCACATCTTCTTTATCCATTCTTTGGTTGAGGGGCATTTAGGTTGCTTCCAGGTTCTGGCTATTACAAATAATGATGCTATGAACATAGATGAACAAATGTCTTTGTGGTATGAATGTGCGCCCTTTGAGATATATACCTAAGAGTGATATGGCTGGGTCTTGAGGTAGACTGATTCCTATTTTTCTGAGAAACCGCCATACTGATTTCCAAAGTGGCTGTACAGGTTTACATTCCCACCAGCAACAGAGGATTGTTCCCCTTTCTCCACATCCTCACCAGCATAAACTGTTGTTGGTGTTTTTGATTTTAGCCAGGTGTAAGATGGTATCTCAGAGTTGTTTTGATGTGCATTTCCCGGATGGCTAAGGATGTTGAGCACTTTCTTTAATGTCTTTCAGACATCTTTGATTCCTCTATTGAGAAATCTCTATTTAGTTCTGTACCCCGCTTTTTAATTGTATCATTTGATGTTTTGGTGACTAGCTTCTTGAGTTCCTTGTATATTTTAGAAATCAGCCCTCTGTCAGATGTGGGGTTGGTGAAGATCTTTTCCCAGTCTGTGGGCTGCCATTTGTTTTGTTGACTGTGTCCTTTGCCTTACAGTTTCAGGAGGTCCCATTTATTGTCGATCTCGGTGTCTGCTTCACACATTCTTAACTCTTCTCAATTGTACTTCTCATTTCTGTAACTGGTCAAGTGGTCTTAGCTAGTGTTTATAGCTACCTTCCTTTATACCCATTCTGTATTTTCTCCACCCTCCTCAGCAGGTCTTGGCTCTTTTCCTGATGGGTCCTGTGCCCTTTGTCATCTGCCTGGATTGGATTGTGGCGGTTTCCCATTGACTTTAATCACAGAACATGGTAGCTGCAAGAGACACCGTAAAGGACATAATCTTCCTTACCTGAATGTGCAGAAGCAATCCAATTTCTGACACTATTGTTCCTTTATCTTATGCAGTTGACTTAAAGGTAACAAGTTTAAAGTGATCAGCGAGTAATCTGAGTTTCCATTTCAATGGAATGCTTGTTGTGGCTCCTGGTAGGAGCACACACCCATCTGGAACCAAAACTTCTAGGCCAGCAGAACTGAAAGTCATGGGAACAGAAAGATAGGGGTGACAGTGAGTAGAACTATTCCCTTTCCCACCCCTTGATTCCTGGACCTGTGGATCCTGGCTTGGGAGAACTCATACCATGTATTAGACACTCATTCAAAGCGTACACTGCCTTCTGGATAGCTGTGCCCCAGCCCTCCACGCTGCTGCCACCCAACTGGCACTGTAACTGTGTCTTCAAAAGTCAATTCCATCTTTCTATCAGGCCAGCTGCCTTTGATGGTGGGGAACATGGTAAGACCCCTGGTTCCCATGAACAAGGGCCACTGCCACAGTTCTGTGGTGGCGAAGTGAGTTCCTTGGTCAGCAGCAATACTGTGTGGAATACATTGGTGGATCAGGCATTCTCTAAATCCAAGGATGGTGGTTTTGGCAGAAGCATTACAAGCAGAAAAAAGAAATCTGTAACCAAAATAAGTAGCTACTCCAATAAGGACAGAGCATTGTCCTTTCCACAGAGGAAGTGGTCCAACATAGTCAACCTGCCACCAGTAGCTGGCCTATCCCTTGTGGAATGGTGCCCTATCTGGAGGTTGTGTTGGTCTCTGCTGTTGGCAGATCTGTCACTCGGCAACAGTTGTAGGCAGGTCAGACTGGAGAGCAGAAGTCCATGTTGTTGAGTCCATGCATAACCTCTATCTCTGTCACCATGGCCACTTCGTTCCTGGGCCCACTGGGCAATGACAGGGAAGGCCGCAGAAAGAGACTGGCTGTTGACAGAATAGGTCATTCTATCTACTGATTACACTCTTTCTCAGCCGAAGTCACCTTTTGATGAGAAGGGGACACAGTATCTTCACATCCTTTCCCATTCAAAGAGATCTATCCATATACTTCTTCCCCAGATGCCTTTCTTACCTCTTTCCAATCATGCTATTTCCAGTCAGTCCATTCACTACAGTCCACGAGTCAGTGAAAAATCACACATCTGGCCACTTCTCCTTCTAAGAAAAATATTCAAACATGTATACAACCCAAAGTTCTGCCCACTGTGAGGATTTCCCATTGCTGGCATCTTTCAAGCTTGTGGCAGAAAGGGGCTGTGATGCTGCAGCTGTCCACTTCTGAGTGATGCATGCATAGCAAGCAGAAGCATGAGCAAGCCAGGCCCTGGTCTTCTTTCTCCATCAGCTGATCATAAGGCAAACCCTATGAGCTTGGGATCAGAAATCACTGTAACAGGAGTAGAAACCACAGGCATTTGGTCAACTTCTCCGTGTAACTTGCCTGTGTCTTCAGAACCCGCTTGTGCCCAATCTCATATATACTACATCCATTTGATAACGGATCGCTGCTGTGCATAGCCTATTTTATGGCTTGGTGGGTCGATAACACCCAGCTCCTGATAGGCAGCTCAGGTTGCATGGTAACATGTTGGTTCATTGTCAAACATTCAGTCTCCATTAAGGACCAATGGCAGGTCAAGAGCTCTCTCTCTAAGGGAGAATAATGTTCTGAGGATGATGTAGACTCATGCTCCAAAATCCCAAAGGTCTCTTCTGTGATTCACTTATATGGCTTCCAAAGGCTCCAAACAGGATCCCTTTCTGCCACTGATACCTCAAGGACCATGGGATCTGCTGGATCATACAGTTCAAGTGATAAAACAGCCTATAAAGCAGCCTAGACCTCTTGAGGAGCCTTCTCTTCCAGGCCCTACTCAAAGCCAGCAGCTTTCCCAGTCACTTAGTATATGGGTCAGAGTGACCCAGGTAGGGAATGTGCTCCAGAATCCAAATAGGCCCACTAAATGTTGTGCTTCTTTCTTGGAGGTGGGAGGGCCAGGTTCAATAACCTTCCCTCACCTTAGAAGGAATACCTCTGCATGCCCCACACCACTGGACTCCTAAGAATTTCACTGAGGTAGAAGACCCTTGAATTGTGGTTGGATTTATTTCCCGTCCTCTGATGTGCGTATGTCTTCTTGTGGTTTTATGGACAGGTACAAAGGAAAGGGCTTCTGCTAGATCAATAGCTGCACACAACATGCAGCAGGAAATGTTTTAATCTGCTCAAGTGAGGAAACCACATCTGGTGCAGCAGCTGCAATTGGAGTCAGTACTTGGTTGAGTTTTTGATAGTCAATTGTCATTCTCTATGGTCCAGCTGTGTTCTGCCCTGGCCACATAGGAGCACTATAGTGGGAACCACCACCTTGCATCTTTCAAGTCCTTGATGGGGGCAATAATTTTTACAGTTCCCCCAGGGATGTGATACTGCTTTGATTCACTATTTTCCTAGCAGAGGCAAACCTAATGACTTCCGTTTATTCTTTCCCACCATAAAGACCTTCACTCCACATGTCACAGAACCATGTGAAAATCATGCCAACTTCTAAATATATTATCCCTATTGTACATTCTGGGACTGGGAAAATAAGCACAGGATGATTTGGGGGACCCTATGTTCCCACTGTGAGTTGAACTTCAGCCGAATCTCCATTAACCACCTGGAATCCACAAGCCCCTCCTCTAACTGGATGATGTTCTTGAGGTCTCCAAGAATCACCATCAATTCAGAACCAGTGTCCAATAGATCCTGGAAAGTCTGATTGTTTCCCCCAGTGTACAGTTACCCTTGTAAAAGGCTGCAGGTCCCTCTGGGGAAGGACTGGGAAACGCTAGCAGTAAAGCTCTTAGGTACTTTATCAAAGTCCTTCCTCAGGGACAACTACTTTCATCCAACGGGCTCTGGGTCTGCAAACTGGCCCACGTCTGGACATTGGTTTAAAGGCTGAGATCTTTGCTTGCCACAATCTAATGCAGTCCCTTAATGCAAACCCTTCATTTGTTTAAGAATTTTTTCTGCTCACACAAATCAAACAAAAATACAGTCAGCTTCTTATATATTTCATGCCTGGAATCACCATGATTGGTTTTATGGTACCATGGGTCCATAGGAGTCATGCCTCCACGGAAATTATTTGCCCATTCTGCCCATTATGGGTCAGTCTGCCATGGACATTTCTTTGTTTCATGTGCCCTTTTCAGTAACTACTGTCATTTTGCCTTTGGTGATTCAGTGCTGTCACCTGGCCCCTGCTTCCCTGGGGCCCAATCAAACCACTGCATTTAATTCATCCAACTGAGCAGCAGCATCCTAAGATCTGGCACAAGGGAAAGCTCTTCAAATGTACCTCTACCACTCTCACCATCCTGTGTTGTGAATGAAAACTCCTGAATGGAAGCTGTGTCTGGCTGTGTACAAAAAGCTTCTGTATCTGCAGAGACTGTTGGAACAAATGGAATTTCCATATTATGGTGAGATCAGAATTTTGTAGGTTCTGGGGCTAATTATTTTATCTCAGGCTAGTTTCAGCTTCTGGAATACTCATGCTTTGCCCCACTCTGTATCAACCAACACTTGTAAGAATAGTTTTAAAAAAAAAAAAAAAAAACCTCTTAGAAGCTATTGTCTTATCAGAACACTAGCTTCTGCTAATCCAAGAGCTAAGAATGCTGTAACATAGCATCTTGAGCCTATAGAATAGCTCCCCATGTCATTGTGCTGGCCTCTGTGATGTACCCACCAATGTATTTTATTTTGTTTGAGACAAGATATCTCTACATAGCCCTGAATGTCTAGAACTCACCTATAGACCAGGTTGGACTCAAACTCACAGAGATCTGCCTGCTTCTGCCTCCTGAGTGCTATTAAAACCATGTGCTACCATGCTGAGCACCTTACAGGATTAGTGAAGGGCATGTCTTCTGGACCTTCCCATTGTGGAGGATTAGGTTTTACACAGCACACCTGCTCTAGCACTGGAATCTTCCTGAGCCTTAAAATGCCTTCATCAACACTAAGCCAAGGGATATCAGGCATCTCCTACTCCTCTTCAGTAGGTCATCTTTTGATAAATGCTTTGGCCAAACATTAAAACAAACTTTTAACACCTTTTTTTTAAAAAATGTGCAAGCTTCCATATTAAACCTAGACTTCCAGTGGACCAGTCTCAATAAGCTCAGCCTGATCTAGTTTTATATTTTTCCCATGTTATCCCATACTCTTAAAAACCCATTGTCATACATATTACTCTCCAGATTTCTACTTGAAATTACATCTGGTTATAGGTCTAGAGATATTGCAGAGCCCTGAGGGACCTTGGGATTATCTTGCCTGGAGTCTCCTTCAGGGAAAGTTACTTTTGATTTGGCAGTCAATGAAGTATTAATTTCCCCAGAAGGCTGAGATGGGGATACATCCTCTGCTAAGGGTGGAAAGACTGCTTCCTTAGGTCAGATAAACCCTTCAGAATCTGAGAGTTCAAAGTCTATAGCCTCAGTAGGGTCTTCCCACAATTTTATCCCAAGTTAAAGGATCCCAACTTACCAACAAATCCCTTCACTTTAACCCAACCATCCATCTGAGGTTGGGATTTAAATTTTTGTAGTGATTCAGTTAACCTAATAATGGGGCCTTTGATCTGATTTTCTGCAGCTTGAGCTCTCTGGTTACTAGAGAGAAGACTGTCCTCCAGGACACACTCAGAACCGTTTAGACCATTTATGCACATCTGGAGCTGTCAGTTGTTTTACTGGGTGCATTCTTTCCCTTTGCCACTGTGTCTTGAGGTACGAGAAGTTGGTTGATTTTATCCATAAGTCCATTCTTTTCTGTTTTCAATTTATCCAGAAATGCTAGATACAATCAGTAGCATAATTCCCCTTATTTTCTCACAAATCATCAAAATTTTTATATATAGAGTCACTGAATTTTTTTATTCCATGCAGCAAGCCTTTAAATATTTCGAACCATGGGCTTTCAACATTCCCCAATACTACAGGGGAATCTTTAGTAACTGTATGTGTCAGCAAGTTGGAAAGCCTATCCCAGAAACTTAAAAACCCATCCTTATATTTCTTTTGCTCTAAAATAGTGGTTCTCAACCTGTGGGTCATGACCTCTTTGGAGGTCCATTCTCAGAGGTCACCTAAGGCCATTGGAAAACACAGATATTTACATCATAAAGTAGCAATAAAAATAATTTTATGGTTGGGAGTCACAACATGAAGAACTGTATTAAGGGTCACAGCATTAGGAATGTTGAGAACCACTGCTCTAGAACCATTTCTGGTACCCAAATCTGTATTATTCGGGGTTCTTTAGAGGAACAGAACTAGCAGAATGAATCTACGTATGATAGGGATGTCTTCTGTACATATGTTTCTCTTATTGGTAAACCAATAAAGCATTGTTTGGCTAGTGGCCAGGCAGGAAGGATAGGCGGGGCTACCAGACAAGGAGAATTCTGGGAAGTGTAGTCAGAGAGGAGTTGTCATATGATCCCAGAAAGAGAGGGTGTGAGTCGGGCATTCTCTGGTAAGATGAGACCATGTAGAAATACATAGATTAGTAGTTATGGGTTAATAATTAAGACAGAGCTAGCTAGCCAATAAGAAGTTCAAGCCACCAGCTAACAGTTTCATAATTAATAAAGTGCCTGTGTGTTTGTGGCTCAAAGGTGGTGGGACCTAGTGGGGCCAGAAAACCAATGCTACATATGTATATATAAAAAGCTGATATCTTAGAGTGGCTTACAAGCTGTGGTCCAACTAATCCAACAATGACTGTCTCCCAAGAAAAAGTTCAAGAATCTAGTAGCCTTTCAGTCCATAAAACTGGCTGTGTCAGCTGGTCTTCAGTATACACTGGAGTCCCAAAGAAGTAGGCTCTAATGCCAGTGATTTGAGAATGAGGGCAAGCAGACAAAGAGTGGACGATTCCTTCTTCCATGTCCTTTATATAGGGTGCTACCAGGTGTGGCTCAGAGAAAAGGTTGCCCTTCCTTCCTCAAATGATTTAATTAAGAAAAACCCTCTCCCTTATGAGGGTACCCAGCTGCTTCAGCTTTAGCTAATTCCAGATGTTGCCAAGTTGACAAACAAGAATGGCCATCACAGGCACAATGCAGACTGATAGAAAACTCATGAGACAAATCTCTGAAATGGCCTCCATCTTCCCAAGTTAAGACCTTAGCATCTGTGAGGACATAAGGTCCACTTTAAATTCTTTTCAGAGCATAATTACTAATTACTTCCTTGTTCAGATTTCCTTCTAGGAATACTGTAACCCCATTCTGAAAATTTGCAATCATATGACTGTCTTTCACACTAATCAATATCATGGAATTTAGCTGCCCCTCACTGACTTCCAGCAATTGGTTCTAGGACCCCACATCCTACATCCATCAATGCTCAGCTATCTTTTATAAAATGGTCCATCATTTATAACCAATAAGCACTCTCTTCATACAATGTAAGTGCTATGTAAATACCTGTTCTATCTTATTTTCAAGAAATACTAATGAGAAAAAAAAAATCTGTGCATGTTCAGTACAGAGGAACTTTTTTCAAATATTTTCAGTCTGCAATTCTTAAGGACAAGGCATTGAACTCACTGACAGGACAGGGAGGGCAGACTGGCCCCAGTTTAGAGATAGAGAATTTTGAGTTTATTTTCCCCAACCCTGTATCTGATGAATGCTCATTATTACTGCCCAGGGCTCAGACTTAGATTTGAGGGTTCCAAGGCCGTGGCTTCTTGTCTTTTCTCACTTGCGTATCTTTCATTTCCTGGCACATCAACTACTACTTTCACCTGAGAATAAAACTAGTTCCCTGCATCATGCTCGCCCACTAAGTGGCTAAATTTTCTTAATGAGAATCAGGGGAAAATACTCACCCATCGAGGTCTGCTGTTTCAATGTATGTCAGACCGTACGGCTCACTGCTAGAGAGTAACAGTACATCTGCCTGTAATCAGAGAAGTCAGAGAAGAGGGAAGCAGGAGGCTGGGCCCAGCCTTACAGTGTGATGGAAAGCAGCCCCTCAGGCACAGATGCCCACACTAAGAGCTTTGCAGGCTCTTGGTTGCTCTCATTATCTGTGACCCATCACTGCTCTCAAGACCGCTCCATTTTACCTGGAGCTATGACGAGAGATGGACAAAAACAAGCTTCTTGGCAGAGGACTGGTGACTCCAGTGCAAAGCAAGGCAGCTGAAGGTTGCCAAGAGGGGTGGGGGAAAAGTGCCACAGGGCTCAGGGAGAGAAAGGAAAAAGTCATGGCCAGAGGAGATACTCACTGTAACAGGGCAGTCATTTTCTAGTTTTATTATATCTCCCACTTGAACATTCATCCATTTGTTCTCCTCAAACCTGTAAGAAAATGGGTCTTGAATTTCTGCTCTGAGAGTTCCCCAGTGTTCTGCTTTGATGAGAGAAAATGAAGCAAAAGAAACAGGAAAGGCCAAGATAATGAAGACTCCGCTCAGAAGGGCCACGTGCCTTGGGCTGAATGCTCTGGGCAGGCAGAGCAAGCTGTTTCTTGTGACAAGTCTCTTTCCCCAGATTTGTTCTTCAATGACAGCCGTTATATTTAAAAAAAAAAATTCCTAGAAGCCAGGTGTGGGGCACGCCTTTAATCCCATCACTCGGGAGGCAAAAGCAGGCAGGAGGATCTCTTCCAGTTCAAGGCCAGCCTGGTCTACAGAGTGAATCCCAGGATAGCTAAGGCTACACAGAGAAGCCCTATCTTGAAAACCCAAACAAAAACAAAAGCAGAGAAACCAAAACCTTTCCTAGAAAATATCAATTCACAGAATCTTCTAAAACACATACACTTCAAAGCTACACAGCAAGGTTTTAAATCCCAGATGCGGGAGGCAGAGGCAGGAGGATTTGTGTGAGTTCCAGGCCAGCTAGGGTTACAGTGAGACCTTGTCTTAAAAAAAAGTTAAACAGTAGATACTTTACTGTCTCCATTTTTCATTCAATAACATACCTTCATACCTTAGAGGACATATATAGATGTAGCTCCTTCTTTTATTAAATAGCTAAAATGTATTCTATCATGGATTGGAGCCTTGTTAGGGTTACTGAGTAAGTTCTAGGACAGCCTGACTATAGAGTGAAACTCTGTCTGAAAAACAAAAAACACCCAAAACCAACAAAACAAAAGTCAAGGCCTGCTAACCAGAGGTTGTCTCTCCTGAACTGGCATCAGACCCTCCTCTCCTAGCTTCCCTTCCAGAGGCTTTCTAGAAAGAAGCTATTTGGTGATTAGCTTCCCCTATATCTAAGTGGAAATCGACTGGTTATAAAGTTTAACCAGGGCCTCTGGATAACTCCCAAATTCTCTCTGTGACAAACTCTTCTCCAGAAATCTTGTACAACCTTGTGAGGAGTTCATCTGACTGAATTTATTTGGTCAGCAATTCGCCAGCTTGCTCAGCTTCTAATACGCCCAGCTTTGTCTTTTTAAACCCATGTTACCCCTTTTGTTTTTTAATAATAAATCACCTGTTGGCATCTCCAGAGCTCTCTCAGCCATTTAAAACTCTAGGGGAAACGATCCACTGTGACTAAGAGTCAGCAACACAATAAACAGAGGGGTCAGATGCCCCCAAGCATGGACAGCTGGATGATCTGATGTTAACTGCGGGTTTAGTACTCGTCAAGGCCACGGTGAGAAAGGCTGGACTGCAGTCTTGATCCTGTCAGGTTGGTGGTTCCTTTCATCATGTTTCTGCTCACAGGGATCGTGCCCCTTTCCTTCCAACTCCTCCTGTGCTTCCCCTCTGTAGTATCTGTTACAGAGGGAATCTCCCCTGGAACGTGTCCCTTAATCCCCTTTGTCAGATGTGACTCTTGGAGCTTGCCATGGCTCTTAGAATCGTTTTCACATTTTGCCTTCTGTAGGAACATGTCTGCCTTAGTCCACTCTTAGCATCAAACAACAGCCACGGAGTCAGCACAAGCAGTGTTTGTGGTCTGCACTGACCACACCAACAAAGGCTCCAGCGGACTAAGCCAGGGAACCATGTCAGAACCACTTACTTCCTAAAGGCAGGAGTCTCGAGGCTAACCGACCACTCTGATCATAATCACCCGCACAGTAATTTCATGCTATGATTTGTCAACTGCTTGGATATATTTATTTTTTCACTTTTGTTTTCTCAGGCATCTTCCAAGACAGAGAATATTATTTCTATTGCATAGGAAAGAAGCCCAGAGACGTCTCAATTAGTTTGGCAAGTTCAGGGTCTGCTAGATCATATCTACATGCAAATTCTTAGAGCACTTTCCTAGCATAAGAGGTCTTGGGTTTGATCCCCAGTACCTCAAAAAGAAAATTTCAATGAAATAGAAACAGATCCTTTTAAGTTTAGCATGAGGCTCCTTTCACTGCCAGTGAACTACATTTCAAAAGTAACAACCACATCAAACTGTAGCAATGCTGACCTCTTGCTGGACTTGTCTCACCTAAACTGGCTTTCCTAAGAGAACATACCTGCCGCTCACCAGCACCAAAACAGAGCGGTTGTTGACTTGCTTGTCACTTTGGTGTCTTTTCTAAAATCACACAGAAAATGTTCAGGAAACAGACATATAGAAAACTGCATGCACAATTTAAAAATTTCAAAATAGTACCCAATGTGGTTCTTGTTTGTGATTCCCCTCTCCCACATCCCAAAGCCCCAGTACCATTAAAACCAGGCTAAGAGGCTAATGTTCAAAAGAAGCTTGGAAGGAAGGTATAAAAAGAACTCAGGGAAAAGAGACACAATGTTTGTGAAAAAAAAAAATACAAATACAAAAACCAAACCAAACCAATGACCCTAAAGCCTAGAAGCTTGAGAACAAAAGCTGAGGACAGGGCGCATGCCCCCAACAGCACTGGGGAGTCCCACATGCTGCACAAAGAACCACGGGCAACACAGAAGCATCTACAGCAGATGGGGGAGTGAAGGGGCCGATACCCCAGAGACAGGATTCACGAGAACAGCCGCCTTCCAAGTGGAGTTCTTCCTGCAGAAGGGCAGGACTAGGAAGTGGCAGGCAGAGCACCCAGTTTTCCATGATTCAAGGTTCTCCCAACAATTATTCTAAAGAAACTGAGTTCTGAACCAGAAGTGGCTGGGTTGTCCTACATTGGCAAGTTGAGTTTTCAGTTCTTGCTAGAATGAGGTATGTGTGTGGTTCCAAGCTAAAATGAGTTTACATGGCTGTTTATCTAGGTTGTGACTGAAATTTAAACCATTGCACCTGTTAAGCTTGTATTTTACAGAGTTAAAAATGTAGGAAATGTCATATTCTTAAACTTTGGTACATAATCTATCATGACAAACTCAGGCCTCTTTGCAGACACTGCCAGGACAGCTTCCCCAACACCACCTGTAGGGTTTGGGTCCAGGCTGACCCCCTTCCAATTAGCCTTGGCTGTGACAGGACAGTTTCTCTTTCCAAGGCCAGGAAAAGAGTGGGTCTTTGATCATGCCACAGCGCTTTCTAAAACCAAAGTGCTCCTAGCTGTGCATGCCGAACAGAAGTAGCATTTGGAAAGGGAAACACAGAACACTGGGGAGAAGAGACATGTGGAGGGAGAGAAGGAACAGGGGACAGAGAGGAAGGGGGAAGTGATACGGAGTGGAGGAGAGCCAGATGAAGAAAGATGTAGACAAAGCCAGACAAATCTAAAGGGGCCAGGGATTGGGTTACTGAGGATAGAGGGAAGGAGTCTGGAGGAGCAGCTAGAACTGGTGGAGCATAAAAAAAGCCTGCCTTGCCCTTTCTGGCCAAGCAGAGTCGTGGGCTTGTGGGCATGATATAGCCTCTGGGAGAGACATGGAAGCAAGTAGGAGAAACATATCTCTGTTTAGCATTTCTTGACACAAGGTAGCTCTGGGACGCCTTCTTGCCCACAGCCCAATTACTAGGCAGAGTGAGGGAAGCCCAGGAGGCTACTTTACCACATCATCGATGGCATCCTTCACTCCTGTTATGGACAGTACCACGATCAGGGGTATCACAGTTGTGTACCATACCAGGGAGGAGATCTGAGGAATCAGCTTTGAGAAGGACATAGAGATCTTAGGTCAGGAATCCTAAAGAACAATACACTTCCCCAAACGTCTTGCCCCCACCATCACTTTCACCTCTCTGGGTTTACTGTTATAAACCCAAAGGCCATAGTTACTCTTCACTGTTACAAACTTCCTGTATCCCCAGATCCAAGTAAACATTTCCCAGAATGTGAAGAAAAGGCTGCAAGTTGCCCCTTTGTGTTGTGAGTATCTCTGGCTTAGTTCTAACTGGAAAGAGTCATTTCTTCTCCAATAATGAAAGGTAATGGAAGGTATAATGTTTAGAGTTTCCATGGCAATGCCAGAGAGATGGCTCTGTGGTCAAAGCACTGGATGCTCTTCCAGAGGACCCAGGTTCAATTCCCAGCTCCAGCTATCTATGATTCCTATTCTAGGGGTTCTGGTGTCCTCTTTTGTGTGTACCAGACATGCATATGGCACATAAACATACATGTAGGCAAACACCCATACACATACATAAAACTAAAATGATTTGAAATCAGTGGGCATGGGAAAACCATGTACCCACTCACATTTTCATTATAAAGGAGAGTGAAATGATCTGTCCTCCTATCTCAATATGGGGCTATGCTACATGTATTCCCTTCCCTGTGCTGGCTCTCTTCCTATCCTGTGTGTCAACTTCCTATCACAGAGGCAGGGATGAGGAAGAGGTATAGGATTATAGCTGGAGATGGGGTGAAGAATCTGTGTTTTCTTCTGATAAAGCTAAACTGTGGAGCTCCCTCTCCACAGGACAACATAGTTTTGTCTCCTTCCTACTGATTAACCCTGACTTCTGCTATGCTAGGGAACTGGTCAAAGACTCCAAGTCATCCATTTGACAATGTCAAAATTAAGAGCATTATCTTCCAGTGTAGGTACTGATTATATATAGTCTGACCCCAGAGAAGATAAGAAAACACTGTAAAATCCCTTAGCAGGCCATACCTGTAGGACCAGTAAAACAAGGAAATAAGCATTTGCAAGTCTCTGGAACTGTTCAAATAGGTTTATGGGCAGGAAGTTAAACAAACTATATTTTGAGGTCTTGATGGTGTTGTCCTATAGGTAAAATACAAACAACAATAACAACAAAAAGCAAACATAAGTAGAAGAGCCAGAAAGCTAGTTCAAAACTTGTTGATCTGTTTGTTCCTTCGATATTCAGGGTATAATTATTAAATGTAGGCTGTATACTAAACATGTAGCATGTATGGATACAGATGTAAATGAGACAGGATAACAGTTATGGAAAAAGAGAACTAACATTTGTATAATTGTATTTAACATATATCCATCACCTATGGGAATGTTACTATATTCATTTTATAGATGAATGAACTAACAATCAGAGAAATTAAACAACTGCATGTTTCAAGGTAAGTGGCACAGCTATAACCAAATTTAGGTCTGTCTGATATCCAAAGCTACTCTTTCTGTATCTCATGGCTTTGTTTTCTATATAGAGAAAGGGGGAGTCTGCTCCCACTGCCACACTGTGAACATGGTTATCATCCAGAACTCAGATTAATATCCTGCAGGAACCACAAGTATATATGGCTATGTATTTTTTCATATACTTGAGTTATGTGTGTGTGTGTGTGTGTGTGTGTGTGTGTGTGTGTGTGTGTGTGTATGTGTGTGTGTATGTAGCTACAGATGTAGAAAATAACATGTAAGAGCACTGTTTGAAGTGGATGTGATACTACATGCCTGTAATTTTAGCACTTGGGGCGATAGGGAGAAGAATGTTGAGTTCAAGGCCAGCCTGGGGTTGCACAGCAAGACCTTCTTCCAAAAGCGAAGTCAGACGAAGGAAAACAAAAGCATTGTTTGTGACTAAGACTGAAAATTACCCCTAGGGTCATTTAAAACTAAATCTGAAGAGGAAATCCTAAATAACTGAAAAAAAGAAAAAAATAGAAAAGCTATTATGAAATTAGGACTCTGAAAAATATTAGGGTCCAGATAATGTAAAAATATAGAAAAAATAATATATATTCATATTTCCTTTATGGATACAAGAAGGCACTAATGAGCCCTGAGAAACTAACCACAGTGGCTCTCTATAAGGGAGTAAGATGGGTGCTACAGCATGACTTTATAATATATTTGCTATGTTATGAATTACTTCATAAATAAATTAAGTGAAAAAATGAAAAATCAAACAGGAAATTGGGCTAAAATCATTAATACATAGTTTTTAAAATGCAAAAGGCTCTTCAAACCTATTATTATGGTATCTCTCTCCTTTTTTTTTTTTTTTTTTTTTTTTGCTCTCGTCTATTCCTGACTCAATCTTGAAGAGAAAACTGACTATAGAGAAAGGTCCAGAGACCTACGGGGATGACCCCAGATAGCAATCTGAGCAACAGTGGAAAGGCTACCTTAAATGCCCTTCCCTGATAATGAGATTGATAACTAACTTCTCTGCCATCATAGAGCCCTCATCTAGTAGCTGATGGGAACAGAAGCAGACACCCACAGCCAGACACTGAGCCGAACTCCTAGAATCCAGTTGCAGAGAGGGGGGAGTGGTAATAAAATGGGGGCAAGACCAGGCTACAGAAACCCACAGAGACAGCTGACCTGAACAAGGGGGAGCTCATGGACCCCAGACTGATAGCTGGGAAACCAGCATTGGACCGACTCAGATACCCTGAACATGGGTTTCAGTTAGGAGGCCTGGGCAATCTAAGGGACCTCTGACAGTAGACCCAGGATGTATCCAGTACAGGAAAGGACTTTGGGAGCACATTCCCCATGGAGGGATATTTCCTTAGCCTAGAAGCAGGAGGGAGGGCTTAGTCCCTACTCCAAATGACTTGACAGATTTTGTTGATCCCTCCTGGAAGGCATCACCCTCCCTGTGGAGTGGGGGCAGCATGGGATGGGAAGGGGGTCAGGGGCATGGGAGGGTGGGAGAGGGAACTGGGATTGATATGTGAAATAATAAAAAAATGTGAAAGGCTAATTAACAAAAAGATGATTAATTTCACTAAAAAAGATCCCATCTCAGAACAACAATCAATCAAAAATCAAAATTGGTTTGGCAGGAATAAGAAATGAGTGGTTTTCTATGGTGGGTAGACATATAAGTGGATATAATCTTTTCAGAAGGCAAGCTGGAGAAATGTCATTTTTTGTTTATTTGTTTGTTTGTTAATTCACTTCCAGAGAGCTCATAGTATATACAAGCACAGATGAGCCAACTGATACACATAACGAAGTTCACTGAGGACCATCTATCACAGACAAATGCTGCAGACGTTTTAAACGTTCAGCGACAGGAGGCTGAGTTAAGGCTCATCAATAAATGGGAAAGGACACCGCTAGCGAGCAAATGGAGCCAGACGCATGCATTGTCATTGATGTCAGGGTGAGATACAGAATGTCTCCCGTGGGAGTTACCCATGAACGCGGGGCACATTCTCCAGAGTTAGCGGGGAGTCACACATGAACACGGGGCACATTCTCCGGAGTCAGGGGTTGGGTTACTTTTGGCTTTCGAGTTTTCATTGTGTCATTTATTACAGAGGGGCTTAAGTTGGAATTCAGGCTGTAGTTTCTACATTAGCAATGAATTCTTCTTTCCCCTCAAAAGGAGACTGTACAGAACACTAACCACTTCTGAAAGAGTCAGTGATGGGAGACTTACCGGATAGTCAAAAAGAGCATTGAATTTTCTATCATTGGCCATCAAAATTCGTTCTTCTGAAAGAAAAAGGGGAGGCATGCTGTGAGGCCTGACCCTCACAGGCTAGCCTGAGGGGCTGCATGCTTGAGTGACTTCCCTAGCTCCTCACACCTTCTTGCTGAGGGTGCTGGGAACACAGTTCGGTTAGTAGAGTGTTTGCCTAACAGGTGAGGAGCTCTAGGTTTGAGCCCCATTTCTGCATCAACCAGGTATGGTGTAAGCCTAAATCCCAGCAGTGGAGAAATGGAGGCCAAAGTATCCGAATTCTTTTCAAGGTCATCTTCTCCTACATATTGAGTTCAAAACTACCCTGGAATACATGAGATCTTGTTTCAAAATAAATAAAAAGTAAACAAAAATAAAAAGTTATATTGTAGCCTGGTGGTGCATGCCTGGAATCTTGGCTGAGGTAGAAGGATGTCAGGCTGGAGGGGAGCCTGAGTTATATAGTAAGGCTCTGACTCAAGGGCTAGGGCTGTAGCTCAGCTAGCTATCTGCCCACCGTGCATGAGGCACTGAGTTCAGTCCCCAGTATCACCGTCAGTGTCTGTGTTTTTACTATGGCTCCTGGCTCCTAGTTCCCTTCCTGAGGTGGGTTACAGTATTACCATTTTCTTTTCTAATATAGGTCATGAAATTAACCATCTCCTACCTTTTGATTTTAGGGCTGTCCATAAAGAAATTCCCTGACTCCCTTTTAAGGTGATAAATAATAAAACCTTCTTTATTCTGGAGTTGGCCTTCCCCAGATACAGGAGGCAAGAATCCTGCACAGAGAGACTAAGAAGAGCCCAGACAGGCTTTGTTGGGTTCTGCATCCAGTCTAGTAGTAATCATGCACATGGAGTAAGTTTCCATAAAATCCCATGGAACAGGGCTCAGAGCTTGTGGAAGCTGTAGAGGCCAGAGGAAGGTGAACAATGACTCATTCATGGATTAGGGAGGTGGTATAGCTCAATTCCACAGGGTTGGTGTTCCTATTCTCATGGTCCTTCTAGACCGTGTGTGTGTGTGTGCGTGCGCACGCGTGCGTGCGTGGTTTTATGGCTCTTATTTATATAATTTAAATATTCTTTATATTAAGCAGTAATGCAAGTATGATGTTTTTATGAGCTGTGATGTTCTAACAAAGTAATCAACACTGTGTGTATGTGTTGGGGGATTCTCACTAAAAACAAAACAAAACAAAACAGAAACAGAAACAACAAAAAACAATTTTTAGGTCATCAGAAGTTCCAGAGGCCTGGACTTGTGATTGCCTTTACATGGGACAGTTAAGCTGAGCCTTCAGCTTCTGGGCCCATTACTGTCCAGGTGTGGGAGGCAATATAAGAACTAAATGGGTGAACGGACTCTGAGCTGGTGTCTGCTGCTCTGGATGGTCTTCTGCCTGCTGAGGTGAAAGCTCCACATTGTTTAGCAACACAGAAATCTTCTGTGTTGACTGTGTTATGAGAGAAAAAAGTGAAGTTCTTTCCAACACAGTTGTCCGGTAAATTTAAGTTACTAACCATCACTAAGCTTCCATTACACAGAAGTACAATGCTCCAGCTGTGTGGGCTGGGGAAGCTGAGCAAGGCAGAGTCCCAGGATTTAAAGGACTTTGTGTAAGAATGAGTCTGCTAACTGCAACGCCTCACAAAATCATCATGTGCAAACCGGATGTACTACAAACTACAATAAATGGTGAGCCTGTTAAGAGGAATTTGTGTGTGTGTGTGTGTGTGTGTGTGTGTGTGTGTGTGTGTGTATAGAGAGAGTATATACTCTCTATCTGTGGGGTTTGGTTTCAGGTCTCCATGGATACTGAATTCATGAAACTCTTAGATAACATAATGTAGTATTTTCATGTAATCCATGTAACCCTTCTTCAAACTTCACATCATCTCTAAATTAAACACAACACTCAAATGAATTTAAATTCCATTTAAATACTGATTAGACTGATTAGACTGTAGTGTTTAGGGAAACATGTCAAGGAAAAATTCCATAGATATTTAGTACAGATGCATATTTTTTTTTTTTTGAAACAGGGTTTCTCTGTGGCTTTGGAGCCTGTCCCGGAACTCACTCTATGGACCAGGCTAGCCTCAAACTCACAGAGTTTGGAACCCATGTATATGGAGGGTTGACTATATTGTACATAGCTATGGATATCTAACCACTTGAAATTTATGCCATAATGAAATATTTTTTCAGTCTTTAATTCTTCCAGGGCTCAACAAGCATTCTGAATCTTTGGCAGGGGGTCAGGGAGGCCTTCTTTATGTCATACTGTTGTCAGATGAAGCAAGTATCATCCCTGACCATCTTCAGACTCCTAATCCTAGTGGGAAAGACAAGTATTTAAGTGCAGAGATCCCTGCAAGCATATAGGGTTTGGGGGTGTACAGAATGGATGAAGTAGGATGTGAAAGTATTACTGGAGGGAAAATGTCTGCATTTATTTAGATAACACACAAAAGAACTCTCCATCTCCTTTTAGCCTGCATATTATACAGACCTAGAATTCAGGCCGAAGGTTGACTGTTGCTAACTTTCCACTTTTACTAATTACCAGGCTATGTCTCCATAGGATTTGTTCCCTCAGAGAGTAGGCCCTAACAGCCACTCTTCCTCTTAATTGTACTGGGTTCACTTGGAAGCTCTTCTGGCTCTCTAATAATCCTCTTAGCCCATGGCTCCAAAGAGTGGAAAGACATTTCCCTCCTTAGTTTTAAAAGATTCCTCTGTCCTTAACTCATTCAAGTCACTGTTCTAAGAGGAATATTTGGTGGTAGGTACTAGGAACATCCATCCATCCATCCATCCATCCATCCATCCATCCATGTATCTATCTATCTATCTATCTATCTATCTATCTATCTATCTATTCTCTGTGTGTATGTGTGTAGAGGAAACTTTTTGTAGACCTTGCAACCAAGTTAATAATATATCTTTAGATTATTTAAGACTGTATATCCAATATGTTGTCCTATTGTGTATTCAGCATAAGTTTAACACGACTTTAAGAGAACAATGTAACAAACCTTACTATGACATGGATTTTCCATGCAATCAGCTTTTCAAACTAAGCTAATGTATAATGTTAATCTTAAATTATATATTCTTCCAAGCCTCTAACCCAGAAGTGTATGTGCGTGAGAGAGAGAGAGAGAGAGAGAGAGAGAGAGAGAGAGAGAGAAATCTTACCAAAGATGCACAAACAAGGCTGAGTTTATAACCAGCTATACAGATTATAGCTTGTTCTAGGGGAGTCACATATTTATTACATTCATTTTATGATGACCAGAATGAATCCTGGAGGATCACAAGCTGATTAGATGGAGAAGCTATAGATTTACATGACTAGGACTGAAAGGGTGTTTTCTCATGCCTTGTTTTGACTGATTAGTGGTTTATTTCAAGAGTTCTGCTAACCATCATAGTCTAGGTTTTCCAAGGTGGTAAAACATGTATGCAGTCACATGTAGGGTTCAGAGCTCCTTCAATCATGGCCTGAATCCTTCATGTAAGAAATTAGTCTTTCATGTTAGGGTCCTCTTAGGGGTTCTAACAGCTACCTGGCTGAGGTAGAACACTAGGCAGTATTGCTAAGATAATCTAATCACTGCATAGGCTTAGTCCATAGTTTATTATAGTGGTATATAAAATCCATCTTTCCCATTATACTTGTCATTTAAACCTCCAACCATGTCTCACTCAACTTATTTTTAATGTTATTTTTCATTTGATGAAGTTCTAATATTTTTGCTGAATTACATATTTCTTCTTAGATTTTATTTTACTCTTTTGTAACTTAGCAAAAGATTGGCAGGCTTTCTCATGTACTTGTTTGGGGTTAGGTACATGCCTATAACCCTAACATTTGGCAGGTTGAGGCAAGGAGAATTCAAGTTTGAGACCAATTTGGGAGACCTGTCCCAAATCCCCTCTCCTCTCCAAAACAAATAAAGATTAATTCAAACTCTTCCAGAACTTTTCAATAATAGAAGAGAAAACTAAAGAACTAAGTGTCCCCTATTGTTAATTCAAAAGTTACAACCATTTGGTTAACCCTACATGAAACAACAATGACAGCATATAGTCTAGGCATGGGAGATTAGAATTAGAAAAGATTGGAAATCAGCTTAGGTAAGGAGAGTCTAGAAAAGGGTCTAATGAAGAAGTTCTGCTGTACAATTAAAATAAAGAAACACAAAACTCAGGACTGAACTCAATAAAATAGAAACCAAAAAAATACAAAGAATTAATGAAACACAGAGTTGGTTTTATGAGAAAAATCAATAAGACTGGCAAACCCTTATCCAAATTAACTAAAAGTCATAGAGAGAATAGCCAAATAACAAAATTAGAATGAACAGGAGGACATAACCACAAACACTGAGAAAATCCAGAGAATTATAAAAGGTGCACTTTAAAAACCTGTACACCCCCAAATTGGCAAATAGAAAAGAAATGGATAATTTTCTTGATACATATCACTTACCAAAGTTAAATCAAGATCAGATAAGCAATTTAAACAGACCTATAAGCCTCAGTGAAATAGAAATAGTCATTAAAAGTCCACCAACTAAGAGAGAGAGAGAGAGAGAGAGAGAGAGAGAGAGAGAGAGAGAGAGAGAGAGAGAGAAGCCCAGAGTCAAATGGGTTTAGTGCAGAATTCTACTAAACTTTCAGAGAAGAGCTGAGCTGAGGTCAATACTCCTTAAATTATTTCACAGAACAGAAACAGAAAGAACATTGCTCAATTGACTTATGAAGCCTTACCCTGATATCCAAACCACATAGAGACCCAACAAAAAGAATTGCAGACCAAATTCCCTCATGAACATACATGCAAAGATGCTTGCAAACCAATTCCAAGAATATATCAAAAAAGATCATCCGCCATGATCAAATAGGCTTCATTCCAGAGATGCAGGGATGGTCCAACATACAAAAATCTGTCAATGAAATCTACCACATAAACAAACTGAAAGACAAAAACCACATAATTTTCTCATTAGATGCAAAAAGGACTTTGAGAAAATCCAATACCCCCTTCATAATAAAAGTCCTGGAGAGATTAGTGATACTAGAGACATACCTCAACATAACAAACACAGTTTACAGCATGCCCAGAGACAGTTTAAAAGCAATGGCAAGAAACTCAAAGCAATTCCACTAAAAGCAGCACCAAGACAAAGTTGATCACTTTCTCCATACCAATTCAATATAGTACTTGAATCTTAGCTAGAGCAATAAGACAACTAAAAGAGATCAAGGGGATACAAATTGGAAAGGAAGAAACCAAAGTATCTTTATTTGCAGATGATATGGTGATACAAATAAGTGACCCTAAAAAATATCACTGTGAAGCTCCTACAGCTGATAAACACGTTCAGCAAAGCAGCTGGATACAAAATTAACTCATAAAAGTAAATATGCAAATGACAAGTGGACTAAGAAAGCAATCAGGGAATTTCAAAATAGCCTCAAATAATATAAAAATACCTCTGGGTAACTCTAAGCAAGCATGTGAAAGGCTTGGATGATAAAAACTTCAAGTCATTAAAGAAAGAAATTGAAGAAGATATCAGAACATGGAAAGATCTCTCATGATCATAGATAGGTAGGATTAATATAGTAAAATTGGTCATCCTTCCAAAAGCAACCTACAGATACAAAGCAATCAAAATCCTAACACAAGTCTTCACAGATCTTGAGAGGACAATTTTCAGTGTTACCTGGAAACACAATAAACCTAGAATAACTAAAACAATCCTGAATGATAATAACTAAACTGTTGGAGACATCACCATCCCTGACCTCAAACTGTACTACAGAGCCCTAGTAATAAAAACATCATGATATTGGCATAAAAACAGACACTTTGATCATGGGATCAAATTGAAAACCAAGACATAAATTCACACACCTATGAATACCTGATTTTTTTCATAAAGAAGACAAAAACACACTGGAAAAAAAGATAGTTCCTTCAACAAATGGTGCTTGTCAAACTGGATGGCTGCATATGGAAAAATCCAAATAGATTCATACTTATCATCCTGCACAAAACCCAACTCCAGATGGATCAAAGGCCTCAACATAAAATCAGGTATACTGAACCTGATAGAGGAGAAAGTAGATAATAGCCTTGAACTCACTGCCACAGGGAAAGACTTTTGGAACAGAACATGGATAGAACAGGCACTAAGATCAATTAATAAATGGGACCTCATGAAACTGAGAAGCTTCTGGCAAAGGGCACCATCATTTGGACAGAATGAGAAAATACTTTTACTAACTACATATCTGATAGAGAGCTAATATACAAATTTTATAAAGAACTAAAAAAACAATAACCTAATTAAAAATGGAGTACAGCTCTAAACAGAGAATTCTCAATATAGGAAACTCAAATGGCTGATAGACACTTAAAGAAATGTTCATCATCTTTAGCTTTCAGTGGAATACAAGTCAAAACTACTGTGAGAGTTCATCTTATACTGTCAGAATGGTTAAGATTAAAAACACAAGTGACAGTTCATTCTGATGAAGGTGTGGAGTAAAGAACATTCCTCCAGTGCTGGTGGGAATGCAACCTTGTACTGCCAATATGGAAATCAGTGTGGTGGTTCCTCAGAAATATAAAAACTGATATGCCCCAAGATCAGCTATACCACTTGAACATATACCAAAAAGATGCTTAATCCTACCACAGAGACACTAGCTAAACCATGTTCATTGTGGATTTGTTCACAATAGCCAGAAACTGGAAATAATCTAGATGTCCCTCAACAGAAAAGGGGATAAAGAAATTATGGCACATTTACACAATGGAGTTATTACTCAGCCATTAAAAAAGACATTAATGAAATTTTCAGATAAACAGATGGAACAAGGAAAAATCATCCCAAATGAGGTATCCCAGACTCAGAAAGGGAATTGTGGTATGTATTTGTTAATATGTGGAGTTATCTGTTAAGTCAATGATAACTAAACTATAATCCCTAGAACCACAGAGGTTAGGGACTAAGGGGGACTGACAGGCCTTGTAAGGAAAGGGAAATAGAATGGATGGTTATGGATGAGTGGGGGGAGGGGCTGGAACCAGAGGATCAAATGGGGAGGGATAGGGGAAAGGAAGATCAAAGAAGGACTAAGGGAGAAGAGAGCAAAAGTTAAGGGTCATTTGAGAGGTAGTATGGAAGCCTACCATAGTAGAAATGTTCTAAAATATACACATATATGTAAGTGACCTAAATGTAATTGACAAATAATGGGAGAGACAGAGTCCCAACTGGTCATCTCTGCTCACCAAATAAAGCTTCCAGTTCCAAGACTGGGTTACATCTAATTGAATTGTTGGCCAAACGGGTCTCATAGGAATCCCCAAACAACCCAGGATGTTGCAAACACAATAGAGTGCTCTTCACAAACTGACAACATGGCTGAAGACAACACATACACAACTCATTGAACATGGAGAAGTCAAGCTGGTGACAACCTAGAGCCTTCACTCCTATGTTCTTGAGTCTTTGGTACAGGGTACTCTACACACTACCAAACTGTGGTAGTTTGAATGTATTTGGCCCCCATAAGCTCATAGGGATTAGCTCTATTAGGATGTGTGGCTTTGCTGGAATAGGTATGGCCTTATTCGAGACAGAATCGAGAAACATTAAGAAGAGCTCGAGAAGCATCGCAGAGAGCTGTTTCATCAACCCATTTGGAGCGCCTGGAACGGACTCCCGCCTTACCTCCCTCCCCTGCTAGATCTCCTGCTTGGACTACTAATTCTTTTATCACTAGGACCTTTTCTGTTTAACACATTGATGGCCTTCATTAAATATCAAATTGATGCTATAAAAATGCAACCGATACAGGTGCATTATCATCTCCTTGGTATGGCCAAAATGGGAGACAGCTATGATGAACTCTAGCCAATACATAGCTAACCCTGTGTATTGATAAATTCATCAGATTCATCCTCTCCTTGGTGAGCAGGGCTGGTTAGCCAATGATGGGCAACAGAAGGACAGACAGTGTCATGCCCCAATAGCCCCCTAAGACAGGAATGGTCATCACATGATGTCATCTCCAATGATGGGTAAGGCTAGGTCACACTCCTGATCCAAGAACTCCTCTGATCTAGACAGGCACAGCCCCCTCAAGGATATCCCACCCCATGGCTTTTTTATACTATATTTAAAAGGGAGACCTGTGGGGAACCCCAAAGCAAAGTTAGCATCTTAACAGCCACCTTTCCTACTACTCTCTTAGATACTAACATATTGGTAATTTTCCATTCCCCTATGACTGTTCTCTGTTAAGCATATGGTGCAGCCTGACACTGAAAGAGTCCCAGCTGCTGACTTATCGTATAGCAGCTTATCTTATAGGAGAGCACCTGCATCCTGCTTGGAGGGACGTTCTGCTTCCCTCACATCCTCCCTTTGGCCCATTCCCTCATTGCTCCACTACTTAAACCCTGTGCTTATATTCATTAAATGAGACGTGATCAGAATGCTGTCTTGTCTCCATCTCTCGAGTCTCTTGTCTCTGAAAGGATGAAAATACAGCCTAACTCTCTTAATGACCACTAAAAGTTAGAAATAAAAAAAAAAAGTCCATCAGCATGTATTTAAAAATCACCTTAGCTACATGCAAAGCTCAGGAAAAAGAAAAACGAATGAAATACCTTGGTCAAGATGGCTGGTTTCTGGAAATTATTAGTATTATTCATAATCACCTAATTTCTGCAGAATGTTGTTATCCACAACAACAATCTGGGAACTATTATGGGTCATCCTGTTCACAAAGAAAATTAATAACTAAAAGATGGGACTCAGAGCAAGAAGGGAAAAACAGAGAAAACAAGAGCCTCTGCCAATAGATATAGATAACTCCCTGACTGGAAAGTGCATTCTCCCAGCTGTGAGGGCAAGGCCACTGAGCCTGCTGGTTCTTGAGAAAGAAAAAAACCTCTAACCTTGCAGGTGTGCTAAATCTCTGTAACCTAGGAAACCTTACTAACCATCCAAGTTTTGAACTATCCCATGACCTTGCTTTTAGGCCTAGTTAAATAACAGGCTAGCTTTGAAACTGGCCTTGTTAGCTTTGATGTAAATCCTATAAAAGCTATCTCAATTCTGCACTAGAGGTCCTCAGAACTCTACCCCTGTGTGGCGTATGACTGTGAACCCCAGTGCCCTTGGAATAAAAATTCCTCATGCTATTTGCATAGAGACTGCTTCTCGTGAGTGATTTGGGGTGTCGCCTTTCCTGAGTGGGAGTGTGAAGGTCCACGCTCTGCAAGTCTTTCATCTCATTCTCACTCCGTCCCTCAGGGTCCCCGTCGATTGACCCCGTGGGCCGGGGCAGAAGGAAGTGTGTCACTGTGAGGGTGGGCTTTGATATTTTATATATGCTCAAGATACCATCCAGAGAGACACAACAATTCCTGTTAGCTGCAAAATGTAGAATTCTCAGCTCCTTCTCCAGCACCATGTCTGCCATGATGATAATGGACTGAACCTCTGTACTACAAGCCACCACCTTGATTAAATATTTTCCTTTATAAGAGTTGCTGTGGCATGTCCCTTTAATTCCAGCACTCAGGAGGCAGAGGCAGATGGATCTCTGTGAGTTCAAGGCCAGCCTGTACTACAGAGCTAGTTCCAGGACAGCCAGAGCTGCTGCACAGAGAAACCCTGTTTCAAAAAACAAACAAACAAAAACCCAAACCAAACCAAACCAAAACAACAACAACAAAAGAGTTGCTGTGGCCATGGCGTCTCTTCCCAGAAACCCAGAAATAGAAAACACAAACATAAACACCAATCTTGCCATTAACCCTTTGATCTAGCTGGCTGTTGGTGGCACACACCTTTAATCCTAGCACTCAGGCCTAGCAGAGGCCAGCAAATCTCTGTGAGTTCAAGGCCAGCCTGGTCTACAAAGCTACACAGAGGAACCCTGACTCAAAAAACAAAATGAAGTAATGTTTCACAACCCTTTGATACAATGGTGTCCTGCCAACAAGATATGCTAGGACAATGGTGATACAAAGTTTATGAGAGTAACCAACCAATACCTGATTTGACTTAAGGCCTACTCCACGAGATGGAATCCATACTGGACATTGCTTGGGTGACCAAGAACCTCACATCTGACAGAGGGCTGATTTCCAAAATATACAAAGAACTCAAGCAGCTAGTTACCAAAACACCAAATAATCCAATTAAAAAGTGGGGTACAGAACTAAATAGAGAATTCTCAATAGAGAAATCTAAAATGGCTGAAAGATACTTAAGAAAGTGCTCAACATCCTTAGCCATCAGGGAAATGCAAACAGAAACAACTCTGAGATACCAACTTATACCTGTCAGAATGGCTAGAATCAGAAACACCAACGGCAGTTTATGCTGGAGAGGATGTGGAGAAAAGAAACACTCCTCCACTGTTGGTGGGAGTGCAAACTTGTACAGCCACTTTGGAAATCAGTATGGCAGTTCCTCAGGAAAATGGGAAACAAACTACTTCAAGATCCAGCAATTCCACTCTTAGGCATATACCCAAAAGATGCACATTCATACCACAAGGACATCTGCTCATAGCAGCATTATTTATAATATCCATAACCTGAAAACAACCTAGATGCCTCTCAACTGAATAATGAATAAAGAAAATATGACACATTTACACAATAGAGTACTACTCAGCGGAAAAAGCAATGACATCTTGAAATTCGCAGGCAAGTGGATGGAACTAGAAGAAGCCATCCGAATGAAGTAACCGAGACACAGAAAGGAAAATATGGCATGTACTTACTCATAAGTGGATATTAGACATAGAGGAAAGGGTTACCAGCCTATAATCCAAAATCCCAGAGAAGCTAGGAAACAAGGAGGACCCTGAGAGAGAGATACATGGTTCCCTGGAGAAGGGGAAAGTGGCAAGGCCTCCTGAGCAAACTGGGAGCACGGGGTGGGGTGGAGTGGGGGGAGTAGGGAGTTAGGAGAAAGAGAAGGGGAGAAGAGGAGGGGGAGGAAAACATGAGGACCAGGAAGATTGCCTTAGGGAAAGCATAGAGGAGAGCAACGTCTAGCTTTGGTTTGTGGTGACTGTGAAAGACGTATTTTCCATTGCAGCTGAAGGCTGGATTTGCAGCCTATCCAGTGATGACCTAGCTTCACAAGATTCACACTGAAAGCTGGCATATGGTAGTGAAATAAGGGTACTAGAAGACCTTGTGGTGTTATGCAACATGTAGTAGACTGAAAACTTTAAAATATAGCAGTTTTCAAAGTAGTTACATGTAGTGAGGTAGTCCTTCTGTAGCACTGACCACGCCCATTGGGGGGTGGAGCTATGGGCGGAGGTGACCTGAGGAAGGAGGTCGGAGGGGGCCAGGAAGGCGCTCTCTTTCTGGCGTGACTCAGACAGGAGAGGATCGGGTTGAATTTCCTGGTGTTCATCTGTCTAGGTTGTAAGTTATTTCTCCCTGAATAAACATCTATTCAGCCTATTTGTTTATCCTGATCCTTATTTACCGCAATATCTGGTGTCAGAAGCGGAATTTACCTGGGTTTTGCCCCCCAGGCGGCAGAAGCCGCCCCCTCCCCCACCTTCCCCAACGGGCAGGGGTTTAACCAGGTGGACTCACCACAGCTTTGGGACATTTGCCTCTTCCTTACTGCAAAGGAGATCTTTGCCGCTAAAGCAGACCTGAGAAGGCACTTACCGTTTAACATTTTTTGCCCATTTCCGCACGGGACTTTGCATTCGCGCAGAGCCTCTCGGCGGCACCCGCCCGCGGCACCCGCCCGGCTTGCACGCGTTTCGTCTTGTGTTACAAGTAACTCCAAAAGTCCCCTTTTAACAAAATTCTGCTTGCCCTAGTTTGTTAAGAACTTTTTACAGGAACCGGGATCAGACTAGCCTGGGCGGCTAGGCGCTATTTGATGACACACCTCCAGGCGTAGCTACCACAAGCGGAGATATACAACTAAAAGCATCAAAGTTCCAGGACAGCAGAATTACACCTAAGGTAATTGTAACATCCTTTGCAATTTAGCTGATATAAAATCTGAGATAAATTGTTCTATAACTATGGCAGATAATTTTACTATGCAGAACTTTAGGAATTATTTTACTTCATATGTAGAAGGGATTTTAGCAGAAGAAACTTATGACTGGACCAATATATACTTTTATTTTGTAATAGCAATGGGTTTCATCATTAACATGATATTCTTAAAGAAATGGTTTGAGATTACAGCAAACAATAAGGAACTTGTACAAACCATGGGAGACTTAGTAACAAAGATTCGAAACATTGAAAATGATAGAATTCAAAATATAGAGACAAAGATTCAGAACATTGAAAATGATAGAATTCAAAGCATAGAGACAAGGATTCAAAACATTGAAAATGATGGAATTCAAAACATAGAGACAAAGATTCGAAACATTGAAAATGATAGAATTCAAAGCATAGAAAATATAGAAAGAAAGATTCAGAATATTGAAGATGGCGCCCAACGTGGCTAGTAAGAACTTACTTACACTTAAAATTTAATAGAAGCTTAAAAAAAGGGTTTTAGAAACAAAAGAACAGAGACAAGCAAGGTTTCTTGCTGCAGCATTTTTCTCAGTTGAACTCTTTGCTAGAGACAAGCAGATATTCGCGTGGCTCCTTTAAGGGAAGATTCCTTACTTTGAATAAGCGGGGAAAAAAACGCACAGCTTTTAAATAACTCTGCTAACAATTTATTGGTGTGTATGAAAGATGGCAATGGCAGTGACCACATCTCCAAGCCGGCAGCATGCTTTCTGGGTGGCAGCGCAGACCAAGGCTTTGAGCACAGCTTTCCATGCTGGCGGTAAAAGTACACACCACCATCTTTGGTAAACCGCGGCTGACACAGCTATGACTTTCATTTTAACAATGTTGTTGTTTAACAGATAAAGTCTCATGGCCAGAAAAAGATAAAGATTTTACAGTAGAGACAGATTCACATTAAGAAAAGGTGCTAAAAGTTTACAGTGTGTTTTAAAAAAATACATAGGCTTGGGAGAGAAAAATAAAATGGTTTTAAAGAGACAAAGAGGAACTGGGTGTTATAGCGCACGCCTTTAATCCCAGCACTATGGAGACAGAGGCAAGCAAATCTCTGTGATTTGCAAAGTAAACATGGTATGCAGAGTAAATTCCAGGACAGATAAGAGTTACACAGTGAAACCCTATGTCAAAAAATAAAAATATAAAAGTAAAATAAACAGAGTAATAAAGGCACGTAAAGATGAAAAGCTCAGAGAGAATCTGGTTACTGTATGCTATTGTGTTGTCTCTACATTGTTTGACTGCTGAGAAAATAACAACTGATAAAGGAAATGCTGCTGCATTAATTCAATTTATATATTTTAAAAATGCTTTGACTCCAACATTTAAGTTCAAGGACAAGTTACTGGGGAAAAGGATTTCTATTTTTTCTTCCACAGAAAATGAAAAGCTGTGGATTCCTTGCAGACTAATGTGGTTTGAACAAGCCAGGCCCCCTGAAACAGAGTTCCTGATGATCCAACATTCAAAACTGCTTGAACAAGGCAGCCATGCAGACTACTGCCATCTTCTCAGGATCCCCCCATGACAGCGCCCCCTGTCAGCAGGAAGTAGTTTGGAAAGAACGACGCCCAAATTCCCAAACATTGTTTATAAATGTTTGTTTTCATGTAAATGGACTTGGTTATAAATGGGTAATGATCACAGCCAATTATTTTTAAAGGTAAAAAGGGAATTATGATATTGATATGATTACTTTGTTTTGGAATCGATTTTCATTTATTGATACAATTTAATGTCAATTTTGTGAGATGTGTATTTCTCCTCTTGTTTAGGTATTGTGTTTATATAGAAATATAATGTAGTACAGATTATAGATAATTACCTATGATAGTCAAAGCTTAGAGTTAAGTTAGTTAGGTTTTTCAAGATACACAGAGATGTATTTGAGATGGATAGGAATTCTTCAAACCTTTCAAAGACCTACAGAATATGGCATTTAAAGTGGTTTAGGGTTTTTGTGACAGAGAGACATAATTGCTCTTGGCAATACCACCTGCACCAGAAAGGAAGATGGACATCGAAGAAATGCATTATGACGTTTGCTTCCAATATGGCAAGACTAGCCATTTGGACAAGATACTGCTCTTGTCTGGACTGTTTGACTTTGTGATGTATAAACTGGACATGCAGGACCCACAGGAAAGTGACTCCTGATTCAAGATGGACATTGCTACAGAGATCCTGCTTCATGGAAGAGTCTTCGAGACAGTATGCAGGACACAGAGAAAAGTGACTGACAAACTGCCAATAAAGAAGACAGTTTAAAGTTTTCTGCTTTACTGGAGAGTCTGTCAGACATACTATGGCCTATGGGCTGAAGATGGAAGATTACAGAAGAACTTCGGGTGACTGAAAAGGCAAGATGTCTCTGTCATTTCTAGAGCTTATATATTATCCTTCTGTGGTCTTTGAAGGAGTTGAAGACAGATAGTTATAGTTATAGTTTTCCTTAGTATTAAAGATAAGTTACTTTAGACACACAAAGATAGGATAGATGATGGAATATTTTCTTCAAATCTTGCTAAATTTTAATGGACTAAATAGTGTTAACTGTGATTATTTGATAACTGTTATGTGATATATTTTGCTATGTTAAGGTTAAAACCCTTCATGTTATTTTAGACAGAAAAGAGGAGATGATGGGAGATGTCATTCTGTATATGTTTCTCATACTGGTTAATAATAAAGCACTGTTGGCCAATAGGAAAGGAAGATAGGAGGGACTAGGAGACAAGGAGGAAATAGGAAGTAGTAAGGAGGAGTCAAGATGGAGAGTCTGGAGAGAGCTGGACGCCAGCCGCCTCCCCGGTAAGAGAAGGCCATGTGAAGATACATAGAAATGGGTTAATAATTAAAGGCAGAGCTAGCCGATAAGTAACAAGTAACCGGGCCAACAATATTGTATCAAGTACAGAGTCTCTGTGTGTTATTTGGGGCTGGTGGCGTGGTAGCAGGACAAGACCGGGCAGCAGGCGGAAAAACCGTACTCGTTACAGATGGTATTTGTTCCTGCTTTACTCAGGAAAGTTTTAATCAGTCTTTTTAGCTAAGTTCCCGAGTATTACAGATTATCTTCACTCACATTTCCTGTACCTATGAGATTAGTCAGATATAGATGCTTAATCTTCAATCCTTCATAGACATGCAGAACATGGCATTTAAATGTTTTAATATTAGTACTCCATTGACATGAGACACTGTTGCTCCTGACAGCACCGTGCATTTTCCCGAAAATATGTTGGACACTGTTGTTGCTCCTGCTGGAGTTCAATCTCGCCTCAGCTAATGGCCTGTTGGGCATAGAATAGCCCCCACCTTGACCACTGATTTGGACATGCAGTCCTATGTGCTTGCAGGAGACAAATATAGAAGACTGCTTGACCTTGCCAAGTCAGGGTAAGACAGCCATTCTATTTCCCTGCTGTTGTTGTGGTCTGTCAAGTTCTCTTGGCCTTAGCCAAATCTGGGTGTACCAACGTCGCTGTGAGACCTAGGGTGACTGTTCAGGTGGCTTGCTGTTTCTGTCCTTGCTGCACCGTTTTGGAAGTTGTCCATCCGCATTTCCTGTCTACTCTAGTATTGTTATTTTCCTTCTCAGGTCTTGATGAGGTTGAAGATTAAACTATCACAACTATTATTCTCTCTTCCTAGTTAGATATATTAGGTACTAGACTTACGTTTTCCAGCTTAGGACAACTCTATTGTAAACTCCATTATGCCCTCACCCTAGGACTAGATATGTAGGTCATTTTGTTCTCGATTTTCCTTTTCTTAGAGCACACTTGTTATTCACTGTTTTGTATATAGTTTTGTATTAAGCCTAAATCTTTTTTTTTAGACTAAAAGGGGAATTGTAGTGAGGTAGTCCTTCTGTAGCACTGACCACGCCCATTGGGGGGTGGAGCTATGGGCGGAGGTGACCTGAGGAAGGAGGTCGGAGGGGGCCAGGAAGGCGCTCTCTTCTGGCGTGACTCAGACAGGAGAGGATCGGGTTGAATTTCCTGGTGTTCATCTGTCTAGGTTGTAAGTTATTTCTCCCTGAATAAACATCTATTCAGCCTATTTGTTTATCCTGATCCTTATTTACAATTGAATCAGGCTGCTAGGGTTCAAGTCTTAGTCCTCCACTTAGCACCCTGTAGCCTTGAAGACGTTACTTAACATCTTTGAGACTCGTTTTCTTCATCTGTAAAATGGTAATGATATAATGCCTACTACATAAAGTTACTGTGAGGTTAATGAGCTAAGGCATGTAATGCATTTGAAAATAGCTCTTGGCTCATAAAACATGCTCAAAAAATTGTAGCAATTACAGATGGGGCTTTGACTGGACTGTGAAGTGAGTCAGGGAAAGTAATTTTTCATTTCTGAGCTTCAGTTTCTTCTTATGTAAAATGAGCCAGCCAAGCCTGGTGGTGCACACCTGTACTCCCAGCCCCTGAGAGGACAGAGAATTCAAGAATGGCCTGGGGTACACAGGGAGATGCTCTAAAAATAACAAAATCCAAACCACACAACAAGTGGGCTACCTAAAACCATCCCTCATGTTAATGTGAAGATTAAATGTAATGGTATATCTAAGGCCTGTTTCCTGACTGATCAAAGTGTACATTAAATGCTATGCTTTGTTCGTGTGTTTATGATAAAGGGTATAGCATAGGCATTGCTATGGTATAGTTGTCTATACCTTGAGCAGATTTTATTATATTTTTAAATTAATTTTTACTTAACTTAAAAGCAATCTTACTTTACATACCAATCCTACTTCCCTCTCCCTCTTCCTTCTCATCTTCCTGTTCCCCCCACCAACCCCCTATCCCTCCCCCATCCACTCCACAGGTAGAGTGAGGCCTCCCATAGGGGATCATCTGTCACATCATTTGGGGCAGGGCCTAGGCCCTCCCCTGTATCTAGGCTGAGAGACTGTGGCTCCATAGGGAATAGACTCCCAAAGCCCATTCGTGCACTAGGGACAAATAGTGTTTCACTGCCAGTGGTCCCATAGACTGCCCAGGCCCCCAAACTGACACCCACATTCTGGGGGCCTGGTTCAGTCTTATTCAGGTTCCCCATTTGTTGGCCAGGAGTCCTGGAGTCCATGAGTTCCCATTTGCTCAGGTCAGCTGTTTCTGTGTGTTTCCCCAGCCTGGTTTTGACCCCTTTGCTCATCACTCCTCCCTCTCTGCAACTGGATTCCAGGAGTTTGGCTCAGTGCTTAGCTGTGAATCTCTGCTTCTGCTTCTATCAGTTACTGAATGAAGGCTCTAGGATGGCACATAAGGTAGTCATCTCATTGTAGGGGTAGGGCATTTAAGGTAGCCTCTCCACTATTGCTTAGATTCTTAGTTGAGGTCATCCTTGTAGATCTCTGGACATTTCCCTAGTGCCAGATTTCTCTTTAAACCTATAATGGCTCCCTCTATTAAGGCATCTCTTTTCTTGCTCTCTTTCTCTGTTCTTCCCCCAACTTGGCCTTCCTGATCCTTCATATTTTCTGACCCCCTTCTCTTTCTCCTACCTTCTTCCCCACTCCCCCCATGCTCCCAGTTTACTCAGGAGATCTTGTCCCTTTCCCATTCTTCAGGGGTCCATGTATGTCTCACTTATGGCCCTTTTTGTTTCCTAGCTTCTCTGGAGTTGTGGATTGTAGGCTGGTGGTCCTTTGTTCTACGTCTAATATCCACTTATGAGTGAGTACATACCATGCTTTTCTTTCTGTGCTTGGGTTACCTCACTCAGGATGGTTTCTTCTAGTTCCACCCATTTTCCTGTGAATTTTAAGATTCCATTGTTTTTGTTGTTTTTTCCCCCTGCTGAGTAATATTCCATTGTGTAAATATACCACATTTTCTTCATACATTGTTCAGTTGAGGAGCATCTAGGTTGCTTCCAGGTTCTGGTTATTACAAATAATGCTGCCACTTTGGAAATCAGTATGGCAGTTTCTCAGGAAGATGGGAATCAGTCTACCTCAAGATCCAGCAGTTCCACTCTTAGGCATATACCCAAAGGAAGCACATTCATACTACAAGGACCTCAGTTCAACTATGTTCAAAGCAGCATTATTTGTAACAGGCAGATTTTATTTTTAAGACCATGCATGTGTGTGTGTGTGCGCGCGCACACACGCGTGCATGTGCATGCAAGGATGTGTGCATGTGGATGCGTGAGTGCAGCTGCCCACAGAGTCCAGAAGAAGCTATCAGATTCCTAGAGCTAGAGTTACAGGCAGTTGTGAACCATCCAGCAGGGGGGGCTGGGAACTGAACTTGGGTCCTCTACAAGAAGAGTTATCACTCCTAACCACTGAGATATTTCTCTAGCCTCTAAAGCAGGTTAAAAAAAAAAGGGGGGGGGTCTATAGAGATGTCTGAATGGTTAGGAGCACTTACTGCTCCTGCAGAGGACCTGAGTTCAGTTCTAGGCACTCACATGGCTGCTTACAGCTGTTAGTAACTCCAGTTCCAAGGGATCCAGTGCTGTCCTCTGGCCTTTATGGGCCCCAGGCATGCACATGGGGCAAGACATACATATACATGGTAAAACACTCATATCCATAACAATAAAGATGAATTTTAAAATCTCTCATTGTATGTACTGTGTCTGTGCACACACATGTGTACCTGCATGCAAACCAACCTCAGGTGTTGGTTCTAATCTTCCACATCATCTGGGAAGGACCTCTTGTTAACTTCATCCCAGGGCAGACTAGTTGGCCTGAGCTTCAAGAGTTTCTTGTCTCTGCCTCCTGTTTGGCCATGGGGGAGCTATCATATCTGGTTTATGTGGGTTCTGGGCTCTGAACTCAGGTCCTCATACTTGAATGGCTAGTTTATTACCTACTGAGCCATCTCCTGCACTCCCTACAGTAGATCCTGAATCCTCAGTGATCTACGGTGACTGTGCTGTGCACATCCACTGAGGAGCCATAATCTAGTGAGAGGGATTCTAACTTGCTCTGTAGGAAAGTAGAGGTAACAACAATAGTGTGAGTCTCTCTTGGAGGATATACTCAGTTTGAACTCAAATGACAAGCGTGAAAAGTCAGGTTTATACAACACCCATGTGATCCCATCTCAGATTTTAGGGGTTAAAGATACAGAAGATTGGAAATTAACCCAGACAAGGAAATGGTGTTCCTAGTCTCATGTCTGTTGCTGTGATAAACACTGGCCAAAAACAACTCAGGGTTTATTTGGCTCATATTCCCAGGTCATGATCCATCACTGAGGAAGAACATTGGGGCAAGAACTCAAGCAATAACTTGAAGCCAGGGGTGTTTGCCTTTCCACCTCTGACCAAGGAACTCACTCACAGCAAAGGAAGTTCAACAGGAGCCATGGGGGAGGTTGCTGGCCAGCTGCCCCGCAGGTTCAGCCAGCGTCTCCATACCACCAGGGCCACAGCCAGCTGTACTCTCCCATGCCAGTTAACACGACATGCCCACAGGCTGATCTGTCTGGGCAATGCCTCAGGTGGGATTGCCTTCTCAGAGGATACTGGGCTGCTCCGATAGAGAGTAGAAATTTAACAAGGACTATGGTGGGATCTATAATTGAAAATGCGTTTAATGAGATGGAGCTTGAAAAAGGTGGCATGCTGGAAAGTGAGTAATGAAGAGGAAGAAAGACCCAGAAGACAGGAAAATGTGGCTAGGCATCTGGCTCAGGAGATTACGAGTGAATATTTGCTTGCTCAAAATGGGAAATAAATGCAAATGATGTTTTCTAGGTAAAAATGAAGCGATGAGAGTCAAGTACGCAAGTCTCTGGCTGGATTAATCAAATCTTCCCCTCCTTCCAGCTCTGTAAATTCAGCCCACGTGCTAGGAAGGGAAACTGAGGAAGGCCGTCTCACTGCAGCACTATATAGGTAGGGAGAGGTGATTACAGCTGTTACTTACACAGCCCCTTATCCCTCTTGCCTAAATACAAGCTGCTAGGGGAAAGGTATCTACTTGTAATTAGGAGTATTGGAACTTCTTAGGTTTGTGGTAGTCAGGTCACAGTACGGAAACAGGATAGCCAGCAGTTAATTTAGTTAGCCATGTGGCTTATAGTCTTGGGCACACAAGAACATTTATAATCTCTTCAAATTGGGAGATATGTGGAGTACGGCCACCAGACAATGTCCCACATAAATAATAGTGACAGTAGCAAAGGGGCACAGCAGTGCCATCCGAAGGAAGAGCAGAATCTATGGCCCTAAAGAAGAGGTAGTAAACTCATTTCCTCTTTCATTACAATTTCATTTCATGACACAGCAATTGTGTGTCCAGTGGGTTACAGGCATTCACCTATCAGACCTGAAACAGCCTTTCTTCACTAAATGGGTCCTTAAAACAAAGATGATAAGATCTGTGTTTCCCCCTTTCTGGAGTCTCTCTGTAGCTCAGCTGGTCTCTTCCTGCCTTGGACTTTAAGGCTGGGTTGTATCTGTGCCGCCATGGTCAGCCGAAACCCACCCTTTTTAGATGCATATATAACAACCAGGTCATATAGCATTTATTTTCCTTTGCCTGGATTATTTTAGTTACACAATGGTCTTCAGGATCATACATGTCATCATACATAAATCATAAAATCAAAATCTTTTTTTGATATTCTGGTTATTAAGGCTAAGGGGAAAGGCTTGGGAGGTCAAAATTTTCAGATATGAGGAATAATTCAAGAGATCCATTGTTCAAATATGATGATCGTTCATAATATATTGCATCCTTGAAAAATGTTGAAAGTGGATTTTTAGTGCTCTTCCCAAACAAACAAATAAACAAACAAATAAAAGTTGATGATGCAGGCTAATGCAGGTTAGTTAGCATGATATACTCATTTCAAAATGCACATATATATTTTAGAATATCATGTATACATTAAATGTGCACAATTTTATACTCTGTCTTTAAAATATGGAAAATATAGTTTTTGTTGATATTTATTTATTTGTTTGTTTTTGAGGCAGGGTGTCACTAGTCCAGACTGGCCTGGAACAGGCCATCCCCCTGCTCCAGCACCACTGGGGCAGGAACTGAAGTCATGAACCATTATGCTTGGTAATAAAGACCAGAGATTCCAAATAGCAATATCTCACAACCTACATGGGGGGAAATTTAACAATAAAAGTCCTGAATTGTGTATCTGAAACTCAGACTTTCTCAGGAACCTCTTCCAGCTCTGCTACTGAGGTCAAGAAAGTCCTAACATCACTGCATTGTCTAACCCCCTCTTTCTTTGCAGTAGACTCCTCAGCTTTTTACCTCCACACAACTGTGATGAGAGCTGCCTGCCCTCCCCAAGTGTACCTCTTCATGACTTCCTAGAAAAATATTCCAAGACAAAAGAACTCACTCTAAATTCCAAAGAACAAACAGAAAGACGAGGAAAAGCAGAAGCAAGCCTCAAAGAAACAATTACTTTAGAATGCTGAGACCCATTTCTAAGAGGACTGATAAAGAAACAAAATTGCAGAAACTAGCTCTAGCAACCTCAGATGGCTGGATAACTTACACAGCACTAAGTGCACCCAATTCAGTAGCTTTAGTGTCTTCATAGAGTTATGTGACCTAAATGTCTATTTTATGTGTGTGTTTGTTCAAATGCTCTACTGGACTGTGATCTATTCAAATGCTCTGTTTAACTCTTACGTTTTTCATGTTGTGTGTGTGGTATTCTGCCTGCGGGTATGCTGTGAACCCTGTGCATGCCTGCTGCCCCTGGATGTCACAGACAGCCCTGGATCCCCTGGGGCTGGAGTTACAGATGATTGTGAGGTGCTGGGTGGATGTTGGGAATCGAACTCAGATCCCCTGAAGAATAACACATGCCCATATCTCCAGCCTTCTGGTGAACTTGGTCCACATGCCAAGGTACTATGTTTTCCTCCTTCCAAATAGTTTTCTTTCTTTTTTTTTTTTTTCCTCCCCTTTTTGTTCCTTTCTTGTTTAATGTCCCTTTCAATTCATTTTCCCTATTTTTTAAAATCACTCAAAGTAATATGAAATACATTTTTCACTATAGAAGATTCCAAAACAAAATTATATGGAAAAGGATGTTGTCTTCATCCTGTGTCCTCCAGGCCTCCTCCCTGAAAACAACTGTGACCTGTGAGGATCTATGAGAGCTGAAATTATGTAGTCACCCAAAAATTTGTACAGCATAACAATTATTTGTGATGGCCAAAACAGTACAGGTTAAACAAATGTGCGTTACCTGACCAATAGATGAACAAACTGTGCTCGTCTTCACAACCGAGCACCATCTGACCATAGAAGCACAGTAAAATCTGTTCCACACTGCAGCACAGACGGGTCAAGTGAAAGAAGTCAGTCACAGAAGCCCCCACACTACAGCCCTATTTGTCCCCGTGTGTGACACTGGGTACTACCCAGGGCCATGCACATCCTCGGCAAATGCTTTTTCCCTGAGCACAGAGCACTAAGAGATTTGTGCGAGAGGAAAGAGCAAGTAACAGAGTTAGGATTTAAGCTGGAGAGAAGGTACAGTGTGGCCTTTACTCAGCAAAGTCATTTCATTCCTTGTACTTTACCCAGTTCACAAAAGGAATCCCAGATCTAGAAGCGCATCCATGCTTTCTTTTTCAAAACTTCATGTCAGAACGATCTCTTTTACTCTGAGAGACAGCTGGATGTGACCCGTCCTGCGCTGTGACCACCCTGGTCTACCCCAGGCCTCCAGGAGAGATACTGGAGCCCTCGCCAGCTCCAGCCAGTTTTGCTATGTTCACAAAATGACTGCTGAGGGTATTACATGCCTCAGCAATTATTTTTACACTGTCCTTCTCTTTTTAGCAAAAAGCAGTTATAAACATGGGAAGAGGGAATGAAATACAGGCATTCCTGGTGAATTTCCAAATACTGAGAAATTATAGAAATGAAAACTTTCAACTACTTAAATTAGAATTCTCATATAGCAAAACGGGGGACTGTGTGCTTAGAAGCATAAAGTATTTTTTTTTCTGCAAAATGTATTTTCCTTTCTTGGTCATTTTCTTGCTGGCCTGCTGTTTTGACTGGTAAGCTGGCTGAGTCTGCCATGTACATTTGTGAGCATGCACACACATGAACACAGATGCACACATGTGAACACACATGAGTACACACGCACACACACTTCAGAGGCAGCAGTAAGGGTGTACAGGCCTAAGTCCCTTTTTCTGAGTTTTCACCTACTGTCTTCAGTGTGTTTGTCTTCATTTTCCCTCTCATACAGAGACATCGCAGAGTAGCACCGACTATAATTCCATGGGATCTCTGTAAGGAAAAGCAAGAGGCTGGAATGAGCATTTCCCATGCCAATACTATCTCACCCTGACATGTGTTTAAGAAACTTGGGGGACTGGAGAGATGGCTCAGCAGGTATGAGCATCAGCTGCTCTTCCTGAGGATCAGGTTCAATTCCCAGCACCCACCTTACCGCTCACAACTGTCTGTAACTCCAAGATCTGACACCCTCACACAGATAAAGGAAGGAAGAAAGAAAGAAATTTGAACTTCATTTCTGAACCTCCCCCACCCCAAATCTACCTCTTACACATATGACTAGGTTCTAGACCTCACTGCATTTACCCTCATGATAAAGACAGTTTCAGAGCTTAGGAAACAGGCCTCACTTCTTGGCAAACAAGACTATAGATGAGTACAACCTATCAGAAAAAAAAAATCATCAGAAACTACTGGGTACTGTTTTAGCGTAGTCCTGGCTTACACCCTGGGTTAGTTTTCTAGTCTTCAGAGCAGGTTAACATGTGGCTTTTATCCAGTGGAGTTACAGTTTATCATCCTGAGGGGAAAGGTAACTCCGGAGGCTGTGGTGTGTTACACATTACTCACTTTGTATTCAGTTCAGAAATCTTACTATTTCTTTTTGTTGTTGGAGCTAGTGTCTTGTTATGTAGCCCAGGCTGGCCTTGAATTTTCACTCCTGGAGCCTCTGTCTTCTCAAAATTTCTTTACTGAATAATTTATAAATAGTTAGCTCCTAAGTTTTCACTCTTAACTGATCCTAACAGCCTACTGGTTATCTCATTAGTGATATAAAACAACGCCTTCTTTAGTGTTGAGGATTGAAACTAGGGTCTCATGTATGCTGGGCAAACACTTCCACTGAGCTATATACCAGCCTTTATTTCTTCTCTTTTTGTTGCTAAGTTACCCAGGCTGACTTTGAACTCAGAGAACAACCCGCAGGAGTTGTTCCTTCCACCATGTGGCTCTGAGGTTCAAACTAGGGCTGCCAGGCTTGATGGCAGTCACCTTTACCTACTGAGCCATCTTGCTGGCCAGTTATTTATCCTTTCATATGAAGATCATGTTTGTTTTAACGTTCAGAAAACTGTAGTTTAAGTGTGTATGATCTTCTTTGACTCCTTCTCCCATGCCTGAGGAACCCGTGTCCCCCATGGCTCAGTGTTTGTCCCCATCCTCGCGGTGCTTTTGGAGTTTCTGGAAACTTTACAAGGAGGCTGCTGGGAACAGTCTGCGAGGGTTATACTGATGCCAGTCCCCACTGTGAGGGGAAGAGCCTCCTCTACGCATGCTGCTGCTGGCACTCAAGGCCAAGCAGCCATGGATCGACCACTGAATCATGAACTAAAATAAATCCTTTCCCCTTAAGATGTTTCTTTCAGACACTGTCTATCAGGGATGAGAAAGTGGATATACTATTTTAACACAGCTGAGAAAATAATAGAACGTATTCTAACCAATTTCTTTGAGGTCCACGAGTTACCACATGGAGATGAGTCAAGACTAGAAAAGTTAGGTGAAAATGCATATAAAGTTAGATGTAAAATTACAGGAAATGAAATGTTGAGTATTTTGACAAATTAGTGAGTGCAAGCTTCTATAAAAGTGTCCAAATTTTTAATTTTCAAACTTTTATTATGTGTCTCTGTGTGTGTGGGTGCACATGTCTATGTGTGTGGCAGGGTATGTATGTGAAGGTCAGAGGACAACTTACAAGAGTCCATGTGGTCCCAGGGATGGAGCTCGGGCTGTCAGGTCTAACAGCTGTGACCTAACCCACTGGTCCATTTTTTTTAAAAGTTAGGTTAATTAAGGTATAATTTACATATAGTATTGTACACTTCTGAGTTTTGCCAGATGCCTATAATCATGTAGCCACTACCATAAATCAGTATTTGTTTTTTTTATTTAGAAACAATCCCATTTTACATGCCAGTTCCCCCCTTCCCTCTCCCTCCCATGTCCCCCAACCCCCAGCCCACCCCTTCCCCTACCCACTCCCCAAGGATAGTGAGGCCTTCCATGGGGATCATCAAAGTCTGTCACATCATTTGGGAGAGGTCCTAGGCCCTTCTCTGTGGTCCATCTTGCCAGCCCCGAGTATCAAGATTTTTAAAAAGACAGACTTTGAAGACTCCCCATGGAAGGCCTCACCCTCTCTGGGGAGCAGAAAGGGGATGAGCTAGGTTTTGGTGGGGGTGATAGGGGAGGATGGGAGGGTGAGGGAACTGGGATTGACATGTAAAACAACTTTGTTTCAATTTTAAATAAAAAAGGAAAAAAATAAAAGAGAAAATTAGAGGTCCTTCCTCTATGATGAGATTGATGACTACCTTATATGCCATCCTAGAGCCTTCGTCTAGTAGCTACAGAAGCAGACACCCACAGCTAAACACTGAGCGGAACTCCTGGAATCTAGTTGTCAAAGGGGTCAAGATCATGCTGGGGAAACCCACAGAAACAGCTGACCTGAACATGGACCCCAGACTGACAGCTGGGAAAACTGCATAGGACCAAACCAGGCCCCCTGAACATGGGTGCCAATTAGGAGGACTGGGCAGTCTACGGGGCCTCTGGCAGCGGAACAGTGTTTATCCTTAGTGTAGAATGAGCTTTGGGAGCCCATTCCACAAAGAAGGAAACTCTCTCAGCCTAGATACATGGTGGGGGCAGCACCAATGATGTGATAGACTTTGATGATCTCCAACGGGAGGCCTCACGCTCTACGGGGAGTGGATGGGGGATGGGATGGGGGTTGTTGGGGGGAATGGGAGGACAGGAGCTACAGGGAACTGAGATTGGTATGTAAAATAAGACTTTTTAATTTAAATAAAACTTCAAATTTTTTTTTCAAAAAGAAAATTAAATGTACAAGTTGAAACTGTTGCGCACTACAGGTTTTGTTTTGTTTTGTTTGTACAGACAGGATTTTTCTTTGTGTATCTCTAGCTGTCCTGGAACTTGCTCTGGAGACCAGGCTGTCCTCAAACTCACAAGAAATCTGCCTGACTCTGCCTCTAGAGTGCTGGGATTAAAAGCAATGGCCACCACCACCCGGCTGACTATAGGATTTTTAGTCAAATCTCTAGATTAAGCTCTGAACTATGGCTGTTGAATCTGTTTAATTATGGCAATTCTGAGACACGATTTTCTAGGTACCTGGTCCACTCTCTGATTGTTTAGCCTCCTGTACTGGTTATGTTTCTATTGGCCTATTGGTCATGGAAAGACAGCATGACCAAGGCAGCTTATAGAAGAATTTACGCGGGGTTTCTGATTTCAAAGGGTTAGAATACATCATGACAATCATGTCAGGGAGCAAACAGCAAGCACAGTGCTGGAGTGGCAGAGAGCTTACATCTTAATCTGAAAGCAAGAGGCAGGGTTAGAGCGAGACATACTAGGAATGGCATGAGTCCTTTTAAACCTCAAAGCCTACCCCCAGTGACATATCTCCTCCAACAAGACCACACTTCCTAATCCTTACCAAATAATTCCACCAACTGGGAACCAAGCATTCAATCATGTCAGCCTATGGGGCCATTCTCATTCAGGATGCCACACTTCCAGCAGCCTTCCTGAAATGGGGAGTAAAGGATGGGATGGTCTGGGCCAGAGAGATGGCTCAGCAGCAAAGGTTCTTGCTGTCAAGCTTGAAAGACCTGGAAGAACCAGCTCCTGCATATTGTTCTATGACTTACACACATATACACACGTGTGTACACACATACGTAAATGTACTAAAAGGGGTGGGGGCTAGATGTGGTGATATATTTATTATGGTTTACTAAAATCTGCCTGAGTTCTCAGAAAGCAAAGTCAGCCTCAAGCTATAGAGATCAGGCAGTGGTGGTACACACCTTTAATCCCAGGATTCAGGATTAAGAGGTAGATGGAACTAACAGAGTTCAAGGCCACCACGGCCTACACAAGAATGAAGAGTAACAGAGCCCATGCCTTTGATCCCAGCACCTTGGATCACACACATTTACCCCAGCATTAGAGAAGTATATAAGATAGGAAGAAGTAGTAGGCACTCATTTTCCAGCCACATTGAGGACAGAAGAATTGATTCTCTAGCCACACTGGGGAGAGGCAACAATCCGAGGCTTGGTTAGAGCTGGTAAAGACAGGATCAGCCCTTTCAGCCTGACCTAGAGGTAAGAGCTAGTGGGCAGCTGCTTTGCTTTTCTGATCTTCATCTTGAAGCTTGAAGTATCAGTCTCTGGGTTTTTTATTTTTCGTGTTACACTTAGTAATTACTGCCCTAGCACAGGACTGGAGTCCTAGTACCCCCATTAGGTGATTTACAATTGCCTATAACTCCAGCTCCAGGGGATACAATGCCTTCTTCTGGCCTCTGTATGCAGCACCCCCCAACTCCTTGTCCACAGGCACACACACATATGATACATACTGATGGGAGGAGCCATTCTGTAAATATGTTTCTCTTATTGGTTAATGAATAAAGCACTGTTGGCCAATAGGAAAGCAAGATAGGTGGGACTAGGAGACAAGGAGGTTTCAAAGAGAGGTAGAAGGAGAGTCAACATGTAAAACCAAGAGAGCAGAGGTCCGGACCCTCTCTCTGGTAAGATAAGACCATGTGGAAATACTTAGATTAATAGAAATGGGTTAATAATAAATAAGGCTAGTAACAGGACAACAGCTTTATATCTAAGTTAGCATCTCTGTGTGTTATTTGGGGCTGCCATGGCTCTGGGACCTGGCTGGTGAGAAAACCTGTTCGTAACAACATACATACACATAACTAAAATTATATGTCTAAATAATGGGATGATCTGAAGTCTGGAAGCTCCCTAGCCCCTCCACCTGCAAGGCCATGAGCTGCTGTGGAAGGGTAGCTGGCCAAAGCCCCGCTGCACACAGCACAGGGTAGACTATGATGTAAATTCTCAAATTCAAAATAAAACAACGATGAAAATTTGGACAACCACTCTGGAAAAATAATTCAGCCTTATTTTATAAAGCTGATGAAACACACTTACTCTATAACTCTGCAAGTTCATTTCTAGTTGTACATGCTAGCAAAACTCTTATGTCACATACAACAATGTATGGAATATTTACTCCTAACAGCAAAACTGGAAGCCGTCAAATGACAATAAAAAATAGAATCAACAAGTAACTTATGGCCAAGTGTGTGGTGTATAATTTATCCCAGCACTCGGAAGACAGGCAATTATATTTCTGTGAGTTCGAGGCCAGACTGATCTACACAGTGAGTTCCAGGGCAGCCAGGGCTACACTATAGTGAGCTCCCATATTAGTTACTTTTCTTCAGCTGTGATGAACACCATGACGGAGGCAATTAATAAAAGGGAAGGCTTATTTGCACTTTGGGCTCCAGAGGGATGACCGCCCATCACTATCGCAGCAGGGAAGTGTGCCAACAGGCAGGCATGGCAGCTGGAACAGGAAGCTGACAGCTTTCATCTTGAACCACAAGTAGGAAGTAAAGCCTACAAATTCTCAAAGCCCATCTCCAGTGACACGCCTCTTCTAACAAGGCCACACCTCCTAAGCCTACCCAAAAACTTCCACCAAAGGGGGATCAAGTGTTCAACATCTGGTCTTATGGGGAACATCCTCATTCAAATCATCACTGACCCTGTCTCAAAAATAAAATAAAATGAGAGAAAAGTAACTTACGGTATGATTATACATATAGCATTAAAATGAGGAAACCATAGTTATATATATATCAACTGATAACCTCATTGATTCCAGTTAGGGAGAAACAAATTACAAAAGAATATATACAATTATTATTCTACTTATCCAATTTAAATGCCATACAAAAGTATATCATTAGAGGCATAAGGAAAAGTATGGAAATGAAGAATAGGAAATCCAGAACCAAGTTCGTGGAGAAGAGTGTGGATAGGCTGAAACATACAGAAAACTTCAAGCTACTACTATGCCTGTGTTATTACTCTTTACAACTTACATATTTGTCAACATTTTACATCAACTCAATATATAATAACAAAGAATTGAAAAACTGAAGCGGAGTAATTTTTAAATAACTTTAAAAGAGAGAATGGGTCCATCTAAGTTGATAAAGTTTTTAAATTTCTTTTTTTGTTTTTGTTTTTGTTTTTTTGATATAGGGTTTTTCTGTGTAGCTTTGGAACCTGTCCTGGAACTAGCTCTTGTAGACCAGGATGGTCTCAAACTCAGAGATCCCCTGCCTCTACCTCCCAAGTGCTGGGATTTAAAGGAGTGCACCACCACTGCCTGGCTTAAATTTTTATTGTATGTATGCATGCACGTGTAAGCATACATGTGTGAGTTGCATGTGTGTATGCATGTGAGCATGTGTGCACACATGTATGCATGTATGTGTTTGTATGTGTGCATATGCATGTGTGTGCATGTGTGAGTATGCATTTGTATGCATATGTGTGCATGTGTGTGCATATATGCCTATATGTGTATGTATGTGTGTGCATATGTGTGTAAACATGCCACTGTGCATTATATGGACGTCAGAGGCCTCATGCAGCTAAGTTCTCTCCTACCCTGTGGGTTCCAGGGACTGAACTCAGGCCATCAGGCTTGGTGTCAAACATCTTTATCTGCTGTGCCATCTTGCCAATCCAGTCACTGTACTTTTAAAAACGTCTTATTTGAGATAACTTATGGAAGAGTTGCAAAAATAGTACAGAGAATTTCCACCTATTCTTTATCCGCCTTACACTTTCGCTAGAACCTTATGTAACCACAGAACACTTAATAAAGTAAGAAATGAACCTTGGGATGGAACTATTAACTGAGGTTACGGTGGACTTGCCTTTCTCCTATATTTTGGTTCTAGGGCTAGTCTGGAATCTCACATGGTATTTAGTCACTGTATCTCTTCAGTCTTCTCTAACTTGTGACTATCACTCATTCTTTCCTTACTTTGAACTTTTAACACTTTTGCAGAGTACTGATCAGTTTTCTTAAGTTTTACCTGTGTGTGTGTTGTGTGCCTGTGCATACAGCATGCTGTACATGTGGAGGTCAGAGAACATCTGGTAGAAGTTGTTTTTCTCTTTCCACCAAGAGCTCATGTGTTATAGCAAGTATACTCACCCATTCACTCATCTTGCAAGCTCATTTTGGTGACTGTAGCTCTGATTTGTCTGATGTGCCCTGTCTAGTATACAAGTATACAACATAAGGCTATATACACTCCAGATACCTGCTGCTAGTGATATGGACACAGATACTAGCTAAGACTTTACTGCAAACATTTTCCCTGTAATTACTAAATATAAGTGGGGGGCAGTTGTTACATAAAAATATTTTGAGGAACATTAATCATCAAAAAAGATACCAAAGTCAAGGAATAGCAGCTCCACCCCTACAGAAGCCAGTTACAGGGACCAAGCTCTCTCAGACCTCAGACTCCAGAGGGAGAAAGCAGTAACCATCTACCTTGGATTCACAGGCCCCAGCTGCCTAGACCCTGGTCTGAGTGTCATAAAACAGAAATGAAGATGACTTGAAACTTAAGGATGGGAAGAGGACACCGGCGACTCATTAGCCTACAGTCTTCCACCTGGGCCACCCTGCAGACCGCCTTCCACGCAGCCACAACTGCAACTGTGCTGCCAGGGTTCCTCTGCCCCTCTTATCTACACACAAACAACTGAATAATTTATAAGTAGAAAAATGTGAGGAAGGCTTTCAGGCCAGGCCTCAGATCATGTCTTCTTCTCAGTTTGAAGGCTAGATAAAACATAAGCACAGTGGAATATGGCAGTGAGCATTTGTGTGCCAGCACCATCAGCGACTCAAGCTGGACGCTGTGATAGACGCACTCTCAGCGAGTAGGTCTGTCTCGTGGGGGAAGAGGCTCTTCATCATGAGAGCATTGGCGGAGGAGACTGCAAATGAGCACACTCCTGGCAGGCTTGAGTACTTTTAAGAATCTACAGGGCTCTCACAGAAGCAGATGTGCCTATCACTGGTTGACTAAAATAAGAGCTGTATTTTCCCAAAATTATTGGGTAAAACCATAGTCTCCCCAGCCTAGTTTCTCTGGTTTTGCTGTTACACCCTACCTATCTACAAAGCCCCAGTTATCCCAGAAATCAAGGTTCCCATCCTGATTCTCTTCACAGAATCTCAACAAAAAAATGTTTTACTTATTTCATCTAGCATAAGCACATATACAAACAAAAAAGGCAACAACAAAAAATTTGCCAGCAATCTACGTGTCTTTGTTACAGTTATTCACTCTTACGTCAGTCAGATCTCCTAACAGAAAAGACTTCCCCAAACTTAGGAATTTTAAAACTCAATGGTGTAGTAGGAGTGACATTTAGGTGATGTCTTATTAGGATTACCATTGCTGTGATGACCAAAAGCAACTTGGAGAGGAAAGGGTTTATGTCACTCACAGTTCTGTATAACAAGTCATCTCAAAAGCAGTGAGAGAGAAACTCAAACAGGATGTGAGCTTGGAGGCCAAGGAAGGGTGCTGCTTACTGGCTTGTTCAGCCTACTTTCTTATTTTATAGGGGCTGGAGAGACAGCACTCATGACCACCGGCCCACAATGGACTGGGCCCTCAGGCGTCAGTCACTAATTAAGAAAGTGCCCTACAAGCTTGCTTATAGCCAGATTTTATGGGGACATTTTCTCAATTGAGAATCCATTCTGATGATTCTGGCTTAAGTCAAGTTGATAAAACCTAGCCAGTACATGTGACCAGCTATGCTTCTAATTCTCCTTTCAAAATGTTCTCTGAGATGGGGTCTTGCTATACAACCCAGGCTGGCCTCCAGCTCATGATCCCATCTCAGTATTCCAGTACAGAATTACACATGTGCTGTCTGGCAGTCACTTCCCAATTTCTAATCCACTCTGGTTTGGGAAACGTTCCAGATTCTCTTGTGGGATTTTTCTGTTTCTGTTTTCTGTACATTGTGAGAAACAGAGTCTCAACATCTTAATTCACAAACTGTTTTTCCAAAGGCAGCTCATGGACTTTAAATAACTTCTCATTAGGTTTTGATTTCAAGGTTAAAGCCAAGGGCTGAGAGTGAACATGAAACACTCTTCTAACACAAATAGGACAGAGGCTCTGCAAGAAACTACAGCTTCATTTTCGAGTTCTGTCTTCCATAGCAGCCATGTGCTCAGTCTACAAGGCGGGGTTCAGTGGGCTACAAGGACTTCCTTTGTCTGCCTTTGGAACAAAGACCGCGTTTAAAAGAAAACATTCCCTCTTATTACCCTTATTATTCCCCAGATCTAATCCAAACCCACTCAATTGAGCAAGTTTCTATGTATTTTCTCGTGTTCTGTAGAGCAGGGACTGTCTCAGGTCTTGTAGATTCCAGACATGCTCCACCACTGGCTGAGTTACAGCCCCAGCTTCTCATGGCTGGATCTCTCAAACATATCCACCCCCCCACCACTTCTAGGCATAACCTTTTATAGAAATCTTTCATCAAGGGTACCAGGGGTTTAGCTCAGTAGGAGAGCACTTGCCTAGTGTGAATTAGGCCTTGGGTCAGACACTCAGTTCCATAAAACAGAAAGGGAGGGAGGGAGGGAGGGAGGGAGGGAGGGAGGGAGGGAGGGAGGGAGGGAGAGAGAGGGAGGGAGGGAGGGAGGGAGAGAGAGTCAGTCCCTTAAAAAAAAAAAAAAAAAAAAAAAAAAAACAAACACTCAGGGTTTGGTCCTGCTTTGTCTTTCCCTTTCTTAATTTGTCCTTGGAGGACATCAAGGTGGGGCATAAAACCCCCTGGAAAGGGTTAGAAATACATTCTCATCCTGAATAGGTCCCTGAATAGTTCAAGAAACCACTTATAACACCCACTTCATGATGTACTGTGAGAAGTCACTGAAGATCTTTTAACAGGCAACTAATAATGTCCAAGAACTTGAAAATTCCAGAATATTAGAATTTCATAATGATGTATTGAAGATTTCCAAGAAATGGGTAACAAGAGGAGAGGACACTGAGCTCAGCATGGTAGTAAAGGCCTGTAACCCTCACCCTTGGCAGGCTGAGGCCAGAGAATTAGGTTAGGGGAACCTGGACTAGACAGTGAGATAACTCAAGGTGAGCCTAACAGCTTAGTGAGACCCTGACTCAAAACAATAGTTTTAAAAGGCCAGGGCTGTAGCTCATCTATAAAGGGCTTACCTAGCAGATACAAAACTCTGGGTTTAATTCCCAGAACTGGGGGGGGGTATATTACTGCAATTGATAAATAATGATCTTTTTACATAAAGGACAGCAATATGAGAGGAGGTAGAATTTATCTATCCATTCATTCAACAAATGAACAAGTCGGGCTCTGTACTAGATAATTAGTAATACAGAGAGATTAACAAAGTTTCTGCCAACAATGTAGCTGATGTTTGGGTGAAATTAATTACACAGACTAACAAATGCTTCATCAGAACACACACACACACACACACACACACACACACACACACACACACACACGCATGCACGCACACGCACAGGAACAGGGAACAGCCGGTTATGGTGATAGGGTAATCAAGTAATCGAGTTCTTTAAATGACACCTGAATGATGAGAAGGGCATACCTTTGAGATGTGAAGACCATTTCAAACTGAAAATTGTCAGCAACTGCAAAAATCCCTGAGACAAAATACAACCTGATGTGTTTGTGCAGAGAAAGAGGGCCAGCAACTCAAGGGCGTATAGAACAGGAGTCAGACTCAACAACCAGGCTAAGGACCGGGTCTCGCTGGCACTGTGGACTGGTCAGGAATTTGACTTCACTGTGAGATTTTAATGAGAAACCAACACAAGAGTTGGATAAGCAAGGATAAGAGTATTAAAAGCCAATGGGCATAGTGGTGCACAACTTTAATCCCAGCATTCGGGAGGCAGAGGCAGAAGGATCTCTGTGAGTTGGAGGCCACCCTGGTCTACATGATAAGTTCCAGGATAGCAAGATCTACACAGTGACACCCCATCTTGAAGAGACAACAAAAATGAATGTTAAAGCCACAGCTCCTAATAGCCCTTTGGGGATCACTTTCTTTCAAACTGCCACAGAATTCCACAAAACACCCATCTAACAACCATAACAGATATGCAGAGGACCTGCTCAGCCCCATGCAGGCTGATGACTGTCACTTCAGTCTGTGAGCCCCCATGAGCTCTGCTCAGTCGATTCTGTGGGCCATGTTCTGGTGGTGTCCTCGAACCCTCTGGCTCCTACCATCCTTCCTCTCCCTCTTGTTTGGAATTCCCAAAACCCTGATGGAAGGGACAGGAAGGAGACCTCCAATTTGGGCTTCCTTGCACCTAATTTTGTCTGTGGGTCTCTGCAGGCAGATAATTCTTAAACACTACTGTAGATACTGGGACTATATTCCTTATACATCAAAGATAGAGATATTGAGAACATGTTTGGTGCAATTTAAAAAGAGGTAGTCAAGAAAAACCTCACTGAGAAGGTCATGTTTAATAAAAAATGTTAAAGAATGAAACTGCTAATATACTTGAGTGAAGCAAGCAAGCAATTACAGAGGCCTTAGACAGGAATGTGATGTTGTTCTTAGACAGGAAGAAAAATGGGGCAGTATGGCTACAAGGTAGTAAATGAGAAGATCAAGCAATAAAATAGGCTGTCAAATAATTTTGGAAGACAGAATTATTGAGAATGTTATGAAAAGTTACTAGAAGACTTTGAACAAACAAATGCTCTGACCTGACTCTGGTGATCACTTGGTCCATGGTGCTTAGACTACAGTACAATGTAGAAGCAAGGAGGCCAGCTGATGGCTGCTGCAATAATGCACACAAGTAATGACAGTAATTTGGATCAGTAGGAACAGAATTGGTAGTGGCAATTATGTAGGCACTGAGTACAATCTGAAGATAAAAATCACTAGCATTTACAGGTAAATTGGACACTTTGAAAGCAGTGCTACGAGTAAAGTTCACTGCACTAAGTGCTCATATGAAGAAAACAGAGGATAGTCACATTAGAGAATTAACAGCACAACTGAAAGCCTTAGAACAAAAAGAAGCAAACTCACCCCGGAGGAGTAGATGCCAGGAAATAATCAATTTGAGGGCTGAAATCAATAAAGTAGAAACTAGGAAAACAATACAAAGAATCAATGTAGCAAAGAGTTGGGTTTTTGAGACAATCAACGAGATAGACAGACCTTTATCCAAACTAACCAAAAAGCAGAGAGAGAACATGCAAATCAACAAAATCAGAAATGAAAAAGGGGGACATAACAACGAACACTGAAGAAATCCAGAGAATTTTCAGGTCATACTTTGAAAACATGTACTCCACAAAATCCGAAAATTCAAAGGAAATGAACAATTTTCTGGATAGCTATCACTTACCAAAATTAAATCAAGAACAGATAAGAAACTTAAATAGACCTTATAACCCCTAATGAAATAGAAGAAGTCATCAAAAGCCTCCCAACCAACCAACCAACCAACCAACCAAACAAACAAACAAACAAACAAACAAACAAACAAAATCCCTCAGGGCCACATGGCTTCAGTGCAGAATTCTACCAGAAATTCAAAGAAGAGCTAATACCAAGACTCCTCAAATTGTTCCACACAATAGAAGCAGAAGTTTCATTACTAAACTCTTTTTATAAGGCTACAATTATTACCTTGGTACCTAAGCCACACAAAGACACAACTAAGAAAGAGAACTACAGACCAATATCCCTCATTAACATTAATGCAAAATACTCAATAAAATACTGGCAAATTGAATCCAAGGAAACATCAGAGAAATCATCCACCATGACCAAGTAGGCTTTATCCCAGGGATGCAGGGATGGTTCAACATACTAAAATCTATCAATGTGATCCACCATATAAACAAACTGAAAAATAAAAATCACATGATCGTCTCACCAGAGGCTGATAAAGTCTTTGACAAAATCCAACACCCCTTCATGATAAAGGCCTTGGAGAGATCAGGGATAACAGGAACATACCTAAACATAATAAAAGCAATATACAGTAAACCAACAGCCAACATCAAACTGAATGGAGAGAATCTCAATGTGATTCCTCTAAAATCAGGAACAAGACAAGGCTGTCCAGTCTCTCCTTATCTCTTTAATATTGTACTTGAAGTTCTAGCTAAAGCAATAAGACAACAAAAGGAGATCAAGGGGATACAAACTGGAAAGGAAGAAGTCAAACTGTCACTATTTTGCAGATGATATGATAGTTTACATATACATAAGTGACCTGAAAAACTCTACCAAGGAACTCCTACAGCTGATAAACACCTTCAGCAAATCAGCAGGATACAAGATTAACTCAAAAAAAAAAAAATCTGTAGCCCTCCTATATATAGACACTAAAGGGGCTGAGAAAGAAATCAGAAAATCATCACCCTTTACAATAGCCACAAACAACATAAGGTATCTTGGGGTAATGCTTACCAAACAACTGAAAGACCTCTATAGCAAGAACTTTGTGTCTTTAAAGAAAGAAATTAAAGAAGATACCAGAAAATGGAAAGATCTCCCATGCTCTTGGATAGGTAGGATAAACATAGTAAAAATGGCAATCTTGCCAAAAGCAATCTACAGATTCAAAATCCCAGCACAATTCTTCATTTATCAACTTATCAAAAGACCCAGGATAGCCAAAACAACCCTGTACAATAAAAAGAACTTCAGGAGGCATCACCATCCCTGACTTCAGGCTCTACTATAGAGGTATAGTCCTGAAAACAGCTTGGTATTGGCACAAAAATAGACAGGTAGACCAATGGAATCGAAAATCCTGATATTAACCCACACACTTTTGGACACCTGATTTTTGACAAAACAGTTAAAATTATACAAAGGAAGGAGGAAAACATCTTCAACAAACAGTGCTGGCACACGTGGATGCTGGTGTGTAGAAGACTGCAGATAGACCCATGTCTATCGCCATGCACAAAACTCAATTCCAAATGGATCAAAGACCTTAACATAAATCCAGTCACACTGAACCTCTTAGAAGAAAAAGTGGGAGGTACTCTTGAACAAATTGGTACAGGAGACTGTTTCCTGAACATAACACGAGTAGCACAGACACAGAGATCGACAATTAATAAATGGAACCCCCTGAAACTGAGAAGCTTCTGTACTGTAAGGCAAAGGACACAGTTAACAAGTCCAAACGGCAGCCCACAGACTAGGAAAAGATCTTCACCAACCCCACATCTAACAAAGGGCTGATCTCCAAAATATACAAAGAACTCAAGAAACTAGTCACCAAAACACCAAATAACCCTATTAAAAAGTGGAGTACAGAACTGAATAGAGAATTCTCAATAGAGGAATCCAAAATGGCTGAAAGACACTTAAGAAAGTGCTCAACATCCTTAGCTATCAGGGGAATGCAAATCAAAACAACTCTGAGATACCATCTTACTCCTGCCAGAATGGCTAATATTAGAAACAGCGCTTATGGTGGAGAGGATGTGGAGAAAGGGGAACACTCTTCCACTGCTGGTGGGAGTGCAAACTCATAAAGCCATTTTGGAGATCATGTGGCAGTTCCTCAGGAAAATGGGAATCAGTCTACCATAGGACCAGGCAATTCCACTCTTAGGCATATACCAAAAATGCTCCACATCCATGCAACAAAAACATCTGTTCAATTATGTTCATAGCAGCATTATTTGTAATAGCAAGAACCTGGAAGCAACCTAGATGCCCCTCTACTGAAGAATGGATAAAGAAGATGTGGCACATTTACACAATGGAATACTACTCAGTGGGGGGGGGGAAGCCAATGGAGTCTTGAAATTCACAGGCAAATGGATGGAACTTGAAGAAACCATCCTGAGTGAGGTAACCCAGCCACAAAAGAGGAACGTGATATGTACTCCCTCATATATGGATTTTAGACATAGATCAAAGGACACCAGGCTATAATTCACACCACCAAAGAAACCAGGATACAAGGAGGAACCTAAGAGATTCATATATGGTCCCTCACAGAAGGGGAAAGAACAAGATCTCCTGAGCATATTGGGAGGGGGGGGCAGTGAATGGAATGGGAGTTAGGAGAAAGAGAAAGGGAGGAGAGGCGAACAGGTGGGACTAGGAAGATTGAGTCGGGGGAGGAATAGACGAGAGAGAGAGATACCATAATAAAGGGAGCCATTATAGATTTGAAGAGAAAACTGACTCTAGAGAAATGTTCAGAGACCTACAAGGATGACCCCAACCAACAATCTGAGCTACAGTGGAGAGGCTAACTTAAATGTGCTTCCTTGATAATGAGATTGATGACTAACTTCTCTGCCATCTAGTCGCTGATGAAAAGAAGCAGATAACTACAGCTAAACACTGAGCCAAACTCCTGGAATCCAGTTGCAGAGAGGGAGGAGTGATAAGAAAAGGGGTCAAGACCAGGCTACAGAAACCCACAGAGGGGGAGCTCATGGTCCCCCAGACTGATAGCTGGGAAACCAGCATTGGACTGACTCAGATCCCCTGAATGTGGGTCCAGTTAGAAAGCCTGGGCAGTCTAAGGGACCTCTGTCAGTGGAACCAGGATGTATCCCTGGTGCATGAAAGGATTTTGGGAGCACATTCCCCATGGAGGGATACTCCCTTAGCCTAGAGACAGGAGGAAGGGCCTAGACCGTATTCCAAATGACTTGACAGATTTTGATGATCCCTCCTGGAAGGCATCACCCTCCTTGTTGAGTGTGGGGGAGGGGATGGCATGAGAGAAGGGTCGGGGGTATGGGAGGATGGGAGAGAGAGGGATCTGGGATCGATATGTAAAATAAGAATGAATGTATGTATATATATATATATATATATATGTATATATATATGTGTGTGTGTGTATGTATATATATATATATATATATATATATATATATATATATATGGGTTAAGAGAAATGGAGTAGTCAAAAGTGGCTCCAAGGGAGTTTTTGTTTTTGTTTTTCTCAAAGAACTGGTAAACAGAGTGTGCTGGGCGAGACAGAAGGCAGTTTCGGGGATGAGAACCAGAGTTAGGCTTTGGTGTCAACACTGTGTTTTCTTTCTTGCAGTGCTGAGAATGGAACTTCATGCATGTGAGGCTACCATTGGCTACCTCCTCAGCCCTTCGATATTTTAAAGTTTGCTGTTAAAATATCTAAGTAGGGAGTCTACAGGGATGTCTCAGTAGTGTTTGCTGTGCAAGCATGAGTGCCTGCGTTTGATTCCCCAGCACCCAGCACTGGGGAGGCAGAAGACAGGCACCTGGCGCTTGCTAACCACCAGCCTAGCTGAACTGATAAGCTTCATGGTCAGTGAGAAGCCTTGTCTCAGAAAATAAGAACAACTACGAACGGGCACACACATGCATCTGCAAACATATGTGCACATGAACATGTGTACACACAAAAATAAACGTGACAGAATTATTAAAAATCTAAGTAATGGGATTTTGTTTGGTATGTGTTTGCTTTATTTTTTGAGGCAGGGTCTCACTATATAGCCCTGTCATGCCTAGAGCTCACTATGCAGACCAGGTTGGCCTTGAACTCACAGAGATCCACCTGACTCTGCCTCCTTAGTGCTTGTATTAAAAGCATGTGCCACCATGCCCAGCAGTAGGTTCTTGTTTTTGAGTAAAATTTTCAACTCTCTCTCTCTCTCTCTGTTTGTTTGTTTGTTTTTGCTACATCCCTTTAGCAGAATAATAGTGGTCAGTTTTCCTCTAAGTATTTTGCTATACCCATAATGAGAACATTGCTCAACGCTCATCAGAAAAGGGTCTTCTTGCATTAGAGGGTAATTAACATTGAGACGCACAGCTGCAGAATGAAAGACTCTGGAACACTCAGGCTGAAAGGAGATGTCTTCGTCCAACCCCCACTCTCAAGGCTCCGAACCTGTGTGGAAGGTGTGGAATGATGACTACAAGCAAACACTGTCATCCGGACACAACATGATGATAAAGGTGAGAACAACACAAAGCGACCATGACCAGGCGCACCAGTCCAACCAGACAGAGGACACAGAGTCCCATCCCTGACCAAGGAGCTATTCGCAACTGATACATGCTGGGAAAGGGAAAATTAGTTTTCCTCAATGGAGCTGCACTGGTTTATCAACCACACTACAGAGCGGCCGCCATGCCCAAGGGTAGTGGGCCAACAGAAAATGGACCCTATTTTGGTGGTGGTGGGGGGGTAGGGGTGGTTTGCACTGTTTGTTTTATCTTTTGTCTTATTTTCTTTTTGTAGTTTGTCTATTTTTTTGTTTTTGTTTTTATGTTTTGAAAGAGAAAGAACATAAGTAAGGTAGAGTTTGGGAATATCTGGGAGGAGTTAGGGGAGGGTAAGGAATATAATTAAAACACATTATATGAAGACATTTTTAAATAAAAAATTAAAAAGAATACTTTTTGTTTGAGATAGACTCTTATCAGGCTGATCTCAAACTCATGGCAATCCTCCTGTCTCAGTTTCTTGAGTGCTGGAATTACAGTTCAATTTGCTTAGCTGTTTTTTCCTCCTTTTTTTTTTTTTTCTACTTTTCTTTCATTTTTGCTCTTTTGGTTTCTAGGACAGATGTTTGGTAGTTCATCTGCAGCTTTCCTGTCTCAGCCTCTCACAAGCATGTGCCAACACCCCCAGCCTAAGTAGAGCTTTTGAGTGCTTGACAGTTGGGAATACCAACTCAGAGTTTTAGGGAGAGGTCAGCTTGAAGATAGGAAATTAGATGTCATAAGTATATAGATGGTGTTTAGAATTTTGGGAGACATGAGATCAACTAGGTAGAGAGAACAGGCACAAGCTCTGGGCATTTCCGGTGAGAGGCCGGGGAGAGGAGAAACCAGCTGGCAGGTCATAGACGATAAAGAGGCCATGGGTTTAGTACGATGGAGTTGACTGGTGGCTTTAATAAAGCCAACTGCGGCTCACTGGAATGATAAAGATAGTGAGAATACATTGTTTAACAACTGAGGAAATTGTTACATGAAAGGCATACATCTGAGGCATAGGTCTGCAATCCTAGCATTCAGAAAGCTGGGTTAGAGCATCACAAATTTGGGATAGCCTGTGGGAGACCCCGTCTCAAACCGAAACCTAAATCAAAGAGTTGGACTCATGCTCTACTCTAAGTTACTCTATACTGCATAAAACGGATGTTTCATGAGGTGTGCCTTGCCCTAGCAACCTCTCTTTTACAAGAAGATTTTGACCCCATTTTGAGGAAGAAGGGTGAGTCTAGCCCACACCGTCTGTCTGTCACGAAGCAAAGACTGATGAGTGACTTATTCTTGGGAGTGAAAAGGGGGCTCCCTATAAGTTTATCAGAATGAATCAATACTGTGGGGCATGTAGGAACATCAAGATCACACTAGGGAAACCAAGAAAGAGTGTAACACCCTCCCTGGACCCAACCAAGTGATGAATGCCCACCTCTGCTCTACCAGCCTGACATCCAGAGAATACTCTGACAGGCAGAGAATACTTGTCTCTTCCTGGGCTTCAGCCCCATCTCCACTGTTGACTTGGCGTACTCAAACGTCTACCTGTCCACCTGTTTCCCCGTCTGCACGGGAACCCATCTTTCTTCTTCCTCGCTGGTTCTGATCTTTCAGCTGGATTCCACTCAGTGGGCCTCAGCAGCAACTTCCACCCAGCTCTATTCCAGACCAGAAGTTGTCTGCTTTTTCTGTTATCTTATGCTACTAGCATTCCTATCAACCTACTTCTGAAATGTCTGCAACTCTTCCATAACCTGTCTAACTTGTAATTCTATAAACTACACATATGCATAGAGAAACATATTTACTGTGTGTTGTGAGATGTGTACAATTTGAGTTAATATTAGTAATTAAGATTGGAATGGAAGAGTGAGCATTGGCCTCCACCACACCACCAAGGTAGGTGATATTGTCTGGGAAATCAGTCAGCGAAACCGCTGAACCTTGTGGATTTATCACTATTCAGTAAACTCTGGCGCTGTGGGAAGACAAGGAATGGTTCTATGTTCCTGGCACAGTGAACTCACAAATTCAAAACCAAGCAAAAGGTGCATATCTGGGTAGCACTCCTAGTGAATATTTGAGTAATAGATTGAGCTCGTGTCTCTAAGGACATGGCACATTTCAAGCCAATATAGTTCTGCAAGTGAACTACTTTTCAGAGAATAATCCTGTACAGTGCTTTGAAGTTAAGGCAAACATTTGTATACAAGAAATAAACTTTTAAGGCAAGACAACATGCATTCTAAACAGAGAAATGTAAATCAAAACTACTTTGAGGTTCCACCTTACACCTGTCAGAATGGCTAAGATCAAAAACACAAGCGTCAGCTCATGCTGGCAAGGATGTGGTGCAAGGGGCACACTCCTCCACTTCTAGTAGGAGTGCAAACTTATCCAGCCACTTTGGAAATCAATATGGCAACTTGACACAAGAGTCTCAGTTGAGAAGATGCCTCCATAACATCTAGCTATAAGGCTTTTTCTCGGTTACTGATCAATGAGGGGAAGCCCAGCCCATTATGGGTGGTAGCATCCCTGGGCTGGTGGTCCTGTGCTCTATAAGAAAGCAGGCTGAATGGCTGGAGAGATGCTTCACTGGTTAAGAGCACTGGCTGCTGTTCCACCGGACCTATGTTCAACTCCCAGCACCCACATGGCAGCTCAGAACTGTCTGTAATTCCAGTTCTAAGGGATCCAACACACAGACAAATATGCACATAAAATAAAATAAACAATATTTTTTAAAGCAGGATGAGCAAGCTAGAGGAAGCAAGACAGGAAGCAACTCCCCTCCATGGCCTCTGCATCAGTTCCTGCCTCTGGGGTCCAGCCCTGTTTGAGTTCCTGTCCTGACTTCCTGCAGGGCAGCAATGTTGAAGTGTAAGGCAAATAAACCCTTTCCTCCTCAGCTTGCTTTCTGGTCATGGTGTTTCACTGCAGCAATAGAAACCCTGACTAAGACAAGTGGCATGTACTCACTCATAAATGGATTTTTGCTGGAAAGGATAACCATGCTACAACCCACAGATCTAGAGAAGCCAAGGAGGGATTGAGGGATGCATGGATCTCCCTGGGAGGGGGAAACAGAATGGATTTCCAGGGTGCACTGGGAATGGGTGGGGATGGGAACAGGAGGGATCAGGTGGGAAGGTGGAGAGGGAGAGTGCTGGAAGAGAAACTCCCAGGAATCTACAGGGGTGGCCCTAGCTAAGGCTCCTAGCAATAGGGGATATATAGCCTCAACTGGCCAGCTCCTCTAACGTGGCAAGACTTCCAGTGGAGGTGTTGGGACACCAACCCAGCCACATAACCTTCGAACTACAATTTCTCCTACTTACAAGATATGCTGGGGTAAAGGAGGTGCAGAAATTGTGGGAGTGGCCAGCCATTGACGGGTTCAGCCTGAGACCCATGCCATGAGAGAGAATTCACCCCCAACACTTCCTGGATGCCAGGACCAACAGACTGGATAGCCCAGAGACCTAGGATAGAACCCAACATGACTGGCATAAAAAATGACCTTGTAATGATGCCTAATGATATTCTGCTATATTCATAGATTTGTGTCTAGCCCAATTGTCATCAGAGAGACTACATCCAGCAACTGATGGAAACAGATGCAAAGACCCACAGCCAAACATTAGGTAGAGCTCAGGGAATCCTGCAGATGAGGAGGAAGGATTGTAGGAGTCAGAGCTGTCAAGGACACCACAAGAAAACCCACAGAATCAACTAACCTGAGCTCATAGGGGCTCACAGAGACTGAACAGACAACCAGGGAGCCTGCATGGGACTGACCTAGGCACTCTGCATATATGTGACAGTTGTAAAGCTTGGTCTTCTCATGGGGCTCCTAACACAGGGAACAGGGTCTGCCTTTGACTCTTTTGCAGGCTTTTGGGACCTTACTTCTCATATTGGGTTGCCTTGTCCAGCCTTAATATGAGGGGAGGTGCGTAGTCTTACTGTAACTTCTTAAGCCATGTTTGGTTGATATCCAAGGGAGGCCTGCCTTTTCTGAATAGAAAAGGGAGGAGGAGTGGATGGATGGGGGCAGAGGGGAAGTTTAGGGGAGGGGCTGGAAGGAGAGAAGGAAGGGGAACCTGAAGTCAGGATGTAAAAAACAAAAATAATAAAATTATTTTTAAAAACTTTAAAATTGTTTATTTGTTTATTTATGTGCATGTGTGGTCTGTGGGTATGAGAAAGAAAGCAAAAAATTTCCAAAATCAAGTTTCTATCACAATTTAAAAATATACTAATTTGACACATATGTTGGGGAAATATGATTAAATTATTTATTTATTATCAGCTTACAAAGAATTGGGTTTCATCATCACATCTTGAAAACAAAATTTGCTTTTGCTGTCTCTCTCACCTGACTTCCCATTCCCCCTCCATCCATCATCTTGTCCCACCTTGTACCATCTTTTCCGTGTTCACATCATGTGACCTTTTGCCCCCCCCCCAACATACACTTTCTTAATTTGGTCTCCTATCTAGTCTTATAGTCAATATTCACTCTCAGATCCCAGATATTAGAAAGAATTAGACATCTATCTTTCTGAGACCTCACATAATACTTCCCAGGTCCATCGATTCCCTATAATTTTACTTGTCCCACTGTGCATCTATGCCATTCTTCAGGTGACGGCCACCTGACTGGGTCCATCTCCTTGCTACTGTGAACAGATTTGGAAGTATCTCTGTGGGAGGATATGGAGGCCTTTAGGTATGTGTCCAGGATTGGTATACTTGAGTCATATGGTGGTGTTATTTTTAATTTAAAACATTAAGACTATCATTACTGTGTGAGGGCACACGGTGTGTGTGTGTGTGTGTGTGTGTGTGTGTGTGTGTGTGTGTGTGTGTGTGTGTGTGTGTGTGTGTATGGGTCAGAAGAAAACCTGTGGAGTCCATTGTCTCCCTCAATCCTTTATGTGATTCTGGGGCCCAAACGCAGGTCATCAGGGTTATGCAGTGAATGCTTCTGTCCACCAAGACTTTGCATCGGCTCTATCTCGATTTCCATAGTGGTTATACTAGCTTACAATTTTACCAGCAGTGGATGAGGATTCCTCTTTTCCCACAGCCTCGCCACTATTATTATTATTAATTGTCTTGATCATAAGTCATTCTGACTGGGGTAAAATGGAATTTCAGAGAAGTTTAATTTGCATTTCCCTGATGACAAAAATTCATATGTGAGGCCAGGGAGAGTGGTTCATGTCTTTAATCCCAGCACTCAACAAGGTAGAGGTGTGTGACTCTGTGGACGTGAGGTCAGTTTGGTCTATATAGTGAGCCCCAGACCAGCTAGTGCTATGTAGTGAGAACCTTTTTAAAAGGAAAACAACAGCAATAACAACAACAACAACAACAAAAACCATCAAAACATCACCACCACCTAATCAATCCTATGGGAACACAAAAGGCACGCATATCTAAAGGAAATCCTAAGCAGACCAAAACGAAACAAAACAAAACAAAAAACACCTGGAGGTCATGATGCCTGACCTCACATTTCACTCCTGAGAGTAAATGTGTGATGAGATCAGCCTGGTGCTGGCACAAAGACATACAGATAAATCAGTGCAATAGGACAGAAGACCTAGAGATAATATCCACACAGCTGTGGCCACCTCAGTTTTGACAAAGGCATCCAAGAACATACACTGGGAAAAAAGAACTCACTCCAACAAATGCTGCTGCCAAACCTGTGCATGGATTTGCAGAAGAATGGACTTAGATCCATTGCTCTTGCTCTGCATCCAATGCTGAAGCTGCTAGAGAGAGCACAGAGAATACATCTGAGGTCACAGGCATGAGCAAGAACTTTCTGGCCAGGACTTAAGAGCACAAGAAATAGTTCCAAGAATCAACAAATGGAATTACAAAAAATTAGCAAGATTCTGTATGGCAGGGGAAATGAACAGCAGAGGGGACAGATGGCCTACAGAATTGGGGGAAAATCTTTGCCCATGGAATTGATATCTAGAATATATGAAGAACTGCAAAAATTAAATACTAAGACATGAAACTGCCAATCAATAAATGGGATAATGAAATGAACAGATAATTCTCAAAAGAAGAAAACAAAAGGGCAGTCAATGTTTTTAGCACATTTGATTTCGAATTAGTTTTTGATCATGACACCCACATTCAATTTTGTGACCAAATATGGGATCGTGACCCAGTTTAAGCAGCTCAGTTCTAGCCAGATGTGATGGTACAGGAGTTAATCAGCTACTTGGGAGTGCAAAACCTTCCTGGACCATGGTGAGTTCAAACTCGACCTGGGCAAGTAAGGGAGACCCTGCCTCAAAATAAAAGGTAAAAAAGAGGGATGACGCTACAGCTTGTGGTAGAAGTTTGCCCTGTATTCAGTCCCCTGTACTGAGGAGAGCGGGCACAGGAGGCTGTGTTCTTGTACCTTATCGCAAAGCATCGTTCTCATCTCTGTTTCCCTCTTAGGAGCTTTTCCTAAGTGACAAGGCCTTTCCTTCATATCTCTCGGCATGAGTCTCCCAGAACTCTGTAGACCAGGCTGGCCTCGAACTCACAGAGATCCGCCTGCCACTGCCTCTTGAGTGCCAGGATTAAAGGTGTGCACTACCATGCCAGGCACCTATTGTTCTATGGGGGGGGGGCTGTTGGTTAGACAATCCCAAAGTTAACCTCCTGCTTAACACTCCCCTGAATATTGTGCCCTGAAAACTTAAAAAAAAAAAAAAATAGGGGCAATGACTCTTGTCTGGCTACTTCCTTCTAGATGAGAATGTTGTTATAATGGGGGCCAGAGATACCTCTGGGCAGGGCCAATCCAAGAGCACTCTAGAAAAAAATGTCTTAACATTTATTGAATATAGATATGTATGAAAATGTGCCACATCAACATATGGAGGCCACAGGATACTTTGTAGGAATCCATCATGCGGGTTCCAGGTATCAAACTCAAGTTTTCAGGCTTAATAGCAAGTGCCTTTACCCACTGTGCCATCCAAGGATGCTCTATAGGAGGTGGTCATGGTGGTCAAAGTTTGGTATCCCTTCTCAGCATCATTTGATGTTTTAGGGTAGAATCTTATCTGTAGTCAAAGCTGCCCACGAACAACACCAGACATTACTGGGAAGCCTCCAGTTTCCCCTGGTGTCAAATTCAGCAACAGTGGGTATTCCTGTGCTCCCAAATGAAAAAGTCCTCATGAAACACAGTAGAACAAGCCGTCCAAAGTTCAAGTAGCACAAGCAAGGAAGCAAGAACATGCTCTTTGGACAGGGGGGCAGAGCTCACGCCAACAGCTGCTATGGCATCTGAGCTACCGACCAAAAACCTTAGTGGCTTCCATGTGCTACTCAGTGAAGCCCAGCTGCCGTCAACAGCTTCACATTCAAGATTCTCGGATTTGTACCCTGATCACTCCTTTCACGTTTCCCTTCCACTAGTTACCATTACACAAACTGGTCCATTTGCCCATATTTTCCTCATCTATGCTACTGTTCATATTGTCACTTCTAAAAGTGATGCCTTCCTCCATCTTAGAGTCCTTCAAAGCTATCTTACAAAGGCCAGTGCAAATTCTGGGAACTTTGCAATGAAGTTTCTATGCTCCCACAGACAAAAATACTTTACCTCCCAACTCGCATAATACTTTAATTTTGTTTTCTAAAAACAAATCATTGTTCTTTGTGCTATAACAATTTTTTTAAATTTCATCTTCTTTACCAGTCTAGTAACTGGAACCATATTTATTCCTATGTCTTCTAAATAGGAAGAGGTTTTTTTGAGGAAAGGAAATTGATTAAGGAGTGAACACAGGGTGGGCAAGATGGTTCCTCGCCATGTTTGCATGGTCTATAGGAGAACCAATTCCTGAAAGTTGTCCTTTGATCTTTACACACACACACACACACACACACACACACACACACACACACACACAAAATGAAACCATTTGTTTAAAGAAGAGTAAATACAAACAATGGGTAGATTTATTTAAAGTATCAGTTCAAGGGAAAACTCCATTACATCATTACAATGATGTCTCTTGCTGATAAATTCAACAAGACAGTTGCTACAAAGTGTATTATCTGGTTGATGCTGACAATCAGCTCTGAGACCTGTGTGTCCCTCAGCTAAAAGCAATCCAAAGGAATCCAAAAGCAATCCTTAGCTGCCCTACTTCATTAGAGACAAATATGGTAGCCACAGAGTGAGGCACTCCTGTAACTAACTTAATCCAGCCTCCTACACTGGGGCACTATGGGCCTTACACAGTTCTAAGCCTTATTTGTTTTTTTTTTTTTTTAACAATTCAGAATTGCTTTCCAAATGAGCATGGTAATGCACCCCTATAATCCATGCACTCAGGAGACAGAGGCAGGAGAGCTCTCTGGATCTGAGGCCAGCTTGATCTATACATAGAGAGCTCCAGGCCAGCCAGGTCTACATAGTGAAGGCCTGTCTCAAACCCAACAAAACACAGAATTGCCTTCTGTGTCCACCTCCACCAAGAATGCCTGGGCTAGGAGTCATTCTGGATCTCTGATAAACTTTTAGGGTCACTCTGACTTTGGAAATTGCAGAATTTCAAAATCAGAAGGGCACTGGGAGCTATCTACTTCACCTTCCACACCAGGATGTTTAAACACTTCCAGTGAAAAAAAAACCTCTCCAGACATCTTTCCCATTTTCAGCCAGCTCGGTTTATACATTCCTTTATGCATACACTTTCTCCAGACTCTTATAAAACATGGAAGGCTATAAAGGGCCAATAACAGGGTTTGCCTAAATTGATTGTGAGTTCTTCCCAGCTGGCCAGCACTGAAACAAACATGCACCCAGCCCTCGAGTGGGCACTCGACAGTCTCCTCTATGGACATCTTCCACCAGAAGACAGTGTGGCCTCTGGCTTAAGAGTTACGCTCCAGGATTATGAGCCTTCACATCTAGCCAGTCCATCTGCCTGCTACATGGCCAGCAATGAAACAAACTATGAGCACTTTACTTTTTCTAGCAATAATCTTGAATACCCCAGCTTTCCTGTTTGCCCTAATTCTCAAATGCACTCTGCTCCATGTTATCCATCTTCAACATTTGCAGGAATTCCTCTTCTCCAGCTTGTCACGCAAAGATTTTTAATACGTTCTCTTGTGTTCTCCTGTCCTCTCTGAATTCAAGACCAACAAAGGGCCAAATGGCTGGGCTTATCCATTCAAACATGGTCTAAGCAAGAGATGGTCCAGTAATCTCAATTAAACTGATACATTCAACAATAGTCTGTTGGATTACTCCTGTCTCCCTTGAATGTTCAAAAATTAGAAATGTATCTTAAGCTTTGTGAAAGGTATTTCCACCAAGGTTATCATAGCATGGCTTTCTGCTTTCAAATCTTCAGAATTAAATTACTTACCCATCTGTGCCAATTCTTTGAATATTGCTCTTATTGCCCTCTAAAAAGAACACACTCTTCTCATGAACAAACTAATACCATCAGGGGGTACAACCAAACTCAATAATAATCTCAAGTTCAGTTTTGCAATCTGTTTCCTTCTTGACTCTGGCAAAAGTAGTTCCAACCAATGTCAGAAGAAAATCAAGTTTGAATTCTAGCCAAGTTTCTTGCAGTTCATTTTTTTTTGTTTTCTTTCTTTTTCTTTTTCCTTTTTCTTCTTGAGACAAGGTCTTATGTAACTGAAGCTTGTCTAGAACTCACTACATACCCAGGCTGACCTTGGACTCTTGATCATTCTTCCTCCATCTCCCAAGTTCTGGACTTACAGATATGCTACAACACCCAGCATGCTATATAAATTCCCCCCAATTCCAGTCACCTGGTGATTGAACCTAGGGCACTGTGTGCATGGGAGGCAGGCCTCCTATGCCAAGATGGATCCCAATCTGTAAGGCGTTTCTACAGGGATGTCAGTTCAATGCTTTAACAAATGTCTTGAAAGCATGTGAGTGGAACACAGTACCATGCATGAAGAGGCAAAACCAGTTACGTGTTTCATCTCAGAGAAACAACACCTCAGAATGAAACAAAATCGGCTTGTCAGTTAGCTGGCATCCTAATGTTATAATAACTACCATCCATCAAGTTTAGTATGATGGACACTAACTCAGTGCTTTACATCAGTTATCTTGCTTTTTATTTTAAAATTATGTGTCTGTGTTTGTGTGGGAGTAAGTGTACTTGAGTGCAGGTGGCTGTGGAGGCCAGAAGAAGCTGGAGTCACAGAAGATTGTGGGTGCTGGGAACTCAACTTGGGTCCTCTGGAAGGGCAGCAAGTGCACTTATCTGCAGAGATATCTCCAGCCCCTCTCATTTTGTTTTTGAGACTTGGATTCATTATGCTGCACCATGGCCTTGAACTCACAATCTTCTGCCTCAGCCTCTGAATAGCTAGAATTACAGGCATATGCAGAACCCAGTTCATGATGAAATAAAACAACTCGAAGCATAGCATGTAGTCAAGTACTAATAAAATCAAAATAGTGGGTCAAGGCATCAGCATTATCTAATATCAAGTGATTCCAATGTGTATTCAAAGCTGAGGACCATTCGTATATACTTCCTCATATGCGATAAAGGAACTCAAGGTCTAAATAATTTAACATGATCAAGGCTCACTGAATGAAAAACCAGGCGATTCTCTAGTGAATGATTAAAAACTCCTATGCCAGAAGTTGAGGCTACTGTAGAACTTTTCAATGACTTCTTACCTTTCTCCCAGTAAAAGCCAAAGTCATTATAATGTGCAACAGACCCCAGCAGAAGTACTTTCTCTCTCCCTTCAGTCAGTCAGTTCAGCTACACTTTGAGACCTTGGCTAGAGAAGAAGCTATTTTGGTGTGTATGAAAGGACCTAATGTAAAGTGGGCATTCAAGGGTATTAAGGCTCCATAATGGGCACTTCCATATACATCACAGAATCTTCACAATCACTCTCCAAAGGCATTGGCATCTTCACACAGAGAAGGAGACTGAACCTACGGTATCTTAACTCAAGGGATGCTGCACTATATGGAAAGCATCTATAATGGCAATTTGTTCCTGGAGAAAATGTTGAAGATTTCCTCTCCCATCCTCCAACTCGTCTGTGCTGGTCTGGGAAGCTGACTATATCCCTCATACTCTCTGGATTCTAGACTGTCGTGAAGGTGTTACCAATGAAAAGTACTAGCTGGCAGCTGAGAGACACAGGAAACATCAGGGCATTTGTTTCTCTGCACCTTGCTCAAGTTTCTGCAGTGGCTTCTTACCACTTGTCTGGAAGCCCCTTCTCCCAGAGCTGTAGCTCTAGTATAAACAGTTCTTTCCTTTTATCCCCTTCAGCCTTAGAGCTACTCGTTTCTGTTGCTATTCCTCTTGTGTTCACTTCTTGCTCGTCCCTTTATAACTATCTCTATGACTATATCAACTGTCTTTTTGCCAAAACTCTGACTGCTACATTAGGAAGATAATATACGGGGGCTGGAGAGATGGCACATTGGTTAGGAGCACTGGCTGCTCTGACATGGTCAGAGTTTGAGTCCCAGCGCCTACAACAGGCAGCTCACAACAGCCTGTACTCCAGCTCCAGAGGCATCTGACACCTTTGGTTCAGTGGGCACTGGCACTCAGGTGCACATATCCATACATGAAGGACTACTGAACAGGGTTAACTCTGTTAACTACTGTTGTGCTGAATCTAGTGTGACTTTGGTACTTGTCCTTACAGGTCTCTGACTGTTCAGCTTTTTCACTAGGGACATCCTAGGAAAGCAACACATCCATTAAGCTAGGGAAGCTCAACAGGAAAGAATATCCGAGGTCACCTTACCTCCTTATTTCACAAATAAGGCTACCTGGGCTGACACACAGTCGTTTTCACAGTTACTCGGTAGCAAAGTTAAGTCTAGAAGTTAGGTTCTTCCTACCGCTTCAATATGGTGTGGAGTCTGCACTACATACTTAGTAGGTAATTAACATGCTGATGACCATCCCTAAGTTTATAAGGGCTATTTGTCTCTTATTTCTCAACAAATATTTTTTTTTTTTTTTTGGACCTGAGACTAAGCAAGACAAATTCCTTAAAAGTTAATTTATCAGAGCCCAGAGGATCCTGCATAAGACTTCTTTATTTACATAGAGAAAACATAGTTTTCAAAGGGCTCTTATGTATGTGAGCCCATTCCAACCCGCCAGAGTTAGATATGGAAGGAATTACTAGTCCAAATAACAACTGCAGCTAACTGTTGTGTAAAGACCAGACTCCTCAACAGTATGCCTCAGAGACCCATGTTCATGTCTTCTGATTTCTGCTTCAATACCATCTTTGCATTTTATGTTGCTTTCTAAACTTTGCTCTTTTGCTTCTGGGTCTGGGAAGGTCATGAGGGTAATATTCATAGTGAATGGGCATCTCACACATTTGCTGTGTCCTTAAAAATCCACTAGTTCAGGTCTTCTAACCTGTATGAAGGGGCTGGAAAGATGGCTCAGTGGTTAAGAGCACTCACTGGCTGCTCTTCCAGTGGTGTTGGATTCCCAGCACCCACATGGCAGCTCACATCTGTCACTAACTCAAGTCCCAGGGGATCTGATGCTCTCTTCTTGTAAGGATGGAAAAATTTAGCCTAACTCTCCCTAGACCCTGCCCCCTAGCAGTGAATAGGCAAAAAGGTCATATTCTTGACTGTTTATGACTGCACCTGTGAGTGAGTGAACACAGGAAATGAGCCTTGTCACACCACCCAGAAGCCCTAGCGAAAGCAGACTTCCTGGGCTAAGCGTGAGCTTGGATAGTTCAAACTGACTGGTCCGCTCTGGATGCTATGAGATGATTGGTTTATGATGCGAGGGCTTTGTTGTAACCCTATAAAAGCTGTCTAAATCCTGTGGGGTTCCCAGTCCTCTCTACCTCCATGTGGAGTGGACCCCAGTGCACTGGAATATAAAAGACCTCATGCTTTTGCATCAAGACCACTTCTCGTGAGTGATTTGGGGGGGGGGCGCCTTTCCTGAGTAGGGGCGTGAGGGCCCATGCATTCTGCAGGTCTTTCATTCTGTCCTCCAAGGGCACCCACACATGTGGTGTACAAACATGTAGTCAAAACATATTTATATATATATATATACATATATATATTTAAAATAATTAAAAATAACCCTATCAACCCATCCTATTGTAGTATTATTTAACATTGTATTTCTATACATAGATTTTGGTATAAATTCTTAATATAGCTACTAGTAAAGGGTTGCTTTGCTCTGTGTGTGATTAGACTCAGCCTAAAGACAATTATCCCAGCAAAAGGTATCATTGTGTGTTCTTGAGTAAAAGGGACAGCACTTCTGATCCTTTTTCCATTGGGCTAGGCCCTTGCCTGGAGTCAGACTATTTGAGACTTTAGTAAAGAGACATATTAGAGTCAGGCCCTTTTGTGACCAGGTATCCACAAGAGAGAAAATACCTTGTCTTTACCTTACCAAAGAGAAACTGAATTGTGAATGGATGGGTCCTCTTCATACGAGCCAAGGCTCTTTCAGATATTTTGCTTGAGTTCTCTTACTCAAACTATTTTGGTATGGACTTCACCCTGGATTCGAACTCCCAGGATGACCTCTGGTACAATCAGAGCATTTCAGGAGCCGCAGTTAATTTTAACACACATAACATTTGGATTTCAGTTTTCATTAGGAGCTAAAATACCAGCTAAGAAAATGGCCCTAAGTTCTAAACCAAGGGTCATATATTCAAATGCCTACTACATGGACAGCCCAGGAGGAGAAACAGGAAGTGCAATGTGTGGTGAACTGTTAAGATTATTTTAATGTTGTTTCTTAGCTTTTACTAGTTGCTTCATGGGAATGTGAACTCAACTAACAAATCTTTCAAATTTCAGGACCTGAAAATGTATATTTATAACTTAAAAAAAAAAAAAGTTTTGTGTTTTAACTGGGCGGTGGCCGCGCATGCTTTTAATCCCAGCACTTGGGAGGCAGAGGCAGGTGGATCTCAGTGAATCTGAGGCCAGCCTGGTCTACCAAGCAAGTTCCAGGATAGCCAGAGCTATTACACAGAGAAACACTGTCTCAAAAAACAAAAACAAAACACAAAAACAAACAAAAAAAGTAGTTTTGTTTTTTACGTTTGAGAGGGATCTCATGTAGCCCAGACTGGTCTTGAACCCTTGCTTCTCCTGTATCAGCCAGAAGTGCTGGCTGAAAAAGTTCTAGTTACTGCTGGGTGTGGTAATTTATACTTGTAATCCTAGCAGCCAGGATGCTGAGCCAGGGGGATCACTACAACTTGCAAGTCTGGTATGCACAGTAAGTTTCAAGCCAGTTAGGGCTATCCAGCAAGATCCTGTCTCAAAGCAACAATGCCTCTGTTAGTAGTTCCTTTGATAGATAAAGAAATAAATAGCTAGATATTTACATTAGAAAGTCTGTTGGTGGTAGAAAGTTTAATTATTCCTTCCGGGTAGACATTAAAAGGAAGAGAATGATAGCAAATGCGGGGGAGTCTTAACAGCCTTGGGGAAACGAACAAACTCCCATAGTTAACAGGAATATGACATAGCTGGAGAACAGGAGGGTTAATCTGCTTTATGGCATAACTGGGCAAATGTGTGCCTTTCAGCAGTTATCTGGATGGGGTTGGGGGCTAAAGATTCCTCTGGAAGTATCTGGACAAACACATTTCCTTTGGGAGCACTGGATAAACCTGTATGTTTGAGGAGTACTGACAGAGCGGCAGTCTCAGGAACTATTACAATAGTTCTCAAGGAAGGAAGATGAATAAGCACCGGGTAGTTAAAGTAAGATAAGGCCTCCACGCAATGTTCTCCTCGGGAAGGAAGTCGTAACTTCTCCTCGGGCGCCCCCTGCTTACCGTCTCCTCACAGCCTTCTACTCCAGCAACCTCCATCTTAACGCATCTTTCTGCGCAGGTGCCACAAAGGCACAGCTTCCGCCCAGAGCAGGACCTGCCCCGCCCCCCACCGCCCCCTCCCACGAGCCTGTCTCCGGCCACGCCCCTTTCTGCAGACCTCACCCCACCACCCGGTGACTGTTTAAGCAGCCTGCAGATCAAATTCTGGCTTTGAAACATTGATAAATCCCTGGGATGGCTGAGGCCAGAGATGAACTCCTCAGATCCTTCCAGGGGCAGACCACACACTGATGAGGCTCATGAGGGGAGACAGAAAAACAATGCAGAGTGCTGCCCAGAGTTGGTTGGGTTCCGGTGTTTGTCTTCCCAGAGGTGACAGGATAAATGCAGTGGAAAGGCATGCCTGACATTCCAAGAAGGACACAAGAATGTAAAAGGGCACTGAGGGGCATAAGTGCACAAGCATGTAGGGAGCTTTAAAGGCAAATGATTCAGATAGATAGCTGTAGGAGTGTGTGTGTGTGTGATGTAGTTGGTGTGTCCTCTTGGAGGGTCTTAAGTTTAAGCTTAGAAACCATGAGTGACCACTGAGTAGCTTTTAACTGGAGAGCATGGAGATGAAAGAGGGAGTTGGGCTTCTGCTCCGCAGAGGATCTTTCTTTGTGTGTGTGTGTGTATGGGAGTGTTCCCTCACTCCTGGTAAAAGACCTTTCAACTGCTGAATCTGTCTGCTCCTGTTCTGACCAGTTTGGGTTTTCTTTACAGCTACCAATCTGTCATGGTCGAGATTGTTTTCCTGCCTTTTAATTCTTTAACTGGCAGAGAAAATGGACCCAATCAAGACCCTTAACAGCTAGTGTAGTGGGATTAGAAAACCGATAGATTCAAGGGGGCATTTCATTTGTAGACATGGTCTAACTGTAGACATGCTATGTGGGCCAGGATGGCCTCCCAACTGTTGGGGTCAAAATGTGAGCTCCCTTGCCCAGTCCCTGGGGACAGCTTTGATGCAGAAATGACAGAAGGTGGCTGCTTTAAGAGTGGGGGAAGAAGAAGGAAGAAGCTTTAAAATGCCTTGGCAACCGAACAGAAAGGATCTGTTTAGCAAGCAACAGATATGGGGCTAGTTTCTTGTAGAAGGTGTTAACAGCAGTCTGAAGGAGTATGTGAGGCCTACATTTCTTGTGTCATCTTCTGATTCCAGGAGAACTCATTACTTTTGTTTTTCTTCACAGCTTATCTTCCGTGAAAAGAGCTGAAAATCCTAACCTTTGCTGTCCACAACAGCCTCAGCCCCATGCTACGTTCTGTTTCTCTCCTCAGCAGATGTCTGCCTTGCTTCACAGCTGAGGTTGTCCTAGTGACTAGACAATGAAGGAGGAAGAACAGGCTACTTTCTATGGTCCATGTCATCTCCTTCCCTTCTGGATCTTTTGCAGGAAGCTGATCTCCTAGGTCACAAGACTGTTTATCAGACTGGTTGTCTCAGTCAAAATCAAAATGATCCAGCCTAATGACTCCTGAATCAGTGCTCATTCAGAACCACTTAGGTTCCACCACTTGTGTATAACAGGGAGAGGGTGGGATAGGGGAGTGGGGCTATCGCCAGCGGCTGTGGATCCAAAAGCTGTCATAAAATATGACAGTCATTTTTACAGTTTTCCACATCTTCACAGAATTCCAGACTCCCAAAGCTGCTATAAGATAATTTATTATGGTCTAGCCTATAATTTTTGTAACAATGGCACATATAATAATTAAAAACAGCAAAAATGCTTGGTTTGTTTCTTGTGTTGGCCGATGTATTATGAACAATGTTGAGTCCTTAGCAATTTACTATCAGGAAATCCAAGGACCAAGTCATGTCTCTGAGGAAGGGGGCCTTCCAGTGAGTGCTGAGGCCCCCCTCCATCCAGCACATACAGAAGAATGAGAGTCCAAGCTCCTTCTTTATGCTTGACCAATCCACAGGGAACAGCAGCTGATCCCAAAGAGAAGGAGGAAGGCCAAAGACTAGGTGTTTTCTTCAAGGACAGCCAGAAGGTTGTGGTCATAGGTGAGGACAGCTCTTTCTGACAGTTTCCCATGGTTTTTGGCTTTGTTCAGGGACTACTTAAGAAAATATCCTTGGATCCTTAGTTAGCCCTCAAGTCTGTAAGAACTGTGTGTGTGCGTGTGCGTGTGCGTATGTGTGTGTTTGTGTGTGTGTGTTCTAAGCATCACTCCTTGCTGACAGGAATAAGAAGGAAGTTGGGAGCACATTCCTGGCAGGTGAGACCCCTGGTGCCTGGATTCCAAAGAAATATTCTGCTCAGGACTCCAAAGCACCATGTGAACCTTCTTTGACTCATGACAGATAGTCTGAGCTAAGGACATTAGCTAACTCCTTTTGCAGAAGGTATCTTGTTCAGTTCCCAAGCCTTGTTCTCTATACTGCTCAAGTGACAGTGAATTCTAGTCTGTGCATGCCCACTCGGCCAATCTCCAAAATGGACCTTAGAGCTCAGGAATGTCACTAGTCAACCAGGTATAAGCTCTAGGCCTTCTAAACATCTCCTAATGATGAGCATGTAAGCATCTAACTGGACAAAGTGTGGTTTAGAGAAGGGAAGAAGTGGGAGGTGGAATGGACAGTTGTCTACCAAGAATAGTTGACATTCTTGGAAATGTTTGTCCCTCTCTATTTATGGAAGAATCTCTCCAAGAAGTAACTCCACAGCCCAGCCTCTAGCACCACAGACCTGCTGGCTGGGGTTCATGACTTTTCTCTGAAAAGCCACAGTCTTACAAGCCCAAGATTCTCCTTGAACACCCTTAACTTGGAGAGTCAGCCTTTTGACTACAAGGACTCTAAGCTGGCTACACAGCTAACTCTCCCTGACTGATCTGTACGGTTGGCATTGTCTGAATGGCACATAAGCCAAAGACGTTCAACTCCCTTCCTCTGTGGAACGAGACTCCGACTTGAGCTTCACGAACTCTCGAGCTACCTCGTCATTGCTCCTCTGAGACAGAATCCGGAGAATGGTCATGCCTGTCTCATCCATGTGGATCTTCCGGCCCAATGGGCACCAGCAGGCACAGCTGCCCTTGGCTGCCACGTCCCTCAGGGGCATCACTGCCAGTCCTATCACTCGATCCTCCCGGGCAAAGCAGTAGTCCTTCACACATATCTGTAACTCATAGGCCTCTGGGCCCTCTTCATTTCCCAGGAGGCTATGAGCAAAAAGGGTAGAGGATAGAAAGCCAGAAATGAACATTTTCTGCTGAATTCACCCAAGTTTGACATCTAACTCATTGGCCTATTCCCAGTCTCTTTACCCTTACCACCCAGCACTCCCTCATCCCAGAGCCATAGGTTTCCTACTCTGTAACTTACAAGTGGAATGTCTCATTGTACTTGGGAGTCCAGTTGTTGCTTTTAGACTTGGTTGTGAACTTCCTCTTCTTATCACTTTGATGTGGGCCAACCATAGTCACTTCCACAAAAGGCCGGAACATACCCGCTGTCTGCCACTTGAGGTCATTGGCTGCTACCACTACCCAAACAAGGGAGATCTGTGAGCAATCCCTCCAGCATTCCCAGTTCGTGAACCCTAGGTCATGTTGCCCTTGAGAGGAATGGAGCACTGGGAGGAGTGAGGCCATGGTCAAGGAAAAGCCAAACCCATAAGTCAAGAGCACTTACCTTTCACTGTGACCTTATGCTCCCCAGTGCCAGGGTGTGTAAATAAGTCCACCTGAATGGAGACCTCTCCCACAGGATCGTCCACACCAGCCCCTGAGGACAGATCACCTATTAGAGAACTAGATCCCAGGTAAAACAAGGGCTTAGAATGCTCCCCCCTTACACCTGACCCTAAAACAAGAAGAATCACCCACAGTAGTCACAGGGAAAGAAACAACAGGAGAGAAAGAATGAGGCTGTGTGCTATACTATACCGCTAAGCAAGCTCTTACTGAAACATGCACTGAGAATTCCCTCTCCCTCCTTCTCTCTGCTTATACAGTGCAGGCTGGACTTCAACTTGGGAGCCTCATGCTTCAGCCTCTTGATTTCTCAGATTATAGATATGTGCTACCCTGACTATGATATTTCTTAATGCTCTAGCCAAGAGAAGCTTGTGGTGGGGAATTCGGGGCACAAGACAGAGGTCAAGAATAGAAGTTCTTCCTGGGCTATATGAATACATCACCAAAGATTTGGCATAGAGCTCCTGAACTCTATAGTTGACAGCTGGGTCAACCATCCCCAGCACACATCTCACGGTAGTGCACAGGGTGATTCAGTGTTTGATTCATGTCTGCACAATGTGAAAGAACATACCCTTTTCTGGCCGAATGTCCTCATTAGCAGTAAACCTAATACCTTTCCCATCATGCACTGAGCGAGGAGGACAGGCAAGGCAAGAGATGAGCAGCAGTAGAACAGAGAAAGAAGAGTTGTTAGAGGTCAGAGCTACAGTCATTCATGAGAATTCAAATACATTCCAAGGAGCCTCAGACTGTCGGGGTAAGGTGCAGAAAGAAGCCCAAGAGCCAAGGTCAGTGTCCAAGTGTTCCACTTTAGACTTCAATTTGGAGATCAACTAAATCATGGCACACATGAAAAGCAACTAAGACCAGTGGGACAAGGGAGGGGTGGCAGGCTGTGATTTCCTGGGCCCTTGAATGACAACAGATAAAACCATGCACGTGTGGTCTCTCCGGGGTGCAGCTCTGCTAGTTACCCAGCTGTATCACAATGCCTTTCTGGAGTAACTAAGCCTCCCTGATATTACAGGCCTTACATGTCCCCAGCTCTGTAAAATCTCCCCCTGGCCACTTCAGCCACACCCATCCCTGTTCCTCTTGTTTTCTCCTCTAGACCCTCAACTGAGAGCAGCCGTAAGGAATGGAGCAGTACTGCATATCCCTCCATTTTCTCATCTTCAGTCACTTCTGGTCTTAACTGCTTAGATGTCTCCCTTCCGGGCACTCTACACTTCACATCCAGCTCAGGAAGATCAAGACTCCCACACTTGCAATGCTATCAGATTCATACTCCTGGCAGCCTACCCAAGTTTTCTTTTTTAAGTATGTCTACAGGTGCCTCCTGGAAGGACCCTGCTTTTCCAGGACAAGCCTCTCTTTGCAGATGTGCTCTAGTTTGGACAAGCCTGGCTGGTGACAGGAAGTATATTTGGGAATCTTCCCCCACCCCCAACCCAGCTGTCTGGTCCCCAGTGCATAAAAAATCATCCTTGAACCTACAGCCTCTTCTATGTACACCCTTTCAGCTGCCCATGATTTCCTTTAGTTTTCTTTTCATCCATGCTATAGGGCATGGGGAGCACTTTGCTTTTTCTCTCTAGAACACCAAGTAAAGTTATAAGGCTTCGCATGCATCCAAGCATTTCCTGTCAAGGCTTCCACACTCAATTTTCTTACTTCTTCCCCAATACCAGACAGAGTATAGCTGAGCCCAATAAATATGCACTGGCTAGGAAATGTCCAGGAAAAGGAATAAATAAATACCAGGCACATTTTCAAAGCCCCTGTTGACTGTCATTCTTCAGCCTGGTATGGGCATGTACATGGCTAAGTACTGAAGTTAAGTATTGAATTTTGAAATCCAAGCTTGAAGGAGCAATTGGATCCTCTCCAAGGGCTAAACAATGCCAATTCTCTACAGGCACTGTATATGGGAGGGGAGGTGGAAACACATCACCCTTGGGCCCTTACCCTGGGAAGTCTGTGAGCGCACAAACGTCTTGATGAGAGTGTCTGTAGTCTGTGTATACAGAGACAAGGCGTAACGTAGAGACTGAAGGTCGGGGCTCTTCTCCAGGAATGTTTTCTTCAGACCATTGCCTCCTGCGTGGAAGTATTGCTGAAAGGTAAATGAGCACTTGCTTCATGCCCTCACACAGAGGTAGCTCCCTGACGTCCTTGAGAAGCCAGAAGAGGCCCGAAACAACAGACCATTTGACAAACTATGATCAGAAGTACAAAAGAGTCAGCCACAGTCCCTCAGCATCATTTGGGCACTTGGCAGGAGCAGCAGGAAGGGGCATATTCCTGGAGGAGCTGTTTGAAGAAAGGGACTATCTAGTTGGGCAGGTATGAGATAGAAGCAATTTTTTAGGTAGGGAGACGAGACAAAGGCAATTTTTTACCTCTCTGAACCTTAGGGAACTTAATAAGACATACTTTCCTCCAAATGCCTCAATCACAGTTCACATGTTCCTGACCTAGCTATCACCTTTACCAGTCTTGGGACTTGGAATCATTTCTCTTTCTCTCTGTATCCCTAACACTGCCTGGACCTTGTTCTCTGGATGTGCAATGCTAAGAGGCTGACAGCTAGTCTGTCAGGGTGTACATGGGGAGACTGTCTGGAAAAGGGGGGAAAGTCTCCACCTTGATGGTGTCCAATGCCAGGTCAAGGACGGCGCACTGCTTTGGAGTGAGATTCCGTGTTTCCTCTCGTACCATGTGGTCCTGGAACCCCAGAGAAAGCAGTATCAGGAGAGCAATGGTCCCACCGGCCAGCTCACCAGTCACCCCCCCTATAGATAGCAATAGTAATAGTTCTCTCCCCCACTTCAGGCCCCCAGGCACCCTCCCTGCAGCCTCATGAGGACCCCACATCCCAAGAACCTTGAGTTTGGAAAGCTGGCTCAGCTCCTTGGCAGCAGTTAAGATAAGCTGGGTGCCCTAGGCAGAGAGACATCAGTCAAAAGCAGGGTTGCAAAGGGAGTGGGAGTGAGGGGGAAGAGACAAGGGGAGCAGCTGGGAGGGTGGTGTTCTTACTGTCTGGTCAGTGAGTGGGGGCAGGACGATGACCCGTTCCATGGTGTTCATGACCACCCGCCAGAGCTCCTTCAGGACGCGCTTCAAAACCGTCTTCTCACACACAGTGGCGAAGAGCGTGAGGCTACAGATTCAGGCAATAGGCGAGGCTAGGGGTTAAGTCTGGAAAGCCTGCTCCCCCAGAGGCTCCTCTGTCCCATGGCCTCGGCTTTACTTTTCCTCTCAGAGAGCTATACTCACTTGCCATCCAGGAAATCCATGAGAGGTCGCAGCACACTATCTGCATCCTGAGCCACTGAGGCTCTGGCGTTGGGGGAGGCATTCCCTGTGCCCCGAACTTGACCCAGGATGTCAGCCATTTGTCGAACACATTCATCAATCCGCACCTGGAAGCTACACACGCGCTCACAGTGCAGCCCTCCCCGCCCCCCGACACCGACACTGGAGCAACACTGGTGATTTAGACTCATTTCTTTATGCTGTGTCTCCATGAGGGACAATATGCAGGAATATAGGAAGATCTGCAGCTGGATGAGTATGGCTAGCAGTTCTAGGAATGGCCAGGAACTATAGCTGGTTCTAAGGGCTGTGTACTTTGGGGACCACTGACCTGTTTCCAAACACCATGCTGAGCTCATCCAGAACTGTATTCAGTTTCACCTGCAGCTCCTTCAGACTGTCTGAAGCTTCAGAGTCCAGCTATATCCATGGGGTAGCCAGGTCAGACTGCTGCCTTTCACTTTCTCGCATACCACCATTTTCCTCTTAGGGCCATGCCAGGACAGACACCTGCTCTTCCCTCCTAGGGCCACACCCCAATGTTTGCTCCTCCCTCCTAGGGCCACACCCCACTCCAAGCCCAGTTCTCCCTTCCTACCACAATGGTTAATTCTCCTTCCTAGGACCATATCCCCATGCCTGTTTCTCCCTCCTAGGAACCTACCTCTATGCTTGTTTGTCTGGGTTGGTACCATATCCCAGTGGCTACTTTTCCTTTCTGTAACTTTACAACAATGCCTATCTCAAATGAAGCCACCTTAAATCTGAAGCTAAAACCTAGCCTACACTTAATTGAGAAAGGGTAGAATACTGCAACTCAACCTAGACAAAGTACAGTAACCACATACCCTGAGCCTTACCTCTTTGCCTCCCATGGCCTCAAACATTTTCTCCAGCTGGACCCTCAGTTGCTGCATGTTGTTCATCAGGATGCAGGGCTTTGGGAACAGACATCTCCTCAGCCACTTTTAGCATAGCACACATCACTCTAGGGTTCCCCACTCTTATGCTACTCCAGGGCCACAGGGACTCCTCATTGTATAGATCTTACCCTAAAGACTGAAATCTGAAGCCAATTCAGACAATTCTCTTTGAACAAAGACTAGTAGCAAACATTTCTGCCTAAATTTGGATAGGTGGTAGTTACACAGATATTTATGATATTTCTATTTATAACTCTGCAAATCTGAACATTTTTATTAAAAAAAAAAAGAAGACTAAGCAAATGTTCAGTGGAGGGAAAAGTACCAAAGGGAGGCTCAGAGGCACTCCTAGCTAACTTCCCATTATCTTGTGGCATGAGTGTCAAGCAAAGCATGGAAGGGAGCCAGAAGTCAAGAACATCTGAGGCACATTCAAATGTCCTCCACTTCTTTCCTCTCAGGGCCCTAGTGCCTGGCCCTACCAGTTTCTCCTTTGTGCAGTAGGCTGGGAAGTTCTTTGATAAGATGTCTGCATACTGCATCAGCACCTTCCCAATGGTCTGAGGAAAGAGAAGAAAAGGAAAGACTCCTTAACGTCTTCACAGAGACCTTGCCAAAGTCCCATTTCTCATCCCAGAACAGTAACATCAGGGAGTTGGCTCCAGTGGTGCACATATTACTCCCAGCACTCTGGAGGCAGAGGCTAGGAGGACTGCTGCAGGTTCAAAGCCAGCCTGGGCTATATTGTGGGTTCTAAGCTAGCCAGAGGTATATAGAAGACAAGGTCTCAAATATATGAAATGCAACATCCCAAACAAACCCCCAAGATATCAAGAAAGTGCAGAACAACTCTCACAGGAAGGAGCAAAACTCCCTCTCAATTGCTGAAGAGAACTTAGCAAAGGGCAAGCAGGTAATGTCAGGCTTCGCCTGAAGGCCACTAGGGAAGAGGATGGAAGTCAGGCCTGTGACTGTGGTAATGTAAAGGGGCAAGGGTCTAGGTCGTTACCTTAGCAAACCTCCTCATGTAGTGGGCAAGGATGCTAGGGTCTGGGCATTCCAATTTCCGGATGATCTCAAAGCTCTGATTGAGTTGCGTAAAGACGTCCACCACAGAACAGGAAAAGAGTGCATGCTCTGACGTCTGTTGGAACTAAGAAGACCACACATGGGGTGACCATCTTTAGCTTTAGGGTATGAAAGCTCTGCCTAACAGAGGTGGCGCTGTGCTCTCCATGGCTTTCCTGCAGATTCTACAGGATGGGGCAGCTCAGACAAGCAGAAGTAAAAAGTGTCCAGCCAACAGCTAAATGCTGAGATATGGAGGAACCACCATGAAGCCAAAGTCCCCAACTTACTCCATCCTTCTTATCTCGTTCCAGGGCCCCACGCAGGAATTCCAGGGACACATCTTCATTCTCATCTAGCCACTGTAGCACAAACTGCTCAAACCACCTGTATTAAAACAGGAAAACTAGGGACTGAAGCTCTTCCAGATGGAATCTTCTAGAAGGCAGGGCATTGACCTGGCTTACTGTACTGAATGTAGAATACTACCCTTACTCATTCAGAAAACCCCATCCCCTCCTCTTTGTTGCCCCCACACTCACGCTGGGTACTCAGGCACCTGCCCCTGGAGGGCAGGCAGGTCCCGCACATATTCATTGTGGAGCCATTTCACCTTGAAGTGCAGGTTCATGTAGTCAGCACTCTTACACAGCCGGTCTTTCTCATGTTCTAGTGAAGGCAGAGACACTGGGTCAAGTTTCAGCGGGAGCCATAGTTCCTGGATTTCCTAAGGCAGTAGGTCTACACAGGTGGCTCTGCCAGATAGCTCAGAGGACAGGGAACTCACAAGTCTTACATCTACCTTCCAACTCCACTAGTGCCCCTCTCAGCCATTCTCCAAGAGCCTGGCCCAAATCTTCCCTTACAGAGGCTAAGTCAAGTAAAGTCTATAGTCTCCTTGCTCTAACTTCTGGAAGCACAAAGCAAAATCTCTGGGCTCTGGTGAAGAAAAGAAAGGGTGCTAATGATAACTAGTGTAGATTGCTAGGGGATTGGGGCTGAGGGGAAGGAAAGACAATTGTTTTCTAGTGTTTGTTTGTTTTCAATCTTTGTAACTAAGCTCTTCTATCAAATAGGCTTAAATGAAGAGATATTAAGTTGTACATGGCATGAATGTCAATGTGAACTTCTAGAAACAGAGAAATCTAAACAGAAAGACTGTAGAACAGCCATGTTATGACAGAATCCTGAGGTAAAGTGAAGGGCTCCCAAGAAGAGCTGAAACAAAGAAAATGAGCTCTCAGGGAAATATACAAATAAGGATCATCTGTTTGGAAGCTATGGAAACATAGATCAGGCCACTGTGCTATAGGAAATAAGACTATTATGGATCTGATGGGTTAAGTAGCGAATCTCAATCTAGGATGAAGATCACTCATGACTGACCGAGAGTCTAAAGCACTCATTACACCCACACAGTATAATCATACCTACTCTTTATAGCTGGAATATTATTTTGAATAAAAATCAATGTGTGCCAATAAAAAGGTCATAAAGAAGGAGAAATTAAGCAAGAGAAAAGGAGCAGCTGGTATCCTTGGAGATGTCAATGCTCAGCTTTGAGGTAGCATACGTGTTGCTCCTCCAAGTCAAAGCAGAACATCTAGCCTGGGACACTGGTTCTAGTGACTAGTGCAGGAGATACTCAAAAGGGAAAGAGAAGCCTGGGCCAAAGCCTGGAAAGGCTTCAGGTCCTGAACTTTCACCTTCTGGAGCTGTAGGACAATTGTAATCCAAAGCTGCATTTGCTATCTCTTCTAAGAAGCAGTGAGCAGGAGAAGGAAGGGTATAACACTAGAGGCAATGGGACAACCAAAAGTTCTTACCAACGGCAAAGAGGACTTTTCGAATACGAATGATAGTAGTTGCTTGTGACAAAGCAGAGATGCCAATGAGCAACAAAGAGTAGGAAAATCAGGGACACCAAAGAGACCCTCTTTTCTACCCCATTCTCTATGCCCTTGAACCAGTCCCTGACCTTGAAACATAGAATGACAGCTGCATCCTCCCCCTTAGTGCTTGTTCAACAGCCCACTGTACATGGGGATAGGGCTTCCTGGTGATCCTTGAACATTCTTTTGTTCATTTCAGGACCTTTGAGTTTCTGTATTTGCATATAATTCTTACATTCTCTGACAATCCAGTATGTGTCCTTTGGTATCAGGCCCCAATTTCTACACCAAACATTAACTTAAGTACATAAACACTAAGTAGATGACTGTTCAAACATTGGGTTCATTTTATTTTAAGAAGACCCAAAGAGTTAATGCTCCAGCAAGACTGCAAGAGAGCACTGGGAAAACAGCTCAGTTGGTAAAGTGCTTGGTTCATTAGCATGAGCACCTGAGTTCAGATTCCAAAACCTAAATAAAAAACAGCATAATGGCAAGATGGGAGGTGAGGGTAGATGGGAGGTAGAAATAGGTAGACTCCTGAAAGTCAGCCTATCCTACTCGGTGAAGTTCCAAGTCAATGAGAGACTGTCTCAAACAAAAAGTGCCTTGACACCTAAGGACTGAGTCTGGAGATTGTCTTCTAAGCACTGTACATATACATACTAATCCACACGTGCACCCACTGACACATGAACAAGTAGTATGTTTTTTTTTTTTTTTATTTATATTTATATATATTTATATTGTTTTTTTTTTTTGTTGTAGAATTGGGGTTAATTTAACAGGAGGGGCAATAATTTTTCCATACCTTCCTTAACTTGGGTATTACAATATTTATTTATCTTTCCTTATCTACTGTGTTTGTTCCACATGTGGGGTTAGAGGCACTTCTGCGTGAGTCTTGCCTTCACATGTTCAAGCAGGGTTTCTCTGATGTTTCTGTTCAGGTGCAGTAACTCCAGGCTAGCCAGCTTGCTGCATCTGTCTGCTCCCGACCCCCTAAACAGGGTCTCTCTATATAGTGGTGGTTGGCTTGGAATTTGCTACATAGACCAGGCTGATCTCAAACTCAGAAAGATCCTCTTGCCACTGACTCCTGAATGCTTGGATTAAAGGTGTGTTCTACCATGTTTGGCCTGCATCCAGCTTTCTATATGTGTTCTGGGGGTAGAACTGAAGTCGTTAGAATTGGGTAGGTAGAACGTTTTCCCACTGAGCCATCTCCCCAGACTTGTTTTCTTTCTTCCATCCTTCATTCTTAGACAGTTCTTTCAACTTGACCTCTCTGAAATCTCTCTAATTCTGGTAATGTCTGTAGGGATCTGATGGAATACTGTGTCTAAGTAACTTGTTTCTTTCCACCTCTAGCTGTCTTAACACCTCCAAATGAAACAGAACAGAATATGAGTTGGTTCATTTTTCAAAGGTATTTACTTTTTAATACTAAGTGCACCATATATGTTCTTCAAGAACTGACACTTAACTTCCCACAAGGCTTGGTGAGTGCTGTCTCACCAAGGTAGGGACATAAGGCAAAACCTTTAAAAGCCTTTTAACCAGTGTGTGGACTACAATCCAGAAAGATGAAATGCACAATGTAAATTACACATGTGTTTTGGTTGTAACAACTTAGCACAGACCTTTGAAGTTGTCTTTTAACCTTAAGAATCACCAATTCTAACCCTCATAAATTTAAGAGTCTGAGAGTGATCCATGTCTTCACTCCACCCAAGCAAGAAATGCAAACTCTGCTTTGAGACTGTCCCAGATGGCTCCATTTCCTTCTAGATCCACTTTCACAGACTGAGGAGCCAGACTAACATATACAAACAGATAGGAAAGGCAGCTAAATTGGTGAGCACAGATGGGTACAGATGAGAGAGTATGACATAGACAGAACGTGATATCTTTGTAAAGGTGAGAAATGGAAAAAGAATAAGCAGAATGAATAAAGTGAATAATAACTTATCAGTGGCTCTGTGTTATGAGAGTGAGGAAAATAGATTTCTGAGAAGGTCTTAAAAAAAAGGCCAGGTCAATAAGTGTAAGTAAATAATGATATTCCTGTATGTTTAAGCTTCTCTTACTCTTCAAAACTGTAAAGGTAAGTCTAATAATAAGACCATTCTCTGGGAAGCGAGCCACCATTCTGGAACATTCACCATGAGTGAAGCTGTTCTCTGGGCTGGAAAGGTCTTAGATCAGCATTTGTTATAAAGCTGGAAGGAGAAATCTACACCTGCATACCCATTTTCCTTATTTCTTTTGGCTACACCTTTATCCATCCAATGTCTCTTATAGCTTATCTGCCACTATGGCTAGAAGCCCTCTAGTTTCTTACTGCAGTGTTTAACTAGAACTTGAAGTAGTCTAGGAAAGGAAAGAGATAACTTATGAGGTGGGTGGAGCCTGGCAGACCCTTACCCTCCAATGCATATTTCATGTCTTGAGCAAACAGATGCCACATCACTTCTGCACTGACTTTTCCTACATTCAGCTCCTGAGGAAACCTGAGGGATAGAAAAAAACAGTAAGCATCAAGACAAGAGCTATTTGAGTTTATTTATCCCAAGGTACCTAGTTCTTACAAGACATAATGAAGAGAGGAGAGTCCTAGGAACAGGATTAGGCCTAGTCTGGAGAAAAGGGGCCCAGGGACCAGTGATAGTATACATGAAAGCGAAGGGGACCCTATTAGTTAAGATGAGCCCAGAGGACAGAATGCCCAGAAGGAAAGATAAAAAGGCACTGCCTCCCTGAGGAGATTGAGGCAGGAGGATAGGCCCAGGATAGATAAGCTAGAGGAGAAAGAGCAGGGATGAGCCATAAGAAAGCCAGCTTTATTCACTATGGACAGGCACATGCACACATAGTCTCCAGATTCCCCTTGGACTCCCCCAGCAGTCACAGTCCCAGAAGCCTTTCTCTCTAGGAAGGCTATCCCATTCTGGATAGGCCCCCCCCCTTATGTTTCCACACCTGTCTCCAGAAACAGTTACTCAGACAGATACAAGGGACAGAGGGACATATGGACGGACAGTTGGAAGAAGTGGCACTGCAAACATATAGAGATAGGAAAGAAAGAGGCTGTTAGACAGATGGACAGACCAATCATCAATCAGACAGAGCCAGTAGAATGATACTCACTGGTTTAGAACAGGTGTATAGGAGTTCTTATCCTCTTCTATGATTGACACAATGAGTGTAATAAGTTTGGGCCAGAAATCCAGGTTCCGAATGCTGGGCCCTGGTTCCTCCAGTGGCTGCTCCTGCTTCTTATTCCGAGGAACAGGGGAGTATAGAAAGGGAGATAGTCACAGAATTGAAACGACTCTTCCATTTTCTTTTCCCTTCTCCATGCCTATTATTTTAAAGTTGGACATATCTTCCAAACGTCTGCCTATGCTCCAAAGAGGGATGACTACTGGGAGATCCTTTAACCACCGAGAATTGCTATTCTTAGCTCTGGGACACTGTTCTGGTAAGCTTGAACAATCTAAGAGACATAAAGGTACCTTTCTCCCTCTTTTATTTATCATGAACAGGTGACTGCCTGTCATGCGCATCCTCAAGCCTCATTCAAGTAGGTCTGGTTCTGTAAGATTTGCCCACCTCTGATGGGGGATATCCTTCTATATATATGTTTCTCTTATTGGTTGATGAATAAAACACTGATTGGCCAGTAGCCAGGCAGGGCTACCAAACAAGGAGAATTCTGGGGAGAGGATGCAGAGAGGAGCCGCTGGGGGATGCCATGTAGCTGTTGGGAAAATAGGATGCTGGACCCTTCTCCGGTAAGATAAAACCATGTGGAAATAATTAGATTAATAGAAATGGGTTAATAATTAAGAAGGAGCTAGCCAGTAAGAAAGCCTAAGCCATTGGCCAAACAGTTTACATTTAATATAGGTCTCTGTGTGCTTATTTGGGGCTGAAGAGCAGCAGGACCAGGCAGAACAGAACCTCCAACAACACACCTCCAGGCAACCTTGTTCCAGATGTCCCTATTCAGATCCTACACTTCAGATGCCACGCACACATGCCCCATTTCTGAGAAGTTTCCTAAAGTAGAGTAGGAAGCTTAACTACTCAACAGAAAGAACCTGTTTGACCTAACTTTCAATGGAGCAGGTCCCCTTTGGATTCTTTGAAGGCTATTATTAGCTGGAAGAAATGCTCCTGGAGAGCTAATTGCCTAGCTGGACAAGAAGGGAATTTGCTTAGAAGAAAACAAAGGAATACAACAATGGATCTCAGGAAAGGAAGAGCCACTCACATTTGGACACAGACAAGGATAAGTTATGATCACTACAGATACTGGAATGGATGATCTCTCTCATAGGAACAAAGGCAAAGGCAGAGCTGCCCAGGACAGGGATGGAACTTTTATGTGGATACTACATGTCACTGCAGTCTCCAAAATCCCCTAGTGAGCCTGCATCAACAAGAAGTTAGTAGAAAACAGGACACAGTCTATATCCTATTGATTCTCCTTCAATTTCACTTATATGCATCTTTGTGTTTTAGTTTTTCTACCACTATCCCAGCAAAGAGTCATTCAGAAGACATCCTTGGCCTTTGAGCTTCAGCACACTATGTCCACAGTGAGCTGTCAGTGATTTCTCTATAAAGAAAATCTCAGAGTATGACCCTTCTGCTTAAAGCTCTTCCATGGCCTTCCATTAAGTTTGGACTCCACTGACACCACGTCCTTCAGAGTGCCCCTTTCTTTCTCTACTTAATGTCAACCCCGTTCTCTTGGGTTGAACTGCATTATGATCACTACTTACTCTGGTGCCTGGCAGGATGCTAAAAGCTTTGTACACACTATCTCATTCCATCTTCTTGAGGACTCTTGAGCGCACGTTACTATCATCTCATTTTGGACAAGGAGACTGAAGGACAGTGAGGGTCTATGATTTGCTCATTGTCACAGAGCTAAGCAGCAAAGCTAGTTCACATTAGCTAAACTCCAGAGTTTAAGGTTATAAACACCAGAATAAAAACTGTTTATGTTTCCTTAAATTAACATACTCAGGCACAATTCTGTGCCTCTAAATACTCTATTTCCCCCTTCTCTTCCCTTCAGCTCCTTTCTTGATATCATTTCTATCCCTTCCTCAAAATATAGGTTGAACTTTACTTCTGTGAAGTTGTCTGTGATGCTCCTGGCTTGGTTAGATGCCTCTCCCCTAAGCTCCTGGAACATAGTCTATATACTTCTGCTATTAGTATACCAGATATCTAATATCATAATAAAAGGTAATAAAACAAAAATAATGATAAATGCAATAACTTTCATTAATTTCTATCAAACAATAATTTCCTCCAAGGCAGAGAAATGTGTTTTATTTGACTTTATATATCTAGTACTCCATTTTGTGTTAAGTGAATGGGTGGATAAATGATCCTACGACTAAAGACAAGTAGATGGAAGTATTAAACCAAAATAAGCTAAAAATAAACAACAATCCCAATGGTTTACTCAAATGTATACATTGCTTCATGAAAATGAGATTAAGAGAAAGCAAAAATTAGACAGCAAAATAAAAAGGTTACAGCCAAGTCCATGAAGAATTTGTAGGCCTTCAGAGTCTTATTGTGCTGGGGCAGAGAGATCAAGTATTAAAACATCTTCATGGTTGAAAGATAAAAGCTGAGAACAGTATCTTTCCCTAACAAAAGAGAATCTGAAGATGAATGACAGAGGAGCTCAGAAAGCACCAAGCTAAACAAAGGCTCCAGGAAAACCTCCCAGGGACATCAGAACCAGTAGAAAGTTTTATAAAGCCTTTAAAGAGGAAAGCCTTAAATATATGGCTGAAAGAACATTTAGAATGAGAAAAGGCAGCAGGAAAAATTATCTTAGGTCAGTGGTTCTTAACCTTCCCAATGCTGCAACTCTTTAATACAGTTCCTCATGATGTGATGACCCCCAACCATGTAATTATTTTCATTGCTACTTCATAACTGTAATTTTGCTACTGTTCTGAATCATACTGTAAATATCTGTGATCTCCAATTAGGCAACTCCCGTGAAAGAGTTTTGACTGACAAAGTGGTATCCATTCACAGATTGAGAACCACTGTCTTAGATCTGTACTGAGGTCCTCTGAGGAAGCATTACAGATGGATACATTCACTGAAAGATGGATGTTCAATAGATTTACATCATTTGGTTCTACTGCCTTTTAAGATCGGTATCCCTTCTTTTATATTGTTTCTCCCACTGTTGATCCAAGACTAAATTCTTCCTCCTTGGCATCCCTTTACTCAAAACACTTTTTTTGTTTTTTGAAACAGGGCTTCTCTATGTATAGCTCTGGTTGTCCTGGCACTTGCTTTGTAGGCTAGGCTGGCCTTAAACTCACAGAGATCTGCCTGCTGCTGCTTCCTGAGTTCTGGGATTAAAAGTGTGCACCACACCTGGTTCTCAAAACACTTCTAACAGGCCACATTGATTGAAGATTGAATATTAGACTGGGGAGTTTTTGAGGCTTTTCTCAGACCTGGCTTGGAACATTTTACATAAATATACATACATAAATACATACATATAGTATATTATACACACACAGGTATGTGTGCACTTTTTTGGACTGGGTGTGTTTATTACACTGAAGGAAAGTGAATCTGCAAAAGCATAGTTAGCAGGACATTTTTAAGACATAAATTGTAAATGAGTTATTAGAACTAAAAAGAAGTCTTGGCTTTTAAATGGGTGATAGAGGAGAGATATGGTTGGAAGTATCTAGAAAGATGGGTCTGGAGAAGTGGCTCAGCAGGTAAAGGTATGATACCTGTCACCAAGTTCAATGGGCTGAGTTCGATACCTAGAATTAACATGGTAGAAAGAGAGAGGCAATTCCTACAAGCATTCCTCTGACTCCATGTGTATATGTGTACACTCATTCACACACAAAATAAATAAATGGAATAAAAAATTTTAAGGAAAAAGAACTAAGTTTCCAAGTATTGAGTTAGAATGATAGCCTAAAACAGGTGAAGTGGTTCAGGTCCACAGGAGGTTAGGCTCAGCCTTGAGAGTCAGTCAGTGAATGTAATCTCAGAAGACCAGAATGAGTCACTAAGGGAAAAGCTAAACTTTTGTACCAGGAGCTCAGATGCGGGTATAGTCTTAGAGGAAAGCAGAACAGAACTTACATGGGTCCAAAAATACCTTATCAGAATTAACCTTGAGACAGTTAGGGTAAAGGAAAGACACTCGGATGGATGGCCTAAGAATTCTGCTCAAATTGAGCTACCAAACTGCTCAAAGCAAAAACTTATCACAGTCATTTCTGTTCAACTTGGGCATGTGTATGTGACATTTTGTTAAGGGTCCTTTGTCAATTCCACCATGAATTTCTAGTAACGAAAACTGAGGCTCCCAAGAACTACTGACAGCTGACTGCACTAATCCCCAAACCTCTTACCAGCTGGTACTGGCGACTGTAGAGGTCATGGCAGTTGTTGAAGATATATTCATATGTAGAGTTCAAGCAGGCTTTCACACAATCCTTTACCACCTGGCTGGCCCGTGGGGGGCTCTGAAGCTCTTGCACCTGCCAGTTAACAACAGAAGGATTACAGGTCCAGGCCCCTGCTCACCTAGGTGGGACACCCTCCCATCATTGCTGCAAATCTACTCTAGATTCATTTCACCTTTTCTGGGTCTTCAGATCTTGCCTGGCATCGTGGTTTGAATGGAAAATATCCCCCAAGGGTTCATGTTTTGAACACTTTAGTCTCCAGCTGGAGGTACCCCTTTGGGAGGCTGTGAAACCTCCAGGACACAGATGTGAGAAGCAGAAGCAAGTTCCTACTGTCCTGGACTAAGCATCTGCCCCGTTCATGCCTCCCCTACCACGATGGACTGTTCCCCGAAACTGCGATCTAAAATAAGCCTCTCTTCCCTTAGGAAACTAGTGGAGACACCCTATGGTGATGCAGTGGGGTGGCTGATGGGGAGAACCCAATTCTTTCTCACTGATCTATGGATTACACACTCTTAGAAGTAACCCAGGGAACTGGCGTGTCTGGATGAATCCCGTAGCCTCAGATTGTTCAATGACTATTGCTCTCCAGCTTTCCATGGCCAAATCCTCAGCCCAGCACTGGCCAGCTCTGTTGGACCTTACCTTCATCCTGAAGAAAGTAATGCTGGTCAGCAAATCCACTGTAGACTTTAAATCCTGAAGTCGCTCTGGGCTCCCAGCAGGGAAGTTATTCTGTTACAAATTGAGCAAATGTTAAGAAAGAACAGAGGAACACAAAACATTCACTATCAAAAGTAATGAAACTACAAGTTTGCCTAACTGCTGCCCACTGGGATTTACTGGACTCCTTTTTTCTTCCCTACCGATGCAGAAAGGTCTTTGTCTGGTGCCAAAATGAGTATTTTACAGCTCACAAGGCCACACTTCTTCCCCAAACCTGCTTTCCATGAGTGTGCAAGCATTTGTTCAGATGAACACAGATACAAGTACCCTCTGCCCCCATCTCTTTCTCTCTTCCTGGATGAAGATTCTTTCACCCAATGAGTACTTCAGAAACTACAATCTAAGTGTATATCATGAATATAAGTGAAGTCGCACTACAGACCAAACTGAGATCCAGAACCTGTACTTTCAGTCTACCCTACTCGGCTAGTGCTCTGCTACCAGCTGTTGGCAGAGTTCTGAGCAAACCCTTTGATGTGAATTCTTTACGACTTTGCTTTATGTCATAGCTTATTCTATTCGACATGAATTTTAGGAGGAAGCTGCCATGGAGAGCTGAAAGGAAAGAATGAGCTATCATCCACTCTGTGAACTTTAAGACTATGGATGGCTACCAATGCCAAAGATAAGATATAATCACTACTCCTTAAGTGCAGATAACCACACTTTTGTTAAGGTGGAGGCTGCCCTTGCACTTACTTCCTAATGTGCATGTATTGTCTGCTGTGGAAATTCCTAATAAGTGATGAAGCCATTGTAAGGAGGATCCAACTTAGGAGGAGCTGAGAAGCTGTCCATTTTCTCATCCTGTGCTATCTTGGGTACCCATCATCCTACATCTATTTCCTCCTATACCAGAAAAAAAGTATAACACCTAACACAGTTTATTTGTCCAAGACAGTATACTCTTTCTTCCCCTAGCCAAAAATTCATATGTCTCTTAGGAATTGAAAAGAACAAAAGGAAAAAGAAATAAAAAGAAAGGAAGGAAGAAAAAAGAGATTCAGCTAAGTATCTAACATTTTAAGGGAAATTCTGGGAGAGAGTATGTCATTGGAAAGTGATGACTAAGGTTTGATGGGAGATGTCATTATGTATATATGTTTCTCATACTGGTTAATGAATAAAACACTGTTGGCCAATAGGAAAGCTAGATAGGCGGGATAGGAGACAAGGAGGAAAGAGGAAGTAGTAAGGAGGAGTCAAGATGCAGAGTCTGGAGAGAACAGAACTGCCATTCCTCCGCTCTCAGTAAGACCACGTGGAAATACATAGAAATGGGTTAATACTTAAGACAGAGCTAGCCGATAAGAAACAAATAACTGGCCAACAGAATTATATCTAATACAGAGACTCAGTGTGTTATTTGGGGCTGGCGCAGTGGCGGGACAAGACTGGCGGCGGGCAGGAAAAGCCATACTCCTTACAAAGGTTGGAAAGCCAGCTCTCCACTAAAAGTAGCCATATGTGCTATTTATACACTGTAATGATCCTTGTAGTCAGGAGAACTGCTGAGAGCTGCTGGTAGCAATGGCTTTATCAGAGGCCACTAAGAATATATAGCAGGGAACAACTAGTATTTAACAGGCCAACCTACTAGATGACTAACTCTCTGATGGGGAGCCCCACTTGCCAAAGACCATAGGGTCACTGACTGTAAATGACTGGTTATTTCTGTCTGTAGTTTTTCTCAGGTGCCACTATGGGTATTTTTCCCACCACTTGTGTGTTTATCTTATACATATATATTCCATCTACCAGGCACACATATAGCTGTGGATGGTCAGGAAGATGATTTCTGCTTAATTGTATAATTCTAATTACTAGAAATAATACTAAGATTGTTTTCATTACTCAGACTGCCATAGGAAAGTAATAGTATTCTCAGTCACAAAGACAGCTAGAGTTTAGACTTCAGAACAAATTAAAAGCAAACTGGTTGCCCCTGGAGATGAATACACAAGGACAATTTCCCAGGGGTTAATTGCTGATTAAAGGTCAGGCACAGAGCAACTTTAGTAGACATAACTTCCTCAGCAATGGACTTTCTGCATATACTTACAACCTCAAGGTTGGACCAATTGTTTAAGTTCTGAATTTCAAAGTCACTTTCTGTCTGAGAATCCTGACCACTCAACTCCATGCTTACTTTACTCACCATGCCTCATCAGTGCAACCTCTCTAGCCTGAGAGAAACTGTGTGATCAGTTTGGTTCTGTTTCTTATTGTTTACTCAAGAAGTACTATAAGACCTTGAAAATGTGATTCATACTTATCCAGAGGCTTTGCTGTAGGGGGGAGATGTAGGAAAGATGTAAGAAGTGTGATGGAGAGAGAAATGTGAGAGTTTGAGAAAGAAGTGTGAGAGATGTAGGAGGTGAGTGAGTGAGTGAATGAGAGTGAGTGAATGAATGAGAGTGAGTGAATTAATAAGAGTAAGGGAGTGAATGAATGAGAGTGAGTGAGTGAGTGAATGAGAGTGAGTGAGAGAAAGAGAGAGAATGAGGGTGAGTGAGTGAGTGGGTGAGTGACATAGGAGATGCAGCTATGTGTGAAGAAATGTAGCAGACTAGAAAGAAGATGAATGTGTAGAAGAGAGATGTGTGTAGAGAGAGATGTGGAGCTATGTAGAAAAAAATGTAACTGTGCATGGAGATGTGTGACTGTGTAGAAGGTAGATGTAGCTTGGGAGGGAGATGTCACTGGGAAAACAGATATAACTGTGTTTAGAGATGTATGGCTGTGTAGAAGAGAGATGCATGTATGTAGAAAGAGATATGTAATTGTATGCCAAGAGATGTAATTGTGTAGAGAGATTGTTGAGAGAGAGATTATTCAAGATGAAGTGAAAGAGAAGGTTACCATCAGGAAAGAGCATGTTTCCTTATTTACCCTTGGAGAGAAAAGTCTAGTCCACAGAGAAGAAAATTTTCTAAGTCCTGCTGCTTTGAAGGCATTCTTTTTTGCAACCCTGGGTGCAGAGCTGGGAGCTGGCATCCTGGGCTGCAGTAAACAACCATGGGTATTAATGGTATTGGGCATCCAGGTGGGCACAGATCAGTTTTCCTGCATTTCATCCTATAACTAAGATTTTCCCATGTCTTCCAGATTGAGTTTGATATTACATACCCTATATGTAGAGAGGTCTATCCTCAGCGAGTTGTGTAGTTGATCCAGCAGTTTTACAAATCTCTCTTTCTGAGGGTGAGAAAGAATAAAACAAAGAGTGGGGAGGGGGCAACACATCTTTTCTGATCTCTGTTCATGGGAAAAATGATTGAAAAGAAAAGACACTAGGTGAATCCTGTTCCATGTTTTTAGCAACATTGTCTTAAACTAGGAAACATTTTCACACTGACAAAGAGACATTCAAGTCCCTGGAAAGGGAAAATTCTCTTTCTAAATATAAGAATGTGACCAGTAAGTTTATCTTTATTTATTTGAAACCTTATTTCATCGTAGTCAGGCAAAGGAAATTCAAACACTTTCTCACTTGCTCCTGACTCAGTTAGGGCTTTTTTAGCTTTAAAATAAAGAATTTGTTGATGAGTGGAATCTTCACACCACATCTGGAAGGATGATGGAAACCTCCAAGGCACTAAAGAACATTGGCAGAAATTAGTGATATGAATGAGCAGGGCTGGGGAACTGTGTGTCGCTGAGCACCAGCCGCATCCTGTGGGTCTAAGGACTTGTGGAGCAGGTCCACTGAACAAAGGACTCAAGGCTGGGAAGGGACCTCATCCTGGGGACCTTGATGAGGTAGTTTCTGCTTTGCTTTTCCCAACCCGAGCAACATAGTCTGGGGAGGCCTAAGGTAAAGGTCATCTAGCGGAGTCATCCTTGGTTTGACCCATATGACTAGGAAGAAAAGACAATCCCAAAATGGCTCACAGGGACATTGGAAGAGAGGTCTGGGATTGTCAGGGTTAGATGATGTGGGACTCAGGATACAGAGGCCAAGTATAGTCTTCAAAAGTATCTCAGAGCCCTGGGCCTCCAAGTCCCTTAAGAGCCCTCCCAGCTTCCTTGCAGGTAGCGAGTACTTTGGAAGGGCTAGGAAAAGTCAGCCCATCTCCAAGCCCTGCCAATGAGCAGCTATCAGCCCAAAGTGGGGATAAGAAGCCAGGCATACAGATGGACAAGAGCAGTAGGCACCAAAACTTCCAGTTACCTTCACTTTGTCATCCTGGCCTCAATCAGACACGCCCCAGCTCCCAAGCTCCCTCCCCTCAGGACACTTTCCTACAGAATACCACATTCTGATTTTTCTCATTCCATCACTGGCCCCTTGCCTCACTTCCCTATAAGATCCCCCGCCCTCTGAGTCCCACCTTCCCACAACTGCAGCCAGCAATGTGAGGCCAGTGTCCTCTCAGTCTACATAGCCTTGGGGCCTGAAGGGACAGAATAGGACAGAGGCGGGGGTCTCCACCTCTTCCTTGCCATAGTGGTGCCAAGGAACTTCTTGGCCATTCTTTTTTTTGGGTGGGGGGGTCAAGACAGGGCTTCTGTATAGCCCTGACTGTTCTGGAACTCACTCTGTAGATCAGGCTATCCTTGAACTCAGAGATCTACCTGCCTCTACCTTCCAAGTGATAGGATTAAGGTGTACTCCACTACTACCCAGATATCCTGGGGCATTCTTAACAGCCAGAGTCTAGCAATGATGATGGGAGAGAAAATAGTGAAGATGGTCAGAAAGACACAAGAAGTCTTTCTTTTAACCAAGTTCCATGTAATTTTCCTTATTGTGTATTTTAATATTAAAATATATAACTCATACTGTTTTAACAGTTGGTTTTCACAGAAAAAAGCATCATTAAATATGGAATCACACACTTGTAGGCTGTTAGCACATTTCCAGAACTCATTATATTGATTACATTAATAGATCAATATATAATGAGACCTGATTGGCTTAATCAATTACATTAATTCATTTACAGAAAAACTCTATTAACAACAAAAACATTATAAATACCAAAAGTCAGGAATCACAGATGCAGTGGACTGTGGGGATATCAGTCATCTTGTTTATCCTGAATTCATGTCAGGTGACATTCTGTGTAAAGACTGTAAGACTAAACAACATCATGATTCAACTAAGGTCCTGACTACAGGGGTAAGCCTGGGCCCACACAGCAATGTCTTCTAGAGCATAGTGGTGCCATCATTTTCTAGAGCCTGAAGATAATCTATTAATTATCTTAACTAGAAGAAAAAAAGTGTTGTCTTTCAAGATATCAACTATCTGACTATTAGGCACATCAGTCAATCTATACAACTGGCCAGAACATAATAAACCATCAACTGACAGCATTTGGGCATACGTATTTCATCATACTCACACCAAAATTGGAGGCCGAGAAACGATCAGATGCAGAGACATTAGTGGAGGCAGTAGTGTGAGCATAATAGGCATTGATGTTGGCCAGTAAGGTGCTCATCACAGCTGGTACACCAGGACACATGTATTTTGATGACAAACATGCAAAATGCCTGAAAAACAGAATCTGCATTCTCAGAGACTTTTCATGATTTGCAGCAGAAGCCAAGTAAGACCCCAATTAAAGTTCGTGGAAGTAAAACCAAGGCAATCACCTCCCTCTACTTATGCACTATGGATTCCTATGTACATCTCTATGGTGGTATCATCAATTGATGCGTCTCTCAATAAACAAGAATTTCTATAATAGGAACATTAGTGCATTCCACAGAGAAATATTTTTGCTATAGTGCAGAGTGCTTTGTTATCTCAATTTAGGTCAGCTTGTTAGCTATGCACATGTGTACATGGGCAAAAGCATGCTGTATTTTCTCAGACCTGTGATATCTGGGTCTGTGTCTTTGTATACTCATTCATGCCCCTCTCCATGATCTTGTCTGGTATACAGAAAAATCCCTTTCTAATGTATGCTTCTTTGTCTCGAGGCACAGCCACATTCTAGCCAGCTCAAAGAGTAAATTATGGCATCACTGCACTTTATGGCTACTAAGCACGTGTCTGCTATGTCTTGTGCCTTCACTAGCTACCCAAAGCATTAGTAGGACCCCAGGGGAGCCTCACGTCATAGCCTGATATATGGACTCGATGCCATAGCGCATGGCAAATTCATCCACAATTTCTTGGGCTGTCTCATCAAAGTACACCTTCCATGCATCATCACCCCGAGCTTCTGGGATCCAGACGCCTCCACTGCCCTGAATGTCTGTGAGGTAATGGAAAAGGTTCTGCAGGACACAGAGCAGAGAGAAAGAAGGGTTATAAGCATATCATAAATGAACATTTCAGCAGAAATTTCTTCTTCCTGTCATTGCTCAGTCCTTCCAATTGTTATAGCAGATAGTTCTCACAGTAAAAGCAAAGAACCATTGGTCTAGTTTCTCAGGCTATCCAAAATAGCACAATGTGCCACTAATAAAACAATAAAAATGGTCCTAGATCTCTAACTCCTAAAAACCTTAGTTATGGTCAAAAGCCCACCCCTGCTTTCCAGCTCTCCATTTACAAAGTGTTGCTCACCTCATGGAGACATGTATATTGTACATGGTATGGGGCTACCTTCTCCTCTCCCTTGATCTCCACACTGATTTGTAGTCGGATAGCCCCTGAGACAGCAGACTTGTCTGTCCTCTTCTCTACAAAAGAAAAAACAAACTTGGTATTCATAGCATCACAACTACAGACAGTGCAGGCAACCCCATCTTGGTTTAATTCAAGGGGGATGGCACCAACACAAGTGGGCATCTGTCCAGTCTATGAATAACGCTGTACTAAGTGGAAGAACAGGAGTGGTCAGAGACTTACAGGGGTTAGGGTGGAGACTAAACGATTGGAAATTTGGGGAATGTACAAGCTAGAGTGCCTTTTAGCCATTGACACTCTCTGTTTTCTACCACTACCAATGGTCAGCACTCTAAAGGTGAGACAGGCCCTGTACAGAGTAAGATCTGGAGTTTGGTGATTTGGTAGATTTCCTAGATCCCTCTGCATGGTCTTCAGCCACAGTAACATTTTATGGTTCAGTTTCCTCACCCAGATTGTACCAGACATCCATCTCTCCACTCAGTGTCCGAACCTCAATGATGGTTTGGCCAAGGAAATCATCAGACTCCCGCTTTAGCCGCTGTTTTACTCTGGATTTGATGTCATCATCCTCATCCCACACACGTACCTTAATGCGATCAGAAGAGTTGTGGCACTCACTGAGAAAGAAGCAGACAGAGAGTTAGGTTGGGCAGACCTAGCAACATCAGTATAGCTCCACCCTACAGCTCCACCAAATGCACTGAAAGAGGAAGGGAAAATACGGCAGACTCTGACGGTCAAATTCCAAATGAATTAGTCTACCCAAGCAAAAGGTTTACAATCCTTAGAAATGGGAAGGAAATAAGTAGTTATATTTAGTTCTGGCTTCTTATGCAGCTAACTATATAAGAAACTCCAACAAAACAACACCAAAGGGCTTCAGAAAGCAACTGCTAGTTCCTTCCTCAGAGTCCAAGACATGAAGTGCTTCATGATCCTGGTAGGGTCATCAGGTCATATCTGCTTAGGTTTTTAATCCCCTCATGTATCTAACTCTGTGCTTATGAACTTCTAGCATGCTTTATTCCCTCGGATGGCTATCTCTCCTGTGGTATTTTTGGAGAAGGGAGATGCCTAGATCTCCAATTTTGTTCTTCTCCCCAGAAGTGGTTTTTGGGTCTTGGATCCTCACCCCAAACCAGTACTAAGCAGAATATTTTACTGGTTCTACTTTGTTCTTATTTCTTTCCATATTCAAGATATTTCCATTAAAATGCTATAGCATAACTACTTCTCTACTGAAAAAAAAATGAATAAATCGATTATGCACTTCTTGAAGACAGAAACTGTGTTACTCAGTCTGAGACGAATAGGATCATGCAAAGTATCTTGCATAGAATAGGAACTGAATAAACTGCTCATCTATAATGAGTAAACGATGACAACTATAAACTAGTTCATTTTAAAGTAGCCATATGAAAGCAGTGAAGTAGGAACTATTCGGATTCTCAAACAAATAAGTGCTTCCCTCAGTAACTGTTCCCTGGACTGGGGAGTAATTTCACTATATCCCAATCCCTTTCTATGAGTGCTCAGAGGAGTCAGCAGAACCTGCTCTCCATATAGCCAGCCTACGCAGCAGATTCAGGCCCAAAGTCCTGATCTTATACCTTGGGGAGTAGGGGTGCAAGACAAAACCATCTGGCCACCCCAGATGTTCATCCAAGTCCTAGGATATAGTGAAATAGTCTCTAAGAAAGAGAGATAAGGGGAAAGGAATAGAGGAATATTCTGGGACAGGAAGAAAGAATGTCCTTAAGAGAGAGGGAAACATCTCCAGACCCAAGATTGTGATCTTCAAGCACAATTATCCAGTTACAGGCCCAGACACTCTTTCCTCACTCCTGAGAAAAACGTAATACTTCCTAGGCAGAGTTAGGAAGTGGTCACAGGGTAGCAGTAAAAATTTTCAAGTGTTAGAAAAAGCACCAGGGCCCATAAACTGACCTAGCTAATACAGGGCTTGGGTAAACCACCAAAGGCTGTGAGAAGTACCCCAGTAAAAGCAGGTGAGAACCTCCAGTCTTTGTCCAGTCTTAGAGCTCAAGCCAGAAAAATGGGTTCTAATACCGCTTCTAAAACATAGCTATTTCTAGGTAGATAGTCATGTATGCCCGCCCCTTTGTGACTTACAAATGGAACTTCTCCTCCCAAACAGGATTCAAATTTCCAAAAATGGTTTTGGTGCGCTTCTTGGTTTTCCCAACTTGCACAGTCACATAAGGGTCACTGGATCCTGTTTTATCTTTGGCTTGTAGGCCCTGGGCACAAACCACTACAACCCAAGCACAAATCAGAAGGTCCAAAGTACATTTCAGAGTTAAGGCACAAGCTCCCATAGCTCTATCCACATTCTCCCCAACTTAGAGTGCCTTCCTACATGTGCAAGCTCAACCTTATTTCTCCATACCTATCCTTAGCGATGGGCTACCAGCCTTTCCCTCAAAGTTTAGTTCCAGAATCTCATCTAGCTCCTTCTCTCAGCACTTCTTGACCAATGACCACCCCACTGGTCCTTAATCCTCTAATGTACACGTTTCAGCTCCACCCACCTTACTAGCAAACCACTGGTGAACAAGTTTCTGGTTTTCTTCCCACCCGCAGTTTTTATAAAATCCAACTGTCAACCGAGTGCACAATGTCAGATGTGCACCTTGTATTATGGTTCATATTGCTTGTGAGTGTTTGCCTCTTCCAGCACCAGGATCTAAATGGGGGAGGTGTGACGAATGATAGGATTCTCCTTTTTTCTCAGTTATAGCTTCTTTCTCCTCAACCCCTTTTCCTCATACTTTCCCCATAGTCTCCCTAAGTCCTCAGACTTTAGCTTGCTTACCAGTGATGGTAATTTTGGCTGACCATTTGGAGGTGCCATCCAGGACACTTTGCTTTACTGTTTTCATCTGTTGTACATGGGCAACTTTGCTCACTGTGAAGACATCTCGGATAACCTCAAAGATCTCTGGTTTATTCCGCTCTCGGATCTTCATACGGTCCTTCATGGCCATGATAATGTTCTGCGTCCGGTCCTCAGCCCCATGCTTAGAGCTCTTTTCAGCAGCCCCTGAAGGATAGCCCAGAAAGCAGAACTAAGCAAGGGGCCACCTCCCAGATCAAGCCAAGCCAGGAAGAGGTGTCAGGAAGAGGCATGAAGCAATGGGAGAAGCTGAAGGATACTGTGAATTTCCTATGAAAATGCAATCTCTATGGTGCCTGCTGTCTGGCCAGAGGAGTTTAAAACACAATTTAAAGGGTGTCTCAGATGTCATGGAGCCATGTAGGTGGCCATGACAATACTGCCAATCTTACCTGCCAATTGGGTCGTGCTCTATGGTTCTAGTGCTTTTAATCTCAACAAATCATGTAGCATGATAAGAAGATAGGATCTTTAGTGTTAGACTTGGGTTTAAATCTTAGCTCAACCACTCCTAGCATTGTGAACCATTTTTTTTTCCTTTATGAGAAAACAGTGGTACTTAACTCTTATAATTTTTTCTTTTACTTTACTTTTCTCCTTTTCTTTTCTTCCTTTCTTTCCTCTTTCTTTCTTTCTTTCTTTCTTTCTTTCTTTCTTTCTTTCTTTCTGTTTTGAAACAAGGCCTCACTATGTTACTAGCTAGCCTTTATTGTCTTAGAACTCACTATGTCATCCAGGCTGGCCTTGAACTCACTGAGATCTGCCTGCTTCTGACTCCCAAGTGTTGGGATTAAGGGAATGTCCCATCATGTCTGGCTCAGGATTGAAATACACCTTCTTTCCCAGCATGCAACCAGGGACCTCACACTTAGCAATTGCTCAAGAAATAGTCACAATTATTATTTGATTTTACTACAATCTTTAAAACATTATGAGTAGGCTGAGTAACAGCTGGGAGACATAGAGGGCTAAGAGACTACTTCCCTACATTCTTTTACCATCATTCTTCCTGGAATCTGGCCTCTTTGAGAGCAAGCTCAGTAAAGGATAGGCAGAGTGGCAAGAACTTGGAGTATTATTACCTTCCCTGTTAGGAACTTGTTGCTTTTCCTGTTCCTATGCTCCAACACCATCAGCAGCACACGTGACATATGTAGTTGGGAGCCTGGCACACTTTCCTTCTAGACTGTTGCTCCATCTACCTGAAACTTCTACATCTACAAGGAATAAATTCTGTCTCCTAGGATCTAAAAGACCTAAGGGAGGCTTCTCTGGGTGTATACTATTCAAACGGAGCCTCTGGAACCAAATGAATGCTGCAAGAGACTCAAGCTCCATCAGAAGGCTATAGAAAGTCTGAAGGATTTTCTCTAAAGGAAGTTGGGGGGGTGTGTGTGTGCTGTAAGGCCCAGTGTTTGGAAAGGCAGTATCTCTTGATTCAGCAGCCCTCAGAATAAGGTAGAATAGAGAAATAATACATCAGATGGCGCTTCTCTTGGCTGCAGATGGTGTTAGAAAGACCCTGCTGCCCCTGCTCCCCAATCCTCACCCAATGGGATCACTCACGTTGTAGGCAATCGGCATTGAGCAGATCCTGGCACTTCTCATGGCACTTGACTCCACACTCACTGCAGCGCATGCCTTGCCGGGCAAGGCCCCAGAGCAATCCTTCACACTCATAGCAGTAGGTAGGAGTAGTAGCTGACCAGACCTCAAAGTTGTGGGGTGTGGTACACGAGATGGGATAGATTAAGGCCTGCAGGGTTTTCTTATACACATGGGATTTCTGAAAGACACACGGCCCATCACATACCAACAACTGTATGATCGTGCTGGAAAGTGCCAGGGCTGATACCTTATGGACAGTCATGTCCCTGGTTTCTTCTCTGGCAATGGATAACATACTCTAGCCTGAACCAGCCCAGAGCCCTGCCTGGCACAGAGAAGGCCCTTTTAAACGTACTTCTGGTCACCCAATGCAGGTCCATTGTTGAATCAGAACATTTATTCACTTTAGGGAAACAGAGGGTAAAAGGCTCACTATAAAACCCAAGATCAGTGGTCATATGCTTTAATACTCTAATCTGGACTCTCATTTCTCCCAATGTAGAAAATTAAGGCCATATACTATCTTGGCAACAATATACACCCAGAATTCTAAAATTCATACTTAGTATGGCTACAAAGATGATCAATCCTGAGGCCAATAGACTCATAAAAGTTCATAAGTTACTCACCAGTTCTTCATCCTTGAGAGAGGTACGTGTAGCCATTGCAGAAGTAATCCCCGCTTTCCTTGACTGAACCAGTGACTGTGAGGGAAGAGCTTCCTGTTAACTTAGACTGCCACAGAAGAGCAGAGTCCTGGGGACACAGCTTCAGTTTCTAAAGCCACTTGACTAACAGATACCATTCAACTACCCCTGGGTAATAGGTGATAGAATTCCAGGTTAAGATGTAAAACCCAAGGCCCTCATGGGGACTGTTCTAGCAATGTTGGAACAGTCCTTCTTTCAGGATATCCACCATGCAAAGGGCTTTCCTCTTTCACTATTCTTTGGGTGACTTATCCCATAGAAACTCCTTGTCTATGAGAAGGCAAAGGGAAAATGAAAAGCTTGGAATTACAGTAAGAAACAGGTCATAAGAATGAGATACACACACACACACACACACACACACACACAAGTTCTCAGAGTCATATACAAGAGCCGTCCATGCTGATTCCCATGCCCAGGTACCTCCCCACACCCAACCCACAGGGAAATAAAGGCCAGCAGCCCAAATAAACAGGTTATTTGACAAATAAAAGGGGAAGTTGAGGCCACACAGGACAGAGAGTAAAATTCGAGAACTGGGGCTGTCCTGCTAGCCAGGTTCTTATGTAGAGGCACTCTATGTTTCTGCCAAGCCCAAGTCCTAAAGGTGGCCCCTGGAAGACACATGACTTCATTAAGGCAGCAGACATTGAGCAGGCAGAACTCAAGAGCCTCAACAAAACATCAGCAGAGAGGGGCCCAAATAACTTAGGAATGTGAACTCTTAAAAGGATGGGGAAGGGCTCTGGGTGCACTCACCATAGCCTGTGTAGAGGAAAGCAAAGAAAGGAACAACATGATGTTAAAGTCCCCAAAGGGCATAAAAACCTTCAGAGGCAATTAAGGGGCTCTTCTTCCAGTTTACCATAGGGACATGTTCTAATCATTCTGTCTACTAAAAACTGTCTTTGACCCAGAGAGCTGCCTAGGGCCCAGGTCTCACTTATGTCTCAGGGCACTTATGCCTCAAAGTGAAAAACAGGCAAAGCTAAAAGACAGAGGAGGGAAAACGAGACATGATCTAGACCTGCTTGTGGAGAACGGGGTGGGATGGGGGTCTAGTGATAAAAGAGTAAAAAGAAAGAAAAAATGTAAATGCAAGTTAGAAGATAATAAGGAAAATATAATATCGGAATTCATTTTCTACAAGCTAGATGAAAACCTGGTAGAAGATAAGGTACACACACAAAAAAAAAAAAAAAAAAAAAGAGGGGGGGGGGGGGGGGGGGGAGAGAACGAGAAAGAAGATACAGAAATAGTAGGAAATAAGTAAAGAAAGAAATGGTGATGAGAAAAAGGTAAACGACATTTCCATTCACCCAGTGAAGGAAAGAGAAACTGGTAGGAGAAAAAGAGAACAGAGAATAGGAAAAGAAAGAAAATGAGTGGATAGGAAAATCAGAACGGACAGAACAGAGAGAAGTAAGAGTAACGGGAGTAGAAAACAGGAAAAGAGGAGGATTCAAGTCTTACTGAACCCTCACACCTCGTATCTGGCCTTAGAGCTCAGAGGCTCTGGGAAAGGCTGGGTCCCACTCTATTCCTACCACTTACAGGCTACAGATAATTCCTCATATTGATCCTGATTTAGAAAGAATGGTCTAGAATAGAAGGTTTTGGTCATCCTGGAGGTTTCAAGAGCACCTTTAACTCCTAACCCTAATGCACTTCAGTTCCACAAGTGTTTTTATATCAGTTCTCCTCAATGTCTTGGGTTAAGATACAGTCTACAGAACTCATGTTTTAGGAGACTTTCATTTGACTTCTAGGAAGGATCAAGCTCCAGTTATTCATATCATACACCAGGATCAGTAATCTAAATTAAGGGCTGGGGGTTGGGGTCAGTTTCCATTTCAGGTTATCAAAGGTTGCAGAGCTACCTGGAGGAATTAAGATACCTGATGTAAGTTCTCTGAATTGAGTATTTAAGGCATAAGCTACAATTGTTCGGGCAGGAATTTGACCCATTGAAGAACCCAGGGCCCTGTCTTGTGAGTAAGTTAGAGCTAAGCCCCACTGAAACCACCATTAAGTATCAGTAAGTCTGAAATGACTGATTCTAATCCTGACAGCTTGTCAGGCTCTAGTGGGGCATACACCCAAAGACTGCTGCCTGAGCTAAGGTCAGGGTCTTCACTCACCAAATCACTGACAAGTGGCAGTGGCTTCTTTCTTCGTAGATCTGGCATGCTGTCAATGCCATAGAGCCCTCCAGCTGGCCTAAGGAGAGAAGAAAACATCAAAATCATTAGTCCTAACCTTGAGTTACTGCCGGGTCCTGTGTTCTATTATCCTTGCTCTTCCTCTGCTCAGAGGGTAATGAACTAACCAAGAGAGGAGCAATGGGACCTTCTTTTAGTCCCTCAGTGATTCCTGTCATTTCAGCCAAGATCTGAGAGCTCTTTTGTCTCAAAGGAACAGTTCAAGGCACTTTGTTTATTCAAAGATGCTTGTACTTCAAAAGGTAAGTTGGGAACTGGTGACCAAGAGAGCTTCCGCTCCAACAGACCTGAGAACTCCCCAAAGAGAAGTATTATACAGCCTAGGCTACAACAGAGCCCACAAGGTGGCTCTACAAGAAGAGCCTGCTGCTTAGGTAAGTAAGACCACTATACAATGACATGCTGAAGGAGACTTCAATCTACCAGCAACAGACTCATTTACTCTGTCTACTGAAGGCTACCAACACAGAGGGTCTCCATGGAGAGATGAGCTCTTATAACTCAGATAGGCTGGGGAAATGAGACAGGAGACTTATAAAGTTATAGGGGTGGAGGTAGGAGGGAAATAGCAAAGGGACTCTGATAGTCTAGATTAGTCCTAAATACCTACCAAAAGACCCATCAACAGAAACCAGAAGTATAGCAAAAGCAACTGAAGACCTGTAAAGCTTTTACACTTTTGCTATACTTATTTTTTGTCATTGTCTAAAGAAGAACAAACAAAAACAGATCATGTCTCTAACAGAGTATCAGTCTTATATTGCTATAACCTGAATTTTGGCTACAGTTTTGCCAACTCCCTGTGTCCTCTGCCAATATTCCTCCTCCTCTTCAAAATACATTTCAGTTAAAAAGGAAAAAAAAAGTCACTGGCTCTTTGAATGTTGAAATTGTGAACTATAATGAGAATAAACAAACTGTACCCCCAAACAAACCTTACGTACTTGGCTTTGTTTTGAGTAAGGCTGAATTCACTATATAGCTAGCTAAGGGTGGCCACAAACTCACAGACCTCCTGCTTAAAAGTGTTCAGCTTACAGATGCATACAAACACACTCAACTAATTACACATTTGTTTCCAGTTACCATGACGAGCTAGAGATACTGGGTAGCTGGGCTGTACACCATAATTGGTAAAGATAAAAGTCCCAGAAAAATAAGTAGATGTGTCTAAGATATGGGCAAAGAAGGAAGCCACAAATTACTTTAAGACCAGGAACGGGAATAACCAACTCAACACACAGATGTCTAGTAAACTAGCTCCCTCAGCACAGGAAGTGGCTTTGTTTTAGTGAGATTATGAGGCCTAGAAAGCACAGAAAGGAAGACAGGAGGAAATTATTTTTTGAAAACCCTTGCATTTCATTTAAAAACAAATTTGGATATGCTCTATTGGCAAGTGTATGTTTCATAATTATTAGAAGAACCTAAAGTTCACTAAAGAAGTAACTAGTGACAGGAATTAGTGAATTTTAGCAACTACATATACTTAAGTCAAGAGGTTTTTTGTTTTGCTTTGCTGTTTTTTTGTTTGTTTGTTTTGTTTTCAACAAATTAACTTTTGAAAGAGATGGAAAGGGCTGGCTTTTCCAAACAAGTTGCCTTGACAACAGAAGACAAAGGAGTGTGTGTGAAAAAGTAGTAGCTAACTTTGTGATCTGACATTCTTCCCTGGTTAAGAGTGGGAGGAGGCAGCTGAGAAGCTGCTATCAGAAGTCTTTGTGGGGCAACACGAAAGGGATGGTAGGGAAACTAAATGGGCTGAGGGAGGAAGAGGTCCTGGGGGACACGAGCTCCTCTCTTGAGAACAAGTTGTTGAGTTTTAAAATGACTCTGGTACAATCACATGGGTCAGAAACAAAGCACAGACAGAACACACAGAGCTCAAAAGGGATGTCACTTGTGTCTTGACTGGAGTGGGATGTAACAGCTAATGCAGGACTGAGCCTAGAGAGTAATCCAATCAGTTACACCAACAATGAAATAGGAAAAATTTTCAGATGAATTTATTTATTCTAATACCTTTATTTTCTATATTGAAAGCACATATCCCCACTATGATATTATATTTCTGGGGATGATTGCTCAGTGGTTAAGAGCACTGGTTGCTCTTCCAGAGGACTGGGATTCAATATCCTAGCACCCACATGGTAGCTCACAACTAACTCCAATTCTAGGGAATCCTACACCCTCATAGATGCAGGCAGAAAAAATCAATGCATATCAAAAAATAAAGAGAGAGAGAGAAAGAGAGAGAAATTAGGCATGGATGTGAATGCTATAAAAATAAATAGAAAGAAAGGAAGGAAGAAAAAAAAGAACAAGGGAGGGAGGGAGGGAGGGAGGGAGGGATTACACAGGCAAAGATGTGAATGCTAATGCGACCTCTCCTGGCTCAGACATTGCAATACAAAGCTCCTGCTTCAGCCTCTAAGGAGTCAGTCACAGCTCTCTTCTCTACCCCAGAGAACTGGCCAACCCATGCTGGGATCTCTTCCTTTGCCACAGTCCAGCATATGGATCTGTCTCACATATCCCCAGAGAAAAGAGATGGGATGCACGGGAAGTCTGCAGAAAACCACTTACCCTTCTGGGAGCCACTGAGGCAAAGAGGGGTCACCATCATCTGAAATCTTTAAAAAGAGAAAGAAAAAGGTTAGCTCATGGGAAAAATGGGAGAGTGGATATAGGTTGGGCAATGAGCAAAGTAGGCTACTTGAACCAACCATTTTGTTACAGAGGCAGGTTGAAGTCTAAGCCAATGCCCTATTACCTTGGGCAGCAAATGGACTGCTATGGTGAGCAGTACCTGACTTTCTTCTCCACAGTAAACGGAAAGGTCCCATGGTTAAGACCCACTGGGGACAGCTAGCTGCTGAACTCTTATCTCTTTATATAAGCAACTGGGAAACAGCAGGAGAAAGACCTTTCTCGGGATCCCAGGCCTTACTGGGCATGGCTTGGGGGGGGGGTCCTCAAACCTCAAGCTAAGTATGTAAAAGTAAGAATGAGTTTAGTCCCTACATTTTGTAAACTATCTACTAAAAGGTCATAGGGCAGATTAAATAATTGGGTTATTATCCTGGTGAATTTTACACTAAGTAAAATTTAGGATGAGAAGTTGAAAACTGAGGTACCAAACAATCAAGGAAAGAACAGCTACAAATAAAATAAAATAAAACTCACTTTTTAAAGGGTGCTACATAAAACAGGAGCACAAAACCGAACAAACAACAAGGAAATATTTTAAGCTGCGCAGAGAAGAAAGAGATTCCAGGGGTCTCCAGGAAAGCCATTGTGTAGGCTTTTGAGGAACAAGAAATCAGTATCAGCATGTCTGTGGCCTCCTGGCTTGCTTGCTCCTTCTACCCCAGCTACCCCAACTCCTTAACTATCCTGATGCAAATGAGCTTTGGAAAGGGGACAAAAATAGGGTGGTTAGTTCTGGATGGGGTGACAGACAGAATGAGGCTGACAGAACCATATGGGGAGCTAAAGCAGGGCCAACAGGTGATGGAAAGGAGGGCACCAGCTCAGTTGAACTTTGGATTGAAGGTCCTCAGTTAAACACCTGTCAGCTTGTCTAAGCTTTAACCTACCTGTGTGCTCCATCCCTATCCCACCTCATCTGCCTCCTGTCCTGGTCCCTAGTGGATGGCAGTGGTGAGGGGAGGGCTAGGAATGTGCCAACAGGAGAACAGTGAGTGAGAACGAAGGGAAACAAGTCTCCCAAGGAAGCTGGGGGCAGAGGCAAAGTGCATTGCTAGACCCTACCAACCAGGACACATCTTCCCTTTGGAAGCAGCTACTGTACTAAGCAGATTCTTACCTCCTTTTTAAAAAATTCTTGGAATTAGACATTTGCCAGAAACTACTTGGCTCCAGAAAACAGACCAAAAAATAAATTAAAAAGTCTTTGGGATCTAGGCCCAGATCATGAACACTTCTTGTGCTCAGAGAGGACAACAGTTTGCAGAAGCACAGAGCATGCATTCACAGCACACTGAAGGAGGGAGGGAGCAGGAAGAAGTCTAGCCAAATACTTATAGAAGGTATACTCAGAAGGTGTAACTGGAGAAAAGACAAGGTGAACATGAATCCTGTGCTTAACGTTCAGAACTCATGGGAACAGGATTCAGTGTTTGCTAGGCACCAAGTCACAAGCAACATAAATCCTCACTAATTCAAGAGCCAAAGCTAACAGGCACAGGGCATTAGTGCTTCACAAGGTTTGAGATAGCCATACAACAGATATACAGAGGCTTATGTCCAGAGAGAGGTCAGGGAGCCAGCTACAAAGCATGAAGCACTTTCATACTTAGGGTCTCAAACCCTAAAATATATCTGTGGTAGCTCCCAATCTCAAATATTAAGTATGTGAACATGCTGGGCTCAGCCAGGGCTTGGTTACAACATATGCCAGAGTTGGCAACAACAAGTAGGAAATGGACACACACTGTGCAAACTAGGAGAAGAGGAAGACAATCCAATGTGTTGCAGTGTCAGAATGAATATAAGTAGAAGCACACACATGCTATATTGAATGGGCATCCATGCCAGCACCCACACATTCTCTCACTAGGTTCCAGGGAAGGTGGCATGAGCACACACAGCATAAGCATGCATACAAACTTCTTTCTGGAAAAACAGATTATCTAATGTGAACCATAGCTCAGAGGCACAGGTCATGCACACATATACATACACACAGTACTCAGAGAGCAATAAAAAAATAAACAACAATAGGCCCAAATGACCAGAGGCACAACCTGAAGAGCTTCTTGCTTTCCTTCTGTAGGAGAGAAAGAGCAGGAAAAAACAAAAAGGGCAGAAAGGTTAGTAGATTCAGTTCTATCACGGAAACCCAAAAGGATGGCAGCTAATCCTAAGGGACATGGAGGAGAGGGACTCTGAATATTAATTCCAGCGAGGATTCTAGGAGCCATAAAGGACACCTGACTGGCTCCCAGAATCATTACTTCCTGGGTTGGTTGACCTGGCTTTTAGTCTGAATATCCAGGGGGTACTTGAATGCAAAAGAAAAGGTCTGCCTGGGGATTGCACTTGTCCTTTTCCTCTTTCTAGAGTGGTCTGTGTTGAGTCAGGGCTGCCTAGGTCACAGAATCAGACTCCTGCTGCAGGTAGCAGAAGCTGCTGAGCATACAGTACCTTCTTTCTTTAAAAGCCACAGGTGCTAAATTCATCCGTATATAAGTCCTCAAACCCTAAGCTTGGTGGCTGACCCCTTTCCATTTCACAGTGCAGACTTGGCCATGCACTTGCTCAGGGAGTCTGGGCATAGGACTCTGGTAGTCTGGGAGTAGGACCTAGAGTTACAGCCAGGATCAAGTTGTGAAGACCGTGGAGGTCAACTGCTCTAACAGAAATCACAGTGATGTGGACACTAAAACCATGACTCCAATCTGAGGTTTGACTACTGTGTATTACTTTCATAACAATATTCCAAGGGAAACGGACATTTTTAGACTGGTCAAGCAAGTCACAGCAGGAGACGGTCTCCTTTCCTTTTCACCAGAGACAACTCTGCTTTACAGGACCACATGTGCCCAGGTCCACAGGCTTCTTTCTCTGTGAAATCATCCATCTAGGCCCTTCCACTTTCTTTTCTCTACATTTGAAAAGTCCATCACTATCATGTCACAGACAGGAGAAACTAATTTATAAGTTCTCAACTCTATTTCTGATGGCCAAATGGATCACTTGTCCAGACAGAAGAATGAACTCAGTAATAGGAATCCTCCCAAATAGTGTGGCGCCAGGAAGGTGAGTGAGGATTGAAAGGCAGACACTTCCTGGAGCAGGAACAGAGCTTTCACATCCACACCCCACCCTCTTGAGGGTACTTTTCTCTCTGGATGAGAAAATCAGGCAAAAAATACTTTGACCCTATGGACTCAAACTGGAAATATTTCTTCCTTCTCCACCTCTTAAACACAGTCTAGATATCATACCATATTCAGACTACCCTCTCCCTGACCTCAATTTCTCCAAAACTTTATTCTCAAGAATAAAATACAATCAATTTATGGCTGAGGAAATGGCTCAGTGGCTAAAATGTTGTTGCACAAGCCTAAGGACTGGAGTTCAAATGCCCTACCTTTAACTCTAGTGTCTGGAAGGCAAAAATGGAAGGTCTTTGAGCAACATGGCTTGTTAAACTAGCTGTATTATCAAGTTCTGGGTTCATCTGAAACCTGTCTCAACAAACAAGGTGGAGGGCAATCAAGACTCCTGACATTAACTTTAGGCCCAAGTGTGCACATGCACACGCATACAAACACACAAACACACATCAATTCTTTAAAGATGTAATAAACTGACAAAGCCATCAAGCTCTTAAAGATTTGGGACATGCCCTTCTGTATATATGTTTATCTTATTGGCTGATGAATAAAACAGTTTGGCCAATAGAGGCAGGAGGATAGGTGGGACTAGGAGATGGGGAGAATTCTGGAAAGGTAGGCAGAAAGAGGAGAAAGGAGTAGCAGGAGACAGACTATGTGGAAATACATAGGTTTATAGAAATGGGTTAATAATTAAGACAGAGCTAGCCAATAAGAAGCCCTAGCCATCCATTAGTCAACAGTTTAATAATCAATATAAGTCTTTGTGTGCTGATTTGGGGCTGAGAAGGGTGACGGAACCAGGCGGGACAAGAAAACTCCAGCTTCATGATCCCAATCCCAAAATTATCCTCTCACACCAACTTTCTTGGACTTCCATATACTTTGTACAATCTCATTTTCTCACATAGTCAAAAATCCACATATTTATTTACTCAGTCTGTTCTATCAGCCTGACACAGCTTTTCCTGATGCTCATTCATGTAGGAGTCAATCAAGTCCTACTAAGGCATGTAAGGCCTGTTTATCTTTGTCCTCTTTTTAGTACTTACCATATCATGCCGTGACAAATTCCACCATGAGAATATGACAAATAAATACAGATGTTGAATCTTAACTGGATACTACTATCATTTGTAGCCTATCATTACACTAGTCTATTTGCCCCCTGGCTGCTGCCCTAACAGTAGTTTAAGCATACTTTCATATCGCTACTTAGCCTAGCATACTATTAATGGACTACTGGTTATGTTATGCTCAGTATAAATTCAGGATGTTTAAAAACATACACATACACACCACTACCACCACCACAAAAATACCTCCTCTTACTTCCTCATATCCAAGGCCTGAAATAATCTTCCCCCACCTAGAGCAAGATAACTGGATTCCTCCTTCTTTTTATTCAGTAAGTATGTATGGTGGTTTGAAATAAAATGGGCCCAAAGGGGGTGGTGCTATTAGGAGGTGTAGCCATGTTGAAGTAGGTGTGGCCATGTAGGAGGAAGTGTGCTATTGTGGGGGCAGGCTTTGAGGGCTCATATATGATCAAGCTACTTCCTGTAGCCTTCTGATCAAGATGTAGCCAGCACCATGCCTCCTGCAGACCGCCATGTCCTGCCATGATGATAATGACATAAACCTCTGAAAATGTAAGCCATTCCAATTAGATATTTTCCTTTGTAAGAGTTGCCATGGTCATGGTGTCTCTTCACAGCAAGAGGAACCCAAACTAAGACAGTATGGGTTATTCAATTTTCTGTAATCTATCTCCTAAATGTCTTTAACGTCTTTTCTTGAACTGTATTCTAGATTGACACTGACCTAATCCATACCCTCACTGCCTCTCATCTGAACTACAACAAGAAACTCTATGTCAGCTGTCTCTGTGGTTTTCTGTAGCCTGGTCTTGTCCTCTCTCTCTGCATCTGGATTCCAGTTCGGCTCAGTATTTAGCTGTGGGTGTCTGCTTCTGTTTCCATCAGCTACTAGATGAGGGCTGGTGCACAAAAGGACTTTGAGAGAACATTCCCCATGGAGGGATATTCTGTTAACCTAGAGGCAGAAGGGAGGGCCTAGTTCCTACTCTAAATGACTTGACAGATTTTGCTGATCCCTCCCAGAAGGCATCACCCTCCCTATGGAGTGGGGGGGCAATGGGATGGGAGGGTGGTCAGGGGCAATGGAAGGGAGGAAGAGAGGGAGGGAGGGGGGATGGAGGGAGAGAGGGAGGGAGAGGGAACTCGATCAATATGTAAAATAATAAAAATTAATAATATTAATAATAATAATAAATGATACAGAAAAACAAAAAAACTCTATGTTCACCTCTTTGGCACTGGACATAGTCCTCTCCAATTCATACTTCATAGTCTACTACTAAATACAGTTTTCCTGTGCTTGGCTGCATCAATGGCTCACCATGCCTTGTTATAACATATAAAGTACTTCTACATTTTTAAGTTTTGATACCATTAGAACTCATCCTTCTGCCTCTCCTTTGTATCTGTCCCATATGCAAAGGTCTCACTGAGTGTTGCCACTGAATGCCTACATATCTCCCTCTCATGCTCATGGAACAGACCAAGGCTTCTTCTCCATGGCTGAGCTCAAATATTAAAATATCTGTGAAATTCCCTTATTTGACTTCTAAGGGCAGAATAAAGTATCTCTCTAACATGTGTCAATGGTACCCACTCTTCTGTGTAGACTCTTCTATGGCAGTACATTATCAACAGTATGTTTCATTGTAGCTGTCTGTATAAACATCTCCCTTTATACTTCTTGAAAACTGTGAACTTGTGCATATGTGTGTATTTATAATTGTGCACACGTGTTATGCAGACACCAAAGGTCAAGGTTAGTGTTTTCCTTAATCATTCTACACCTTACTTTTTAAAAACATTGTGTGTGTGCGTCTGTGTGTGTGTGTAACATACACAAGTATTCACATGTACCATAGTATATATGTGGAAGTCAGAAAATAAAATTGTAGGAGTCAGTTCTCTCCTTCTATCATGTGGTCCCAGAGACTAAATTCAAGTTGTTAAATTTGGTGGGACGTGCTTTTACCCACTGAGCTATGTTGCTGGTCTTATTTTTAGAAACAGAGTCTTTTGCTGAACTCAGAACTCAAAATTTAGCTGTATTGGATGACTAGCAAGTCACCTCTCTCTGCTTCCACAATGCTAGGATTATAGGGGAATGTGCCTCAGGGCCTGGTGTTTTATGTGAGTACTGAAGATCAAACTCAGATTCTAAAGTCTGTAAACAAACATTTTATCAAGTGAGCTTTCCCCCCACCTGAGAACAAACTTCGTCAGGACATCTTGTAATCAAGGAATCTATTAACATCTTGAGAATAAGTGTGATACCTGTTTAGCCAGAAGGATCAGCAAATCTTGCCCTTGAATTTAGCAAAAAGGAATCTATACATTTCAGAACTTAGAAAACAAAAGGTTTTTCTAAGAAAATTTCTCTTGTCCAGGACTAAAGAAAACATGTCAGAAGCCTGTATGTACCATTTTCAGAGGTAGAGGCAGAAGAATTAGTCCAAGGTTATCCTTAGCTACACAGTGAACTGAATGCCAATGTAGTATACAAGAGGCTCTGTTAAAAACAAATAAACAACCCCCACAAAAGCCATTTTTAATAAAAAAAATGATAGGGAGGTCTCATAAATAAGATATTTAGGCAGAGACCTGGAAGAAAAGAATAAAAAGAACATTCAGAATCCTTGAAGAAAGTATTTTAGGTGTAGTGTACACAAGTGTGAAGTCTATGGTGAGAACGTAATTGGTGTGGAAGAACAGCAGCTTTTCAATGAAGGGCCAGTTTGAGCCTCCCAAAAGAACTCTGATTTTCATTCTAGGTGAGATAGAAAATCATTCAAGGTTTTGAATAAGAAGTGATGTGATCTTTTATAGCAATTACTTTGATTGCCGTGAAAGAACAGACTGCAGAGGGACAGCAGGTTAAAGATGGAGACCAGTTAGACTACTGCAACAAGCTAAAGGAGAGAAAATGGTGGCTTAAACAGAATGAATGTGATGGAGGCAGAAGTCACTGCTTAAAATGTAGTAGATATGGATGGGTTCACAAGATGGCTCAACAGGTAAAGGCACTAAGTTCAACCCCGGGAATCCACATGCTAAAAAGAAAGAACTGACCCCTGTAGGTTGTACTCTGACATGTGCACATGTACACACACACAACACACACACACACACACACACACACACACACAGAGAGAGAGAGAGAGAGAGAGAGAGAGAACACGAATGAATAAAGCTAAGGTAGAGAAGTATAAATGGCAGTTCTGACCCACCTGGCCCCTCAGCCATTTTAGCCCCAAATAAACACACAGAGACATAATAATTACAAACTGTTTGGCCAATGGCTTAGGCTTTTTATTGGCTAGCTCTGTCTTGATTATTAACCAATTTCTATTAAACTGTATATCTCCATGTGGTTTTGGCTTACAGAAGAATGTTCCAGCATGTTTCTCCTTCAGAGGCTATATGGCGTCTCCCTGGTGGCTCCTCTGCCTTCCTCTCCCCAGAATTCTCCTTGTCTGGTAGACCCACCTATACTTCCTGCCTGACAACTGGCCAATCAGTATTTTATTCATCAACCAGTAAGAGAAACATATGTACAGACGGATATCCCCCATCAGAGAAGACATAATTTACTAATGGATTGGATATTATTTTGTGGAGGGGGGGGAAGTCAGGAATGATCAAAATTTACTGTAAGGAAAACTAGACACAATGCAGTTGTTGGGGGAATTGATGAGAAAGATCTAGAGATTGGTTTGGGATGTTATCTCAGACACCTGTTAACTTCCTAATAGTGATACTGAGTAGATGTGGAGTGATATCTGTGGAAGCTCTGGACTTGAACTATAAATCTCATAATGACTATAAAATGCATAAGGTTGGAAGGTTATCACTTCAGAAGTTGATGTGAACAGTGAGAAAGTAGCAAGGTTGAGCCTTAGGGTTGTAGAGATAAAGAAAGATAGGCAAGCATAACTTATGGAAGCCAAGTGAAAAGAATGTCTCAAAAAGAATCGAGGCAAAAAGGCATACAATTGAAGAGAAGGAATGAGAGTCCAAGAACAACCCCTACTCTCATGCCCAGTTCATGTCTGACAAATGTCATAAGGCTGTTTTAGGGGAACCAAATGGTTTAATAGATTATGCTGGACAAATAGATATATATAATGCATTACAGTGAGGTTGAACCATTCTGCGAACCATGCACACACAACTACAAATGGATCACAGACTTAAATATACTAGCTAAGACTACAAAACCCTCAAAAAAACAAAGGATTCGGGACAGAGGAAATGGTTAAAGCAAGTGTCTGCTGTGCTGTGCAAGCACAAGGACCTGAGTTCAGATCTCCATCTATGAAAAAGGCAGGGCATGCTGGGGATCTGAATGCATGCCTTTGATCCCAGCACTTGGAAGGTAGAGGCAAGAAGATCTCAGTGAATTAGAGGTTAGCCTGATCTACAGAGCTAGTTCCAGGATAGCCAAAGCTCTACACACACACACACATACACACACACACACACACACACACACACACACACACCTATATTAAAAAACAACAACACAAAAAACAAACAAATCAATCATGGTGGCACATGCCTGTAACCTTAGTGTGGGCTGGGTGGGGTGAAGACAGGCTTATCCTTAGAGTTCACTGGCCAGACAGTCCAGCTAATCAATGAGCTCTAAGCTCAGAGAGACCCTGTCTCAAAAAATAAAGTTGAAAACAATAGAGCATTGTTTCTTAATCTTCCTGATGTTATAAACCTTTAATACAGTTCCTCGTGTTGTGGTGACCCCATCCATAAAATTATTGTGTTGCTACTTCATAACTGTAATTCTGCAACTATATGAATCACATTTGATATGAAGGATATCTGATAATGCAAGCCTCATAGGTTGAGAACCGCTGCAACAGAGGAACCGATCAACATCTGGTGTCATATAACCTCCGTAACATTAACACACAGCACACACTCACATACAACATCCACACATGAAATATTAAATCTTTGTGATTTTTATTAAACTATGGTTTCTTAGTTTTAATAGCAAAACCATGATCAACACAAAAATGTCAAAAAACTGAATTTTATGAAAATTCAAGACTTATGTGCTACACATCAATTATGATGGCTATTATTACATAAGAAAAGAAGCATTAGAGATCCTATGGAGAAGTTAGGATTCCCATACACTGTTGATGGGGATATAAAGTTATGTACTTTACCAACTGAACCATCTCTCCAACCCCTCATCCTTTAGGGTATTTTTTTTTTTTTAAGAATTTTATAGGTTTGGGTTCATATTTAGGTCTATGGTCCATTTGGAATTGTTTTTGCTTGGTGTGTGTGTGTGTGTGTGTGTGTGTGTGTGTGTGTGTGTGTACGTGCATGTGTGTGTTTAGTTAAAATATAACTAATTAGAGTTTTTTGTGCTAGTTAGGGTTTAATTTCACTCTTGTGCATTACGCAAGTCAAATTGTCCATCATGATTTATTTTATTATTTTATCCTTAAAAAAATGGCCTTAGGGGGCTGGGTAGATGGCTCAGTGTTAAGAGTATTAACTGCTCTTCCAGAGGGCCTGGGTTTAATTCCAAGCACCCATGTCAGGCAGTTCACAACCTCCTGTAAGGTCAGCTACCTTCTGACCTATACCAGCACCAACACATATGTGGCATATACACAAGCATATACATGATTTTTTAAAAAGCAGTCTTAGAACTTTTATCAAAGTGTTGTTGGACATCTTCCACTATGACTCTCTATTTTATGTTTTAGTTATGGAAGTGAGGAGAGACCCTGTTTCAAAAAAAAAGAGGGTAGATCCAGGTAGTGGTGTAACATGTCTTTAATCCCAGAACTTGGGAGGCAGAGGCAGGCAGATCTGAGTTTGAGGCCAGCCTGGTCTACACAGTAAGTTCCAGACAGCCAGAGCTACACAGAGAAACCCTGTCTCGAAAAACCACATTGCTATTAATAATAACAATTAATAATAATAATAATGTAGACAGTCATAGTGGAAGATACAGTAATCCCACCTCAGAACATACACTCAACACACACCTTTATAAATATAGTCAGAGCAGCACTTATCACATCAGCCAACAGGAAGATGCTACCCAACTGTTCACAACACTAAAAGACCACTGATGCCAGCCCAGACTACTATCATCAGCAAAGTGTTCAATCACTATAGATGGAGAAACCAAGATATTCCATGACAAAACCAGATTTAAACAAAACACATATCCACAAATCCAGCCCTATAGAAAGCTCTAGAAGGAAAACTCCAACCCAAGGAAGTTAAATACACCCACAAAAACATAGGCAATAGATAATCCCACTTTACAAACAGCCAAAAGAAAAATGGGGGAATCCACACACAATACCACCACCACTACCAAATCCAAAACAAACAAGAATTAACAATCAATGGTCATTAATATTCCTCAATATTAATGGTCGTAACTCGTCTATAAAAAGACACAGGCTAACAGAATGGATAAGAAGACAGAATACATCCTTCTGCTGCACACAAGAAACACACCTCAATTTCAAAGGCAGACGTTACCTCAGAGTTAAGAGTTGGGAAAATTTTCAATCAAATGGACCCAAGAAACAAGTGGATGTAGCTATGCTAATATCTAATAAATTATATTTTAAACTAAAATCAATCAGAAGAGATGAAGAAGGTAATTTCTTATTCACCACAGGAGAAACCTATCAAGATGAAGTCTCAATTCTGGATATCTATGCCCCAAATACAAAGGCACCCAAATCCGTAAATTAAAATTGCACACAAAACCTCACATACTTATAGTGGAAGATTTCAACATCCCACTTTCACCACTAGACAGGACCACTAGACAGAAACTTAACAAAGAAACAAAGGAATCAACAGAAGTTATGACCCAATTGTGTTTAATAGACATTTATAGGCCACATGGAACCTTCTCTAAAATTGACCACATACTCAGCACTATAGCAAACCTCAATAGGTATAAAAAAATTGGAATAACCCCCTGTTTCTTATTAGACTACCATGCTTTAAAGTTAGAATTTAACAACACACACTGCCAAAATCCTACAAACTCATGGAAACTGAACAGTTTGCACCATTCCTGGGTCAAGGAAAAAATAAAGAAATTAAAGATTTCCTAGAATTCAATGAGAATGAAGACACAACATACCCAAACTTATGGAACACTTTGAAAGCAGTGCTAAGAGGAAATTTCATTGCACTAAGTGCCCACATGAAGAAACCGGAGAATAGTCACATTAGAGACTTAACAGCACAACTGAAAGCCTTAGAACAAAAAGAAGCAAACTCACCAGGGAAGAGTAGATGCCAGGAAATAATCAAATTGAGGGCTGAAATCAATAAAGTACAAGCTAGGATAATAATACAAAGAATCAATGTAACAAAGAGTTGGTTCTTGGAGAAAATCAACAAGATAAACAAACCTTTATCCAAACTAACCTAAAGGCAGAGAGAGAACATGAAAGTTAACAAAAATCAGAAATGAAAAGGGGGACATAATAATGGACACTGAGGAAATCCAGAGAATCTTCAGGTCATACTTTGAAAACATGTACTCGACAAAATTTGAAAATTTAACATAAATGGACAATTTTTTGGATAGATATCACTTACCAAAATTAAATGAAGAACAGATTAGCAATTTAAATAGACCTATAATCCTTAATGAGATAGAAGTAGTCATCGAAAGTCTCCCAACCAAAAAAATCACAGGGCCAGATAGTTACAGTACAGAATTCCACCAGAAATTCAAAGAAGAGCTAATACCAATACTCCTCAAATTGTTCCATACAACAGAAGCAGAAGTTCATTAACAAACTCTTTTTATGAGTCTACAATTACCATGGTACCCAAGCCACACAAAGATACAACTAAGAAAGAGAACTACAGACCAATATCCCTCATTAACATTGATGCAAAAATACTCAATAAAATACTGGCAAATCAAATCCAAGAATATTTTAGAGAAATTATCCACCATGACCAAGTAGACTTCATCCGTGGGTTGCAGGGATGGTTCAACATAAGAAAATCCATCAATGTAATCCACCATATAAACAAACTGAAAAATAAAAACCACATGATCATCTAAGTAGATGTTGAAAAAGCCTTTGACAAAATCCAACACCCCTTCACGATAAAGGTCTTGGAGAGATCATGGATAACAGCAACATACCTAAACATAATAAAAGTAATATACAGCAAACCAACAGCCAACATCAAACTGAATGGAGAGAATCTCAATGTGATTCCTCTAAAATCAGGAACAAGACAAGGCTGTCCACTCTCTCCATATCTCTTCAATATTGTACTTGAGATTCTAGCTAGAGCAATAAGGCAACAAAAGGAGATCAAGGGGATACAGATTGGAAAGTAAAAAGTCAAACTTTCACTGTTTGCAGACGATGTGATAGTTTACTTAAGTGAGCCAAAAAAACTCTACTAGGAAACTCCTACAGCTGATAACACCTTCAGCAAAATGGAGGATATAAGATTAACTCAAAAAAAATTAGCAGTGCTACTATATATAGATGATAAAGGAGCTGAGAAAGAAATCAGAGAACCATCACCCTTTACAACAGCCATAAACAACATAAAATATCTTGAGGTAATGCGAACTAAACAAGTTAAAGACCTAGATAATAAGAACTTTGTGTCTTTAAAGAAAGAAATTATAGAAGATACCATAAAATGGAAAGATCTCCCATGCTCTTGGATAGGTATGAGCAACATAGTAAATGGCAATCTTGCCAAAAGCAATCTACAGATTCAATGCAATCCCCATCAAAATCCCAGCACAATTCTTCACTGACCTTGAAAGAACAATAAATACTCAGCTTCATATGGAAAAACAAAAGACCCAGGATAGCCAAAATAACCCTGTACAATAAAGGAACTTCCAGAGGCATCACCATCCCTGACTTCAAGCTGTACTATAGAGCTATAGTCCTGAGAACAGCTTGGTAGTGGCACAATAAATAGACAGGTAGACCAATGAAATCGAACTGAAACACCTGATATAATCCCACACACCTACATACACCTAATTTTTGATAAAGAAGCTAAATTATACAATGGAAAACAAATGGTGCTGGTATAACTGAAACTCACAGAGATCTGCCTGCCTTTGTCTTCCATGGCACCTAGTTGTGCCAAAAATCTAAATGGACATTACTCTAGTAGTAATATAGAAAGGACCAACAAACACATGCAAAGATGTAATAAAATTAAACACTACAGAAATTCAAATCAAAACTTCATTGAGAAGCCACTGCAGAACCACAAAAGTGATCAAAAAGACAAAAAAAAATGTTGCCAACACTAGTCTGAAATTAAAACTCTATATTGCTGTTAAAGCTATATAATAGCCATGTGGTGGTGGTGAATGTCTTTAATTTCAGCACTCCGGAGGCAGGGGCAGGGGAAGGGGCAGGGGCAAGATCTTGTGAGTTCAAGGCTGGCCTGGTCTACAAAGTGAGTTCCAGGACAGCCAGAGCTACACAGTGAAACCTTGTCTCAAAAAAACAAAACAAAACAAACAAACAAAAAAAAAACAACAACAAAAAAAAAAAAACCGTGTGTGTGTGTGTGTGTGTGTGTGTGTGTGTGTGTGTGTGTGTGTGTGTGTGTATAACCACAAGAGACAGCAATTCTACTTCTGAGTAAATATCTAAGAGAATAGAAAACATGTCCAATGTGGACATAATTCAGTAAGCCTGTAATCCTAGCAGCCTGGGTACAATGACTCAGAAAGAAAAGCAACAACATATTCACACAAAACTGATACACAACTCCGGTGTTCATTATTCTTAAGAACAAGAGGAGGTAACAATTCTCCAAATGACCACCAACAGAATGTCCACTCAATAAATATTATTTGGTCACAAAAAAATGAAGGACTGATATGTGCAAAACCACTACTAGTGAGACTAAAAAAATATGCTAAATGAAAGAAACCAGACACAAAGTGTCTGCTATTATATGAGATTATTTATGGAGACTGCAGAACACACACAAAAAAAGTAGATTACTGGTTGTCAGAGGCTGGAGGGTAGGAGACTGACTGCTAATGGGGCTTCATAAGATATTGGAAATTGTTTTTATATTAGATAATGGATGGTTTTATAAATATGTGAATATATAAAGAAACTAAAAATGCTAGACTGCCTTTGAAGAGATGTAAGGGCAATTTTATGATATGTAAATTACAACATTAAAGCTTTCATAATAAAAATAAGAAAATGACTACCTGTTGTGTCTAGTTGCTGTCTGACTCACTAGGAGGAGGATTAAAGACAGACCAGCAGTTTAAAGTATGGCCGTCATCTGGGGGCTTTTTGACCCAGCAGTTCTCCCTCAAGCTTTAAGCTGTAAAGATGCACTGCTTTGACACCACAGTGTTTCTTTTGCTGCTGCAAAGAATTAATTTCTGGATGTTCAAGGAAGAAAAAAAAAAGTAAAAAACAAAACAGAAAAACAACTGGCTTCAGAGTAAAGAAGAAAGGAAATCCCTTATAGAAGAGGAATTATAGAAGGTGTTTTGGGCTCTGGAAGAATGAGTGAGCGTGGTAAGCTAATATGGTGAATGCAGTGCCTTAGGTTAGAAGGAAGCACATACATGCAAATACACTGAAAACAGAAAAAGCAGGCAAACTGTAAGACAGAGGTTTCCTTTGGGGAAGGTTACAGTGGAACAAGAGAAGTCTAAAAATATAAACCAGAGACCAGCGGAAGTAATGACAAGTGGAGGAATGTGGACTGTTTTCCACACATATAAGCTATCAGGAACATCTCCAGGGCTATTTGAAAAGAGTGACGTGATTTAAATCTTTACTTCCTAAATTAAATTTTATAACTTGACATTACCATTCATATGTCTTTAAATATTGAAGAGGTATACAGTATATTTAAAAATTAAAAAAAAAAAAGAACACATCCATCCTATTCACCCAATAAACCTTCTCCCATGGAGAACTATATACGGCTATGTGCTACACACCATTTGAGTGTTCAACAGGCTACAAAAAAGTCTACTGAAAACTATTCCATCTAGGTATGTGTATGTGTGCTTTAATGCTAATACAATGAGAAGGTTATCAATAATGTCTTTCTCAGGCTGTATTTCTGTCAAGTAATACTGCACCAGTTTCTCATGTATCTTTCTCTCAATACATAGACTATAGCAGGCCCTATGGGGTGAATTTTTTCCCTCTCTTTTTATAGAAATGGAAGTATCTCATACACACCATTCTGCACTGTGCTTTTTTTTTTTTTTTCAGGTTGAAAAGCTAGCTTTCCATTTGACTAAAGAGCTACCTCACTTTTTTTATAGCTACATGATACTGCATCCCATTGTTTATGTGTGACAAAATTTTATTCAATTATATATTTAAAGAACATTTAGGTTATTTTCAGTCCTTACCATTAAAAACAATACTTCAAAAATAGCCTTGTACATATGCCACTGCTACATGTAAAAATATGTCTGCAGGATACATTCCTGGAAGTGAGGCTGAGGGCTCAAAAGGTGTGTATTTTTATAACATTGATACATTTTTCCCAAATGCTTTCCTTAGAAGTTACATCATCCCAACCCATCAGAATTGTATGAGTACCTGATTCCTTATCTCTCTGCCAACAAGATATGTTTCTCCATTTTAATTTTGTCTTGGGAAACCTAATCAGGTTATATGCAAAAGAGGATAACCCCATTTACATTTAAAATTGGATAAATATAGCATATGCTCTCTGGATAAATTTAATTTTGATTGGAAGAAGAAAATGTAAAACTACATAGTTCTATGCTGCCTAGAAACAAGTCCTTTCATTTCCTGCCTTTAAAAAAGACATTTCATTTTAGTTCTCAGGTATTTGGGGAAAGCAAGAGGGGCCTATGCTCAATGGAGGGATCTGGGCCCTTGGGCAGTTCCTGGGTTCTCCAAGTCAGAAGCAAAGCTCTGTGTGGGCAAGGCCAGAGCTAGAATGGTGGCCATGAAGAAGCACCAACAACTACTGGAGAAATGGGAATTTTTCAAAGTAGACCATGAAAAAGTGTATTTTAAATTACGATATAGTGTCCTTTTTCTGCCCCAGGAATAAATGTGCTGTATCCCATTCTGCTTCCCACATCTATGACTGTGACCCACTGTGACCCAAATGTTCCTCTCTCATTTGAAAGACTACTTCCCACGGTTCTCCCATAGACTGGAAATAGCCTAAGGACAGAGGCCACAACTTACTTCCTATTACCTCAGCACCCTCTTTCTACTTCCCATAGATTTCATTAAGGTCTGTATTAAAATAATTTACACTGATTCCAGTGACGGACCAACCCATCACTCTGTGAGGCTTGCCACCATACAGATGAATGTCATACTGAGCCATCTGGAATCCCATTACACAGAAACTCAGAATACCTGAGGAGATGTCTTCTACTGAAGGATGACTTGCCTTCTGTACTAGCTCTTGCAAAAGTTTCTTCTGTCTCAGTCTTTTCTCTCTTAGAACATTTTTAAAATTGTTTATGCACTTGTTGAGGTAAATGGTCTCTGTACACACTTGCTCTAAACTCAGTTTGCCTTGATCAGGAGAGTTAGGCCTGGAACAAGTCTCATTTCCCAGACATGGGGCTAGAGGAAAACTGAGCAATGAGTTTGCAAGAGGTGAGTTATTAGAAGCAAGAGAGATGTTGCTTGGGTCTTGAGGTGTCTGATCACCATGCATAGACAGGCCTACTCCAGCAGAGACCACACTGAGCAAGCTCTCACTCCCCTGGCTCCCAGGACTCTCCCCTGAACAATCATGGGCACCTCCGGAACTCACTGTCCTGAGAAGTCTATCACTGTTCTCTGACTGGGAACCACTTTCATTGCTTTCCAGATCCTCAGGACTGATGGATCCATTGTTCTCCAGCTTCTGAAACACCCCCTGCAGAGCCAAACGAAAGTGGTGGATTGCTCGACTCAGCTTAGTTGAGTAAAACTTAATTTCTACATCCTCATCCTCCTGGGAGCCACTCAGAACACAGGAGGACTTATCAAAGACATCTTTAAGGACCTGGGCAGCACAGTTCTCTTCTTCATTTAGGTCAATATGAACCATGTTCCTGAAAGTCTCAGGCCCTATGATCATTTCCTCCACTGTGCTGTCAGAGCTCAGAGTTGTAAACCTTCTAGACTTGTCTGCCAAAAGGTCCTCCAGCTGCCTGGAGCTCAGAATATCAAGTCCAGCTTCACAGCCTAGAATCACATCCTCTGCATTTACCCTCTCTGCTTTCAGTGATCTAGACAATGACAAGCAACTGTTGTCCTTAGACAAGCAACCACTGTTCTTACTTTTGTTGCTGCAGTCATCTTGTGGTTTTGTTATTTTACACCCTTCATGTCCTTGGCTGCCCTGTTTGAAAATCTGTGTTTTCCCACAATCATTCTCTTTTGACATTAACACTGAGGAAGACTCAAGTTGACGGAGGGGAGATAATTCACCACAATGTTCACGGATTACCCGGGATGCTCCTGATATCCCTTGACCTTCATCCTGTGACTTAGACACATCACTCTGTTTTGCTAAACCTTCCTCTGGTAGGAAGCAAAGGCCTTTCTGCTCAGAAGCCTGGGGTCCTCTATGTTGATTCTGAGTCCTCATCTGGTATGGTCCCATTATGTATTTTCTGTGCCCTGTTTCCATCTGAAGAGCTGGTTTAGCCTGGCTTAAAGAGTTCCAACTGGGGTCTTCAAGTTGTTGCAAGCATGATGGAGTCTCCTTTGTGGGATTCTTACACTCTTGTGGCCATATTGGCTCTTCTCTGGTAGCAACCCTGACTCCCACACTCTGTAAGAGGATGGATTTCTGCAAGATGAGGTCCCTGTGCTCTAGATGGACAAGTTTCACAACAGTGGGCCGGGGGGCAGGAGCAGTGCCTGCCCTGTATGCCTCTCTGATGTACCTGTTGCACTGCACACCATTAACACAGAGGTGCTTAGCTAGGAAGTTGTCCACTAGTTCCATGGTGTTTTCCCCATCATGTTCAGGAAGTCCATATAGATAAAGAATGGCTTCCTCTCTGGATCTTTCTACATGGGGTTCCTGGGCCTTTCCCCCATCATACACCTTGGCCACAGAGCTGCTACCCACGTGCAAGCCTTCTATTTCACTCAACACTGAGTCTACACAGCTAGACACTTCATCCACAGAGCCCCGGACTTGGCTCAAGTGCTGTCGTAGCTCAGCAATCTCAGACTGAAGGCGGCTAATACCTTGCAGCTCTCTGATAATATATTCTACTACATCTCCCAAAGGTTCTTGCTGTTCATGGCTACAGCTTTGTCCATGGCCTCTTGACAAAAGGGGACTGTCTTGGTTTCTCTCTGAACGCTCTGAACAGCTGGCAGGTGAAAGTTCCTGAGAATCAGATCCTGAAACACAGGCAACGGAGGCCAGACGAAGTCGGTTGTTCGCTTGCTGCTCAAAGCTACAAAGTTGGGCCAGGTTCCCATCTCTCTCTCCAGTAGTGGTGGAGTCTGTTGACTCACAGCAAGAGGGCAGGAAGTTGTCTTCTGGTAATGATCCAGTAGGACCTGTGGACTTGCTCTTAACACCACATATAGTCTCTGTCCTAACCTTATCTGGTGAGAGGCTGGAAGAAGGTCCCAACGTGAGCATGATTTCTTCCTCAGACTCTCGCAACAATCGTTTCATTCCCCCCTCAGAAGAGGTGTTGGTTCTTTGCTTTTTTTCTCTTATTTCTTGTTGGGATGCTTAATAGAAATTGCCTTAGAAGATCCTGTCCTGTTTTTTCCTTTCTTTTCCTTCTTCCTTCCTTTTTTTGATTGGTTTTTTAGCAATTATTGCTAGCTGAGGCCTTTGGCTTAGCCCACAGCGCTGCCTGGAATGACCTCATGTATGGGCCTCAAACCTGACACATGCCCCTGGTTCCTGGCTTGGCTCTTATCCTGCAGCTCATGAAAAAGGAAAACAGTAAACTCAGATCAGAAAGAAACAGGAAACTTAAATCAGATCAAGCTGTCAAGCAGGGATAAGAACAATGCCTTCAAAGACTCCACCCTGACCAGCCTTCCACTGAGCCTAAAAGGCTATAGTCATCCCGCTCTTCCCTTGGCTCCCTTTAAAATAGTGATTCAAAACCAAATCAAGTCTTTTATGACCTTAACAAGTACAAAGGCATCAGTGTTGAGACAAGCTGCTGAGATGTGGGTAAAGTAAAGTCAATTAGTGACTTCTTACTTGAACCACCACAACATTTAGCACTAGACTCTGGCTCAGGGATGAACATAGTAGATGTTTAACTACCACACACACAATGAAAAGACAAACATGGATGTTTTTCTTCCATTTTGTTTTTCTGGTGAGGATTCAGATATTTATCTTTGTTTAGTGATAGAAACCATTCACTTGAAAAAGACCATGGCAAGTATTTCAGACTTTAAGGAAGAAAAAGTATTAGTACAGCTAATTCCAGAATAAGGTGGTAAAGCATACTGTTCAGAACTCAAATGGCATTCAACATATTTAAATCTAATGGGACAGACAGCTAAAGGCACACCAATAATAGACTCACAATGGAGTCAGACGGAGGTCCAGGCTCAGCCTGGAGCAGCCGAATCAATATTCAGACTCAGCTTTTCTGGAACTCACGGTTGATGGGAGATGTCATTCTGTAAAAATGTTTCTCTTATTGGTTAATGAATAAAGCACTATTGGCCAATAGGAAAGCAAGATAGGTGGGACTGGGAGACTAGGAGGAAAGAGGAAGGAGTAGGGAGGAGATCCAAGATGGAGGATGGAGAGGTAGAACGCCAGCCCCTCTCTCCGGTAAGATAAGACCACATAGAAGTACTTAGATGAATAGAAATGGATTAATATTTAAGACAGATCTAGCCAGTAAGAAATTAGTAACTGGCCAACAGAATTATATCTAATACAGCATCTCTGTGTATTATTTGGGGCTGGCAAGGCGGTGGGACCAGACCGGAGAGGGATACCTTACACATAACACAAGGTACTATATCTATGTGACTGTAGTGCTCAAGTATAACCTTCAAGGCACTCTACCCTTAAGGAGCTCTATCTTTCAAGGCACTATATCTATGTGATTGCACAGCTCAGTTAACAGATGGATGCTAATAACCCTCTGACTGGATAGGGGAAAACAATGAATGTGACAAGCAGGGAGTTGGATATATTACACAAGGCACTCTGCCATTCTCCAAAAACTTGCATCTAGACCTTCTACCATTCTTGCTTCTGGTACTTTAAATCACTGGTAACTATTATAGGACAGAGGTGGAGCTGGTCATTAACTTATAGGAGAAGGGCACACATTTCCTGTTTATCAGGAAGATGCAAAATATGGAGAGGAACAGAGTGGGAAGTACAAAAGAGAAAACAGACTCAGGAGATCCATGGGGCTACCAATACTCGATGGCCCTGCTAGGCAGCCTAGCAAGAGACAGCATGAGCTAGTGGAAGACACTGCCCTTAAAACATTTGATATGAGACAGTTCCCTGATTTTTTTTTTTTTTTTTTAGATTTTATCATGATTTATAAGTCTTCTAAATCCTTACTAGAAGAGGAAAACTGTGTTTGTAAAGAACAAAGCTAACATAATAGCAACTCATTTTTTAAGAAAAGTTGCCATCTACAATTAGTTTATGGACCTAAAATTTAAAAGCACTGTACCTCCATGGATTGAGAAGCAGCAGAAGGACAAGTCATAGGGCTTGGGATAAAGATGAGCTTGTGCTTTTACAGGAGATAACTAGGCCAAGAACTAAGAGTCAGAAACTAGATAAATTCCTATTTTCTATCTGCCTGCCTCTACAGCTTCTATAAGAACTCTCCTTTAACAAGGAGTTCCTCATCTAAGTAGGTTATGTATTTTGTGAGGCCACAAACAAGTCCAGTCTACTGCTTTACCATGAGTTTCAAGAAGCCAAGTTAAAAGCAGCTTCTCCCAGCTCTAAACAAAGAGGCTTGTTTCCATATTAAACAAACAAAACCCTCCAGACCTTCTTTCAATTGGTGGCCATGCTTCTCCATGGACTGAACTTAACAATTACCTGTTGGGCATACCAATTCTGCAATGCCACCAAACCCACTCGGTCATCCTGGATTTTAGGCTCTGAAGCAGGAGATAAGCTCAATGTGTTACCTGAGGATTAACCAGTCACTTTGCTCAGGGCTCAACAGACTATCAGAAAAGGGACAACCTGTGGAGCCAGGAAACCCAAGTCAGCCTTCTTCCTCAGTCTTTCTTTGCTACTACTGGATGAAATCACAGGGGCCATATAGAAGGACCATTTGATCTCCAAGTCAATTTGAAATAATAAATATATAGAGGAGATGCCATTAGTATTAAGCTAAATACCAGGAATAAAAGAAAAATTCTCTACTGTTTAATATATTACAGTTAGGGGATAGAGAACAGATGAGAATCCATGATAATAAGTGACAAATTATAATTAAAAATTATTTATTATAGAAATAAAAAAATACAAAAGAAGTGATACACAAACCAGTATAGGTCAGGCCAGAGAAGTCTCTAGATTCCATCAAAGTGTTTGTGCTATTATTCTACCTGTCTTGGTCAACTCTCTAACTCTACCTCATGCACTCACTCTGAAATGAGCATACTTTTTCCCCTCTAAGGAATACTTGATGCTAAAAAAAATAAGGCTGTCCTTTAAGAATTAGCTATATTTGAAAAGGAAACACGGGAAGAGAAAATGAAAAAACCAGAAAGCTAAAGATTTAATGTTAGAAAACTAAGAATTAGGGCCAGGAGTAGATATTGAAATTACAATTCAGCAGCACCAACCTACTAAAACCAAATCAAGAGAAACACTCCTCTGTATTCTTAAATGGCTGATTCATTTACTCTTCTCTCTGATTTGTCAAATAAACATGATTAAAGATGTGACTAGGTTTTGTTAAAAAAAAAAAAAAAAAAAAAAAAAAAAAAAAAAAACGCCTCTGACCCAAATCTTGGCATCAAGGAAACAACCAGGGACCTCTGGGAAACAGGCAAGGATTCTATAAACATTATATCAAACAGCCTTTCAATTCTGTGAAACAATCCCAAAGGGCAGGAAGACAAAAACAAAAGCCCCTCCCCGCTCAATCAAGGCTCTGTGATCCCTGGGCCATTTACCAGTTATGCTGTAAGATGAATGTGGTAAGAGGGGTGATTTCTAGAGCCAGCCACAGCAGGTAGGGGTACTCTTAGGATGTCAATCTTTGGGAAAGAATCAATTCCTAGAGCATCTTGTCAGAAGAAAGAGATCAAGACCCAAAGTATAGAGGGCAAGATTATACAAAGAAATGGGAATGCCCTAGACCAAGAGCTTAGCCTAGTCCCAGCCCTGCAATTTCTAGGATGTGCCATTTCTCAACATTCTTGTGGTCTACCTGTGCCAATGGACTTTGCCTATTTTAGTATTTTTTTCCCTAAATTCTTAACTTAGGTGGGGTAAGTACTCTTGCTTCTCAAAGCCCACTTACCTACAAGCATAACCCTTGATCCAGAAGGACATCCTTGTTGTTACTAAGTGGTAGGTTCTAGCTTAAGGGCCCATAAAAGATAGAAGCCATATACCAAGGGAATGAATGTTCTTCATTTATTCCCAAATTCCTGCTGCTTGGTACAGGGCTTCACTATGAAAATCACAGGACCTGGCATACAGTGAGACTTCAATGCCATGAAGAATTGATGGTATAGATAAATTAGAATTCCAATCTCCTACTTTTTCTGATTCTCTTCTGTTTCCATGACAACATGAAAACTTCAAGGTCCAGGTTTCCCTCTAGATTAATAACCAACAACCTGTTTCCACTGTAAAACTAAGTTTGAAATCTCTTCCCAGGAACATTTATTCACAATTCCCTGAAACTTATTTAGGACAAAAATCACCAGGCTGCCAGTTAACTACTATCTGCCCAGTGTTTGAGGCTGGTGGAGAGAATCCCCAGTGCTGTTGTGAGGGCCCCTCACTTTCCCTTCCAGGAAGAAAAGCTGCCCTGATCCTTGTGTTAGTGATGAGTACAGCAACACTCTCCCAACAGAAAATTAATGTAATCCACGTGTATATTTTAAGTTCCCTAGCAAACATATATAAAAAAGTAAAAGAAGCATGTAATTAATGTAAAGTTAATTTTAATGTGTTAATTTAACCCCAAATCCAAAGTATTATTACAACATGTAATCAATATAAAAATCATTAATTGTACATTTGTATTTTATTTTATATACTAAACCCTTGAATCTCATATATTATATCTTATTTTCCAGAATATCTCAAAGCAAACTAACTAGTTGGGCATGGCAGCACATGCCTGTAATGAAAGGGAGGGAGGGAGGAAAGGAGGAAGAGAGAGAGAGAAAGAGAGAGAGAGAGAGAGAGAGAGAGAGAGAGAGAGAGAGAACATATACACATGCACCATGGTACATGTGGGATTTGGTTTTCATTTTGTGGGATCTGGGGACCTGACTCAGGTCATTAGACTTAAATGTAAGTACCTCAATGCACAGAGCCAACTAACTCAGAAGGTAGAAATAGGGGAACAAGATTTCAAAGTCATCATTAGCTATATAGACAGTTCAAGGACAATCTGGGCTATTATGAGACCGTGTTTCAAAAAGAAAAATTAAAGTAAAGAGCCACATGTGGCCAGCAGCTACCACATTGGACAACATGGATCTAGAAATCTGGGGTAGGGAATACTTTAGATAGCCTTCAAAATACAAGAGTAGATGCCTAGTGCAGAGAAGAGTTTCATCACAGTGACAGTGGACTCTGTTACTTTCACTCATCTCTTTACCTGTTTACTTTGATCCTAGTTGAAAGCAGCTCATTTCTGTTTGTGCAGGCTCACTCCTCCTTGGCGCTATAAAGAACCATATATCAAGTCCTAACTGCAAAAAATGAGATCCTTTCCCTCCCTCTCAGTACAACCATTTATCAATATCCCATAGTTCTGGGTAGGTTTGTTCCAATGCTCTGGGTAAAAATACAGGACAAGCATGGTTATTTCAAAAGAAGCTACCCATTCACATGGAAGGTCTCAAGACTTTTCATGTGCAAGAATATGATCGCAATGCAACTAGGTACAAGGTCTACTAGAGGAGCAAAATGATGGCAAGACTCGTTTATTTAGAATGTTCAGTCTACATGATTCTCACTTATTATTGCAACCCTATAAGGCAGGATGAATCATTATTTTGATTTCATAGAAGACAAAAAATAGAGTTTTGAGAGGGTAAATTCGACTTGACCAAGGTCACTGAAGAAAGCTAGGATTAATAAAATTTTCAACTTACAAAGTTAGAGCTCTTTCACTATACACATAAATAGACAAATTATATGCATGTGTACACACATTCAAACCTGGGAAAGCTCAAGATGGACATTTCTGTTTATATGGTATACATACACATGAGAGGTGTGTACACATTAGACCAGACAATATAGCCCCTCTCCACACATGTACAGAAGAAAGATGAAAAGGTCTCCGAGTATACCTAAGGACAGGAAGGTTACCTAAGTACATGTATAAATGCATGGAGGGACAGATGATTTCTATATATGAATGTACACAGAGGTAGAGATAGCTTATGTGCATTCATATTAGATGAATAAAAAGGTTGTCTATATGAAATATATATACAGAAGACCAGGTAGGTAAGTCATAAACACATATAGAGAAGACAGAAATTATGCACAAAGCCAATGGGATGGATAAGAAGTTGAATATCCAGGAAGAATGGATGGCCAGACTATCAACACACAAACATGTATATGTGAAGATTCTACCCTAGTGCTGAATATGCTGTTTTTCACTCATTTATAATGACCCCCACCAGCAACTTGGCTCAAGCAGTTATATAATTAATATAGCTGCTCCATATTCCACCCACAAGTGCTTTGCTTTTGTCCCTGCTTGTCGTTCAGAGTCAATCATATATTCAATATCACTTACCTTGCTGCTGCAACCAAAATAAGGTTAAGGAAATGAAAAGCGGGGAAAAAACATTAAAGCCACAAATTTTCAAGTTTTAGAAAGCAAGTGCTGCCTTTAAGAGGTAATCCATTCAGAAGCACGCCTTAGACTGACAGAGAAGCCACAGGATGAACTTTCTGAGCCACAGCACAGCCGCCTGCCCAACAGACAAACAGCCAAGGAGCTATTATTCTCAGTTGCACCCAGCTGGCTGGCTCCTCCTTGCAAAGTTGATGATAGGAACAATGCCTAGCAGAGAAATCCCCTCAGTAAAGGCGGGGCAGGAGTCTGGTGGCTGCAAATCTAGGAATCCAATCTGGTCCACACCTCTCTGCTGAGGGGGGATTCTGAAGACCAGGCTGCTGAAGGCAACAGCAGCCAAACTTCAACTGGATGTGGAATTCTAACTCAATCCTTTCCGGGCTTTGAGACTGAGAGGAAAGCAGGGCAGCTCCGGCTCCCGCTTCTGCTCCTCCTCCTCTCCAGCTGCTTCCTGCCTGCCTGCACCCTCCCATAGGGCACCAGCCCTCCTCACACGTTGCTGGCGCACACACCCCCTTCCCAGCACACTCACGCACATACAACCCTGCCAGCAAGCTCACTCACACACCCTCGGTGAGTGTCTCTCCCTCTTGCTAAATATAGATCTTACTCTCTCTCCCCTCCCCCAATTCCTTCCTTCTTTCCTCCCTATACTTCTCTCCTATCTATACACCCTTCTCACATTTAAGCTATAGAATTTAAGAGAGGTGTACACAGAGTCCTATACTTTGAAGAGCTCCAAATCTCGGAGGGGGGAACAGAACATGGCTAGCATACAATACAAAGGCAGTTTTCTCATCTATTAAAATAAGCTCTCGGTTGGTTCACCATATATAAGGTCTGCCTTCAGCCTTTAGAGAAGCTGAAGGACAGGGACAATGACCAAGTGCAGTTCACATCAAATGGTGCCATTTTCTCACAGTTCATATCCTCAAACAGTTCCTTCAATAGCTACTGCAGAAGAATTCCTTAGGCAATACAGCGACTAGGGAGGAGGGGAAACTGAGTAAACCAAAATGGACTCTTAGCTGTAGCAGTCAAGGCCACAGATTGCTTTTGGAATCCTGAATCCAGAACTTGGCAACCAAAATTAATACATCAATCAAAATCTGTCTAAGATGCAGAGTCCTATTTTCATGGTCCCCAACATCCCAGCTTGCCTTACAAATGGCAGCCCTATCTCTATGGAGATTTTCTAGTCTAGCGGTTCTTATATTGTCCTAATCCCAACAATTCCACAAGTCTAGGTAGGATACACTACAAAATCAAGTGATTTTTATCTTTAAAGAACACACAGACTGCTCACTGCATAATAAAACGTCTGAGTATAACATAGGTACCATTGAGCTTTGAAACATAAAGTGGCAGGACATGAAACATGCTCCCTTTGTCCACTCTGCAGCCACAGATGGGAAAACACTGCTTGCTGCGCCTAGCCCTGAGCTGGCAGTAACTATCAGTCATGCTGCTTCTCCTCTTCCTCCCCTTAACCTGGCACAACCAGAAAATGCCTTCCTCTTCCTCAGGCCTCAGGGCAACGGTGGGGAGGCAAACTTGATTGAGTCAGCATTTCTCTCAACTATTCCTTTAACAATCCACAGAAAGATCTTGCCCATCTAACCCAGAAATCAGGTGGTATGTCAATGGGGACTATCCTGAGATCTGTCACTGTAGGGCAGGCGGTCCTATATGACAGATAAGACAAAGCTTTGATTCTTTAATTTTGGCTTGTTTAAGGCAGAGTCTTGTAGCCTAGGCTAGCTTTGAACTCACAGTGGTCCTCCTGCTTCTGCCTCCCAGTGCTAGGATTACAATGATCCTAAGCCACCGTGCCTGGCTCAAAACCACATTTTAAATCAACCATAGTCTCCCTATCTTACCCAAGATCCCAAGAAGAAAGGGGTTGGTTTCAGAGCCAACATTTGCCTCCTTACTGCCTTCTTCCAATAACATTGATTCCCCCTCAGCCAAGGCAGAAAAATTAGATTCTAAAAGATGCTAAATAACCCATTTCTTAACCATCCACCTCATTATGCAGCCAACACTGACAGCAGAACAAATACCTCCTAACCCAGTTGGGAGCTGGCTAGATGACAGAAGAGATAAGGGCTGACAGCACAACTATAACCACATCTAAATACAGAGGAAGAAAATAACTTGAAAACTGTCAAATTTCAGTGGAAGTCACAGCCAATTTACTGTGGAGTTTCCCAGGCTTGAGCCAGGAGAGGTACAAGGTTTAACACAAATAGGGCAGAGACTGATGAAATCAGAATTCCTTCCCCAGCTCTGCAGCCAAGTATGAAGAGCCAAGAGCAGTAACTATCCTTTATGAAGTCTGGGTCTGGGAAGATCCCCAGAGCCAGGGCATTGCCTAAGTAACCTATTCCTTCATGCCCTATCCACCACTGGGGTTCTAGGACTTGGTCAGGCCTCAAGTAGTATTACCATGGCTAATGGACCCTGTCTTGTCCATCTGTCCAAATGTGCACAACACATCTCCTAAGCAGCTTTGGTTTTCTAGAAAAACAACGGCTCAGAGAATGGAAGATATGTTCAAGACATCCGGAAGCACAACAGAATTAGCTGTCTTCCATTAGAGCCTTCAAATTTCACGAGTGCTCATATCTTTGACCACAAATTATTCTTGTGCGTACCACTGCCCCATGCTTAAGCAAGAGCAAAGAGGATGTGATGGTTAATCCTGTCACCTTGACAGGACATAGAATCATCTGCATGACATTATGCCTGGGATGTCTGGAAGGGCATTTTAGGTGGAAAGACTTGCCCTAAATCCAAGTGGCATCATTCCTGGACTGGGGTCCCAGACTGAATGAAAAGGGAAAAGTAAACAGCCAGTGCTCATCTCTCTCTACCTACTAGCTGTACACTCAGTGTGAGCAGCTGTCTTACGCTCTTGCCACCATGCCTTTCGCATTATGATGGACTGCAACCTCAAACTATGAGCCACAATAAATCAATCCTTTATGAAGCTGATTTTTTGGTCAAGTATTTTGTCACAGAAATGAAGTAACTAATACAGAGGATAACATATGGTAAAGAGCAGTCATCATAAGCTCTGGTAATAAAGGGTGAGTTCCTTCAGCCACAATCCTACAGGGCTCAGCTTCACATGAAATCACATGACCACAAAATAATTAGCTCTCCCCTAGGATGGGTGGTAGGCCATTTTTGTTTCCTTGGCTGCACAAGCAACAACAGAGCGCTTTGTCACAGTGGATCTGGCCCTTGATAATCTTAGGCAGGCTAAGAAGATGAGGTCCTTTTGGGGGGATAAGAAATAGCACAGTGACCACCTCAGCTGAGAAATGTCCTCAAAGCTAGCTTGCTCCAGAGTTTGCTGGGCAGAGCTGGGAAAACAGATTGGGTTAAGAAGGGAAAGACATTTATCCAGAAACTGTGAAATGCTTTCAACAGACATTCTCAAGGTCTGGTTCCCAATTTAAATCTTTGCAGGAATTTTCGCCTAGAGACAGATGAGTCAAGATAGAAATTCAAAATGAGACACTGACACTCACAGAGTTGTAGAAAGGTTCAGAGTGGCAGGAGCTCTAATGGGGAGCTCAATGGATGGGTTAGTCAGGAGACCACCTGGGTGCAAAAAATCCTCTTCAACTAAAGCAGTTATGTACTACCACAGGGTAGTACTGAAGAGGGCCTCAACAGTCACGATTCTTTCCCTCAAATAAGCACTCTAAATTTCCCTAAGATCAGATATAATTAGTTTGGAAGCAAAGAACATGCCCACTCCAGACCTGGCCTCCTTTTTCAGGTGTCACTGCCAGACTGGCTGGATCAGGACCAGTAGGCGCCGATCTTGTCTTCCATGACGGCAGTCATAAATATAGATACAAAGGATGGGGAAACTCAGTTCAATTTTACGCAGGAGTCAGCTTGTGACTGTTTTCCTTCTCTACCACTAAGAAAACCCAGAAGCATCATGAAGAGGCTGACATGTGGCCACACAGCTGGGATTTCTTTTATGCGTGGGGAAAATGGTTTGTTCTGGTGGCTGAGAAAGGTCTTTTTTTTTTTTTTCCTCCTTATACAATTATGCAGAGAATGATGGGCAATGGGAGGTGTTCCTCTTTCTTCCCCCAGAAACATGTTACCCTAAGGGAATGATGAACCTGGTGGAGATGTGCTGAGTTTACTGCTGTGCTATGACAGAGCTGCCACACAGCCCAAATGCGACCTGACAACCTGCAAGGGAGGCCTTGGGAGTTGCAAACTGCTGACAAGCTTCGGTTCTACAACCAGGTCAAGTACCATGCCTGATTAGAACCTTGAGCATAAAGAGACAATAAACAAAATGCTCAGGACTGCCCACCTAAACAGTTAGGTTTTCTGCCTGTACTGTCAAAGGCAGTGGGCTATATCCATTCCAGAACCAAATGATTAAAAGGGTTTTGAAGAGTCCTTTATCTTTGCTTAAAAACACTTAAACATGCTTATGATCTCATACAACTCTAATCAAAAGTCAGAGCATCCAGACTTGTCTTGGTAGGGGTTTTTTGTTGCTGTGAAGAGCCACCATGGCCACAGCAACTCTTATAAAGAAAAACTGTTGCAGCTTGGACGAAGGTTCACAGGGTCCAAGGAAAAAAGATCCAGGCACCTTAAGAATGAATTTAGCATATTCCAGCTGCGGGATGGATTCATCTCTCAGGACTCAACCCTTTCCCTTCACCCAGGGCTTCTTCTATTGCTCTCCAATTTATACCTTGGCAAGTTGATTACCATATCCTCAAAACATCCTGACAAAAGTTCCAAAGGGACAATGCCAAATTCCCCATTAAGGAGGTACCTCAGTTTTCCAGGTTGCCCCCAAACCAAGTTTTGCCTTGGCTACTTTGTACCCTTGGGAAACTCTCAGGCAAGATTCACATAAAGAACAACAAGAGAAACAGAAGGTAACTGTTAAACAAAAGATGGATTAAGGCTAGGTGCTAGCCAGACAAGGTGTAGGCAGCAGGAATTCTCCCACAGAAAACATTTATTTGGGTTGGCATACAGTTCAGAGGTTTCGTTCCTTATTGTTTTGGGTTGGTTTTTTTTTTGGGGGGGTTGGTTTTTTGGGTATTTGAGGCAGATTTTCTCTGTTTTGCTTTGGGGCCTGTCCTGTAGACCAGGCTGGCCTTGAGCTCACAGAGATCTGCCTGCCTCTGCCTCTGCCTCCAGAGTGGGATTAAAGGCGTGCACCACCAATAGCCCGGCTTAGTTCATTACTGTTATGGTGGAAAGTATGGAGGCACACAGGCAGACATGGTACTGGAGAGGAAGGATCACACAGCCTGACATGGGTTTCCAAAAGTCCAAAGCCCATCCTCAGTGACATACTTCCTCTAACCAGGCCATACCTCATAATAGTGACACTACCTATGAGCCTATGGGGGCCATTTTCATTCAAACCAATAGACATACATACATACATACATACATACATACATACATATATATATATATATATAGAGAGAGAGAGAGTTCCTGAACTATAGTCTTTGTGTCTCTGTCTGTCTGTCTCACTCTGTGCTTGTGTGTGTGTGTGTGTGTGTGTGTGTGTGTGTGTGTGTATACACTGAACCTTCCAGTGCTTTGATCTTGAACTTCTCACCTGTCAGAACTGAAAGATACTTTTGTTGTGTATTTACATAGTTCATGGTAATTGGTTCCAAAAGACTGCGCTACAACAAATTGTAACCCCTCCTCCCAATTTATACTTTGAAATCCTAACTCCTACTACCTCATAGTGTGATCTTATTTGGAGACATGGTCTTTAAAAAGGTCATCAATGAGGTCATCAAGGTAGGGTGTAATCTGAAAGTATTCTTATAAAAATGGGAAATATAGGCTCAGGTGGTAAAGGGCTTGCCCATATGGCAGACTTAGTAAACTAAACAGAATCTCTCAGAACTATTGATAACACATAAACATACACACATACACACACAAGCACACACACACAAGCGTACACACACACACACACACACACACACAGAGAGAGAGAGAGAGAGAGCTTTGTTACTGTGACACAACCTAGAGTCACATGGGAAGAGAGTCTCAGTAAGAAATTGATGACATTGGGGTGACCTGTGAATATGGCTGTTGGATAGTGTTTAATTAAGTTAACTGATGTGGGAAGACCCTGCCCACTTTGGCAGCACCATCACCAATGCAGGACGTACAGACCTGTGAAGAGTGGAGCAATCCACCTGAGAACAAGCAAGTGAGCGTGGCTGTAGTCATTTCTCTCTGCTCTTGACAGTGGATACCACCTGTCTCAAGCTGCTGCAAATGTAATTTCCCTTCAATAATAATGGGCTGTAAACTGGAACTACAAGGTAAAATAAACCTTTTCTCCCCTAAGTTGCTTTCACTGGGATTCTTTTTTTTTTTTTTTTTTAATCACAGTAACAGAAATGAGAACAAAATATAATAATAGGTGGAACCAATCAAAACCTAGGTATTAAACAAGGCATGGTGAAAAGGTGTCAGGACCTGTGGTCTAAGGCAGTTCACTGAATGAAATCTTCTAACAGGGCAATTGTTATGTACATATCTTATTGTGAGGGAGAAGGGAGAGGCTGTGCTTAGGGGACCGATAGTGTCATTTCCTGAGAAAACAATGCTAAGAGTTGGTGGAGAAAGAAGAGTACAGACTGAATATAAGTTAGGTGCCTCTGAACATACAGGTGAAAGACAGCCACAGGCAATGGAGATGAAGTCTGGATCCCACCAAGTGAGACTGCAGCTGGGATTCATTACCAACGGTAAGCATGTCAATTAGATTATCCAGAGAAGAGAAAGGCAGAGAAACAGAGTCTGGGAATTGTGGAGTTTCCAGAGATGAGCACAAGACAGCAAACAGTGTGAGGGAAACAAGGATGGAACTGTCAAAAACAAGAAACTTGAAGGAAAACAGCACAGACGCCAAGAAGGAAGAGTGCCTTTGGGGGAAATCAATGCAGAGTTTTTATTCCTCCTGTCAAGAACTGCTTCAGGATGTTGTTCTCATCTGGAACACCCTTCCCAGCTTGTCATCTTTACCTATTTATGTCTGAGTGTCCTTAGGTGTATACTGAATAAATATATTTCCTTATCATACTTGAAGATGACATCCAACCACAGGATGTGGAAGTTGAAGAAACTAGGCACATGACTTTTTCCTTTGATTTCAAAAAGTGAGCTTTTTTTTTTTTCCTTTTTTTTTTTTTTATAATGTATGAGTGTTTTGCCTGCATGTAGATACATGTGCCACATGCTTGCCTGGAGCCCAGAAGAGGGTGTTTGATCCCCTGGGACTGGAGTTATGTAAGGTTCCATGTCACTATGTGGGTACTGGAAACCAAACCTGGGTCCTACGTAAGAACAACATGTGCTCTTAACCATGTAGGCTCACAGCTATGATCCCAACACTTGGGAGGCTGGGCAGCAGGGTTGTTGCAAGACTGAGGCTGGCCCAGGCAATTAGGCGAGTTCCCAGACAGCTTGGGCTACAGAAAAATAAGAAAGAAATGAGAAGCAGAAAGAGAAGGGAATAGAGGGAATGATGATAAGGGGGAAGAGAGAAGGGAAAGAGAGACAAAAAAGGCTGGGGATATAGTTCAATGGCAAAGCATTTACTAAGCATACAAGAGTTCCCAGGTTTAATCCCCAGCATTGCAAAAAGTAGTAGTAGCAGCAGCAGCAGCAGCAGCAGCACTAATAGTAGTAGTAACAGTTATCTTACTGTATATACTGTAGCTGGACTTTAGGATGTATCCTTTTTGTTTGTTTGGTTTTGGTTTTTCTGAGACAGGGTTTCTCAGTGTAGCCCTGGCTGTCCTGGAATTTTCTCTGCAGGCCACACTGGCCTCGACCCCGCATCCCAATGCTGGGGTTAAAGACGCGTGTCACCACTGCCCCAGAAGATGTATCCATTTTTTAAAAACTGGTAATTAGTGCCACACTATTTATGGACCTGCTTTATGACAAATGTACAAATAGGATGCAGGTTAACCCTTGATTTCATCTTTCTAAGCTCTTTTTTTTTTCTTTTTTATTTAAATTTGAAACAAGGTTGTTTTAGATGTCAATCCCAGTTCCCTCACCCTCCCATCCTCCCCTATAACCCCAAAGTAATAGGACTATCCAAGTCTATTTTTTTAAATTTTCTGATATTTAAGAAATAACTGCTAATTTACAGTATTCTCTAGGCATTCCTCTTTAAGACTTTTCTAACTGCCTAACTAACAGGCTTATTTTCTACTTTGTATCCCTAGACCAACTATTTTCACTACAAGCATTACTTTTGAAATACATTACTTAAGGTCCTGACTGACTTTTTACCTTGATAAGCCAAGAAACTTGTATCTATTAATAGATGAAGAAAATGTACTGTGTGCATGTACATGTATAAGCACACACACAAACACACATGATGGGATAAACAAAATTTAAGACTTGAACATACTTTTCTTTGGGACCAGAGACCATTAAAGAAAACCACAAGAAATAAAAATACAGAGTTGGCCAGGCAGTGGTGGCGCACACCTTTAATCCCAGCACCCGGGAGGCAGAGGCAGCAAATCTCTGTGAGTTCGAGGCTAGCCTGGTCTACAAGAGCTAGTTCCAGGACAGGCTCCAAAACTATAGAGAAACCATGCCTCAAAAAACAAAACAAATGTAAAATAATAAATTAAATAAAAAAATGCTTTGACTTCAAAATTTAAGTTCAAAGACAAGTTACTGGGGAAAAGGATTTCTATTTTTGTTTCCACAGAAAATGAAAAGCTGTGGATTCCTTCCAGACTAATGTGTTTGATCAAGCCAGACCACCTGAAACAGAGTACCAGGTGATCCTACATTCAAAACAGCTGGACAAAGCAGCCTTACAGACTACAGCCAGGATTTCTGCATCTTCTTAGAATCCCCCCATGACAGCGCCCCTTACCAGCAGGAAGTAGTTTGGAAAGAACGACACCCAAATTCCCAAATATTGTCTATAAATGTTTGTTTTCATTTAAATGGCCTTGGTTATATTAAAAAAATAAATACATACATACATACATACATACAAACAAACAAAAAACAAAACAGAACTGTAGAGCACAGTCCCAACAAATACAGCTAGAGTATAACTCACACACCCAAAGATTAGGGAATCGTAGCAGAGAGGGCAGAAAGATTGTAAAAGACAGAGGAAAGGATGTTTGCTGTGAGATTGTGTCTACAAGAATGTCAGAAGCTATACCCATAAACTCTCACCAACATGACTGCCTAAACAGGAGCTGAACAAGGACAACAACAATAAACATGCTACCTTTAAGGAGCATGGGGGAAAGCCCAGGAAGCTTCAATCCTACCCAAGAACTACATACAGGGCACTAAGGAGTGCTGAGAGCAGGAGGAACAGTTTTTCCCAGGGACAGGCACATCAATTGGTTATCCAACACCAAATGGTCAATCCTGAAAACACATGCATACAAGTAACAGTATATAGAGTGAGCATTTAAGTATTTAGGAACACACACACACACATATTCACAGACATGTACAATAATTAATGAAAAAGAGACCATAAATTTGAAAGAGAGCAAGGTGGGAATACAGGAAGGTCTAGAGGGAGGAAGGGAAGTGGAAATGATACAATTATATTAAATCTCAAAATATTTAAAATATACTTGAACACAAAGGCAAATAGAAGAGATAGCTAAAAGAAATATACAGCAACATACAAAAATAGAGATGGGGGAAAATAGTGGTGGGGTAGAGAAAATGAAGAAAAGTAGGCCAAAGCGTATAAAATAACAGATATGGCTGATGAAACTACTCAGTGGGTGAGGACACTTGGTGCCAAGACAACTGACCTGAATTTGATCTTCAAGATCTACATGACAAGACAGAATCTATGCAAGTTGTTCTCTGACCTGGATGAATACATACAGACACATGAGTACCCACAAATACTAAATAAACTTTTAAAATGTAATAAAAAGTTACAAAAATAAGATATAATAGCACATATTGTACTTATATACAATTAAATAATTAAGAGGTCTACAGATATAATGTATAAAATGAGTAATACAGTAAATAAAATTGTATGTTAGTACAGATTTTTTATTGAATACGTACATTTTAGCTTCTCTTGTTACAAAAAGGACCGTGTCGATAGAGATATGTTTATTGAATGCTTATAGTATGTGAGGTTATGCCCTATGTGTGAATCTGTTTCTATATTATACTAGTTATCACACTCACTGTATGTATGCCATAGAGCATTACTTTGTAAAACCCAAGTACATAAAATAGTTACTTTTGAAACAAGCCTTTTTAATAGAAGACCAACTCAAAAGATGTCAAACAGTCTACAACTTGACACACTCAGTCCACATGCTTGACTAGACATCTGAACTTTTCTTAGTACAAAAATGAATGTCAAAGGCCCAAAGCAGTTTTTTCAGCCTGCCTTTTCATGTATCACTTTACTGAACTGAGTGGGTTCTGCCTCTCACAACAGATTGCTTAGAAAGAATGTCAATGTTCTTTGGGTCTCCAATGAGATGGCAGCCATCAGCAACTCCTAAACACTATAGTGAGAGACTAAAATGTATCATAAGAGGTAGTTAAAATGTACATGAATTTAGCCAAGTGGTAGTGATGCATGCCTTTAATCCCAGGGCTTGGAGGCAGAGGCAGGCAGATCCCTGTGAGTTTTAGGCCAACTTGGTCTACAGAGAAAGGCCAAGGATATATAGCAAAGGCTACCCAGAGAAACCCTGTCTCAGAAATAGAATGAGGGAGTGAGGGAGGGAGGGAGGGAGGGAGGGAGGGACACAGGGAGGTAGGGAGGGAGACGGGAGGGAGGAAGGTGAGAGAAAGGGGGAAGAAAGAAAAGGAAAAAGAAAAAGAATTTAAGGGGAAAATATTTCTTAGAATTGCCAGTTGAAAATGCCCTTCCCCTATAATGAAGATTGATGACTACCTTATATGCCATCATAGAGCCTTCATCCAGTAACTGATGGAAACAGAAGCAGACACCCACAGCTCAGCACTGAGGTGAAATCCTGGAATCCAGTTGTAGAGAGGGAGGAGTAATGAGCAAAGGGATCAAGACCATGCTGGGGAAACCCACAGAAACAGCTGACCTGAACATGAGGGAGCTCATGGACCCCAGACTGACAGCCTATAAACCAGCATAGAACCAACCCAGACCCCCTACATGTGGGTGACAATTAGGAGGCCTGGACAATCTATGGGGCTCCTGGCAACTGAACAGCATTAGTATCTAGGGTACTAATGGACATTAGGAGCCCATTTCCGTAGAGGGATAATCTCTCAGCCTGGACAAATGGGGGAGAACCCAGGCCCTGCTCCAAATGATGTGACAGACTTTGATGATTCCCCCATAGAAGGACTCACCCTTTCTATGGAGCAGAAGAGGGATGGGATGGAGGTAGGTAGAGGGCATGGGAGAATGGGAGGGAGAGGGAACTGGGATTGATATATAAAATGTGATTGTTTCTAATTTAAATAAAAGAATTGCTAGGTGAAATGGATATCAGGGAAGGCTTCATGAAGGAGGTGCTATGTGAGAGTAATTTTTAAATGTGGGCATTATTTGATTATGGAAATTTGAAAGAATGAGCATTCAAGGCAGAAAAAAATGGGATTAATAAAAGAAAAAGGTTATGTCACTAAAAAGAAAATCAAACTAACATTTATTTGGTGTTAATAATATGCTAGGTTTTATTCCATATTCATTTAGTCAGCAGGAATGGTACTCTTTCATAGGTGAAGAAAACTAAGTTTCTAAAAGGCTGAGTGACTTGCCTAAGTCAAAAGTTATATAAGCAGAATGTGATAAAGCTGTATTTTAAACTATAGGTCTGGGGGGATTCGAAGGTGTAAGCTATTCTATCCATATAGCTAGAAAAGGATGCTGAATCAAGTCATGGTGGTCATGGATGCCAGGCTATAAAGTTGAGACCAAAATGTAACAAAAAAAGATTTTAAGGAAAAATTTTACTAGCCCATCTATTGATATCTGTAAGTTTTATGTCTGCACCAGAATATAAAGATAGACAGTCTATTTTGTATCTCTATGCTAGTTTTCACTTAGCTTTTTTTGGTGTCCCCCCCCCCAAAGCAAATTTCTCTGTGTAACAGCCCTGACTGTCCTGAAACTCACTCTGAGGACTAGGCTGGCTTCAAACTCAGAGATCTGAGTGCTGGGGTTAAAGGTTTACACTACCACTTCTGTTCTTTAAAACATTTTTATTTTATTTTACTTATATGGGTGGTTTTCATAAATGTATGTGTGTGCACCACATGCATGCAATGCCCACAAAGGCCAGAAGAAGGCATCAGATCTTCTGGAACTGGGGGAACCCTACCTCTTGCAGGTAGTAGCACTAGGGAAAACACTTTGTGTTTTTCAAGACAGGGTTTCTCTATGTTACAGCCCTGGATGTCCTGGAACTCCCTTTGTATATCAGGCTGACTCGAACTCAGAGATCCACCTTTTTTGCCTCCCCAGAGCTAGGACTGAAGGTGTATGCCATCAATGTCTGGCTGGGAAAACACTTTTTATAATCTGATACTCCAGGATTTTCTCTGATCATGGCTGCCCATCTTAACTTCCATTATCTCAACTCTTTGCTCGAATGAAGATCGTGTGTGTGTGTGTGTGTGTGTGTGCGCGCGCGTGTATGTGTGTGTCTTTAAATTGTTTGGCCAAAGTGACTACAAAAAATATGATTAAGATCTCTTTTTAGTGACTCTCTAGTTAGGAAAAACTTTAATTTTCATAATTCAACTGCCCAGAATTTAGGAAAACAATTCTTCCTTCTCCATACTTTTTCATTAACTGAATCAAAGGCATTTATACAGTCCCTAATGGGAAAAAATTTCATCTTGCAATAATCATGCCAGAGATGAAAATCACTGGCTATGCTGCATAAAGCTTATCCAGTCCCTCTCTGATTGTACAAGGCTGCTGTGTCCTTCTCTTGTTTTGGAAGTGTAGCTCTTGTTCTAATTCTTCTAGTCATAGGAAGAATAGCTTTGATTTCTCTTATCAAGAACACAGTCTCATCTTATGGGTTCAGAATTGATTTGAGAAGCATGGAAATCAAAAGTAACATGTGAACTAGGTTGTTGGGTAAGAAGTGGCATCTTCCTTTATGAGATGCTGAATCATATGACAAGTGACTGTCTAAGAAGTAGCTGGAAATATGAACTGAAGTTCAGGAGAGCAATATGGGCTACAGATACATGAAAGGAAGAACATGTATGTGGTTGCTGGCATAATGAATGGGGTTTCATAGGAAGAATGTGTACTGTTACATGGGGGGAAAAAAGGTGTGAAAAGAGAAACCAGACAAGGTAGACTGCAGTGAGGTCAGAGAAAAAAGCTGGTGATGGTTCTAAGAAGTCAAAGAGGAGAGAAATTCTGCTCTGAATATCAAATACAACAGGCAGGTCCAGTAAGATAAACAGGAAAGCATTTGCCATTGTGTGTAGCTGGGAACTCACTGAAAATCTTGACAGGTGAATTTCACCTTGAAAAATAAGTCCAATTTAATGCTTCTGAATGAAACAAGGTTTCATCGACAAGTTTGTGAGCAAAACTGCTGGACATTATGAGATCGTCTATCTAAAGTCATAGGACTAAGTGTATCCAAATTCTGAAAAGTCTGGGTTCAACACTGCCTCCTGACCTGAGAGCAATCTGCTGGTGTTATATTCTAATGAACTCAGGGTTCCTCAAATTTCTTTGACCACAGAACCTGTATTCATCCAACAGCTATTAACAATTCTAGACTACAATCATATGGAACACACTTTGGAAAATTATGTTTAAAAGGCAGGATTCAAAAGTTAAAGCAGATCTGGACTAAAATCTCAGGTCTATGCTTACTAGCTTAGTGACCCTGGTGCTACCTTACAAAACATTGTGTTCCCAGGCTTCAGACATGGCTCAGTAGACAAAGTACAAGCATAAACACAAAAGTTAGGATCCCCAATGCCCACATAAAAGCAGAGTGTGTGTACACTTATAACTTCAGTGCTGTGGGGCAGAGATAATTGTATCTTTGGGTTTCACTGAACAGCCAGTCTAGCAAAAGCAATGGAACTCTAGATTCAGTGAGCAGCAATGTCTCAAAAACTAAGGTAGCGAGGAGCCAGTATGACAGATCAGCTGGTATAAGTGCTTACCTGAGGTTAGTCTTCAAAAACACATGATGGAGGGAAAGAATTGACTCCCACAATGTTCTCTTATCTCTACATGTACGCAAAACACTGTCCATGCACACATACATATATGCATGCATGTGTACACACATGCAAACACACTCTACAATTTTTAAAAATAAAATGGAGTAGTGCATGGTGGCACATACATGTCCTTAATGTCAGCACTTGGCAGACAGAAGTAGGTGGATCTCTATATGAGCTCAAGACCAACCTGGTCTACATAGCAAGTTCTAGGCCAGCTAGACCCTGTCTCAAAAATAAATAAATAATAAATATAAGGTAGAGAAAGATAAAGATATTCAATGTCCACCTTTGGACCCCATATGCATATGCACATAAACACCCACACACAAAGTCAATTAGGCATTCAGTTACTTATTCTATTCAATGGTGCTAATAATATAAACCTAAATAAATTACAGAATTTTGGAGGCAATCTCTGAGTAATAGATGTAAAAACACCTACCAATACCTGAGACAGTATTCAATGTGGGTAACTCTGGCAATTATTATGGCAGTAATTGGGGGTAAAATGCAAACTATAATATAGGTATTAATAAACAGACAAAAGAGTTGTGAGAAAAGAGCAGCTGCATTGCAATTAAAAAGGTAAGAGTAGGGTTTGGAAGTGGCAGAAGCCAAAGAAACCCAAGCTTTAGAAACATGGTCTAGAAACATGGAACAAACAAGAAGGCATGGTCTTCACTAAAGAGTATTTGAGAGAAAAGCTAGGTTCTAGTCAAGCTAGAAAAGATTAGGTTTAGTATCTCATATCCAGTAAGGACAACTCAGTTTGTCAAAGGGCAGGAGGGGGCTGTTGGGAACAAGGGCAGTCTCACAGTATTCAGGGAAGCAGCAAAGCTCTTGTCTAGGGGAATTTCCTCTGGTTTATGAAGTAGCAGTCGGCCTGTTCTGGAGAAGAGCTTATGAGAAACAGAGGTTGAAACCTGTAGTTTTAAGAGGTCTTCGAGTATTTAGGCCCATTGGCAGAACTTGCATTACAGTATTAGAAACAACTCAAAGATCAATCCATAGGAGACAAAGAATGTAAAGTATAATAAATTTATGGAAGAAATATCCACATAGCTATTTTAAAAATCACTTTTAACAGCCTTAGTAGAGCAGTAGCTTTATGTATATCAGTAAGGAAAACGCATAAATATACAGCAGTAACTACAGCAAGGCTAAGGAGGACATGCAGAACACAGACAATCACACATCTGTAAAGGTTCATATCATCTCTGGAAACTCACAAACAGGGGGAAGGAGTGGGAGATCTGGGAGTTGGAAGTTGTATACATCCTTTTGACTACTTTTACTCCTTATTTTTTAAGTTTTTAAATACTTGTTTATTATTTTGTGGGTATGCTTGTTTTGTCTGAATGCATGTATATACACCATGTGTGTGCCTAGAGCCCTGAAGAGGCTACAAAGGGCATCATTCTCCTGGAATTGGAGTTACAGGCAGATGTGAGTTGCAGTGTGGGTGCTAGGAGTTGAACCTGGGTCCTCTAGAAGAACAGTCAATGCTCTGAACCCCAAGACAGATCTTTGATCTCACATCCCATCATATTTATTAGTTATTTAAAAACTATTATCAACAATTTTTATTTTATGTGTATGTGTGTTTTGCTTGTGTGTATATATGATCACTATGTAAATGCAGTGCCCCAGAAGGCCAAAAAGGCATCAGATCTCCTTGGACTAGACTTATAGACAATTGAGAGCTGCCATAAGGGTGCTAATAAACCAGTTCAGGTCCTCTGAAAGACCAGTCAGTGCTCTCAACCACTGAGCCATCTCTATCCAGCCCCTGGCTACCAATTTTCAACAATAACATTATTTACTGGTCAGAAGAAGGCTTACCATTATGATATTTCAGTGATCTGAAATGGAAAAGAAACTAGTGATCTTCATCAAAGGGCAAAGATTGAAATAATGGAAGTTAAGATGAGCAACCATGATCAGGGAAAACCCTGGTGTATCAGACTTACAAAAAGTGTTTCCCTATTGCTACTAAATATACGAGGAAGGGTCCCCAAAGGCCTTCTTCTCTTTGAGGCTCATCATTGTCTCCCCAAGGGACCACCTTTTCTTAGAGCTTCAATTGTGAGGCAAGAAGGAAGCTTCTTTGCTTGGAGGAAGTCACAAGTGGGACAAGAACTTTGCAGTAGAAAACCAGTTTGGTTTTTTGCCCTGAGAAATTGGTCCATCTCTAAGGCCGACTTGCCTCAATCTTGTGTCTCCTGTGACAGCACCATTCAAATATGGGTCTTCTGATCTATCTGTTCACTTCTGTGCCTGATTACCAAAGTTTGCCTTTCTCAGCTTTCAACAGCCTAAGAGCTCCTGTCAAGCCTTCCTTATGGCCTGCCTCCATGCCTTCTCCTTTACTGTCCCTTGCACCTGGAACACCCACCCACCTGCTGCCACCGCAGTCTCTGTTTCTAGATGGAAAAGTCTCACCTCCTCCCTCAGATTCTTCTGCAACTAAACCAAATAAGGTACAGATTCATACCCATCCCCACCCACACTACCAACATTACTGCCTCATCAGCACCAGCAATGTCATCAAACAGTTATTAAGTTCAGATGTGCAGGTACTCAGAGGACACAAGCATGGCTCTGAATAATGAATCCATTAATTTACAGAAATGGCATAAGTGTAGCTGGATTTCTGTGGTAGTGCCCCAGAACCTTTTAATGAAATAACAACTTAGTATAAATAATTTTAAACTTGCGGGAATACTCAAGTCACAAACAACAGAGAAATGTACATCTTAAAAATCAGTTACCATTCTTTGGTCAAACTGACAAAAAAAGTTAATACTCAAAGTCAGTCCAGCACATTCAGATACTCAAAGGACAAACTGGAAAATATTTTCTAAAATAAATTTAGGAATTCATCAACTCTCAAAAAAAAAAAAACAGACCTTAGGTGGCCACTTGCTTGAATATTTTAAGGTAAGTTAAAGAAATAAATGAAAATAGATTTCTATGACAACATTTACTAAAACCTTACTCATGACAAAGTAGAAAGGACTGTTAAGGGACAATCATATTATGGGGTATTATTAATCTACTAATTGAGGTTTTCAAAAATATTTGCTAACCCAGAATAAACCTTACAAGAACTGAGAAAACAAAAGACTATCATACTATAATCCTATACATGATATAATACTATAACAAGTCAGAAAACTTGCATTTAAATATGTATCACAAAAGAAAGAACAGTTGCTACAAGAGGTTAATATTATGCCATTATTAACTTTAGGGGCTGGACCTTGGGAAACAGGATGAATTAGAAGATAAGGAAGTACACTGTGGTAGCTTGAATGAAATATGTCCCCCATAGGCTCACACTTAAACCCTAAATCCTCAGTTGGTGGCGCTGTTTGGTGAGGGTATAGAACTTTAAGAAAGGGCATTGCTGGAAGAAGACCATCACCAGGCTGCACTTTCTGAGTTTACAGCCTTGCTCCACCTTCAGTGTCCTCTCTGTTCCCTGTGTGCATTCATGATGTCACGTTTAGCTTCCTGCTCCTGCTACTGTTCCTTGTGAGTAGTTGTGATGTGACTTTTAGCTTCCTGTTCCTGCCACCATGCCTTCCTTGACATCTATTTAGGTCTTTGGAACCAAATCATAGCCAAAATAAACAATTCCTTAAATTGCCTTTGGATATAGTATTTTACCACAACAGAAAAGTAATTTATACAAGAGGCATTTGCAGAAATGATGGGCATGTTTAGCTAGTTAAATATCTGGAAATTATTTGCTAGACATTCTTTGCCTTATTCTATATCAAGCAATATCACACAAAAAAGTATATCCCTGACATTCCAGAACTTACACAAGTTTGTTTTTTAAAAAAGGAAGACATATCAACAAATAATAACTCCATTATTTCAGGAGGAGTGCAAATTCTAAATAGGTTTTCATAGTCTGGAGACTTTCCCCAAACACTTCACATCTGGCATGGATGAAAAGCTAACTAAGTGAATTAATAAAAATTCCAGGCACAAGAAACAGCAAGTGCAAAGTCTCTGAGGATTTGGGGAAAATAAATCATTCTGTTTTGTGAGTATCAATTAATACTTCCCAAACTAATCTCAGTCAAGGACCTGGTTTTTCATTCCCTGTGTCATGGTCTGATACTTTTGGTTCACACCCTGTTCAATGAGACAGGGCCTTGATGTGCCTGGTGTCATGACAATTCAAATTGCCTCTGAAGGCACATTTGCAACTTTAGTACTTATTTCATCAAAGACTAAAAACAAGCAGATCCTGGGCTGTGTTGTTCCATGACTCACACTTTGAACTGTGTAGAGCTAGACCAGAAGGAATTTATTATGCCATGGAGACAATGTGAAGCAACGAAGTATGCACAGATTTTTATTTCCTGATAAGGGTTTTCCTGGGTAATTTACAATGCTAAGAGAAAAATACTACTGTTCCTTAATTTTTTTTTTTTTTTTTTTTTTTTTTTTACATTTCCTCACAATGATACACTGAGAAAGACTGGCAACTCATGTAACAAAGAGTTAATTTCCCTAAAATATAAAAAGCCCAGAGGATTAATAAGAAAATAATACTCAATAAAAACATGGAAAATGGAAATAAGAGTCACAGAAAATAATTTCTAATTAGCCTTTCTATATAAGAAAAATGCTCAACTTTGCTGGCAGGAAAAGTAAATTTAAACTACTAAAATACCACCACCTAAAAGAATACCAAAACCCCATAACTTTGACAAATCACCCTGTTGGTGGGTTAGGAAAGAAAAACACATCCTGGCATTACTGGTAGGAGTCTAAATTGCCAGCATGTCCTATGGAAGGCACAGGCTCTTTGGGGTAGTCATTAAAGCCTTAACAAATGTCCTCAGATTGCTCACTGAGTTAGGGATGATAGTGAAGTGATTCTGGCATGGCAAATGTGAGCAAGAATGTCATGTGTTACCTCTCTGTATGGAGAGTCATTTGCTACATTCTCATTTAATTCTCATCTTTACTTTCCCTTTACAATTGTAGCTGGCAATATTCCCAATGCTGGCTGCTCCATCAGTGCAGATTACAGGACACAACTTAAAGCAGACCTTTATCATTCAAGTAAGTTATTGAAGAACAAGTATCAATGTGGTAATGTATATGGAAATTACAGATGCACACACATACATACATGTGAAATGACCAACATGAAAGATTTCTCATTTCTAGCCGTTTGTTACTCAAAAGGATCAGCATCAGAGGACTGATAATTGCAGTCCAGTCACACAGTGAAATATTATGCATGTGTTACAAAGAAAAGTTCTCTTAGAGTTGATAAATAGAAGCATCATCAAGATATACTGTTGGAACACAGTCCAAGAATGGAACAAGTCATGCAAGGGGAATTCTGAGTGCTTTTGAGAAAACTCTAAGAAAAGAAAGGTCTTGTAACCTCAGTTTCTTCAAAAAAACATGGAGTTGTTCTTGGAATATGCTTTCATGCTCCTCCCAGGTGTATCAGATAGAAGTGAATTCACTTTATATTATTTATTACAACTGGGTATTGTTGTTTTATGTCTCTATGGAAACACATATCTTGTCACATGCAGCTTGTCCTTGTGACTGTAAATAGCCTGAACTCCAGAGAACTTTACCCTTCAGAGTATAAACTATCTGGCACTCTGAATAAAGCTGGCTTTTGCATCAGACTTTGGTCCCCCTCAGTTTTAGGCCCCCACTCTCCCAGGTTCACACCTGATTTTTAGAGCAGTAAACACTATACCATAACCTCTTATATGAAAGGGAAAGTAAAATGTATATCCATATTTGATTTTTATGCTTACATAAAGAGACTATCATAATAAATAACTAACAAAAATTAGTGTCTTCAGCAGAGGGTTAAGGGGTGACATAGGTTGAACTTTGATAATTTAGGAGAAAATATTCTTGGTGCTGTGTTCGTTCTGTCTTACAATCTCATCTACTCTGTCAACAAAGCTCATCTTAAGCATAAGTGGAACACATTTTAAGCTCCAGCTTATCTTTCCCCTTTTGGCCACTACAAATTAATGGCCAGCTGTCTCTGTGTTAAGAACCATCATTCAATTAAATAGTCATTGTCCTTAATTCAGGATAGATCACGCCCTTCCTTCAGATAACTTCAAGCTTCACTTTTTGGATTGTTTTTAATTTGTTTGATTCTGTTTTTTATTTTCAACAATATCTCTTTAATGTCATAACCAACTGAACCCATACCAATGTATTCTTATTTTCATTCCAAGTTTTCCTTTCACATAGGGAAAATGATTTTACTTCATAATAAGAATTTCAAGACTTTCACTTTTAAAACACTCAAAATAAAAACTTAGCATGGGACATTGACTCTACAAATGTCAGTTTAAATATCTCTTTTCCTCACATCAGTCAGTCTAAATCGACAGACTCTCAATGTGTTATCACCCAGACACATTATTCATTTAAAATAATTTACATACAATTACATTAACATACTGCATCATGTAAATTAAAATGTGAAAATCATAACTAATTAACAGCTGACATCCAAGAATATTTATTAATGATAAAAAATTTTAAGACAGGCATGTGTGTGCGCATGCTATGGACAACTTGTAGAAGTTGGTTCTCTCCTTCTACTGTGTGAGTCCTAACTCAGCTCATCAAACTTTATCTGCTGAGACTAGCCAGAATTTACTATCTCTGTAGATTTATATGTTGAATCATGAAATGCTATCTTTTGGGAACTTCAAGCTACCCTAGGCTATATATTGAGACACTGCCTTAAAAACAATGAACAAAACCATGTATATGAATGTGCACATATGTACATAATGATGTATAAAGGGCAACTAGAATAATTTATTGAAGTAAATGATAATATATTATAATTGATGCAATAAAGAACCTATAAAGTCTGACTAACTTATCTACCATCACAGAGCCCTCATCTAGTAGCTAATGGAAACAGAAGCAGATACCCACAGCTAAACACTGAGCCAAACAAATCCAGATGCAGAGAAGGGGAGTGATAAGAAAATAAGGACAAGACCAGGCTACAGAAACCCACAGAGACAGCTGACCTGAACAAGGGGGAGCTCATGGACCCCAGACTGATAGCTGGGAAACCAGCATTGGACCGACTCAGAACCCCTGAACATGGGTCTCAGTTAAAAGGCCTGGGCAGTCTAAGGGACTCTGACAGTGGAACCAGGATGTATCCCTGGTGCAAAAAAAGGACCTTGAGAGCACATTCCCCATGGAGGGATACTCCCTTAACCTAGAGGCAGGAGGGAAGGCCTAGACCCTACTCCAAATGACTTGACAGATTTTGTTGATCCCTCCTGGAAGGCATCACCCTCCCTATGGAGTGGGGGTGGGTGGGATGGGAAGTTGGTCAGGGGCATGGGAGAGAGGGAAGGAGGGAGAGGGAACTGGGATTGATATGTAACATAAGAAAAAAATAAAAAAAAAATGAAAAAAAGAACCTATAAAATTTTACTGAATTAAATTAATAGATGAAATAGAAATTTTTCTTATACTCCTCGCTTAAGAAAGGATGGTGGAAACAAAGTTAGCACCTGCAGTCATCACTAGTAGTAGCTCTAGACATGTGTCATCACTAGCAGCTACAGCTCTGATGAGGAACAAGATAGCAACACAGTCTCAGAGGCTCTCACTACAAAGCACCAACTACAAGGGAAAAGAGCTGACAGTGGAGGACATGACTGATAAAAACTTAACGAAATATTAAGGCGAATGTCAGGTTCACAATAGATACTTCTTTTGTAATTCCTATCAAGAAAGCATGTCCAAGCCTAGCAGGAGGAAACACAGAGTGGACCCATGCTACAAAACTGTGGAGGATAACAGAGATTGGGAGCAATTTCAAGCTTTGGGAGACAAAAGAGACACCAATTAAATGCAGTGCCATTGGGTTCTGGGTCAGAAAGGAAAGAGACCTTGTTGGAGTAGCTGGTAAATTTGCACTGTTGTTTTCTTGATAGTGCAAGTTTTCTTTGGATAGTGCAACTGTGGTTATTCAGGAGAGTGGCCTTATTGGGGGGGGAGGATACAAATATCTAGAAGTAGAAGAATCTCTGAATCAAGTGATTGAGAGAAAGGCTGGTCAAAATAGAGGGGAAACAATGAGGCAAATGTGAAATGGTGGCAGTTGCAGCATTTGATGGAGGGTTACAAAGCGATATATATGGCTGTCTCACAACTTTCCTTAGGTTTCACAGTAGTCTTTAAAGGGTATGTGTGTATCTGCCAAGTTTATATACACTAGTGACTGCTACTGTCACCAATTAAAAACAACTCTTCTGCCTGTTGTCTGATGCACAGATAAGAACATGTTTTGCTAAGAGCAAACTTTTAATGCTAAAAGTGAAAAAAAAATTATATTTTGTCCTGGTGGATTTTATGTCAACTTTATAAAAATAAAGCTATCTGGGAGGAGGAATCTGAATTGAGAAAATGCCTCTATCAATTTTCTCAATTAATGATTACCATGGGACGACCTAGGTCACCAGGAGTGGTGGCACCCCTGGGCAAGTGGTCCTGGGCTATATAAGGAAGGTACCTGAGCAAGGCATGGGAAGCAAGGCAGTAAGGAGCCTTTCTCTTCATGGCTTCTGCTTCAATCCTAACTTAGGTTCCTATTCTGTCTTTACTTCATGAAGCTCTGTAAACTGCAAGGTAAAATAAACTCTTTCCCCAAGTTGCTTGTGGTTGTGGTATTTATCACAGAACGCAACCTAACTAGATCATCTATTCTTGCCTTTTTCTTCTCTCTACCTCCTTTTCTCCCCTCTCCAGCTCCCTCGTGCCCTCCTAACTCCAATGTGTGCTTTTGTGTGTGGTCAAATGTGCACAGGTGCATGGAGGCCAAAGGAAATCAGGTGTTCTGCTCTATCAATCACTGCCTTATTCTAAGACAGGGTCTCTCATTGGATCTGCGTGCAAACAGGATGGGGACCAGCAAGCCCCCATGATTCTCCTGGTACCACCTCCCCTCACAGTGTCAGGGTTCCAGATGCATGCAGCCATGCCCAGCTTTTTGCATGGATGCTGAGAAGCAAACCCAGATCTTTATGCTTGCACAGAAAGAACCTATACCACTGAGCTATCTCTCCAGGACCCTCATAGCAGATCTGAATGTGTTCACGCTTTGGGCCTTATATTTCCAACCCTGTGTAAAATCAGCTAATGGTACTTGAACTGACTGATGAAAAATACAACAAATTACCAAAGAGGCCTTGTTCCTTACTGTGACATCAAACCAAAGAAATTATAGTATAGAAAATAGGTATTTAACCCTACCTTCAAGCTCCTACCTCCTAGACCTATTAGATTCTCATCAGGCAGCCTAGAAAAAGCCAAGGCCACCTCCCATCTCTTAAGGCTCTAGCTTAATTACCATGCATTCCCAGAAACACACTGTAAGAAGATGACTAATCACTGACAACTTCTCCAGCACCATATGTCTCCCAAATTTTTCTAAGTAAAAAACTGTCCCAACCATTACTGCAACAAATTTCCTACCTCCTGCAGCTGGAGTCGGACCTTGGTAACTGCTCGGATCCAGTGTGCTTTGGCTTGGGTAAATGGTGAAGATGCATTCTCCTCAGGAAGGCTTGTAACAAAGAAAAAGAGTGTTTCTTGTAAATAGCAGAGGAAAGAAGGTGATAGTATTCAAGGCAAGACTGCCAAATATCTAAAATAAAATATTTTTGTGCTCATGCCTACACTCGGCTAGTGATTCAGGCCATAAGACAACATAGTTCTGAAAACTTATTTTGAAAACAATTCCTCTCTAAAATGACAATTCTTTTTATCCTCCCTTCCACTCCTTTGTTCATATGAAATAGTTCATAGACACTGAGAGGCAATGAAACAAGAAGCAATGGCAAGGGCCCTGAGTCAACTTCAAGTGTAGAAATCAGACAGCTATGACCTAAGAGGAGACAGTAAGAAAGATGAGCAGATATTCATGTGAAGTACTTCACCTCCCTACCAAGAGCTCAGCCCTGACAATAGTAATTAATGTCAGGTTCAAGGTCCATGAAGAACCAACCTGGTTCAGACCTTAGTCTCCTGGGCCTCTTCACTACTAAACAGATGACTAAAAAACAAGAATGGAGCATTGTAGGATATGCCTATAATCTTCAGTGATCAAGAGGCAGAGACCGGAGGCTAAGTTATCAGTCTGTAGCCAGCCTGCGCTACAACATAAGACCATATCTTAAAAAAAAAAAAAAAAAAAAAAAGGAAAGAAAAGAAAAAAGAAAGACAGACAGACAGACAGACAAGCAAAAGGGGAAGAGAGAAAGCAGCTTTATCCAATCTCCACGGAGATATACAATTCATCCAGCCACCCGGCATTCACTTTCCTGGCCTCTTAGATCTGTGATGAGATCTAGAAGTCTAAAAATCTAAGCCACCCTCTTATCATTCTATCCTAGTGCTTTTCAACTGGGTGCAGGGGCAGGATTTTGCCCTTGGGAAAATATCTGACAGTGTCCATGGAATTCTTGTTGTCACCCTAGGCACTGCTATTAGCATTCACTGTGTGGAGGCCAGATAACCAAACAAGTGCAAAAATGAATACAGCAGTTTCCCATAATAATTATTTTCTAAAATAATGTCAACAATAGTAAAACTGAGAGACCTATTATGCCCACATCTCTCAGCTTTTCTAAACAGTTAGTTCAGTTATTATGACTCTACTTCTAGTTATAATTGACATAGTATTTAGACAAGGTCTCACTGTGTAGCTCAGATTGGTCTTAAGCTCCTGACTCTTTACTTCAGCCTACAGAGTACAGAGTTACAGGTGTACACTGCACTTGACCAAAAAATACATTATAAAATTTTCTTCTTAGGATACAAAATGACAAATACACTGCCAAACCACATACAGTGGCTTTTTAAATTACAGGCATTTGTATTAAATCTGTTAGTTCTTCCTTAATTCTTTTCTGGTTTTCCTCAGACAGAGCCAAATGTCACTGTTCACAAAGAAAATTAATATGAACTGAGTTGGATACAGCCAAGGAATCCTAAGCAATGGGAACTATTAAATGACCTGTGGGGCTCGGGCATCAGAGGATGCCATCTATGAGGTCATGACTACACACTCAAGATGTTCTGGTGCACTTGAACCTCAGTAATTCAAGTCCCTCAAACATCTTGGGAATTATTTTAAAATATCAAAGGAAGATCTACCAGCTTGACCATGGTTGCCATGACCCCCCCCCATCCTACCTAGATGCAAGAAACAAGTGAAAAGTATTTGTATTCAATAAGAGATATAGCTGGTAGCATGTGGCCTAGCCATCACCTACCTCTCCTGGGGTCCTAGGATGTGATCCTTGTGTAGCACCAGATCTGGAGGAGGGTGGGTTGTGGCATCTTCTCTAACTTCCTTGGATTCACCAGTTATTCCCTTCTCTGATTCACATGTCACCTCCAAGACTTTCTCTTCTTCTCCCAAAACAGCCTGGCCATCTTTGGAGAGGCTGCCATAGCTATGGCTAGAATGAATGGAGTCCCTCTCCCGACGATCATCATCTTGCTCATGACACTGGTCTAGTTCACTCAGCAGAGAGCTTCCTTGACTCACATTACAGGAGGAGCCATACCTGCTACTGCTGGTAGGGCTGTAAGAATGAAAAGAAAACAGCTAGTAAATAACTGCAGAACAAGGACCAGACCACAAATATGGATACACCTGGGAACTAATAACTGCATGAAGCACAAATAAACACAAATGGGAGATTCCTAGGAAGCAAGGGCAAACATTTCAATCTAGAAATATTGTTCTAGTCATTCAGCACAACCACAAAGGGGGAAAAAGACAACATACTAAGCTCTCTGATACCACTTTGACTATGACTTCAAAGAATATTTTAACTAATTGCTACCTGTCAGTAGAAATGAAGAAATAGTAAAATGGCCTGTTGCTTATTTATGAAACTCTTTACTCAGTCTTCTAAAGAAACTTTTCCAGTGGCTGTGATTAAAGTTTCCAAATTCTATGTAGTAAGTGTAGTAAAGAAGCTCCAGTCCCCCTCTATTAGTTTAAAAAAGTAGTCCTTACTACTTCCTCTACAATTACAATGTGTGTGCCTGTGCCTTAGCAAAGCTGAGATACATGTTCCTTCAGGCTGCAGGATGAAGTATGGAAGTCACTAGGAAATGAAGACCAGGATTAGTAAATTCTGCAAGGGAATCCCATAGGTTTCACCAACACAAATGCAAGTGATACCCTTAGTGGCATGGGAAATATTGCTAAAATAAACTCATCCATCTGTAGCTGAGACTCTCTTGGGTCAAGGCTCAATTCATGTATAAAGTGAACTAAGTCCAACTCCTCTAAAGCAGGACTATACTAAAGTTATCTATGAAGTGAGGTCAGTTCACTTCTCTCTATCACCTGAATTCCCATGCATAGAAAGAAGTGTTCCCTGCTATGAGAGCTAGCAGTTGTAGCTGAGAGTAACTGTGATTGTGGCAAGAAAGGCACAAGATACCCTTGGAACCTAAAGCTCCTCTTCCAAGGGATTCAGTCTTAATGAAGGCGGATAGACTTGGAGATAAGTGAGACAAGGGCAGCCCATTTGGACATTTCAATCCCAAGTCAAGAGTTCTTGTTTTCTTACTAGTAGGTATCCTGCTGAAAAGCTTTTATGCAAAGAGAATTGGTTTTGTTTTTCCCAGAGTCAAGTCTTTAACTTGAGGTCATATATTTATCTCTGGTCAGATTAAAATAAAACACTGTTGTTTTCAAAAGAGATTTTCCCTATGGGCACTCTCAATTACCTGCTATTTTCAGGCTGATTTCTGATTTTTCAGTACATATTAGCAGAGCATATATCAAGTCAGGGTTCTAAGTAGATCAATGCGATCTCTATGTCTCTTTCTTCACCATTCTTAGTAGATCTAATGCTTTGGATATGTTTGGGTCAGAGGTCAAAGTAGCATTCCTAAACTATACTTGTAGTGCTTATGCTCAGAGGCAATAGCAGCAATCTCTACAGATGGACCTTGTTCAGCACTCCAGATGAAAGATCGGCAGCAAAAGAACTACAGCTTTGAGCAAACTATTATGGCAACCCAGGGTTATCCTTTGTTACAGCTGTTCAGTCCAGAGTACTGTGACAGTCTATATCAGAGACCCTAGAAGTTTTACAAATCAATCTGAAATAGGATATGGAATATATATAACCCTAAGTCATCCTTTGCACTTAGTATTTGACTTTATACCTTCACAGCCACTGGGGAGACATCTTAGAAGACTTAGAAAACCACAACTATTCCCATCTACTATAAGTGTCTAAGACCCAAGAAAGCATACTACCTGATTATATATTTATAACTAATAACACCACTTAAATACTCGCTGCCTCTTCCTGCCCTCCCTTCTCCATTCCACTTGATAAAAGGCAAAATAAACAAGACTATGTAAATAGTCTTTCCTTTATACTACCTGTTCCTTGATTACTAAATGCATTTGGAACTAGAAAGGTGAGAGAAGGAAAATGTCACACATTAGTTTTTTGTCACTTTAGCCCTAATCAACATGAAGCCCAGGTGCTAGGGAAGACACAGGATGGACAAAAAGTAAGCTACTATAGTCTACCAGTAGTCATCTGCATCATAAATGGTCAGTTCCTTAAAACCATTTATGATGCCTAGGGTTGAGACAGGCCTTTTGTTGGTCACTGGTTCCTTGATATCTTCCAGAATGACTAGCTGTCCCACATTCAAAGCAGAGCCAGTGCTAGCAGACATCTTCTCTTCCTGTTTTTCTGGAAGAAGTAGCCCAGAGACAGTGCAGTACTCTTCTTTGTATTTTTCTGAAGGATGGGCAGATCCAGACAGATCGCAATCTGCACCCCGGTGTTCTTCAGATGCTGGAATTTCCAGCTGCCTTTCTACTTCACCAGATCTTGAAAGCCCATGAGCATAGTCACTTGGCTTGGCCTCCAACTGTTCAGTGGTCCCAGAGGGCTGAGTATATATGCTAGCTGCCTCAGGACTAGTACTAGATATTTGAGAAGACTCCAAAACTTTGTTTGCCTTGCTGACAATAAGGTCCTGATCCCTGCTAACAACCAAAACTGGAGAAGATTCTGTAGGCATTTGCTCAGAGTCTCCTTTATTTTCTTTTGACCAAGGAAATGAAAGATCCAGTTTCTTTCTGAAAACAAGTTTTGGATCATTTCCCAGGATTCCCCCTTTCCCCTCATTAGTGCCTTCAAACAGAGTGGATAACTTCTTAAAACCCGACATTAAGCCAGTCTCTGCTGTTGTGTTACCAGATGAGCAAGAGGGATTAAAAATAGAACTCAGTGTCTTCCCATGGTCAGGAGTGGATGAGAAGGGAAACTTTGGCCAACTGGCCATGTGTGGGATCTCAAAATGAGGTCTTGTCTGCTCTGTTTCCTGGGGTGCTTTAGGTGGATCTTTTTGGGCATGAAGTGTATCAGAACGTTCTTTGGCACAAAGCACAGGTTCCTCTTGCAAAGGACAAGAGAGATAGCTTTGTGTTTCCAGTGTGGTAGACCCACTGACTCCTGCCTCATCAAACAGTGAAGTACTGGGTTCTAGAGAAGTGCTTGCAAGCCCCAAGAACTCTTGGTTTGTGCCAGCTGTCTGGATCTCTGGCTCTAGCTCTGGATCGAGAAGTAGCTGGCTTGAAAGGGCAATCTCTTCAGCAATACAGGCAGGATCTGACTGTAGCTGTTCTGGAGGGCAAATATGCTCTGCTTCCAATGACGCCTCTGTGTCTGTGCCCTGCAACATCCCCATGTCCCCTTCATCACTCCAAGATAATATTCCTTGCCCCATATCATCCTCTGAGACAGAGGATGTAGCAAGTGATTCAAAACCTGGGGGTTCAGAAATAGTTTCAGGAGTATTATTTTTCTCCATTTCAGGTATTAGTTCAGGTTTATCTGTCAAGGTATCTGATTCTGTCTTTACACCAACCTCAGTAATGCTACAGTCACTGGGAGCAAATTCTGAATTAGGGACTGCAGAGGCAGCTTGTCTGTGTAAGCTTTCTGGAGGTACTGATCCGACAGTGTCTCTGGAACAACCATTTTGAAGGCATGAAGTAGGTACAGATGGTTCTTGTTTATGTGCCTCTGGTTTGGGACTTCTGAAAATTCCAAAAAACTCACTTTTGAGGGGCTGAGATGACGCATCAGAGGAAAAAGAAAAAAAGGAATTTTTCTTTGAAGATTTAGTAGTAGAAAAAAGTTCAGAAAAAGTCTTAGGTTGCTCAATTAAGCACCCAGAAAAAGATTTTACTTTGGTCACAAAGCCAGAGAGCATTTCTACTTTGGAGCCTAATACTGATCTGTCTTCTAATTTATCTGCTTCTGGATTCCGGAGGAGCCCTGCATGCCCTGGCTCTGGAGAAGCAGAAGGTGAATCCAGGGTCTGTGTTAAGAGACTATCAGAGGCATTTTCCAATGGCAAGTTCAGTGGGTCAGTGGTGAGTCTTTCATTTTGGTGTTCTGTACAAATATCTAAATCATTGAGTTTTTCAATCAAACCATTATCATGTAGAAAGGGTTTAGCCTCTGAGTCCTTGAGGAAGGTTTCCTGATGGGAAACCTCTTCTTCATGAGGAGCTACCCCTAAGGCTTGTTCCTGAAATTCTGGTAAAATAGGAACAACGCTGTCTGGCAGCTGATCTGCTTGAAAATCAGAAGCAGTTGCTCCTTCTGCTCCTTCCTTATTGGAACTCCTCACTTTTCCCTGGGTTTTCTCTATGAGCTCATCTGCAAGGGAGGTTGTAAGCTTAGAGGTGCTATTAATGGATAAACAAGGAGCCATTTGCTCTTCCTGAACTACTTTCTGGACTATGTTTTCTTTATGAATGTTAGAACCTTCCTTCATTGTATCTCTAGTATCTACAGAAACAACTGGCTTCTTCCATGGCTGGGCAGTCACTGGCGCTGTTGTTCCAGTTGAAAGGTTTTGCTTCTCCTCAGAGGCCTGCTGCTTCTCATCCAAAAAAGACAAGTTAAACAAACTGAAAGCAGAGCTGTTTCGAGAGGTACCCTTCTTGATGCTTGAGTTAGTGGTGGAGAAAAAGGAAGGAAGTGTGAATAGCCCTTCTACTTGAGATTTGGCCCTTGGGAGAGCTGCTGGGGCTTTGTTCTCAGATTTTTCAGATCCAGTTAAGAAAGAAAATATATTCTTTCTGGTTGGAAGCTCTTGTTGGGATGGAGATGTAGCAGCTGAAGATTTGCATTCTTTGTTAGGAAAATGATCCTGTTCATTTGTATTTCTTCTGCTCAGAGAATCAAAAGACTTTTCATTATTCCTCGGATCTTCTATTCCTACACATATGGCACCAGTTCCTTTTGAATAGCCTCTGGGAGACTCTTTGGGACTACCTGTTGAGATAGGTGGACTTACTGATTGCTGCACCTGATGGTCTCTGAAAGGTACCTCTTTTTCATTCAAATCATTACTCTGCATTTCCCCAGTCAATGACTCACTTAGCCCACTGTCATCAATAGTGGTCTGTTTGTTTAGACCTCTAATTCTAACCTTTTTTGAGGAAATTGATATAGGAGGAAAATTTCCAGTATCCTGATGCACTAGATGCACAGGGTTAGGACTTGATCTGCCTTCATGCCCATCAGTCACTAAAGAGACAGACCTATTTTCACTTGTCTGTATGGGAGACACATTGGTTTTCAAAAAATCCCCAAGGGTACCAAAAAAATTTGAAATGCCAGAAGACTCTTTCTTTTCCTGAGATGAAAAGTTTCCACCTTTATCACTGTTCTTTCCCAAGTTTGATGATTCTTCTTTACACACTTGAGTTTTAAAAAGGTTCAAAATTCCAGATGCCTGTTTTTCATTTGTCACTGTACTTACTGAAGATTCTTCCTCCCAACGAAAGAGTTTCAATGCACTCTTAAGCAAAGTTCTCTCAGACTCTTTGGAGGACTGGTCCTGCAGAAGTTCACAATTCTTATGCTCATCCCTACTAGGCTGTGGTACAAGATGCTCTGAAATAGACTTTGCTGTAATAATTTTGACATCATCTATATCTATTTTAGCTTTAAGAGTTGTTTGGCTTACTTGAATACCAGATTTTAATAAACTTTCTTTTTCCATATGCCCATTTTTATGTAAAGGGTATTCTTGCCTTATGTTGTCAGGGGACTCTGGCTGCTCAACACTGGATACTGTCAGCCTCTCCAAATCCTCAGGCTGACTTTCTTCCTCCTCTGTGGAGCTGCACAGTAATTTCTTACTCGAGATTAATGACTGAAGACCATCACATACTGGCTCAGCTACCTCTGATTGCTGATCTATTTTCTGCATGACCAAAGCTTCTACAGATTCACTCTTGTCAAACTTCAAAGTACTTCTAATTAAGGCACCTAACACAGAAAATACAGGTGTCAATTTGTTCACTGATGATGTTTCTTCTTTTTGTGAACTTTCCATCTTACTTCCAGGATGAATTAAAGAGGAAGTTTCTTCTGAAGATGGCTGAAGCAAATGGAGCCTGGAAAGTTGAGCTGATGGCAGTTTAGCTAAAGGCCAGTTCATCTCTTTCTCTATAATTTGGCCTCCATTTAAGACATGATTGCTCGAAGTTCCAGGTTTGTTTCTGAGATCCAATATACAACCAAAATCTTCCAAGCCATAGGGCCTCCCTATGAAAGATCTAAAATCTCTTTTAAATGTTTGAGAATTATAACCTGAAAAATCTAATGGTTTATCCCTTTGGTCAAAATTTGATTGAAGTACTTGAGAAAAGGTTTCTAGATTTACGTACAATGACCTCTCACTTTTTGGCCAGGTTAAAGATAAATCAAGAGGCTCTTCAAATGGTGGTTCTTCAACATACCATACTAAATCATCTTCCTTGTCAAGAACTTCGAGACTATGGGCAGAAATAATGCTGTCATCTAACATAATACTTGGAAGATCATCAGTTTGTAAATTATAATTCAAATATTCATGGTAATAATAATCCGGTATAAATAAATATACATACTGTCCAGTAGAATCAGTTAGGAGAGAGTATATATACTGACCATCATGAAACATATAATGTCCATAATTCCCATCCTCTGAGGGACACCAAACTCCATTTTCAAGACATGATAACCACTCCTGGTACTCATAACCAAAACTTGAAAAGATAAAGTTTTCATCCATTCTTAATGATTCTTGCTCCAGTAGAGAATACATAATTTTCTCATAATTTGAAGAGTCACTTAAATCAATGGGCAATCCTTCTAGTGAATTCTTGGTCTCATTAACTGGAAGATAACCAGAGTTTCCATATAATGAGCTGGCTGCCCACATATCACCTCTTAATAAGTAACCTTCATTAAATGCTAACTGGTCGGATGATTCATATGGTAAGTCACATGAAATGACACTGTTTGAATTTACGCCCCACTCAAAGATATTTGCATTTTGGTCTTTTTGGCACAAATTTATTACTGGATTTTCTGAGTCAGGCCACAAGAAAGCATCTGCTGATTGAAATGTATTTTGATTCAATAGATGATAAACTGGTTGAAGTCTTCTGGAGTTTTTAGAGAAATCTTTTATATCAAGATCCCATTCAAAACAGTCCTCATCAAAACCCTGATAATAGTTTGACTTACTTAAAATGTTAGTATTTGGTACCGGAGAACTTAACTTGATTGACCTTTCAGGAAGTTTTGCTTCAAGAATATGGTTTGGTGTTGGCCTGTTAGCTAAAGATTTCTCTAAGAGACCCTGTTCAGTACAATGGAGTATGTTCTCAGAAAAAGGGCAATTTTTTTTATCCTCCTGGTTTTTCCATGTAGGAGGGCAAAGATGATTATCAACCCAGTCATCAGATGATGGGATGGTTTCTTTAGATAATGACAAAGAACATTTTATGAAACTAGAAGTTTCATTGTTTTCAACCTGACTCCTCTTGTTCTCAGGAGTCACACATGAATCAACAGGGACTTCATCTGTAGATAAATGCTTCCTTTCATCCAAAATTTTTGTATCATCTAAAGACATGTTCTTTGCTTCATTTGAATTATAATCATTTTCACTGTTGTTTGATATCAAATTAAAGATTCCAGAGAGTAATGGGCTTGAGGGACTACTCTTGTGATGGGAACAGCCATTTTTCAGATTGAATTCCTGTTGACTAAGCATGTTTTCTAGAGAAGTAAACCTGTTTAAAAGGCCAGAAAGGAACCCTCTTTGGGTTTCATTTTTAGAAGGTTTATCTTCAACTTTGTCTTCAATAATGCCATTAACCAATGTGGACTTTGAAATGGCAGAAATAAGCTCCAATGTAGAGTCTGGCATTGAGGGAAATGTCACTTTTTGTATAGGAGTCTCAAGCTCTAAAGTTACATGCTCTTTAGGCACAACTTCAGGGTCCGCTCTCCCACAGTGCTCTACTGCTGCATGGCTACTTGGGTTCAAGTTCTCTAAACTCCCAAATTTCTCCAAATCACTATTAATATCAGAGGGTGAGTCAGACCTCATCGGGTTATGTTTTCCATCTTCAGAATAATGTATCTTGTCACTCTTATTAAATTCCTCTATGCTGTTAAATTTCTCTGAGTCATTATGAATATTTGAAAGTGACCTAGATTTTAATAAATAAAGTTCAGCATCTTCAGGACAATGTATTTGCTCATTGTTATTGAACTCCTCAGTATTACCCAGTTTCTCTAGATCATTATGAATATCTGGAAATGAACTAGATTTTACTGAACTAAGCCTAGTGTCCATGTGGCTATTTTGTAGGATCCCTTTATCAGTGACTGTCACTGAGCTGTGAAAACTCTGGTTATTAGCAGTGTTATGACTGTCAGTGAGAGGAAATTTAAACAAAGGAAAAATGCTTCCTTTCTCTTTTACATCCGGATGCTTTTCAGAATGGCTAAGGGCACTGAAAAATGGAATACGTAGTTTTCCACTAAATGAAAATGAATGTCCATCTTTCTTACCACTCTTTTTCTGTCCATCTTCCTCAGCCTTAGGGATTTTTACAGATTCAGACAAAGTTTCCTTTTGACAGGTCTCAGGAGAAGTAAACAGAAACTGACTAAATGATTTTCTGAGTGGCTCAAGGAAATCATCATCACTGGTAACTTTGTCTTCCTCTAATGGCTTTGCAGAAGGCTCTTGATTTTCAGGAGTACTATCAGCTACACCAAGATGCCCCCTAGTATCTTTGGCACTTAGTTTTGGTTGGTCTTGTAACAGAGAAAGATCTATACAAGGTTTTGCTTCCAATAGGTTCTCAATATCACCTTTGTTACTTGTACTACTAATTATGTTTGAAGGTTCATCAGCCTCTTGTAAAGACAGAAAATCTTCCCTTACTTGGATTTGGAGATCTGTAGCTTCTCTTTTACTGCTATTTACAGCAACAAGACTACTACTCTGGTTGTCAAGAATGCCCTCCCTTTGATTTGACTCTGATCCACACCCAACAAAGCTTTCCCTCCTCAGTGCTTTGCTATGGTCTTCACTTTTGGTTTCTTCTTTCTCAGAAAATATCTTTAATGGGTTCAGCATGCTGAAAACAGACTTCATAATTGAACTCTGACTCTGTGGAGCTGAGTCCTTTCTCATAGTTTCTGTGCTGTCCCAAAAGCTTACACCTTTAGCCTCATCACCCAGGTGCTCATTCTCAGAGGTTTTGCCATGTCTGTCAGCATCCTTATCATCAGTTGTTTGAGAGGATAATAAAGACTGTTTGGAAAGATCCTTCTCTAATACTGAATTGGCACTGGGGCCAGTTCCCAAATTAACTGTCTCTGTTTGATTAAGAGCTTCAGTTTTCTCTGGAACTAAATGAACCAGTTTTTCCACAGAGGTTGTAATATGCTTTGTGCCTGAACCTACCTTTTCTGTTAGTGAACTGAATAAAGAACCAACAGCACATTTTACTCCATTCAGCTCAGGAAAAGATATGGCCTTGGCCATGGCATTCTGGGTAACAGTTAAAGATGATGTTTGATCTTCAGGTGTCTTCTGTTCTGCATTATCAACAGCAGTATTGTGTTCATGTGTTTTTTTAGTTTTTGAAAGGGAACCAAATCTGTTAATCTCTTCTTCCTTCTCTGCTAAATATTCTGACACAGTTTCTACCAAACACTGAAGCTCATCCATTGTGTCACTGAAGTTCTCTTTGGGTCCCTTGATAGGGGAAGGGGCCATATCTTCCACGGAGCGTCTGAACAAATCACAGCCCACCATTTGCAATGGCAAAGCTGAATCTGCCATATAACATTCTTCAGAAAAGTTTCCCATATGACAGACACTGGATGGATGCCATGTTGGTGACATGGTTTCCTGCTCATCAGAAACAGGGGAATCTAGAAGTTCTTCAGAAGTACTGCTGGTAGAATCTTCGAGAATATCTAATGGAGTAAAATTGGTGACAAAGTGATTAGATCCAGATGAGTTTCCACAGTTCCTTAAGCAATTGGGCAGATCACAATCATGGCTTTCCAGTTTCATTTTCCAGCTGCAGCTTTTCACAAATCCATTTTTGTAAGGGTACAAAACTGGATAGTTTAGTTCCTTCTTTTCAATGTGACAGTGGCCAAAATTCTCAGTATCAGCATATGCACATTTGGAATCAATCTTGGTATTGTAATGCCATTTTTCATTATCTTCAGAATGGCTGTATAAAAATTTTTTTCTCCTCCTATCTATTGTGTTGTATTTCTGAGGATATCTGGAAAATGCAGATGCTTCACATTTACAGTCAAAATTAGGAAGAGCAGAGGATTCTGTGTGCTTTCTCTTAGGAGACATCTTTCTCACACTGTACTCTTGCTGTTTTTGTTGGCTGGGGTTCCCATCAGTTTTTGAAAAGGTTCTCTTTTCTTTCACCCCTACTTCCTTCAAATTTATATCACTGTTTTCTAGAAAGTCTGGTGATGTTTTCCCATTCATCTCCTCATATTTATTTTCTTGCTCTTCATAGTTAACATTAGAAAAAGCTGAAATAATCCTAATTTTGTCATTCTTAGCCTGCCAGTCTTGTCTGGTGTAAGAATGTAAAATTGGAGGAATAAATGAAATGAAAAAGGAGAGACAGAGAAAATGAAGAAATAAGTAATAAGACTGAACACCTGTTTGATGAGTTTACAATACTAAAACAGCAAATACAATTTTTAAAAAACTGAAAAGACATGAAAAGGAAATACATATGTGTCAACCAATCTTGTGTCAATACAGAGCTTTCCTACATGAGAAAAACAACAGTTTTAAAAACAAGTTTTAAGTTTCACTTGTTACCATTTATCAATGATAGTCTTTGTTTTTCTTTTATTTTCTGAGAAACAAACAAAATTTATGTTTTATTAAAACCCACACTGAATACACAATGCCCAAGTTTAGAACTGTTAAGTACACCCCAAAAAAAGTATTAAAAGATTTCACGAAACCTAAATTTGTTTGAGTCTAAAAGAAGTATAAATGTTAACTTGCTGAATGATTATATTTGAGGTTGTATATAGAAGATTATAGTCAAATGTATATCTTATAAGAAGAAAAAAATACATTCCAAAAATAATTTCCAGCTATCAGAAGTATAACACCAATGAGCAAATTATTTAAAGCATTGTAATTTTTTGTTTGTGAAATCCAAAGGCATTGAGGGCATAAAGGATTATCTCTTGCTGGTTACTGCAAACTCCATGTCCAGTTTAAATCAGTAAGTAAAGAAACCAGCTGACCTTTGTTCACCTAGATTGGAGACTGCTTGTAGAAAGGGTCTACAGACTAGTAGTTGTTCAGCTTAGTATGTTCTTTTTATATATCTAACACTTATTTAAGAAATCAGAATACAGCCAAGCTTGGTACATGCCTTTAATCCCAGCAGTAGAGAGGCAGAGGCTGAGGCAGATAGATCTCTATGAGTTTGAAACCAGCCTGGTCTACAAGTTCCAGGACAGCCAAAGTTATGAAGTGAGAAATTATCTCAAAACTAAACAAACAAAAATGAAAGAAAGTACTAGCAATGAAGCACAAAGTGGTCATTTAGCCACTGAAAGTCTTCCTTTCAACACTAAAAATGGCCTCAGCTAAATGACAGTGAACACAAAAAGACTCAGTTGCCAAATATCAAATGACATAAAAATCCCTGTTATTTGGGATTCCCTAAGTAAAATGGTTAAGTAAAGAAATCAAACACCCTGACATCCACCCCCAGCCCTTTTGTTTTTTTTAAGTCAGGGTCTCACTATCTAGCCCTAGCTGTCCTGGAACTTGCTATATTGAACAGGCTGGCCTCAAAACAAAGCATCGCTGGCTTCTGACTCCTAGGTGCTGGAATTAAAGACATCCATCACCATGCCCAGCTTAAACACTTTTTAAAACACAGTTTCATTAGTCTCCATTGTTCTCCCAAAACAACTCAAGCGTAACTAACATGGAAGGAATATTTATTGTTCCAAAATAAACCAACAGACCGCCATAGTTATAGTAAATGTACTTATTTTTATGCTTCTATTTTTCCTGTAAAACACATTTGTTCCTTGGAGGATTTAAATTTCTTTTACTAAAAAACTGTGTAACCTAAGGACTTGAGACTATTTCTATGAAGTGTGTTTATATTTATAAGTAATGACAGCAGTGTCATCTCTGCTAATGTCGTTTATATATGGTGTGGGGGGGGCCCACTGGTGGCACAAACACATGTGCAGGTCAGAGGACAACCTTGGCTGTTAGTCTTTGCTTTCCACCTGGCTTGATAAAGGGGCTCCTGTTGTTCACTGCTGTGTTTATCAGGCTTGCTGCCCTATGAGTTTCTGGTTCTTCTGTCTTTGCCTCTCATCTCCTGGTGGGGATAAACACTGGAATTACTACCACTGGGTCACTGAATCCAGTTTTTACTTAAGCTCTGAGGGTTGTTAGGATTGTGTAGCAAGTGCTTCACCTAGTGAAACATCTCCCCACCTACTCTTCCAGACTTTCTAAGGGAAATATTATTTCGAAACATTAGGTTTTTTTTTTTTTAAGTCTTAATAGCCAAGCATGGGGGCACATGCCTAAATAATTCTAGTGCTCTGAGGCTAGCCTAATTTATAAAACAAGTTCTAGGCTAGGGCAGTCAAGGCTACACAGTGTGAGACTCTGCCTCAATGTTTACTTAAAAATCCCTTTAGCTTTTCCTACATTGGAAATAATAGGGTAGTTACTTTTAGATTTTATATATTGATCCAGGTAAATTGTAACTTATATAAGAACAATTATAGAAAAATTTTAGAGAAATAATTTGTAACTTAAAATATACCATTAATGCTCTTCTAAATTATTCATTACAGCAACAACCAAGGAAATGATCAGGATAATGTAATGACTAGGTAAATTAATTTGTCCAAATGCAAAAATATTCAATTACTTAGGTTGGTGCTGGCCTGTGTATCTAATGCTTTCACACACAAGGAAGGGCAAAAGTAAAGCAAAATTTGATAGTGTTTACCTTAAAATAGGCCAGTATAAACTAATATGAATGAATGAAACATGTAAGCATTCAGCACAGTGGCAGCTACTCAAGAGGCTGAAGCAGGTGGATCACTTGAACTTAAGAATTCTAGGCTTCTCTAGGCAGTATATCAAGAACCTGCAGTCTAAAATAAGTAAATGAATTAAATAAAATAAAAAGTAACATTGATAAGTTGCCAAATCTCCTCTAAATAAATTCTCACCTATGTTCATGCAAGCAACTTTAATTAAATGCACTGGATCACAAAAAAAATAAGTAAATAAATAACTAAGAAGTGCAAAGTGCTCAGCAGCAGAGTATTTGACCTAGCATGCACAAGGCACAAATTTCAATCCTTGGCACTTCCAAAACCAACCAAACAAAATAAATGCAAGCATTTATTCAATAAACAAATAAGGAGTATATGCCAACTTCTGTGCAATTTTTACTATTTCTCATTTTAGATTCAGAACATGAAGATTGAAAACTCCATGTTATAGTTGGTATATAAGGAAACTTCATTGAAAATATTTTCAACACTGACAGTAAACTGGGACAAGATATAGTCTAGCAGGTGGAAGACCTTTTAAAGCTCCACATAAAAACTCACCAGTATACAGTTTGGTGAAAGGGGACGATGTGAGATCATCCCTATGATCTGGTGATTTTAAAAGTCAAAATTATCAGCTAAATTGGAATTAGTTTTTAAAATAACTAATCTTTCATCAATAAAATAAATGATTCAAGCAAGAATTGATAGATGTTTAAAATCATTGGTAAGAGCTGTTAGGGATGTAATCGCAGTTACTAATTCATTATAAATGACAAAGAGCATCATTATACTAGGAGCAATACAGCATATACTAGATTTCTTTACCAACATATCAAAAAAGTAATAATAAGATAAAGTATGTACTTCTTGGTGAACTCTGAAGAAAATATCACCCTATCAAGTATTTCTGCCAAAAATTTTAAACTGATTCTAAACACAAAGAAGCAATTATAAATAAGACCTGGATTCCTCAAAAAAAAAAAAAAAAATGTATCTTATACAGTTATAGGAAAAACAGCAAAGAAATTTTGCTAAATTAAAGGAGACTAAAGAAATAGGAAAACCAAATGTAATGCTTCATGATTCTTGACTAGATTGATCATACATCAAAAAGGAAAAATAGGGGCTGGAGAGATGGCTCAGTGGTTAGGAGCACTGGCTGCTCTTGGATCTGGGTTTAATTACCAGCACCCACATGACAGATCACCATTGCCTATAAGTCCAGTTCCAGGGAATCCAACACCTTCACACAGATATACAGGCAGGCAAAACACCAATATGCATAAAATAAAAATTAGTAAATAATTTTTAAAAAGGAAAAATACTATTTTTAAGAAGGAAAACTATAAGACTAGTTTCATCATGAGACCCTAATTCAAAATAAAATACAATAAAATTTTTGAGAAAGGAAAAATGCACACAAAAAACCACTGGGAGACCTGGAAAATTTTGTGTATTAGATAATGTCACTGCATTAGAACTATCTTAGAACTAAAGTTATATAAGATAAAATCATTTTTCAGAAGCTACATGCTGAAGCACTTTCTAGTGATATATTATAATGTCTGCAACTTTTGTAAGATGTCAGGAAAAAGAGCACATGTAGATGAATATATTAGTGATAATGAAATCAAATATATGTGGCTGTGTGTTAACATAACTTATAAGCCTAAGCAATAAGTATATGTGTATTCATTGTATTATTTCCCCAAATTTTAAGTTGAAATAATTTTTAAAACTCTGAGGAATGGAGAGGAACACAAATGAATGTTTTCCTTTATACTCAGAATATATGACAGTTGTCTACAGAAGGGTACATAGAATGTAGGAGTAGGAAGGGAACGAGAAGACATGAAGGAGATGGGATGGAGAAAGACCATAGGTGTGCTTGGGAATTCTTTACTGAATGCCATATTGTACCTTAATTTATTTAAACATAAATATTATGTACTTAATAATTAAGTTCATGCAAAAATAACAAACCTGCTATAATGAGCTTAAATTGGTCTTCTTATGAAGCTTCTATGGAAATATTGAAACAGAAAAGACTTCTCAAAATCTTATACTAGTCATTTTCTTTGTTTTAATCTTAGTAAATGGTTTGTTAAAATCACTGATCCAGAAAGGAGATGGAGTAGGAGGGATTCTTTTCTTTTCTTTTCCTTTCTTTACTTTTTGGTTTCTCAAGACTGGCTTTCTCTGTAGCCTTGGCTGTCCTGGAACTCGCTCTGTTGACCAGGCTGGCCTCGCATTCAGAGATCCGCCTGCCTGTTTTCAATGAACCACCCCAGGTAGGCACATCCTCACTGACAGATCACAAAGACAAGCATTTCTAATGGAAATGTCTAAGTGTAAGTGTGCTGGAAAGAGACCAAGAACGTGCACAAAGGGCTTCTAGCTTGTCTGGTCATACTGCTACACTGCCACTATCACCTCCATCAAAGTACTAAGACCCTGCCTGACTATTGCCAACATGGGACCTGGATCAATACCAACCTGAGGGCCCAACGCTCTGGATAATCAAAGTCATAACTCTGCATAGAATCATTGCAAGAGTCCCGGGAACTGCCTTGAAGAAACAGCTGCTGTGGCACTTGCACTGGCCCAGGGAACTGGTGCACAGAAGCATTGGGCTGGGTAGTTGTATGGTAAGGAGGTGGGTTGCTGTTGCTGGTCTCACTGCGATAGTCACTGTCTCGGTCGTCAACAGCACTATCAGGGTCTTCAAAGGCTGTGGAAAAAGCAGACCAACCACCCCACTTTTATGCAATTCTTCAGAACATTTTCTGCTTCTAACTTAGGTAGCCATACACTGGAAGCTTAAGAATAAGAGTAAAAATTGAGCTGCACACAAGTCCAATGACATCAAAGACACATGCAAAATAGTCTCTCTCCATGTCAAATAAGAAATGGCTGTTTCATTTTATTGTTTATTCTTACAGGAACACCTAAATTGCATTTCCCAATACAAAATTCTCTGGAATTCTGCTTCTAGTATCCTACTAATCATAACCCAATTAAGTTCTGCTTTGAAATGTCTCACATAGATTCTGGGTCTCTGTGATTATCAAAGGGGAGAGAGCAAGGGGGAAATGCCTTTTCCATATCTCAGAAGAAAATACATTTTAATTTAAAGTTGGTCAGGAGTTTCCAGCCTTTAAAATGCATGGACTGAGACAAATAAGAACAGGACAGCCAAGGCCAGGGCTTTTGGGTCTAGTCAAAGGCTTTAAATGCAGTTTAAGGACAACAGAACTGTCTTGCTGAGAGGAGAAAACTATGTATACTCTCACTGACAACACATCCACATTTACTTAGTAGTAGTGATCAAATTAGTTTTGCTTTTCAAACCAGCAACTGACAGCTAGTTTTCCCTTAATGATAACTAAAACAACTACTATCACAAATAAAAACTGTGTTTGGGGAGGAATGAACCTAACAGTATGTAAACTTCATTATAGAGGAGCTATATCTGATGTTATACCCATGTGTGTATGATTAACAAGGTCCCTCATGTTCTTTTTTTGCCAAGTTCCTATTTGGCTCACCATAAAGAAAAGAAACACCATTCCCAAATGGAATATCTTTTTGCATATAATAAGCACCTCATATTAGTAATTTTGAAAGATAATCTTGGTAGCAAGGTAGGCTTTAGAAATCTCCCCAAAACTATATGATCAAACTTTTATAGGGCAGAAAATCTGGACTTGTATCCATACAGCAAAAATGGCAAAGACCAAATAAAGTCAAATACAGAAACAAAAATCCATACAGAACTGATGAAACACACAGCTGTAACTCTAGAACTTACAAGGTAGTGGCAGGGGGGTTAGGAATTCAAAGTCAACCTCAGCTACATAGCAAGTTCAATACCAGCCTGGGCTATGTAAGCTCTGTCTCAAAAAATAAAAGGAATAGAAGTATTGGCCAGATGAACTTAAAGTTTGGTTTTGGGCCAGGATATAAAATGAATGAAATATTTTTTAAAAAATGGTTTTGATTTAAAAGAAAAAGGATTGAAAAGAAAAAGGATTGAAAAACAATCAGTGATATGGAAAGAATTCCTGGGCTTCAATTCCACTAAAACAAATGGGAGCAAGAAAGAAATATATTTGAGAACTGAAATCCAAATCACATTTGTGGGTATAGTTAGGGCACAGGGATAAGATGATCTTCTATTTGAATTAAGGATGAAAGAGTGAGGTTGGTGTTAGGGACACCAAGGACTTCTTAGGAAAAAAAAAACTGCACTAAGTTTATGTTAACATATGAACACTTAAAAAATTAAAAAAGGAGAATGTTGAAGCCGGGTGTGGTGGTGCATGCCTTTAATCCAACTCTCCAGAGGCAAGTGGATCTCAGTCTGAGGCTAGCTCAGCCTGGTCTACAAAGTGAGTTGAGAGAGAGAGAGAGAGAGAGAGAGAGAGAGAGAGAGAGAGAGAGAGAGACACAGAGACACAAGAGACACAGAGACACAGAGAGAGAATGAATGTCATCAAACTACATCAGAATGAGAATGAGACTAGACTTTAAATGGTAAGCAACCATTATTACTAACACTCAACAGTAAAACAAGTCCTTTGAAATTCTGTGTGGTGACATATACCTTTAACCTCAGCACTTGGGAGGGAGAGGAAGGCAGAGCTTCTGTGAGTTCAAGGCCAGGCTGGTCTACATTTTATGTTCTAGGACAGCAGGACTAGTTTTGGAAATGGGGGAAACACACACACACACACACACACACACACACACACACACACACACACACACACACACACCAAAAGTGGTAAAAGTTGGCAATGGGAGGGGCAAAACATCTGACTTAGAAGCACTCTGAAGACACAGTAGGAAAAGAGACTTAGAGGCACCCATTCAGCCCTTCCTGTGCTTTTTTGTCCTAAAGACTAGAAAGAAAGGATCAAGAGACAAAACCAACATGCCACTCAGAGGTAGTTCTCTCTGAACTCACAGAAGTAAGTCTGAGGAAGTCAGTACTGAACTACTCATGCATACAGATGAGCGGGCAGAGGCCACAGTCTCCTGAACCCTGACAAGAAAGATATTAGTATGTAAAGTAGAGATTGTTGAGTTTTAGAGACCTCAAGAGACACTCCTATTGACTGAGGCCAAAAGAACAGTGTAGCCAGAGTTAAGAGCTCATGTGTCAAAGCTAGACACTGCTTACATAACCTTTCTTTTCTTTTGGTTGCAAATGACCAAGTACTCTTAAATGTTCTGCTTTTTCTTTTTCGCTCCCCACCCCCAACCCCCTCACCCCCACCCCGGGCTGGGGGAGAAAATGTTCCACATCTTTCCCTAATGACCAACAGCATTTCATTTCATTTATTTATGTATTTATTTTGTTTTGGGTTTTTTGTTTGGCTGTTTGGTTGTTTGTTTTTGAGAGAGGGTCTCTCCGTGTAGTTCTGACTGTCCCAGAACATAAAATGTAGACCAGGCTAGCTTTGAACTCACAGAGATCCTCCTGCCTCTACCTTCTGGGAGCTGGGATTAAACAGTACGCCATCACTCCTGGCCTGGGTAACAACATTTCTATGCTAAGGAAATAAAAGGCAAATGAATACTAAGAAGCTGAGATCCCATGGGAAAAAAGAAGGTTGGGAGGAGGTAAGCAGGAGGGTCATGAGGAAGAGAACACAAAGTGAGGTGAGATAAACAGAAACAAGGAAAAGACAGCCTTTTCTTTCCTTTCTCACTCCCAATCCAACCAAAGCTAATCAGAAACTAAAAGGAGAAAGTAAGGAAAAGGTAAGCCCTGCAGCTTGAATAATAAGTTGTGTTTGAGTGTATCAGCCACAGCCTCTGCAAACTACCCCTCAGTACCACAGTATCTCGTGACCTCCCGGAGAAAAGGGCTTTTACCTGGGAAAAAAGAACAGCTGCTGAGTCAAGTTTGGCTACTCAGCCAAAGGCACTTGTGAGCTAGTGTGAGGGCAAAATGAGGAAGCCACATGCCCAAGTTTGAGGCATGGTCTGCACAGAGTTCTAGGCCACCTAGGGCTATGTAGTTAGGCCATGTTTCAAAAGGAATAAATAAAGGAAAATAAATACTTTTTAAAAATTTAATGAAAAATCCCATGGTAAAGTTTATTTGAAAGATGGAAAATTAAAAGGCTGGGAATAGTTGTTCACTCAAATACTGGATGCCTACACATGGAAATCTAAACAACACAGAAGTTAAGATATTGGCTTAATGGGAGAATGAAAATATGGATCAAATACTGAGTTTTTATTCAAGAAAGTTACTACATGAGAACACCATAAGCCAGACACTATATGACTTGGAAGGAAAGGAAATTCACTTCCTGATATGGAAGGAAGGAAATTTTATGGAGATGTAGGTAGGTAGAGTGGAGGAAGAGCCAGGTGTTGGTGGCTCACGCCTTTGATCCCAGCACTCAGGAGGCAGAGGCAGGTGGATATCTGTGAGTTTGAGGCCAGCCTAGTCTATGAAGTGAGTTCTAGTTCCAAAACTATACAGAGAATGGTTGCTAAAGTTCAGATAAGAATGATTGCATCATTAAAAGATGTATTTATGATATAACTCTGATATATATATATATATGTGAGATGTGTGTGTGTGTATGTGTGTGTGTGTATACACACATATGTACTGATAATTGACTTGGCAAACACATGAAAGGCAATAATAAAAAAATAAATGTAGCCTAGGTAAGGTCATTTAACCTGCAGCAAAGATGGCTCTCCAACCACACAGAAAACTGAGTTAAATACTGAATGCTGCAGCACCCCAGTATGTAGTACTCTTGGATTTGGAAATTGTTTTTAACCCTTGAAACACTAGAATGTTATTGGTCAGATAAGAAATAAAAGACAAATAACACATATTCTTGATGGCTTACTTTTTTCCACTTGAGAATCTTAACATTTCTGGTCTTTCTCAGACTGTTTGGAGCAGTTCTCTAGCAGCAGATATACTCAGGACTCAAGCCACAGAAGTACTCAGACATTCTAGTGACAATGACCATTTAAGTTTACCCATGTATCTGCTGGACATCTAATCACTGAGACTGATTCTTGCCCTGCCCATGGACAAAACCAGTCTAGAATTGAGTCATTTTTCAGGAAAGAACTGGCTGCCTGCTCTCCAAGCTCAAGAACAAAGGTGGATTTGGCCTCTGTGGGCTGCTTCAAGGAAACATCAAACCATAGCCTCTGTCTCTCATTTCCTAAAATGACACAAGGCTAGACTAATAAACCAGAAACATCAGTCTGTTCTGTAAATCTCCCCAGCATTATCATTACACAACCATACTAAAATGCACAACAATAACCCTGTCTCTAGGTCAGCTCAGAATGAACCTTCTGGTTGTAGTACTTCTATGTCAGGAGACCAAAAGTGCCAACATGAAAGGCTGGTGGCACCATTTGTATCTAGGGAATAAAGTTCAGTAGTCCTATTAGTTATAACTGCAACTTTGGTATTTAAAGTTCATTCAAAACCAATCTCTCTCCTTCTCCTCCTTTCTCTCCCTACCGCACCCTCTGCTGCCTTTTAAAAAGGGAAAAAAAAAGAGAACTGGATTACATATATTGGTATGCATGAATATCCAGCTTCAACTTCATAGCTGAGAGGGAAAACATTAAAGAGGAAAAAAAAAATCAAGAAAACTGAGTTGACAAGATTGCTCAGCAGGTAAAGGCAACTGATGACTTGAGTTCAATCCACATGGTGGAAGAAGAGAACCAATTCCTACAAGTTGTCCTTTGACCTCCACACTCCCATGGTCCCACTGTGACATGCACATTTGTGTGCCACACTCACATAAACACAGACACAGGCACACACAGGCACACACAGACACAGACACACACACACACACACACACACAAGAAAATGATCTAGAAAATGATAAGGAATTGAAATGCTTACGTACCCTGATGCTCTCCCCAGCCCAAATAGGTCCAGTGACCTAAGGAAACCACAAAGAAGCAAAAGAAGTATGACAGATATAATTTTAGTAGTAATTGAAAGATAATCCCTGCCCCAATTCTAATATGCCTTATCATACTCCTGCCTACTACATTCCTAGGGCAAGGGCTTTACATTACAGATTATCTACTTTGTAAAAAGCACGAGGCAAATGTGCACAACATTCTTGATCTTTGGAGTTTACTACAAAAACAAAGCAAAACTGCTGATTTGGTACTGTGCAAACTTCTTCCAGGTCTCACAGGATATCATCATTTAGGAGCTCATATATCTTTGCTTAGTCAAAATAAAACCTTGATGTCCTGTCTCAAGGAAGGAAGCACTTCCTTGTCCCCAGATTGTCTATGTTTGGGCCTGCCACAGTACATCCATAAGAAGCTCAGCTATCATAACATAACAAAACAGTGATCATCCAGCTGAGATCTAATCTTGCTACTCTCTACAGAGGAGATTTAAAAGTGGGGAAGGGCAATATCTATCTCTTAGAAACTCATCCTCTAATTTTTTTTTAATTAGAAAGCCCATGTTTAATGGATACAGTGTTCCCTGATGGCCTTCCAGCCCCCCCAGAAAGGAGATGGGAAAGGGAGACCGGAAAAACCACCCCTCTAATTTTCTAATATGAAATAGAAATAACCTAGCCTATTGGATCCTTGGAGGAAGCCACTTTTTTCTGAATTACATATAACATTTTAATTAAGATACACACTTGAAGGATAGAAGAAAAATAAAAGCATTTTCCATCTACTTTTCAAAGTTAAAAGTCAAAATCTAGTTAAATTTAAATTCTTTCATATACCCAAACTGAATTTGGAACAAAAAAATTGGATAGAGATCAGCAGTTATTCCTAGGGAAATGGAAATAATTTAGCGTCCTGATTAGGAACATAAGCTTTAAAGTCAAAACTCAGTTCTCCTGCTCTATTACCTATTGAGAATATGACCTTGAAAACATCATTGCAGATACTTCCTCATCTGTAATGGGAGAATAACAACATGAGTCCTTCTGTGTCACTATAAGAACCAGGTGAGAAAATGCACATCAAGTGCTTAATCCCAGGAATGTGGTCAGCAGCTATTATTTGTTGACTTGTCAGGTTCCCAGGTTTTTGCTTTTCTTATAGGTTCCTAATAAACAGGTGGCAGAAAGAAAACAACTTGACCCGTGCTTTTTGAGCGTCCTAAGGTTCAGAAGACGCTCAGAATTTAGAGTGTGGCTGTCTTGAAACTTTACAGTAAGACCCAAAGTTCTGGGGGCATCAGCTGATAGCCTAGCTGGTTGCATTCACCTGATGCTTTATGCTGGGCAAACATGACTCCTAATAAGTTGAAAACTGTTTAGCTGATCACTGATAACCCCTTTCTTCCCAGGCACTCACCTTCTTCCTACCATATATGTAACCTCTTATTACTACCCAGAGAAGGTACATTGGTTTACTGTGTCTTTTTTTTTTTTTTTTTTTTTTTTTTTTTTTTTTGTAGTTGTGTTAATTGTCTAGTCATGGGTAGGGGATAAAAAGAAAATCCTTCCAGGCTATAGTACTGTTGCCATAGCAACTGATAGAGGGGGTAATTACCTTGTTTTTTTTTTTTTTTTTTTTTTTTTAAGGAAATGGGGAGAAATATATCACATAGAATCTTAGCATACATTGGCCCACACAAGTGACAAAACTGTTTCTATAACTTTGAGCTCAAAGGCAAATCTCCCTGCAGATACTGCTTCTTCCTTGAGTACTCCACAAAAGAGCACAGCTTCTTCTACTTAATTAAATATGTATCCATTACATAAATAAATTGAATGCATAATCTGATCCCATATACTGGCACCATCCTAAACCTGGGGTGAGGGGCAGCAAAGGATACAACCCACATCTTAGGCTTTCGCTAGTCTCAATTCTCACTACTTCAGTACAGTAACACTGTTAACAGAAATAATACTAGTTTAATCAAGCAAGGTTCTTTCCCCACCCCAAAAATGCATCAGTACATCTCACTGGTTAATAGGACAATAATTAGGAACAGTTTTACTATGAAAGTGTCCAATCATGGGGCATCTTCAGTAGTGGGATTATCTGGAAGGCAAATAGAGCTACTGCATGTTTGAAGAGGAAGGAGATAGGATCCAATTTTCTATTTCATAAAGAGAACAGTAGTTCAATGAGGCCAATTGTCTACTGGTATAGTAGGGCTGGTAAGGAAGCTGCTGTACACATTTGTCAACAGCCTGACCTATATGTGTGACAGAGAGGGTGAGAAGACATGTATAGATCCATGAGACACTCTGGAGGTAAAAAAAAAAAAAAAAAAATCAATCAGGTTTGATGAGTAACTCAATAGTAAGCTTTTTAGCCTGTGCTAGTAGATGAATGTAACAATCACTGAGGCGAGATACATAAGCAGAGGGTCAAGATAAGGGATAAGATCAAGTGAAAATTAGGCATAGTAACTGTAGTATCTACTAGATATATTAAATGAGTTTTGTTTAACACACAGCTGGTTATCTGAACACAGTACTCAGAAAAGACATGGGAGCAGAGATTTTGGAGTTTTCAGAATATAAATTCCAATGAAGTGGCTTTTTCTGTTTTGTTCTTTTGTTGCATTATGTCTAAATGATATTTAATGGAAAGTAGCTCAGGTGAGATGGCCCAGTGGGCCCACGCACTTGCTTTACAAGCCTGAAGGCTTGAGTTTGAACCACGGAAGCCACACAAAAGTCAGATGTTCTGGCTGGCATCTGTAATCCCAGTACTCCTATGGTAAAATGAAATACGGAGACAAAAGAATCAGCTTGAAGCTGGTGTGTGCAGCATGGGAGATACTCTGCCTAAAGAGATGTGAGGAAAGAATCAACTCCTGAAAAGCTATCTACACGCATTCCTTGGCAAGCATACAGTCTCTTTCTCTCTCACACATAATAATTGTCATAATTATTATTGTTTTTAAAGCAGAATTCAAGCAAATATTTATAAATGGATTAATAAAAGCAAAAATGTAGGTATATAAGAACACTGGGAAAGACTGAAAATTAAGACAAAAATAGCTGTAGATACAGCTCAGAAGAACAGCACTTTATTAGCATCTGCTCAACTTTCAGACAAACAAACAAAACAGAAAAACAAACAAACAAATAAATGTTAGTTGTGTTGGAGCAGAGCTGTAATTTCAGCACTGAGAAGGCTGGAGGGTCACAAATTCAAGGCAGCCTGAGCTATGAAGCAAGACTGTTGTCAAGAAACCAAAGACAACACTATGGGGAAGGGGTTACAAAGAGAAAAATGATAACAATCACCCTTTAAACAGGAAGGAAGAAGAGAGAGAGACCAACTTCAACAACTGACAGTACAGTGTCTGTGAGGTCATGGAGATACTGAAACTCTTGTACATTTCTAGAAAGAATACAAAGTGCAGAATATTCTAGACAATGCTCTTGTCATTTCTTGTAAGGTTATGCACACATTACACAATCCAGTTATATCCCTACTTGATTTCTATTCAAAAGAAAGAAAAACATGCTCACACAAAAACCTGTACAGGAGTTTTTAGTTGCTTGTTTCAGTTTTTAGAGTCACGAAAACTGAAAATAGAAATGTCCTTCAACTGAAAAATTGTTAAACAAACTGGCACATTCACAGTAGTATGTTAATCAAGAATAACATGGAATGAACCACTGCCACATGTAGGTGTATGTCAAACACATTGTAAGTTAAAGAAGACAGACTCAAAAAGCTATGTGCAATGTGATTCCATGTATATACTGTTCTAGAAAAGGCAATAATAAAGAGACTAGTTCTTGCTATGGGCTAAAAGTGGAAAAAGCCTACTATGAAGAGGTAAAAGGAATTTTTAGGGATGATAAAGCAGCTGTATATCTCAATTATGGGGGAGGTTAAAAACTATGGTTCACTAAAATTCCTAACTATATACTAAAAGTCAAATTTTATTGTATGTTAATTACATATTAATAAACAAATCTTTTTAAACAAGCAGAAGAGTTCACAAGCGTCTGAAAAAAAGTCATGTAGGCAGGACACAAGTGGTTATCAGAATGATCAAAACTTAAAAAGCTTGCTGGATTTAGAAATAAAGAAGTTAACAGTAACTTCCATGAGAAATTTCAATGAATGAAAGTTAAAAATAATGAGATAAGGATAAAAAAGAACAAAAAAGAAAGAATACAAACTTTTTAGAAGTTCATGCAGTGGAAGGAGGAGACATCAAATATCTCCACAATTTATCCAGTAAGATGCCACATGTGAACAGAGAAGAAAAAGTATTACCTATCACAGAATGCCAAAGGGGATACAAACAACAAAAAGACAATAACGAATTACTATGGAAAAGAATTGGTAAACAGTATCCTATGAGCTTAAGCTAGCAACACTCTCAAACTGGACATTCATGCATGCCAGTGAGTATAAAGATGACTACTTTAATGAGAGAACTAATGTTTCCACTTCCAAAGAGCCTCACGCTTCTCTGCTCACATGTTTACCGAGCACTACTCAGCCTCTCCCTAGCTCACTAGCACCTGTTAGGAGACTCAGAAAGCTAGCTAGCACTCTCTAGGAGATTGGAAAATTCACACCATTTTGCTACTTTCACACTCAATATAACACTGAACATTTCTTGAACTGAAGGAACAATTCCTGAAAGCATAGTTAATAACACATAATATTTCTCTAGCCAATAATATCAGATTCCCCAAGTAAAACCAACTCACAAAACTTCTCACCCATGTCAGAGGTAAATCACACATCCCAGGTACACGCTTCTAACAAATAAGCTACAAACTGGGACTGTCATGATCCCTGGCTGATCATTTGCTAGGTCTGATTATTTACTAAGATGATTCAAAGAAATCAAAGGCAGATTTTACTTATTTCATCAATTTTTAATAAAGAATGTTACAAAGTATACAGATGAACAGCTACATGAAGTAACATTTAAGACAATGTCTGAAGGGATCCTGAATATAGGAACTGTCACCTTTCCAACAAGTATATGTTTGTACCAAGACAGAGGTTCTCCAAATCCATATTTGGGGTTTTTATAAAGGTCCCATCATATAGATATAACCAATAATTTCAATCTCCATTCCCTTTCCTAAAGCATGTAGGGGCAAAACTTTCCAAGCTCCTTGATATAGCTTTGACTTTTGGATGACCAATCCTCCATCCTGGAGCCTACCAGGAAGCAACTCCTTAGACTAAGACATCCTTAATTCCCAGAACATTCTGAGGCACTGATAGCTCTTTGTAAGAAACCAGAGACAAAGAAATAAATACATTTTTTATTGCCATGAAGCACAATACTGCAAGTACCCACAGATAAAGATAAATATTTACAATATTAAAAGCTCTCTCATATAGAAGCATTAGCAATCTAAAATTGCATTAAAATCTAAACTACTTAACTCCAACAATGCAAAACCAGAAACCACAGGCCAAACCCTAAAACTCCTTTTTACTTAATCTCTCATAATATCTCATCTGTCAATAAACTTGAGAAATTTGGCTGAAGTCTTATTCCTCTTAGCCTTCCCCTGGTGTCTGAATGTCGCTATGAAGACACTTAGGACTTTATAGTTGGCTTACTACAGACTTTTTCCTAGACCTCTGAAGGCGAGGATATAAGAAATCCCACAACAGACCTCCAGCCTTCTAATTGCTGTCCCACTCAATCTACTTAGCATGTAACTAGATTTTAAAAAATTAGTCTCACTTCTAGCCACATATTACCCTTTTAATAATTTATTTCTCTCTGTGGCTTTCAAATTAAATAAACATCAAATTTCAATGGTGTGTCCAGTATCCCAAAATCATACGTTAGTTCCTCAGAGATGGGTGTCTCAGTCCTCACAGTTGCCATATTCAGTAGGTAGAGCCAGCAATAGTCTGATTTCTTCTACCTTCTTCTGAGACTGAAGCATACTTCTGCTCTTTGCATAAAACAAAGTATTCTAGTTTTGCAACCAGACAAACCTGGGTTCAGTGCTATCACTTACTAGCTATGAACCCTTTTATTGGTACTGTGTCTCTACTTGTTTTCTCATTCATTAAAAATAATGGTCAATGTTACTTACTCCTCATGGTTGTATAAATATTGAAATAGCATGTATGTAGCTACCATGGGAAATAATAGATGTTCCCTAATACTCCTTCAGTAATTGGTACCCTCAAACTCTGGTTATTTCTTACACAGTGCTCAGTAACTCCAATGTCATTGTTATCAAAATAATAACTGACAATTCCTTTGCAAGTTATACATACACCTTTATCAGCCATTCTACTTCTAGGTTTTAAACAAATATGGTGTGTGTGGGTGTGTGTGTGTGTGAGAGACTGTGAAAATGATAGCAATATTCATAACTGGACACACTTGAATATCTATCAATAGGTAAATAAGTATATAAGATCTCAGGCAAAATATCATGCACACAAAATAAAAATAAACTTTTAAAAATTTAACTTAAATTTTAAAAAATCAAAGAAATTATTTATAATGATATTCTGTTATACTCATAAATCAGTGCCTTGTCCAGCCATCAGCAGCATACAGGAGGGGGTGCAGAGACTCACACCAGACATTATGCAGAGAGAGCCTAAATTGGTGGTCTCCACTGATTCCCTTCCTTGGAAATGGGGGAACCCCATAGAAGAGGGGGAGGAAAGACTGTGGGAGTCGGAGGGATAGAGGACTCCAGGACAACACGGCCCACTGAATCGACTAAGAGGGCTCACAGAGGATGCAAATGCAAGCAGGGGCCTGCTAGGGTCTGCACCAGGTCCTCTGTGTATTTGTTATAGCTGATAGCTTGGTGTTTTTGTGGGACTCCTAAGAGTGGGAGCGACTGTATCTCTGACTCTTCTGCCTGGTCTTGAGATTCTTTTCCTCCTACTATGTTGCCTTGTCCAGCCTCAATAGGAGAACTTTTGCCTTGTCTTCTTGTACTTTGTTTTGGCCTGTCTGACGCCATCTCTTGGAGACCTGCTCTTTTCTGGAGGGAAATGGAAGGAGAATGGATCTAGGGGAGGTGGGAGAGGTATGGTGGAGCTAGGAGGAGTAGAGGAAGGGGAAACTGTGATGAGATGTATGAGAGAAGAATCTAATTTCAATTTTAAAGAAGTTAAAAACAAAACAAAAACAAACTAAAATCCTAGGAAGCCAAATTTAATCTACAGTGACAAAAAGCCCATCAGATATTGTCAGGAGATGGGGGTAATGAGATGAACAAATGGCAAGAGCATAAGCAAATAGAGAAGGAAAGTTTTTGTATTTTCATTGTGGTATAAGTCAAAACTAAATAATCAAATTGTGGTTTTTCTACAGTAGGGCAACATACTTACTATCTTAACAAAAACTAAAAAACTCCGGCCTTACTGACAGTGGCATGGGGGCATAGGAAGGTACTGCTGAGCTTTCTCAGACTTTCTAATAGGATGTTCTGATGGGGATGTCCTTCAGTGGATATGTTTCTCTTATTGGTTGATGAAAAAACACTGTGTGGCTAGTGGCCAGGCAGGAAGGATAGGCTACCAGATGAGGAAAATTCTGGAAAGTGTAGGCAGACAGCAGTCACGATGTGATCCTGGGAAGACAGGACACGTAAGGTGTTTTCCAGTAAGCCAAGACCACATGGAAATACATAGATTAATTAGGTGGGTTAATAATTAAGACAGAGCTAGCCAATAAGAAGCCCAAGCCATTGGCCAACAGCTTTATAATTAATATAAGTCTTTGTGGGTTTATTTGGGGCCCAAGGGCAGCATGACCTTCCAGAACCAAGAATCTCTCATAACAATATTCATTACTATTGCTTTTAACAACACAATTTAACTACAAATTACTTTTGGGGCATCATACATTCCAGGCAAGCCATAGGCCCTTAAATTAATAAAAATGTATTATTAAAGAGTTCATCTTTCATATATAAGTTCTATCTCAGTATACTTACTTTTTTTAATACTTGTCTTAAAATTTTATCATTGTTGGCCTTCATCTAACCTACCTTATATATACCCTACACATTGCAAATTCCCAGAATACCAGAGAAAAGAGTCTGTCCATCTGCTTGTTTGTTTTGTGATAGAGTCTCAGGTAATCCAGGATGCTTCAAACTCACTGTGTACCAGAAGAATACCTTAAATCCCTATTTGGTCTGACTCAGTCTCCCAGATGCTAGGATTACAGACATGCATAACCAAGCATGACTCAAAGCTAAGTCATACAGGCTCTTTTCTTTGGGCTTCTCCCATACTGGGCATATAAATTCTATGCTGAAGGACAAATCAAATGAATACAGTAGGTCCTTCTTAAGCTCAAGAACATTGTTTTTTTTTTTTTTTAAGAATTAGTCAAGGATTGGGGGCTGGAGAGCTAGCTCAGCAACTAAGAGCATGTATTGTTTTTATGGAGGGCCTGAATTTAGTCTGAACTTGGGGCAGCTCACAACTGTCTGTAATTACAGATATAGGGAATATTGACACCATGGGCAACTGCTCTCATGCATGCACAAACCTACACACAGACACTCATGCAAACACAAAATTAAAAATAAATATATTTTAGTTTTTTGTTTTTCTGAGATAGGGTTTCTCTATGTAGTCCTGGACGTCCTAGGATTTGCTCTCTAAACTATGTTGGCCTTGAACTCAGAAATCCACCTGCCCCTGCTTCCTGAGTATTGGGATTAAAGGCATGTGCCACTACCACCTGGCTCAGAAAAACTAAATATTAAAAAAAAAACAAATAAATTCCCAGATCCTGCTCTCAAAGATCCTAAGTCAAAGATCTAGGAAAGGTTTGGGAATTTGTATTTGTTGTTGCCCATGTACTTTTCTTTAATGAATACTTTTATAATTCTTGTGCCAATAATGTTTTAATTACATTGGAGAAAATAAGCAACAGAATTTCTTCCACAAAAAAAAAACAAAACAAAAAACTGATCTATAGGCATTGGAGCCTTAGAACTGCACCCACCAGGAGAGGTGAGTGCTGGGTCCTCTCCTGCTCCCCCTCCCTGCCTCTCACTGGAAGCCCTTGACTGGGCCCCTATCATGCCCACTGAATCCCTGAGACTAAACCATCCAGCATCTGCCACCATCAGAGCCTTGGCCCCACACCCACCAGGAGAGGCCCCACCTGCACCCACTGGAAGAAGAAATGGGAAGAGTAATATGACACTACCACAGTCTAGGGGTTCTATGCCAGTAAGATCTGAACATTTCAACACAGATGAAGCAGAAGACGATAACCTTGACACAACTTTATAAAGATGATAGAGGACCTTAAGAGGAAATGAGAAAATCCCTAAAAGAAATGAAAGAAAAAATGGAAGAAATGGAGGAAAAGACAAACTAAAATGCAAGGAAAGGAAAAAAAACAAGTGAAGGAAACAATTCAAACAGTTCAGGACTTGAAACCTGAAATAAAGGCAATAAAGAAAACCCAAACTGAGGGAATGCTGGAAAATCTGGGTAAATGATCAGGAACTACAGATGCAAGCATAACCAACAGAATATAAGAGATGTTAAGTCCAACAAATTCTTAACACAAAATACCCAGGAAATATGGGTCACAGTGAAAAGACCACACTAAGGATAATAGGTATAGAAGAAGGTGGAAAAGCCCAGCTAAAAGGCACAGAAAACATACTCAACAAAATCACAGAAGAAAGTTTTCCCAACCTAAAGAAGGACATGTCTATGGAAGCACAAGAAACTTACAGAACACCAAATAGAGTGGATAACAAAAAAAAAAAAGTCCCCTCACCACATAATAATCAAAACACCAAATATATAGAATAAAGAAAGAATTTTAAGAGCTGCAAAGGAAAAAGGGTAAGTAACATATAAAGGCAGGCCTATCAGAATTACACCTGACTTCTGAATGGAAATTCTGAAAGCTAGAAGGTCATGAATAAATACTCTACAAACACTAAGAGACCATGGATGCCAGCCCAGACTACTATCCCCAGCAAAGTTTTCAATAACTATAGATGGAGAAAACAAGATATTCCATGACAAAAGCAGATTCAAACAATACATATCCACAAATCCACCCCTACAGAAAGTACTGGAAGAAAAACTCCAACCCATGGAAGTTAGCTACACTCATAAAAACATAGGCAATAGATAATCCCACATTACCAAAAGATAAAAGATAAAAAGGGAAACACACACACAATAACACCATCAACAACAAATCCAAAACTAACAAGAATCAACAATCTATGGTCATTAATATCCCTTAATATCAATGGTCTTCATTCATCTATAAAAAGACACAGGCTAGCAGAAAGGATATGAAGACAGAAACCATCCTTCTACTGCATTCAAGAAAGACACCTCAACTTCAAAGACAGACATTACCTCAGAGTAAAGGGCTAGGAAAAGATTTTTCCAATCAAATGGACCCAAGAAACATGCAGAGCTAAGAGGGAAGTTCATAGCACTAAGTGCCTACATAAAGAAACTGGAAAATAGTCACACTAGAGACTTAACAGCACACCTGAAAGCTCTATGGCAAAAATAAGCAAACTCATCCAGGAAGAATAGACACCAGGAAATCATCAAATTGAGGGCTGAAATCAATAAAGTAACAGAAAACAATACACAGAATCAATGAAACAAAGAGTTGGCTCTTCAAGAAAATCAACAAGATAGACAAACCTTTATCCAAACTAACCAAAAGGTAGAGAAAAAACATGCAAATTAGCAAAATCAGAAATGAAAGGGTGGACAGAATAACAGACGCCCAGGAAATCCAGTACTCCAGAAAACTGGAAAATTTAAAGGAAATGGACAATTTTCTACATAGATATCACCAAAATTAAATCAAGAACAGATAAGCAATTTAAATAGACCTATAACCCCTAATGAAATAGAAGCAGTCATCAAGTCTCCCCCACCCCCAAAAGAAGCCCCAGGGCCAGATGGCTTCAATACAGAATTCTACCAGAAATTCAAAGAGCTAATACCAATACTCCTCAAAGTGTTCCACAGAAGCACTTTGGTACCCAAACCACACAAAGACATAACTGAGAAAGAGAACTACAGACCAATATCCCTCATGAACATTGATCCTCCAAAAAAAAAAAAAAATACTGACAAATCAAATCCAAGAACACATCGGAAATGTCATCCATCATGATCAAGTAGGCTTCATCCCAGAGATGCAAGGATGGTTCAACATATGAAAATCTGTCAATGTAATCTACCATATAAACAAACTGAAAAAGAAAATCCACATGATCATCTCACCAGATGCTGAACAAGCCTTTGACAAAATCCAACACCCCTTCATGATAAAGGCTTTGCAGAGGTCAGGGATAACAGGCACACACCTAAACATAATAAAGGCAATATATAGCAAGCCAACCTCCAACATCAAATTAAATGGAGAGAAACTCAATGAAAATTCCTCTAAAATCAGGAACAGGGTAAGGCTTTCCACTCTCTCCATATGTCTTTAATATTGTACTTGAAGTTCTAGCTAGAGCAATAAGAGAACAAAAGGAGATTAAGTGGGTATAAATTGGAAAGGAAGAAGTCAAAATTTCACTATTTACAGATGATATGATAGTTTACATGAATGACCCAAAAAATTCTACCAGGGAACTCCTGCAGCTGACAAACACCTTCAGTAAAGTGGCAGGATACAAGATTAACTCAAAAAAAAAAAAAAATCAGTAGCCCTCCTATATATAGATGATAAATAGGCTGAAAAAGAATTCAAAGAAACATCACTCTTTACAACAGCCACAAACAACATAAAATATCTTGGGGTAACTCAACCAAACAAGTGAAAGACCTGTATGAAAAGCACTTTAGGTCTTTTAAAAAAGAAACTAAGGAAGATAACAGAAAATAAAAAGATCTCCCATGCTCTTAGGTGGATAGGCTCAACATAATGAAAATGACAATCTTACCAAAAGCAATCTACAGATTCAATGCAATAGCCATCAAAATCCCAGGACAATTCTTCACAGACCTTGAAAAAACAATACTCAACTTTACATGGAAAAACAGAAAACCCAGGGTAGTCAAAACAACTGTACAATATAGGAACTTCCAGAGGCATCACCATCCCTGACTTCAAGCTCTGCTATAGAAGTATAGTAATGAAGACAGCATAGTATTTATTGGCTCAAAAACAGACAGGTTGACCAATAGAACTGAACTGAAGACCCTGATATTAATCCACACACCTATGGACACCTGATTTTTAACAAAAAAAAAAAAAAGCTAAAATTATTCATTGCAAAAAAAGAAAGCATCTTCAACAAACAGTGCTGGCATAACTGGGTACTAACATATAGAAGATTTCAGATAGAGCCATGTCTATCTCCATGCACAAAACTAAAGTACAAATGGGTCAAAGACCTCAACATAAATTCAGCCACACTGAACCTCTTAGAAGAGAAAGTGGAAGGTTCTCTTGAACAAATTGGTATAGGAGACTGCTTCCTGAACATTACACCAGTAGCACAGACACTGAGATCGACAATAAACTGAAAAGCTTCTGTAAGGCAAAGGACACAGTCAACAAGACAAATCGGCAGCCCACAGACTGGGAAAAGATCTTCACTAACCCCACATCTGACAGAGGGCTGATATCCAAAATATACAAAGAACTCAAGAAGTTAGTCACCAAAACACCAAATAATCCAATTAAAAAGTGAGGTACAGAACTAAATAGAGAATTCTCAATAGAGAAATCTAAAATGGCTGAAAGGCACTTAAGAAAGTGCTCAACATCCTTAGCCATCAGGGAAATGCAAATCAAAACAATTCTAAGACATCATCTAAGACAACTATCAGAATGGCTAAAATCAAAAACCCCAACAACAAATTTATGCTGGAGAGGATGTGGAGAAAAGAAAGGGCAACTCTCCTCCACTGCTGGTGGGAGTGCAAATGCATTTGGTTACTTTGGAAATCAGTATGGCAGTTCCTCAGGAAAATCAGTCTACCTCAAGATCCAGCAATTCTACTCTTAGGCATATACCCAAAGGATGTACATTCATACCACAAGGACATCTGCTCAACTATGTAAGTAGCAGCATTATTTGTAATAAGAACCTGGAAGCAACCTAGATGCTCTCAACCAAAGAATGGGTAAAGAAAATGTGGTACATTTACACAAGTCTTCAAATTCACAGGCAAATAGATGGAACTAGAGGAAACCATCCTGAGTGAAGTAACCCAGACACAGAAAGAAAAGCATGGTATGTACTCACTCATAAGTGAATGTTAGACATAGAGCAAAGGATTACCAGCCTACAATTCACAACCCCAGAGAAGCTAGGAAACAAGGAGGATCCTAAGAGAGACATATATGGACCCCCCCCCCAGAAAAGGGATCTCCTGAGTAAATTGGGAGCTGGACGGGAGGGAAAGTAGGAGAAAAAGGAGGGAAGAAGGGGAGGGGAGAACATGAGGGATCAGCAAGGTCGAGTTGCGGAAAGAACAGAGAAAGAATGCAAGAAAAGAGATGCCTTAATAGAGGGAGCCATTATGGGCTTAATGAAAAATCTGGCACTAGGGAACTCTCCAGGGATCCACAAGGATGACCCCAACTACGAATCTAAGCAATAGTGGAGAGGCTACCTTAAATGCCCTTCCCCTATAATGACATTGATGACTACTTTATATGTCATCATAGAGTCTTCACCAAATAGCAGATGGAAGCAGAAGCAGACACCCAAAGCTAAACACTAAGCCAAACTCCTGGAAACTAGCTGTAAAGGAGGAACGATGAGCAAAGGGGTCAAGACCATGCTACAGAAACCCACAGAAGCAGCTGACCTGAGCAAGTGGGAGCTCACAGACCCTAGTCTGATAGCTGGGGATCCAGCATAAGACTGAACCAGGTCCTCTGAACACGGGTGTCAATTTGGGGGCCTCGGCAGTCTACCGGACCTCTGGCAGTGGAACCAGTTATTTATCCCTAGTGCACGAATGCGCTTTGGGAGCCCATTCCCTAAGGAGCTATAGTATCTCAGCCTAGATGCACAGGGGAGGGCCTAGGTCCTGCCACAAATGATGTGACAGACTTTGATGATCCCCATCCCTGGGGAGTGGATGGGGTGAGATTGGGGGGGGGGTTGTGGGAGGAGTGAGAAGACAGGAGGGAGAGGGAACTGGGATTGGTGTGTGAAATAAAATTGGTTTTAATAGTTCTACTACCCCCACATGGGTATACTTTCTGTGTGTGTGTCTCTGCACCTCTCTCTGTAGCCCCCCCCCAATGTAATATAAGAAATTCTAGCCACTCTAGAACCCAATACAGATACTCTTATTTATTTGTTTGTTTGTTTTAAGGTAAACCTTTGGCATTTATGCCCGGGCTGGCTGACTAGCCTACATCAACACACGTTCCTCTAATTCTATATACTATATCTTTTAAATTTATATTAATTTTAGGTTATTTACTTGGGGTGCATGTATGTATGTGTATGGGCACACTCATGCCACAGGGTACGTGTGGAGGTCAGAAGACAACTTGCAGGACTCAATTCTCTCCTTCTCCCATGTAAAATAATCAGAAATAATCACATTAAAAAAACAAGGTCTATACTCACCAAACAGAACATCCCCAGGCAACAGTTATATCACCAATTAGCAGCCCCGTGGTAGTTGGTTTTTGTTGTTATTTTTCTATAACTCTGCAGTGCCAGAATACTTGAGACCCAGTGAATAGCCATCTACTCACACAATGACAGGACTCACCTATAAATTACTAAATTGTAGTAATTACCATATAGCTCAGAAAAGACACAAAATCAAGCAGTAGAGATTATTCCTTTCCCTTTTACTAGACAGTAGATTAAACAAGTACCACAGAACTTCTTTCTATGAAAAACAACAGAAAAGAACCTATACTTAAGAAAAGTGCTTCAACAGATGGCAGAGATCCACAGCTAAGCACTGGGCGGAACTCCTGGAGTCCAGTTGTAGAGGAGGAGGAGCAATAACATGAGCTAAAAGGTCAAGACCATGTTGAGGGAACCCACAGAAACAGCTGACCCAAAATAGTGGAAGCTCACTGACTCTGGACTGACAGGTGGGGAAGCTACATAAGACTGAACTAGGCTCTCTGAATGTGGGTCACAGTTGGGTATCTTGGGTAGTGTGTGGGGCCACTAGCAGTGGAACCAGTATTTATCCCTAGTATATGAACTGACTTTTTGGAGCCCATCCCCAGGATACCTTGTTCAGCCTAGATATAGGAGGGAGGGCCTTGGTCCTGCCTCAAGGGATGTGATAGATTCTGATGATTCCCCATGGGAGGCCTCACCCTCTTTGAGGAGTGGATGGGGGGTGGGATGGGGAGAAGGTGGGGGGAGTAGGAAGGACAGGAAGGAGAGGGAACTGGGATAAGTATGTAAAACAAGACTGTTTTTTTAAAAGAAAAAAAAAGTGCTTCAAACCCAGCATAGGAGAATAACTAAAATTAAACAAAGTACTGACCAACCTTAATTGTGAATATAGATATGAAGAACTCAAAAGTGAAATAAAGCAAATCAATTCTAGCATTAAATATGTAAAAAAAAAAAAAGTGGTTTACCATAATCAAAGCAATGATGATTTTCAATAGAAATTGATTAATGCATTCATCATTTTAATAAATCAAAAGAAATGCTGAGCCGGGCATTGGTGGTGCATGCCTTTAATCCCAGCACTTGGGAGGCAGAGGCAGGCAGATCTCTGAGTTTGAGTCCAGCCTGGTCCACAGTGCTAGTTCCAGGACAGGCTTCAAAACAATACAGAGAAACCCTGTCTTGAAAAACAAAAAACAAACAAACAAACAAACAAACAAACAAATAAATAAATAAAAAGAATGAAATGCTGATGAAAAACTGAGTTAGCTGGGCTGGACAGATTGCTCAATATTTCAAGCACTAGCTGCTCTTTCTGAGGACCTGGGTTCAATTCCCAGCACTCACATAGTGGTTCACAACTGTCTGCAACTCTAGCTCCAGAGGATCCAATACCTTCACACAGACATTCATGCAGGCAAAACAATGACCAGAAAATAAGTCATTTTTTTAAAAAACTGAGTTAGTACTAAGGCATTACAAAAGGTCTAATATTCACTTCTATCCTGGTTTTTAATTTTGTTTTGTAAGCTGACACAAACTAGAGTTATCTGGTAAGAGGAACTTCAACTGTCTTGTCTATAGGCAAATTTGTAGGACTGTTTCTTCATTAATGATTGATGTGGAAGGGCCCCACTCACTGGGGACAGTGCCAACCCTGGGCAGGTAGGTGGTCCTGGCTGGTACAAAACAAAGCACCCTGAGCAGTCCAGTAAGCAGTGTCTCAGGACTTCTGCTTTAGTACTTCCCTTGAGGTTCCTGCCTTGACTTCCTGCTCTGAATTCCCTTCATAATGGACTACAACTGTAGGCTGAAATAAATCTTTTCTTTCCTGTGGTAAAACCTTGCTAGTACAAATAAAGTTTTTGTCTGAAGATCAGAGGATGGAGCTTGCCATAGCTAATCATAGACCTTGGACATCTAGAAAGGAAGTGAGATGGATGGGCAGAAAGAGGAGATAAGCTGGAAGAAACAGGAACTCTCTTTCTGCTGGGAAGCTAATGAGGTAAAGGTAGCTCTGGCTTGCTCCTTCTTCTCTCTAATCTCCCAACATTTTTCTCTATTTAACTCTGAGTTTTTATTATTTATATCAATTAAGAACTCCATTTATGCCAGGAGGTAGTGGCGCACATCTTTAATCCCAACACTGGGGAGACAGAGGCAGGTGGATCTATGTGAGTTCAAGGCCAGCCTGGTCTACAGAGCTTGTGCCAAGATAGGTTCCAAAGCTACACAGAGAACCCCCCCCCCCAAAAAAAGAACTCCATTTACACAAGCAAGTCGATTTTGGTTGTAGTCTTTATCACAGCAATAGAAAGCAAACTAAGACAATTTCTTAATTTAAAAATAAAAATTCTACTGAGATATAAGGCACAGAAAAATACATGATGTTGATAATTGTACTATTGAATTAAACTGTGGCCACAGTCATATAATTAACATACAAAGAATAAACATTACCAAAACCTAGTAGAGGTAAAAGGGAAACTTTTAGACTAAAAAATGAATTATAAAAGGTTTGGGTAATAGTACACACTTGTAACCCCAGCATTCAGAAGACTGTAATAGGAAGGTCTCAAGTTCAAGGACAGTCTGGGCTATGTAGAGAAACTTTGCTTCAAAATATTTTTATGACTATATAATGAACTAAAAGAATAATAAACAGGATGAAGTTGACGCTAATGTTTAGTGATGTACACTTGGGCAATCATATACAAAGAAAAGCAAAGAAGTCATTATAAAAGCCAAAACAGTAGTACTTTTAGGGGACAGGGTTGTAACTGTGAAGTGGGCACTAGTGAGCTCTCTGGGATGATTGTAAAAATTCACTTGTTTCCTACCTTATATATATTCATTAAACCAAAACATTTGTTTTGTGACATTATTTTCATATGTGTACAATACTCTATAGTCAAAAAGATTGTTTAAAGAAGTAAACTGATCATATTACTATCACTAGTGGCATCTGACTGTTTCAATTCATTGCACAAAGTCCTTGAAGGTTCCCTGTTGTCATCAAAATAAAATACAAATGTCTTGTTATTCAAAGCCTTCAAGATACAAGCTCTCTGCATCCCCCTGGCCTCCTGTCTAGCCCTTTTTATTCACTTCTCTACGCTCAAGTCAATCAGAAATTTCAACTTGTAGAAAACTCAGCATGTCTGATTATTATAATTTTAACTCTTCTCCTCCTTAGTCTTTAAGACTCAACTTATACCAGGGTCTGATAGGAGGAAGGAATGAGTAGGTAGACCAAAGGAGAATTTTGGGAGCGTTAAAACACACATATTATATTCACAAATTATATGCCATTATACATACATCAAAACACACAGAACATATGTAAGCTGAAGGCTTCAAGTGAGCTTTTGGAAAGCTTTTCTTAACAGTGTCCAATCTGAATTTTCTTTTTTTATATATAATTTCTTTATTTATTTTTATTTTACATATCAATCCCAGTTCCCTTTCCCTCCCTCCTTCCCTCTCTCCTATCCTCTCATGCCCCCCTTCCACTCTCCCCTCATACCCACCCGCACTCCACATGCAGGGTGATGCCCTCCAGGAGGGGCCATCCAAATTTGTCAAGTCACTTGGAGCAGGGACTAGGGCATTTCTCCTGTCTCTAGGCTAAGGGAGTATGCCTCCATGGGAGACTCCCAAAGTCCCCTTGTGCACCAGGAATACATCCTGGTTCCACTGTCTGAGATGCCCAGACTGCCAAGGCCCTCCATGTTCAGGGGGTCTGAGTCAGTCCCATGCTGGCTTCCCAGCTATCAGTCAAGGGGCCCATTAGCTCCTCCTTGTTCAGGTCAGCTGTCTCTGTGTTTCTGTAGCCTGGCCTCGTCCTCCCTCTTTGTATCTAGACTTCAGTTCTGCTCAGCATTTAGTTGTGGGTGTCTATTTGTGTTTACATCAGCTACAAGTTGAGGGCTTTATGATGGTGGACAAGTTAGTCGTCGATCTCATTATCAGGGAAGAACATTTATGTAGCCTTTCCACTGTTGCCCAAATGGTCAGTTGGGATCAGTCCTTTAGGTCTCTGGACATTTCTCCTCAAACCTACAATGGATCCCTCTTTTATGTACTCTCTCTCTCCCCTCCCTCCCTCCTTTCCCCCCTTCTCTCAACTCAATCTTCCTAGTGCACGTGCTTTCCTCTCCTCCCTTTCTCATTCTCCTAGTTCCCTCCCCACTCAATGTCCCCCTGACTCCCCATATGCTCTAGAGATCTTGTCCCTTTCCCCTCCTGTGAGGGACCTTATATGAATCTCTTAGAATCCTCCTTGTATCCTAGTTTCTCTGGTGGTGTGAATTATAGGCTGGCAATCCTTTGCTCTAGGTATAAAATCCATATATGAGCGAGTACATACCCTGTTCCTCTTTTTGTGACTGGGTTATATCATTCAGGATGGTTTCTTCAAGTTCCATCCACTTGCCTACGAATTTCAAGATACCACTGTTTTTCCCCCCAACAGAGTAGTATTCCATTGTGTAAATGTGCCACATCTTCTTTATTCATTCTTCAGTAGAAGGGCATCTAGGTTGTTTCCAGGTTCTTGCTATTACAAATAATGCTGCTATGAACATAGCACGTGTCTTTGTTGCATGGATGTGGATCATTTGGGTATATGCCTAAGAGGGGGATTGCCAGGTCCTGTGGTAAACTAATTCCCATTTTCCTGAGGAACCGCCATACAGATCTCCAAAATGGCTGTACAATTTTGCACTCCTACCAGCAGTGGAAGAGTGTCCCCCTTTCTCTACATCCTCTCCAGCATAAGTTGTCATTGGTGTTTCTAATTTTAGCCATTCTGGCAGGAGTAAGATGGTATCTCAAAGTTGTTGTGATTTGCATTTCCCTGATAGCTAAGGATGTTGAGCACTTAAGTGACTTTCAGCCTTTTTGATTTCCTCTATTGAGAATTCTCTATTCACTTCTATACCCCATTTTTTTAATAGGGTTATTTGGTGTTTTGTCTACTAGTTTCTTGAGTTCTTTTTATATTTTGGAGATCAGCCCTCTGTCATATGTAGGATTGGTGAAGATCTTTTCACAGTCTGTGGGTTGCCGTTTGGTCTTGTCAACTGTGTCCTTTGCCTTACAGAAGCTTCTCGGCTTGAGGAGGTTCCATTTATTAATTGTCGATCTCTGTGTCTGTGCTACTGGAGTTATGTTCAGGAAGTGGTCTCCTGTACCAATTTGCTCAAGAGTGCCTCCCACTTTCTCTTCTAAGAGGTTCAGTGTGGCTGGATTTATGTTGAGGTCTTTGATCCATTTGGACTTGAGTTTTTTGCATGGGGATATACATGGATCTATCTGGAGTCTTCTACACACCATCATCCAGTTGTTCCAGCACCATTTGTTGAAGATGCTTTCCTCCTCCCATCGTATACTTTTAACTGTTTTGTCAAAAATCAGATGTTTGTGGGTGTGAGGGTTAATATCAGGAATTTCGATTCCACTCCATTGGTCTACCTGTCTAATTTTGTGCCAATTCCAGGCTGTTTTCAGGATTATAGCTCTGCAGTAGAGCTTAAAGTCAGGGATGGTGATGCTTCCTGAAGTTCCTTTATTGTACAAGGTTGTTTTGGCTACCCTGGTCTTTTGTTTTTCCATATAAAGTTGATTATTATCCTTTCAAGGTAAGTGAAGAATTGTGCTGGGATTTTGATGGGCATTGCATTGAATCTGTAGATTGCTTTTGGCAAGATTGACATTTTTACTATGTTTACCCTACCTATCCAAGAGCATGGGAGATCTTTCCATTTTCTGGTATTGTCTTTAATTTCTTTCTTTAAAGACACAAAGTTCTTATTATATAGGTCTTTCTCTTGTTTGGTAAGCATTACCCCAAGATACTTTATGTTGTTTGTGGCTATTGTAAAGGGTGAAGATTCTCTGATTTCTTTCTCAGGCCCTTTGTTGTCTGAATAAATTAAGGCTACTAATTTATTTGAGTTTATCTTGTATCCTGCTAGTTTGCTGAAGGTATTTATCAGCTTTAGGAGTTCCCTGGTAGAGTTTTTTGGGTCACTTATGTAAACTATCATATCATCTGCTAATAGCAAGAGTTTGCCTTCTTCCTTTCCAAATTGTATCCCCTTGATCTCCTTTTGTTGTCTTATTGCTTTAGGTAGAGCTTCGAGTACAATATTGAAGATTTATGGAGAGAGAGAGAGGGCAACCTTGTCTTGTTTCTAATTTTAGAGGAAATGCTTTAAGCTTCTCTCCATTCAGTTTGATGTTGGCTGTTGGTTTACTGTATATTGCTTTTATTATGTTTAGGTATGTTCCCGTTATCCATGACCTCTCCAAGACCTTTATCATGAAAGGGTGCTGAATTTTGTTGAAGGCTTTTTCAGCATCTAGTGGGATGATCATGTGGTTTTTCTTTTTCAGTTTGTTTATATGGTGGATCACATTGATAGATTTTCATATGTTTAACGATCCCTGCAACTCAGGGATGAAGCCTACTTGGTCATGGTGGATGATTTTCTGATGTATTCTTGGATTCGGTTTGCTAGTATTTTTGCATCAATGTTCATGAGGGATATTGGTCTGTAGTTTTCTTTCTTAGTTGTGTCTTTGTATGGCTTGGGTACCAAGGTGATTGTGGCCTCGTAAAAAGTTTAGTAATGAAACTTCTGTTTCTATTGTGTAGAACAATTTGAGGAGTAATGGCATTAGCTCTTCTTTGAATTTCTGGTAGAATTCTGCACTGAAGCCATCTGGCCCTGGGCTTTTTTTGGTTGGTAGGCTTTTGATGACTGCTTCTATTTCATTAAGGGTTATAGTCTATTTAAATTGCTTATCTGTTCTTGATTTAATTTTGGTAAGTGATTTGTCCATTTCCTTTGAATTTTCAAATTTTGTGGAATACAGGTTTTCAAAGTATGACCTGAAAATTCTTTGGATTTCCTCAGTGTCCATTGTTATGTCCCCCTTTTCATTTCTGATTTTGTTAATTTGCATGTTCTCTCTCTCTGCTTTTTGGTTAGTTTGGATAAAGGTTTGTCTATCTTGTTGATTTTCTAGAAAAACAAACTCTTTGTTGCACTGATTTTTTTTTTTTTTGTATTGTTTTCCTGGCTTCTACTTTATTGTTTCAGCCCTCAAATTGATTATTTCCTGGCATCTACTCTTCCCTAGTGAGTTTGCTTCTTTTTGTTCTAAGGCTTTCAGTTGTGCTGTTAATTCTCTAATGTGACTATCCTCTGTTTCCTTCATATGGGTACTTAGTGCAATGAACTTCCCTCATAGCACTGCTTTCAACGTGTCCCATAAGTTCAGGTATGTTGTGTCCTCATTCTGTTGAATTTTAGGAAGTCCCTTTTATTTCTTCTTTAACCCAGGCATGGTGCAATTGTGTATTGTTCAGTTTCCATAAGTTTGTAGGGTTTCTGCGATTTGTGTTGTTGTTGAATTCCAACTTTAAAGCATGGTGGTCTGATAAGATAAAGGGGTCTATTCCAATTTTTTTTGTATCTGGTGAGGTTTGTTATGTCACCTAGTATGTGGTTGATTTTAGAGAAGTTTCCATGTGGAACAGAGAAGAAGGTATATTCTTTGCGTTTGGATGGAATGTTCTATAGATGTCTATTAAACCCAATTAAGACATAACTTCTATTAGTTCTTTTGTTTCTTTGTTAAGTTTCTGACTGGTGGTCCTGTCTAGCGGTGAGAGTGGGGTGTTGAAATCTCCCACTATAAGTGTGTGAGGTTTTATGTGAGCTTTGAGTTTTAGTAGCATTTCTTTTACAAATGTGGGTGCCTTTGTATTTGGGGCATAGATGTTCAGAATTGAGACTTTGTGCTGATGGATTTCTCTTGTGATGAATACGAAATGACTGTCTTCATCTCTTTTTATTGATTTTAGTTTGAAGTCTAACTTGTTAGATATTAGGATAACCACACCTGCTTGCTTCTTGGGTCCATTTGATTGGTAAGTCTTTTCCCATCCCTTTACCCTGAGGTAATGTCTGTCTTTGAAGCTTAGATGTGTTTCTTGCATGCAGCAGAAGGATTTTAGATTTGTTTTTGGCAGTGATATTGTGAATATATTTGCCCTGCTTTACTCTTTGGTTCTGATGAAGTGGGATTTTCTATAGCCTATGTCTTTGTGAGCATAGTTAACTTTGTTTGGTTGGAGTTTTCCTTCCAGAACTTTCTGTAGGGCTGGATTTGTAGATACATACATTGTGAAAATTTGGCTTTGTCATTGAATATCTTGTTTTCTCTGTGTATAGTGATTGAAAGTTTTGCTGGGTATAGTAACCTGGGCTGGCATCCATGGGCTCTTAGTACTTGTAGAACATCTATCCAGGACCTTCTGGCCTTGAGAGTTTCCATGGAGAAGTCAGGTGTAATTTTAATAGGTCTGTCTTTATATGTTACCTGGCCTTTTTCCTTCGCTGCTCTTAATATTCTTTCTTTATTCTGTATGTTAGATGTTTTAATTATTATGTGTCCAGGGATCTTTTTTCTTTGGTCTAGTCTATTTGGTGTTCGGTATGCTTCTTGTACTTTCATGGGCATGTCCTTCTTCAGATTGGGAAAGTTTTCTTCAATGATGTTGTTGAATATATTTTCTGCACCTTTGATCTGTGCTTCTTCACCTTCTTCTATGCCTATTTTTCTTAGGTTTGGCCTTTTCATGGTGTCCCACATTTCCTGGATGTTTTTTGTTAAGGATTTGTTGGATTTAAGATTTTCTTTGGTCAATGAATCTATTTCCTCTAGTTTATCTTCCATGCCTGAGATTCTCTCTTCCATCTCTTGTATTACTTGGTTATGCTTGTGTCTGTAGTTCCCAATCGTTTTCCCAGTTTTTCTATTTCAAGTATTCCCTCAGTTTGTATTTTCTTTATTGTCTCTATTTCAGTTTTCAAGTCTTGAACTATTTCCTCCACCTGTTTGTTTTTTTCTTGGCTTTTCTGTACTTTCTTTAAGAGATTTGTTCATTTCTTCCAATTTTTGTTTGTTTTTCTTCCATTTCTTTAAGGGATTTTCTCACATCATCTTTGAGGGCCTCTATCATTTTTATAAAGATATTTTTAAGTCATTCTCTTCTGCTTCATTTGCTTTGGAGTGTTCAGGTCTAGTTGGTGTAATGTCCCTAGATTCTGGTGGTGCCATGCTTGTCTTTCTATTGTTAGGTGTTTTCTTGTTTTGCCATCTTCCCGTCCCTTCTTCCAGTAGGTGCAGGTGGGGTCTCTCTCTCTCTCTCTCTCTCTCTCTCTCTCTCTCTCTCTCTCTCTCTCTCTCTCTCTCTCTCACTCCCCCGGTGGGCTTAGGTGGGTCAGAAATTCTATGTCTGTAGCTCTGGGTGGTCCAGGCTCTGTAGGAGGTTTCTCCTCAGGCAGGGGCCTAGCAATAGGGGTCAAAGATCAGGCTCCAGCAGAGGTCCAGCAGGAAGGGACTCAGGATGGTCCCACGGAGATAGGCGGATCTCTGGGAGGGACCCAGAACTCCAGCAGAGGACCAGCGGTGGGGGTCAGAGTTCAGGCAGGTGGAGATTCAGGGTGGTCCCTCATGGATAGGCAGATCTAGTGTGCTCAGAGCAGCTCCAGGAAGTTCCCCGAAGGTGACAGGATTGTTGGATGTGCCCTTTGTCCCAGTGCTCAACCAGAGCAGTGGGACAGTGGGCAGGGTATGGCACAGGGTGAAGGGAGGGCAGCCTCATTCAACACCAACAATTTACTTTTATCATTTGTCACATGGTATTGCTTGCATGTTCCTTCCTCGCTATAATTAAGTTCCCTTTCCATGCCTCTTGGCAAAAGAAAAAAACATCCAATAACTGCTTCTATAATGAGCAATTCTGCCAATTCTTTATATTTACAATTATTGTGTTAATTGCTTTCTATCAAATTTACTTCACTTATCACACACCCTATACTAAAGAAACCTATACAGCCATCAGATAACATTTATGGATATAATTACACTTAATGTGCTTATAACATACACTGAGCCCAAGAAAAGACACTGACCTATTGTCATCAAGTCAAAGTGATACATTAAACTGTCATTCTTAACAAGCATAACTGCATGGCATTGTAATAGAACATAATAAGTTAATGTAATGACTGCAATTATCCACCTCAAATTTCTTTCTGGGAGAAGACAGGATAGAAATAAACAAATGAGTCAGAAGACTACAATTAACATTATTTTTGTCAGCCAAGCCATATTGTTACAGTTTCTCCCTTTTCTTTGTTTGCCGGCACCTATAATCAGCATCAGTATTAACTGCTTCCACTGCTACCATATGTACAGTGTGAAGCACATCACCCACTCTTACTGACAGAAGTCCTTGGACAGACTGCACTGCACTGCCACAAAAATAGTATCACTGGTGCATTCCAAAGAGCTCATAACTATTACATTTGCTACTTCTGGGAGTCCTAGTCCTGCACTGGGAACACAAGAAGCTACTGAGTGGTCATCCAAGAGACTCCTAAAACAATACAGGCTATTTCTGTTGTCTCTGGTTCCCTCTCAGAGGCACTGGCATTGGAAACCTGCCCAACTTCCCAGAGCTAGTAGGTCATAGATCTTAGAGAACCTTCTGCTACCACTTTACTAAAACAGCATAATTCCTAACTGCATTCTAGCTCAGGGCAGAAAAAAACAAGAGCTGAGAGAGAACCCTTTGAACTTACAAGCTTTGGGTTCCTTTCTGTAATGCTAGTCTGTGAATTCAAGGCATCCCAAGAGAAACAAAGGAAAACGTGACAGTTGTCAATTTGTCAAACAATGTGAGAAGTCATTATTTCTACTAAAACAAAACATGAGAAATCCAATGCTTATAAGTTACCTCACAATATAGGTGACAAAGCTCACTTACTGTCAACCTTATGTCTCAGTTGCCCAAATAGGAATTTAGCTATCTTAATTATGGAGGCATCCTAGGAATCCACAATTTCTGAAGAAAATAAATTTCTAATCTAAGTCACCTTTTAAAAAAAGTTTTAGTTTTATGTGTATGAATAGTTTGCCTACATGTATGTGTGTGCCTGGTGTCAACAGAAGCCAGAAGACATCAGCTACTGTAGGACCAGAGTTCTAGACAGCTATGAGCTGCCTTGTGGAAGCTAGGAACCAAACCTCTGGAAGAACAATCAGGGCTCTTAACCACTGAGCCACCTCTCTAGCCCCTCCAAGATAGCTTTCAACAATAACACAAATGATGCTCCCCTGCCCTCCTAAGAAAGGCCAGCCAGTCTTTTCTTAAAACCCAGGAGGGATGAGTTCCTTTGGAAGGAAACCACCAAGTTTCATTTCTAAGCACCTGAAATGTCCAACAGTAAAACTAGGAAATCAAAGACTATGCCCTTATGCTTTCATGGGGAAATATCCATTCACTCAAGAAATAAGAAAAAGATTTTTTTTTAAGTTTTTTTGAGGGGGGGCGGTAGGAAATGCTTGTAGTACATACTGCTATAAGAATAAGTTCTGGAGCAGGGATACCTGTATTAAAGATTCTACAAGTGATCCCAACTTCATGATTGTATAAGACTGCAAACGGACAGAATCACAGCCAGTTTATCCTGGGCTTTTAGCCCAGTCCTGGTTAATTCTTATAGTCAACTGGACACAACCTAGTGTCACCTAGGAGAAGAGAACCTCATGGAAGAACTGCCTTCAGATTTGCCTGGGACATATCTCTGGAGCATCATCTTGACTACAGATTGATAGAGGAAGTCCCAGCCTAGACAGGAAGTTCTGGCCTATATAAGAAAGCTAGCTGAGCACAAGCCAGTGAATAAGTCAGCTAGCAAATTCCTCCACTGTTTCTAAATTGAGTTCCTGTCCTGACTTCCCTTGATGAGGGATTGTGTGGTGGCTTGAAAGAAAATGTCTAAGAAAGGGAGTGACAGTATTAAGAGATGTGGCTCTTAGAGTAGGTGTGGCCTTGTTGGAGGAACTGTGTCAGTGTAGGGGTGGGCTTTGAGGTCTCCTTTGCTCCGTATGGCACACAGACCATTTCCTGTTGCCTTGGGCTCAAGATGTAGAGCTGTCAGCTCCTGCTACAGCTCCATGTCTGCCCGCACGCCTCCATGTCCTGACATGATGATAACACACTAAATCTCTGAAAGTGTAACCCACCCAAACTAAATGTTTTCCTTTATAGAAGTTGATGTGGTCACAGTGTCTCTTTGCAGCAATAGAAACCCTAATTAAGATGGACTGTGACCTAAAAGTGTATGATAAGGTAAACCCTTTTTTCCTTCCCTCAAGTGGCTTTCGGCCAGTGTTTTATCATAGCAACAGAATGAAACTAGGGCAGATCCCTTCATAGCCATTCACAGCCCACCTAGGGTACACTCATAATTATCAGATTAATCTTTCTTTGGAATGTATTAACAACTAGCTTCCACAAACCCAAAAGCTAAAATGTCACCAGATATCATCTGAAATTTATACAGAGACTTCCTTGTTTTACTATAATCTACCCACCTCATGTTTCCACCAATATATTTGAAAAGATTAATGAATTTCTGTTAAGTACAAAAATGCATGATGCCAAGCGATGGTTCAGTAAATAAAGGTACTTGTTGCTAAGCCTAAAGACCTGGCCAAGGCTCACATATTAGAAGGAAAGAATTGACTCTTATAAGCTGTCCTTTGGCCTCCAAATGTGCAACTTAAATAAATGAAATTTTAAAACTTCATGAAACCATATCCATAATGGAATGCTCCTTGGGGTAACCTGTGTCTTATTTGTATTCTTTTCTTTAGAGCAGTGATACAGAGTGCTTATCTAATACCTGAAAAGCACTTTGCCATATTCCCAGCAGAAGAGAAGGCAGGGAAAGAAGGGGAGAAGCGTAACAAGTTGGCAACCATAGAGTTGTCATCTCAGAATAGAGAATGGATATCATACAATTCTTTGCTATTATAGATTTCTGAGTCATTTAAAATTTTTATAGTAGGGCTGTTTTGTCCAGTTGTTTTGAATCTTCGAATCCCCCCAAGACAGCGCCCCTTACCAGCAGGAAGTTTGGAAAGAACGACGCCCAAATTCCCAAATATTGTGTATAAACGTTTGTTTTCATTTAATTGGACTTTGTTATATAAAATTAAATAAAATAAAAAAATATATATAAAAAAATTTATAGTAAACATGTTCTACTTTAAACCCTTGTTTTCACAAGGCAGTGGTAGCACATGCCCTTAATCCCAGCACTTGGGAGGCAAAGGCAGTTGGATATCTGAGAGTTCCAGGACAGCCAGGGCTACACAGAGCAATCCTGTCTCTAAGGAAAACAAATAAATTTGTCTTCAAAAACTACAACTTGGTCTGATGAAATGGCTCAGTGGGTAAAGGTACTTGCCACCTAGTCTGATGATCAGAATTCATATGTGAGGAGATTGAACTCCTGCAAGCTGTCTTCTGAAACACACTCAAGCTTATGTGCATATGCGCATGCGTGTACACACACACACACACACACACACACACACACACAGAGGTGGGGGGAAAAAGACAGACAGGGATACAAACAAACTAAATGTGAACAAAAGCTAAATTGAAAAGAGGCAAGGATTGGGCCTGCACTTTTCTGAATAGAAATGAAGAGAGAGAGAACGGGGGGGTAGCAGGACAGGGGGACGACTGTGACTGTATAGAAAGTAAATAAAGAAATTTATTAAAGATGATCAACAAAGGGGAAAAAAAGGAGCAGGAACTGGTATGTTTGAGGGGTGAGGGGAAGCAACCCTTTTCACAAATCTAAGCCAAGTGACCAAGTATGCAAAACCAGTGAAGAAACTGGCATGTTCTATGGATATAAACTGTCAAAAATTCTCAGTTCATAGCAAATATGTCAAAGTCACTGTAGGAAAACAAGGGAAGCATTCCCATTGTATTTTGGGACGGAAGTCCAAAAACAGATCTCAATTGGGAAAAGCAGCTAGAAATAGACAAGCTATTTCCTAGGGCTTCAATAAACTCTTTAAAATAGGCTAAGAACCCAGGCGACACACTAATTATTCTAGTTTGCTTTACTCCTGCTAGGATAAGCTATCATGACTAAAAGCAACATGGAGGAAAGGGTGAATAAGAACAAAGCAGGGAAGTCTCTATGTAGGTTTCACATGGTGATTGATCACATTTTAGCTTTTGGGTGTGTGGAAGCCAGTGATCTGTTAACACCTTCCAAAAAAGTTTGCCTGATACACTAGGTAAAACCCACAAGTGGGCAGGGAACAGCTACCTTTCTTATACAGCCCAGGTCATGGCATGGTACTGCTCCCCATGGACTAGTCCTTCCAACATCAATAACAATGGAGAAAATACCCTATAGACAAAGCACCCACAGGCTAATTGCTAAGAAGCAATTCTTTAGTTGAGGTTCCCTCTCCCTAGGTAATTCTAGGTTTGTGTCAAGCTGACAGCTGAAGTTAACTATGACACTAAGTAAGCATACCAATATCAAATATAAGATGGCTATGGACATATCACTACAGTATATCATATTCTAAAGCCAACTCAAAAGATGGGAAGAAAACAATGAATGCATGCATATATATTTGGACAAGTGTAAAATGTCCTGAATGACTGTAGTGACAATTGCCTGAGGCAAGGAGGCGCAAAGAGCTGAGGAGTAGAAATAGTCCCTATAGTACTTTAAACTTTTCCTAAATATTTTATCAATTAATATTTTTAATTAAAATATAATTACATTATTTCCCCCCCTTTTTCCATTTATTCTGTCATACATTACATCCCAACTGCAATTCCCCCTGCCAGGCCCTTCCCTCCTTACCCGCCCCCCATCCTACACCTGTCACCTCCCCTCTCTTTCCCAGATCCTCCTCTATTTCCTTTTAGAAAAGGGAAGGCCTCCAGGGTTACCAACTAAACATGGCATATCAAGTTGCAATAATACTGGACACCTCTCCTCACATTAAGGCTGGGCAAGGCAACCTAGTAGGAGGAAAGGGGTTCTAAAAGCAGGCAAGCATCAGAGATGTCCTGAGTCCCACAAGAAGACCAAACTATGAAACTGTCACATATATATGTAGAGGGCCTAGATCAGACCCATGCAGGCTCCCTGATTGTTGGTTCAGTCTCTGTGAGCCACTATGAGCCCAGATTAGTTGATTCTGAGGGTTTTCTTGTGTCCTTGAGGCCTCAGGATCTTGCTCTCCCTCCTCCTGCAGGATTCCCTGAGCTCCACCTAATGTTTGGCTATGGGTCTGTATCTGTTTTCATGAGTTGCTAGATGAAGCCTCTCTGATGACAATTATGCCAGATCTACCAGTATAGCAGAGTAAGTAGACATAATTTTTAATAAATTGTTTCTGAAATACAGAAAAGGGCAGCAGCTGTTGAGACTACTGCTAATAAGCCTACTAACTTTTCTGAGTTCTAATTCAAAGGTATCTTTTCCTTTTCCCTTTATATCGCCTCTATTTAGACACTGACCAAAATTCTAATCATGCTTTTCTCATACCCTGGGCTTCCTCACTCTTTTCTTTGAAGACACCCTATCCTCTCTCTGTGGCTGCTTGCAGACCTCCATTGCTGACCCTATCTCAAAAATCATGACATTCTACCTCTTTTCAACTCCTTTTCCCTCTAGCAGCTGCTAGGTTTTACAGCTTGCCTGTCCTAAACGTGGTTTCCCTCACAAACTCTAATAAAATGGGGGATGAAGAGGAGAAGGAAAAAGGGAAGAAGATAAATAGGGGGGAGAGAAAATAAGAGATTAAAAAAGAGATGATGGGTAAGTAAGAAAAACATGTTTCTGCACAAATGGTAGTCTATACAATTTCTGCCAATAATGGATGGTTCACTGAAAAGAACATGGACCTTCAAGTCAGACAGGTTTTAATCCTAGAAATAAGTGATAAACCTGGGGTAGGAAGTGAGGGACACAAGGCACTTCATAATACTGTGTATTATGTGTACAGTTCTGCTCAGATGGGGACTAGTCAGCCACACATCAGCCAGCATCCTCAAGGCCCTGAGTGATGGGAAGACATCCACACCTGTCAAACGCAGTTCTGCTTAGGCAGGGGCTAGTCAGCCAGGATCCTCAAGGCCCTGGCTGATGGGAAGACATCCATGCCCCCTGATGCAGTTCTGCTCAGATGAGGACTAGCCAGCCACAGGCCAGCCGAGGTCCTCAAGGCTCAAATTGGTGGGATATCCTCCACAGGCCCTGAATTCAGATCTCTATCACCCATGTAAAAAGCCAGGTGTAGCAGTCCACATTTCTGTAAGCCTAATACTGGGAAGTGAAGACAGGAGGACCCTAGAGGAGCTTGCTGGCCAGATCATCAGTTGGTGGACTCAGGTTCAGTGAGAGATTCTGTCTGAAGAAGTAAGATGGACAGCAATTGAGAAAGACATCTGATGTCATCCTCTGGCTTTCACAAAGACATACACAGTGGCCTGCATGTGCATACACAAACATAGAACACCAAAAGTATTAAAAATTACAATGTAAATAAGGGGGCAAAAGAGTATTTTAGCATGTAAAGGTGTACAGTTCTCTTCCTTCCCCATGATCTGTTGGCCACTAGAGCCACAAGGGCAAAAGGGGCAGAAACAGAAGGGGAGAGCTTGTCCGGTCTGTGAGCATGACAGAAATAGCCTTCTTGGAGACTTCAGTGAGGCAGTTCAATGTTATTCCAGAGCAAAGGGGGGATTTAGAATTAGGGATGGTAGCTGGAGGATCACCTAATTTGCATTAAGTGGCATGCTCCTATCATATAGATGGATTAATAGCAGCATGGCCCAATCAAAACCGCTAGAACATGTCACCTAATTACCTTATGGGCAGCAGGGAAAGAGCATTTACAGGAAATTGTGTCAAAGGTCACACTAGAGATAACTCAGGCATCCAAGCCTAGATACATTCTCCAAATAAGGTCAGATAGAGAGCAGGAGGTCCTCTGCTGCTGGGGGTGGGGGGTGGGGGGTCCTCCATGTTGGTGAGCTCTGAAAGAGTTACCAGGCCATGGTAGACTGCAACCTTTGACCAACAGGGCCTCCCAACAAAGGTGCTTGCTGCCACTAAGACTGACAACCTGAGCTTAATCCCTGGAACCCACAAAGTGGAAAGGGAAAAAAAAAATCAATTCCTACAAGTTGTCCACTGACCAACACACACACACACACACACACACACACACACACACACACACACACACACACACACACACACACACGGCTAGAGGAGTTGGATTCCCTAGAGCTGTAGTTAATAGTTGGGATCTGTCCAACATGTGTGCTGGAACCTGACCTCTAGTCCTCTAGAAGATCAGCAAGCAGTCTTAACCAATGAGCCATCTCTCTAGCCCCCCCAAAAAAAATTTTAACAAAAATATAAACAAATGATGTCAGGCTAATAGGCAATACATATGCAAAAAGATTACCTTAAACTTTACTATAGGTTAGGGATGTAACTCATTGAGGAACTTGCCTAACATGCACAGGCCCTAGGTCTCATCTCCAGCACTGAATAAACAAACAAAATCAGCTATCCCACTCAACAAAAAAGTACTACCTATGCATCCTGACTCAGTCATATAGGAGACAAAAGAGGAAATTTTTAGGAAGATGGGGGAATTGAAATAGGACAGATACCACTGATGAAATTTTGTTAAATTATTAGGTAAAACAGTGATTTTGTAATCCTATTTTAAGTTCTTTCTTAAGGCCAATTTTTTTTTCTTTTTAAGCAAAAAAACCTTTTCAAAAATCTTACACTTCACTGAGTAAGTTTATTATTAATAATAACATATCCTGAATTTATTTGTATACATCATAGAATACAGCAAATGAATGGGTAACTTTTATTCTTAAGAACAGAGCCTCTCAGTATGGTGTGGTGATGCATGCCTTTAATTCCAGTACTGGCAGATCTTAGAGGCCAACCTGGTCTACAGATAGAGTTCCCATCTCGAAAAACAAAAAAGAACAGGACTTCTCACCAAGAGAGAAGTAAGATATGAAGGAAGATCAGAAACCCCAAAAATGTTAGTGACACCAGATGAATGTATGTGTGTGTCCTAGCTCTATCCATTCAAAGAGCCAAGATATAATAGCACTCCTAGCAATGACCTAGAACTAGTTCTAGAATCTAAATACTATTCTTCAATAAAAACAAGCAAAGCTTCACTGGAAAGATGGCCTCTTCCAAGACAAAGTTGGGAAAAGGATGATGATCCTAGATATTCATTTGTATAGTAGACAAGAAAGTGATCAAGGAATGATAGGGCTTTTCATCCCAAAGGACAAAAGGACCTAGGATATACATTAAAGGAGCTCCTATAAGCTCAGAGAAGGAAGCATCCTGTGCAAAGCCACAAAGCATATGGTCCTTGGTAGCTAATAACCAGGTTAGGCTTCCTTTGAGATACAAGCACACATGCATCTGCTAAGGTTCTGGGTCAGCCATTGGTAGAAGAGATGAAGACTGACAGGAGCCCCTTAAAGCCCAAAGGTCTGGAACCCCTGAACACAAAAAATAGAAAGCATCCAGGTGAGATGCATTCAAGTTCCAGACAGACCCTGGATCTCACCAGGCCTTTAACTTGTGGTGCCTTCTGACTGACACTCCCTATAATCATTAACTTGTGTTGGCCTCGGCTCAAAGGCCCATCTTATCTGAAAGTCCTCAATTTATATACGTGTGTGTGTGTGTGTGTGTGTGTGTGTGTGTGTGTGTGTGTATTAAAAATAAAACAATAAAGATTGTTCACTGAACTGGTTAAGCAACATTTCTATAAGATTAAGACTTTTTCAAATAAAGGTATGTGAAAAAGCAGGCAAGATATAAGAACAGGGTTTCACTGCAAAACAAAACTATCAACACAATGAAAACCATTGACTATTTATCATTTTCACTTTTTATTTCCTCCTGTCCATGTGGCATTGCTCTTCAGATGAGTTCAAGAAGAAAGAGGGTTTAAATGAATAATAATCCCATTTGTTTCTGACTAGCAATCCTGAGAAAGGGTTTAAGACAAAAAAAAAAAAAAAAAAAAGTCAAAATTAACTCATTACAATGAGTTTTGGAAAAGACTTCTAGATTCTAGCTTACAGCTGATCTTCTATTCAGATTCTTCCACCCTTCTATGATCCTAAATATTTGACCCTAAATAAGAACAACAGAAGGTCACAACAAATCCCATGAAAAACAGGTTTTATTATCTGCACCAGTTTTACTTTTATCAAGAAAGAGTAACACAGCACATACAAAGTATGAATGGAAGTTTTTCTCTGACTATAAGAAAGAACCAGTATAATACAGTGACTCAAGATATATGCTATGAACTAAGATCATCTCAGTTTCAGTATTTACTTCACCGCTCATATTCTATGGGATTCACAGCAAATTATTCAGTCTCTTCCTATGTCAGTTTCCTCATCTAAGATATGGGAACTGCAGAATCTATGTTTTAGGGTTATTGTGAAGAGTAAATAAGTTTAATAGAACAATTAATAGTTAAGCTCTCAGAAAATATTTGCATATTGTAACTTTCCATAGTTACTTCTACATTTTTTATTGTTATTGTTTGACTATTGTTGGCTGACTGACCTGTGTCCCTATGGTTCTTATTATTACTAGTACTATTATGACAACTGCTACCACATCCAATTTTAATCTACAAATGATGCAATTTGGCATTTGATTCAGGAAAATGAGAGTGAAGCAAATTACAACATATACACACCACTACCACCATCCCTGAGAGTGAAAAGCTAAAACTCTTCAGTGGTCCTTCAGGATCTCTCAGTTTTGTAAGAACTTTGAAGAAAAGTTAACAAAAGACTAACAATTCATGACTCGTTCCCAGAAAGAATCCATGACAAATTAATCTCAGAATTAATGACACATTCTCCTCCTTAGTTAATCATTTATCCAACTCTATTAAAGTTTACTATGCACTAAAATTTAAAGATAGACATAAGAAATACAGAATGGAATAATGTCGATGTCTTTTAAAACTTTGTGGGTTTCTAATGACCTTGTTTCTTTTCTTTTTCAATACTGGGAATCAAACCAGGGTCTTATACCCATTAGACCCTCTAACACTGAGATCTATTCTAAACCCCCAAAAAATGTCTGTATTAATAAAGTAGACATGGGTTCTAGTGTCTGATATGATCAGTGCACATACATTGTACATGGAAACATAAAGGAGAAATGTGAAATATACTGTGAAACAGGAAACAGCAGGATACTTTCACAGAGGTGGTGATTTTCAAACTGAGCCCTAAAAAAATTACTATCAGGTAAACAATGACAGAGAGGGTAAAAATCATACCCCATGGAATAAGAGTTAGCCCATACAAGGCAGACACCACTGTCCTACTACAGCACACAAAACAAAAGATCCCTTCTGAAACTCACGGGTGGACAGAGAACCCCCGGAACAGCCCCTGTTTACACAGCTCAGCCCTCCTCAACTCAACACATGTCTCGTTTGTGGAAACAGGACAGGCAGCCGCAATTAAGACCAGTTCAGAGACAAATTTCTCACTTACAACACTGGGCGGTGGCAGTGGGCAATGGCTTCCTCTGGCTTTCTTCTTGACTAGAATACTAGAAGCAGAAAGAAGAAGAAAAAAAAACATATAGTAAGAGTTCCAAGTACAGAAGAAGAGGGGTGGGGATGGGGATCACTGCTACCTATAAAAATATTCAGTGTTTGACTTGGGTCAAGTTTTTACTGAACATAAACAGAACTTCTCGTTGCTGTCCTCCTTGTGGGATCCTGGCTTAGGCTAGATTTTTAGTTAAGGTGCTGGCTCAAAGCAGTTCTGCAGGGGGACCACTCTGACCAAGAGCATGCCAGGAAGCCACAGAAGGTCTGGCCTTAGAGTGTTTCAAAGGGTTCTGTGCATGTGTGGCCAACATCTAGCCTTTACAAACCAAATGATAAAAGTGAATAGCTCTATCCAGCTGTCTGCATATCTCTGAATATCAGTGCTGCTTCCCTTGCAAATGCTTATGGATATAAAAACTCCGTATCTGAGAGTGTACAGCTGGAATTCAGAAATACCTGATAGTTTCCTCCCACTCTAGCTTTTCCAGGGTCACCCACCACTACCACCACAACAATAACAAATGAAAAGGGTGCTGAAGCCATAAGAAAATATTCTATAAAAAAGAACAAAATTAAGGGGAAGTTCTGAGAGAGGGCAGGAATTAAAATGGTATAAACCAACAGATATATTCAGGTTAGAAAGACAGTTCAGTTCTAGCCCAGTAGAGGACTGGGAAGGTGTAACTTGAACCAACAAATATAAGAACTGGGCCAGGAAGACATGCTTAGAATCCCTGCACTCAGCAGAAGAAGTGAGGATATCATGAGCTCAAGTAATCCTCAGCTACATGAAGAGTTAAGAGGCTACCACAGGCTACATGGAAAAGATTTATCTGAACTTTAAATGCTAACTTTGCCAATCTTTAAGAAGCTATGAGATTCTGAGCAAGGCACAGCTAAACTGCCAATGAGGTATTCATCCAATAAATATTGACTTAGCACCCACTATGTGCAAAAGCTTGTTGGAAAAATAAGAGTTTAAGTCATAGTAAGGAGTCTGGAGTTTATACTAGTGTAGTTGGAGGCCATCTAGCTTTAAATATGTGAGAAATATGATTTGATTACTGTAGTGATTTGAATGAGCTGCCCCCCATAGTTTTAGGGCATTTGGATACTTGAACCCCAGTTGGTGCAAGTGTTTGGGTAGGTAGTAGGGTGTGGGCTTCCTAGAAGGGGTATGGCACAGAGAGTGGGCTTTGGGTTTTTAAACGCTATATATCATTCCCAGTTAACTGGCTCTCTGCTCTCTGCTTGTGATTGAGATTGGAGTTCTCAGCTGTTCCTGTTCCTGTCACTGTGCCTGCTGCCCAGATTCCAAGTCATGATGGACTCTCATTCCTCTGGAACAGTTAGCTTAAATAAACTTTTTCTTCTCTTGGTCACAGTGTTTTATCACAAAAGTAACTAAAAAAAAAAAAAATCACACTTTTAACAGACTATAAGAAACTGGGAGAGATAGTTTGGTAGTTAGAGCACTAGCTGCTCTTCCAGAGAACCCAAGCTTGTTTCCCAGAACCCAGATGGCATCTCACAACCATCTGTAACTCCACTTCTAGAGGAACCACCATTTCCTTGCCTCCTTGGGCACCAGGCACACAATTGGTACAAAGATATAAAATTTAAAAAATAAAATAAAATGACTATGCCAGCTATTAGGGAATGATGGTGGGTTATCTATTAAGATAATCCAGACAAAAGATGGTGATTTGTACATAAATGAGATTGTCGGTAGCAAAGGATATTTCAGGTAGTTGGATCCAAAGCAAACTTTTGTATCTCTTTTCATATATAATGTATTTCACAAGCAGTAAACTGGCCATGAGCATCCTGCCCATCATCAGGGGAGGGGGGGGAGGGAGAAGGGGGCGGGGTCAGCAGACAGCTGGTCCCAACATTGACCCCTTTGAACGGAGGAACAGAAGCAACTGGGGGCTGACTGCTCCTGGTTCTTTAATCTTCCAAGTTTTACCCTGATATCTGACTCCTGGTTTTTTAATGATTATTTACTCTTCAAAGGGGTACTAGGGAGATGGCTCAGTGGTTAAAAGCACTTGTTGCTCTTGCAGAAGACCTGGGTTCAGTTCCCAGCACTGACATGGCAGTTCACAACCATGTACCTTCTACAACCTCTTCTGGCCTCCGAGGTACCAGGCACACACATAAATACATTTGTACAGATAAAATAATAAAAAATAATAAATATAAAAAACCTAACTACGATATCTCACATAAGGTAAACACTGAGGGGACTGGACAGATACCCCAGCAATTAAGAAAGTGTGCTGCTCTCCAAAAGGACTGGAGTTTAGTTCCTAGAACATATATCAGGCAACTTAAAACTTTAACTCTAGCTACAGGGGACCCAACCTTCTGCCTTCCTCAGGCCTATTCATCCATATGTCCATATTCTCTCTCTCTCTCTCTCTCTCTCTCTCTCTCTCTCTCTCTCTCTCTCTCTCTCTCTCACACACACACACACACACACACACACACACACACAAATACATATACACAAAATAAATCTTTTTAAAGATTAATAAAATGTAAATAAACTAGTCACTGATAGTAGAACAAACCTTTAATCCCACTGCTAGGGAAGCAGAGGCAGGTGGATCTCTGGTTTAGGCCAGCCTGGTCTACAGAGCAAGTTCCAGGACAGCCAGGGGATACATAGGGAATCCCTGTCTCAAAAAACCAAAAGGAGAAAAACACCATAAAAATTAAATAACTGATTAAGAATCAGTATTTCAAGGTTGTTCATTTGTGTATAATACATATGTATATATAGTATATATATATATATATACACACACACAAGTTATATACATACAGACAGACAGACAGACAGACACACACACACACACACACACATCTCCCAGGTCAGCTTGGGATACATTAGACACTGCTTTAAAAAAAAGTTTCAAGTTTCTATGACATCCAAAATAGTTGTTCCTCTGTGTCTCTCTCTAAATGTAGTCATCCTTGGGTTGAAAAATGTTGTATCTGTACTGAATATGTATAGCATTACAATGTGTTAAGTATTTTAAGTAATTTGGAGATTTGTTTTAGTTGCTTTTTTGTGTATATGAGAGACAGTCTCATGTAGCCCAGGCTAGCCTTGAGCTATTTAACTGAAACTGGCACGAAACTCTAGAACAGTGGTTCTCAACCTTCCTAATGCTTCAATCCTTTAATATAGCTCCTCATGCTATGGTGACCCCAACCATAAAATTATTTTTGTTGCTACTTCATAACTGTAATTTTGCTGCTGTTGTGAATTGTAATATAAATATCTGATATGTAGATGGTCTTAGGCTACCCCTGTGAAAGGGTCATTAGAGCCCCACAGGTTGAAAACCACTGTTCTAGATCCTCTTGTGGTTCCCTCCAAAGTACTGGGATTACAGACCAGTACTATATAAAACATATATAGTATACACAAGGATGTGTAAGTCATACGTAAATGAATACTTCACTATCAATATAAGTTTTCCTTCCTTTTTCTCCTCTATCCACCCTTATTTTCTTTTTGGATACACAGGGATATCTGACTTTTTGATACTGACATGCTGCTGTAATCTACAAATGTTGGACCACATTCATAGCTATGCTAGGTCGCGTGCTTGTGAGCTGCAGGTTAGACATGCCTTCTTTAGCATAACATATCTATCTCAGAAAATTATGACTTCCTTAGAGTAAAAATAGTCCAGCTTTATTTCTTCAGTGTACTATAAAATTTGTAGTAATAAAATCCTTAGTTAATAATATACCGATATGCATTCACTAATTGTAACATGTGTACCACACTTATAAAGATGCTAATAATAGAAAAAAACTGCAGGGGTGGGGAGATAACTGAACCATCTGCTCAGTTTTCTGTTTTTAAAAAAAAAAATTAAGTCTGTTAAATAAAAATATAGGCATAAAACTCAAAAGTGTGCAAAGATAGTATTTAAAGATACAAAATCTAAGCCAGACAGTAGTGGCATACACCTTTACTCCCAACACTCCTGAAGCAGAGGCAGATGGATCTCTGTGAGTTTGATGCCAGCCTAGTTTACAAAGCAAATTTGCAGTTATACAGAGAAACCTTGTCTAAAACAAACAAATAAAATGATGCAAAATCTAGCCAGGCATGGTGGATGGTGGCACACACCTTTAGTCCCAACAAAGGCAGAGACAAGAAGATCTCTAAGTTTAAGGCCAGCCTGGTTTACATAGTGAGCTCCAGGACAGTCAGAGTTACATACTGAGATGCTATCTCAAAAAAAAAAAAAAAAAAAATTAAAAAAAAAAATCTAGCTAATAACTATGAGATTTGTTGAGTATGATAAATACTTTTAAAATGCACAGCAAAGTACTCACTAATAATAGTGATGTCTGACCTATTATAGTTTTGTTTTTTGTTATTGTTGTTTTGTTTTTCCAGACAGGGTTTCTGTATTGACTTGAAGCCTGTCCTGGAACTCACTCTGTAGACCAGGCTGGTTTTGAACTCACAGAGATCTGCCTGCCTCTGCCTCCTGACATCCACAATAAAATTTACTCTTTAAAGTACATTATTCATCAGGAGCTGGAGAGATGACTGGGTAGTTTAGAGCACTTATTGCTCTTCCAGAAGACCCCAGTTTGATTTCCAGCATCTCACAGGGTGGCTCACAACCATCTGTAATTCCAGTTCCAGGACTTTCAATGCCCTCTTCCGACCCCCACATACACCAGGTATATACATGGTTCACAGCCATACATGCAGGAAAAATATTCATACAGATAAACATCAAGAAATTGTTTAAAAACATACTATTGATTATTAAGGGGAGAAAAATCAAACAAAATACATTAAAGTTGACATAAAAAACGGATGTTCTCTCTGCCATGGCTTGAAGTTTGTGTGCCCACAAAACTTACTTGCTGAAGCTTAATCAACAATTGACAGTGTGAGGAGCAGAGCCTTTCAGACTTAAGTAGATCGTGATGGTAGGGCCTCTCAGGAATGGCACTAATACTCTTACAGTGAAGACGCCCGGCAACTGCCGTGCTTGTTAGAACGAGGAATGTTCCCCATAGGCTCAGGCATGAGCAGTTGCTTCTGAGTTAGCTGATAGCATTTGGGAAGTTTTAGGAGGTAGGACCTTGCCGGAGGGAGTATGCCACAAGGAATGAATGGACTTTTTAAGTATACAGCCTAATCCTTCTTCTAGTTTGTTCTCTCTCTGCTTTGTGCTTGTGTCTGAGATGTGATATGTGATCTCTCAGCTTCTTGCTCCTGCTGTCATGCCTGCCCACCATGGTGGACGCTTATCTCTCTGGAACTTATAAATCCAAATAAACTCTTCATTCTGGGAGTTACTCCCGGCAAAGATGTTTTATCACAGCAACAGAAAGCACAGAAGTCAGTACCAGGAGTGAGGTGCTGCTGAGAACAACCTGATCATGGTTTGTTTGCTTGCTTTTTGTTTTTTTGTTTGTTGTTGGTGTGTGTGTGTGTGTGTTTTGTTTTTTTGTTTTTTGTTTTTTGTTTTTTCCGGAGGAAGACAGATGATTTTGGAACTTTGAACTTAAAAATAAAAACCCAACAGAATTCTATAAAGGGAATACTGAGCCATCCTAGTGAGTTCCTGGAAGGCAATGGTGCTGAGAACAAAGTGGACTGCATAATTCTGGTTCAAGAGGTTTCAGACAGATGCAAGGTTTTTAACAGCAATTAGATAAAGAATGTAGCTGCCTCCTGCCCTTAGGTTATGAACTCGCCTGGGACTAACTTAAAAGACAATAGAATTGATGGAGGATGTCCTCCTGTATGCAGTGAATATACGTTTCTATTATTGGTTGATGAATAAATCTGTTTTGGCCTATGGACAGGCAGCATGTAGCCAGGCCAAAGTATAGGTGGAGCTACCAGACTATGAGAATTCTGGGAGAAGGGATATAGGAAGTGAATCTTGAAAGGATAAGTCATGTAGCTACCAGGGAAAATAGGACACCTGGACATCCTCTGGTAAGTTAATACCATGTAGAGATACACAGAATAATAGAAATGGGTTAATAATTAAGAGAGAGCTAGCCAATAAGAAGCCTGAGCCATAGGCCAAACAGTTTATAATTAATAGAAGCCTCTGTGTGTTTATTTAGAGCTAAAGAGCTATAGAACCAGTTGGAACAGAAACATGTGGCATCCAAATGTTTGGCAAGAATTTCCACGTAAAACCTGACAAAGCCTGAAAAGGGACTCTGAAAACAAAAGAAGAGAATCAAGCATGGCTTCCTTGTAGCAGGATTTTCTCAGGTGCTCTGAGAAAGGCTTCCTGACTCAGTGTTAGTGGCAAAAACCACACAGCTCTTTTAAAAGGTCCTGCTATCAAACAATTAAATGGTGACATGGACCTAAAAAACTCTGCAGAGTTGTAGCAATAAGCATGGCTCCCACCAGTGCCTCTGCCATGAAGTTAGACTCTCAGAAAGTCAAGCAATAGGGCAGGGCAAGCCACCACTTTAATGCCAGCCATGCTGTTTACCAGATTAAAGACTCATGTGGTCAGAAAAAAGACAGAGATATACAGTAAAGACTGATTCAGAGGGGGGAAAAACCTGTCAACAGTTTATATGGTAATAAAAACGTTCAAAATTGATTATAGTGATACATTCACAGACAACTCAAATATTCTCAAAGTCACTGAATTGTACATTTAACAGGTATACTGCATGAATGGTATCAATTATGACTCAATAAAGGTGTTAAAAGACCAAGGCAGCAGAGCAGAAAATAAAGGTGTAAATGTAGTCCTTCTGTTCCCTAGAAAGTGAACAGGAAGCAAAAGATTTACAAGGACAAGCATGGAGATACAGACATGAAATTACAACACCAAGACGCAGAGGCAGGAGACTCCCCATGAAATCAAGGTCAGCATGGGCTATGTGATAAGCTCAATGCCTTTCTGGGTAATGCAGATAAACTCTGTCACAAAAAAAACTAAATAAAAAATAAAAAAAAAAAAGAAAGGAAAAAGAAAAAGAGAAACCTCAGAGGAAGATATTATGTATGTCATTTTTATCATGTAGTCCCTTTAACGGATTCTGTATAGTAAAGCCTGTTAAGTGAAAAGTGGAGGGTACATTTTTACCAGGAAAGTAAAGGCAGTAGAAGTTTAAAAGGCTATAAATTATTCCACAGCCAGGCTTAGTGAGAACAAAGACTCACACTTTTGATAAAAAAGGAAAGTCAGTGTGTGGACTTGAACAACAGAAGAGTTTATACAGCATAATAATAGAAATGCTACTAAAATCTGAGGATAGTGGTAAACGCCAGGAATCTCAGGACTTGGAAAGCTGAGGCAGAAGGATAGTGTTCCAGGTCAGCACGGTACTTGGTAAGACCCTCTCTTCAAAAAGTAATCTAAAATCCTGAAAAGAATACTTGTCACTTTTTTTTCTCTCGTCTATTCTTCCCCTGACTCAATCTTCCTAGTCCTACATGCTCTCCTCTCCTCCCCTTCTCTTTCTAACTCCCTTCTCCATTCACTGACTGCCGCCCCCCCTCCCAATATGCTCAAGAGATCTTGTTCCTTTCCTTTCTCCTTCTATGAGGTACCTTGTATGAATCTTTTAGGTTCCTCCTTGTATCCTAGTTTCTCTGGCAGTGTGAATTATAGGCTGGTGATCCTTTACTGTCTAAAATCCATATATGAGTGAGTACATACCATGTTCTTCCCATAATAGAGGGAGCCATTATACGTTTGAAGAGAAAACTGACTGTAGAGGAATGTCCAGAGACCTACAGGATGACCCCAACTAACAATTTGAGCAATAGTGGAAAAGCTACCTTAAATGCCCTTCCCTAATAATGAGATTGATGACTAACTTATCCACCATCATAGAGCCCTCATCTAGTAGCTGATGGAAACAGAAGCAGACACCCACAGCTAACCACTGAGCTGAACTGGAATCCAGATGCAGAGAGGGAGGAGTGATAAGAAAAGGGGTCAAGACCAGGCTACAGAAACCCACAGAAACAGCTCACCTGAACAAGGGGGAGCTCATGGACATGGGTCTCAGTTAGAAGGCCTGAGCAGTCTAAGGGACCTCTGACAGTGGAACCAGGATGTATCCCTGGTGCACAAAAGGATTGTGGGAGCACATTCCCCATGGAGGGATACTCCCTTAACCTAGGGGCAGGAGGGAGGGCCTAGTCCCTGCTCCAAATAACTTGAAAGATTTTGTTGATCCCTCCTGGAAGACATCACCCTCCCTGTGGAGTGGGGGAGGGGAATGGGATGGGAGGGGGATGGGATGGGGGTAGGGGGCCTGGGAGAGAGGGAGAGAGGGAGGGAGGGAGGGAGGGAGGGGGAACTGGGATCAATATGTAAAATTAAAAAACAAATAGTTGTCACATATCCCAAATTCCATTTCATCTTTCACAAACTTAATTCTATGTGGGTTGAATTATTTTCTCCAAAACTATATACTGAATGAAGTTCTAATCTTAAGACTCTGTAAATACTAAGTTCAAGGCTGCATTTTAGAATTCATTTTCTTCAACCATGTAATACTATCAAGAATTTGTGTCTCAAATCTTTGCTTTTCCCTTTGTTCCATGGACCTTTCCTACTTTTTCTTTTAGGCAGCGCTTTTCCGATCTCTTTTATTTCCCTGAATTCTATCATTCATGTGCCTCACAGTTGTGTTTCAGTCTTCAGACTTTCTCTATGCACCCTCCTGAACAAGGTTTTCCTTTGATGTGACTTCAACTGCTAGTAATATTGATGAATTCAAACTATAGAGCTTAGCTCTCACCTAGTTTGACCCTGAACTTCAGACTTTTCTCAAAAGTCGCTTCTTTCACACCCAAATGCTCTCTTACAACAATCTGTTTCTTTTGTTTGTTTGGTTTAGTTTTGGTTTTCAAGACAGGGCTTCTCTGTGTAACAACCCTGGATGTCTTGGAACTTCTTTTTCAGACCAGGATGGCCTCGAACTCAGAGAGATCCACCTGCCTCTGCCTCCCAAGTGCTAGGATTAAAGGAGTGCCATACCTGGCAATGCATCTCAAAGTAAATCAACAAAAGCACTCTGCCCATTCATGATGCCCAAGAGAGAAGTAACTGTCTTCTCTTTACACACCAGACTCATAGCTAGAGAGAAGTCAAGACAGCAGGACCAAGCAAAGCAACAGTCTAAACATTCCTCAAAAGTGCACACAATTAAGGATAATATCCAAAAATCTGAACAGAAACAGAAGAAACACCTTCAGCTCATCTGTGTAACATGAGAGAGAGGGCCTGCTATCAGCTCCTTCCTCAACAGTACAGAGTCAGACTAACACTACTATCAGAGATTTCCACTGAAATTTCAGGAAATCTTCTCCTACCCTTGCTCATGATAGCTGGGCACAGTATGCATGCCAGTACTTCCAGCCCTCAGGAAGCTGTGCCAGTAGAATATCAAGTTCAAAACCAGTCAAGGCTACAGAGGAAGACTTTGTCTCAGAAAGAAAATAAAAACAGTAATGATAATAGCTTCATTATTACAGAGTGAAGTGTAGCTCATTGGTAAAGCATGTCTAGGAAATGTGAAGCCATGGGTTTGATTCTCTTACCACAATTTTAATGTCTTGGACAATGTACTCTTGGCCCCCTCCATGGAAAATCTATAATGGATCAGGGATTTTCCCCATCTCTCAATATTTCAAATAAAGCAGTTCCTACCTCATTATCATCTGCCAAGGCATTAATTTGCTCCAATTTGTAGGTCCAATATCTGGCTTCCTCCTCTGGGATATCTACCATAAAAAAGAAAAATGATATTAGCTGGTAATAGGCAGTCATCAGCAAATAATACTTTATTTAGGCAAATAATACAATTAGAAAGGTAATAGTGACAGATGAATTTTAACAGTGACTCAATTGTTGCCATGAACATTACTGACTCTTAATTTTGGAAAGACAATATAATAAACTATTCCTGGTTCTGATTTTTTAGGATAATGAAACTAAAGCTCTCAGAGGATATATATTCTATCTATGGCTGAGTTCCTCCAGAGATAAGCCATGATTCAAACTGATGTTGGTATGATGCCAAAATTACGGTTTATGTAACCACGATACCTTTCACTAAGCAAGACCAAAATACTCTAAAGGATTAGAAGAAAAGGTATACCTTGGGCTATAAAGATACTTAAACCTTATATTTTGTCTTCAAAAAATTAAAAATACAGCCAAGCATAGTGGTGTGTACTTGCAATTCCAATATCCAAGAAGTCAAAGAGATAAGATTACTAAATTCAAGGCCAATCTATTATATATGGAGTTCCAGGCCAACATAGTAAAACTTTGTCTCAAACCAACAAGTGTGTGTGTGTGTGCGTGCGTGCATGCGTGCGTATGTGTGTGTGTGTATACATATATATATATATACATTCACATAAACACACATATACACATACATATAATTACCATGTGGGAATATAATCAAAAGGACTACATGAATCTCAAAGGAATATTTGTATATCAAAGCTCATAACAACATTTATTCATGCTGGCTAAGAATTAAAGTAATCTGTGCCCATAAACAGATGAAAAAATAAACAAAATTACTTATAAATCCACAATGGAACATTATTCATTCTTTAAAAGGAAAGAATTCCAAGATGGTTCTTACCTCAATAACAAACAAGGGATAGGGAATGACCAGAATGCTGAGACAGAAGGATCACAGTGAGTTTGAAGCTAGCTGGAAACACATAGTAAGTTCAAAGCCAGCCTGAATACAAAGAAAGCTCTGTCTCAAAACAAAACAAACCTCCAAGACTGCTACTTTTTGTGTTTTAAGAGTATGAGGCCATTGGTGGCCGGGCATTGGTGGTGCAAGTCTTTAATCCCAGTACTTGGGAGGCAGAGGCAGGAGGATCTCTGTGAGTTCAAGACAAGCCTGGTCTACAAGAGCTAGTTCCAGGACAGTCTCCAAAGCTACACAGAGAAAAAGAGTATGAGGCCAAGATTACAGCACGCACCTATAACACCAGCACTAAGAACACTTACATGGGAAGATCACAAGCTGAGGACAATTTGTGTTACATAGTTAACTTCTCAGCCAGCCTGAGCTACACATTAGCCAGACCTGTCTCAAAAAATATTAAAAATAAAAGAGTTGGATAGGGCATATATATGCTTACAGTCTAAAAAGGCAACACTGAAAATACACATAAGAACGTATTAATACAGATGGCTGAATGAGTATACTCTTATATAGCCTACAAGGTCATGAACTGGCTTGGGAAGTCAACTTAATTTTCACTGGTCAACTTTTTAAAGCAGTACACAGTTATGTGTCACATAACACATCAGTCAAGAACAAACTGAAAGCTAGGCCATAATAATGGTACACACCTTCAAATCCAGCACTTGGGAGGCACAGGTAGGTTGATCTTGTAAATTCAAGGCCAGCCTGATCTACAGAGTGAGTTCTAGGACAAGCAGAGATACACAAAGAAAGCCTGACTCGGTGAAGAAAAAGAACCCCTGCAAAGTGCAAAGCTAGACTTGGTAGCACACACCTGCAGTTCTAGTATTTGGTGGCAGAGGTAGGAAGATAATTCTTAGTCATCTTGGGGTACATGGTGAGATCCTATCTCAAAAAAAAAAAAAATAAAATAAAAGCAGGCTGCAAGCATGATGTTGGGCTCCTAAGATTACTATGAAATAACAAAATGCATTTCACCTCATGTAATACAAGTTCTATAAGTAAACCTGCTATGCTATAAAAAAAAAGGCATAGCAAATACAGTTATATTCAATACTTGATGTACAACAGATTGATAGTACAAATAACAATGTTTCATATATATGTATATACATTTATAAAACTGTAAATTTTATCAATATATGAGTATACTCCTTCAGCCCACACCATTATGCCAGCCCACAACACCAGCAGACATTCCCCGGGAACCCACAGACCACTCCAGCCAGGGAAGTAGGTAGACTAACTGCAAATCTTCACCTCACCCTTCTTTCCTCCGAGTCAATTCCATACAGCAGACCACTTGCTGCAACATCCCCTCCCTCTCTGATCCCTTCCTCCAGTGGATCACACAGACCTTTTCCTCCAACCTTCCTTCCCTCCACTCATCTATCCCATTATCCCAGACCCCAAGAGCAGCAGGCATTCTCTGAGAACCTACTGGCCAAGCCTGCCAGAGAAAGCAGATAGGCCAACGAAGCAGACAGATGAGCTTTAGATCTTCACTCTCCCTCCTCTCCTCCATATTCAATCCCTAGTCTCACCCTCAGCTCTGTAGACTACCTGCTGTGGCTGCTCCTCACTCTCTGCACTCATTCCTAGTTGGATATCCTGCTTTCCTCCCTCCTGTGGACCCCTAAGCCCACCCATCCCCAGCCCACCACCAGTCCTGAGTGTCAGATTCCAATACCTAGAAACACATTTTTGGTTTTTCGAGACAGGGTTTTTCTGTGTGTATTCCTGGAACTCACTCTATAGGCCAACAGCCTCAAACTCAGACATCCTCCTGCCTCTGCCTCCTTGCACCACCTCCACCCGGCCCTAAAAACACATTTTATCTGGAACCCCCCCCCAGCAGTGGCTATACCCATTCCAGAAGAATCCCCTACCAGGCAATACATAACCACCACACCTTCCTAAGAACCAAAAAGGTCAGCAGAAACCAAGGAACAACAACACATTCACCCAACAAAGACAAGACCAGATGTCAACACCCAGAATCACAATCATCCCAAACCCAGGAGCCAGACACCAGGGTAAAAACACAACCAGTAACAGCCAGGACAGTATGTCTCCACTAGAGCCCAGCAGTCCTACAACAGTAGGCACTGAAAACTGCAACATGCTGAAGCACAAAACAAAGTCCTTAAAATGGTCTTTATGGACATGACAGTGGTCCTTAAAAACAGAATGAATACATTCCTTAAGAAATCTATGAAAACACAAACAAAAAATGGAAGGAAATTAATAAAACAGTTCAAGTCCTGAAAGTGGAAACAGAATAGAGAAAACCCAAACTGACAGAAATCCGGAAATGAAAAATTTAGGAACTTGAACAGAAACCTCAGAGGCAAGACTCACCAACAGAATATAAGAGATGGAAGGGAGACTCTCAGGCACTGAAGACACAATAAAAGAAATATATGCCTTGATCAAAGAAACTGTTAAATCTAAAAAATACCAGTACAAAACATCCAGGAAATCTGGAACACTATCAAAAGACCAAAAAAGAAAGGCTGGAGAGATGGCTCAGAGGGTAAGAGCATGTTCTGTACTTCCAGAGCTCCTGAGTTCAACTCCCAGCAAGCACATGGTGGCTCACAACCATCTGTAATAAGGATCTGGTGCTCTCTTCTGGCATGCAGGTATACATGCAGAACACTCATACGGATAATATAAATAATTTTTTAAAGCATCTTTCAATAGCATTGGCATCCATCTTCATGTATTTCATTGTTCTCACTAGCTCCCCCTCCCTGTGTGTGTGTGTGTGTGTGTGTGTGTGTGTGTGTGTGTGTGTCTGTCTGTCTGTCACTGGAAGTTGAACTCAAACCCTTGCATAAGCCAGGCAAGTATTCTACCACTAAGCTGTATCCTCAGCCCTGTTTAATGTTTAATTTGATTGCATCAAGGGACTGGGACAATTAATTACCTATGCAACCTAGGTTAGTATGAGTATACTCCATAATGCTTACACAACAAAGATGATTTTTTTTTTTAGAATCAACACCTGTCATTAATTCTCATGACACAAGATTATAAGTTATTACTGCCTAACTCCACAAGTTATTTGAAAGAGAAAAAATACAGAACTATAAGGGTATTTTATGCAACACTATTTATAGTGGAACAAGCAAAGCCAAAAAAGTCAATGAGAAAAGTGACTTAAGTATATTATAGTTAAAATTAACACCCTAGATTCTGGAACCAAGTCATCCATGTGCCCCTTCTCATAGTATTCCACACTAGTCTTGAACTCCCGAGTTCAAGTGATCCTCCCACCTCAACCCCCAAGAACTGGGAATATAGAAATATGTCATCTTGCCAAAAAAAAAGATCATGCAAAGTTAAATACTTTTTTTTACCACTTCATAGCTATGCAACCTTGGGCAAAATTTGTTAAGTACTCTGTGCCTCAATTTCCCTGATTCTGAGGTGTTAATAATAGTTGGATCCACCTCAAAGGAGTACAAAGAAGGTCAAACGAGATAACACAGGTGAAGGGGTATAGCTCAGTGGTAGAGCTACACTTTCAGCCTCCATAAATGGTGTTTTTAATTACGGTGTATCTTCATAGCAAAGTCAAGCACTGAAATTTTCTAGCAGAATACAGTATAAAATATTTATATCATAATTATGTAATTAGATGAATCAGGAAGCAAAAAAAACTATATGTACATTTACATTTAAAACCTTAGCATTATCAACATGCAAAACTCAAGCATCAGTTAAACAATTTTAAGGAACTTTCCTCTTGCATATTTGTATGTTGCATAAAAAGTATGTTTAAGGTGGTGATATATAATTGAATGAAGAATTTCCAAATGTTTCAGTATTATCAAAGGAAAATTGCTTTTTCCAAATGTAAGAAACCCTTTCTGACTGTTATGAGATAATAACTATTTTGTGTTTGGTTATTTTTGAACTAGTGAAGAAAATCATTTAATTTTTGCTTAAATTACCAGTATGATGCAGGACATAAACTGAGCTAGGAATGGTGGTACATGCCTTTAGTCCCAACACTCAAGAGATAGAGGAAGGTGGATCTCTGTGTTTTAGCTAACATGAGCTACAAAGTGAAATTCTATCTCAAGAAGAAGGAGAAGACAAGAAGAAGGAGAAGGAGGAAGAAGAAAACTGAAATCACACTAGTTGTGATAGCACAAGCCTATGGTTCCAACATTTGAGAGTCTGAAGCACAATTGTAAACTTGAAGGCAACTAAATAAATAAATTGAAATTATGAAGAGCCACAATAGCAGCAATGTGGACACCATTAATGAAGTGATAAAAATTTAAATAATACTAAAATAATTGAAGTAAAAAGAAGGTAACATTTCTAGTCCTGTCCAGGCTGCAGCCTATGTCCTTGGATAACTATGAATCTGCAAATGGCAATGGTAAGTCACAATGTCAACGTTTTACACTCCTGACTTAATCCAATTACAAAAGTTAAAAATTGGGAAATACAAAATACTGGCAAAGATGTACACAGGTAGGACACTCCTCAGACAATAAGAGTATAAACTATACAACCTTTCTACCAAGTAACTCTGAAATAGCTATGAAAAACAATATTTGTACAAACATTTGACCCTGCAATTCTCCTAGACTCATGAGGATCATAAGCACACACATCGTTAGTTACAGTAATGTATGGCAGCAAAAAAAAAAAAAAAAGAAAGAAAGTTTAAAAAAAATCCTACATGCCAATAAAGGATTACTGAATAAATATACTTAAGGTGAAAGTTCCAATCAGCAAGGCAGAGGTGGGTTGGTTGGTTTGTTTGTTTGTTTGTTTGTTTTCCAAGACAGAATTTCCCTATATTGCTTTGGAGCCTGTCCTGGAACTAGCTTTGTAAACCAGGCTGGCCTCCAACTCACAGAGATCTGCCTGCCTCTGCCTCCTGAGTGCTGGGACTAAAGGTGTGTGCCACCAACTCCGGGCCAGCAAGGCAGATATTAAAGTTTACCATAGAGATACATACCACTAGGAGGCTGAGGCAGGATAAATTGCTCTGTGTTCAAGGTTAGCCTAGAATTTAGAATGGTCTCAATAAACCAAAAACTAGGGCTGGAGAGATGGCTCAGAGGTTAAGAGCACTGGCTGCTCTTCCAGAGGTTCAATTTCCAACAACCACATGATGGCTCACAACCGTCTATAATGAATCATCATAGAGTGTATATTCATTTCAAGATAATGTTTTTAAATGAATAAATATAAAAATTAGAAATTTCATGTCAGTTAACAGTAATAGAAAACTATAACAAATTGAAGAGAATACTTTTTTAGTATTTGTTATTGTTGTTGTTTTGTTTTATTTTTCAAGACAGAGTTTCACTGTGTAGATCTAGCTGTTCCAGAATTCACACTGTTGATCACAGATCAGGCTGGCCTTGAACTTGAAGATCTATCTGCCTCTGTTGGGATTGAAGGCTTATGCCACCACTGATTTACTATGTATAGTGCTTTCTTGCTTAATGGTAGGCTCTCACTGTGTGGCCCTATCTAGAGCTTGTTGTATAGATTAGGCTGGCCTTGTATTTCTTTTTTTCTAAGTTTATTTATTTTATATATGATGCTCTATCAGCATGTACACATTTATGCCACAAGAGGGCATCAGATCCCACTATAGGTGGTTGTGAGCCACCATGTGGTTACTGAGGATTGAACTCAGGACCTCTGAAAGAGCTCTTACAGCTGAGCCATCTCTCCAGCCCCCATGGCCTTAAATTTCTGAGGACCCTCCTGTCTCCACTTACAGAGTGTGGGATTTGTAGACATGAGACACCACAGTCAGAAAATGTGTAATCTTTAATAAAGACCAACATATTTCATCTTGGGTTAAGTCTCATGGGGGAAAGAGTGGATGAATATATATGCCCCCAGAGAAAATGGCTAAGAAGATAAAACAGACATTGACAAAACAACTATCAGACAATTTCAAACAATATTGTAAAAAGGATTAAATCATTTTTAAAATCTCATCAAAACAAACTCACCAAAAGGTAATTCAAATCTTGTATCAAGCAAAATTTTATGAGGAGTTGGGTTTTTAGTTCCACAGATCTCATCATCTTTCATTAATGTCTCTGCCTCCAACGTAGACCACTCCCCAGGTCCTTCCTAGGAAACAAAGGTCTAAGATTAAACTTTAAGCTTTCTTGGCTCCCTTTGTGGTTCAAGAGCCAGGTGTTTTCATCTGAATCTCCTTCTTCAAGAGCTTCAGAGGACTGCTCACATCCTGATAATGCAGGAGAAAAAAATATTATCACTTCCAGTTCTGTGATTCTGTTCTCCCCTTTACTGAGATGGGGATCAGCTTTCACTGTGTTCAGTGCTGGTGAGGACAGACTTTCCAGAGCAAGCATCCATATGAACCAATACTCTGTCTCTTAATGCCTGTGTGATCAGGTAAATAGAATTGAGTAGAACTATTATGAAAATGAGCTGTTCCTCCGCCTAGAGGAGTAAAGACCTAATCAGAACTCAGGGAGATGCAGACAATGAAGTCAATGACTTCAACTTCCCACTTCCAGTGAAGTTTGTAGTGCATAGTCCAGCTAACATGAATAGAATAGCTTCTGTGTAAGCACAGACTCTATACAGTTTGTACTTACAGTGATACCTAAGTCAAATCTGGGAAAGTGAACTAAGAGTCCGACCTGAAAATAGAGGCAATAAAAACACCTGGTAATTCCTCTCATTCCAACAGTATTACACACAGAAGTCAGAAACCAGTTGCCTAGAGTATAGCTTAGAGCAAGAAAACCCCAAAATAATATCCAGCCAGTTGGCTAAGGAGGTTTAATGGCATTCTTCCCAGGACAATATCTAAGATGAGGATTTGAGACCATACACACATTACTTAGATAAGACTATCTGATAGGATTAGAAGGTGCTCTTCATTTAGTAGCTGATGAAAGCAGAAGTAGACACCCACAGCTAAACACTGAGCTGAACTCCTGGAATCAGTAGCAGAGAGGGAGAAGTGATGAGCAAAGGGGTCAAGACGACGCTGAAGAATCCCACAGAAACAGCTGTCATGAAGGGGGACTCATGTACCCCAGACTGATAGCTGGAAAACCAGCACAGGACTGACCCAGACCCCCTAAACAGTGGTCTCAGTTAGGAGGCCTGGGAAGTCTATGGTACCTCTGACAAAAGAACCAGAATGTATCCCTAGTGCAGGAACAGACTTCAGGAGCCCATTCCCATGGATGGATACTCCCTTAGCCTAGAGACACGGAGGAGGGCCTAGATCCTACCCCAAATGATTTGACAGACTTTGATGATCCCTCATGGAAGGCCTCACCCTCCCCAGGGAGTGGAAGGGGGCTGGGATGGGGGGGGGGGGTCTGTGGAGGGCATGGGAGGATGTGAGGGAGAAGGAACTGGGATCAATATGTAAAAAAGGAAAAAATATTAGTAAGAAAGGAAGGAAGGAAGGAAAGAAGGAAGGAAGGAGGAAGGAAGGAGGAAGGAAGGGGGAGAGCACATGTCCTCTAATTAGAAAAGGAACACATAAGCATTAGTAAACATCAACTCAAGTGGAGCTAAGGTGAAGGAAGGCAAATGCTTCACCCACACTTCCAAACAGGCAATACACTGACTTACCTCATCTGACTGACGAATAGTCTTCAGTGCGATCCACACGGTCCCCACCATTGTGTCCCATATCAGTCCTTTGTTCCACACCTCCACACTTAGGCCCAGGTCCAGACGACTGATCTCACTAACGGAAAAAAAGAAAGCCCTTTTGAGGAAAGCCAGATAACATGAAAGAAAATACTATTATTTCCTGTTTTGTTATCTATTTTAGGAAGAATCTAAGTATACCTGAATGTTGCAAGTACACTTTCCATTCCTAGAAAACTGTAACCAGTACCCAAAGAATAATGCTGTTATGGCTGGACATAAAGGTATATGCCTGTAATTCCACAATTTAGGAGGTTAAGACCAGAGGACCTTTGCATATCCTCTGCCCTTTGCAAATACAGTCATGGTCATACAGTCAAGGCAGCAGCACATACTCATGAAGTCAAGTGATCCAGGCAATACTTTCAGATCTGTCTGCATTTCTATCCCTGTGCAGCAACCTTAAATGTTTTATTGTTAACACTATCGCTATCCTAACTTAAAAGTATATGGAATACATACAGAGAACTTTCAGGAAGAAAAATATTCTTTACAAGGTTTATGAAACAGCATCCAGGAAGAAGAAAGGGGTCCTGAGTACACATGAATTTGAGGTGGGGGAGGGAGCTGACCAATAGAGTGCTTGTCTAATGTGTGAGGCCCCGGGTTCTGCTTCCTGTAATAAAAAGGTATAAACAAAAGCAGTATCACATACAGTAGAACACTGACTTGTAGGGGCTATCATACGGACAACCATAATGTTAGGATAGAACAAAAATACATATGTTGGTTTAAGAACATTCTTGAGAAAGCTTTTGCTGAAACATAGGGTGATTAGAAGAGAAAGGCAAGATGAGAAACATCTGTTCAGCCTAATAAAAGTACATGCAACATCTGTAAATCTATGTGAAGTGTCTTTTATATCTAAAAAGCAAACATTTCTTGGAGATGCATAAATGATAAGTCATAATGCAACTCATAAATTGCACTTCAAGCTACCAGATAAAACAAATAGCTCAAAGTCTTTAACAGTTTGATATGGACATACAAACAAGATTTCTCTTTTATGAGGAGCCTTTCCTCTCATGTAGGTATGCTCAGAACACACAACCAAGAAGTTAGAACTCTACACTTATCCCCAGAGCCCAGAGGACATTTCGTTAACACAATCAAAGATATACAATCACATGTATGTACAAGATTCTGATCCAGGAACACTTACACCAATAAATGAAGATGCCTCTTTAAACAGTGAATAATCTGAGAGTCAGAGCATATAGCTCAATGGTGGAGTGCTTGCGAGAACGCATAAGGCCCTGGGTTTGATTCTCAATAATAATAAAAATGAATAATTATAAGAGGTGAACAATCTAATGTTACAAATAAAATATAGAAATACTAAATATAAATAACATGAGCTGGGTATGTTGAAGCATGCTTATTATTCTAGCACTTAGTGACTGAGGCAGGAGGGTTTCTGCATCTTAGAAGCCATTCTCCTTGTATTGAGTACAAGATCACCATAAGCTACAATGTCTCAAAAAAATACACAAACACACACATGCACACATACATGCACATGAAGCCAATCATGGGACCTCAGAAAGACTATAAGTTAAAGGTCATGCTTAGCAATGTAGTGAACTTGAGGCTAACCTGAGCTACATCAGCCTTTGTTGCAAAAGCAAAAATAAATAAAATAATAATGTAAAAATACTGTGATAAATACAAAAATCTATACTGGCTAGAGTTACAAAATATATTGAGGAGGAAGAAGCTTTTAAAAAGGGGAGAGGCAGATGAACAATGGAGCTGCTGCTAGCAACCAAAGGACAGAAGAGTAAGAATAAGGAATGAGAGAAAGAAAGAAAGTATTTAACAACACCTATGTGTAAAAGTGAAAAAAGCAAAATTCACACAAGGTCTCAATATAGGAAACAGATGAAAATCACAAATCACAGCAAGGTTGAAAGAAAATGCTCTGGGCAATTGGAAAATAAACACACAGGAATACTGCTAGCTATACTGAGGGAGACTACAGAAGATCAGAATTTTTTTTACACAGTAAGGTGTCCTTTTTTTAATTTATTTAATTTTTACATTCCAATCCCAGTTCCACCTCCCTCCTCTTCTCACACTCTCTCCTCCTTTCTCCCATTCCAGCTCCCATCTGCTCTTCAGAGAGGGTTAAGGCCTCCCCTAGGATGTCAACTAAGTCTGTCTCATCACTTCACTGAGGCAGGACCAAGACGCCCCCCTCCCCATGTCTAAGCTGAGCAAGTTATCTCTTCATATAGAATGGGCTCCTCAAATTCAGTTTGTGCATTATAGTTAGATCTTGGTCCTACTGCCAGTGGCCTCATATACTGCCCAAGCCACACCACTGTCACCTGTATTCAGGGGTCCTTGTTCAGTCCCATGCCAGTTCGCCAGTTGACAGTGTGGAGTCAGTGATCTCTCACTAGCTCTGGTCAGCTGATTCTGCGGGTTTCCCTATCATGATCTTGACTCCTTTGTTCATATTATTGCTTCTCCCTCACTTAGATTAGACTCTAGGTGCTCGTCTCAATGGTTAGTTGCGGATTTCTGCATATGCTTTCATCTGTTTCTAGAAGAGGGTTGGTTCTAGCTTCTCTGGGGTTATGGATTGTAGGCTGGGTATCTTTTGCTTTATGTATGGTATCCATTTATGAGTGAATACATAATATTTGTCTTTCTGGATCTTGGTTACCTTACTCAGGTTGATTTTTTTTCTAGTTCTTTCCATTTGCCTGTGAATTTTAGGATGTCATTGTTTCTTACCGCTGAGTAGTACTCCATTGTATAAATATACCACATTTTCATTATCCACTCTTCAGTTGAGGAGCATCTAGGTTGTTTCTAAGATCTGGCTATTAATAATAATGCTGTTATGAACATAGTTGAGCAAAGGTCCTTGTGGTGTGAATGTGCCTCCTTGGGGTATATGCCCAAAAGTGGCATTGCAGGGTCTTTAAGGCAGATTGATTCCTAATTTCTTGAGAAATCGACATACTGATTTCCAAATCAGCTGTACAAGTTTGCACTCCCACCAGCAATGGAGAAGTGTTTCCCTTGCTCCACACATCCTCTCCAGCATAAAATACCATCAGTATTTTTGATCTTAGCCATTCTGATCGGTGTAAGATGGAATCTCAGTGTGGTTTTGATTTGCATTTCCTTGATGACTAAGGATGTTGAGCAATTCCTTAAGTGTCTTTCTGCCATTTGAGATTGTTCTGTTTAGATCTCTACCCCATTTTTTAAACTGGATTATTTGGTAGTTTGATGTCTAGTTTCTTGAGTTCTTTATATATTTTTTAGATCATCCCTCTGTTAGATGTGGGGTTGGTGAAGATCTTTTCCCATTCTGTATGTAGCCATTTTGTCTTGTTGACCATGACCTTTGCTTTACAGACGCTCTCGGTTTCAGGAGGGTCCATTTATTAATTGTTGCTCTGAGTGCCTGTGCTATTGGTGTTATATTTAGGAAGTGGTCTCCTGTACCACAGTGAGAAGAGTCATAATGCAGGGATTGTTATAGGACTCAAGTCAGGAAAGAACAGGAAGGCTAGACTGACACAGTATACTGTGATACAGCTGTTGTGGGAAGAGGCTTGTATAAGTCATAATAATGACTCTGCACATTATTTATATTAAAAAGGACTCAGGTAATTATGTTCCTGTCAATACCACCCTCAGCAGGAATACATGAGACATATTATTAAAACAGGAGAATTACAAGGAGAGAATCTTCATCTTCTAAAGACATAGCTGCCTAAACCTTGGATTGCCACACCTTGTGAAAGCCACATAACTGAACTAGGAGGTCACAGTAAAAAGTTGCCAAACACATGATGCCCAAACACAGAAGTTCAAAGTAATGAGTCCAAGTTGTTTCCAAGTGCCGGCCAATGCTGCAGCATTTGATCTGACTACAGCTTTGTACTGTCGTTCATGCCACTGTCCCACACAATGCTAAAGCATGTGGCCTGCAACATCTTGCCTCAGATTCAAGACTTGCTTGCTATGGGTTGTACTCTTTATTATATTATACATAGGAAGATTTTTCTCTCTTATTGAATCATAATGTGTCATCCCTCTGCATAGAAACATGAAAGATTTATCTTCACACTGTATCATACTAACGCCTTTATCTTGAGGGTGCTGTTTCTTCAGAAGAGTTTAAGAAACAGTAAACAGGCACATCCATCTCATTTGTATACAGCCTTTCATCTTTAACTACAAAGAATTGTTTAAAAGTAAAATTTTATTTTATTTTACTTTAAAATTTTTTTTTCAGTTCTACAAATTGTACCTAGGATTTTATCTCTGAGCTATATCCCTAATCCAAAAGAAAATACTCTGGGAGAGGGGGGAGATGGGGTGCTGGGGATGGAGCCTAAGGTCTCCAACATGCTAAACTGAGCCACATCCTCAGCCCTAAAAAGTTAAATGTATTCATTATTGTAAATGTTTGATCTATAAACCTATATACCTAAAGTCAACTAAGAATTTTTCAGGGGAAAATATGGCAAGAGTGGAAAAGGTCTGAGAAGCTGGGCTCTAAAGAAATGATTTAGGACCCAGGAACTAGTGGTACATGTCTTTAATTACAGCACTCAGGAGGCAGAGGCAGGTGGATCTCTATGAGTTTGAGCCCAACTTGGTCCACAAAGCAAGTTCTAAGACAGCCAGGGCTGAGAGAAAAAAAAAAAAAAAAAAAACTGCAATGTACCTTGCCTACTACCTACTACCACAGCCTCATTTGCTCCTGTAAACTCTACAGATTAAAAAAAAAAAATTACATAACACTGTTGGCACATTAATATGTCACTGGCACACACAGGCTACTACTGCTTCATCCGCTGTCACTGACTTACAGGATGTACAGACAAACACTTTGGCACAATGCTTACAACATGAAATCTTGCTCCCAGGAAGGTTGATCGCCACGAACTGCTACAGTTGTGCTCTTCACGTTCTGGACTTTCAGGGTCACGTATGTATTAAATTTATCTTTGAAAAAAAAAATCACAAAACAGATGTTAATAGTATTCAGAATACTACCCAATTTCACAAAGCCCTTAAGTAATATCAGAGGCTGGTGAGACGGCCCAGTGTTCAAGTGCATCAGCTGCACTTCAAGAGAAAGGGCTCCAAGGGATCTGAAACCCTCTTCTTGCTTCCATGGGCACCAGGCGCACATGTGGTGCACAGACACATACAGGCAAAACATCCATATACACAAGAAATCTTAAAAAGAGGGACAGAACTAAGTAATATCAAATTAAAATATTAAATGTGAAATTAAAACTGAAGCTATATGTTGTACAATTCAAGGCACAGCAGAACTACAAAAACTCATAGAACTGCACACTTAATTTCAAGAATATAACCTACTTCAAATTTTTAGACATATATTTGGAGGGCAGATATAGTGATGACCATCCATAATAATCCCAGGACCAACAAGAGGCAGAGGTGAATCAGGAGTTTAAGACAGCCTCAGGCCAGCCTGACTATGAGATATTCTCTCAAAAAAACAAAAAACAAAAAACAAAAACCAACAACAAAAATATATGCAATCATAAAATACAGAAATAGTAACGGCTGCAGAGCCCTTGATAACTGACACAAATTGACATGAAAGGTAACAACAATGGAAGGTTAGACTTACCTGGTGAACCCTGAAATTTGGCTCTTTTAACTGCAAGAAAGCAAAAGAGGAAAAATTAGGAAGTTAAGTCTAATAATTAGGAAAAGAAGCCGAACATCTGATCAAAGATCCTCTCAAAGGTATTCAACTTAATATCATGCCCAGTGGAATCTTCATTCCCACCTCCTGACAAGGAGGCAGAGGAAGCCAGATGACAGGGGATCAGTTTCATGTTAGATGTATTTCTAAAGTTTTTAAGTTACGGGGCTGGAGAGATGGCTCAGCAGTTAAGTGCACTGGCTGTTCTTCCAGAGGTTCCAAGTTCAATTCCCAGAAACCACAACCATCTATAGTAGGATCTGATGCCCTCTTGTGGCATAAAGTCAATAGGACACTCATACACATAGAATAAATACATTTTTCTTTTAAAATATGGTTTTGTTTTGTTTTATTAAAGGCACATGGCAGCAGCCCCAGCCTGGAAGTGGTGATCCTGGTGGCCTGGAAGCATCAACATCAGTGGCTTCCAGAAACTACGTCAAGAAGACCCTCTGGGAAAGAGCACCCGTGTCCCAGCCAGCATCCAGTGCCATCCACTGTTCAAGATACCCTGGCACATCAGCAACCACCAGAGCCTCAGACCCACATGCACCTAGAGGAGTGATCAACTGAGGCTCTGCCCTGCCTGCTTCTGAAGGAGCAATCAATGGAGGAGCCACCCCCTTGAAGCACAGGCTCCACCTGTACAAATTGGAGGAAGGGAAGGGTAGACAACAGTACAAGAATACAGTCAACAACATAAAGAGCAATACAACACCACCAAAAACTAGTGGTTCTACAACTGCAAGACCAGAACATCCCAATACAGATGTAGCAGAAGAAAATGACCTCAAAAATAACTTAATGAAGATAGCTGAGGTCCTTAAAGAAGAAATGAAAACTTCCCTTAAAGAAATGGAGGAAAAGACAAACAAAAAATTAGAAGAAATCAACAAATTCCACGAAAGAAAACCAAGAAAAGCAATCAAACAGGTGAAGGAAACAGTTTAACCCTTAAAAACTGGAATAGCAAAAACCCACAGAATTCTGTAAATGGAAAATCTGGATAAAAGATCAGGAATTACGTTGCAAGCATAGCAGAATACAAGAGATGGAAGAGAGAATCTCAGGCACTGAAGATACAATAGATTCATCAGTCAAAGAAAATGTTAAATACAACAAATTTCTCTCTCTCTCTCTCTCTCTCTCTCTGTCTCTTTCTCTCTGTCTATCTCTCTCTCTGTGTATCTCTCTCTCTCTCTGGTTTTCAAGACAGGGTTTCTCTGTAGCTTTGGAGGCTGTCCTGGAATTCGCTCTGTAGACCAGGCTGGCCTCTAACTCACAGAGATCCACCTGCCTCTGCCTCCCAAGTGCTAGGATTAGATGGTGTGCACCACCACCATCTGGCTAAATCCAACAAATTAATTCCAGAACACATGAAAAGACCAAACCAAAGAATAGGGACAGAAAAAGAAGAAGTCCAACTCAAAGGCACAGAAAATATATTCAACAAAATCAAAAAAAGAAAACTTTCCCAACCTAAAGAAGGACATGCCTATAAAAGTACAAGTAGCTTACAGAATACCAAATAGACTAGAACAACAACTATATATATCAGTAGCCTTCCTATATATAGACGATAAATGGGCTAAGAAAGAAATCAGAGAAACATCACCCTTTACAAAAGCCACAAACAACATAAAATATCTTGGGGTAACTCTAACCAAACAAGTGAAAGACCTATATGAACAAGAACTTTCAGTCTCTAAAGAAAGAAATTGAAGAAGACATCAGGAAATGGAAAGATCCCCCATGATCTTGGAAAGGTAGGATCAACATAATATAAATGGTAATCTTACAAAAAGCAATCTACAGATTCAATACAATCCTCCAACAAAATCCCAGCACAATTCTTCACAGACTTTGAAAGAACATTATTCAATTTCATATGGGGGAAAAAACAGAATAGCCAAAACAATTGTGTACAATAAAGGAACTTCCAGAGGTAACACCATCCCCGACCTCATGCTCTAGTATAGAGCTATAGTAACAAAAACAGCTTGGTGTTGGCATAAAAACAGACATGTGGATCAATGGAATCAAATTGAAGACATATGAACAACTGATTTTTGACAAAGAAGCCAAAAAGGTACAATGGAAAAAGGAAAACATCTTTAACAAATGGTGCTGGCATAACTGGATGTCAACATGTAGAAGATTAGAAATAGATCCTTCTATCACCATGCACAAAACTCAAGTCCAAGTGGATCTAGGACCTCAGCATAAAGCCAGTTACATTGAACCTGATAGAAGAGAAAGTGGGAAGTGGCCTGGAACACATTGGCACAGGAGACCCCTCCCTAAATAGAATACCAGTAGCACAGATACTGACAGCAACAATCAATAAATGGGACCTCCTGAAACTGAAAAGCTCCTATAAGGCAAAGGATATGGTCAACAAGACAAAACGACAGCCTACAGAATGGGAAAAGATCTTCACCAACCCCACATCTGACAAAGGACTTATCTCCAAAATATATAAAGAACTCAAGAAACTAGACAACAAAATACCAAATAATCCATTTTTAAAAAGGGGGTGGAGAGCTAAACAGAATTCTCAATAGAAGAAACTCAAATTGTGGAAAGACATTTAAGGAATCAGTCAACATCCTTAGTCATCAGGGAAATGCAAATCAAAACCACTCTAAGATTCAATCTTACACCTGTCAAATGGCTAAGATCAAAAATACTGAGGACAGCTTATGTTGGAGAGGATGGGGAGTCAGGGGAACACTCCTCCACTGCTGGTGCAAACTTGTACAGCCATTCTAGAAATCACTATGTCAGTTTCTCAGAAAATTGGGGATCAATCTACCTCAAGACCTAGCAATATCACTCTTGGGCATATACCCAAAGGATACCCAATCATACCACAAGGACACTTGCTCAACAATATTCATAGCGGCATTATTCATTATAGCCAGAACCTGAAAACAACCTAGATCCCCCTCAACTGAAGAATGGATGAAGAAAATGTGGTACCTTTACACACTGGAGTATTATTCAGTTGTAAAAAAAAAAAAAAAAAAAAAAAAAAGAAAAAAAAAGAAATAAATGACATCATGAATTTTGTAGGCGAATGGATGAAACTAGAAAAATAAACATTCTGAGTGAGGTTTGACTCAGAAAGGCAAACACAGTATGTGCTCACTCATAAGTGGATATTAGATATAAAGCAAAGGATAACCAGGCTACAATCCACAACTCCAGAGAAGCTACAGCCTTTTTCCAGTAATTGATGGAAAAGGATGCAGAGATCAACAACCAAACTCCAGGAATCCAGTCAAAGAGAAGGAGGAGGGAATACATGAGCAAGGGAGCAAGATTATGAAGGAGAAAGCTACAGAGACATCTGAATCAGGCTCATGGAAATGCATGAAGTCTGGATAGACTGCTATGGAGACTCCATGAATTAAACTAGGCCCTCCATATGCAGGAGACAATTGTGAAGCTTAGGTATCTGTTGGGCTCCTGGCAATAGAACCAGAATCTATCCCTGGTGCATGAGCTAGCTTGTTAGAACCTATTCCCTATGAGGGAATGCCTTGCTCAGAATTAACACAGAGGAGAGGGGCTTGGTCCTGCCCCAACTTAATGTGCCAATTGTGTCAACTCCCCATGGGAGCCTTACCTGTTGGGAGGAGAGGTGGGCTAGGGGAGAAGGTGATGGGAGGGAGGAGGAGGGGAGGGAGGGAGAACTTTGGCTGGAATGTAAAAAATAAATAACAAAATCTGTCTCAAAAAAAAAAAAAGAAAAAGAAAAAGAAAGGAAGGGAGGAAGAAAAGTAGAAGCAGAAAGAACAGGATCTCAAAGTTAGCTTCAGCTACATGAGACTTTTTCATGAAACCCAAACAGGACTAATCAGACAGCTAAGTGAGTAGGGTGCTTGGTGCTTGTTTCCATGTCTAACCACTTGAATTTGATTCCCAGGACCCAAATGATAAACAAGAAAACTATCTCCCCAAAACTGTCCCCTAATATCCACATGCATATACACACCAAATAAATAAAAATGGCCAGGCAGTGGTGACGCACACCTTTAATCCCAGCACTAGGAAGGCAGAAGCAGGCAGATTTCTGTGAGTTTGAGACCAGCCCGGTCTACAGAGCAAGTTCCAGAACAGCTAGGGCTACACAGAGAAAGATCTCAAAAAACATGCAAAATAAAAACTGTTTAATAAAATTAAACTACTTTAAATAATTATCATTGCCCTATCAATACCTATAAAAATTTAGATAAATTAAATAAGCATAAATGAAAAATAACCAACAAAGTTTAAAATATAGTTAAAATTTTTAAAAATTAGCTGATTGTACTGGTCAATGCCTATAGTCCTATCACTGATAGGCAGAGACAGGAGATCTATGCTGTAGTATTAGTGATTTTCAGGATGAATTATTAGACATAATAGTTAATCTCCATACCTATTTATTAACTATAGTAAGATAATTTCCATTCCATGTAGTGCTATTTTAATTACATCCTCTTCTTTTTGAGAAAAGATCTTTTATTTTTTATTTTTCAATTTTATGTGTATTAGTGTACTGCTTGAATTATATCAGTGATAGGGGGGAAATGGACCCAACAGTGTGTGTGCTGTAATCCTGGCACTTGGAAGGATAAGATAGCAGGCCCACAATGTCAAACCCTAGATTAAGTAAGACCTTGTCTCATAAAGTTTAAAAAAAAAAACAAAACAAAACAACAACAAAAAAAAACTTGTTGGGCTCAGTGGTGCACACTTTGATCCCAGCACTGGAGAGGTATAGGCAAGCAGTTATCTTTGTTCTGGGTCAGCCAGGGGCACACAATGAGATCATGCCCACTCAGATGTGTGGCTATCACAGTTTTAGTTTTTTGGGTTGGTAGTTTTGGTTTTTTGTTTTTGCTTGTTTGTTTGTTTGTTTGTTTGTTTGTTTTTCAAGATAGGGTCTCAAAAAATAGCCCTGGCTGTCCTAGAACTCACTATGTAGACCAGGCTGTCCTTGAATTCAGAGATCTACTTGCCTCTGCCTCCTGAAAACTAGGATTAAAAGAGTGCATCACCCCACCTGATAAAGTTTTAGTTTAAATTCTAACGTTAGATTCATATGGGACAGCACATGTTTTAATCTTAGCATCTTAGAGGTAGGGGCAGTAAGAACAAGAGTTCAAGGACAGTGTTTGAGTTAAATAGTGAGTTTTACGACACTACACTCTTAAGACCTATACTATATTGTTTTCAAAAGACACAATCTTTTTGCTGTTAATGTGTAAAACAGGTCTATATTACTTTCAGCACAAGATTTTTGTTGTCTTGGGGTATTTTGGTTCTGTTTGTCTGTTTTGTTGTTATTTTGAGAGAGTATTAAGATAGATTTCACTATGTAGCCCGGGTTGGTTTGGAACTCTGTAGACTTGATTTCATACAAATCTGCCTGCCTCTGCCTCCTGAATGCTGGGATTAAAGTTGTACACCACCAGGTTTGGCTTCAACATTGTTTTTAAAGATTTATTTGTTTATTATGTATACAGTAGTCTGACTGCATAAATGCCTGCACACCAAAAGAGGGCATTAGATCTCATTAGAGATGGCTGTGAGCCACCATATGGTTGCTAGGAATTAACTCAGGACCTCTGTAAGAGCAGACAGTGCTCTTGACCTCTGAGCTCTTGACCTCTGAGCCATCTCTATAGCTTCTGGCTTTAACATTTTTAAAACAACAAATAAACTGGGCATGGAGGCGCATAGCTCTAATCCAGGTATTTGGGAGATGGAGGCAATAAAATCAGAAGTTCAAGGTCATCCTCAACTATGTAACAAATGTGAGGCCAGCCTTGGCTAAATGAGACTTTGACTCAAAAACAAACAAAATCCATTAAATATATTATAGTTAGATAAGAAAACAGCCAGAGCCAGGCAGTACATACCTGTAATCCCAGCAGCTGAGAGATAGAAGCAGGAGGACCAAGAGTTCAAAGCCAGACTCAGCTACTTTGCAAGTTCAAGGCTAGACCTAAAAAGACCATGCCTCAAAAATAAATAAATAGAGCAGAAACAGTATATTTTCAACCTCAATGTTGTTAAAACGACATATTGAATAACAAATTTACTGACTATGAAGCCAATGTAAAATTAAAATTGTTTTCAGAATCAAAACTACTAAGGACTCTTACACAAAATCCCTCCTCATGCACACTACTGTGTATTTAAAAAAAAAAAAAAAAAAACAAGCAGAAAAGATGGGAAAATAACAGTCATTACATAACACAAAGGCTCTTAAAGACTACAGCTGATGCCGGGTTCCCGTAGAAGAGTTTTGCATTGTGGGAGTTCTTTCCTTTCTCGCTCCCCGGCCATCTTGGCGGCTGCTCTTGGTTGGGGGCTGTCCCGCACCTAAGGCAGGAAGATGGTGGCCACAAAGACGACGAAAAAGTCCCTCGAGTCCATCAACTCTAGGCTTCAGCTTGTTATGAAAAGTGGGAAGTACGTACTGGGATACAAACAGACTCTCAAAATGATCAGACAGGGCAAAGCGAAGTTGGTTATCCTCGCCAACAACTGCCCGGCTTTGAGGAAATTTGAAATAGAATACTATGCCATGTTGGCTAAAACCGGTGTCCATCACTACAGTGGCAATAACATTGAATTGGGCACAGCATGTGGAAAATACTACAGAGTATGCACACTGGCTATCATTGACCCAGGTGACTCTGATATTATTAGACGCATGCCAGAACAGACTGGTGAGAAGTAGTAAACCAGAAAAGCCTTCCTTTAATAAAACCACCAGAGCTCTTTAAAAAAAAAAAAAAAAAAAAAAAAAAAAAGACTACAGCTGATATGAAAACTTTAGCTGAAGTCAGCTAAAGAAAGAAGTTCCAGGCAGAGCCTATTTCCCCAGGCTCCTCATAAATAAAGGCAAAAATATATGCCTATACCTAAAAATAAAACAATCTAACTTCAACACCTTCATTTCTCTGACCTTATCTTAGGACCAAACCTACTACAGGCACTCTTAAAGATTATAAGAATTAATCCTATTCACATAAACTCACAAGCAGTGACCTGGTTCTCTAGGCACATGGAATAGCTAGCTGACCTGCTAGTCAAGCCTGAACTCTCATGAGACAATTTTGAAAGCCATACGATATTCCTTCTCTTCTTTGTTACCCTCCTGCTTCAGAACTTAAGATTAAAGTCTACCACTTAAGTGCAGTAACCACCATTTCTTTTTTATTTGAAAGGAAACATCTTTTAAAATAGAAATTGCATGCATCACTGCCTTGTTTTCAATCTCTGGTCAACATCAAACAGTTATAAGTATCAATTTGTATATTATGTTTTATTGGCTTTCACATCTGTCAAATATTTAATATAAAGATGCATTACAACATCTGTCAACCAGCTGACCACAGAGACTGACAAAACCGTGAAGACAGGATAGTATGATGTCCTTTTTCCCACCTCTCCTTTATTAACTATTAAAACTGAATACTTAGGGCCGACAGAGATCATACCACTCTTACAGAATAAAAGGATCTTCAGGGTCTGAGTTCAGCCCCGTGTGTGTGTGTGTGTGTGTGTGTGTGTGTGTGTATGTGTGTGTGTGTACAGAGATTATACCACTCTTACAGAGTAAGAGGATCTTACAGGGTCTGAGTTCAGCCCGCCCCGTGTGTGTGTGTGTGTGTGTGTGTGTGTGTGTGTGTGTGTGTGTGTGTGTGTACAGAGATTATACCACTCTTACAGAGTAAGAAGATCTTACAGGGTTTGAGTTCAGTCCCCAGAACCCATGGTCAGGAGGCTCCAGCTTCCAGGACACTCAGCGACATTTTCTTGACCTACACAGGTGCTTGAACATCGGCAAACAAATACAAATACACATAACTAAAATACATAAACAAATCTGAACCAAAAAACCAGACAACCAGTTGCAGAGAGGGAGGAGTGATAAGAAAACTGGTCAAGACCAGGCTATAGAAACCCACAGAGACAGCTGGCCTGAACAGGGGGGAGCTCATGGACCCCCCCCCCAGACTGATAATTGGCAAACCCAGCCCTGAGAAGGCAGAGACAGGCAGATCACTGAGTTCACTAGCCAGAACACCTAGCCAAATCGACCAGCCCCCAAGTTCCAGTGAAGCTAGGTAAATGTCAACAATAAGAAAATATGTGTTGTCACTAAAAATCAAGGTAGATCTCTCTCAGGAAACAACACTAGAATCAAGAGTTGTGGCACACGCCTTTAATCCCAGCACTTTGGAGGCTGAAACGGGTGGATCTCTGTAAATTAAACGCCAGTCTGGTCTGCATGCTGAGTTCCAGGGCTGCCAGGGCTATGTAGTAGAGATATCCTATGGAGAGGGAAGGAAGGAGGGAGGGAGGGCGGGAGGGAGGGGGGGAGGGAGGGAGGGAGGGAGGGAGGGAGGCAGGCAGGGAGGCAGGCAGGCAGGGAGGCAGGCAGGCAACAACACTAGAAATTGGTCTCCGACACACACACACACACACACACACACACACACACACACACACACACACACACACCACAGAGAGACACAGAGAGAGGCATATACATGAAAGAAAAAAACCTGAATACTCAAGATAAAAGAAAATCAAATGGTGAAAAAAATTATTCTTCTCCTCTTACAGAATAGCAAGTACCTTCTTCACGTTTATTCATAGTCTCTATAACCTTTTCTTAATGTGTACGTGTTTCGTCTGTGTATATGTCTCAGTACCTCTGCCTACTTGGTGCCTGCTTGGCTGTCAGATTCCCTGGAACTGGAATTACAGAAGGTGGTTGTTTTTTACAATTCTCTTGTTTATTTTGTTTTCTCTTGTTTTTTTAACAGAGGCCTGCTATATAGACCAGGCTGGCTTTGAACTTAGAGGCCCCACTCAGCCTCTTGGTGCTGTGATTACAAGGATTTACTATTCCATCTGGGCTACAACTCTCATTTTTAATGGTTCTTTAAAAAATAACACCATTTTAAATACTGCAGTATATATTTAGGTTGTAGGATTAAACCCACAAGATTCCTATATGCTAAACATATGCTCTACCACTGACCCCAAGCCTCCCAGTTCAGTTAGGACTTGTTTTTAAAAGTCATCGTAAGGGCTGAAGAGATGGTTCAGGGGTTAAGAACACTTGTTCTTGCAGAGAATCCAAGTTCCGTTCCCAGCATCTCCAGTTCTACTAGATCTAATGCTCTCCCTGACCTCTAAGGGCACCAGGCGTGCATCTGGTGCACATACATATGCATGCAGGCAAAACACTGACACACATAAAATTAAATAAATAAATCTAAAAAATTGGGCTGGGAGTGGTTCAAGACAGGGCTTCTCCGTGTAGCCCTGGCTGTCCTAAAACTTACTCCGTAGGCCAGACTGGCCTCAAAACTCAAGAGATTAACCTGCCTCTGCCTCCCAAGTGCTGGAATTAAAGGCAAGTGCCACCACCACCTGGCTTTTTTTTTAAAGTTATCTTAAATCAGGTATAGTGGTACACATCTGTAATCCCAATGCTTGCTTGAGAGGCTAGAGCAGAAGACTCAGAAGTTTGAGAGGTCAGCCTGAGCTACAGGGTAAGACCCTGTGTCTAAATGCAAAGAATTTTGCCAGGCATAGTGGTGCGCACCTTTAATCCAGCACTCAGGAGGTAGAGGCAGGAGGATCTCTGTAAGTTAGAGGCCAGCCTGATCTACAGAGTGAATTCCAGGACAGCCAGAGCTATGTAGTGAGATCTTGTCTGGGAAAAAAAAAAAAAAAACTAAATAATTAAAAATTATAATCAATTAGATTAACAGATGACCATTTAAAATATATTATTACATTTATTTGTTTGTTTATTTAGTGTGTGTGGATGCACATATGCCACAGCAGATGTGTGAAGGTCAAAGGACAACCTACAGTTCATTCCCTCTTTCCACCATGTGGCTCTCAGGGTTCTAACTCAGGCTTGGTAGCCTGTACCTTTGCCCACCATCTTACAGCCCTTATAGGTTATTTTTAATTTCTGATTATGTTCTAGTAGGAAGTACTGGTCAAATTTATTTCTAGAAGTATTCCTTCTGTATGTAATGCTACTGAGTATGTTATGGTTTTGCACATTTCTATACATTTAACCATTTCCATTTTGTTTCATTTTTATTTTGATGCCTTTCTTCTCTCATTGGTTCTTGTATTTACTCCTAGTGCAGGAATGGGCTGCAAAAAGCCCATTCCCTAAGGAGGGATGCTCTCTCAGCCTAGACACAATGGGGTCCTGCCCCAAATGATGTGACAGACTTTGATGATCCCCCATGGAAGGCCCCACCCTCTCTGAGGAGTGGATGGGAGGTGGGATGAAATGGTGGAAGGGGGGGAAATAGGAGGATGGGGGAGAGAGGGAACTGGGATTGGTATGTAAAATAAGTTTTTAATTTTAATAAAAATTATGTATGAAATTGCTTGTTAAAAATATAATGGGGAAGGGGACATGTATCCACTGATAGAGCACAAAGCCCTGGGTTTGGTCCTCAGCATGGAATAAACCAGGCATGCAGTCCATTATCTATAATCAAAGCACTTGGGAAGTGGAGGTAGTAAACTTAAGCTATATAGTGAGTTTAAGAACAAACTGGGCTACAGGAGACCCTATCAAAAAAAAGAAGAAAGAAAATAAATTGGTAATAGGGCTAAGTGTGGTGGCCTGTACCTGTAATCCCAACACTTAGGAGACTGAGGCAAAAACACCTCAGGTTCAATAACAACCTGGGCTACATAGTGAGTTCAAGGGTAACTTGGGCTACAGAAGACCTTACCTGAGAGAGAGAGAGAGAGAGAGAGAGAGAGAGAGAGAGAGAGAGAGAGAGCATTGATGATTTAGCCAAGTGTGGTAAAACATGCCTGTAACCTAGTACTTGGAAGGCCAAGACAAGACCTCAAGTTCAACACCCATCTGGACTATGTAATGAAACCCTATCTCAAAAAGAAAAGAAAAAAAAAAAAAAAACTATTTTCAGGATAATGGCCATAGAAAAATACTGGAAAGGAAACAAAACCTTATGAACATTATCTAGATTAGATTGTAAGAGAGGGGAGAAAACAGAAGAATTCTTTCACCAACTACCAACTGGAAGGATTTAAGAGAAGCTGAGGCAGGACTGGAGGAGCATCTCATGGTGATACAACTCTTTCTGGGAACAAAACCTGGAAACAACTGTCCTAAAAGGCCTGCGGCATGTGTGTTGGTGACACAAGTGACAAGTCACATTCAGAGGTAGCTACAATGACTGACCTATTCTCTAGTAAAGGCAGGACTATTCTAGCACAGGGCAGCAGCAGCCACGCCAAGGCTACACCGTGAAACCCTATCTCAGGAAAAAAGAAAGAAAAGTAAACAACCCTAAGTGGAAAATTTAACCTTCAGAGATAAAATCTGAGACCAACAAAGAAATACTCTTTCATCCTATGGAGGGTGAAGGGAATACCACATGTAAATGAATCTACCTCATTTTTCTTTTCTTGTTTTTTATTTGCTTTGAGTGAGGGTTTTACCATGTATGCATCCTTAGCTGGATTGGAGCTTGATATGTAGACCAGGCTGGCCTTGAACTCACAGATATTCATCTGCCTCTGCCTCCCCAGTGCTGGGACTAAGGCGTGTGCTACCACATCTGGCTTTGCCACATTTTTCATTAAGAAAAAAAAGCATTGTTTTTAAGAATATAAAATGATATAAGAAGTGCATGGCACTCAACATCAAAAAAGCACTTGGAATACTAACAGGGCCTCACTGTGTAGCCCTGACTGGCCCGTTACTATCTACCTGTATAGACCAGGCTGGGCTCCAACTCACAGAGATCTGCCTGCTTCTGACTCCCAGGTCCTCCCAAGTGCTCAGATTAAAGGCATGCACTACCACACCCTGCTATTTGTTAAGGCAGTATTTACCCTACCACTTTTAACCCAGTGTCTCCACATAGTAGATGAGTGCTACATCTCCAGCCCAAGATCTCTGAAACCCAGAAATGTTAAATCAGATTAGGCAACACAGCAAGACAGCATCACAAAAGCAAATGAATTGTAATGGGAATGTATAAAGCTAACCTCATGTACACAAAGCCTGTGTCTGATCCCCAGTATTCCATAAACCTGGCATGGAGGTACACATCTGTAATTTCAGAACTTGGAAGATAGAGACAAAAAGATCACAAGTTCATGGTCATGTTCAGCTTCATACCAAGTTTGAGGCCAAAAATAAATATAAATAAATGAATAAACAAACAAATACCAAAGCAGAAGAGAGTGGCACAGAAGCAAAGGATGAAAGGCCTTTAGTCCAGAGACTAAAATAATAAGGATGCCTACTAGGAGACAGGAAAGTGTTTGCTTGTTTTTTGCTTTTTTTGTTTTTTGTTTTTTGTTTTTTTTTTTTCCCAGACAAGGTTTCTCTGTGTAGCTTTGGAGCCTGACCTAGTACTTACTCTGCAGACCAGGCTGGGCTCAAACTCAAGAGATCACCTGCCTCTGCCTCCAATGTTCTGGGACTAAAGGTGTACACCACAACCACCTGGTGACAGGAAAGAATCTAAACTTAAAGGGAGACTAGCAAGATTGCTCAGTGGGTAGTACACAAGCCTGACAACTTGAGTTTAATCCTTGGTACCAACAGTGGAAGGAGAAAACAACTACTCAAAGTTATCATCTGATTCCCATGTTTGTGACGCACAACACATGGACACAGACACACACACACACACACACACACCACAGAGGCAGGGGAGTTAAAAACATTTAAAGGAGCAGAAGTATGAAGAAGGTGGAAAAGTAGCTCAATAGTTCATCATTTGCCTAACATGTACGAGGCCAATGAAGACTAAAAAGAAAGATAAGAATAGGAGAAAAATATAAAAATCTATGTAGCTGAAGCTGGCCTTGAACTTCTGATATTCCCATTTCTACCTCCAATGAGCTGGATGGGGAGGGTTATATTCATGCACCACCCATGCCTGGCCATTTGTTCTTGAAACTTCAGGAGCTTCAGTTCTCCTTGTGTTAGGGCTCTAATTACATTCTGGTTTATGTTTTGTTGTCGATGTTTTGTTTTGCTTTTTGTTTTTTGTGATAGGACCTGGAACCCATTTCAAGCTGGTCTTGAACTTGCAAGATTATAAGCATGTGCTACCATACCAGGCTTTTGCTTACAAGCTAAATCCAATTTCTCCCCTTTTAAAGTTGTAGTGATCTCTTTATTCTTAGGGAGTTTCTTAAATTTTTCCTCTACATTATCACTTTGGTTTTCTTCTAAGTTAACATGTTTATTAATGTTTTTGTTGTTACAGGAACATGTTTCCTGTAGCCCAGGGTGACCCCAAACTCCCTATGTGGCTAAGAATGATCTGAACTCTGATTCTCCTGCCTCCACTTCCTGACATCTGGGAGTTGGAATTATGCATTCTACCAACTCAGCTATACCCCATCTCCTATTCCCCCCACTTTTTGTTGTTGTTGTTGAGAATGGGTCTCACTATGCTACCCAGGTTGGTCTCAAGCGATGAGTAAAATGATCTTCCTACCTCAGCTTCCTGAGTACTTAGAACAGAAGTAATTTCAAATATCGAACAACGTTGTCTTCACATAAAGATCTAAATTTGCAACTTGAGAGTTCTCAAAGAATATCAAATAACACTAATGAAAACATCAAAAGTTCTAGTGAAAAGCATCCATCAATTTTGTCTAATAGCAGAGCACTATAATCCGGGAACTCTATACCCAGTCAGTTGCACTCACATGTGAGGCCCATTGTGCTCTTGGCATCTTGCTAGCTCTGAGGAAAGGAAGCAGCACAGTGTAATTCAATTTTTTAAGTACTCATGTGTGTAACATGACTCTATCACCCTGTCCCCTTTAATAATACCAAGGATGAACATTAGACCCAAGACAAATGACAAGAGGATGCAATCAGCTCAGTCATGTTCTGAAAGGAAAGCTCTGCCAAAAGAAGATTTTTACATGTATACTTGGCAAGGGCTGGTCCATTTATTCCCAACCAAATCTTGGGAGACATCATTAAAGTTTGCTTGTATTTTATCTATATTTTGTAAGTATTCTACACAAAGACCCAGTCATTTAAAGAACTCAAACATTATTCTTCACTTAGACTGATTCTAAATATATCAAGGATACTAGACAATAATTAAATATAAATTTCAAAACATGTCTCTTAAGTGTAAAAAACAAACAACAAAAACCAGGTTTATATCTATGAACTGAGTTCCCTTCCAGGTGGAAGGCGAGAACCAAAATGACTCCATTGTCCTCTGATACTCAAAGTGGCACAAGCATGACAACTCCCCTAAATAAAAAGGTGTTACAACAGACATAACTATGACATTTCTGAGCAACAGTGGGCTTATAGAGTTATGAGAAAGGTAACTTACTCCCTTATATGTTCTAATTCCTAGAGAAACTTTGAGATAAATCCTACTAGTACTTCATACTTCAGATAAGGACTTGGGTCTTAAGAGATTTAAACAATTTGCTCGAGGTTACAGACCAAGGAATAGAGCTGGACTCCAGCACTGGTCCTCTGACTGCAGATCTATTGCTCAGGAGGATTCCCTGAGTGATAAGACTGTCTTTGTTAGCTCTACAGTGAGTGAGGTTTGAAAACCTCTTTAATTCTACCAGCATGCTAGAGGATTTTCCCAAGAAACTGGGAGAAGATTGCAAAGGTACACAACCTCCATCTGAGTGTTCAAGCTAGACATGGTTCTTCAGTGCTAGTATTGCCCGATCTATACTACCATGCTAACTCTGGGTATTGACTCCTGTGGTAGTTTGAATGTAATTGGTCCCCATATGCCTATAGGGAGAAGCACTATTAGGTGTGTCTTTGTTGGAGGAAGGGTGTCACTGTGTAAGCAAGTTTGGGGTCTCATATATGCTCTAGGCACACCCAGTATCTCAGGCATGTGGGATCAAGATGTAGGTAGGGCTCTCAGCTCCTGCTCCAACACTATGTCTGCCTGCCCGCTTGCATGCTGCACCATGATGATAATGGACTAAACCTCTGAAAATGTAAGCCACCCCAATTAAATGTTTTTCCTTTATAAGAGTTGCCATGGTCACAGTGTCTCTTCACAGAAATAGAAACCCTGATAAGACAACTCCTAAATTCTAGTCTGTCTTTTGAAGCTTTTCTGTCTGGTGTTAATGAACCATCTTTCCAGGCATATTTTATTTCTGTGTGTGTTTTGGTTGGGGAAAGGGGAGGAGTGGAAATACATCTTCATAACTCCATCAATGTCAGAATGCCAGATCTCCTAACTCAGGAATGGAATAAATTCTAAAAACTAGAGATAAAGCTGAGTATGGAAGTACCAAACTCAGGAGACACAGGCAGGAAGATCACAGGTTCAAGGCCAATCTGAGCTACATAGCAAGACACTCAAAAAGCTAGCACAGGGGCAAGAGAGATGGCTCAGCAGTTAAAGACATTTGTTGTTCTTCCAGAGGACTCAAGTTCTGTTCCCAGCACCGTGTCAAGCAGTTCACTACCATAACTTCAACTCCAGAGAATTTAATGCCTTTGGCTCCCACAAGAACCTGCATTCACATGTACAAACCTACCTAGATACATATATACCTAACACAAAATTAAAATTATTAAAGTAAATCTTTTTAAAAGCCAATAATAGGCCAGATGGAGGTGACACCTGCCTTTAATCCCAGCACTCCGGAGGCAGAGGCAGGTGGATCTCTGGGAATTCAAGGCCAGCCTGGTCTACAGAGCGAGTTCCAGGATAGGCTCCAAAACAATACAGGGAACCCTGTCTCAAAAAACAAACAAAAAAATAAAAAATAAAAAAGAGATATACTGGGAAACCACTGGATTTGACTTGAATTTTTAGAAGATATCTCTGTCTATTTGCCTACTGCTTTGAAAATGAACTTAAGGGGACATAAATTATCAAAAGAAAAAGATATACTGAAAACCTAATGAAGTAATCTAGATAAGGGGTGATGTGATGGTGGCTTGTACCAATATAACAGAAGTAGAGATGATATTTTTAAAAATCTGATAAAGTATGTGAATGAATTAAGAATTAATTTATGAATCCCAGCACTATGGAATCAAGGCAAGCAGATTTCTTTAAGTTCAAGGCCAGCCTCATCTACATAGCAAGTTCTATGACAGCCAGAATTAGAGACCCTGTCTCAAAAAAAAAAAAGACACATTAGTTTATGAGACCAAGACAGAACTGCTGAATATTAGTAGACTATAATACAAAGATGCTTTTGTATTTTGCATATGTTCCTTCATATATATATATATATATGGAATATCCACTATCAAGCACTGTGTCATGTAACACAAGGAGAAAAATCAAGATACTGGAATAGTTTAGCAGATAAAGGCATCTGCTTTAACCTAGGAACCTCAACTTGATTCCCAGAACCCATGTAAGGGTAAAAAGAGGAAACTGATGTTTGAAAGTTTTCCTCTGACCTAGAGACACACACACACACACACACACACACACACACACACTTTAAAACAATTTTAATGATGCCTTCTGCCCTCCTGAGTCTCATACACTAAACAATAAGCAGTTCTACCAGACAATGTACTACCTGGACTGTCTGATTCTAATCATCAGAGCAAAACCATCTCTTGAAAAAACAATCAAAACCATTACAGGGCCTGATATCAACTCAATCTGTTTGTCTAGATCCATCTTAGAGTCAGCTTTCCAGCCAAGCATGGTGGCTTATGTGCCTATAATTCCAGCAGTATGGTGGGCTAAGAGAGGAGGAATGCCATGAATACAAAGCTAGCCTGAGCTACATTGTAGGCTCTTATCTCAAAGAAATTAGAAAAAAGTAGCCCTAACTACTCCCCAGTTGTTTCATGTGTGTCACTGGGATGCAACCTGGGACCTTAGGAATGCTAGACAAGGATGCTATCCTCAGCTATATCCCCAACTCTTAGCTCTTTTTTTTTTTTTTTTTTTTTTTTTTGGAGACAGGATCTTTAAACTCATTCTGTGGCACAGACAGATCTGAATTTTTTGTGATTTTCCTTCCTCAACCACTTGAGTAGCTAGGATTACACACCTGCACTAATACTACTTTCAGGAATTCAATGCATCCCTGCAATTTAATCATTAGTACTGCTTCTTTAACTCTAAAGAGACAGAATGAAGGAATCATATAGTATGAGATCTGGAAATGATAATCTTCTCTGTACTCTTTTTTCCTTAATTTTTTTATTTTCTTTTTTGTTTGCATAGTTTTGTTGTTGTTTGTTTGTAGTCCTGGCTGTCCTGAAACAAGGAATATACTTGCCTCTGCCTGCTGAGTGATGGAAATACAGGTATGCACCACCATACCCAAATGTTTGTATATTTTTGTTGTTGTTGCTGTTGTGGTTTTGTTTGAATCAAGGCATCAACATGTAGACAAGGTGGCCGGTAACTATGTAGTCTATGCCAGTCTCAAGCGCCTAAGTGTTATGATTACAGGTCCATGCTGCCACACCTAGCTCCTCTGTACTCTTGCCAAGACAGAACCAACAATGATTTCTACTTAGAAACTTCCTGTGACCTAATGAATAAAAGGTGTGGGTAATTATTTAGGCCTGGACTTACTCTGGAACTGAAAGATAAAACAAGGGTGCTTAACCCAGGCATGACAGCACATGCCACTTGGGAGGCAGAGGCAGGAGGATCAGTCATAGTCACCTACAAAGAAGTCCAGGGCTATCCTGAGTGCATTTCCTCAGTTCTCTACCTTGATCTCTAGAAAAGAAAAGCAGAAAAAGGATAAGACCAAAAGACTTATCTAAGATTAAGGAGTGTATATTAACCAAATAAACTACTCAGTGTATTCCTCTGAAACCCCAAGCACAGAAAAAGTTATCCAGAGAAAATGAACAGAAGTGCTCAAGGCAAAAGACTAAAAAGAAAAGGGTAAGTTAGGAAGGACTTAAAATAGTCTCATGGGGCTGGAGAGCTGCCTGATCTTCCAGAGGATTTGAGTTTGATTTCTATCACCCATTTCAGCCCAGGAGATCCAACACCCTCTTCTGGCCTCTGAGGGCACTGCATGAACATGGTACTCAGACATGAATACATCAAAACAGCTATACACACAAAATATTTTTAAAGCTTAAATGAGCTATGTGTGGTGGCACGTATCTTTTACCCCAGCACTCAGGATGCAGAGGCAGGTAAATCTCTATGAGTTCAACACAGTGAGTTCCAGGACAGCCCAAGCTGTCAAATTTTTAAAAGAAAAATTTTCCCATCATGGGGCTGTGGTGTGTCACTCAATGGTTAGGCATTTGTCTAGCATGTGCAAGATCATGAGTTCAATTCTCAATACCACATACAGACACTAAATATATACCTATAAATCCACATTAAAAAGTTTTTATCTGAGTAGTGGTGGTGCACACCTTTGATCCCAGCACTCGGGAGGCAGAGGCAGTCGGATCTTTGTGAGTTTACAGAATTAGTTCAGACAGCCAGGACTACACAGAGAAACCCTGTCCTGAACAATGAAATACAGAAAGAGGGAAGAGAGAGACAGGGAGGGAGGCAGGGAGAGAGAGAGAGGAGAGAGGAGAGAAAGGAGTTTTAAAAAATATTCTCAGGAATAACTATCATAAGATCTGAAAACCAACTTGGACAAACACTGCTAATTGTGAATAATAAATCACTGTATTACTTAGTAAACTCCCACAATGGAAAAGCCTGAAGGAAAAAAAAAAAAAAAAAAAAAACTTTTACAAAAAAAAAAAAAAATTGGGGAACTTCTTTAGATTTTAAATTACCAAGTCTATATTGTTAGACCCAACCTTATTTCAATGCCATCATCATTTTGCATGTTCTAGCATTTCATATCCTTTCTTGTATATATCAAAATTCAGACTGAACAACTAGGGTTATAGAACAGGATCCGTTACCATGACTGTCTTTAAGCGTTGTCCAGGCTGTCTTTGTCACTGTTTAATTGCTGTGAAGAGATACCATGACTGTAGCAACTCTTACAAAAAGGAAGCACACAGGCAGGTATTGCCCTGGAGCTGAGAGCTTTATGTCCTGATCCACAGGCAGCAGGGAGAGAAGGACAGACAGCCTGAGCCTGGCATGGGCTTCTGAAATCTCAAAGCCCACTCTTAGTGACACGTTACCTCCAAAAAGACCACATCTCCTAACCCTTCTAATCCTTCTCAAATAATGACACTCCTTAATATCTAAGCATTCAAATATATAAGCCTACGGGGGCCATTCTTACTCAAACCACCACACACTCTGAATGTACGTGGCTGAATTTCTGTTTCAAAAAACAAGAAAGTAGAAAAGAATGGAAATTATAACTCATATACTTAAGAGCTAAGCTGATCAGGCAGGTCTCAACATTTGCCAGGGCTATAGTAAGGCCCCCAACTCAAAAAATAAAAATAAGCTGGGCAATGGTGATATATGCCTTAAAACCCAGCACTTGAGAGGAAGAGGCAGGAGGATCTCTGTGAGTTTGAGGTCTACAGAGCAAGAGCTCCAGGACAGCGAAGGCTGCACCAAGAAACCCTGTCTCAAAAAAAAGAAAAGAAAACCCACTATACAACATACAATTTCCTCTTTAAAGATTAATTAAAACACAGTCAACTATCCACGGCCTCAGACTTAATTAAACAGTACGCTCTGAAATTCAAGCCCAGATTTGAAAGCCTACACTTTAGGCAGCCCACAGCTTTCTCACTGCAGTATTAATATCAGATCCACGCCAACTGAAACTGAAATAGCTAATGCTATAATTTATGCCAACATAAACCAAGTAGAGAAAAACAAAATTAATTTTGTGAAAATTTGGTAGTGTGGCCAGCTATAGTAGCATATGCCCGTAACCCCAGTTCTAAGGAGGCTGAGGCAGGAACAAGCTCCAAGGGCTTGAAAAATGGCTCAGTCATTAAGGTACTTGCTAGCAAGCATGAGAGCCTGAGTTCATATCCCAAGCACTTATAAAGAACAAAGAAATAAATAAAACTAGGGCTGGAGAGATGATTCACTAGTTAAGAGCACTGACTGCTCTTCCAGAGGTCCTGAGTTCAATTCCCAGCACCAACATGGTGGCTCACAACCATGTATAACAGGATCTGATACCCTCTTCTGGCATACAGGTGTACACACAGAGCACTCATATGTAAAATATAACTAAGTAATTTTTAATTAAATTAAAAAAATAAACACCATGGCAGTGAGTGTCTGCAATTCCAGCACTGGAGGGGGATAGTAATCAGACACAGGTAGATCTTTGGAGCTCACCAGCCAACTACCCTAATTAAGCAGTGAGCTCCAGGTTCAGTAAGAGACCCTAACTCAGTAAGGCAAAGAGCAACTGATAAAGACATCTGACCTTAATCCAGGCACTGGTGGAGCAGGCCTTTAATCCCAGCACTTTGGGAGGTAGAGGCAGGTAGATCTCTGTGAGTTTGAGACAAACCTATCTACAGAGTGAGTTTCAAGACAGCCAGGACTGTTAGACTGTTACACAGAGAAACACTGTCTTGGAAAAAAAACAAACAAAACAAAAACCAGATATCTGACATTGATTGACCTCTGTGGGGTCTTTTTGGTTTTTTATTGTTGTTGTTTTTGTTCTTGCCTCTGCCTCCCAAGTACTGGGATTAAAGGCGAGCGCCGCCGCCGCCGCCGCCGCCGCCGCCGCAGCCGCCACCACCACCCAGCGATCAACCTCTGTCTTACACACACAAGACAGAGACAGATGCAGAGATACAGAGAGAGAAACAGAGACAAAGAAGAGACAAATAGAGACAGAGACAAAGCTTTCCAGAACAGCCTATAATAGCTACTTTTCTAGACCAGCCTGGACAAAACAGAAAGACTATCTCAAAAAAGTCAGAGAGGCAGCAAGATGACACAGTGAAAGTAAATGCACTTGCCAGGCAAGCCTGGCAGCCTAAATTCAATCCCTAAATCCACATAAAAGTGGAAGGTAGCATGGATAGTGTATAGCATGGATAGTGTAAACAAAACTAAATAATGTGTATATGATTTCTTGCATTCCTATGGAGTTCTTAAAGTTATTTTCCTTTTACAGTAATACTAAGGATTGAACTCAGGGCTACCCATATGCTGACAAGCACTCTCTACCACTGAGTTCCAAGCCCAGCCCATCTGAAGTCTTAAGTATCACTGGTAAATTTCCACTACACTTCACAGATTTTTATCATAACTTGAAGAGACTAAAAATGAAGAATATACAAATATGCTGCCTTAGGTACTTTAAAAACATAATTTATCCAAGAGACAAAAAAATTTACTAACTATAAGGTACTTTTCAAACCAAAAGACAAATAAGTACTTGCGTCAAACCTTAGCTAACAAAACCGATGACTAATTCTAAAGTAAACACAATCCAGGTTATAATTGAACACATACAAGTGCTCATGTATCTTTTTAAATGTTTTATAAATAAGTAAGCCTCGGTTGTGTTTGCATTAATACACTATCAGATTTCTATAGTTACTATTTATCAGAAACAATTCAAGTTTGCTTATATATGAACAGGACAAGGTCAGTCCAGCTATCTACCTAACTACTTTGTAAAGCAAGTGGTTATTACAATTCTACTGAAGTGTAAAGAAAAATTAAGGTATTTTCAAATTCAGTCAATTTAATGTTTAACTTAATAGCTAACACTGTTATTTTAAGATCTCTTACAAAGCTGAGTGTGGTGAAGCACACCTTTAACCCCAGCACTCAGGAAGACAGGGACAAGGGAAACTCTGAGTTTGAGACCAGCCTGATCTACATAGTAAGTTCCAGAACAAACAGAGCTACATAGTGAAACCCTGAGGGGGGGGCAGAGACAGAGAGACAGAAACAGAGCAAGAGAGTCCTTGCAAGGCTTGGAGGTACAAGCCTATTATTTCAGATACTTGGGAGGATAAGACAAGAAGATTCCACGTTCAAGACCAGCCTGGGTTAACTTGGTAAGGCCCTGTCTCAAAAAATAAAACATAGATGAAAAGTGTAACTAAAGAATAAAGTATTTGCCTAGCATTCATTGAGCCCCAGTACCAAAAGTCTCTTATCTAGCATATCAAGCATAATTGTTATTTTATTATTTTGTAGATAGGTTTCACTATGTTGCCTTGCCCAAGCTGGTCCCAAACTCCTAGACGCAAGAAATTCTCCTACCTCCCCAGTAGCTGGAACTATAGCAGTATAGCAGACCCATTTATTAGTATTTATTAAAATTCATTAGCTAGGGCTAAGGATGTAATTCAGTTGGTAGAGTGCTTACCTTGCATGCATGAAATACTAGAACCACATAAATTGGGTGGACTGGCACATGTCCACAATCCCAGCATTCAGAAGGTGGAGGAAAGAGAATCAAGAATTCAAGGCCATCCTCTCCTACATAAAGAACATGATGCAAATCTATAGTCATGGCACTGTGCATGAACCTGATCTCCAGTCATTAAGGTGCACATGTTCAAAGGTATGTTAACAGCTTACCCTACCTCTTCTCTCTAGTTAGAGCAACTCATAGAATTAGATCTTAAGGAAATTAGAAAGCAACAGCAGATGTCATAGAAACCAAGAAGCACCTGCTATCATCTGACTAGGGAGCAGAGGTTATGACTGGCTTCTACTAGAAATAGCTGAACTATTCTAATAAGCAAGCCGTACTGACATCACAAAAGCATGCTGCCAAACCAATGTCCTTTAATGTCAATTATTAGCACCTTATTTTTTATTTCAGTAATTTATTATTATTCCATTAGTCTGCTATTTTAATAATGATTAGAACTCAGGATTCTAATTCTGATTCAGGAGCTAGAGAGATGGCTCACTGGTAATCCCAGCACTGTGGAGACAGGGGTAGGTGGATCTCTGGGTTAGAGACCAGCCTGGTCTACAAAGTGAGTTCCAGGACAGCCAAGGTAACACAGAGAAACCATGTCTCAGGGGGGAAAAAATGTTTTCTGTAAAGACTGAGAACCGGAGTTTTAATTATTAGTATCTACATGAAAGCTGGACCCAGTAGTATGTGTCTGTAATCCCCAGAAGGATGAGAACAGAGACAGGAAAATCCTCTAGAGCATGAACAACAAAAAGGCCCAGTCTCAAACAGGATAGAAGATGAGGACAACACCCAAAGCCGTCCTTACTTTCATATGTGTGTTTACATATGGATTCATACAACTCTCTCTCTCTCTCTCTCTCTCTCTCTCTCTCTCTCACTCTCTCACACACACACACACACACACACACACACACACACAAGATTTTTTTTTTTCAATATAGCATGGCAGTGATTTTTTTTCAATATAGCATGACAGGAGAAAACACTTGGCAGTTAAGAGCACACACTGCTCTGCAGAGGAGTAGAGTTCAGGTCCCAACACATGTCAGGTGGCTGTCAAACACCTGTAACTCCAGTTTCACCAAACCCAACTCCCTCTTCTGGCTTCTCTGGATACCTGCACACACATAAACATAACTAACACAAACATACATACATAAATAAAATAAATCTTTTTAAAAGAATGAAATTAGGGGATAGGCTGCTTTTCCAAAGGACCCAGCACTCACATGGTGGCTCATAACTGCCTGTAGGTGCAGTTCCAGGGAATCCAACGTCCTCTTCTAGAATTCACAGGCACTAGGCAATATTGTGGTACACACACACAAGCAAGCAAAATACCCATTCACATAAAAGAAAAATAAAGGAGAAGAAATCAGTACATATAAAATGTAACATAATTTTATGCATAAAATGAAAAGGAAATAGATAAAAGAAAAGGGGTTAGATTAACTTTTATTTTTCTCTTATAGGTATATTTTCCATTTTTTTCCTTATTTCTTTCTTCACCTCTTTATTTTAGCATTTGTGTTTTTGAGACAGGGTCTCATGTATCCCAGATTAGTCTAGAACTAGATATGTAGTTCTATCATTCACCTCCCAAATTCTGAGATTACAGCATGAGGTACCACTACTGACGTCATTTCTGTTGTTGCCTCGTTTTTTGTTGTTTCTTTCTTGTTCTGTTTTTGAGTTTGGGGCTGGGTTTTTTTATTAGTTTCTGGGTTTTGGAGAGGTTAGGTTTTCTTAAAATTTTGTTTCTTGTTTTGAGACAGGGTCTCACCATATAGCCTTAGGTAGCTGGACTAGAACTTGCTATGTAGACCAGCTTGACCTAGAACTGGCAGACATACCTACTTCTACCTCCCAAGTGCTGGAATTAAAGGCATGAGTCATGGTACACTGATGGGAGATGTCATTCTATAAATATGTTTCTCTTATTGGTCAACAGGAAAGCAAGATAGGCGGGACTAGGAGACAAGGATGATTCTGGGAGATGTAGTAGAGGAGAGTCAAGATGTAGAGACTTGAGAAAAGAGGTCCAAACCCTCTCTCTGGTAAAATAAGACCACGTGGAAACACTTAGTTTGATAGAAATGGGTTAATATTTAAAATGGAGCTAGCCAATAAGAAATGCTAGTAACCTGCCAACAGCTTTATATATAATACAGCGTCTCCATGTTATTTGGTACTGATGCAGCTATGAGACCAGGTTAGTGGAAAACTTTTCCTAACAGTGCCCAGCCATATTTCTGTACTTTGAGAAATGATCTACAAAGAGTAGACTATTTTTGTTTGCTTTGAAAAAGCCTCAAACTCAATATTGCTCTTGCCTCAGCCTCCCAAATTCTCAGATTACAAGTGTGGCACCGTGACCAGTTTATACTGTTCTTTGTGTATGTGTGTGTTCACCTGAGTGTATGCATTTGTACATGTGCATGTGTGTGTATGCAGAGAGCAGAGGTCAACCTCAGGTGTCATTCCTTAGGCACAGTTCATCAGGTGCATCACGTTAGCTGCTCCCTCCTTTGTTCTTGTCTTTATTTTGTGTGTATGGGCATTTTACCTGCATGTATGTTTGTGCACCACTTGCAGCCCTGGTTCTTGCAGATGCTAGAAGAGGTCCGAACCTCTGGACTAGAGGTATAGGTAGCTGCCATGTGGGTGCTGAGAATCAAGTCCAGGTCCCTCTGGAAAAGTGGCCAGCGTTCTTAAGCCATCTCTTTAGCCCCTATCACTTCCTTCTATGGGACAAAGTCTCTTACTGTCCTGAAGCTAACCGGAAACCTAAGGTAACTGGCTCCCCAGGCACTAAGTCCAGCTTTTTTACTTAGATCTGAGGGCTAAACTTGGGGCCCTATGTTTACTGAGTGCACTATCTCCCTAGCCAATCTGCTACTATTTTTATGAGAAAAAGTTATCTTTCTATAATCTAACCCCATATGAAATTCAGAGTTTTTCCAGGCATGGAGTCACATGCCTTTAATCACAGCACTTGGAAGGCAGAAGCAGGCAGATCTCTTAAATTCAAGGCTAGCCTGGTCTACAGTGTGCATTCAGGACAGCCAGGGCTAAACAGAGAAATCCTATCTCAAAAAACAAACAACAAGAAAAAAATTAGAAGAAACTTAAACACATGGCTATATATATATAAATAAAGTTATGGCCCCAAAATTCTGGATTTTCCATCATATTATACTACCTTCCAGTGTGTGAGGGGAAGGGGGTTAAACCATGAATGTTATTTTATCAAAGTCAATCTATAAAACACCTATCATAATCATGTCTATATCCTAAACAAACAGAAACCATAGCTACAGCGAGTCTGAGTCACAGGATGTCAGTACATAAAACTATCTTCCTCTAAAGTTTCAAGTCTAAGAACTTTTTTGTTTGTTTTATTTTTTTGAAAAAGGGTTTCTCTGTGTAAAAGCCCTGGCCATCCTGAAACTCACTCAGTAGATCAGGCTGGCCTTAGAGATCCATCAGCCTCTGCCTCATGAGTGTTGGGATTAGTGGTGTGCACCACCATGCCCACAGAGTCTAAACACTTTTTTTTTTTTTTTTCTTTTTTGGTTTTCAAGGCAGAGTTTGTCTGAGTAGCAGCTCTAGCTGTACTGGGACTCACTTTGTAGACGAGGTTGGCCACAAACTCAAGAGATCCACCTGCCTCTGCCTCCCAAGTCCTGGGACAAAACACTTTTATAAATCATTGTTTCATACTCCAAAGTACTACCCTGTGTTCTCCTGAGTGTTTTTGTTCTGTTGGGTTTTAGAAACAGGCAGACCTCAAACTCACTATATAGCAAAGGATGACTTTGAACCCAATTCTTCTGCCTCCATCTTCCCCCCAAGTGCTGAGGTTGAAGCTATTGGCTTGCACTACCAAGCCTGGAGATAATCTGCTTTGTGTGTGTGTGTGTGTGTGTGTGTGTGTGTGTGTGTGTGTGTGTGTGTGATGTGGGGGGAGGCAGATAATCAAACCCAGGGATTCAACAAATCCGGTACTTTTAGCTTAAAAACTGTGAGTGTGTGTGTGTGTGTGTGTGTGTGTGTGTGTGTGTGTGTGTGTGTGTGTGTACATATGCAAGAGTATATGGAAGCCAGAGGACAACCTCAGTGTCATTCCTCAAGCACCATCCAACTTTTCTTATTTGTGTTTATTGAGACATGTTCTCTGACTGTCCTGGAACTCACCAACTAGGCTAGATTGGCTGGCTAGTGAGCCTGGGGCACCTGCCTGTATCCCCCTCCACAGTTCTGGGCATTAGTAATAGCCACCTTGCTCTGATTTTTTTTGTTCCTCACGGGTTCTGGGGATAGAACTCAGATCCTCCTGTGCTATGGAATAACCCTTTTGTACACTTTGAAGATGTGTTGTTCTCATTGGTTTAATAAAGAGCCATTTGGTCAAGAGGTAGGCAGGAAAAGGATAGGCAGGAGAGCCAAACTTGGAGAACACTAGGAAGAAGGGCGGAATCACCAGCCAGATACAGAGGGAGCAGGACATGTAGAAAAGAAGTAACAAGCCATGAGCCACATGGCAGCACATGCATTAACAGATGCAGGTTAAATTGTAAGAGCTAGTTAGTAACAAGCCTAAGTTATCAGTCAGGCATTTATAATTAATAACAAATGTCTGGGTGGTTTTGGGAGTTAGCTGACAGAACAAAATATTCTGCCTGCAAATGGCATCCAACATCCAGGGCCACATACATCCACATAAAGCCTGAAAAAGTTAATTTAAAAAAAAAAGTTCAGAACACAGAGTCAGCTGTAGCTTCCTGATGAGACTAGGCTCTCAGGAAACTGAACATGAATGAGCCAGATGCCAGCACTCCATGAGCTAAGCTCTATGGAGGTTTAAGTTTTGCTCATACAGACAAATAAAAAGGTTACAGATACACAGTAAAGACATCCAGATTAAAGAAATCTCTAAATGGGTGTGGTTAAAAACATACACAGGCTTTGAAAAGAAAAGGAGAAGGGGTAAAGACATTATAGAAGAAAAAGGATAGTTTAAAAATAATAAAGTAAAATCTTTAAAAAAAAAGGAAAACAATAAAAAATACACCACATAGAGTTTCAAAATACACAAGGAGTCTGGATCCTGTATGTTATTGTGATGTCTTTAAATTTTTTGATTGCTGATGAATGAACAATAGCTGCTAAGAGATACTGGATTATAGAAATTGCTAAATTAAAACAACCTACATATTTTTTAAATGTCTTGACTTCAAAATGGAAGTCAAAAGGCATGTTGCTTTAAAGAAGAAGAGTATGCTTTTGTTTCCACAGAAAACAAAAGTCTAAAGGTTCATTCAGGGTAAAAGAAAATCGGGTTTGATAGAGGAAGACCCCTGAAAATCCTTGCTACAGACACAAAGAAATGAATCTAGAAAAACTACAAGACATGTAACTTATATTTTACGTACTCAAACATTAAACAAAAAAAAAATCATCTTTGACAAACTTGGTACAACTCACAGTCTATAGCTGTATTAATAGAGATATGTATGTTACCTTTCAAATTTTATGTACTTTCTGAGCCATGGGACCAGACACCAATAAAAATGGTTGGTCCAAGTGATCCAACATCTCAGAATATCTCTGTTGCAGTTTCACAGACTACTCCAGCCAGGGCCTAACTTTCTCAAGGTTCCCCAAAGATACCAGCATCCCCATACAACAGAAAACAAGATAGAAAAACAACAGCCACATTCCCAAAAGATGGGTTATAGAGTTTGTCATATTTTAAGGGGGGTTAGTTAGAAGTTGTTATGGGTTATAGAAAATGGAGGAGGAGGAAGAAGGGGAGGAGGAGGAGGAAGAAGCAGCAGCAGCAGCTAAACAAAGAAGTTAAAATCAAAGATTTCTTTCTACAGGAAAATATAATATAGAAATAATGAGATAAAAGGATAGATTATTGAATCTACTTTAATAAAGCAATTATTAATCTTAATGTTTTTACAATAGTATGGATTTTGTTTTTTGTTTTGTTTTGGTTTGGTTTTTTTTTGGGGGGGGGGTTGAGACAGGGTTTCTCTGTATTGTTTTGGAGCCTGTCCTGGAACTCACTCTGTAGACCAGGCTGGCCTTGAACTCACAGAGATTGACCTGCCTCTGCCTCCCCAGTGCTAGGATTAAAGGTGTGTGCCACCATAGCCCAGCCGATTTTGGTTTACTGATAGAAATTTAAACTTTTTTTGTTATACTGTGTGTATGTTTCTACTTATTTGTGGTATTGTGCTTATGCAGCTCATTTTAAAATGTAATGTATAATCAAGAAGCACAGATTAGTAGTCATCTATAATCATCAAACTTGTAGTCCTATTAGGTATGTTTTCAATATATTTATATTTAGATAGATGATCTTCAAACACTTCAAAGACCTACAGAATATAACATTTAAGATGTTTAATAACCTGAGGCTTTTCGTGACAGTGAGACACATCTGCTCCTAACAGCACCAATCTACTTCAAAAGATGATAGTCACGGAAGAACTTCCATATTGGAGTTTAATTTCTTTGTGGAAAAAGCTAGCCATTTGGGCAAGAAACTGCCCTTGCTTCAACTACTAACAGTATGCTGTGCAAACTGGACCAGCAGGACACAAAGAAAAGTGACTGCCAAACTTAGCCAAAACAGGGTAATATAGGCCAATAGGCCGAGTTGCATGTTCTAACATCACAGAAGAACTTTGGGGACTGACTGTCCAGACAGCCAGATGCCCCTGTCATAAGGTAACATTACACCCTTCTGGGATCTTTAATGAAGTTAAAGACAAAATAATTAAAGTTTTCCTGGGTTATGAGAAAAGGTAAATTATGTATAAAATTTTACACTCACAAAGATAATATGTTCTCTAATTTTGCTAAATCCTGGATATTGTAACTGTAATTCTTAATTGGTAACTTTTTTTGTTATATATAGTTCTACTATGTTAAAATTATATATTTTTAATTAGACAAAAAAGGGGAAATGCTATGGAATAATTCTTTTGTACACTGTGAATATGTATTACTTTCATTGGTTTACTTAAGAGCCAACTGGCCAATAGCTAGGCAGGAAGAGGTTAAGCAGGAGAGCCAGACTAAGAGAATACTGGAAAGAAAAAAGGGCAGATTCGACAGACAAAGTAAGAAGAATGTGTAGAAAGTAAAATGACAAGCCATGAGCCACATGGCAGCACATAGATTAAGTTTTAAGTGCTAGTTAGTAACAAGCCTAAGCTGTCAGTTGAGCATTTATAATTAATAATAAGTCTCTGTCTGATTATTTGCCAGCCACCAGGCAGGACAGAGCTGACTGGCAGGACAGAATATTCTGCCTACACTCCTGCTTGCAGGGCAAACACCATACTGATCTGTCTCTTTTCCATCTCATTTCTACTAACATCTCATACTTCATGTGGCCTCCCAAAGCCCTGTAATTATAACTGAGAATTCTTTATATCCCTTGCCTCACATTAATGCAACTTTTCTCTTCTTTGCTTGCTTTCAGCTTCTCTTTCTTTAAAAATATCATTTCTTCTTCCCTGCATCATTATTCTCCTCTCACTTGGTAAGATTTCCTTTTTGCCCAGATAGTAGCTTTTATTATGAAAGATTTTTGTGACGTGAGTGGTCACTTCCCCTAGCATTTGTTCTCACAATGACATGAAGACTACTTCACAGCATGTATCAGTCTTTTTACTAGTTGTAATTTAGTGGGACTTGTTGTTGTTGTTGTTGTTGTTGAGTTTATTTTGAGAGAGGACATACCAGGCACCCATGTAGAGGTCAGAAGACAACTTATAAGAGTCTGTTATCTATGTTCACATGGGTTCCAGAAATCAACTCAAGTCATCAGCACCCATATCTGCTGAGCCGTCTCAGCAGCCCACAGTTATACTTTTACAGTAATTTGTGTAACATGTATTTAAAGTCTACTTTCTCATTGACCTTTAGCATAACTTCTACCTGAGTAAGAGATTTTTCTCATTCTTCTGCCCCAAGTGGCTAGCACAACACATGTTGAGGCAAAAAATATGAATGGATGAAACTCTTTGCACTTTTCTTAAGTTCTCCAACCCATGTTATTACCAACCAATAATCTTCCATTTCACTTGATATAGAAATCAGTTATCAATTCTTACTCCCACCTCATTGTGCCTTTGCCCTTTATTTCCTTAAGGCACTGAGGATCAACCTCCAGTGCCTTGTGTATGCTAAGCAAGCCCTCTACCAGTGGACTAAGTCCTCAGTTCTTGACTTTTTCCTTTAGAGTCCTTCCCTTCAGGCTCCAAACACTAAAATTTCTTTCTTAAGACTATTCTGAGTCATTCTTTTCATTGTAAAACATCTGACTACCCTACACTTGCTCATTCTATGTCTTCATTTCCCAAATTCTCAACTCTTGGAATATGACACTGCCCTCACATTATTGAAATGGTTCTACTTCTGAAACCAAATGATCTCTTCATTCATCTCTACCCTCTGATCACTTCTTTTAGAATTCCCTATCCTAACGGTATTTTGGTTTTCTGTTTTTCCCTTTTTACTAATTTTCATCCCTTACTCAGGACTCAATTCAAATTATATTCAAGTATTTCTCTTCTCAGTGTCCAAATGCCAGCCACTTCTTGGTTGCTAAGCACATCTTCCTCACTCATTGCCCTCTAACCTCTTTCTTCTTTCTCAGCATTATTTACAACACAATATCATATACATCAAAAACAGCTGCAAGAGAAAATAACCCAACACAATTTATGGCCCTATATGTCTTGAGCACAATACCGAGTAAGCACTTAATCACTATGGAAAACACCAGTACAGAAACAGAGACCCTCATGCTTCTTTCTCCTTTGATCTATGGACCTCTCCTACACATACAGTAGATAGTGGCTGTTCCAGTTAGATTTTCTGTTGCTGTGTTAATCCTCTCTGACCAAAAGCAACTTAGGGGGGAAAGTAGTTTATTTCATCTTAAGCTTCCAGGTCCCAGGACATCTTTGAAAAAAGTCAGGAAAAACTGAAGCAGAGACCACAGAGGTAGACTACTTAGTAGCTTGCTCTCCAATATATGCTCAGCTAACTCTCCTGCACAGACCAGAAGCCCTCCCAATGGCTAGTCTACAGTGGGCTGGGCCTTTCTACATCAATTGACAATCACAAAACACAGCCCATTGGGCTGGAGAGATGGCTCAGTGGTTAAGAGAACTGGCTGCTGTTCCAGAGGAACCAGGGTCAACTCCCAGCACCCACATGGAAACTCACAACTGTGTGTAACTCCAGTTCCTGTGGATCCAACACCCTCACACAGATACATGTGCACACAAAACATCAATGCTTATAAAATAAAAATAAATAAACCATTTAAAAATGTAGCACAGACTTGCATACAGCCTAATTTGATCAAGGCAATCCCTCAATTGAGACTCCCACTAATAACCCTGGGCTATGTCAAGTTGACAGCTAAGAGTTGCTTTTAGATACTTGAGAAAGAATATTGGATTTGTCATTAAATAATAAATTAAAAGTTGTTATTCAAGTTAAACATAAATTTTAACATGAGACTAGGGATGTAGCTCAGTTGTTACAGTACTTATCTACTATGCATGCAGCTGAGTGAGTGTTCAATCCCAGATGCTACAGAACCAGCAAGGTGGCCAGCAGATGCCTTTAATAACAGCACTCAAGAGGTTAAGGCAGGAGATCAGAAATTCAAGGTCATCTTAGCTTTACAGTGAAGACCAACCTGTGGTACATGTGATACTGTCTCAAAGGGGAAAAATGAACCTAGTGACTACATTTTTATTCCTTTTCCCAGGAATCACAGAAAGGATCACAACAAAGCAGGGAATGAAAAGCTGCCTTCCTCGTGCAGCTAGATCCAGACAGTGTGAGAAGCCAGATCTAGACATTTTTTTATTGTTGTTGCTTGTTTTGAGACAGGGTTTCTCTTTGTAGCCCTAGCTGTCCTGGGACTCACTCTGTACACCAGGTTGGCTAGAACTCAGAGATCCACCTGCCTCTGCCTCCCAAGTACTGGGATCAAAGGTGTGCACTACCACCACTTGGATAAAGGGAAATTATTTTAAAGCTCTGAAAAAAAAAAAAAAAGTAAATTTGACAAAGCTAGGTGTGGTGGCTCACATCTGTAATCTGAGTACTTAAGAAGCTAAAACAGAAGGATTAAATCAAATTCGAGTTCCAGGAGAGCTTAGGTTACACAGTGATACCATTTTTAAAGGGCATAAGTGGGGGAGGGAAGGGCTCGTGTTATTATGGCTCAGTAGTAGAGATCTCTCTCTCTCTCTTTTTTTTTTCCTGAGACCAGGTTTCTTTGTGTAGCCCTGGCTGGCCTTGAACTCACAGAGATCCTTCTGCCTCTGCCTCCCAAGTTCTGGGATTAAAGAAATGTCAATGCAACACCACCACTTGGTCAGTGGAAGAGCTCTTACATAACATGATCTCTAGCATCACAATAAATAAATTTAAATTGCTTTTTAAAAAGTAAGCCAGGGGACCTGGAGAGATAGCTGAGCACTTAAGAGTGCTTGCTGCTCTTGCAAAGGACTGGAGCCACCAGTAACTCCAGCTTCAGGGTATCTGACACCCTCTTCTGGTCTCCATGGGCCACTGTATGTACTTGCACCACAAGTAGACACATCCACACCCATAAATAAAAATCATACACTTTAAAAAAAAAAAGCCAGTCTTTAAAGTGTTCAGTTGGAACTTCCAGCTCAACCCTGCATGATCTAGAAAGCCCCATTCCTCCCCCACCCCATCCCACCCACTCAGAGGGTCTCTGAACAATGGGAAGGCACCAGAACACCAGTTCCAAAATCTTAGTAGAATGCTGCAGCTTCCTCCCCTGAAGCTGCCAGCCACCCAAGTTCCCATGTAAAGCAGTCAGCTTTTGACCATACTTAAGCACAAACCTAGCTTGTGGTGGATACTCATTGCCTATAACCTATAAAGTCGCCCAGCTTTCGTTTGTGGATGCCTTTATCTCTGGAACTGGAGAACCCACCTGGAATAAACCTGTTACCAATTCAGCTTGATCTGGCTTACTGCATTGGCAGAGAAACCTGGGGCGAGGCAGGAAACCTATTATAAAGTACTTGTCATATATGTATAGGGACTTAAATTTGATCCCCAGAAGCCACATAAGAAAGCCAGGCATAATGGCATACATCCCAGTACTGGGGAAGCAGAGACAGAATTCCTGGGGCTTGCTAACAGGCAAGCCTAATAAGTGAACCCCAGGTACCAACAATCAGAAAATAAGTTAGACATCCCTCCTCATAAATACCACCAGGAGAATCACCTTTGGTCTCCAAACATATGCACACATACTCACAATCATATGCACACACACAAACACTAAATTATTTTTTTTAAATGTAAGTCAGGGTTGTGCATGGTGGTACATGCCTTTAATCTCAGCATGGAAAGTAGAGGCAGGAGGATCTCTGTGAGTTCAAGGCCAGCCTAGTCTACTAAGCCAGGGATACACAGTAAGACCCTGTCTTAAAAACTACATAACTATCATAGTGCTAAAGCTTGTTGGCATTATTTGTTAGGTGTTTAGCTTTACAGTCAGGGCTTTACCTGAATCTCCTGTGTGGTTTGTTCACTGCTGTTTTCCTTGGCATAATAATTATACTCAGGTGGATCCATTAGGAAACAAAATGGCTCAGTGTCTCTTAGATGATCACCTTCTGTAGAGGCAGGTCCTTCATCAGCAGGTAATACTGTATGCCTATCAAAAGGATCAAAGAGGACTGGCAAGATGGCTCAGTGAGTAAAAGCACATGACTCCAAGCTTGTGGAAGGTGAGAACAGTCTCTTGCAAGTTGAACTCTGACCTCTACATGTGCCTGTGACATGTGTACCTCCTACATGAAAACAAATACGTAAATATAATAAAATTAAATTATTCTATTCTTTTAAGTTTGGTTTGTTATTTACCTGTTCTTTTCTGTTTTAAAAACTATTATTTTGATATGTAAGTATCTGTACCAACATGAGTTTGTGTGCATCATGTGTGTGTGGAGAATCAGACCCCTGGAACTGACATTATAGGTGGCTGTGAGCCACTATGTAATGCTGGGAACCAAACTCCAGGCTCTCTCTCTTTATATATAAAAAATTTTAAAAATCCTAAATACCCACCAATCCTAAACTGTTTAAAGTAAGGACATGTATAGTGGAATGTTCTCCCTATTAAGAATCAGGTATTGAATGGTAGCATATGCTAATAATTCTAGCAATCAGAAGGATCCCTACAAGGGCAAGGCCAGCCCAGTCTAGAGAATTCCAAGCCAGCAAAGGACTATACAGCTACATATATACATATGTATATATGTATGTATGTATTCATGACTTATGTAAGCTAAAAAGAAAACATGAAATTAACTTTTGTTGTTATTATTTTATGTGCATTGGTGTTTTGCCTGCATGTATGTCTATGTGAAAGTGTTGGGTCCCCTAGAACTGAAGTTACAATTATAGTTTTAAGCTACCATGTGGGTGCTGGGAATTGAACCCAAATCCTCTGGAAGAGCAGTCAGTACTCTTAACTGATGAACAATCTCTCTAGTCCCATGAAATTTACTTTTAAAAAATAAGAAATAGACTGGACAGTCGTGGCACATACCTTTAGTAAGCCTGGTCTATAAAGTGAGTTCCAGAACAACCTAGAGCTACACAAAGAAACCCTGTCTCAGGAAAAAAAAAAATAAAACAAAACAAAAAGAATGATGACAGGAAAAGTTTCTTTTCACTTCACATTCAACAGCTTGAATATTTTACCAGGCATATCAATTCTCTTATAATAAAAACAGAGTTTTCAGTTTTCTCTTCAAACCTATAGTAGCTGATGGAAACAGAAAAACACCCACAATTAAACACTGAGCCGAACTGAAATCCAGATGCAGAGAGGGAGGAGTGATAAGAAAAAAGGGGTCAAGACCAGGCTACAGAAACACACAGACAGCTGACCTGAACAAGGAGGAGCTAATGGGCCCCCAGACTGATGGCTGGGAAACCAGCATTGGACCAACTCAGACGCCCTAAACGTGGGTCTCAGCTAGAAGGCCTGGGCAGACTAAGGGACCTCTGATAGTGGAACCAGGATGTATCCCTGGTGCATGAAAGGACTTTGAGAGCACATTCCCCATGGAGGGATACTCCCTTAACCTAGAGACAGGAGAGAAGTCCTAGGCCCTACTCCAAATGACTTGACAGATTTAGATGACCTCTCCTGGAAGGCATCACCCTACATGTGGAGTGGGGGGGGATGGGAGGGGAGGATGGTCAGGGGGCATGAGAGGGTGGGAGAAAGGGAAAGAGGGAGGGAGGAAGAGAAGAAGGGAGAGAGAGGAAACTGGGATCAATATGTAAAATAAAAATAAAACATAAAAAAAAGGTTAAAAAAAAAACAACAAAGTTTTCAGGTATAGCTTAGTGAGTGGTACACCACCTGCTTAATAAGCACTGGCCTAGGGTTCAATTCCCAAAACATACACAAAGGTAATGAATTTAAAAAAAAAAATGACTGAGTGGTGGTGGGAAAACCATGAAAATCTTTTCCCTTTTCTTCATAGTCTCAAAATTTGATAATTACCAATATATTATCATCTATTCCTTTCAGGGACTGTTGGCTTATTGCAGTGCTGGGGACTGAATCAGGGTCTCCTTATAGTAGGCCACTACGCTACCACTGAATTACATACACAATGAATATATTACTTTTTAAATTCTCAAGACTCTTTTTTAAAGGTTCTCATTCTGCAATACAAGCTAGCCTTGAACTCATGGTGATCCTCCTGCCCCAGCATACTGAGGTTACAGGCAAGTACCACTATAATGAAACAAGTTCTCATGTAGACCAGGTTGGCCTTCAATTACTGATCCTCCTATGTCCACCCCTAAATGCTAGGACTATAGATGTGTGCCACCACACCCAAAGTTAAACTACTTTTCAACAAATGAAAGGTGGTCACTTATGGAACAAATTGGAATCAAAATCCATAGTTCAATTATTTGAATTACAAAGAAATATAAAAGGCCCAATTCTCAAAATGCTTATATTAAAGTGAGTCATGCATACATACCAAGAGAATGAAAGCTAAGAAGTCCTTATCTAGTCTACTGTGGTCAGTGCTCTTATATTGAACTAATAACTACAATGGAAACAAAATGGTATTATTTTCAGTAAATTTGTATCAAAACATATTAAAGAAATATATAGTTTGTTCTGTTTTTTGAGACAGGGTTTCTCTGGGTAACCCTGGCTGTCCGGGAACTCACTTTGTAGAACAGGTTGACCTTGAACTCAGAGATCTGCCTGACTCTGCCTCCCCAGTGCTGGCATTAAACATGTGCACCACCACCACCTGGCAACATAATGGTTTCTTAAAAATTAAAATAAAAAACTGCTGGGTGGTGGTGGTGCATGCCTTTAATCCCATCACTGGGGAGGCAGACTAGGACAGCTCTCCTTAAGTTTGAGGTCTACATAGCAAGTTCCAGGACAGACTCCAAAGCTACAGAGAAATCCTGTCTCAGAAAAACCAAAATTAAAAAAAAGAAATAGAAAAACTAACCTTCTACCCAAAGGATGGCATCCCTTCTAGAACACCTGTCTAACTCCTTCACTCACAACTTACAATGTAAAGTAGCTCTCGTAAGCAATCTATTATGTTTCTTTCTGAAGAAACACCTTCACTGTCACCATTCTTTGTTTTGGGTTTGTGTTTGTTTTTTGTGGTGTTAGAGATCAAATACAGGGACTGGACCTGTGAGGCAGCTCTACCACTCAGCCAGAACCCCAGCCCTTAACATAAAGGTCTTCTCTGTATTAAGGTAAAATTAAATTTCCTATAATGTCATTAGTTATTTGTTTATATTTGGTCTTTTGACAAAGACTCTCACAGAACCTAGGCTGGTCATGAACTCCTGATCTCTTTCTGTCTCTACTTCTCAAGTACTAAGATTACAGGAATGAGCCCCCACTGACAAAATCGTATAATTTAAACCACTAACCCATTAATCTTAGTTCTATCCTTTTATTGACAAAGTGATCTAGAAAAACTTTTGAACTATTTTCATCTATTAACATGACCCTTTCTGTCTTAAATCTACTCAGAATTAAACTTTCATGTTATTCAAACAGCTTCTACACTTACTAGTCTAGCCAATTTCTGCTTCAATAATAACAGTAATTCCCTCAATCTAGTTTTGTGCCTCTTACAAGGCACTTTCCCAGCTCAAGACAATCCAGTTTGATCTGGTCAATGCAGTCTCCTCTGCCCAGGTCACCTTAAGTGAAACAATACAAGACTAATGCCAGTGTACATGATTCACTGCCAAATTAATGCCACTGTCTAGACCACAAGTTCTCTAAGGTTTTAAAGGAGAAAAGGGTCACTGAGGATTGAGGAAGTTTTCAACAGAGGTAGACTTTAAACTGTGAAAGGAAGGATATATTTTTGATAAATAGAAGATATAAGTCTTTTAAAGGGTACAAACACAGAACAAAGCAGATGCAGGAATGAACAAAGTTAGTGCTAAAGAGTGAAGTACTGGCAAAAGTGTGGCAGTTAAGAGCACATAGTGTAGCTCTTATAGAGGACCTCAATTCAGTTCCCAGAACCCACAAGAAATGTCTCATCCTCCTACAACTCAAGCTCCCACATCCAACTGTCACTTCTGGACTCGGGGACACCTGTATCCACAGGTGGACATACCCCCACATAGACATACATATATACACAGAATTTAAAATAATTTTTTAAAAAAGAATATATGTACCAAAAAAGAGAGCTAGAGGCAGCCAGGTGACTAGGTAGAATTCACGCTATTAAAATTTCTAGAATATACACAAAATAGTAAATAGTAATTACTACTAAGAAATGAGAATAAAGAATGGTGACAGAAAAACACTTTCCTTTCACTTCACATTCAACTGTTTGAATATCTCACCATGCATATCAATTACCTTATAATAAAAACAAAGTCCCAGGTGTAGATGCCAAGCCTAACAACCAGACTTCCATCTCCAGACTCACCTGGTGGAAGGCAAAAACTGGCTCCAGCTAGTTGTCATCTGGCCTCCACAAAAGGCACGAACCTACATACATACACACACTAAATAAATATCTCTTAGGGACTGAGGAGATAGCTCATCAGTTAAGAGCAGCAGCTACTCTTCCAAAGGACAAGGATTCGATTTCAGGATCCATGTGGTGATTTATAGTCATCTGTAATGACTGACAGTTCCAGGGAACCCTAGTCCTCTTCTGGTCTCCCAGAGCATCAAGCACACATGTGGTGCACAAACATACATACAGGCAAAACATCCATATACATGCAAATATAATAAAATTTTAAAGATACACATTTACGAGCACACTGGAGTCAAGACGCTGAGAGCCTTTAACCTGTGGGGAATAAGGCATTGATTGAAGGGTTAGACCACCGAAATAAATTTCTGAAGATTATTAGGGATGGTGGCATCAAACTCAGAGATCCAATTGCTGCAGCCTCCCAATTAAAGGCATGTGCCACCACCATGCCAGGCTAAAAGTTTCTAATCCTATTCCACTCCAAGATGAATTGAAATTGAGGTGTTAAAAAGTATCACTAAATAGTCTGTTTTCAGACAACAAATAACTTTCCTCCTCCCAGTGAGAGTGGTGGCTGTGTCATATATCTATAATCCCAGCACTTATTTGTGGAATTGTTTTAGTTTTGTTTGTTTATTTTTGAGACAAGGTCTTACTATGTAGCCATGACTGGTAGGGTATTCATTATGTAGACCAGGCTGGCTTGAAACTCAGAGACCTGCCTGCCTCTGCCTCCCAAATTCTGAAATTAAATGTGTTTATGACCAGGTACAGCAAATCCCAGTACTTAGGAGACTAAGGCAGGAAAATCACCACCAGTCACCAATAGTTCAAGACCAGCCTGGGTTACATAATGAATTAAGGGCTATTATGGGCTACAAAAGCAAACATTATCTCAAAAAGAAAACAAATTCCAGCTGTCAAAATATAAAGAATTGTCACTGTATAAGATTTAGTTTTTGCAGAAGCAGACACCCACAGCTAAACACTGAGCCGAACTCCTGGAATCCAGATGCAGAGAGGGAAAAGTGATAAGAAAACAGATCAAGACCAGGCTATAGAAACCCACAGAGACAGCTGACCTGAACTAGGGGGAGCTCATGGACCACCCCCCAAGACTGATAGCTGGGAAACCAGCATTGGACCGACTCAGACCCCCTAAACATGGGTCTCAGTTAGAACACCGGGGCAGTCTAAGGGACCTCTGACAGTGGAACAAAGATGTATCCCTGGTGCAGGAAAGAACTTTGGGAGCACACTCCCCATGGAGGGATACTCCCTTAACCTAGAAGCAGAAGAAGAGGGCCTAGACTCTACTCCAAATGACAGGTTTTGATGATCCCTCTTGGAAGGTATCACCCTCCCTGTGGAGTGGGGGTGGGGAATGGGATGGGGGGGGTTGGGGAGCATGGGATGGAGGGAGAGGGAACTGGGATCAATATGTAAAATAAGAAAAAATAATAAAGATGGATAGATATAAAAGGTTTTGTCAGGTATAAGAGCTCACACCAGCAATCCAGAAAATCAGAAGGCCAAGGCCAGCCTGGGCTACTAAGTGAGATTCTACCCTGCCCACTCCCTCAAAAAGAAAAGAGGAGCTAAGGGTCTAGATAAGTGGTTAAGTGCATGCTTCATGTGCCAGGGGCACTGAGTTCAAACCCCAACAAACAAGCAAGAAGTAAACCATGCCCCGTAGCACCAACCTGTAAACCCAGAAACTGGGAGGTGGGAGGACTGATTCTAGATTAAGGCTGGAGAGAGGGCAGGAGGGAAAGGATGAGAAAGGGCGGGAGGACAGACAGACAACTACAGTGACAGACTAAACAGCTGAATGTCCAGACAATGAAAGCTGACTGGTATTAAAGCAAATAAGAACAACAGCAGCTTTTCTATTCAAATTCAGATAAATAACTTGTGTGGCAGCAGAGAATTAATAAATAAACTGTCCAAGAGGCATTTCCAAACCCAGCCTCTCCCAAATCCTGCTACTCGGCAGCAGGGATCTAAAGAAATAAATAGACTCCCAGCTGCTGAGGGAAAATGCCTCCCTAAAACCAAAGCAAAATTCTCATTAATGAAAAATCAACCACTAAAGAAGAAAACCTGTATCTCTCATAATCCCCGGAAATAAGCAAATCCTATTTGGGGTTAGTGCAGATTTACTGAGACAGTGGAAGAGAACAACCCAAAGCAGTTCCATTTGCCAGCAGCTGGGGAAACACTGTAATCAGAGAGATCACAACAACAACGCTTCTAATCTGTACAGCCAAAAGAAACATGAACTCGTAGCTATCCAGTAAAATGTGACAGGAAAAGGCTCTGGGAAGGCCGTACTGGACAAATGTGCTCTCACAATCAAGCCACTTTATCATATCATTTTGTTCAACAGATATGATTGGCTTCTAACTTGAATTTCTAAAGATCAAATTCAATCAGCCATCCAAACCCTACTTTTTCTAACCAGGTATTCTCTAAAATCACGATTCTTGCATTCATTCAAAATTTCTACAGAGTTTGGCTCTTGGGAGATTTATGTAAACAGGAGGTGAGGCGGTTAGATCACGACTTCCAAACCAGCCTGAGCTACACAGTGAGTTCAAATCCAGCCTGGGCTACATAACAAGACTGTTTATTACCAACAAAAATCATACACACATCCCTCAGACAGAAGCTAAAGTAAAATATCTCCATGTTCTGCTCCCAAAGGAGAGAAACCAGACTATCCTTCTTCAAAATGTTATGTGAGAATAATTTTAGCCTAGACAAAGGCTGAGGTTCAAGGAACGAGCTAGGGAGGAGGCAGACAATAGTAATATACAAATCAAGGAATGAAAGAAAGAAAAAGCAAAAAACTAAAGGGATGTGACAGCTGTACCACTAACACGGTCAGAGTAATAAAAAGAAGCTGCTTCCAAGCCAACTACTTTCACGGTGCATGGAGGAAAGTATGAGATTGAGGGCTATAGACAGGCACCAACCACAGGTGGTCCCCCTAATGAATGTACTCTCATCAGACCCCTTCCCTGTTTACAGCACAGGTGTACAGCACAAGCCAGCCACCAACACTGTCACACGGCTGCCACAACAGAGGCAACAATCCACTGCAGAAGGGGGGGTCAAAAAACTGGGGGGAAACTCCTCGAATGTTTACAAGAGACTAAGAACATATTCGCTCCCCCACCCACCCAGGCAACGCACGAGGAGTGAAGTTCGGGAGAGGCGGTGCCAGGACGCTACTAGACGCGTGTGGGGCAGGAGTGGGAGACTCGGGTCCCGCCGGCCGTGCACTCACCACGCACGCAGAGCAGCGACATGGCCGAGGCGCGGACCAGCCTCCGCCGCACCTCAGCCGCTCGCAACGCCGGGCCGCTCCCTCTTTTCTCTCAGCAGGTGCCGCGCCGCCTCGGGCTATCCGCCTCGCGGGTCCGGCCGCTACTCATGGTCCCGGGCGCCGGCCGCGTTCCCCGCTCCCTCGGAGCCGCTCGGGCTCTCACGGTCGGAGTGAACAGAGCAAAGAGCTGAGGCTCAGCTGGCAAACTGGGGACTGGGCGCGGCCCCGAGGCGCCATAGCTGCGAAGCGTGAGCGATCAGAGATCCCTCCCGTCACTCAGGCTGGGATCCGTGCGAGAGCCTGGGCGGGACCAATCCCCAAGGCCACGCCCCTCGGCCAATCCGCTCGCGCCCAGTCTGCAGACTCCGCCCCTTGGGAGCACGTAGAAAACGAGGTCTCCTTCATTTTCCTAATATGCGAGATTGACAGCAGCTCCGCCCATTTTATGGCAAGAATGGGCGGAACTAACCCTCACCTGTGAGCGGCGGGAATTGAAACCTTTTGCTCCTCTCACGTTTTACACACACACACACACACACACACACACACACACACACACACACACACACACCAGGTTCTTTTAATTGAAGACTTTGCAGTGGATTTCCTTAATGAGGCTAACTAAGCCTTACAACCGAAGAGATACTTGTCATAGTAATTACACAAGGTTGCATTGGGACTGTGAAGGAAAAATTTCAGCTTTTTCGGATGTGGGGGCTGGGGGAATCAGGGGTTCAAGGCCATCCATCCTTGGCTACATGGCCAATCTGAGGCCAGCCTGTGCTACAGACAGACTAGAGAAGGAAAAAGACTCAGTTCTGGGGAAGCTCTGGGGCAGAATAACTCAACACCCTAGTCAAAGACGGTGGGCATTGAGTACTTAACTATTCATCGCAGTTTTTCTAGTGCAAGCAAGGAACTGAAAAAGGAGTTGAAGCTGAGTGTGACGGCACACCCTTTACACCTAGAATTTAGGAGGCAGATGGATCTCTGAGAATTCGAGTCCAGCCTGATCTACAAGTCCTGTTCTAGGACAACCAGGACTGTTACACTGAAAACCATACTTTAAAAAAAAAAAAAAAAAAAAAAAAAAAAAAAAAAGAATTGAACTTCTGAATTATGGTACTGAGTTTAGACAGAACAGAACTGCTATAAATGAAGGGTCCTTCTAGAGAATGGAGAATGCAGAGGCCAGCCAGTGAGAGCCTGGCAATCATTTTGCACCTGGAAATAATAAGAGTAGTGGGAAACAATCTAATAAAATTGTGAGGTGCATCAGTGTATCCTCTATTGTCATGTAATAAATAACCCCAGAACTTAGTGACCTAAAATGACACTGGTTATCTCAAAGTTTCTGCAGGTCGAAAATTGAGGCACAGCTTCACTGGGTCCTCCAGTTCAAGATTTCTCCCAAACTTCAGTGTGCCAGGGTGACTAGAGTATCTCAGTACCAAGCTCTCTCCTACGATTGTTGGCACAACCCTAACTCTCCAGGGCTTGGAATAACAGCCTCAGCGCCTTACTAACTATGGGCAAGCCTGCGTTCTTATCATTTAGGCCTGGCCAACATGGCTGCTTGCTTTACCAAAGCTTGCAAGCTGAGGCCAAGCATGGCACCAGATGCCTATAATCTCAACAATTGGGAGGTGGAGGCAGCAGGATCAGGGATTTAAGGCAAGCCTTGGCTATGCACTTTGTTCAGTGCAATTCTGAACTACATGGAACCCTGCCTAAAAGGCAAATAGAAAAAGAGCAAGGGACTGGAGAGCGGCTCAGCAGTTAAAAGCATTTGCTGTCCTTGCAGAGGGGACTCGCTGTGGTTCCCACATGGCAGCTCACTGCTGTCTATAACTACAGTTGCAGGGTATCTGATTTTTTTTTTTTTTAATCTCCACCTGCATCGGGCATGCACATGGTACACACACATACATGCAGGCAAACATTCATATGCAGGAAATCAAAATAATCTTTTAAAAAATAATAAAACAAAAAACAGAAGCGAAAGCGTGAAACTGAGAGAGCAATACAGTCACCTGGGAAAATAAAACTCATAATCTTTGCTATCTGAATTATAAGTGACATCACCTAATTTTTTAAAGATTTATGTCATTTCTCAAAACAAGTTCTTATTGATTCTTTGGGAAGTTCACATCATGTACCCCAACCTCTTCATTTCTTAGTCACTCCATATCCACCCTTCACCCTTGTAGCATCTCCCACACAAAAGGGGGGGGGGAAAGCATTAACTAAACTTGGCTCCTCTGTCTTTCCTGCTTCTCCATCACCTCTTTGACCATCCCCTCTTCCTTTATTTTAGTGGCATTCTGAGCTCTTGTGTGTCACCCAGTATACCCCCCTGTCCAAAGAGCTTCACTTGCAAATGTTCACTGCAATGAGTTGTTGGTATGGTTCAAGGCCTCTAGCTTCTGGTACACCATCAATGCCGGACCCTCACCAAAATTCTTCTCAGGCATCCTGCTGTTGCCCCAAGTCATAGAGACACTGCAGCTCTGATTCCACAGGACCAGCTCCCTCCAGTGCTCCAACAGCTCATAGATGGAGTCGATGTCTGGGTGGTAGCTGTGTAGTTGTGTTGGTCAATCTGGGTTCCTGCTGGGAGGAGCACCCCCCTCGGGCAAAGGGCAGAGCCAGCACTCTTTGGCCACACCATCCGGGCAGCCGTCATGTGAACATTGTGAGGGGTGGTACCATCCTCCCAGGGCTGGCGTCATTGAGACCAGATCTCCCTGTGTAGGTCAGGGCCTACTCTCCCACTACAGTAGCCAGAGAGGTGTAAGGCCAGATTTCCCAGGGCCAGCAAAGAGCGGGACCAGCTCAACACAGCCCTCAGATTTCAACACGCATGGTTCGCATGGCTGCAGGTGGTAACATGAGCCAAGGACACAATACAGACCCCAGCTACAACAGGACCATATAACCAGACTTGGTTCTTGTCAGCAGCTTAGGCCAGATATCACCATGGGCCTGGGTAGCAGTAAAGACCACTCAGATCTGCATGGCCCCAGTCATGGCTACAGGTGTCAGCTCAGACCAGGCATCCATGTGGTCTTTGGTGACATCACAGGACACGGACATCAACACAGGCCCCAGCTGCGGTAAGACCACAGACCCAGACCTGGACCTGAGCAGCCAAATGTCACCATGGCCCTGGTAAGTAAGGCACAATGGCAGCCTGGCTCTCAGAGACCAACACAGCAGCGGGTGGAGGCCAGACCTGAGAGAATTTGCAGGGCCTTTGGTGGTAACAGGAGCCACTGACCTCCACAAAGACGCTGTAGGACCACAGACCCAGACATGGACCTTGGCATCAGCTCTGGCTGAACGTCACCACACTCTGGATACCAGCACAGGCCACACACATCAGCCTCTTACTGACGGCCTTCACTTGTTCAGCTTCTCTTCCCATTTCTCTACCATAGTTGGTTGCTCTTTGTAATGGCACCCACCTGACGGCTTGAGGTGCCAGGTGGGCCTATGGGTGTCTTTCACCTGCTCAGGCCTAGCAGGGCCCACCAGGTCAATTTATTTCATTTTTAATTATATGTATGTGTGTGTATGCAAGTGCCCTCAGAGGCCAAAGTAATCAATGCCCCTCAGTCTGGAATTACAGACAGCTGAGTATCACCTAACATGGATGCCGGGAGTCAAAGATAAACCCTCTGCAAGAGGAGTGCATGCTCTTAAGTGCTGAGCCATCCATTTCTCAAGTCCCCCAGCCCTTCTTTTTTAGTGAGTTCTTTATCAAAAGTGACTCACAGGGCTGGCAAGATGGCTCAGTGGGTAAAGGTGATTGCTACCAATACGATCTCTGGGACTCACAAGGTGGAATGAGAGAACTGTCTCCCACTGACCTCCACTTGCCTATACACATGCATGCATTCACACACACACACACACACACACACACACACACACACACACACACAAATGTTGCCAGGTGGTGATGGCACACACCTTTAGGCCCAGCACTTGGGAGGAAGAGGCAGGTGAATCTCTGAGTTCGAGGCCAGCCCAGTCTACAAAGTGAGTTCCAGGACAAAGAAAGCTTGTCTCAAAAAACAAACAAAAAAGAAAAAGAATTATACAAATGCATGAATACTGTCAAAAAACCAAGTCATTGAAGGGACTGCTTAGATATCTGTCTAATATGCTGGGCATGGTGTATGATATATGATATATGCCTGGGGCCCCAACATTCAAGAAACAAACACAAGAGAATCAAGGTTTGAGCCCAGCCTCTGAAGGGAGGGAGGAAAGGAGAGAACAAGAGAGGAACTGAGATTACATGCACTACACTGGCTTAAAATGATTTATTATTGCACATGCATTTCACTTGGCCATAACTGAGAACAGAAGTAGTCCATGATGCCAGATTTTTGGGACAAAGGGCTAACAGGATCTATTTGGGTTATGAACAAGCTAAGGCTCTCAGAGGTGGCCTTGGTGATCAGATGATGATAAAGAGTAGCTAGCAGTCCAACAACTTGCATCATATCCCAAGTCTTCAGCATCTATTTTCTGCTCCTGCAGTCTCCATAGGTACACAAGCTTGCTTACTTGGACTTTTGCTGCATCTTCCTTCTTTTCATTTCCTTTGTTTCTTTGTTTGGTTTTTCAAGACAGAGTCTCTTTGTGTATCCCTGGCTAGCCTGGAACTAGCTCTGTAGACCAGGCTGGTCTTGAAGCATATTTCTTCTTTTATACTTTCTTCAGACATTTCTATAGGGAAGATGGCTGTAGGGCAGTGGTTCGCAACCTTACTAAAGCTGCATCCCTTTAATGCAGTTCCTTATGTTGTGGTGACCCCAATCATAAATTTATTTTGTTGCTACTTCATATCTGTAATTTTGCTACTGTTATGAATCCTAATGTAAATATCTGATATGCAGGTTATCTGATATGCAACCTCCAAATCAGGTTGAGACCTGATGCTCTAGGGCCAAGCTCTAAACCTTTTGGCTATAAGACAGCACTTTCTTAAGTTTCAGTCAGCTAGCTGCAGAAGGTCAAACTCCATTGTGATGCCTGCACCTGCCCATACCTCATCCTGTCAAAACCATCTGCTGTCAATCAACTGGCTGGTGATACTCTACCTGGATGAAAACTGTAAGTGTAGTTATTCCAGTACTGGGTTTTGGCAACTGTTGTGTCCCTTAGCTTTTGATAGAGAGCAATAGCACAGTGGTAATAAACAGGAGGGAACAGCAGCAAGTGGCACGTACTAGTATTATAGCTCCTTGTGTAGGCCTGAGGTACCAGGGTCCTTAGGCTTATAATGACAAATGTTACCACTCTTTTTGTGAGCTTGGGGCATAATGGACCTTTAACAAACTTGTTAGAGCACTTAGGTAGAACTTAGGTGTTCTACTAAGAGCACTTAGGTGTAGCGCCTGCTCTAGCATCTGTTCCATGAATCAGGTGAAGGCCTAGAGATTGAAATAAAGTCAAGACAGCGGGTCATTCGTTCAATGGCAAAGTCGGAACGCCAAATGCCGAATGCCATTTATTGAGGGGAAAGAACGGGCTTAAATACTGACTTACAGCACAGTGGAAAATTACAGGAATTTTAGGCTTAGCTCCTCCCTACGAGGTGTGTATTGTCAGGAGGTGTGTGTTATCAAAATGGGAAGAGTACCAACAACAGCCTTGGGGCAAGGAGTTTCCACCAACAGCTTCAGGCTAGCTCAAGGTGCCTCAGGGTCCTACACTTAGGTGTCAGAATTCCTCAATTCATGCTAGCATAGCAGCTCCCAGGCCTAAGTCACTGGGGAGTCACTAGTGCCTAACAGCCATTCTCATTATAGCTCCCAGGCCTAGGGTCCTGAGATTCGTCTACTCTTGACAGCACTCAACAGCACTGGCTCCCAAGCGTGGGTGTCTGAAATCCTGTCTGTCTCTGGAAGTTGCTGTTATTTCTGCCACTGTCACTCATTGCTGATGTACTCATTACTTGCACTTTGGGCACCACTGCTGTCATTACTCTGGTGACTCTGCCTCTGCCACTGGAAAGATGGCACAGTTCCTCAGCCCTGGAGCCAGTCTTATGGCCATTGCTTCTGTGGATGTCAAAACTGTGCTCTGCTGTCATCTCTGCAGATGCCACACTGCTGCTGCAAGTGTGTGTGTGTGTGTGTGTGTGTGTGTGTACTTAGCTGACCTGGTGCTCATTATGTAGACCAGGCTAGCCTGGAACTCTAAGAGATCAGTTTGCCTCTGCCTCCCAAACCCTGGGATTTAAGACATACACCACCGTGGTCAACTTTATTTAGCAGCTTCTTTCTTCACGTTACTTGCTCAGGCTGCTCCTCAAAGTAGAGAAGGTGTTTTAACCCCAGCATTTGGGAGGCAATGTTGGATAGATCTCTGTGAGACTAAGGCAAGCCTATTCAGGACAGCCAAGGCTATGTAGAGAGACCTTGTGTCAAACAAAATAAAAACACAAGTATTTGCACTAATCATGCCAAACAAAACCTCTGTGCCAAATTGTTTGTACTATTGGCTTGTTCCTTTTCACTAGTTACAAGAATCTATCTGCTAGGGCTTGTGTGTGCACAGACACACACACACACACACACACACACACACACACACACAGGTGCACTCACATATACCCCTTTTGCCTGAGTGGAAACTGTTGTACAGTCCCTAAGACTTGTGATAGCAAAAAGTGTGATGTGATGCAAACTATTTGAAACCATCATGGCTGGAGCTACACCACAGGAGCCGGAGTAAACAGCCACCAATCTTTAGCAGCTTCTTCTAGGTGTCTGTGGAGTGTATAAAAAGGCAGGGGCTAACATGATGATATTTTGTTGAGGAAAGAGATCAGAGGACCACTGGGTCTTGCAGGCCATCCAGCCAAACTGACAAATGTGAGTTTCTGGTTCAGTGAGAGACACCATCTCAAGGGAATAAGAACAGAATAACAGAGTGGAACACCTGATGTCTTAGTTTTGTTTCCAATTGGTGTGATCAAATACAGTGACGAAAGTCACTGAAGGAGGGAAGGCTTACTGTAGATCACAGTTCCAAGTAACGGTCCATCATAGCAGGGAAGTCAGCAGCAGAGGCTTATTCCACAACCTAGAACAGAAACAGAGAATGTGTTGGAGTATTTTCTCCACTTTCTCCGTTTTTCTACAGCTCAGGATCCCAGGCACAAGGAATAGTGTCACCTGCATTCAAAGTGGATCTTCCCATAATGTAATTAAGAAAACTCCAAAGTAGATGAGATGGCTCAGTTGGTAAAAAGGGTTTGCTGCCAATCCTGATGGCCTGAATTCAAACCTGGAACTCACACAGGAGGTGCCAAGTACTACACGGTGATTTCCTGCAAATAATAGAATCTACCTCTAGGTGGAGCTGTGCTCCCGTCTCCTCCCTGCTCTGGTAGAGCAGAACAGAGACTTCCCTGTGGAAGGTTCCCCTTAACATAATGTGCTTTCCTTCCCAGTATTCCCTCCTCTGGTGCAGTCCCTAAGAGCCACCAAGAGGTTCTTCTGACAGCCCACCCTTCTGTGGCCTGACCTAGAAAGGTGTACCCACTTCTTTTTCTTCTGTCTTTTTCTCTCAGACACTGGCTGGAGCCTGAGTATATTTTGAACTCCCTAACTAGAGCTTTGTGCTGCCTTACTTTTTCTTAAGCTCTCCTCCAGGTGGGGCTGCCTGCCATCTGGCTTTACCTCCACGCCTATCTTCTCCACCTTCCTCTGCCCCGGATATTGCAACCTTTTTACAGTTTGACTACCTGGAATTTTCTTTTCAAACTCTAATAAATTGTACTTGAGCTTCCAGTTGAATCCATTTCGCATTATTTTATTAATGAGACAAAGAACCCTGAGAGAGGATCCCCGTTTTTCTGATACTGTATGGTGGCTCTGCTAGGATTCCACCAAGATTTTCAGTAACACTTCTTTCCTGAATTTTATTTGTTTATTTATTATTGGTTTTTCGAGACAGGGTTTCTCTGTCTAGCCCTGGCTGGCCTTCCTGGAACTCACTCTGTAGACCAGGATGGCCTCAAACTCACAGAGATCCTACTGACTCTATTTCCCAAGTGCTAGGATTGCCTGCATGCACCACCACTGGGCCCAACGTTTCCTGCATTTTAATTGACAGAGAAAACAATTCTGTTCCTGTAGCCCTAGACAGCATCATTGTGCTCTGACCTCCACACAGACACTGGGATTATAGCCAGGCACCACTATGCCTGGCTATACTCTAATCTTTTAACTATCTATCCTTTTCTTTTTAAATATATGTGCATGGGGGGGGACGTTTTCCATGAATGTATGTCCATGAACCATTTGCATGCAGTGTCCACAGAAGCCAGAAGTGGGTACTGGATCCCTTAGACCTGGAGTTACAGTTTTGAGCTACCATGTAGGTGCTGACAAGGAAACAAACCCAGGTCCTTTGAAAAAACAACCTATGCTCTTAACTGTTGAGCAGCCTGTCCTTTTCATAGGATGTTGTCTGTAAAACCTCCTCCTCACATGATCATTAAACCTGGCTCATCTAGAAACCAAAAACAGATGCTGCTGTAGGAGGTTAAGGTACAGACCAGCTTCAAGAAGAGGAAGACGGACTGAAAAGGTTACACTGCTCCTTCAGAGGGCTCAAGTTGGTTCACAGCACACATGGGTTGGACAAAATGCCCTGTAACTCCAGATCCAGGAATTTGACACTCTCTTCTGGACTCCTCAAATACCTAGGCTCACATGCACATACCTACACACAGACCTACACATAGCCACATAACTTAAAATAAAAGTATTTTTTAAAAAGGAAGAATAGATCTAAAGAGAAAGACCCCATTCAGCCAAGAGATTTCTCACCTATTGTTCTATTCTTTATGTTCCATAAAAATCAATTGCACTTCCTGAGCCCTTGAAGATAAATTTGCACTGAAAATGCCTCCTCCATTTTCCTCAGGACCAATCTTAATTAGGCCCGTTTCCCTTCCACCCATTTCTTTTGTTGCTGGTGTTTTGAAACAGAGGCTTGCTATGTATCTCTGGCTGACCAAGTACTATGTGCTCCGGCTTACCTTGAACTTGTGGCAATCCTTCTACTTCATCTTCCCAGGTACTGGGATTACAAGTGTGTGTTACCACCATACACTGATCCTTTCCCCAGTATCTGACTTCTGGATTTTCAGCAGAACAAAGCAGACCTGATTCTGTAGTTGCTGGTTGTTTTTTACTCTTTGCTCTTTTGGGAGACCTGTCACCCAGTTCCCAAATAAATACACGGAGTCATATTCTTCCTTATGAATGCCTGGCCTAAGCTTGGCTTATTTCTAGCTAGTTCTCCTTAACTCAAATTATCCCCATCTACCTTTTGCCTCTAGGCTGTATCTTTCTCTATTTCTGTGTACCTTTCTTTTCTTCTTATTCTGTGGATGACTGTGTAGCCATGAGGCAGAACCCTGGAGTCCTCCTCCTTACCCTACCACCAGATCTTCTCCCAGATTTCTCCTCCTATTTCTTCTGCCTACCAACCCTACCTATCCTTTCTCGTGCCTTGCTATTGTCCATTCAGCTCTTTATTAGACCAATCAGGTGTTTTAGACAAAATAACACAGCTTCACAGAGTTGAACAAATGCAACATAAAAGAATGCAATACATCTTTGCATCATTAAACAAAATTTCCACAGCATAAAGAAATGTAACACATTTTAACTAATATTCTACAACATGATTCTAGTTACAATTCCATGCCATAATAGCTGAGAACTTAAGTTTATTTAAGACATAACTAAGGAGAGTGATAGAGCATGTGGCTAGAATGAGCAAGGCCCTGGGTTCCATCCACATCCAGAGAGAGAGAGAGAGAGAGAGGAAGAGAGAGGGAAAAGAGAAATCCCTAACTAAACCTCAATTCTTTTTTTGTTTTGTTTTTTGAGACAGGTTTTCTCTGTGTAACAGTCCTGGCTGTCCTGAAGCTCACTCTATAGAACAAGCTGGCCTTGAACTCACAGAGATCTGCCTGCCTTTGCCTCATGAATGCTGGGATTAAAGTTGGTGCACCACCATACCTGGCTTATAGTGAACTCTTATCTCCAAAAGGAGGAAAGGGACAAGCCAGAGAGTGGGAAAAGATATTTGTAATTGTTTTCTTTGGCAAAAAAAAAAAATCATACTTAAAATATATAAGAAGTTTCCTATACAAGGTTGCAAAGTTTGCTCAACAGCTAAGAGCACTTCCTGAGTTTGATTCCCAGAATTCACATGGGAGCTCACTATGGGAGCTCACTGAAGTCTGTAACTTCAGTGGCTTCCAAGGGCTCTGTTCACATGTGGTACACAGACAAACATGCAAGAAAGACACCCATATATTTAAAATAAAAATAAATCTTTAAAAATATTTAAGTACCCTACAGGCAATAGGAAAATTACATCTCAACTAGGTTAAAACTTGATTGGACAAACCACGAAAGAAAACCAGTTAGCTAGAAATCAAGGAACTAGAATTAAAGCCTCAAAGAGGTACTTTGGAATGTATACTAGAATTAAAATAAAAGATTGGCATCATGCACTGGCAAGGGGAAGGGTGGCAAAAATCTAAATAAACTGCATCTCTCATATATTACTTTAGGAATTGGAACAACCACGATTTCTTCAAGAAAATATTTTGGCTGGGGCTGGAGAAATGGCAGGGCAGTTAAGATAGCTGCTCTTCCAGAGGACCCAGGTTTAATTCCAGAACCCACCTGACTTTCCACAATTGTCTGAAATTTCAGTTCCTGGGAATCCAATACCCTGGCATCCTCAAGCCCCCAGCACACACATGGTACACAGACATACATATAGACAAAACACCTATACACATAAAATGCCAATACTACTACTAGTAGTAATAATAATAATAAAATATTTTTATTATTTATTTACTTTCATTTTTCTTGGCTGGCTGGCTAGGAACTCACTGTGTAGATCAGGCTACACTTGGACTCATAGAAATCTTCCTGCCTCTGCTGGGATTAAAGGCATGTACCACCATGCTCCCCCCCCCCAACATTTTTAAAAAGAAGAAAACATGTTGCAATATCTATGGAGGCTGTACACACATGCTCTATGACTCAGCTACTCTGCTCCAAGGTATATGTCCAATAGAAATGCATAAATACCAAACAATAACTCTTTTTTGTTTGGTTTATCCAGACAAGGTTTCTCTGTGTAACAATTCTGGCTGTTCTAAAACCAGCTCTGCAGACCAGACTGACCTCTCAAACTCACAGAGATCTGCCTGCCTCTGCCTCCCAAGTATTGAGATTAAAGCTTATTTGTTTATGTGTTTGCGTGTTTGCTTGAACAGTGAGGATTTTTTTCTTTTTGGTTTTGTTTTGTTTTTTGAGACAGGATTTCTCTGCATAACAGCCCTAGCTGTCCTGGAACTAAACTCTGTAGATCAGGCTGGCCTCAGACTCACAGAGATCTGCTTATCTCAGCCTCCCAAGTGCTGGTATTAAAGGTGTATGACACCACTGCCTAGCTAATAGTGAGGATTTTTAAAAACAATTTTTTTTCAGTTTTCCTGGGAAACAAGTACCTATTTTTACATTGCCATATCTGCTGCTTCTGCCTGTTATGTTAGAGACGGTATTAGTTTCCTATCACTGCTATAATAAGTCAAGGCGCCAATGAGATAGTTCATTTAGGTGAAAGTGCTTGTTACCTAGCCTGACAACCTGAGTTCAATGCTTGCAACTCAATGGTTGAAGGAGAGAACTAACTCCTGCCATTTATCCTCTGACTTCTACTAGACAGCAATGACATGTGTGCCCCCACACACAAACACACACAATAAATGAAATAAATGTAATATTTCAAAAATAATCAAGAACTTTTTGCCTAAACTATACACATTCGTCGTTTCATAGTTATTACATTCAGAAATCTGAAAGTGGGTCTTACAGGGGAAATTTAATGTGTTGGCAGAGCCATTGTGCATGCCTGACATTTCTATGAGTACTGGTCCTCATGTTTACACAGCAAACAGTTCACCCACTGAGCCACTGCCCAGCTGCCATATTTTTCCCCGTTTGGGACAGGACCTTATATAACCAAGGTTTGTAATCAACTGTTCTAAGTAGCAGAGGCTAGCCTAGAACTTGTATACCCTCCTGCCTCTGCCTCTACACAGCATCTGGATTACAGGTCTTTAGTTCATTCAGCAACAACCAACTAAAGGAGAATCTCAGCATCCAGATGTGGTGGGCATACTTGTAATAATTCTTGCTCTTGCGAGTCTGAGGCAGAGTGTGAATTGAGATTCTGTCAAAGGTCATCAATAATCAAACAAATTTTAAAGGCTGTCACAGCCTAACAAACCTAGGATACTTCAAACAATGTGCAGTCCTGGAAAGGAATCCTAACACAGGAAACTAAGAAAAGCTGTATAAAAAAAATCAATATTAATCAATGACACTGTATTAATATTGGTCCTTTGATCATAACAAATGACCCATATACTGTATGATATTACTAATAAATGGAGTTTGCTAATAGTCAGTGATAGATTACTTGCCTGGGATGTACAGTGCTCTAAGTTTAACTCCCAGCACTGGAATAATAATAATGGAAACTGGTTTTGAGGTTATGTATGGAAACTATTCCATCTTCACAAGATTTTATGAATCTAAAAAGAAAGTTTCTCTATGGCTGATAAGATGGCTCAGTGAATAAAGGCCCTTTGCTGTCCAGCCTGACAACCTGAATTTGATCCCTACACCCTACATAGTGGAAGTAGAGAACAGACTCCAGAAAATGTATCCTCTGACATTCATTCATACATTCCCTGTCATATGAGCATGCATGCCTACTTGTGCTCACACATACACACACACTAGTTAACTAAAGTCACAGAGCCTAAAGAATCAGAGCCTCTAAGAGCTTCTCTAGTTGTCAGAACCAACCCTATCAAAGTATCAGCGAGGCCCCAAACTGGCTAGCCTCATTTAGCTTTATAAGTGTCCATGTGCTGCCACCTACCGGTATCTAGGTTACATCTTTCTACCCTCCTGCTTCTGTGGAAGACTCAAGACCTATTTATTACATTACAAAGCACTGACTTTCACTAAGTTCACTCAGTACTTTACAAGGCAAAGTACTTTTCTTCATTAATTTCAGGTTCCCATAGCTCCATTTCAATACTTTTACATTTCAAGTAACAGAATCATGTATTTTCATTTGTGTTCGTGTTCGTCTACTTTTTGTTTTGTTTTGTTTTGTTTTTTCGAGACAGGGTTTCTTTGTGTAGCCTTGGCCATCCTGGAACAAGATCTGCAGACCAGGCTGGCCTCGAACTCAGAGATCCTCCTGCCTCTGCCTCAGGAGTGCTGGAATTAAAGGAATGCGTCACCACCGCCCAGCTGTTTTTCTACTTTGAGAGGTCTCTGTTTCTTATTCTTTCCCTAGAGAAATCTATTGCAAAGTTTTTGTTTTTGTTTTTGCTTTTGTTTTTCCCCCATTTTCGAAACAAGGTCACTTCAACAGAGACAAATGACTCCTATTGCTCATTCCTCCGAGTCGACCACTTAGTTTGGCTAATCTGTAACCCACTTTTCACAGACCCCTAAGATTCCTTTATACTATGTTGCAAACCTCTGGGATTTTCATTGAGGCAAATACACATTACTAAATTACTAACTCAGTAGTCCTTATAGAGGCTCAAGTTCCTCAAGTAGCTCGCTCACACCAGCCAGACAACCTCAGGAATTCCAGCACCTGCGGGGAGAGGGGAAGAGGCAGAACAGAGTTAGAGGCTAGTTTACAGTAAAAGGGACTCTTAAAGGAAAAGAAGAAAGGGGAGAACGGGAGGAAAGGGGAGGGGAAGAGAGAGGAACCTAGAAAAGGAGTGTTTATTGAGTTTTGACTAGAGCTGTCTCCCCACCCGCGGCCGGATCTGGTCATTTTGGGGTTGTAGCTGGTCAGGCAAAGCCCCACCCTCCTGGACCTGTCATCACAGAAGCCGCACGTGGCCGGGGTGGGACCTCAGACGACCTGCAGCCATCACTTTGTCTCCTCCGTCATCTGTTGGGGCCGCCGCCGCCAATCACAGCCAGCCGACCGGGGCCAAGGAGCGTGTGTGCCCTGGTGAGGGAGGCGGGAGAAGGGGCGGGGGATAAAAGTTACTACAGTCAGAGGGCACAGTGTTCACGTGAAAGGGACCTGGAAAGAGTTCCAACAGGCTGTAATCTAAGGGGTGGGTCCTGACGAAAGGCGAAGAAATCAAAAGGGGGAGGGAGTCAGGGGGTGGCGCCTCAAGAAAGCAGAGGATCCTGGGGTAATGCAAAGAAGACGAAGAGGGCGGGGTCATTAAGGGGCGTGGTTTGGGTTGCAGAGGAGGAGTTTTAGGGATTAAAGAACCGGGGCAAGGGGGACAAACCCGGGGAAGGTGGGAGCTGGGACAAGGGAGAGGGTGGGCCGGGGCGTTGCGGGGGCGGGGCTCGGACCCAAGGGAAGAGGTGTACAGGCCCAGGCTGCAGCTAGGGCTGCTCAGTCACTGCCCCTATCTACTACATTCTCAAGTGCATCAGGACCCACGGAACTACAGGTGTGGGGCGGGGTGCGCGTGGAAAGGGAGACGAGGCCGAGGGTGAGCTTGGGCAGGCCTGAAGTAGGGACCACCGTTAGTGAAGAAAAGAATTTGGAGATTGTTGTTCTGGAGTGGAGGATGCGGAATTGGGGGAGTAGCTAGGGGATCAATGTGTGAGCAAGGAGGTGCATTCTCTAGGGGCTGTTGTGGGGGAAGGGCGGGAGTGCTTTGTGAAAGTGGGAGGTTAGGGTTAGGGAAAGGGATCGCTGTCTGATGTGGTAGATTAGAGGAGATTCTTGAGCGATTTGGAGGAACGTCGAGAGAATGGGAGGTTTATGTGATGGAAAATGGCTGGTGGTCCAATGTATGGGAGAGTAGGGGTTGTGCAGAGAAAGAGGAGATGGGCTGTGGGGTACTATACGACAGGTTGGAGTTGTAGCGCCCCCCCCCCGCAACTTTTAGAAAGCCACATTCTACTCCACTGTAGGGACTCCAGGAAGACATTTGTGGTCTGTATTCTAGGAGTGAGGGTGCTGAACTTAATAGAACAAGAAACCAATGTAGTGCTACTGGATGCTGAGCTCCCAACCACACCTTCTGGCATGGGTACACAGAGAGCAGGCAGGCCCTACTTGTCACAGGAGTTTGTGTGACGGTGTCTTTATCCTACTTTGAATCTGTCTAGCTGAAGCTAGGATACCTTCCCCCACTAGAGCCTCTGGGGACCCTTCTGTCACTGGGTTCCTGTCAATCCTCAACCTAGTTCCTGTTCCTACAGAAGCCTGCTTTGGTCTCTGCCCACCCCACCCCACCCCCTGCCCTGCCCTTATGCTCTGGGTGTGCTCATTTCCCACTTCCTTCCTCACACTGGGCCTGGCCTGCTTCTTGACAGTCTAGGATCTATGACCTGTTCTAGACTTTGTACTTAATGGTCAGAGACCCTGGTGCCCAACATGGAGGCTCAGATCCCACCACATTGCTATGTCTCTGCCAGGGAATCCTAAGTGACTGGTAGCCACATTTTACCTCTTGCCAGAGAAATTGGTTTCTCTCCCTTTGTCCTTTCCTGGGTGGGGAAAAATCATAGGCTCCTCAGAAATTCTGGGGGTTCTCTAGAAGAAATGCTCAGCAGTAGTGAAGGCCCTGTGTGCTTTGAAAGGTGGGCCACTGTGGTAAGTCTGACCTGGGAAGGAATAAAAGGTTCTAACCCAGCAAGAGGATAAGGAGAGAATGGCTCCCTCCACTCTGGGTTTGGAACAGGAAGTGGGAGGCTGGATGTGGTGCCACTGTTCTTTTTGCCTCTAGATTGGCTTGGGAAGGGTGGGAAAGGGCTGCTTTTCACACCATGACTGAATGAGTGTGACAGTGTTGCTGAAAGGGGCCCCGAGCCAGCCTTCTCACACAGCTACCCAGTTGCTGAGAGCCTGGCTGGAAGGGAGGGGTGCTCCAGACAGACAAAGCCATGGGGTAGGGTGGGGTAAAGAAGGGCAGGCTGAAGCCTTTTGAGGAGGCACTGATTTCTATGGCAACACTGCTTCCCAGACACTCTCTATCAGAAAGGGGCGGGCCTAGGGCAGAGGCATTCAAGCTTCCTCTGGGCTAGGGCATTTTGTGTGAGTGGGTGGGGCATAAAGAGAAAAGCCACCAGTTTGCTATGCTGAGTATCTAGCCTTTTGCTTAGGTTCTAGCAGCAGGGAATTCAGTTGCTTGAGCCCATCCTCTGTGATGGACATGACTGAATATTAGCTGTTAGGGTTATAAGACCAGGGTTGTAGATGTTCTCAATGGTCATTATTTAATGGAATCCTTATTTTAGTTATTTGTCTGTTTTTTGTTTTTGTTTTGTTTTGTTTTGTTTTTTCCTTTTGGAAGGGGGGCTTGGGGACAGGGTTTCAAGTAACCCAGGCCATCCTCAGACTCACAATGTAGCTGATGATGACTTTAAACTCCTAATCTTTCTGTGTCCATCTCCCAAATGTTGGAATTATAGACACACCCCACCAAACCCAGCTAGAAACCTCACATTTTAAGTCTGCAAATTTGTGGTCAAAGAAACCAGTTCCTAAGGCTGTTTAGTGAAAGAACAGGAGTTAAGATCCAAGTTCTCAAATTGCTGTTCAGTATCTGGGCTCACTGTTTTCTTCACCAAATTTTATTGAATAGCTATTATGTGCCAGACTCTGAGAATGTTAGTATGAAGAAAGGAATTGCTGTTCTCATGGAGCTTCCAATAAGAAGTAAAAGAAAGAAAAACAAAAAACAAACCTATGTGTATGCTTGTGAGAAATTAAGTTGAGGTATGTGCCTTTAATCCCAGCACTCAGAAGGCAGAGGCAGGTGGATCTCTGTGAGTTTGAGGCCAGCCTGGTTTATAGAACAAGTTCTAGGACAACCAGAGATACAAAGAGAAACCGTGTCTCAAAAAACAAAACAACCCAACCCCCCCCCAAAAAAGAAGTAAGCTAGTGATAGGTGCTATTTATTTAAAAAGGGGGGGTGGGCAGTAAGGTGAATTGGCTTATAAAAGTGTTTGCTGTGCAAGCCTATGACCTGATTTCTCTCCTTGACCTCATGGTAAAAGGAGAGAATGGAATTCACCAAATTTTCCTCTGATCTACCCTCACATGTCATACACACACAATAATAATAATAGAAATAAATGAAGGAAATAGTTTTTGAAAGAGATGGTCTTACTCTGTAGCCTTGGCTAGCCTAGAGCTCCATATGTAGGCCAGGCTGGCCTAAAACTCACAGAGATCAGCCTGTCTTCAATGACTTTGAAGCCAGTCTGGTCTACAGAGTTCTAGAACAGTCAAAGCTACACACACACACACACACACACACACACACACACACACACACACGTGCGTGCGCGTAATAATAATAATAATAATAATAAAATAATAATAATAATATAACCTTTTTTTAAAAGTCAGGCTGTATCTAGTGACACACATGTGTAATCCCAGCACTCCAGAGGCAGAGGCAAGAGATTACCAGAGTTAAATCCAGTTTTAGCTGGATACCCTATCTCAAAGAAACAAAGCAAAAACAACAAACAAAACACCCAATAACCTATAATTCTAACCTTCTGGAAGCTAAGGCAAGAGGATTGTGAGTTCAAGGTCACCCTAGGTTACACAGAAAAATCTTGGCTCTAAAAATCGAAACAACAACAAAAATGCAAGCTAAGGGTTTAGTGAGCTAGGTATGACCTCATGCATGACTGAACCATGCTACTCTCCCCAGGGCATACTGCGGCCTGGAATATTTTTGATCCTGACTCTTTGAGTATCACCCTGCTTTTTGTACAAAACTGAGGATTGAAAGTATAGTATAGTAAGACAGAAGAACAAGGTAGAGTTGCTAAGGGTTTTCCTAAAATGGTCTATGTCTCTTTTTTGGCTTCCTAGTGAGCTTTACTAAGGTGAATAGGTTCTCACATTGATATTCTGCAACTGTTAGGACTTTGACAATTTCTTTTCTTTCTTTCTTTTTTTTTAATCTGGCTGCTTGCTGCAGGGAAGTTAATCTTAGGGAACTGGGTTATTTTTAGGGGGCTTCTTTCTCATCAGAGGAAAGGAGAAAGAATCCTAGAAAACTGTTGTTTGCTGTATCTAATTGTAGAACTCGGTGAGGAAATGGGGGGGGGTCTCTTTTTACAGTGCAGTCATAACTGATGGTCCTGGGGAGCTCATAGCATGGGTAAGGCAGAAAAGGACTTTGGGCCTTTAGACTATGAAGGAATGAATTTTACTTCTTTTGGTTCTGGCGTTTGTTTCCTGTTACTGTGACTGGGAGGAAAGGTCTGATTTGGAGACAACCTGTCTGACTCGCTGTTAAGTTCAGAGGACAAGGTAGACAAGGCTATTCATTTTCTTAGGTTATCTCCAGAGCAGTGCCTCTAAAATGTGTCTGTGAATGCCCAGTTCTTGCAAAGATTCCACCCTGGTTATTTACAGAGCCAGAGGGCAAAGGTTAGGGATGCCACTTAATTTGGCTGGATCTGGGTTGGGCCTGGGGCCCGGTGACTCAGGGGGAGGTTGGTGAGTTTCGAGGGAGCTGTGAGTCATGAAGATGAGCTTGATGTCAGGAGTTGCTCTGTGCGGAAGCCCTTCTAGCTCATTTCTTAGGATGCTTGCTTCCCCAAACAGAGCAGTATGTGCTTCAAAGCCCAATCCAAGAAGGGTTTCAAGATACAAGGAAATAAGCCCAGAGTCCCTGAAATTTAAATGTATTTCTGTTTCTGGTGCTCCCCGGGGTCTCTAACAAAGAAAAAAAAAAAAAAAAAAAAAAAAAAAAAGTATGAAGGCCATCTTTCAGTATGGACAGAGATAAGGTACAACCAACGTTAGGTATTTTTTTTTTCCCCTCTCTGACCTGTAGGAAGCTTACTGAATAGCAACAACCCTCTCTCACACTTGGAGCTGTGTTTAGGAATGCTGGGAAAGGTGAATAGGCTTGGGGATATCTAGGGTTGGGTTTGGTATGAGAATAGGCTGAGTTTGGAAATTGTTGAGCTGTATCAGTAAAAGCCTTGGAGCTTCCTTCTTATTTACCTCTCAGAACAGGAAGGGTGGAGGAGAAACATTTGTTGAGACGTGAGAGGACGAAGTCTGAAGGGGGTTAAATGGCAGGGCAGAGAATTACTTGGGACTAGGACAGAAAAAGGGTTAAAAATGTGGGCGGGGCAACATTGGGTAGGCCTGCCCTTATGTGGACCAATTGACGAGCGCCCCTTGGAGAAGGCGTGACTCACACTTGAGGTTGCTGAGAGGCTGGCCTCCACTGAGCCAATGAGCATAGTTGTTGCCTGGGGGGGTGTGGTCTGAGGGGGGCGTGGCGGTCGTGGTCGCAGTGGCGGGGGTGGCCGGGCGCTGGGCGGGGCGGGCGGCCCCATCAGCTGGTAGGAAATGGCCTGTGAGTCAGAGGGGCAGCGGAGTCTGCGGCGCGGAGCCGGGGCGGCCCCGGGGAGGGACCGTCGCGGGGAGGGGTGCAACAGCGGCTAGAGGGGCTTCGGACGCCAGGGCCCGCTAGTGTTGCACACGAAGCTGATCAGAGAAGAACCAAGCAAGAGCAAGGCTCTCAGCCTAAGCCACCCTTTGTCTGGGTTGGGGGCCCGTAGCAGGGGGACTGGTTATCCGAGGGGAGGGACCGGGACGGGACGGGACGGGACGGAAGGGCCCGGAGCAGCGGCCACCGCAGCGGAGCCAATTTGGGAGCGGGGTGAGTGTGTACTAGGTTGAAGGTGCAGATCTCCAAAGCTTCTGCAGGGCATGGGGCCTGTCCCAGGTTGTGAAGAGGAAGGGAGTGAGAACCGACCTGGGAGGTTAAACAAGGGGTGGGGGATCGTCCAGAACAAGGAGTCCAGGAGCCAAGGTGAGTCTACCCATTTGAGTTTGGAGGGGTTGCTGAGGTCTGCTCCCTCTCTATTAAGTAAGGGTGAAGGGCTCTAGGCCAGGCGCCAGAGGGAGGGTGAAAGCAGATTGACCTTCCTACTCACAGTGGTGGTCTTAGGAACAGTTACCGTAGCGTGTATAGACATGTGTGAGGACAAGATGTACAGCAGTGAGCAGCATAGGGTAAGAGTGGAAAACACATGGATAGGAATTCTTTCTGTAACACTCCTTAGTCAGAGTAAAATGGGCATCTTGAACACTGAAGGGAAGGAGAAAATGAGCCTAGGTATTCTTCCTATACCAGAACCTCTCCCACCTCCCCGGCCTAACTAGTATCTGAGGGTACAGACCTCATGGTATTCTGGGACTTGTTGTTTTTGCTGACCTTTTCTCGGCATGTTGGGAGCTGTAGTCCTTGGCAGCCAGTCTGGCACAGCTGTTTAATGCCAGCTGCTGCCCATCCCCTGCATGGAGGGTGAGGTTTGGCTTATCCTGGCCTGGCCCCCCTCCCTGCAGTCCTGCCCCATGAGTCAGCTTGAAGCCATGGTCTAAAGCTAGACTGGCTGGGTGGCAGAGGAGTGAGTCTTAGAGCGTCTTCTGACAGGGAGGGAACTAATAGGCTCTGGGTTAATGAGCAGATGCCAGGCATGCTGGGGTCAAGTAGAGCATCATGTCATCACCTGGCTTCCTTGAGGCAAAGACTCAGGAGGCTAACTGAGTTGACCTGGAAATTGGGGTGCTAAGGAAAATGCCCTTCTTGAACTTTAAGACCTTGAACTTTAAGAATAGGAGGGGAAGAAACGAGAACAGGTTGTACTCTCTTACAACACTGCCATTATTAATGCTCTCCCCTTTCCAGCCATCTCACCCACCAGAAAGGACCAGAATAGTCTTAGGATCTCAGTTTTAAAGAGGGCCTGGTGAAATGGGAAAGTGTGGCCTGTGATGATGGGAGCCTCTGACGTAGGAGAGCTTTTCAGTCCCTAAGTGTAAATGTCTCCTTTCTCTCTGCCTCCTACCACCACATCTGCTGTTGCAATGCTCCCTGTACAATTAACCTCATGCTTCCTCTGCACTGTCAGAACTGCTGCCCAGATCACTAGGGCCAGCTTTGAGGCTTTTTTGAGTCTTGTGTTGTGTGTTTCTCCTGAGTTTAAAATTGGGCCTGTCCTCAGGCCTGACATGATCAGAAGTAAGCAAAAGTATTATTAGTAATGACACTCTCATATGGAAGTCTCATGTCTATCCAAGGAAAAGGATTGGGGAAGAGTATTTTGTTTTGTGTGTTTGTTTTCTTGCTGTCTCTCCTTCCTCCCTCCCTTCCTCCCTCCCTCCCTTCCTTTCTCTCTTTTGAGGTTTGGCTTCTGTGTAACCCTGATAGTCCTGGAACTTAGAGATCCACCTGCCTCTGCCTCCTGAGTGCTGGGATTAAAAGTATGCCCCACCACCGCCCAGCTTGTTTGTTGTTCTTTTGGTTTGGTTTGGTTTGAGATAGGGTCTCTTGTAATCCCAGCTGAACTTGAATTCCCTGGTGTAGTGGAGGCTGGCTGTAACCTGGATTTTGTTTCTTTTGTTGTTGTTATTTGGTTTGTTTGATTTTGAGGGAGAACCTAAAAATGTAGCTAGACCAGTCTTAAATGCAAGATCCTCCTGCCTCAGCCTCTAGCATTATGCTAAAGGGCACTGTGGTTGGAAGTACTGACAGGCTGCTGACCAGCTAAGGATGACAGTGGGGACAGCTGGCCCTCAGCTTGACAGTCTCATTACTGTAATACTGGTTTCTGGTCCATGAAGACCACTTTTTGTTCAGCAAATAAATAGTTTAGTTTTTTTGGGTATTGGTTGTGCACTGGGGGAAGGGCATGGAGAGATTCTCCTGTTTCCAGTCCACTGTGCACTGCCTCCTTATCTCTGGTTTGCAGGGCCTTGAAGGGGGGGAGGGGTGAGAACTAGAAAATACCTTCTGAGCATGTTCTCGCCTCCTACCACTTGTTTTTGGTTGGATTTCTTTCCTCTTGTTAAGAAGACAGATTGCTGGGGGCAGCTGGGATTTCAGATATGAAGGCCTGGCTTGGAGCTGATTTGAGGTTTGTAGTTGTGTGATGAGGTGTAACTACCTGCGTGACCTCTGCCCATAGCACTCTTGGGTGGCACTTGCCCCTATGGGTAGACATATGGAGGTGAGTTGTGTAACTGGATGTCCTTGAGTAAGAGAGGTAAATTATTGCCCTGTGCACCTACTAGCTGACATGGTATCTCTCTGATCTTTTGGGGCATTTCATCCCCTATCATTCAGGGCCAGTTCCCAAGAGAATGACCCTGACAAATGGTTCATCTTGCCTCCACTCGTTGCTTCTCTGTTGACTCTTCAGGTAGCCCAAGTCTCCTAGCTGGGCCCTGGGTCTCAAGCCTGCCTCTTCTGTTTCTGAAGAGCTTGTCACAAAGTGGGAGGGTGTCTTGGTGTATGTGCTAATACATTAGCTCACATTAGTGGAGGAACTTTTACCATTAGCTTCCGGGATCCTGGCTTATATTTTCTCTTTTCTTTCAGGGTCCAGCTGAGCCCGGGAGCTGCACGGAATGGTGGCAGTCACCTTGCCAGTGCAGTGGGCATGGACCAGACTGCAAGCTAGAGGGACAAGGCATCAGACCGGAAGAGGGGACACACGCCTGGTCTTGAAGCTTCTTCATCGGGGTAATTTCCAGGAAGAAGGAGGGTATAGCAAGTTCAGTAAGAATCTGGAGCTAAACATGTCCCTTCTCTGGAAGTCTGAGAGTAGTCTCTGAATTCCATTAATCTGTTCTGGCATTGGACAACTTTACCTCCACAAACTACTCAAGGTCACCTGTTGAGGATAGGGGAGGGTCTGAAAGCCAGCTGGAAGAAAGAGAACTCCTTGCTTGATTCCCCTGACCTGCTTTTCTTTTTTACAGATGTCCCCAGGCCCCCCAGCCCAGGCCCAGCATAAAGGCCGTGTGGGGGGCCCCCCCTGACCAAGGGGGGCTTCATGCGCCACGTGCAGACGGAGCTCTCTCCATCCTCAGAGCCAGAGGCTGGCCCTTCACAGCCTCCAGTCAGACAGGGGACCCTCCAGGGTGGCCTGCTCATGGGCTACAGCCCAGCAGGGGGGGCGACATCCCCCGGGGTCTACCAGGTATCCATCTTTTCCCCTTCAGCTGGTGCCTCTGAGCCTCCTAGGGCTCTGAAGCGGCCGGCCCCTCCCACTGAGGGTTCCCGGGAGCTGAAGAGAGGCCCTGGGCTGGGGGCCAGAGAGGGACTACCCCCTGAAGAACCACCTACTGTGGGACTGTTGGGCCCAGAGGGACTGGGTCTGGGACTGGGTGTGGCCAGCCAGCATTTCTCCCATCATGGCCTCTGTGTTGTGGAAGAGGGAGGTAATGCCACCTCACCTTGGACTTCAGGGACCCAGAGTACCCCCTGGCCCTCATCAAATACTTCCTGCAATACTTTGCACATCAGAGACTGGGCTTTCCCAGATCAAGGGGGACAGGGGTACCTGGGGGAGTCTCCAGGGCCAGCCCCTTCAGGCCAGCTGCACACACTTGACACTGATTTGCACAATCTTGCACAAATAGAGGGTAAGAGCCCAGTGGCTAGGGTGGGCAACGGGAGCAGTCCCTGGCCTAGGGAGTCCCCTGGAACTGCCAATGGACACAGTCCCGAGCACACACCCCCTGGCCCTGGACCTCCAGGCCCCTGCCCCACCAAGCGAAGGCTGCTGCCTGCTGGAGAAGCCCTGGATGTCAGCTCTGAGGATGAGGGGCCAGCCCCTCGGAGGCGCCGGGGAACCCTGGGCTGCCCTCTTGCTGCCAATAGTTCTGATGCCAAAGCCACACCCTTCTGGAGCCACCTGCTGCCTGGGCCCAAGGAGCCTGTTTTGGTAAGCCAGTGGATGAGTTCATCTGTTTTATTTATTTATTTTTCTTTCTTTGGAGACAGGGTCTTATATCAAGCCTAGGTTAACAAAGATGACCTTGAACTTCTCCACCTTCCAAGTATAGTGTTAGGATTACACAAGGCATGTGCCACCTCCATCATAGTTTATGTGATGCTGTAGATTGAACCCAGGGCTGTGTGCATGCTACACATTCTACCAACTGAACTGTATCTGTAGTCTCCTGGTTTTGTTTTGAGACAAGGTCTCAAATAGCCTAGAATGACTTCAAACTCCCTATGTGGCCAAGGATCCTCCTGCCTCTACCTCCTAAGTGCTAAGATTATAGGGATATGTTACCACATCTGGTGTACCCTCGTCTACTCTCAAGTGGACGTTTGTGTAGATGAAGGTGAGGAGACCTATGGAGATGTTCTTCAGAGAACTTGTAGTAAGTCCTTGTCCCAAAATGTGTGGTCTTCATGCAGTCTGTTTTCTCCATATTTTCACCATAGGACCCAGCAGACTGCAGTCCCATGGGGCGGAGGCTGAAAGGTGCCCGTCGCCTGAAGCTGTAAGTGACCAGATTCTCCCTCTACCCTGGCCATCACAGCAAAGGCAGAAAGAAGTCTGTCATGTTTTCCAACATTATATTTATTAGGGATCTCTGGGTTGTAGCAAAGAGTGGGGTTCAACTATTGGAAACAGGACTGCCCAGAATGCTCAAACGCACCCACTGTGTCCCTCCTTTTACCAGAAGCTCCCTTCGAAACCTCCGGAAGGGGCCAGGCCTGCTGAGCCCTCCCAGTGCCTCCCCCTTTCCTACCCCTGCTGTCAGCCGGACCCTGCTGGGCAACTTTGAGGTAATTCCCCTTGGGCTTTGTGATTAGGGGTTCCTGGGAGGGGATTCAATGGTAGAATGTGGCTCAAATAGGCAAAAGGAAGAATTGGCATCACTCTCAGACTGTGTCTACTCCACCCTAATACCAGGAATCATTGCTTCGTGGACGCTTTGCACCATCTGGCCACATTGAGGGCTTCACTGCAGAGATTGGAGCCAGTGGGTCTTACTGTCCCCAGCATGTCACGCTGCCTGTCATTGTCACCTTTTTTGATGTTTCTGAGCAAAATGCCCCGGCCCCCTTCTTGGTATGGTATAGAACTGACCCCAAAGTTACCTCAGAGGGGTTGGGGGTAGGAAGGGTGGCCAAAGGTATTCCTTACATGATCTTCTAGGAGTTAGTCAGGGTCAGGTGGGCAAAACTCCAGTATGGGGTGGGGCTGAGTCCAAGGGGAGACATTATAGAGCAGTCAGCATTTAGTGTTCTCTAGTTCCTACCTTGGCTAATGGATTATGATCTTCTTAGGGTGTTGTGGACCTGAATCCTCTGGGGAGGAAGGGTTACAGTGTGCCCAAGGTGGGCACCATCCAAGTGGTGAGTGAGGGAGTGGTACCCAGAGGGAGTTGATGTGGGAAGAGAGGAAAATCAATCCATAAACCCTACTGACTTGGACTGTCTTGTGCCCAGACCTTATTTAACCCCAACCAGACTGTGGTGAAGATGTTCCTTGTGACCTTTGACTTCTCGGACATGCCTGCTGCCCACATGACCTTCCTGCGCCATCGCCTCTTTTTGGTGCCTGTAGGTGAGGAGGGAAATGCTAGCCCCACCCACCGCCTCCTCTGCTACTTGCTGCACCTCAGGTAAGCCCAGGATGCTGGGAGTGCTGGGGAAGTTCAGGTATCTGTTCCCTACCCTCAGACAGGATCTCTCCTTTCTTCTCAATCATCTGGATACTAACTTGCTTTCTGCTGTCTTCCCCTAGGTTCCGGAGCTCCCGCTCAGGCCGCTTAAGCCTGCATGGAGATATCCGCCTGCTTTTTTCCCGCCGGAGCCTGGAGCTGGACACGGGGCTCCCCTATGAACTACAGGCTGTGACTGAGGCCCCCCATAATCCACGTTATTCACCTTTGCCCTGATTGCCATCATTCTGACGCTAGGTGGGCCCAGAGCCTACCTATCCTGCTCCATCCTGGACAGGGTAAACTGTGGAGAAATGGCAAGAGCCCCTTCAGGCTTGAATTAAAGTCCTCATCACGCTCATACCCAAATTGATTATTTGGGTGTTTAAAGCTTCTGATCCTTCCATACCCTGTCTACTCTGGGTACTCCATGTGCCTGTCCCCTCCCTTGGGTTTCCCAGGCCAGCTTAGGTAGTAGGGAGGAACCAGAGCTACCCTGAGATTGTCCCAAGTTCCTAGGCAAGTAATGCCAGTGTTGCCTCCCTGTCCTAGGCAGGGGCCACTTATTATTTTATTTATTTTTAATTTATAATTTATTCAAATTGGATTGCCATGGTGACCTCCCAAACCCGATGATTGGCACCACCCCACTCTCAGATATTGCTCCAACCTCAGGACTTGAAGACGCTGATGTCCAGGCAAGGGAGACCTGCTCTCCCGTGGCTAAGGGTAGAGCTTATTCCAGAGGAGCTGAGTCACTAGCCAGACTCGGTTTCCCTTGTTTTTCTCTATTCCTTTTTCCTTCCCCACCCTTCAATTCATCTTTGAAATCTAATTGTGTGTGCATGTATGTATGTGCGCATATGTGTGCGCCCATGCAAATATGTGCATGCACACAAACTTGGGTTTGTGTGGGGTGTGTGTGTGTGTGTGTGTGTGTGTGTGTGTGTGTGAGAGAGAGAGAGAGAGAGAGAGAGAGAGAGAATGTGCATGTATGTGTAACACAGGGGTTTAACCACCCCTCACCTAGGGCTTCAGACTCAGTTGTTCCTCTCCTCCTGCCTATGTTTCCTTGCTTTGGGGTCCTGACTGAGGAAGGTGTCCAAGGACAGAGTCAGGCCTAAGGACTGGGGAGCCTCCTCTCACTTGACCAGACTCTGACCCACCTACCTCAGCTGGGATGAGGGGTGCCCCTTGTATTCAGTCATGTGGTTCCCAGTTACCCCATTCCCCCACTCAAGAACTCTGATCCAGCCTCAATTTTTAACTGTTGGGGCTTGGCTGAGGGGAACAAGCATTTGCTGAAACTTGAAAACAAAACAAAACAAAAACAGGAAAAATTGTACCTGGTACATTTTTTTTAGAAAAAAATAAATTCTTGTTTGGAAACTTGAACTACGTTCTACTGTTTTTCTATGTTCAGAGGATGTGGATGAAGGTATAGGGCTTAATTGGAGCTGGAATTGTTCTCTCTTCTAAAGGGGAAGCAACAGGCTGCTAAAACCCATGGGATCTTAGGCTAGGCCAGGCTGATTCTTGGAGTATAGTCTTATTCCTACATATATATAAGGGGTTAGGGGCTAGGAGGGCAAAGTGAAGGATCTGGATTCTTACACTAATTCCATGGGTTACTTTAGCCCTACAGAACCTCAGTGTCCTTATATGGGAAAAAAAAAAAAAAAAGATGATACAGGCCACTTAAAAGATGTATTGGAGTGTCCGAGATCTGAGCAAGGTGACATGCTATAGACAAAATGAAAGGCTGAGGCTCTTTGCTGGCCTCTGTATGTAAGGGGATCACGCCTGGCAATTTATGGCTCAGGAAACATGGAAAGAGCTGTTGATGCTTCGGGAAAAGAAGGAAGAGGGAAAATCGCCATCAAGCACAGTTGGGCCTCCTGGTTACCATGACAACGGGAATGGGGTCAGTCCCCAGTGGGAGGGTTGAGTACAACCGCAGGACTACCCAAGACTGTTACTATGGCAACCATGGCATCTAGTCAGCGCCAAACCATTGATCGTTATGGTGACAGATTAGGGCAGTGGTAAGAGCTGGTGAGTAAACTGAGTCACCGCTGTGGGTACAAAACTTGGTGGGAGGAGTTTCCGTACAGGATATTTCCTCAATTTCGACTACAATACCTAGGAACTTCTTGGTTCTTGAGAACCAGAACAAACTTGCAGCCCGGGCTCTCTCTTCAAAGTCTACGTTTCCCAGGGAACATTTTGACGTACGCTCTGCTGAGTACACCGAAGCGGGGGTGGGGGAAGGGGGAGCGGGCGAGGGCAAAATGTGGAACGAGCCGCCGGAAGTACGTCGGGCGGAGTGGAACTTCAGGAGGAAGGGCTCGGGTTTAGGCTTCAGGAGAGGCCGCTCTGCTCCACCTCTCGTTGGTTCCGGAGGTCACTGAGGCTGTGGGAAATGCTGGCGCGCGCGGCGCGGGGTACTGGAGCCCTTTTGCTGAGGGTGAGAACGAGGCAACCTTCTTCAGAGGCCCGGGACAGAGATCACCTGGGTCCTCAGCTGGGAAGGAGCGGGATTCCAACTTTGGGGAAGGACTGGGGTCAGAGGTCATGGTCCCCACGTGAGTCATTCTCCGGGGATCCTTGGGGGTCGCGATTTAGGGAGATGCCTTCCGAATAGAGGTGGTTTCCTCCCCGAGCCCTCAGTCAATTCTCCCCTTTCTTCAGGGCTCCGTGCAGGCTTCTGGCCGCGCTCCGCGCCGCGCCTCCTCTGGACTGCCCCGAAACACCGTGGTACTGTTTGTGCCTCAGCAGGAGGCCTGGGTGGTGGAGCGAATGGGCCGATTCCACCGGATCCTGGAACCTGTGAGAACCTCTTTTGCCTACCTCCTGCCAGCCAAGTGATCAAATCTCTTACTCGTGTGTAGTGGGACTTCCCTGGGGCCTGTCTGCACTTTTGCCTCTTGACTAGTAACTGGGACTATCCCTGGCAGGGACCGATTCTGGCAGAGCCCGGTCTCCTGACCATCATATCCGTGTTTCACTGCTTTCCAATTACCCTAGTATCCCACAGGCTGCATTCTTGGATCTATCCATCCCCTCATTCCCATATCTCTGTCTAAAGATGGCTATTCTTGCTGGCTCCCATTCTGTTTACATTCAGAGACCTAGTCTTTCATTCTTATGTTCCTAGGTTTACCTATCAATGACACTTCAGCCTTTGAGGACATGTCTTGGTAGGAGCTATCACGTTCCTGGGCATGTTCCATACGTGACATTCTGCTTACTCCAGACTTAGCTTAGATTTCACTTTCTCCCACTTTCTTGAGAATCCATAACTTCTTTTCCTAGGGCTTGAATGTCCTCATCCCTGTATTAGACCGAATCCGATATGTGCAGAGTCTCAAGGAAATTGTCATCAATGTTCCTGAGCAGTCAGCTGTGACCCTAGGTGAGAGACACGGGTGATGGGGATGTGCAGAGTGCATTAGGATGTGGTTGCTATAGATCCAGGGCTTAGGAAAAAGAGTTGTGTGGGACACAGAGGCCTGACTGCCCCCCTCCTTTCTTTCTTTTGCTTCTGCAGATAATGTAACTCTGCAAATAGATGGTGTCCTTTACTTGCGTATTATGGATCCTTACAAGGTACCTTCCCCTGGCTTTACCCAGCCTTCTGAATTGCCCTCATTAAAATCTTGTCTCTTCGAGTGGCGGTGGTGGCACACAACTTTAATCCCAGCACTCGGGAGGCAGAGGCAGGTGGCTCTCTTGAGTTCGAGACCAGCGTAGTCTACAGAGCTAGTTCCAGGGCAGCCACAGATAAACCACTCGAAAAACCAAAACAAACAAACTGTATCTTCATTTCTAACCCTGTACCTGCCTTTTTTCAGGCAAGCTATGGTGTGGAAGACCCTGAGTATGCTGTCACCCAGTTAGCTCAAACAACTATGAGATCGGAGCTTGGCAAACTCTCTCTGGACAAAGTTTTTCGAGTAAGCAGATCTGGGCTTGAGGACTTGGGAGCACATTCCTTGCCCTTTCAGATCTTTTCTGGAGATCAAGATTAGCCTGGGACCTTCCCAATTTAGGCTCTTGATAGATACATTGACTTGTGCTGCTCACATTTATCTTTCTCTAGGAGCGGGAGTCTCTGAATGCCAACATTGTGGATGCCATCAACCAGGCTGCTGACTACTGGGGTATCCGCTGCCTGCGTTATGAGATCAAGGATATCCATGTGCCACCCCGGGTGAAAGAGTCTATGCAGATGCAGGTGGGGGACAGGATTTGGGTCCTCCAATCCCAATGGGACTAGAATCCCCTATTGTGGAAGATGGTAGATATAGTTTAAGTCCTGGTTAGAGGTTCCCCTGGCTTTTTTTTTTTTTTTTTTTTTTTTTTTTAAGACCAGATTTCTCTGTGAAACAGTCCTGGCTTTCCTGGAACTCGCTCTATAGACCAGGCTGGCCTGGAACTCACAGAGATCTGCCTGCCTCTGCCTCCTGAGTGCTGGGATTAAAGGTGTGTGCCACCACTGCCCAGGGCCCCTGGCTTCTTCTTGATGGGGATCATTGGGGCTTCCAGGTAGAGGCAGAGCGGCGGAAACGGGCCACAGTTCTAGAGTCTGAAGGGACACGAGAGTCAGCTATCAATGTGGCAGAGGGGAAGAAACAGGCCCAGATTCTGGCCTCCGAAGCAGAAAAGGCTGAACAGATAAATCAGGCAACAGGTGAGCAGTGAGTAGCGTAGAGGCTGAGGGAGGAACACAGCATGGGTCTTTAAAGGTAGTTGCTGGGGCAGGAGCTTTGGGGTACTCTGATTTCATGGGTCAAACTGTTTTTTTGTTTGTTTGTTTGTTTTTGTTTTTAATTCTTCCAGGAGAGGCCAGTGCAGTTCTGGCCAAGGCCAAGGCTAAAGCTGAAGCAATTCGAATCCTGGCTTCGGCTTTGACTCAACATGTGAGAGGCTGATGGGTGGGAATGGGGGGTAGCCATAGATAATGGAAGGGCTTCACTTATCTGTCCTTGTGGGTAGTTCCTGACATTGTGGGCTCCATTAAACCAGATGAGAGCTTTATATTTTATATTATGATCTGTATACCCCCTTTCCAGGAACCTGACCTTTCTCTTCTCTCTCCAAATGTGTGACCTTTGATTTTTATCCCCTGTGCCCACAGAATGGAGATGCAGCAGCTTCACTGACTGTGGCTGAGCAGTATGTCAGTGCATTCTCCAAGCTTGCCAAGGATTCCAACACAGTCCTACTGCCCTCCAATCCCAGCGATGTCACAAGTATGGTGGCTCAGGTTAGAGCTCTTGGAAGATAAGCATATAGTAGTAATGTCGGGAGCTAAAAATGGAAAATTTCCACTCCTTCAGCTACCTGTGTCAGATACCTGTGATGGTTTGTAGGATTCTTGTCATTGACTGCAAAGCTTAGAAAACTTGAAGGAACAAGAAAAGCCAAGGGACTGGGTATGATGGTGCATGGCTATAATAGCAGCACTGAGGAGGAGATGCAGGAAGTTCACAAGTTAGAGGCCTTTCTAGGCTCCATAATGCAACCTTGTCTCAGAAAGAAAGAGGGAAAAGGAAGCAGAGGAGTCAAGTAGCCCCTTTTAGTAGTTTGGGACAGAGCTTCTGCAGAATGTCCTCATGGCGCTCTCTCTCTCTCTCTCTCTCTCTCTCCTCAGGCCATGGGTGTATATGGGGCTCTCACCAAAGCCCCAGTTCCAGGAGCCCAGGACTCTGGCAAGAGCAGCAGAGATGCCCAGAGTACAGATGCAAGTCTTGAAGAATTGGGTAGAGTCAAGCTCAGTTAAGGACACGGCTTGGCCAGGGAGTGGGGGTCAGGGAACAATACTCTCAAGATTCTGGCTCTAGCCTCCCTGCCAAAATTTTAGTTTTTATTTTTTTATTTGAACTTAATAATAATCATGTAATAAACTTATCAGTGGCAAATTGGAAACTGTCCTCTTTGATTGGAGAATGAAGTTAGAAAAGTCATGTTTTCTTTGTATATCCATTTCGGTCCAGGTAGTTCTGGGGATTCTCCATGACAAGAATGAACTTCATGTGACGCAAAATCATCCTGTCTTCAAAGGAAACCTACCCATGGAGGGATTAAATCAGTGTTTACTGAAATGCCAGCTGGAGGGTGTGGTCCCCCTCCTGCTACATGGTGCAGGCGTTTGGTGAAGCATGGGGAAAGAGGACTGCCTTGGCAGAATGGTACTTTGGAGGTCTTGAAAGGCTGAGGGTGTATCTCATTCAAAATCATTTCATGTCTCCCGTGTACCAAGCAGAATGCCAAGATAACAACTAGGGTTTACAAGAACAGTTAAGATATGGCCAAGGTGATACATACCTAAAATTCAGCACTTGGTAGGCTGAAGCAGCAGGGTTGTGAGGTCAAGGCCAGCTTGAAGTTCTTAGTGAAACCCACTCTCAAAGCAGCAACAACAGAATCGAACCCCAGTGGCATCTGCTTTCAGGGAATACTAAGTCAGATAGGGAATGTGTGGGAGCAGACAGTGATAGGATGTCATAAACAGGGCTGGTAAGGTGGCTCAGTGGGTAAGACTGTTGCTGTGCAAGCCAAATGACCCGTGGAAGAAAAGAACCAATTTCACAAAGTTTTTAACCTCCACATGCACACTGTGGCACATGCACGTACACACAATAACATCATTTTAGAGTCATAATGCTCAGATGGAAGAACTAACATGTTAGTTTGCGTTCCAGGAAACATCAATGAAAATTACATCCGCTTGGATATATATACGAAGGAGGGGAAAGAGACCCATTTGGTGATCTGGAAATGAAGGTGTTGGGAGTTCATAAATGCAGAGAGGCAGAGCATATCTGACCTATAAACACAAGAGCAGAGGCACTGATGTGGCTAGAACAGTTAACAGAAGCAAAGAAGTAGCAACTAGATATACTTAATGGGAAAAGAAGAACTAAGTAAATTTGTAGGACTCCTGGAGGTAGGTGCCCCTTATTTACTAAGAAACCAAGAGAAAATTGAGTTGTTTTTCCTACTGAGATAGGACTCACCCTACAAACTGCCCATTTATTGTTTGTGGAGATAGGCGCTCTGTAGCCTCGGCTGACCTTGTACTTGTGGCATTCCTGCTTTCACCATCCAAGTGCCAATACAGCGTGTGCCTCCATACTCAGCCAACTTACCCACCCTATGTATGTTTTTAAGTTAGCTAGCTACTTACTGTTTTTGAGACAGTGTTTCATGTATCCCAGCCTTGCTCCAAACTAGCTAGGATCACCTTGCTTGCATGTCTGTTCCTCTGGCCTTCATCTCTCAGGTGCTGGCACTGCAGATATATGTAGATATGCCAGGTGTTATGGAGTGTTGGAGATCTAACCTAGGGTTTTGAACATGCTAGGCAAGCACTGTCAATTGAGTTGCACTTCCATCACCCAACTTTGGCATTTTGAATAATCCAGAAATTTTAATATATTTATAGGTGTGTATATACATAGTCTCCCTCCCTACGAACACTATTGCATACACATACCAGGTTCTGTTTACCCATTCACCAATAGAAATTTGAGTTTTTGTCTTTTGGTAATTCTAGATACTACTTTGGATGTTTACATTATATGTTTTGTTTGTTTGGTCGGATTTTGGAGACAGGGTTTCTCGGTAGCTCTGGCTGTCCTGGAACTAGCTTGTAGACCAGGCTGGCCTCGAACTCACAGAGAGCCACCTGCCTCTGCCTCCGAGTGCTGGGATTAAAAATGTCTGACACCACCACCTGGCACATAACAGGTTTTTATTTAAATGTATTTTTACAGACATGTTTTAATTTATCTTGGTGTGTTAGTTTCTCTTTTTATTACTGTGATAAGATGCTGTGGCAAAAAATGTCTAAAGGAGAAAGTTTATTTAAACAATTTCAGGTTAAAGTCCATCATGACAGGGAAGTCACAGCAATAAACTGGAGGGATGGCTCAGTGGTTAAGGCATGGAATACTCTTGTGGAAGACCAGAGTTCATTTCCCAGTGCCCATGTCAGGGAAACTGCAACCTTCTTTACCTCCAGCTCCATCAGAATCCAACATCCCAACTTCCAAAATGCACCTGCACTCACATGCACATACTCACATACAAGCACATATAACTAAAAATAAACTTAAAAAAAAAAAAGGGCTTGAAGCAGCTGGCCATATTACATCTGTAATCAGAAGAGAATAATAAGTGTTGGGCAATGGTGGCACATGGCTTTAATCCCAACACCTGGGAGGCAGAGGCAGGTGGATCTCTGTGAGTTCGAGGCCAGCCTGGTCTACAGAGTGAGTTCTAGGACAGGCTCCAAAACTACACAGAGAAACTCTGTCTCCAAAAGCAAAAACAATGAGAACAATGAGTGTATGCACTCACTGCATGCTTACTACCACTCAGCCCACTCTTATTCTGTTCAGGATTCCCTGCCTAGGGAGCGGCGCCACCCACAGCAGACATGTCTTCCCACCTCAACTAACATCAAGATAAGCCCCACAGGCTCATCTCCCAGATGATTTTAGATTCTGTCAAGTTGACAGTTAACATTAAGCATCGTGCCCGGGTGTCTATGCAGGTGTGTAATTTCTGGGCATTATAGCAGCTAAGCCTTGTGGGAAGCTGTTTTCTGACACTGTTGTACCATCTCACAGTTTCAGTGTGTGAAGGCCCCAGCTTCTGCACATCCTTGGTAATACTTGTAGTCACCTTTCTTCCTCCTTGGGTGGGTCTCTATTGGAACAGGCTAGCCTTGAGCTTGTGGCATCCTCCCTAAGTCCTGGGATTATAAGCATGAGTACCATTCCAGCTATTGTTTTCCTTGGTGTGCTAGAGATTGAACCCAGAGACTTGTGTATGCCAGTCAAGAACTGTACTGCTGAGCTATAACCATAGTCCAAACTAGTACACTGAAAGTGGTCCTTCTGTACCTCCCAGCTGGTTAATGATGCCGAGAGTCTTTCTATGTATTTATTGGCTGTGTGCATCCTTTTTAGAGAACTATCTAGAGGCCCATTGTTTGTCTTTAAATTTGCATTATTTGATTTTTATTAATTAGATTTTTTTTTTATGTGCTGAGTGGTTTTGCTCACATGTATGAATGTGTACCATACATGTGCCTGGAGCCTTTGAGCATCAGAAGAAGGCTTTGGGTTTCTTGGAACTGGAGTTGTATATGGTTTTGAACCCAGGTCCTTTGCAAAAACAAGTGCTCTTAATCATTGAGCCATCTTTCCAGCCCCTATTAATGTATTTTTAAAATTCAGCTAACAGTTTTGAGAGCAGTGATGAATGCTATCAACTGGAATCAGCTAACCACAGAGGAGAAAAAAGGTTTTTCTATGTCTCATTTGCATGTATCCATGTTTGTGTGCATGTGTTGTCAGGAATAATCCTCCATCTTTATTCCACCATATTGATTGAAGTAGGGTCTGGTAATCAGACTCACAGAGCTTGACAATATGAACAGTCTAGCTAGCCAGGTTGCTGTGGCAGAGCACTGTTGGGGCTGAATTGCAGGTCACCCAGCATTTAAGTGGATTTCTAGGGATTCAAACTGTAGCCTTTCCAATTTTGTGGCAAGCACTTAACAGCTATCTCCCCAGCCCGATGTTATCTTACAGATGATAATGCCCACGGATGAACAACTGACACAGCTAAGGCTCCAGAAGCACATGCTCTTAGTTCTAATACAAAATGGACAGGGAAGACTGGGTTGTGGTGGCCCATGACTTTAATCCCAGCACTCAGGAGGCAGAGGTGGGGAGAAAGGCCGATCTCTGAGTTCGAGACCAGCCTGGTCTATACATAGCGAGTTCCAGGATAGCTAGAGCTATACAATAGACCTTGTGTCAAAAACCGAACAACATCAAAATGGATAGCGAATGTGGAGAGATGGCTTAGTGGTTGAGAGCAATTGCTGCATTTGGTACACTTAGGTACACAAAACACACATACACATAAAAAATAAATGCATATTTTTAAAAAGGCAGTGGTCCCCTGAACTTTTTTTCTTTCATATTTATGTACATACCCGGTTGTCCGTCCTCCTCACTCTTAGATTACTCCCTTGTCCCCATTTATGACTTACTGATTCTGCCATCAAACTTGCCTGACCTACATTCCTTGTCGAACTTCCACCCTGGCGCCGGCAGGTGGCGACGAATCTCTCGGTAGGGCGCTCTGTCAGACGTGCACACCTCTGTGGTGTCAGGCTGCAGGCACCGCCGCCGCACTTCCGGGCGCGGATCCAGGTGAGCCAAGGTCTCCTAAGAACCTTCTATTGCCATCACCCCCAGTACAGGTGTCTCCGCTTGCTGCCGGGGTGCCGAGTACCGGAGTGAGCATGCCCACGTGTTGGCCGGGTTCCCACCGGAGGAGACAGAGCCTCCGGAACTCCTGGATCCCAGCTTAGCGCACAGGCTCTGTACTGTGCCAGGGTTCCTGGGGACGCCGTTCCGCTGGTTTTCTGTTGATCCTGCCGCCCGGAAGCGGAGCGTGACTCCTCCCCCTCGTCTCCTCGGTCCCCGCCAGGCGGCGCCGTTCACTCCATCCGGTTTTCTGTGTGGCTGCTTATCTATTGCCACTCTAGGAATGTTGAGATAGTTCGAAGGGATTATTCATTGAAATGAACTGACAGAGAACAATCTGTTGTTCTTTTGCTTTGCTTATTGGAAACCAGCAGTCTGCTGACCCTGCAATCTACCTACTAATTGGAATAGTCTCCTTCTAGATCTCTAGGTTGTATATGCATAGGATCCTATGCTCACGCCAAGAGCCTGAATCAGTAGGTGTAGCGTGGACTCCCGGTTGAGATTAATCTCAGCATCTCTCCCTCAGTGGTATGACTGGTAGAAACAGCTGGAATGAGTTGGCTATGAGTTGTTTACATCCTGAAGTTTATGGCAGTAGGTGGTTGATGTTCGGTATTGTTTTGAGGGCCAAAATGTCCACTCTTGTCTTTACACCACAATGAAAATTTCCTCTTCTCTACCAGGATGCAGAAGGTCTCCGTGCTCCTCTTCTTAGCCTGGGTCTGTTTTCTTTTTTATGCTGGCATTGCACTCTTCACCAGTGGCTTCCTTCTCACCCGTTTGGAGCTCACCAACCAAAGCAGCTGCCAAGAGCCCCCAGGCCCGGGTTCCCTGCCGTGGGGGAGCCAAGGAAAGCCTGGGGCCTGCTGGATGCCTTCCCGGTTCTCCAGGGTTGTGTTGGTGCTGATAGATGCTCTGCGATTTGACTTTGCCCAGCCCCAGCACTCACATGTACCTGGGGAACCTCCTGTCTCCGTGCCTTTTCTGGGAAAATTAGGCTCCTTGCAGAGGATCCTAGAGACTCAACCCCACCATGCCCGGCTATACCAATCCAAGGTGGATCCCCCCACAACCACCATGCAGCGTCTCAAGGCTCTCACCACTGGCTCACTGCCTACCTTTATTGATGCTGGCAGTAACTTTGCCAGCCATGCTATAGTGGAAGATAATCTCATTAAACAGCTCACCATTGCAGGTCAGTATGTACTCCTTTGGAAGCTAGGTGAACCTGGGCTTGTAGAAGTTAGGGAGCAGGGGCTGGAGAGATGGCCCAGTGGTTAAGAGCACAGGCTGTTCTTCCAGAGGACTGGGTTCAATTCTCAGCACCCGCTTGGCAGCTGGAAACTGTCTGTGATTCCAGTTCCAGAGTATCTGACACCTTCACACCAGTGCACATAAAATACAATTAAAAGAGAGAGAGAGAGAGAAGTTAGGGAGCTAGGACTTAGGGGACCCAGCTTTATGCTTGACTATGGTGTAGGGAAACTGGGGAGTAGAATAGATGGGATCTTGCTTGTGGAGAGCCCAAGAGATTTTTGTCCTTGATAGTGCTTCTCATGTGCACAAAATGTTTAACTCTTGGGAGCTCCCAATTAGGGAAGAAATGAAGACAGGAGTCTTGGCTTGCAAATTTGGAAAAAAGAATAGAGGTGTCCAAGTTGTGTTTGCTGGCTGCTTATGAAAAAAAAAAAAAGGTCAAGGGCAGAACATGGTACAGAGGCCTTTAATTCCAGAGATCAAGAGGCAGAGGCAAGAGGATCTCTGAGTTCCACATTAGCCTGGTCTATATAGTAAGACCTGTCTCGAAACAAACATGCATGTCCTTAGATACCCTAGGGACTAGTAGCAGATTGGATATGTACACACACACACACACACACACACACACACACACACACACACACACGAGTGCACATGCCGTGATACACATGAGGAGGTAAGAGGACAACTTTAGAAGTTGGTTCTCTCCTTCCAACATGTGGACTCTGAGTATTGAACTCAAGTTGTCAGGCTTGGTAGCAGGCACTTTGACCCACTGACCTGCTCTTTGATGGTTTTTAGAGTCTTCTCTCGTATCTCGTATTCTACCACCCCCCCACCCCCACCACCCCACCCCACCCACCCACCCCGCTCTGGTTCTCGCATGAACAAGATCTGTTCTGATTCCCTTCATGTCTCTACAGGAAGGCGTATAGTTTTCATGGGAGATGATACCTGGAAAGACCTTTTCCCTGGAGCTTTTTCCCAAGCTTTCTTCTTCTCATCCTTCAATGTGAGAGACCTGCACACAGTGGATAATGGCATCCTAGAACACCTCTATCCTACCAGTGAGCATGGAGAAAGAGCACTTAGTCAGGGCCCGTCCCTGGGAGACGGGGAGGGTGCTTTTAGTCTACGATTCCGGGTGTGGCACAGCCTGTGCTTGTCTCCCCGGGTGTAGAGGAATGCCCCGGCCTGGCTTGGGGAGAGGAGTGGGCTTTGCTGTGTGCTCAGTGTTCTCCCCTCCACAGTGGACAGTGGCGAATGGGATGTGCTGATTGCTCACTTCCTGGGTGTGGATCATTGTGGTCACAAGCATGGCCCTCACCACCCTGAAATGGCCAAGAAACTTAGCCAGATGGACCAGGTCATCCAGTGAGTGTGAGATATTGGTAGGGGAAATGGGTTTATGTTTGAGAATATCAGTACATATGAATCTGTCAAACAAACAAACCTGATTTGGGGCCTCTTTCCTGGATCTCTCTCTCTCTCTCTTTCTCTCTCTCTCTCTCTCTCTCTCTCTCTCTGTGTGTGTGTGTGTGTGTGTGTGTGTGTGTGTGTGTGTGTGTTTTGAGACAGGGTCTCATTATGTAACTATGTAGCTCTGGCTGACCTTGAACTTGCAATATAAACCAGACCAGCCTGGACTCAAACTCACAGAGATCCGCCTGCCTCTGGCTTCCAAGTGCTGTAATTAGAGGCGAGCACCACCATGCTCTGGCTCTGAATTGTTTTATACATACTTTTCCCCAAAAACCCAAGGGCACCATCCATTTTTAGTAACTTGGTACATAGCTCTGGGCTGCAGGGTTATGACTGAAGGGGTATCTTTTTGAGAGAAGTTTGGTCCTGTTAGTGGACATCAGTGGTGGAGCTGAAGGGGCCCCTGAGAAGAGTCCTTTTCTCTCCATGCCCTCTGACACATTTCTTGGCCCTCAGGGGACTCATGGAGCGTCTGGAGAATGACACACTGCTGGTGATAGCTGGTGACCACGGGATGACTATGAATGGGGACCATGGAGGGGACAGTGAGCCGGAGGTCTCAGCTGCACTGTTCCTATACAGCCGCACAGCCCTCTTCCCTACTGTCCCACCAAAGGTGAGGCCTGAGTCGTACCTCTTCTGGTCTCCCCACCTTGTGATCCCTTTAGTTTAGGCTCCCCAAACCATGATCTGGCCCCATTCTCATTTATTTTTATTTATTTGTGTGTGTGTGTGGTGTATATATGTGATATATGTGCATCTGTGTATGTCGGTATGCACACATGTGTGTGCAAGGAGGCCAGAGGACATTGGGTATTCTGCTCTGTCACTCTCTGCCTTATTCTACTGAAACAGGGTCTCTCACTCAACCTGTGGCCGAGGTCCTGTCCACCCACCATGGCACTGGGTTCCAGGCATGCATGGTCATGCCCAGCTTTCTACATGGATTCAGTGATCCAAACTCAGGCTGTTCTGTTTATGCAGCAAATGCTCTCCCCTGCTGAACTGTTTGTGCAGACACCCCCCCCCCCATGAGTCCACTGATACCTGTCCTTTCCTTCTAGGAGCCAGAGGTTATTCCTCAAGTCAGCCTTGTGCCCACACTGGCACTGCTGCTAGGCCTGCCAATCCCATTTGGGAACATTGGGGAAGTGATGGCCGAGCTGTTCTCAGGTGGCAGTGACTCCCATCCTCAAGCCTCTGCTCTAGCCCAAGTCTCAGCTCTCCATATCAATGCCCAGCAGGTAGGGAAAAGGAATAGACTTGTGTGTAAGCACAAGGACCACCCCATTGTCCCTCCGATCTTCACCTCGCCTCCATAGCATAGCCATGCCCTTCTTCCATTATCCTTCCCTTCTCCCACCCTGGACAGAATCTGAGCCCCAGGTTTCCAGTACCTCTTTGTACCTGCCCTTACCTCTGGCCCAGTTTATCTCTCTGACCTATTTCTGTTTGTCTGACCTTTCCTGCCAGGTGTCCCGATTTCTTCATACTTACTCAGCTGCTACTCAGGATCTCCAGGTTAAAGAGCTCCATCAGCTGCAGAAGCTCTTCTCCAAGGCCTCTGCTAGCTACCAACAGCTTCTGCAGAATCCCCAGGAGGCTGAGGCTTCCCTAAGGACTTTGACTGCTGAGTTGCAGCAGTTCCTGCGGGGAGCTCGGGCCATATGCATCGAATCTTGGGCCCGTTTCTCTCTGGTCCGAATGGCAGGGGGTGCTGCTCTCTTGGCTGCTTCCTGCTTTCTCTGCCTGCTTGCATCTCAGCTGGCAGTATCCCCAGGCTTTCTCTTCCGCCAATTACTGCTAATACCTATAGCTTGGGGCCTAACTTGGGCCATACTATATGCTGGACTCTTGGTAACTACAGGGTCAAAGGTGGATTCCGTGGTCCTAGGGGCTGTAGCTGCAACAGGTTCACTCCTCCCTTTTCTGTGGAAAGTCTGGGTTAGCTGGGGATCTCATAGGCCCCTGGTACCTCTACTTCCTGTCCCTAGACCTGTTCTATTACTCCTGCTCATTCGCTTGGCCACCTTCTTCTCTGATAGTTTTGTTGTTGCTGAGGCCAGGGCCACTCCTTTCCTTTTGGGCTCTCTGGTCCTATTCCTGGTTGCCCATCTTCACTGGGAGGGCCAGCTACTGCCGCCTAAACTGCTTACAATGTCCCGCCTTGGCTCTTCTGTACCAACAGGCCCCCCACGGCACAGTGGTACATATGCCCTGAGGCTTGGAATTGGGTTGCTTTTATGTACAAGGCTAGCTGGGCTTTTTCATCGCTGCCCTGAAGAGACACCTGCTTGCCACTCCTCTCCCTGGCTGAGTCCTTTGGCATCTATGGTGGGAGGTCGAGCCAAGAACTTGTGGTACGGAGCTTGTGTGGGGGCACTGGTGGCTCTGTTGGTGGTTGTGCGCCTGTGGCTTCGCCGCTATGGTAATCTCAAGAGTCCCGAGCCCCCTGTGCTCTTCGTGCGCTGGGGGTTGCCTGTCATGGTGTTAGGCACGGCTGCCTACTGGGCATTGGCATCAGGGGCGGATGAAGCACCACCACGTCTCCGGGCCCTGGTTGCTGGGGCCTCAGTTGTGCTGCCTCGGGCTGTGGTGGGGCTGGCTGCCTCCGGGCTCATGCTGCTGCTCTGGAGGCCTGTGACAGTGCTGGTGAAGGCTGGGGCTGGTGCTTCAAGGACCAGGACTATCCTCACTCCCTTCTCAGGTCCCCCTACTTCTCAGGCTGACCTAGATTACGTGGTCCCACAAATCTACCGCCACATGCAGGAAGAGTTCCAGGGCCGGCTAGAGAGGACCAAATCTCAGGGTCCTGTAACTGTGGCTGCATATCAGTTGGGGAGTGTCTACTCCGCTGCCATGGTCACAGCCCTCATCCTCTTGGCTTTCCCACTTCTGCTGTTGCATGTAGAGCGTGTCAGCCTTGTGTTCCTGCTGCTGTTTCTGCAGAGCTTCCTTCTCCTGCATCTGCTTGCAGCGGGGACATCAGTCACCACCACAGGTAAATATGGAACTTAGTCCTCCTGGTGCATCTTGTTTTGAGGCAGTGTTTCTCACCTTGATGAGTATGTGGTCTCGAGTCTTTGCAGTTGGGAAGCTTTTCCTGATGTCCTCCCTCATCTGCCATCACCATGATAGTTCCCCTCCCTCTTTCCTCCCCCACCAGAGAGGGAGTTAGGACTTAATGACTCACTTCTTAGTAAAATGTTGTCTCTCTGAGAGCACCTTCCCTGATTTTCCAGTTACAGAAGTGATACATTATGAATATATTGTGGCATAGTGAGCTCTTTGTGAGAAAGAAAGAAAATGACCCCTGAGGTCTTGTGGTATAACTTGCAGCAGCCCTGAGACAATTAGAATAGCAGTATTGATTGTAAGGAAGGTTGTAAGGGGTAGCATATGACTGTGTGCTAGGAGTGGATGATTCCAGAACAGAAAGCTGTAGGTTAGGGAATGAGATGTAATTGTAAAGAAGCATATCTTTTCTTCTAGGTCCTTTTATTGTGCTGTGGCAGGCAGTCTCAGCTTGGGCCCTTTTGGCCACCCAGACCTTCTACTCCACTGGCCACCAGCCGGTCTTTACAGCCATCCATTGGCATGCAGCCTTCGTGGGATTCCCAGAAGGTCACAACTCTTCTACTTGGTTGCCTGCTTTACTAGTGGGAGCTAACACCTTCGCCTCCCACATCCTCTTTGCAGGTACCTCTTTGCTTTCCTTCCCTAACTTCTGTTGTTGTGGAAGGAAAGGAAAACTTTGGATCTGGAGGGGGAAATGCAGTTTTGTTGGCACTTTGCAATCCCTTGGCCCTAAGCTCTTTGCAGCCCGAGCAAACTAGGGTGGCTGGGGACCAGGTGGGACTGGTCCCAAGGTCCTCCTTTGATGCCAGCCCTGTCCTCCCGGAGGCAGTAGGTTGCCCACTGCTCCTGCTCTGGCCCTTCCTGTGTGAGAGTCAAGGGCCAAGGAAGAGGCAGCAGCTCCCAGAGAGTGAAGCTGAGGCCAGAGCCAGGCCTGAGGAGGAGCAAGAGGAGCCACTGATGGAGATGCGCCTCCGGGATGCTCCGCATCACTTCAATGCAGCCCTTTTGCAGCTGGGCCTCAAGTACCTCTTTGTCCTTGGAGTTCAGGTGGGTGCAGAGGAGATGTGATAGAGCTGATGACCTTTCCCGCAGTATGCACTTTACACTTTTTCTTAGTTTCAAACACCTTGGGAATGATCCTTGGTGGAGGTTCAGATAAGTGAAATGATTGCTCAAATTCAGACCTCAAATAGCAGATTTGAGACCTGACCTGGGTTTTCTTATCTAATCCTGGACCATTTTCTTCTCTGCTGTGTGGATCTGGGCCCTATTCATTGCATTTCAGACATACTGTGAAAGCCATGGTTGTGGCCAGGATTCTTTTCCAAACTGATCCAGGGGCAGAGATGGGTTACTGACATCTCCCTCTCCTGGAAGGCAAAGCATGAATATCAGCATCACAAATGGATAGTGACTTGCCAAGTTTACATGAGTCAGTGGCTGGACCAGGACAGGAACTGGGTTTCCTAACTCCCAACGCAGGGTGTTTTCCAGTGGTATGCACTGCTTTCCTCCTTTGCCTTGCTTTCTGCAAAGTAACTAACTGCCTGCCTGTCTTGCCTTAGATTCTAGCCTGTGCCTTGGCAGCTTCCATCCTCCGAAGGCATCTCATGGTCTGGAAGGTGTTTGCCCCCAAGTAAGTGGTTTTGTTTGAGAAGAAGTGGTGCGGAGAGAGAGGACTTTGAGGAGGTTGACAAGGTTTTGCCTCATTAGGGAAAGACATTAGACCTATTACTCATGTCCTGAAATACTCTACCTTTCTCCACAGGTTCATCTTTGAAGCTATAGGTTTCATTGTAAGCAGTGTGGGACTTCTCCTGGGCATAGCCTTGGTGATGCGAGTGGATGGTGCTGTGAGTTCCTGGTTCAGAAGACTAGTTCTGGCCCAGCAGAGGTAGCCCAGGCTGAGCAGATTGGCACCTGGCCATGGAGAGAGCTGGAGAAACATCTGGCCTGACCTGTACTGGTGCTGGATATTCTGCAAGAGAGACTCAGACACACCCGTTACCACTGTGTACAGAGACTGCTTTCCCTGGGACTTCATCATTTTATAGTTCAGAATCACTATAAAGATTCATATAGTTCAGAATCCCCATATGGAGCCTGAGCCCTTGCTCCTTATGTGGATGCATCTGATGGACTACAGGGGTGGTCACCAAAGTGGAATAGAATAATACCGTACATGTGTGTGTCTAAGATGTGGAGGATCTCGCCCAGTCAGTCTCTCCTCTCACCAAGCAGGATTAGATATGTCATCTTAGGTGGGGCTTGCTGTAGCCGAGAACTCTTTGATGAGAAGCTGTCTGGGTTCGTTGGCTTCTTCTAAATGTTCTAGTTTTCCCATTTGTCCTGCTCTCCCCCTTGTTTGTTTTTGGTCATTCTGTGCTTTAACTGATAGCAAAGAAGACAAACCCAGCATCATGAAGCACAGAGACTTCTGTGTTTGAAGCCTTAAACAGCATTGTTTCTTCCTCTGGTACCCTTTTCCCCTTCACAGCTGTACAAGCCTCACTCCAGCTTTCAGCCTGTGCTATCTTTCCTACATCTACTTGCCTATTGATTATTCCTACGTTAAAGCCAAAATAGTGTAGCACCCGCGCTACGATCTGTTCCATGAATCGGGCAAAGGTCTAGAGATTGAAATAAAGACAAGACAGCGGGTCATTCGTTCAATGGCAATGTCGGAACACCAAATGCTGAATGCCGTTTATTGAGGAGAAAGAACGGGCTTAAATACTGACTTACAGCACAGTGGAAAATTACAGGAATTTTAGGCTTAGCTCCAACCCCAAGAGGTGTGTGTTGTCAAGAGCTATGTTGTCAAAAGGTGTGTGTTACCAAAATGGGAAGAGTACCAACAACAGCCTTGGGGCAAGGAGTTCCAGCCAACAGCTTCAGCCTTTTTCAAAGTGCCTGGGGGGGGGCAGGGAATCCAAGCAGGGGCCTACAGGTCCCCCTTTCTTTTAATATAAACTAACACCTGCTTTAGGTGGCAGAGGACGGGACATCGGCATAATTCCTCACCCATCATTGGAGAGGTCACCCAGGCCCATAACCTTCCTGTCTTAGGTTGGATATTTGCCCCCTCTACCTTTCCCGTCGCTGGTAAATAGTTTGTCAGCCACATGTGGGCAGATGCATTTTCTCTTGAGTCAAAGACAATAGACTCTGTCTTATTTGAAAGTTGGCCTGGGCCTGTCTAATGCTGTGGCGAAGTAGCACCAAGTGCAAGGGCTACAAACCCCAATGAGAGAGCTTGCCCAATCTCTAAATAATCTTCCCGTGAGTTGAAGTCCTTGTAAAAGGTCTTCTGCACTGGCAGGTGGTACTCAGGTTTCATTGATGTTAATGGTCTGCATGGTTAAAGCATGTGTATAATTTAAAAACTGATCACTCCAGGATCCCTGCAGATAAATGATGCATTAACTTAGATATGTGTGAAAGACAGAGAACAAGAAGCCATATGAGCCTCTCACAAAAAATCCAAGTGTTTATATAGGAGGCTAATTTGTAGATTTAGTTTAAAAATGCCAATTTGTATTGTGTTTTGGGTGGCTAAGGCTTCAGCCAAATCACCTGATAGTTGATCTACTGTGCTTGCAGTATTTACAGATTGGGAGAGGGCTATCGTAGAAACTGTTGCTTCAGTGGCAGAGGAAGCACTGGCAGCCGTGATCCCGAAATCTCCTTTCCTCTCTGCTGCACACCTGGGGTACGTGGCCCACAACAGCTGTTACTTCATATGTCCAGAAGCTAACCAGTCTGCAGACCTGCTGAGAACAACTGAAACTTTCTCCAAAATTAGTAGCATTAGTTACAACAAAAGAAGAGAACCAGAATACAAGTGCCTGAGATGAAGGTGAAATTCTTATCCTTTGGATCAAAGTGTAAATTTATAGCCACTTGATCCAAACTATAATTAGTGGTCAGGAAAAAGGGCCACATATGGCTACTCAGACCCACAGGCATCAGAATGGGTAGATTCTTGAAGACCCATCGGATCTTCTTTCTGGCTATTACTATCACGGTCCCTCCCCACATGGCAAATCAGACACTCAGGCACCCAAACAGGGTTATCTGCATCTTGTGGAAAGACACAAACTGACCCTAGGACCCATACTAGAACTGGGTCGGGGCCACACCATTGTCCAGTAGTGACATTCTTCCACATAACTGAGCCATAGTCAGATGACCAAGGGCGGCAATGCCTGTTGGCTGCAGATAGAGCAGCACCATCAATAGTTAAAAAATTTTAAATATAAAGGACAAGAGAAAGGTGATTGTGAAGAGACCCTGTAAACTCCCCCTTTTTTGTTTTATGAAAATAGGCTTTAATTGTGCAATGTGCACACTCCACCATGGCCTGACCAGATTGTAAGGGATGCCCGTCTTATGTGAGATAAAAACAATTTTTTTGCAAAAGGAGTCGAAACTCTGGCTAGTATAAGCAGGGCCATTATCAGTTTTTAATTGTCTGGGCATTCCCATATAAGCAAAGGCTTGTAAACAATGGCTCTTCACATCCTTAAGCCTTTCTCCAGTGTGAGCAGAAGCAAATATGAGATGATAATGGGTATCCACAGATACATGCACAAATTGTTGTTGGCCAAAGGAAGGAACATGGGTAACATCCATCTGCCAGATATCATTAGGCATGACATCCCGGGGATTAACTCCAAGGTGTGGAACAGGTAAGAACTCTGCACATAGGGGACAATTCTTAACTATATCAAGAGCTTTGTCTCTAGTAATTTTAAATGGAATTTAAGTGACCCTGCATTAAGGTGGAAGGTTGTATGAGCTTTGCAGGCTGCTTCATAACCAGACTCTCTCATCATCATAATGGCATTATCATTTTAGTATTAAAACCAGCAATGGCATTTCCTTCACTCAAAGGGCCGGGCAAATCAGAATGTGCTCAGAGATGTCCTACAAAAATTGTATGAGAGCTCCTCCATAGTAGGCTTTATATGGCTAGTAAATGTTCCTGTACACAAGAGACCAGAGCTATATAAGCAGCAGTTTCTAAGGGAGCCAATATATGATACACATATTTACTGTCAGTGTATAAGTTAAATGACGCATCAGAAAAATGTTGAAAGGCTAATTGTACTGCAGCTAGTTCACCAAATTGTACAGATTTCACTTTAAGTTTAGAGTGTTTAATAATGGGAAAGAATAATGGGAAACAACTACTGCACAACTATTTGAAGAGCCATCTGTAAATACATTGCCGGCCCCCTTCAAAAGATTTTGGGAAATAATCTTGGGGAAACACACAAGGTGATTAAAAAAAAAATAATAAGCTAACTTATTGGAAGGAAAATGACTATCAAAGTGGGAGGGTGTGGAACACAAGAAATGTACCCACTCCTCATCAAACTGTTGAATTCGTTTTATCTGTTGTTGAGTATAAGGAGTAACAATTACATCTGGGATCTTGCCAAAAACTTGAAGATTCATTTTGTATGCCTTTTGAATAATAGAAAGCATTGCCTGGGGATAAGATCTAACTGTCTTTCCTGGGGATGCAAGTTCATGCACTCATAATATAGGACCAGTTTGCCAAAATACCGTGGTAGGGGAATACGCTGAAGCAAACACTAATAACATCATGTTCTGAGAATAGTCAATATAATTTAAATGTGTAGATGGGAGGCATTTTGCACAAGCTGTATGCATTCTCGCGCAGGCGTTAAGGTGCATGGAGAAGTAGGATCAGAATCTCCTTGTAAAATATGAAATAAGGGTCTAAACTGCCCAGTGGTTAGGGCCAAACTAGATTGAACCCAATTTATATCTCCCAATAATTTTTGAAAATCATTAAGGGTGGTCAGTTTATCCAGCCTTAAAGTAATATTTTGAGGATGGATACCAGAATATAACAATTGATGACCCAGGTATTGATAGGAAAATTCTTGTTGCACCTTTTCTGGGGCTTTTCTTAAGCCAGCTAGTTGAAGATGATGTTGCAATTCCCCAAAAGCCTCATTCACTTCCTTAGGATCAGGGCCAGCTTAAAAAAAAAAATATCATCCATATAATGTATAATGTACAGGGATTGAAATTTCTCACTAATGGGGGCAATGGCCAATGATGCATAAATTTGATAAATAGTGGGACTATTGGCCATTCCTTGAGGCAACACCATCCATTGATACCTCTTATAGGGCTTTTTAAAATTAATAGAAGGAATGCTAAATGCAAATCGCTCACTATCCTGAGGAATACCTACATGGGAAGGTAGTGTGTGGCTCCCATAATTTGCATACAATCATTAACAGCTCGGAGATCTTGTAGAAGTCTCCATTTTCCAGATTTTTTTCTTTATAACAAAGATTGGTGTATTCCATGGGGAACTGGAAGGAATAATATGTCCTGCCTCTAATTGTTCCTGTACAAATTGATATGCAGCCTGTAATTTCTCAATAAATAAGAGCCATTGCTCCACCCATGCTGGGTTATCAGTTTTCCAGATAATAGGAATGGGAACAGGCTGCACAGCAATAGCCCCTAAGGAAAATTTCCCAGCCCAGAGCGATCTCCAGCTTTTTTGATAACTAAATTTTTAGATGCAACAGACTGAGGGGCACCTTGTAGGAATTTACCTAGTCCTTTTCCTTGTACATAACCTTGGTCAGCCAGCATATTTTTAATAGGTTCAGTAGTAAGGACTGCTCCCATGGGCTGAAGCACATCTCTCCCCCAAAGATTAACAGGGATAACTTCACACAAAAGGTTGAAAAAGACCTGTATGTCCTTCATCATCTGACCATTTAAGAAATTAAGATCTACATTCTGGAGCCACAGCAGTTCCTTTTGAAATGTCCTGGTTGTCCACACCCGAAGCAAGTCTTTGGCCTGGCTCCTCCATTGTTCCCACCTCTTTTCATAACTGAGGCTATAACTTGGCCCATAATGTGATGACTATCTATGTCCCGACATATGCGTATATAGTCATTAAGACTTTTGGCCTTATGAGGACGTAGAGCCTCTTTACAATACTTGTTTGCATTTTCAAATGCCAGTTGTTTAACTATGGCCATGGCATTTTCAACATCACCAAAAATTTGATAAGCCAGCCCTAGGAGGCGGTCTGCAAATTCTGAATAGGGCTCAGATGGTCCCTGCAATACCTTAGACAGCTGGGCAGGACTTTCCATGCTCTAGTAGCAGCAACATCAATTTGTGCATAGACCGCTGGGTCAAAAAGAATGAGCTGCAAGGGTAGCATATTGCCCAGAGCCTGTGAGCATATCTAAATTCCTAGCAGGAAATCCGGCAGCAGCATTGCTTTGGGAGGTTTCCTTGTAAAATTCTTGAAATTCGCCTCTCCAGAGCAAATAGTCACCCCCACTCAGTGCAGCTCTACAGAGCTGCATCCAATCACTAGGGGTGAAATTTAACACTGCGAAGGACTCAAAAATTGTCTGAGTAAAAGGAGCATGGGAACCATAAACAGTGACAGCCTCTTTAAGATGTCTTATATCCTTAAAATTTAATGGGCTGTGCTCCCTAACCCTGTTATCCTGAGGATCCACTGTCTCAATCACTGGAAACACTTGTCTTTCCTTTTCTAACACTTCTACCTTGGTTATTAAATCTTTGACCTCTTCCTCTAACCCTCGAGGTGCAGAGGCCCCACTAAAGGAATCACAAAAGGGATTGTGCCGTGGCAGATGGCATATGCGCTCATCAGCTTCAGTTTCTGATTCCAAAGTATCCTCTTCATCAGTTACAGTAGGACTATCATCATCTCCTAGTTGGGATCCCTCTTGTACCCTGATAGATTGCACAGATTCTAAATCTTGTACTTCCTCAAACGTCCTATTCATCTCTGCCATTTTTTTCTTTTACTTTATGGCAATGAATTCTTTAGCTGTCTTGTTTTAATACTGGTGCCCTGTCTTTTCAATAGGGCCACTAATTGCCCACTGAGCATTTCCTTAGAGTTACTGGCACCCATCCTTCAATACACCCTCATTCACTTGCTTTGCTGGCCAGCTTTCGAGGGCCATCTCTTAGGTGATCCTTTCTTTCCAGATCTTGGTGGGACCTCCACTTGTAGTGCCGGGGCTACAATCTGTTCCATGAATTGGGCCAAGGCCTAGAGATTGAAATAAAGACAAGACAGCAGGTCATTCATTCAATGGCAATGTCAGAACGCCAAATACCGAATGCTGTTTATTGAGGGGGATGGAACAGGCTTAAATACTGACTTACAGAACAGTGGAAAATTACAGGAACTTTAGGCTTAGCTCCTCCCCAAGAGGTGTGTGTTGTCACGAGGTATGTTGTCAAAAGGTGTATGTTACCAAAATGGGAAGAGTACCAACAACAGCTTTGGGGCAAGGAGTTCCAGCCAACAGCTTCAGGCTTGCTCAAGCTGCCTGGGGGGGAGGGGGGTTCTGGGCAGGGGCCTACAGGATCTTTCCTACATCTACTTGCCTATTGATTATTCCTACATTAAAGCCAAAATAGAATGAATGTAATGCTTCTTTTTTTCTTTTTTTAAAAACAATCACACTATGTAGCTGGCTTAGAACTCAGTAAGTAGACCCTAGCCTTGAACTCACAGAGATCCACCTGCTTCTGCTTCTGCCTGCCAGTGTTAGAATAAAGGTAGTGTCACCATACCTGGCTAATGATTTTCTTTTCTTTCTTTCCTTCTTTCTTTCTTTCTTTCTCTTCTTTTTTCTTTTTGTTTTTCAAGACAGGATTTCTCTGTGTAGCTTTGGAGCCTGTCCTGGAACTTACTTTGTAGACCATAGACCAGGCTGGTCTTGAACTTACAGAGATCCTCCTGCCTCTGCTTCCCAAGTGCTAGTGTAAGAATGAAAAAATACAGCCTAACTCTCCAGTGACCCCAGGAAGATAGAAGTTTAAACCTTAAATTCCAGACTCTGCCCTCAGCCAGTAAATAGGCAAAAGGTCACATTCTTTGCTGTACTCATAGGACCTGTGAGTACCTGAGCTTTGTCGCCCCACCCAGAAACCCGCTGGAAAGCAAACCTCCGGGGCTATAGGAAACTGATTGGTCTATAAAGCGCAGGCTTGGATGGTTTAAATTGATTGGTCTGTACCGCACAGGGTCTGGATGCTTTGAGATGATTGGTTTAAGATGCACGGGCTTTGTTGTAATCCTATAAAATCTATTTTACTTCCACCCTTGTGGTCCTTAGTCCTCTGCCCCTGTGTGGTACATGACTATGGACCCCAATGCACTTGGAATATAAAAAAAACCTCATGCTTTTACATCAAGACCACTTCTCGTGAGTGATTTGGGGGGTGCCTTTCCTGAGTGGGGAGCATGAAGGTCCTCGCTCTGCCGGTCTTTCACTAGAACTAAAGGTATGCACCACCACTGCCCATGGAAGTACTTTTTTTTAAGGTGTGTTGTGGGGGGAGTGGAAAGATGGCTTAACAGGTAAAGACTGAGTTTGATCCCTGGGTACTGACCCTCACAAGTTAAACTCCAACCTTTACACATGTACAGTTCCCATGACCAAATAAATAAATAGAACAAAAGCTCCAGGGAAACAAACATTTCAAGAAAATAAAATTTCAGGCTGGGGAGATGGCTCAGCAGTTAAAAGTACTGGCTGTTCTTCCAGAGGACCTTAGTTCATTTCCCAGGTACCACATGGCAGTTCACAACCATTTCTTTCTTTCTTTCTTTTTTTTTTTTTTTGAGACAGGGTTTCTCTGTATTGCATTGGAGCCTGTCCTGGAACTAGCTCTAGCTCTGTAGACCAGGCTGGTCTTGAACCCACAGAGATTCTCCTGCCCCTGCCTCCTGAGTGCTGGCTGGTACTAAAGGCCTGTGTCACTAACACCTGGCTCACAACCATTTCTATAATGGGAATCTTCTGGCATGCAGGCAGAGTACATAAGATACATAAATAAATACATTAGGTAAATGAATCTAGAGACAAAATTATATAATCCCAGCAAACAGTTGGCAAAAGCAGGATAGCTGCCACACATTAAAGGCTACTGGGTCATCAGAGCAAGTTGTAGACCACCCAGGGCTACAGAGTGAGACAACTGTCTTGAACAAAAAAAAGTGTAGAGTTCAATGGTTGTATGTGGCGATAATATTGTTTGTGATCTAACACAGTCAGTCACAGAAGATCAGGATACAAAGCCAGCCATACTTGTCAGCCATAGAGGCCGGGCAGAGGTGGCACACACTTTTAACCCCAGGACTCAGGAGACAGGCAGATGGACCTCTGCAAGTTCAAGGCTACCCAGGGCTACATGAGAGTGAATCAGTCTAAAAGAGAAACAGCTCACACCTTTACTCCCAGCACTAGAGAAGTATATAAGACAGGAGCAGGGACTCAGATTCTGGCAATTAGTCTCCTGCTACGTTGAGGATAGGCTCTCCCAGCCTTAGTAAAATTAAGAGCTCTCTGGTGGCTTGGTTGCTTTGCTTTCCTAATCTTCTGCTTGAAACCCAATATCAGTATCTCTGATTATTATTATTATTATTACTTGTGCTGCAATCATAAGTATATAATTAGCAAAGATTACAGACAACTATCAATTCCAGAATAGTTCACCCCTTCAAAGAAACTCTGTGCCCAATAAGCACTCTTCTAACTATGGCAGTCTAGCCAAACAGCCAGTTTCTGGATCAGAAACTGTCAAGAGCAGTGGTTCTCAACCTTCCTGATGCATTGACCCTTTAATATAGTTCTTAATGTGGTGACCCCCCCATCATAAAATTATTTTCATTGCTACTTCAAAACTGTAATTTTGCTACTGTTATGACTCATAATGTAAATATCTGATGAGACCCCAAAGGGGTTTCAACCATACGTTTAAAACCACAGGTTGAAAATCTATGAAGTGAATTCCAGGACAGCTCATACTACACAGAGAGACCTTATCTCAAAGAACAAAACAAAACCCTTATTGCTCGATGGGCTTGGTGGTGCACACCTGTAATCCCAGCACTTGAGAGACTCAAGCAGGACTACCACCAGTTGGAGGCTGCAAAGCCAATACCAGGCTATCTAGGATTACATAGTTGGATTTTCTCAAAAATAACATTGGTTTGAACAGATGGCTCCGGATTAAGAGTACATTGTGCTCTTGAAGGTCTGTGTTCGAGTTCATTCCCAGTACGTATGTCAGGAGGCTCAGGCCTGAAACTCAGGTCCAGGGCATTGGCCTATGCCACCTCTTGAGTCTGCACCACCCACAGACACATACACATAATTGAAAAACAAAAACAAGTCTTCAAAAATAACAACGAAGCAAAACCAAAGCTTGTTAAACCCATGACGGTGTTCTCTTGTTTTCTAAGATTTATATTCAGGGCTTTTGTATTTCTTTCGTGAATCGTTTTGAGTTGATGTTATATACAGTGCCCAGCACTTTTTACGATTCCCCTGGCTTTTTGCTCAAAGAGAAAGGATGGGAAGATTACCAAAGGCTTCAGTCCCCTGTCCCTAGATTTCAGGAAATATTTTCCTTTCCGGGATGGATTGGGGGTTTGGGCGGGGTGGGGTGGGGGAGGTGAGGGGATGGTGTGTGTGTGTGTGTGTGTGTGTGTGAGAGAGAGAGAGAGAGAGAGAGAGAGAGAGAGAGAGAGAGAGAGAGAGAGAGAGAGAGAGAGAGAGAGAGAGAGAGAGAGAGAGAGAGTGGGGGTGGGGAAATTCTTTCTTGGGCGCTCTCCACAGTACTACAACTCCCAGCAGGCACCGCGCGGGCCAGCCTGTCACGGAGGGGAAAACCTGGGCTGCCGTTGGTTCTAAGGCAGAGCGGGGCCAGAGAGACTCTGGTTCCTGGACTCGCTCCCACTAACCGAGTCTCACTATTTTGGCCCCTGCGAAGGCCCACAGTCAATCCCTGGCCTGAGGCTGGTGGGTCTTCCCACCTCGTTGTTCCGGGTTTCTTTTTAGTTTCCCGCGGGAACCGACTCTTGAAGAGAACCAACCGCGGCCAAGAGTTTTTGCAGCCTGGCCAACCAGAGGCGCGGTGGGCGGTGGCGGGACAGAGTGTTGATCCTGAGAGTCCGCTGGCTGCTACCTGGAGGGGCGTCCGGCGCCCAAGTGGGCATCCTCCTTCTGGCGTGAGGCATTGGCGGGACCAGCATCACCCATCAGAAGACCTCTTCGTTTAACGGGGCTCAACCTCGGCGACAATGTCCAGCCAGATCATGTCAGCCCTACCCCAAACATCTTCTAGTAGCCTGGACTTGTGGAGGGAAAAGAATGTCCGGCTCGTTGAACAGGCTAGGGTAAGATGGTTGCTGGGACCCTCGCCCTGTATCCTCAAGATCTCAGAAAGCGGGTTTACAGTAATTTCATCCTAGCCTAGGAGCAGAACTTGATCTCTATTCAAAAAACCCGACGTGACTGGAAAATGTGTCCCTCCCTTGTCTACTACGAGGGAGGACTGATTCGCGGCTTCCTAATTTCAGAAGCTGACTGGGGATTCTCGGCTGTCTCTGAGGCGACAGCAGTTGGCTCAAGACACACTGGAAGGGTTTAGGGAGCTCCTCTTCACTTTGCAAGGTAAGAAAGAGCGTCCAGGAGGCTCATTTCCTCTCCTCAGCAGCCAAAAAGATCAGCTTCTTTTACGTGCTTCTGGGATTGTGGTGTTTATTCTGAGTGTTAGGAAGTCCTGTTTTGTCTGGTGTTCTGTATTGTACAGATGATGAAAGATAGGTCACTCCAAGATGAACTTTAGGCCCTTTGCAGCAGGGAGGTCCAGCCTCTGATGGACTGAGCCTTGAACACAGCCGTGCAAAGGCGTTATTTGTTGACTGTTCATTAAAGTTACGTTTTGGGTAAAATGAGTTCCTCCATACCAAAGCCACTGATCTAGTTTGTATGCTCTTCCAAAGGAAAGCCTCACACCCTTGCCAGTTTAGTCCTTATTGTGCACTGTTTACAGTGCCCAATAATGCCAGGTGTGCTATGGCTTCCCCCAATAAGGCTTTATCTTTACCATCATATGGAATCAGGTCCCCAGCACTGTGTATACCTGGACTGGCACAGATGGTGGACACAGGCCTGAGGCTGCATCATGCAGGCTGCTCAGTCTTTGTGACCAAAGTCATGCAAAGGCTGTAAATCTCTCTCAGAGAAACAGCTCTGTAGATAACAGGAAGCAATCACTGTTTTCTGCAGTGACTTCTTCAAGATCTAAATACTTCTAGACAGCAACTACTTTATTCTGATGTTTACCCTAGATACAGTGATTCTACCATCTTTCCTCTATACTGTTTAAAGCACTGAAGAGACAAGGAATGGAATTATCTTTCATAAGTGAATTCCCCCTCACCTTACACACACACACACACACACACAGCAACATTTCAAGGAGGAATTTTCAGATTTCGAGAACTTTTTGTTCTTTCCAAGTTGTCTGAGCAACCATCTTGGTTGGAGTAGGGTTGATCTCTGGGTTGTTAACTATTTGGGCTCCATTTCATGGGACAGCTTGTGAGACCAGCATCTGTTGCTCCAGGGCTCCCTGCCGCTGTTCCTGCTCTCCCCTTGGAGCTGAGTGTCATCTGTAATTACATAATCCTGAGGACTAGCCTGGCCCAGGGTTTCCCTGAAGACCTTACCCAGGATGTTCAAAGGGGCCTAGAGAGAGGTAAGGCCTCCCACACTCCTGGCAGTTCCAGTCTGGATTTCGGGGTGAGGCTGGGGCGGGGGGTGGGGGGTGAGAGGCACAAACCCTCCACTGAGACAGACGTCCTTTTCTAGTCCCCTGTGTGTTCCTCAGACCAGGTGTATTGCTGTAATCTTTGAGATTTTAAAGAAAGGAAAAGCCAGAGAGTATGGGGAGATGAGAGAAGGATGTGTATGTGATTTACAGTGCTGGAGACCCAGAGTCAGCTGGAGCCCAAGTCACAGCAGGGACTCCAGGAGCTGTGGCACTCTGTGCTCTCTGCCTCCTCCCTCCTGCCGGAGCTGCTACCTGCCTTACACTGCCTGGCCAGCCTTCAAGCTATCCTGTGGATGAGTACTGACCACCTGGAGGACCTGGCCTTGCTGTTGCAAACCCTGAGTGGCAGCCAGGTAACCAGCGAAGTGCAGATGAACATGCCTGTCCTTCTCTCTTCCCCATAGCTGCAGTATTTTACCTAGGGTTTTAGACATGCTAGGCAAGCACTCTACCACTGAGAGACATTTTCTGTCCCCTTCTGCTCACTTTTTAAGAAAATTTATTTTTATGTGTATAAGTGTTTGACTTAGACGTATATATGTGTACTATGCTCATGCCTGGTACCCATGGAGGTGAGAAGAGGTGGTCAGACCCCCTGGAGCTGGAGTTACAGATAGTTGTGAGACACCAAGTAGATGCTGGGTCCTCTGTAAGAACAAATGCTCTCAACTACTGAGCTATCTCTCCAGTCACCACCCCTGCCCCCTTCTCTCCACACACTCTGTTTTGGAGACATAGCCTTAGCTCTCAAGGTAGAGCATGCTGGATTCAAACTCAGAAAGATACACCAGCCTCTGCCCCCTGAGTGCTGGGATTAGAGAAGTGCACCTCTGTGACAGGTCGCCAACTTCTTTTTTGAGACAGGCTTACTGTGTACCCAGGCTGCAAATTGAACTGCAGCTCTTCTTTCCTCAGCCTCTCCAGTGCTGAGATTTACACCCAGCTCTCAACTCTCATTGCTATTTAATTGGAGATAGATAGAACCTTAATAAGTTGTCCGGTCTAGCCCTGAACTTACTCTGTAGCCAAGACTACTTTGTAGCTCAGGTTCAAGATTTTGGACCTGTGATCCTTCTTGCCTTAGCTTCTAGAGCAGTGGTTCTCAACCTGTGGGTTGTGACCTCTTTGAGCCCTGGATGACACTTTCACAGGGTCGCCTAAGACCATCAGAAACACAGATATTAACATCATGATTCATAACAATAGCACAATTGCAGGTATAAAGTAGCAGTGAAATAATTTTATGGTGTGTATGTGTGTGGGGGGCGTCACCCCGGCACCAGGAACTGCATTAAAGGGTCCCAGCATTAGGAAGATTGAGAACCACTGCTATAGAGGCTGAGTCACCATGGTAACAGGCCTGTACCACCATTCTTAGCATACAGCACCATTATATGCTGGGAAGGTTGCTATGATGGTTGGCAAAACAACAACAAACCAAAAACAAAGAAGCAAAGCCAGTATTTTTGAGTGACCTTCCTCTGGTTAGCTTCTCATTGGGGGATTTTCAAAATAGCTTAATAAATCCAAGTCAGTATAAAGCTCTTGTGACTGCTAAAGCTACCTCCCAGCCTCAAGTCCTCTCATAATAACCCATTCCTTGTCCCATGTTCACCTGGACATATGAGTGACAGGGGACTTCAGTCAGCACTTCTAGGATTTTTCTTCCTGTCCACATCATTGCTCCATAGTTATCTTTCTCTTATAATGGGGGAACAGTAATCAGAAGGACTTTTGGGCTCAAAGACTGGGTGGGATAGACTGACAGGAGAAGATGGGATGCTTAGAGGATTAGAACCTCTGACTGTTCTCTCTCTCCAGACTGAGACCTCTGAGGATCTGCTAATACTGCTAAAATCCTGGAGCCCTTCCGCTGAGAAGTCAGATGCCCCATTGATTCTGCAGGATGCTGAGGATCTGAGGGATGTCCTTTTGACTACACTTGCCTACCGCCAAGGTCTAGCATCCCTTCTTTCCCTAAGGGGGTCCTCTAGGCTTATGCTCTCTGTATCTCCATGGAGTTCCTCTAGGTTCTTGTTTCCCATCATGCTTCCTGCCTTACAAGCTTTCCTAATCCTATATACCATAATTGCCCCCAGGTCTCCAGGAGCTAATCACAGGGAGCCTACCCCGAGCACTGAACAGGCTGCATGAAGCAGCCTCAGGCGTGTGTCCACCATCTGTGTTAGTCCAGGTGTACACAGCACTGGGGACCTGTTTCCGTAAGATGGTAAAGATAAAGCCTTAGGCATGGGGAAGCCATAGCATCGGCATCATGCCTTTGAGGGTAGCTGAGGCCTGCATCTTTCTATTTCATACAGGGAAATCCACAGAGAGCATTGCTCTACTTGACTGCAGCCTTGAAGGTGGGTACAACCTGTGCCCTTCCGCTTCTGGAGGCTTCTAGAATATATCGGCAACTAGGAGACACTGCAGCAGAGCTGGAGAGTTTAGAGTTGCTGGTTGAGGTGAGGAGCTTCCAGGTAGGGACACCTTGTGGAGGACTGCTCATGTGCTTGTGTTGGGGTGACTTGTCAAGACAGAAGCACACAGTCTGGCAGTGGTGGCACACGCCTTTAATTCCAGCACACAGGAGGCAGAGACAGGGGGATCTCTGTGAGTTTGAGGCTAGCCTGGTCTACAGAGCTAGTTCCAGGGCAGGTTCCAAAGCTCCACAGAGAAACGCTGTCTCGAAAAACCAACCAACCAACCAACCAAACAAACAAATAAAAAACCCCAAAAACAAACAAGTACACAGATGTATGGTTCTCAAAGACTTAAATTTTTTCTGTTCTTTTTTAGGCCTTGAGTGCCACTCATAGTTCAACGCTCAAACTTCATATTGAGGTAGAATTGCTACTTCCACAACCTGACCCAGCCTCTCCTCTGCATTGTGGCACACAGAGCCAGGCCAAGCGCCTGCTAGCAAGTCGGTGTCTACAGACAGGGAGGTGAGTCTCCCTACGCTGAACCCCTCTTCCTCTCTTTTGCTGGGCATGTGATTCTCTCTAAAATTTTATTTATTTTTGGAATGTGTGGTATACCTGTGTGGCAGGGTTGAAGGAGATTCCACTTGGCTATTTTGGGGTGTGTGAAAGCTAGAGATCGATGTTAGGTATCTTCTTCTATTGTTATCTACTGTAATTTTTGAGACAGGATCTCTCAGTGAACCTGGAGCTCACTAGTTTTGGCTAGACTGACTGGCCAGTGAAGCCGTGTGATTTGCCTATCCCTTACTCCTCTCTCACCCCCCAATGCTGCGATTAAAAATGATGTATTGTAGTCTGGTGGTGGCAGTGCATGCCTTTAATCTCAACACTTGGGAGGCAGAGTCAAGTGAAATTTTGAGTTCAAGGCCAGCCTGGTTTACAGAGTGAGTTCCAGGACAATAGGTTTTACAGAGAAACCCTGCCTCAGAAACAAACAAACAAAATGTATTGCTGTACTGCTTTGTTTTTGTTTGTTTTGTTTTATTTTGTTTCTCAAGACAGTGTCTCCCTGTGTAGCTTTGGAGCCTGTCCTGGAGTCTGTAGATCAGGTTGGCATCAAACTCACGGCAATTCTCCTGCCTCTGCCTCCTGAGTGCTAGGATTAAAGGCATGCACCACCATCACCTGGCTGTACTGTTTTTTTTTTTTTACAAGAGTATTGGAGCTCTAAATTTATCGTGTTTGCATAACAAGCACTTTTTATCATCCTCAACCACATTCCCAGAACCCATTTTTCTCTTGTGTGATTGCTTATTCCTGTGATTGAAGCATTTAGCTTCCTGCCTTTAAAGTGGGACCTTAATGGAGAAGTCATCATCCTGATAGTAACGTCTTCTATTTGAAATGCTGAAGTGTCCTCACCCATCCATCCTGAAAATGGATAGATCCATAGTGAGCCATGGTTGGCGCTCCTAAACCTGCTCCCTGCTTTACACTTCAGGGCCAAGGGCATCCCTCCATTAGCCAAGAGAGTATTCTCACTGGAACCTTTATGGGGGGACAGGGTCGTTGGTGAAGTGAAACTCAAAGGGCTGACTGACTTTCCAGGGCAGAAGATGCTGCGGAACATTACTTGGACCTGCTAGCTATGTTGCTGGGTGGCTCAGAACCAAGGGTAGGTGTGTCTTAAGGTTCTCTGTAGTTGAGTGGGTGGTTTGGGACCTCCCCTGCCTTCATTGGTCTTCCTGGGGGACAAATTCTCTCTTTGTGGTACTGGAGCCTGGTGGTAAGCTCAGGGATGGTGGCTCATGCCACTTCAAGACACTGCCCCCCTTTTCTCCACCGCAGTCCTCCCCACCCACCTCTTCTCCAGGGCCTTGTATACCAGAGTTGTGTCTGGAGGCCGCAGCAGCGCTGATCCAGGCAGGCCGAGCCCCAGATGCTTTGACTGTATGCGAGGAGCTGCTCAGCCGAACCTCATCTCTTCTTCCTAAGATGTCCTTGTGGAAAAATGTCAGAAAAAGAACCAAAGAACTGCCATACTGCCCAATCTGGGTCTCTGCCACCCACCTGCTTCAGGGCCAGGCTTGGTCACAACTAAAGGCTAGAAAAGAAGCACTCAGTGAGTTTAGCCAGTGAGTCCAGGAAGACAGAGCACTGGGGAGGTGTGGGAGAATGGCTTTCTGATCGAGACCTTGGTTGGCGGACTTTATTCTTAGTAGTTACCGTAGTTTCTGAGGCCAACTTTTTATTCCTGCCACTTATATCCCATGTCAGGTGTCTTGAGCTGCTCTTTCGGGCCCTGCCTGAGGACAAAGAACAAGGTGATTTAATTTTTATTTTATTTTGGTGTTTTGAGACAAGGTTTTTCTGTAGCTTTTGGAGGATGTCCTGGAACTTGCTCAGTAGACCAGACTGGCAGAGATCTACCTGTCTCTGCCTCCTGAGTGCTGGAATTAAAGGTGTGTGCCACTACCACCCGTCTGTGATTTATTTTAAAAAGAAATTTCTCTTTTGCTTTCTTTATTTTTATAAAACATGTTCTCATATAGACCAGGCTGACCTTAAGCTGACTATTTTAGTCAAGGATAACCTTAGATTCTAGTTCCTCCTGCCTCTACTCCCAATTACTAGTAATATAGATGTTTGCCACCATTCCTGCCTCTAATTTAGATTGTCAATTTTTCTTAACTCCTGAAAGTGGTGTGTGGGTTCCTTTTCCATTGCACCTCAATCCACCAGACTGGGATACTTCAGGGGACATGCTGGGGTATGGTAGCACATACCTTTAATTCTAGCACTCCCAACAGGTAGATCTCTGATTTTGAGGCCATCCTGATTTATATAGTAAGTTCTGACTATGTGGTGAGACTTTGTCACCAAAAAAAAAAAAAAAAAAAAAAAAAAAAAAAAAAATTAGGGAAGACAGGAGGAGGATGGGGACTTGGGTGTTTGGTGACTGTGTCTGGAATGACGGGAAGGTGCTTGCTGACTTTGGTGGTGATTTCTAGGGGCAGGCTCCAACTGTGAGCAGAAGTGTCAGCCTGATGTGGCACTGAAACACCTTCAAGTAGCTGCTCTGCTTAGTCGTGGGCTGGAATGGGTAGCCAGTGGCCAGGATACCAAAGCCTTAAGTGACTTTCTCCTTAGTGTGCAGATATGCCCAGGTATGTACATTCGCATGACGTTGGCTTTGTACAGAAGGGTGGTATTTGGACAGAAATGTAAGGATGATATTCCCAGATAGGAAGATTGAATAGGGTATGTTGTATATACCTAGGAGGTACCCATGTGTACATATGCAAACAAACATGTATGCAAGGCTCCTAAGAGTTCCCTGGTCTCCCTGTTGTCTTCAGACAAAAATGCAGACTATGTGGGGATGGTTTTGTAGGAACAGGGCTAGTTGAACACTTTGTACTGGGCATGGTTATGGAATAATTTAGTTTTGGTTTTTATGTGTGTGTATAGACAAGATGCGTCCTCTTTCTAGGTCTAAAGCTTTATCAGATTCTAAGTCTTTGTACTTTGGGGTGGGGTTATAGGCAACAGAGATGGTTCCTTTTACCTGCTTCAGACTCTGAAAAGATTGGAACGGAGGAATGAGGCCACTGCTTTCTGGAGGGAGACCCAAAATCAACTGCAACAGGGAGAAACCATCTGGTAAGGTTTAGTCTTCCTGGCATGGGGCTGGGGGACAATTGGAATCCTGTAGTGGGGGTGATGAGGGACATACGGAAGGATGTCAAACCTATGTCTATCTTTCACGCTTAGGCATTGCCATTCTTTTTCAGGTCTCTTCCACTGTACTTAGAAACCTGTTTGAGCTGGATCCATCCCCCTAACTGTGAAGCTTTCCTCAAGGAATTTGGAACATCTCTGCTAGAAGTCTCATGAATGACCTGTAGCTTCCTTGTTTCCAGGAGCTTGAGCTAGGGCCCCTATGGACCATCTCCATGGGGAGGGTTTTTTTCTGCTTGTCCTCTGGATAATATGGCTGGAGCTGATTGTTCCTAAGTAACTCCTCCACTGATGAGGTTGGTGGTCTTGTGAATCTTGGCCTACTTACTGCCAGTCTAGTTCTAAAATGGTTCCATGGACAAATCATTGATTTTGGTTATGACACTTTTTTTTCTTTTTCTTTTCTTTGTGTGTGTGTGTGTGTGTGTGTGTGTATATATATATGTATATATATATATATATATATATATATATATATAGTAAAATCTCATATTTATCTCTTATCTGCTTACTACACAGGGTTGAATGGGAAAGCTCATGGCAGACTAGTTGGTGTTGGTTATTTACAATGCTGTTTGTTCAACATCCATCTTCCAGACCTTCCCTGCCTCCTAGGTCTCCTCTTCCCTCCCACCTTCCTTTTGGAAGGTTGGATTCTGGGGACTGAACTCCAAATTCTCACATATAAGTCTACAGTCCCTATCCCTCACCCAGGCCCCACCATCTATCTTAAGAGCTCGAGGTGTGAGTATGAGGAAAAGCCTACATTTATCCTTCTGAGGAAGCAGTGACATAGTCCTTTTAAAATTACTATTAAAACTTTATTTACTTATTTTTAATCATGTGTGTGTATGCCATCCATATGTGTGTGGGTGCCAGTGGAAGCCAGAGGCGTTGGGTCCCTCAGAAGTATTATTACAGGAGATTGTGAACCATCTGACATGGGTGCTGGGTATCCAGCCTGTGTTCTCTTCAAGAGCAATTGCACTCTCTTCACCACTGAGCCATCTCTAGCTCTGTTATTTGGAAGCATAGCTAATAGCTCAAGAATCTGCTAGGTGACAAAGTTAGTCCGGAGAATGTTCTTGACAGGCCTCTTGACAGGAAGAGTGGTACACAGCTTTAATCCCAGCACGCAGGTGGCAGAGGCAGGTGGAGTTTGTAGCCAGCCTGGTCTATATAGTGAGTTCCTGGACAGCCAGGGCTATGCAGAGAGGCTCTGTCTCAAAATAATAATAATAAAATAAAAACAAAAATGAAAGAGAGAGGTGTTTCTTAGAGTAGCTCCATCTCTAGAAACAAACTGTCCCATATCAATCTGTGTGGGTAGGAGGTGAAGGGTGAATTGAATCAGGATGCCACTTGGAGCTAGTAGTCTAATGATTTCAATGAGAGCCAATTAATTGTCTTTTGGGACCCAAGGACCTTAAGTTACAGCCTGAATTTGCTTACACACTGAATTTGCTGTGTGTTCTGCAGATGTTCTTGACCTCCTTGAGCCTGAGTGTTCTCCCTCTACAGATAATATTTATACACTGTGGCAAATATGTATTCCCAAACCCTGAGAAATTGTAAAACATAAGGGATTAGTTAGTAGAGTGCAATGTCAATAGGGCGGTAATATTAAGAGCAGGGGTGCTGGTGACTCAGAACTAGGGTCCAGGGAAAGGGTGACTAGAGTTAGTATTTTTTTGTTAGACCTAGTCTAGCTGTGCAGCATTTGCTGGCTTCAAACTCAACCCTCCCGCTTTTAGCCTGTGGAGTCCTGGCATCTAGAATGAACACCACCATACCTAGTCATTTTTTTTTTTTTAATTTTATTTACTTCGTTTTGAGACGGGGTCTCACTATGTAGCCCTGGCTGGCTGCAACGCTTTTGAGAACAGCCTGATTTAAAATTTAGAGATCAGCCTGCCTCTGCCTTCTAAGTGTTGAAATTAAAAGCATGTGCCACCACACTGCTTTTAAAATTTATTTTTGAGATACTGTTTTGACGCCAGAATTATAGATTTGCGCCATTATGCCCAACCCGGTTTTGTTTTTCAGAAAAGGTCCTGAATCCTGAGTTGATCTCCAACTAATAATCCTCCTGCCTCTGCTTCCCAACTGCTAGGGTTACAGACCTAGCCCATCCACCACGCCCTTCATTGGAGCCAGTGTTTTAAAGGAGTACGAAGGGTTATTGTGGTGGAGTTACAGGATCCCCAGGATTGGCGAGAAATGAACTATGTGGGTTACCCTTACAAGCGGACTAAACTAATAAGGGTTCAAGCCATTGTGTTAGGTTCTTCCAGCAGCTTATAAACTAAGGAGCCAATCAGCTGGAGCCAAGTAGGAGAGGCCTCCTCGGAGGGATTAAAGGCTCTGCTTTTACCAGACAATCTGGCCTTTTACTTTTGCTGATTGGTCAAGAATCCCAATCCGTCGAGGAAGCGTAGTGCTGCGGCCAATTGACGTGGCGTTACTAGGCGTGTTGCAGCCTTGAGGCGGGGCCGGGCCACAGACGAATTTTCTGATTGGTCGTGGACCGCGGGTTGCTGGGGAGAGGCACGGAGAGGCGGGCACGAGTCCCAAGGCAGGCGCTGATTGGCTGGGATGAGAGCAGCTTTCCTTCCGATGATTCGGCTCTTCTCGGCTCAGTCTCAGTGAAGCGTTTGCAGCCGTCGTTTGATTAGTCGCTGCCGCTGCCCCCCTCGCGGATCAGGAGCTAGCGTCTCCCGCCCGTCTGCCGCCCCGGTGCCGCTGGGAGGAAGCGAGAGGGAAGCTGCCTGAGGGTTTGTCACCGCTGTTGATCCACCGCCTGAGTGAGCCAAGCCCGGGCCTCGCCGGTCTCCTGCCATTCTCGTAGCCGTTACCCTCAGGCCGCCACAGCCGCCGACCGGGACAGGCGCGCGCCATGGCCTCTGGAGCCGAGTAAGTGTATGCGCGCGCACGCCCTCCGGCTGCGGAAGCGCGCACCGTGGGACTCGCCGCGCTGGGTAGGCCCGGTCGGGCCGCGTCTGAGAGGCTAGGCCGGGAGGAGAGGGACGGAAGGAGAGGAAAGGGGCGAGTGAGGGCCTCGGGCCGGACTGTGCACCCGCGCGCCCCCTAGGTCGGGCCCGCGCTGGGCCCGGGTCTGACCTGGGCAAGATGGTGCTGTGTCATGCAGGCCTCGGCCGGCCTGGCTAGCTCCCTCGGCACGGCGGCCCCGGCCTACTTAGGCCTTAGGGTCCACGCTGCCGGCGCGGAGCCCTTTGGAGCTGGGAAGCCCTTCGCCCACTCCACTGACCGCACGCGGAAGACCCTAAGCCCGCGAAGAGAAAACACTGCAAGCCGGAGGCCCAGACTGGGCCCAGTGGGCGTGGACTTTGAGCCACGTGAAGGCCTCAGGAGCCCTGAGCCTCTGGGGAAGGCCGGGCCGAGCAACCTGGGGGAAGCCAGGTCGGCCTTGGTGGAGGGGTGGGCCTTGCCCGAGGTTGGCGTCTTTTGCACCCTAGGTAGTGAGGGCCTGTTAGGTCGTGCTTTTCTCAAATGGCAATTTTTTTTTCACCATGTTAGGCCTGTTGTAAATACCAGGAAGCTTTACCTATTATTTTTATTATTATTATTTTGGAGTGTTTGAGGGTGGCTGGAAAGGTATTTTTCTATTTTTTAAGGTGCTGAAGTTAGAATCTGAGTTTGTTTTGCTTTCTGTATTTTGGCTTTCACAGACTGCAGGTTAGAGTTGGCTTAACTCTTAAATAACTCTTAAACACACACACACACACACACACACCTTCCCCAAGCAGCTACGATCAGAGATTGTCTGGGCCTTAGGATTTTAGAGCCCCAACTTGATCTTTTAGGAAAGCATCAAATGAAACCTGGTCACTTCGTCCTGTTCAGTTTAGAAACTAGAGCTTCCTATACAGAAAACAAAAACCAGCAAGCCTAGGAAACTATTTTATACAAATCTCGATTTCTTTCTTTTCTTTCTTTTTTTTTTTTTTTTTTTTTTGAGGCAGCTGGGTGTTTTTAAGTTTCATTTCCTTGAGATGAGGTATTCACTCATTTACTTAGTTAAAAGGACTAATGTTTAAATAACCAGGGTGGGTGGGGTGGTGCATGCCTTTAATCCCAGCACTTGAAAGGCTGAAAGTTCTAGGCAAGCCTTGGATTTCCTGGGCTACTTAGACCTTACCTCAAAAAAAAAAAAAAACAATAAAATATACTTTTAAAATATTTTGTGATATTTTACCTTTGTTTTATTTTTCTTAATTAAAAATTTTGTTTGTTTTTAGAGACAGGGTTTCTCTGTGTATCCCTGGTGGTTCTGGAACTCACTCTGTAGACCAGGCTGGCTTCGAACTCAGAGATCCACCTGCATCTGCCTCCCAAGTGCTGGGATTACTGTCCATGCTCCACCATTGCCTAGTGTAGACCAGATTTGCCTCAAACACACCATGCAGTCAAGGCTGTTTTTGAATTCCTGGTCTTTCTGTCCCCTATCCCCAAAGTAATGGGATTTATAGGAAGGCATGCCCCACTGGCATCATAGGTGCTTTCTACCTTTAGGTTCTTCCCTGAACTTCTTCCAAGTTCCCTTGTGTAGTCTTTATGTTCTGGAAAGGACCTGAATCATGCACACGATGGGAGAATAAACATTTAGAGCTGCATTTGCTCTCAGCTTTGTTAGAGGTTACCAGCTCTAATCTCCATGGGTAGTTGAAGTACAGGTCTTTAAGAGCTATACCACTCATCTCTAGAGCCATGGTCTGGACTCATGTCATGAAATGCAGTTTTATTTCTTTCTTCCTTTCTTTTTTTCCTTTCCTTTCCTTCCTTCCTTTCTCTCTTTCTTTCTTTTTTCTATACAGGTCCAGATAGGGTCTCTGTATGACATCCTGGCTGTCCTGGTACTTTGGAGACTAGGCTGGCCAATGCTAAGTGTTGGGATTAAAGGTGTTCGCCACCATGCCCCACTTCTAAAATGCAGTTTTGAGATTAAAACAAAATGATAACTTGAAGTATTATCATCAATTCAGTCTTGTAAATAAAATAAGATGAACAGCCTCTGGGGGGGGGGGAGGCATTTTGATAGATATGGTGGATTTACACTTTTATTTTGGGAACCTCAGCAGCATTGTGGCCAAAGTGGCATACCCTTTGAGTTGAGGAGGCAAGTTGGAGTTAAGGAAACTACTCTGGGAAACTAGTTTATCCATATTAAAGATGTAACATAGCTGAGTGTGGTGATGCATATGCCTGCTTTCAGTCAAGAGGCAAAGACAGGATCACTGCAAGTTGAAGGTCAGCTTGGTTTACATAGCTAGACAGGGCTATATATAACAAGACCCTTTATTAAATAACAAAAAAGCCAACAAAAATAGTCTATAAGTGAAGGTAAGCTATTTCCATTGACAGTGCTTTTTTGTTAGATTTTGCTGTCTCATCTCAGTTTCTAGAACAATGTGATGCTTTGTAGATACTCATTTATGATTACTACTGTTATTGAAATAATCTTGCTATGCTGCTTAGGCTGGTCTAGAGTCTCCTGGCAATTACTGAGGTACAGGCATGAAGTGCTATACCTGCCTTTTATTATTAATTTGTTGCAGAAATGGTTGTTTCTCCCCTTCATTTACTTTTTTCCATTGTTGACCTCTTCTTTGGGTGGGAGGGGGCTAATACTCATGTTTCTCAAACCTTGGAAGAAAAGTGTTTGGTTTTAAAGAGATAATGTTTCACTATATAGCCCTGGTCTGGAACTCTGTATGCAAAATTGGGCATCAAATGCATGGATATCTATTAAAGGCTGTGTAACTCTTCCTGGCCAGAGATAAATTTTCAAAGGGGGAGTCCACTGAGTCCATTAAGTAAAGGTTAGAAATGAGCTAGTTATGTGGCATTTAGTACCAGTGTAATGGCTTAGTAGGTAAAGGCACATACTACCAAACCAACAGCCTAAGTTCAATCCATTGAACACACATGGTAGGAAGGCAAAGCAACTATCATAACATATATACAGTCAGGCAGATAAACATAAATGTAGAAAGAAAGGAATTAGTATCACTGTCCAGGGAATAATGCTAGCATCTAGGAAATTAATAGAAAATCAGTTGCTCGGGAGGGGCCCATGAGATCCCACTAGTCCTTCAGGAGTTACTGGCAGCTAATGGTTTGCATGGGTAAAGGGACAGGACACATTTCCTAAAGTAGTATAGCTACTGGTAGGTTGCTCCTGTAAATAAACCCACCCACATCATTTAAACTCTTAATTAAACTAATTATATCATGTATACAAAACAGAATCATGAAAGAACAGCTATTAGGAAGAAGGGGATCAGTGGGAGAGGGACAAAAGAGGGCAGTGGGGGCTGATATAAAAATACATGCATGCATGAAAATGACAATGAAACTCATCATGTATAATTAATACAGGTAATAAGCTTTAAAAGGAACTTAGTTTCCTCCCCACCTCCACCCCTCTTCAAGACAGGGTCTTTCTGTCCTGGAACTCACTCTGTAGATGACTGGCCTTGAACTCAGAGGTGTCCCTCCCTTGAGTGCTACCGGCTAGCAGGAATTTAGGTGGTTTTTGTTGTTGTTGTTTTCATTTTGTTTTGTTTTCATTTCGTTTTTCGAGACAGGCTTTCTCTATATTGCTTTGGAGCCTGCCCTGGAACTTGGAACTAGCTGTTTACCAGGCTGGCCTCAAATTCACAGAGATTCTGCCTGCCTCTGCCTCCCGAGTGCTGGGATTAAAGGCATTTGACACCAACGCCTGGCTGAATTTAGTTTCTTAATTTAAGTGAGGATTTGAATTTTCCCTTCTTTCAAAATTTCTTGATTTTTGTTTTTGGATTGACAAAAGTCATGTGCTTTTACAGAAATGCCAGGAAACTCCTTTAGAGTTGGATCCCCTTTCTAGAGGTTCTAGATATATTTTTTGTCCTGTTCTACTTTTTGTAATAGGTTTTGTGCTTCGTGTTCCTGTGGTACTAGGAAATGTTCTTGGGTTCATCAGGTTTATTTTTTGAGGAGGGTAGTGCTAAAAGTTGTGTTTTGTTGTACTGAGGCTTGATTGGTGGTGGAATATGGCCTTCCTAAATCTTCTCTACTTAGCTTCATTCCTTTGGGAGACAAGCAGTAAGAGAACTCTTTCAAAACTCTGCAGTTAATCATGGTGACCATGTGCCAGGCATTATGAAAGCATTTATGTTTTTTTAATCTCACTTAAAAGAATGAACCTTGAGGTAGTAGGTTGTAGTCTTCATTTTACATGAATCCAGAGAGGTTAACTAACTTGATTGCAATCACAACTAAGCATTGCCAGAGTTGGAATTTATACCTAATAATAGGTTTGGCTGTAAAAGCCCCTGTTCTATATAGCCTAAGAGTCTGACTAATTTTTCTCTGATTGCTGCTGAGCATTTACTTCTGTTATGTCTTTTAATATTCTTTGGCCAGTTTCCTGACTTTGGGATAGGATCCCTTGGGGCCTAGCAGAATGGAACAACAGCACTCAAAATACTAAAATACTGGAATGGGAATGAGATAAATGCTGACTATGTTCCTTGTGAGCTTAACTGGATTTCTTTTATTAGCTTTTAAGCTTCATCTATCCATTCTTTTTTGCCTAAGTGAATCTTAGAGATTGGTGGGGCTAAGTATCTGTTAGGCCCAACTTCATTTTTTTTCTTCTAGTTCAAAAGGAGATGATTTGTCAACAGCCATTCTTAAACAAAAGAACCGTCCCAATCGGTTAATTGTTGATGAAGCTATCAATGAAGATAACAGCGTGGTGTCCTTGTCCCAGGTAAGTAGGGTGTACAGTACAGTCTTTACTACACTTAAAAGTAGATAGATTTCCTCAGCTTTCTTTTGTCATTTTTCTTGCAGTGACAGATAAAGTGGGGTTTATAGGGAATTCTGGCTTTTGCCTACCAAAAGGTCAGTGACCCAGTCTTTTAATCATGATTTTTTTCTTAGCCCAAGATGGATGAACTGCAGTTGTTCCGAGGTGACACAGTGTTGCTAAAAGGAAAGAAGAGACGGGAAGCTGTGTGTATTGTACTTTCTGATGATACATGTTCTGATGAGAAGATTCGGATGAATAGAGTTGTTCGGAATAACCTCCGTGTCCGCCTAGGGGATGTCATCAGGTGTGTGTGTGGGGGTTGGGGAATGGATTCTTGACCTTTTAGGGAATGGGAGGCCAGATACTACAGCCTGCATTGTAGACACAATTCCCCCCCCTCCATCACAACCAGGATGGAGTCCTTGGTAGCTGCTTTGTAGGAATCTACCTGGTCATGGGAAGACTCACATTTCCAAGGTTGTCTCTAGGTTGCATGGCTTTTCTAGACTTCAAAATCCACCCCTGCATGGTCCTTAGGACAAATCGTCATTTCCATGGCTTTCTTGATGCTTCTGTTCCCCCTCTACCAGGGAGGTATGATTCCTCTACTTATACCTGGATTGGAGACACTGTATGAAGATGTTTATCTAGTAAACTACCCTACTGCTGTCACTGATTAATGGCTTGTGATAGGTCTATTTTGAAATAAGTGGAAGGGGTCTTGTAACAGTACTTTAAAAAAGAAAAAAAGTAAACCTAGGCTAGGCTTGGTGGTGTATGCCTTTAACTCCAGCCCTTGGGAGACAGGTGGGTCTATGAATTCAGGCTAGCATGGTCTATATAGTGAGACCCTGTCTCCAAAAAAGAAAGCAAAAAAAAAAAAAAAAAAAAAGTCAACCTGGGGAAGAAAAGCATATATCTGGGAGAGCTAGACCTAGGATTGCTCTAGTATGACTGATTCTGGTTGTTCTACACAGGTAGGCACAAGGCTTCCACAGTCTCCAGTTACCTGGCCAGGACCAATCAAGTTTCTGAAGTCTATTTAAGTACCTTTTTGAGACTGCTTAGTCAACTTTCTCAAGGTGTTTTGATCTTGTAATTGAGATTATTCTTTCACTGACATTAAAAGTTTTAACTTGTCAAAACCTTGCCTTTCCCCCTCTTCCTTGTAAAAGTGGGATATCGATATTAGCTAGAAGGCCAGACATGATGGCACATACCCATATTCCCAGTAGTAATCTCAGCACTTGGGAGAGATAGGAGATGGTCAGTATTAATTAGACAGAATTATCCTTGAATGCTCCATATTGAAGACTCCAGTGGTAGAGCTGTGTGTATGTGGGGCTTCCAGATATCCTTAATTTTGGCTTAGTGGTGAGTGGACTTCTGTTTCCTCATTGTGGATGTGACTTGTCTTAGTTCTGCTTGGCTGTTCCTTTGCTTCCTCTCCCACCTTGCTTTCCTTCTTCTCTTCACCTAAGGCCATCCCTGCATTTTCTCTTTCGCTTGCCATCAGCTGTCTGTGCCAGGCCCTTTCGGACACCCAGTGCTTGGGGCTGCAGTGTGGTTGGTAATGTGGAGTCTGCTTGTCATCCTCAGCATCCAGCCATGCCCTGATGTAAAGTATGGCAAACGTATCCACGTGCTACCCATTGATGACACGGTGGAAGGCATCACTGGCAATCTTTTTGAGGTATACCTTAAGCCGTATTTCCTGGAAGCTTATCGCCCCATCCGCAAAGGTGAGAGAAACTGAGTTTAAGACTGGTTGTTACTTGAATAAAATTTGGGAAAAAAATCCATGTTATTTTATATGTATGAATATATGTATCCTGCACAGGTACTTAGTTTGTATATCTTCTTACCTCCTGTGCTCCAGGATATTAAGTAGTTGTCATATATCTCTGAAGGATGATCTGTTTTTGCTGGCTGTCAAGTTGAAAGTGTACAGCTCTACCACTGTTGGTTATAGTGAAAGCTTAGGCTGTCTATACTTTAACAATTAAAAAGAGCTTTTGCCATACTATGTCTGTATACTAACCTTGAGTAGCAGAGGAATGTAATACAGATTAGAGTTTTACTATTGCCTATTATAGGGAAGGAGGGTATAAGTAATACCTACGAATGAGCTTTGTATTTTAGATCATGGGGTCTAGTGAAGAATTTTCTCTTGGTCTTGTACTTAACACCTCTAATTTCACTTGTATTGCTTTGTATTGTAGGAGATATTTTCCTTGTCCGGGGTGGGATGCGTGCTGTGGAGTTCAAAGTAGTAGAGACAGATCCCAGCCCTTACTGTATTGTTGCTCCAGACACAGTGATCCACTGTGAAGGAGAGCCAATTAAGAGAGAGGTGAGTTACCCTGATCACAGTTCCTAGTTTTTTGTTTGTGGTGCTGGGGAATTGAATCCAGGGTCTTGTGTATGTGAGGCAAGTAAAGTCATGGATATATGGATTTACCAGACCAGTAAATTGAAGTGGAGCTTATTAGTAAATAACTTACCTGAAAGCAATTAATAAGTGCAGTGGTATTCCTGCTCTGAGGAGACAGACCTTCCTCTCCTATGCTCTCCTTAACCAGAAAGGGCTTCCAGCTCTAAGCTCTCCCCCATCCCATTATGTCCACGCCTGTGACCATACCAAAAGGCATGGTCACTGCTACAGGTGTGGAGGCAGATCTATCACTACAGGCAGGTACTCTGCCACTGAAATAAATCCCCATCTCCCATTTTTTTTTTTTTTTTTTTTTTTTTAAACCACTCAAGTGGCATTGGAGTTGGTTGTTAAGCTGAGTGCTTTTGTAGATTAGGTGGCCTTATGGAAGTGGAACACCACCTAAAAATTTATTGAAAGAACCAGTGCCATGGATTTGAGATAAAGTCTAAAGGATAGCATTGAGTGTACATGCCAATAATCCTAATTTTATGAGGTGGAAATGGGAGGATTGCTTAAGTGAGTTCAGCATGAATGGTCTGTGAAGTGAGATCCTATCTCAAAAAATATAAATGGGCTGGAGAGATAGCTTGATGAAGAGTGAAGGTTGCTCTTCTAGAGGTACTACATTCAATTCCGACCACCCACATGGCCATATTTGATCATATCATCCCTCTTTGCTACACTCCCCCTTGTTTGTTTGTTTGGTTTTTGTATTTTCTATCTAACAGTCCTGGCTGTTCTTGAACACACTTTGTAGACTAGGTCTGCCTCCCTAGTGCTGGTATTAAAGGTGTGCTCTACCACTGTCCAGTTTGTTTGCTTTTAAGACAGGGTCTCACTATTTTGCTTGGGCTGACGTGGAATTCAAAGATATACTTGCCTCTGCATCCCAAGCTGAGAGAGATTAAAGGCATGTGCCCAATTCCACTGATCCCTTTTTCTTTCAAAATCTTCGTGTCTGTTTTTCTTTTTTCTTTGGTGGCCCACTAAATTTATTTAAAGTTTATCAATGGTAGGGGGGAGGAGTTATTGAACAGCTACAGCTTACCAGTGACTATACCACTAAGGAATATGATTCTGTCTGCCACTATTAACTGTCTGTAGCTCCTCAGGGTAGGTGCCTTATAAACCACCCTCATGACATTCAAAATGGGGCCAATCTATATAGGTCAGCTTTAGTCTTTTTAGGATCTCTTATCAATAAGATTAAGGACAGAGAGGTTTGGAGTGGTTTTTTTTCTTTTTTGTTTTTGTGTCATTCCTCCACCCCCCCCCCACACACACACACACATACTCTCACGCACACACAGGGTATTGCTATATAGGCTGTCTTGAACTCACTTTGTAGCCTGAGCTGGCCTCAGTTTGGTCTTTTTGTCTCTTCCTTTCAAGTGCTGAGATTACAGACATGTGTCATACCTGGTTTAAGATGAGATCACTGTGGAAGAGAATCTAATCACATAACATATTTTCCCTATACTAAATAGTGGGAGGATTTAGAGAAATTGTATTTTTGCTGACAATGATATTCCTGTTTTCTTTGTTCTCAGGATGAGGAAGAATCTTTGAATGAAGTAGGCTATGATGACATTGGTGGCTGCAGGAAGCAGCTAGCTCAAATAAAGGAGATGGTGGAACTGCCACTGAGACATCCTGCACTCTTTAAGGCAATTGGTGTGAAGGTGAGCATCCTGAGCTCTATAGGGGATCTAGATCTAGGATGGTGCATAATAACACCCCAGTGTCTAATTCGTGACTGATTCCGGAAATGGTTTAAAGAGGCAATAATAATATTCTTTGCATTTTTTTTAGAAGGCTATAAATTCATTAGAGCCATTGTCAAGAACAAAATGGGTAGCATATTGTGTGTGTGTGTACATACATATGTATATGTACAGGTACATAAACATATACAAATATACCTAACAGTTCTTATTTTATGGGTCATATTAAAATCTTCATAGTAAGTTTGCCAATCTTTGTAGTTCATTACTCAATAAAAGAAGAAACTTTATTGAACATTAGGTTCCTGGGTTAAACATTTAAAAACCATCTATCTAGAATAGTTTTTTGACCTTTTCTATATAATGGAATGCACCAAAGATGAAATGACTAATATGCCTAGTAAGCATACCAATGGTTTTGTCTTGAAAGCAGTGTTCTGTGGATAAGGCTGCAGACAATTTCAAAGAGGAAAAATTGTAGTTGATTATTAATTGGAAAAATTGTAGTTGATTATTAATTATAAAAAAAAAATATTTGGGCTGGATGGTGGTGGTGTATGCCTTTAATCCCAGCACTTGGGAGACAGAGGCAGATGGATTTCTTAAGAGTTCCAGGCCAGCCTGGTCTACAGAGAGTGGGTTCGAGGATATCTCCCCCCCCCCCCCCCCCCCCCCCGCAAGACATTTTAACCTGAGAGTAAATCAGAATAACAGTTCTCAACCTGTGAGTCATGACCATTGGAAAACATTTTCTGATGGTCTTATGAACTGAGATACCTCAGTAGCAAAATTACAGTTATGAAGTAGTAATGACGAAAATTTGAGAAATACATGTTTGCTGATGTGATGGTCCTGACCCACAGATTGAGAACCTTTGTCCTAGAAGGTTGTAAGCACCTCTGAAAGCCACTAACAGTGAAAAGCAGACCTTGCTTTATTAAATAGCCTGGTTTGCCAAATTGACTGACCCTTGTCATAACTTGTTAAACTCCTGTGTAAGTTGAATTTATAAATGTTACCAGCTTGCTGGTATCACTTTTCCTGCCAGTAACAGAAATGTGTATGATTATCTAGTCAGTGTTTACTTCCAAGGACTCATTCTTTGTGGTTTTTGATTGGCTGTTTGTTTTGGGCAGGGGGTTGGGGGCTTGAGAAAGTTTTTTTATGTAGTCTCTGGCTATTTTGGAACTCACTGTGTAGACAAGGTTAGTCTCAAGATCTACCTGCCTCTGCCTTAGTGCTGGGATTAAAGATGTGTGCCACCAGACCTGGCTTTTTTTGTTTGTTTGTTTGTTTGTTTTTGTTTGGTCTCCCATTGTAACCAGGTCTGGCCTCAAGCATGTAATCTTTCCACCTTATTTTTCTCAGCTGTGATTATAAACATGTCTCAAAAGCTTGCTTGTTCTTTTTTATTATTAATTTATGTGTAGCATGAGCTTTCAGTGTTTGGAGAGGCCAAAAGAAAGCATCAGGTCTACTGGAACTGGAATTATAGGTGGTTGTCAGTCACAACTAGAGTCCTATGGAAGAGCAGCCAGTGCTCTTAAATGCCATGGTTCTTAACCCTCATTAGAGCCCTAGTCAAGCTAGTTTATGATGGATGGAGTTAGGGGAGGGTAAGTTCCTGACCTTAACCACTTTCTATTGTCCTCAGCCTCCTCGGGGAATCTTGCTATATGGACCTCCTGGGACAGGGAAAACCCTGATTGCCCGAGCTGTGGCAAATGAAACTGGAGCCTTTTTTTTCCTGATAAATGGTAAGAAACTTGAGCTATCCTGTATCTGACTAGGCCCATTTATGAGTTGGGCAGCTCACAGGTGTATCCATTAGCACCCATAACCTTCAGCATATTTTTTAAAAATTGTTTTAGCAAGTTTGTTCTGTATTTTGTCTGCATTTATATCTGTATACTATGTGTGTGCAGTGCCTGAGGAGTCCAGAAGAGAACATCAGGTCCTCTAGAACTGGAGTTAAAGCTGACTGAATCACCATATAGGTGTTGGGGATTGAACTGGGACCTCCAGCAAAGTAGCCAGTGCTTTTAACTGCTGAGCCATCTGTCCAGCCCAGCTTTTAGTTTGTGTGTGTGTGTGTGTGTGTGTGTGTGTGTGTGTGTGTGTGTGTGTTTTTCATTCATGTGTAGGAGTATGCATGCATATGTGTTGGGTTGGATTCAGAGGATAAGCTCATGTTCTTCAGATGCAGTCCACTTTTTCAAAAGCCTTAATGGCCTGGAACTGTTTGAGTGTATTAGGTTGACTAACCAGCCAGCCCCAGGAATCCTGTCTCTCCAGTGCTGAGTTTACAAGTGTGTTGTCACCATATTTGTCTTTCTGTCTTTTCTTGTTTTCTTATTTTACATATCTATCCCAGTTCCCTGTCCCTCTCTCCTTCTCTCCCTCCCTCCCATGGCCCCGACCACTCTCCCATCCCTCCCTCCACAGGGAGGGTGATCCCTTCCAAGAGGGGTCAACAAAATCTGTCAAGTCATTTGGAGTAAGGACTAGGCCCTCCCTCCTGCCTCTAGGTTTAGGGAGTATCCATCCATGGGGAATGTGCTTTCAAAGTCCTTTTGTGTGCCAGGGATAAATCCTGGTTCCACTGTCAGAGGTCCCTGAGACTACCCAGGCCTTCTAAGTGAGACCCTATCTTCAGGGGTTCTGAGTCAGCCCAATGCTGGATTCCCAGCTCTCAGTCTGGGGGTTCATTAGCTCCTTGTTCAGGTCAGCTGTCTCTGGGTTTCTGTAGCCTGGTCTTGTCCTCCCTCTCTGCATCTGGATTCCAGTGTTTAGCTGATGAATGAGTATGTTTTGGGGGGGTAGAGACATGGTTTCACTGTGTGACCCTCTAATTTGCTTTGTAGACCAGATTGGCCCTTGAACTCACAGAAAACTGCTGGCCTCTGCCTCCTGTTCTCTGTCTTTTCTTTCCTTGAGAAAGATTGTGCATAACCTAAAGACATTTAGGGAAACAAGGTGTAATGATAAAACTTTCTGTTTTGTTTTGGAGGCAGAGTTTCACTATGTAGTCCTGGAACTCAAATCCACCTGCCTCTGTCTCTGCCTCCCAAGTGCTGGGGTTAAAGATGTGTGCCACTACCACCTGGATAAAAATCTATATTCTTATCTGAAAGTCTTTGGGGAATATGGGCTGAAAGATCATTTGTCTATCTTCAGAATGATATTTAGATCTTGGATCCAGTGATAATTAAGCCTTTTTAGTAAATCATCTTTGCTATCTTCACAGTTGAAACTGCTATGGGACGTATGCAGAGTCCATTGACTTCTTTCTGGTCTGGTATCTGGCTTGATAATGGGTGGAGAATGCTATGAGAGACAAAAATTACTGCATTCTTACTTAGAACCTATATTGGGGCTAGGGGGAAAATTAATTTATTGTGTATGTGTGATCGTGTACACATGGAAGTCAGAGGACAACTTGAGGGTATAGTTCCACCATGTGGGGTCCAGGATTAAACTCTGGTTATCAGGCTTTTGTAACAAATACATTGACTGGATAAGCCATCTCATTGGCCCTGTCATTGTTCTATATCTTTTCAGGTCCTGAGATCATGAGCAAATTGGCTGGTGAATCCGAGAGCAACCTTCGTAAAGCCTTTGAGGAAGCTGAAAAGAATGCTCCTGCTATCATCTTCATTGATGAGCTTGATGCCATTGCACCCAAAAGAGAGAAAGTAGGAACTTAATCAAGGGGATGGTGGGGACTTGAAAGGTCCTGCCATAGCTTCTAACCAGACATGCTGTTTTCACAGACTCATGGGGAAGTGGAGCGTCGTATTGTGTCTCAGTTGTTGACCCTTATGGATGGCCTAAAGCAGAGAGCACATGTGATAGTTATGGCAGCAACCAATAGACCCAATAGCATTGACCCGGCCCTACGGCGATTTGGTAAAAGCCTCAAACTCTTTCCAACTTGTTCTTTTTGTTTGGTTGGTTTTTTAAGAGAGGGTTTCTGTCTTGAAACCCTCTGTGTAGCCCTTGCTGTCTTGGAACCCGCTGCAGATCAGGCTGGTCTATAACTCAGATCACCTGCCTGAGTGCTAGGATTAGCAACCCAATTCATTCTTACTCGATGGTATATTATAGTTCTGCTGGCTTGGTTTCCTTGTCTTACCTCTGTTATCTACATTGCTTGGGGGGGTGACAGGGTGACAAAAGTTTCTCTGTAACAACCGTGGCTGGAACTCACTTTGTGGATTAGGCTAGCCTTGAACTCAGAGATCTGCCTGCCTCTTCCATCTCAGTGTTGGGATTATTAAAGGCATGGGCCACCATCACCTGGCTCATATTCAGAATTTCTTTTAAGTACTTTGCTGTGTCAGGGCCTAAGGTTTTTTCCATTCTGTATTCCCTCCAGAACAGTGGTTCTCAACCTTCCTAATGCTGCCACCCTTTAATATAGTTAGTTCCTCATGTTGTGGTGATTCCCCCCCCCCCCCCCAACCATAAGATTACTTTTTGCTAATTCCATAACTGTATTTCACTGCTGTTATTAATCATAATGTAAATGTCTGGTAATGGGACCCCCGTGAAAGGGCCCTTTGACCCCCAAAGGGGTTGTGACCCACAAGTTGAAAACTATTACTCTAGAGTAACTACCTATTTTGGTTTGCCTAAACCTGAAGAATTTCCAGGTTATGAGGCATTAATATTAACTCTAAATAAGAGTTCTGGAGTGACTTCTCTGTGGACCAGAAATTGTTCCTGTTTTACATTACAGGTCGCTTTGACAGAGAGGTAGATATTGGAATCCCTGATGCTACAGGACGCTTGGAAATTCTTCAGATCCACACCAAGAACATGAAACTGGCAGACGATGTGGACTTGGAACAGGTGGAGTGGTGATGGCTGGCCAAAACCTTGGATAGCTCTGTTTTTAGGAAGTTGCAAGGGACTACAAACATGGCCTAAGATAAGAGTTCATATTAGTAATTCCAGAATTTGGGGAGGGTGAGGCAGGAGGATTTTGAGTTTGAGGTCAGTGTGGGCTATACAGCAAGAATCTAACTTTCCTTGTTTTAGAGCTGCATGGAGCGTATTTTGATTTTAGGGCAGAAAATATGTTTCTTAGTTGTTGCTGTGTTTAAGTAATTCATACATTGTTGGAACAGCCTTATTTCCAGCTCCCAAATCCAGGCTTGAGTTATTTAACACCTCTGCCAGTAAAAGGTGTGCTGTAGTATATCTCTTCAAGGAAATAGGAGGAATCAGAGATAGGAATCATGGGATGCAGTGAGGATTCTGTTTCTGACATATTAAGGAAGTGGGGTCTTGAGGATAGTCAGTAGATCTTTCTTTTCTTTGCAGGTAGCCAATGAGACTCATGGCCATGTAGGTGCTGATTTGGCAGCCCTGTGTTCAGAGGCTGCTCTTCAGGCCATCCGGAAAAAATGGACCTTATTGATCTTGAGGATGAGACCATTGATGCTGAGGTCATGAATTCCTTGGCAGTTACTATGGATGATTTCCGGGTAAGGACCATATTCACAAATTAAAACACAAATAGTTATTTTGTATGTGCATCCATCCACCTCAATCTCATTGCCCCTTTTCAAACACCCTTTTTAGTGGGCCTTGAGTCAAAGCAACCCATCAGCACTTCGGGAAACTGTGGTAGAGGTGCCACAAGTAACCTGGGAGGACATTGGAGGCTTGGAAGATGTCAAACGGGAGCTTCAGGAGCTGGTTCAGGTAGGCAAGTTTGCTCTAGGGTGGTGGGTCATTGCCTCAATATGTAGTAATTGGCCTTTTAGGTCTCAGACTCAAAATTTTACTTAGAATTATGACTACAATTCAAAAGCCTACTGTTACCCAGTTTTAGGTAGTAAGAAGCCTATCTTTAAAAAACTAGCATCATAGACCATAGGATGTGCCATTAAGTAGATGATATGCTTCTGATTAATAACGGTTTTATTTAAAATATTGAGGTTGCCCTTAAATCGTCTTTGCTTTTCTTCTAGTATCCTGTGGAGCATCCAGACAAATTCCTCAAATTTGGAATGACCCCTTCCAAAGGTGTTCTCTTCTATGGACCTCCTGGCTGTGGGAAGACCTTGCTGGCCAAAGCCATTGCTAATGAATGCCAGGCTAACTTCATCTCCATTAAGGGTCCTGAGCTGCTCACCATGTGGTTTGGGGAATCTGAGGCCAATGTCAGGGAAATTTTTGACAAGGTGAGCTATCAAAGGCTGGCTGTTTGTGCATTTGGGGGCAAGGTAGGATAAGAGGCTATTTCTACAGAGTCAAGACTATTTAAATTTATTACTAGCAGCTCAGTGGGGGCCTTGGTGATTACTGTGTTTTCTTCTGAAGTCTGAGATATTAATATTTGAGTTGATCTCTTTCTCTCTCCCAGGCACGGCAAGCTGCCCCCTGTGTACTCTTCTTCGATGAGTTAGATTCAATTGCCAAGGCTCGTGGTGGTAATATTGGAGATGGTGGTGGAGCTGCTGACCGAGTCATTAATCAGATCCTGACAGAAATGGATGGCATGTCCACAAAAAAGAATGTGTTTATCATTGGAGCTACCAACCGGCCTGACATTATTGACCCTGCTATCCTAAGACCTGGGCGTCTTGATCAGCTTATCTATATCCCACTTCCTGATGAGAAGTCCCGTGTCGCCATCCTGAAAGCTAACCTGCGCAAGTCCCCAGTTGCCAAGGTAGGTGCAAAGTTGTTAGCCACGGGGACTTTTTTCTATCCTGGGTAGGATACCATTGGAGATTTGTGGGTTTTCTAAAGGAAACATGAAAGATTTGTGAATATTAGTATAATTTAAGAAATACAAAATAAAATGGAGTGGCAGAGGCAGGAGTAGCTCAAAGGTCTATGTCTACCATGGGAGGAGGGTACAATGCTAAAGTAGCTCTTTTGCTTCCTTTAGGATGTGGATTTGGAGTTCCTGGCTAAGATGACAAATGGCTTTTCTGGAGCTGATCTGACAGAAATTTGCCAACGTGCTTGTAAACTGGCCATTCGTGAATCTATTGAGAGTGAGATTAGGCGAGAACGAGAGAGGCAGACAAATCCATCAGCTATGGTGAGTCAGTACTCTGTTCAAATGTGCCATTCTAGGGACCATCCTTGATGACCTAGGTTTGAGAGTAGAAGGTATTAGGAGAGTCCTTTGACTATGATATTAAGCAGGGTATCTAAGAAAATGAATACTGAACAGCTAAGCTGGGTGTGGTACATGTCTATTCCAGCTCTCAGTGGTGGATACAGGAAGATGAGAAGTAAAGGAGCCTACATGAGACTTTTATCTCAAAAAAAAGGAAGTGAACCTATGTTGAAAAGTTTGGGTTGGCTATGTACTCAGTTTAAATTTGATGCCTTGAGGGAAATGAAAGTATGATAGAACAGGTTTTTTTTTTTTTTTGTTTTTTTTTTTAATATTCATTGGTGTTTTGCCTGCATGTATATCGGTGTGAGGGTGTCTGATTCTCTGTAACTGCCATGTGGGTGCTGGAATTGAGCTTGGGTCCTCTGGAAGAGCAGCTAATTCTCTTTTAACTGTTGAGGCATAGCTCCAACCCTCTGGAAAAGGATTTTTAAACTTAAAGAGTCTGGACTTTTCCATCCTGGTGGAGAAGGGAATCCATGCACTCCTAAAATGGAAAAATTAAGTATATGTATAAGAGCGTAAAAACTGAAATTTATAATTCTGTCTCTACTGTGGTTCCAATGTTGGGAGGTTTATGAATGAATAAGAAATGAGCAAGTGGCTTTCCTTACCCTTTGGAGAGGGTCTTTGTGTCAATAAACTACAACAATAATGGGAGGGTAGGGAGTTGAGGGATAGAGTGCAAGCTGGGTCCTAACTAGAATAAGTGATCTGTGCTATCAACTTTATAGGAAGTAGAAGAGGATGATCCAGTGCCTGAAATCCGCAGAGACCACTTTGAAGAAGCCATGCGCTTTGCCCGTCGTTCTGTCAGTGATAATGACATTCGGAAGTATGAAATGTTCGCCCAGACACTTCAGCAAAGTCGAGGTTTCGGCAGCTTCAGGTAATGTTGTTGGTGGCAATGGACAGTTCCTAAGGTGCTTGGGGGACTTGTAGACAGAGTGGTGGGAGTCATAAGGAGGCTAGAGCAACAGTTGTGAAAACCTTGCAAAGCCCTATCCATATCCTCTTTCTTTTGGCTTTTTTCTTGTATATACAGATTCCCTTCAGGGAACCAGGGTGGAGCTGGCCCCAGCCAGGGCAGTGGAGGTGGCACAGGTGGCAGTGTGTACACAGAAGACAATGACGATGACCTGTATGGCTAAGTGATGTGCCAGCATGCAGCGAGCTGGCCTGGCTGGACCTTGTTCCCTGGGGGTGGGGGGCGCTTGCCCAAGAGGGACCAGGGGTGTACCCACGGCCTGTTCGATTCCTCAGTCTGAACAGTTCAGCTCCAGTCAGACTCTGGACAGGGGTTTTCTGTTGCAAAAAATTACAAAAGCGATAAAATAAAGTGATTTTCATTTGGGAGGTGAAGAGTGAATTGCCAGCAAGGAATTGGGCCTTGGGCCTACACCATTTCTGTTGTAGTGTGGGGTGGTGCAGGCAACCTGTGGGGTGTGAACCAAGGCACTATCCTCGCCATCACCACAGTAAAGCATCAGTACTCTCAATATTGCCTAAGCCCTCCCTTACCCCTAGCCAATCTGGGTGGATGAGGGGCCTGTTTGCTGGGTGTTTATATAGAAAGTAGGCTGATTTTATTTTACATGCTTTTGAGTTACTGTTGGAAGACTAATCATAAGCAGTTTCTAAACCCCCCCAAAAAAATAAAAAAAAAAAAAAATGACATGTTGTACAAGGACAATAAATGTTGGGTCAAATGGAGCCTGAGTCCCAGCCACTGTGCCTCTTCTTTTCCTGAAGTTTGCATCCTATTGACATATTCAGGGGGCCAAAAGAAAAGAAAAGAAAAGAAAAAAAAAAAAAAAAAAAAAAACCCAACCTGCTTTTGTGTGAGTGGTTGCATGCAGATAGGTTAGAGGACAATGTTGAGTGTCAGTCTTCACCTTCCACTTTTTTTTTTTTTTTTTTTTTTTTTTTAAGACTAGGTTTGCTGTTCCTTACATCTGGCTGGCAGTTTTGGGGGATTCTTTTTTCTCCCTCCTCAAGACAGGGGTTCTCTGCCTTGGCTGTCCTGGAACTCACTCTGTAGACAAGTGAGTCTAGCCTCAAACTCAGAGAGATCCATCTCCCAAAAGCTGTGAATAAAGGTGTGAGCCACCACCGCCTGACAGGGATTCTTTTTTCTCTCCTTCCCATCATGCTGCCTTGGAAACAGTAGGATTACATACTGTTGCATCTGACTTTGTGGGTCTTAGAGATTCAAACTCAGTTGTGTTTTGTTCACTAATCCATTTATCCTTTTTTCATACCCTTAATCCATAATTAAGGATGGGGATGTGTTTATTCCTTATCTCCTTACCATAAGGGGAAAACCACCAGAGACAGGATAACACCGGGATACCTACTTCCCAGGGGAACTAGTTAATGATCTGTATTTTGTACTTGGGAAGGCCTTAAATCAGAAATTTCTAAAAAAATTTCTTAACTACTACACTCCTGAAGAACCCAATAAAACCAGGTCAGCCTGGTTACATGGTGAATTCTAGGACAGTCAGGGATGTATAGATTTTATCTCAAAAAAGAAGAAAAAGGGGGAAAAGTTGGTGGGCAGGAGAGATGACTCAACCATTAAGAACTCATACTCTGCAGAGGACTCAGTTCCTTGTACCACCCCTTCTTCATTACTTGCACACAGACACACATATCTTAAAATCTTGGGAGGTTTGTGCATCCCAGCCAAAAATTGTTTATTCCACCGTGCTAAACCTCCCAGCTCTGTATAATTTGGTCATTCAAGAATATGCCATAGTTAGGATTGCTGTTTCTGAAGTCAGTACCATGATAACCTTGCCCTAAGAGGGTGATAACAGTGAAAATAGCTATCAGTTCACCAAGCAGAATTGGTGAACTGAATTTCAAGTATACATGAACAAATTACAAGAACATAAGATGCTTAAGATTGGCTGAACATCTTGAATTTGTTCAATAATATATATATTATGTATATTATTTATATATATAATATATATATTAATGTATATATTTTTTGTAAGATTTATGTACTATGTATACAGTGTTATTATGCCTGCACACCAGAAAAGGGCATCAGATGGCTGTGAGCCTGGAACAGCAGCCAGAGCTCTTATCATCTAAGCCGTCTCTCTCCAGCCCCAAAATAGATCTTTTTATACTGTGAGGATTTGAGTGAGTTCCCCATGACTTAGCTTTTAGTCCTCTTGCCATTTGGGTATTCCTGATTATGTGGTCTATACTACCTGCTTTGCACTGTGTAGTGTCATCCTTGTAGGTTGGTAATATCATTACCTCATTAAGGCCCAGAGAGGCGCTCACTTGGAGAAAGACTTGGGATTCCATCAAGCTGTAAAAGCATGGCCAAAGACATGGATCAATTTCCTCAAGACAGTGGGATACAGGATAAGTTACTGAAAGGTGCATTAGGATGGTTTAATTGTCATACTACCATTGATGGACCTTTTAATCAGTTTTCTTAGCTAAAATGTTTGAAAATGCTCTCTGAGCTATAGGGTACTTCTTTAAGAAGAATATGATTAAAGAATGAGTTTCAGGTCAAAAATGGCATAAACATGTAACAACAGAAAAAGAGGCCATGCATTTGAAAGCAGGAAAGGGCATATGGAAAGGTTTGGAGTGAGGAAAGGGAAGGAGGAAATTATGTAATTATGGTTTTAAAACATAAAATACATATATAGAGACTTTATATATAGACTATAGAGACTCAATATAGCAAAGGCTGAGATAGAGTATAACTAACAACCTAAGATCTATTTGGGTCCAAGATACTCTCAGAATTTGCCTTTAGAAAGTTCAAAGCATGTACAATGCCACAAGCTTCTCATATCAAGTACAATTTTTGAGACAGAATATCACTGTAGCCCTATTTGGGAATTCATTAGGTAAACTAGACTGTCCTTTCAGAGGACTGTCTTCCTGAATGCTTGCATCAAAGGCTTATATCACCTCTCCAAGTTAATAACTGATGTGGTTAGGAATTGAACCTGGAACCTTGTGCATCCTAGTTAAGCACTCTACTGTTAGCTACAGCTTATTTCTCAGTTACATGTGTGGGTCTATGCATTGTGTGCTTCCTCAAGGCCAGAAGAGTTGAATTTCCTGGAGGTAGAGTTACAGGTTGTTGGTGAACTACCTATGGAAGCTCTGGGACTGAAATTTGGGTCCTCCATAAGAGCAGGATGCTCTTAACCTCTTAAGCTCTGAAATTTGGACTTGTGGAGAAATGTATCATCAACAAAGGCACTAAGGACTGAGAACAAGGGGGAAACCATACCAAAATAAGAATCTCTGAGCGTATGGAGGGTAGAGGATAACACTGGAGTGATGGACGGTACAGGGTGTGCTTGAGCAGTGTAAGGCATGCAAAGAGAGGTACCTGAGTTAATTTGGGACGGGTTAGGAATCACCTATAAAACACTTCATATCCCCAAAGTGCATTTTATGCAAAAGTGAGAAATTAAGGTGCTTTGAAACTAATATTGCCATATTTAATATTAATTTACTTTTGAGCTGGGGGTGTAAATTGCCTAGCTTATGCATGGCCTTGGGTTTGATCCTCAGTACCCCACAAAAGAAGCCAATTCACTCCCCCCCTTCCCTTATTTTTTATTTCTTGCATTGTAAATTTATTTTGAAATTTATGTGGCTAAGTGTCTTTTCTGCGGTTTTATTTGAACCGCATGTGTGCTTAGTGTCCTCAGAGGCCAGAAAGGAGTGTCACATCCCCTAAAACTGGAACCGAAGAAAGTTGTGAGCTGCTAGATGGGTGCTGAGAAACACAGGTCCTCTGGGAGAGTAGGCAGTTCTATCACCACTAAGTCATCTTTCTGGCCCCTTAGAGAGAGAGAGAGAGTGACAAGTACAAGTGGAGGTCACACAAATTTCAGGAGTCAATTCTCTCATCCATGGAATCCTAGGAATCAAACTGGTTGTAGGTCTTGGGGATAAACACCTTTATCCACTGAGCCATTTCACCAGTCCCTCTCCTCTCCCACCTTTTTATTTGAGACAGGGTCTTACATTGTGGTCCTGACTGGCCTGGAACTCTTTGTAGATCACATTGGTCTTGAACTCTCAGAGATCTGTCTGCCTCTAACCTCCTTAGTGCTGGGATTAAAGGAGAGTACACCATCATATTTAACCCTTTACCTTTAAGAAAAACCCAATCATCTAACTTATACATATTGTTGTGCTCATATAATTTAAATTTATTCTTAGGGTTTGGGGGTTTGAGGCAGTCTGTTGAGACCAAGTTGGCCTCAACTTTGGTTTTCCTTTTTGTTATCCTTTCAAGTGCTGGCAGTGGTGGCACACACCTTTAATTAAAAGCCCTTGGGAAGCAGAGGCAGGCGGATCTCAGTGAGTTCAAGGCCCCGGCCTGGTCTACAAAGGTACACAGAGAAATCCTATCTCAAAAATAAATAAATAAGATCAAGTGCTGGGCTTAGAGATGTGCACCACAATGCACAGCTTTTATAATTTACTTTTTAAATAGCATTTATAGAAGTGTTAAAGTAAGCCAGGTTTGGGAGCACATGCCTTTAGTCCCAATGCACAGGAGGCAGTGGATCTCCATGAGTTTGAAGCCAGCCTGGTCTACAAGTTCCATGGCTGTTATACAGAGAAACCCTTAAAAAGTGGTAGTGTGCATTATAAAAATTTAGAAAAATAAAAGCAAAAAGTTATTCTGAGGCAAGGTCTTAACTGAGGCTGACTTCCAATTTGGTATGATCCTCTTGCCTTGACTGTCCAAGTGCTAGGATTACAGGTCTGTACTACCATATGTAGCAAAACTTATTTCCAGTGGCCAGAAATCATCTTTCTATGTCTTTAGGTAGGTAAATGTCTGTCTCTTCATAGAGTACTTTTCTTTACAATGCTGAGAATTATGTATGCTAAGTAAGTGTCTCGTCACTAAGCTATATCATAGCCCCACATGAAATTATGTTAATTTCCTTGTGGTAATTAGTTTATTGATGCAATATCCCATTTCATTGCCCAGGCTGATCTTGAACTTTTGGTCCTCCTTGACTACCTCTATAGTGCTGGGAGATCATAGGTATGTGCTACTCTTTTAGCCCACATGTGGCATTTACATTTTTTTTTTTTGAGATACTACTTTTTTAATTTTTTTTTTCTTTTTGGCAGGTGGTGGGGAACAGGGTCTCACTATTCACTACTGGCGGTCCTGAAACTTAATAATAGTTTCAGATTGGTCTCAAACTTAGAGATCTGTCTGCCTCTGCCTCTGGAGTTCTGGGATCAAAGGTGTGTTATCAGGGACCTCTGAGTGCCAGCCTCTGCCCCTTCAGGGTTCAGGCAAGACACTAAACAGAAAGTGTAGAGGGTGGCTGGTTAAAGGGATCTGAGGGTGAATGGATCAGCTCATACACATATTCTTCTCATGTCTCTCTATTCTTCAAAAGATCTCCCTGATCTCACAAAGTTTCCAGGTTATATAGCCACACAGATACAATTAGCTATCTCTGGCAATAGCAAGAATACCAGGCATGCACTTTTCAGGGCACCTTTTGTCTTGCTAGTGTCTCAGAGAGGGTGTGGCAAGAAGTGCCTGGCATATCTGAAAAGAGTAAATAGAGGAAAGGGTTATGTAGTGAAAAATCTGGGGCCTGCCATTTCCAGCCTCTGGGCCAAGCTGTGGCTTTGTTCCCACTGATCCCTGAGTGAGAAGAGTTTCTTTTCTCTGGGGCCTTTTTCGAGAATACAAGGTACCCAGTATATATTCTATAAATCAAGATTATACAGCCAAATGAAAACTCATCCTCCTGACTTCCCACAGATATATGTACCCAGTAGATCAGGAATGTAAATATGAGACCCATACTTGTACAGGCTAGAGAGAGAATGCAGTTAGCACATTTAAAATTACAGGCAGAAGTAACAGATATTCTGGTGTCTATTTCTTGCAAACCTTGCAAGCCAAGTTTCTTCCATCAGAAGTTAACTTTGATGGGTTGACACCTAGAATATTAATTTCTACTTCTGTAATAAACGATAAGGGCTCTCAGCAGCATATACTGCTATGCTTGGCTTTTTAAAGACAAGGTTTTGTTGTGTGTTCCATGCTAGCCTTGAATTCAAACTGATGTCTTACCTAAGGCTCCTGGATGTTGAGATTACAGGTGTGTACCAGCATGCCTGGCTTCTTACTACTTTATAATTTTCTTTTACATTTATGTGTATTTGTATGTATTTTATGGGTATGTCTGTGGGTGTTGAGTATATAGGTCAGAAGATAGTTTGCAGGAGTTGTTTCTTGAACTGTGGGTTTAGGGGATTGAATTCAGGCTGCCAGGTCTGGCAGTAAATGGTTTTACTCGCTGAACCATATAGCTCAGTAGTTCAGCGAGTAAAAGTTAATTTCACAAAATTATCATAAAAGTTAATAAGGTCTTTTTTTTAGTAATTTCCTTGGGGTTGGGGATGTCAAGAACCAGTCCGATAGCCATACCATATTCAGACTTAGACATATCATATTCAAACTTTCCTTAGTAGGCCAAACATCATTTACAACTATTTTGACCAGGCCAGTATAACAAATTACATCTATATGTCCTTTTGCTCAAATTTTTTTTTTTTTTTTTTTTTTCCTAGACAGGGTTTCTTTTTGTAGCCTGGAACCCATTCACTAGACCAGGCTGGCCTTGAACTCTGAAAACAGAGTGCTGGAACTAAAGGCATGTGCCCCTACCACCTGGCTTTGTTTGTTTTGTTTTTCTGATTCAGGTTGTTATTCTGTAGTTGAGGTTGGCTTGGAACTCACTATAGAGCCCAGGCTGGCCTCAGACTTGGGAGTCATCCTCCTGCTTCCTCATATCTGCATCTCAGCTGCTGGGATTACAGTTGTAAGCCACCATGCATACATATCGTTTAAAGGGTTTTTCCCCTTCCCCCACTCCCTGGGAAAACGGAGGCAAGAGGATTGTAAATTCAAGGCCTTCCTGGGCTACATAGTGAGACTTGTGTCTCCAATCCTTGTCTCAAAAAAGACAGAAGACATTTTTGCTGTGGAGGGAGACTTGCTTTCTTTTCCTTTGCAATTCTGGGGTTGAATTCAGGGTCCTGTGCAAACTAGGCTAGCATTGTTCCTTTTACTCAATTTTATGACATACACTTGAAATTGTGTTGACTTCTAGAGAACTATAGCAGTGAAAAATATATTGAAAGGATTAGGGCAACCAGTCTTGTGAGAAATGACTGGACTATGAAAGTGATAGTGGAGATGGATTTGAAACAGATTTTATAGGTGTGTTAGGGCTCAATGATGGATTAAAGCAGACGAGTATAGGAAGAATTAAGAATGATGGGTTTAGGGTGGTTGTGGTGGTGCATGCTCATAGGATTTTCTAAAGGAGGCAGAGGCAAGGGATAACAAGTTCAAGGCCAGTCTGGTCAGTGGTGGTACTCCCTTTTAATCCCAGCATTTGGGAGGTAGAGGCAGTCATTTCTCTGTAAGTATAAGGTCAGCCTGGTCTATAATTTGAGTTCCAGAACATGCAGGTCTGTGAAGGGAGACCTTATGGGGGGAAAAAAAAAGTTAAAGGGAAAAGTAAGTTTTTCATAAAATGAGGTCCTATGGATCAGGTTTAGAAATGCTTGAAAATGCCCCATATTTTGCTCTATGGTCTATTTAGTGGAGTGGACTCTAGAGTATGGGATTGGTGAAATTGGGCATTATTTGGGGGGGGGGATTAGACTTTTACTAAATTCCATGCTCAAATGTTTGTTTACCAACCTAAATATACAAACTATAAATGTTCCGGAAATTACTTTAGAAGTCAAGGTCATAAAGGTATCGGAGTGGTACATGCTTGTAACCCTAGCACAGGAAGTTTGTACAGCCTGTTCTACACGAGAGTCCACCTCAAAAAAAAAAAAAGGGAGAATGTTGACCTGGGCACTGGTGGTACCCAGCACTCAGGAGACAGAGGCAGGTGATCTCTGTGAGTTCAAGGCCAGCCTGGTCTACAGAGCTAGTTCCAGGACAAGCAGCAAAGCAATACAGAGAAACCCTGTCTTGAAAAATAGTCTTAAAACTACATAAGATGTGAGACTTTGATATATTAAGAGTCATTGTAAACAAAACTGGAAGGAAATGTTTGCAGTTATCATGAGAAATTGAGTTAGTACCTTTTTTTCCCTCTTAATGTTTTTTAGTTAATTTGAAAAATTATTAGTTTCATTATGGAATTTGATTGACTTAATACATTTTATATGTAGGATGATGGCTTTCTAAGATGTCTATGTCTTGTTTTGAGACAGGGTCTCACTATATAGCTTTAGCTGGCCTGGGTCTCATAGGTCTGTTTGCCACTGCCTTTGGATTGCTTAGAGTAAATTTGTATACCACACCATCATACCTGGCAAGGTGTCTACATCCTTAATCTATGTAACCTGTGGATGTGTTATTGTACATACAAAGGAGAATTAAGGATGAAAGAGGGAGTAAAGTCATCATTCATCATCAGATTTTTTTTTTTTTTATTGTTTGTTTTCAAGACAGGGTTTCTCTGTGTAGCCCTGGCTGCCTGGGATTTATAAAGATCTGTCTGCCTGTCTCCTGCATGCTGAGGTTAAAGGTGTGTGCCACCATGCCTGGCTCCTTCATTTGAATTTTAAGACAAATGCGAAGCCTGGGCCTATAACTTAAGAGTGCTAAAGCCCTGGATTTGGTAAACCAGGCAATGTCTAGGATTGTTCAGGCAGGTTCACATAGTTACAAGGATCCTTAAAAGTGGGAAAAGATGGGCTAGGGATATAGCTAGGTGGTAAAGCATTTTCCTTGAATGTTCAAGACCCTGCCTGGGTTCAATCCCCAGTTCCCCCTCCCCCCACAAAGGAAGAGAGAAACAAGAGAGGCTAGGAAGATACATAATGTGAGAGACCTGTCTTGCCTTTGATGGCTTTGGAAGTGTAGAAAGGGAGTTAGCTAAGGTTCATAACCATTCCCCAGAAGCTAGAAAAGACAAGGCAGGAAAGAGTTGCATCTCTGTCAGTCCCTCAATTTTAGCTGTGAGATGTGTTGGACTTTGGGCAAATGTATTTTGTCTGAATTATTGTATCCATTCAGCTAGTACCATACCACTAAGAGTGCTTCTGGAAAATGGGTAAAAGCTATATAAATGGGCAATTACTAAACGTGAAAATGGGTTGGGGATTTAGCCAAGAGGTAGGGCACTTGCTGAGCACTGCAAGGCCCTAGATTTAGTCTCTAGTAAAGAAAAACAAAAAGACAAATCACAAATCTCCCACATCTCCAAAATGTTTTGTGACCTTGGGGCAAATAAGCTAATTCAAGGAAGGAGAAGAGCAGGGTTGAGAGAGAAAAGAGCAGAGTTGAGATGTAAAGCTGAGAAGAAATGATTAGAAATACAGAAGCTAAACCTAGTGGCATACACCTGGAGTTCTTGAACTTGGGAAGTTGAGGGAGGAGGATAATAAATTGGAGACCAGTCCAGGCTATACAAGACCCTGTCTCAAAACAACAACAGAATCTATATAGGTCAAGTAAATGAAGAGAAGGACTATGTGAAATATAAACAACAGTTGTTTATATCATTGGTACTTAGGTGAATGGGTGCATTGGTACTTAGGTGAATGGTATGAAGTGTTTGTCTCTCAGAAACAGCACCAGGATGTGTTCCTCTGACCCTGCAGCTTTATCATGATTTCCATAATTGCTACTATTAGGAATAATTTTTCCGATAGTCTTAGGCAATGCGTGTCAAAGGGCTGCTCAAACCCTCAGTTTGAGAACCCCTGCTCTAGAACCTAATCAATATGGGATATGGCTCTAGAAGAATAGGGAACTGGTATCTTTAGTAACCTATACATTAAAGAAGACGTAAATAGGATTTGTCTAATTGAACTACTTTATTAGGATTTCTCTATTTGTCTTTATTTCTGTACCCACACCTGGTTTGGTTCAGGTTGTGAGATACTGGGTGCCAGTACTATCATACTTTTCTGACTGGGTTTAGTTGGCAGGCGTCTACGGACACCTAGAAATTTAGCTAACAACCTTTGAAAACCTCTGTTAGGGGGACGCTGGAGTGTGGAGGATGGGAGCTGCTTCTCCTTGGGGGCCCAAGCACAGTGCTTACAATAGTGAGGCTTCTGTGTATCACCAGCTACCCAGCCTGCCCTTTGTTGATCCTGGGGACCAACAGCATTTGAGAGAAACTGCTGAGCAAGAACAGCGTGTGGATAACGCTGAGCTCTATCCTGAGACTTTTTAGGAAATCTGTGTATAGGGATCTCTGTTGGTCTACTTGCCTGGGCGGGGTTATTTTTCCCTGTGGCAGTGGATGATCCCAGTCTTTTAGTCCTTCCTTCACATTTCTCTGCTTTGGATTTTCTGGGACTCCCTTTCTTTTGGGCTGAAGGTAGTGCTAAAGTCTTGTCTCGACGTCTCTTGCTAGAGACCAGAGCCCCTGTATTTGAGGGCTTTCCCATTCCTAAGCAGTTTTCATTAGCCTTTGCATGAACATTCCCTGGGGATAGTGTCTGGACTACTACCTTCCCTTTAATCCCCTTGTTTTTTTGAGACTTTTGTTCTGCTTTGCTAGAAGGGTGAGGGTGGTGAGGGGTCTGGACAAACTGAGGTTCTGTCCTTTGAACTTTTGAGGGATCACCACTTGGAGAGCAGGAGTGCATGCTGAGAAGATGAGTCTGATGTGGGAAACAAGAGAGTCCCCAAGATTCTGCAGTTGGGGAGTTAAGGGCTGGGGGGCTGCAAAGTGAGTGTTGTGGGCCCGGGATTTGAAAGTGGGGCTCTGCTTTAGTTTCTTTAGTCTGATCTTTAATTCTCTACTCCATTGCCAGGCATGGCTCACAGGGTGGTCACACACCCCTGAGACGGTTCCACCCTGGGAAGATGGAGCCTTTGCCTTGGCTTCTGAGAGCATCTCTTCCTTCTGTAGACCACACTGGTTAGGTTCAGACTTCAGGGCTTTAGCTAGAATGGGAGGCCAGGATGGTAGTTGCAGAGGATTCATTACCAGAGGACCGGGGGTCTGGGAGGCCTCTGTTTTTTGTACATTTCTACATATAAATTCAATGTCAGGGTGTGGCTCTTGTGATGGAGCAGAGAGAAAGCTGGAGGCTGGTAGCTTAGTGGCCCAGGAGTCCTTTCTCTGCTCTGACGCTGACTCCATAGGCTTACAGTTGCACGGGTTTCCATTAGGCTCACTTATGTGAGACTTTGAAATAGAGTTTGGAGGTGAGCTGGATTCCCAAACTGAGGATACAAAAACACAACAGTTTTCATTCTGCTTCATGTACCCTCCAGCTGGGTTAGAGAGGACTCCCGAGGAGCTGGCTCCAAATAGATGTTGGGATAAGTTTTGCACGGGACGCTCAGAGGCCAAGAAGTTATTTTTTCTTTGAATGTTCTCACACCAAACTTTAGATGTAAATGGGTTCTCCATGGGGCTAACTCTGAGGGGTGGCTGTACAAGAGCTGGGGATGGGTTGAGGTTCAGAAATGGAGACTCAGAAGACAAACATTTTCTTGTATGCTCAGTATCCTTCCATGTAGCTTCTGATCTAGGGGAAGTCATCCACAGTATTGATTCTGTGTGGTTCTAAAAAGGGGGCTATAGGTGGTACATGGTCAGGACATGGGGAATCACACACCCATAGCTTCTTTCTCTGCCCCTTGGTCTCCCATAAAGCTTTAGACTCTAAAAAGACTCTTTGGGGGCCCAACATTGCAAAGTCTGGCAGACAGACAGAGGGAAGGCTAGGAGCTGAAACTAGGTCTGCATAGACACGAAGATTTTCTGTGCTAGGTTTACCTTTCAATGGAGTCTCAGATCCCAATGGGACACATGCAGGAATGGTTTCATAGAACCACATGTTGAAGTCCAAGGTTGGAGTTTCAAAAGGCTCGTGTCCAGACAGGTCCTTTAGGGGTTCTCTCTCTGGTGTTCTGACAGGGTATCTAGAAGAGGGCAGGGGGCTGACACTGGAGACTTAGAAATAGGCGGTTTCTCTTTATGTCCCATGTTTCCCAGAAGTCCTTCAGTGCAGAAAGTCCTCCTTTGGGGTTAACATTTCTTACTTCTGACAGAGAACCTGGTGGTTGACAGGAGGCTGGCATTGGGGGATCAAAAGCTTGGGGGTTATCTTTTATGTTGTATGATTCTCCACTGAATTTCATATCCAGGGGAGTTCCTGGAGGGTCAGTTTCTTGAGGTTCTGTCATGGGAACTGTGAATTGGCAAGGGTTCGAGATTGGAAGTGCATAGATCTGAGGGTTCTCATTTTGCACTGTGGTTTCCCAGAGAGCTTTCAATCCAGACAGTTCTCTCATAAGGTTGGCTTTCTGGTATTCTGTCAGGGAAGCTGGGTGTGGGCTTGCAGTTGGCATTGCAGATTCAGAGGCTTTTGGGTGCTTGTGTTGTTTCATGGTTGTCTGTAGGACCTCAGACCTAGTTAGGACTTCATGAGGATTGGAAGTATACAGTAGAGAGGCAGAAGGTGAGTCTGGATTGTGTTGCTGGAGGCTGGGGTCCCCTGGCGTCTCCCTCCAGGCCTCAGATGAATACAAGAATGTGGAAGGTCTGATTTTTTGGAGCTCAGGCTGTGAGTGTAGGGCTTGATTCTCAGAGACACAAGGAACCTCTTTCTGCTGTGTAAAGCACTGTGTGTGTGTGTCGGTGTCAGATATGATTCCCTTACAATCTATAAGCAAAGGCTTAAGATTGGAGGGTACTAATGGGATAAGAGGGGAAGGTGGAGATTGAACTAGTTGAGAACCAGGTACTATTCCTTCTAGATTTCTCATAGTATGGGCTTTAGGAGTAGGATAGTAGGTTGGAAAGTGATAATAGGGAAGCAACAAGTTGTACACAGGCAGGAAGGGAACCTTGTTGAAGAAGACAGAAGGACAAATAGACAACTTTAGTGGAGAAGGGCCTTCTGAGCTCAGGAAAATAGTCTCCAAGGACTCACTGTGTAGCGATGGAAGACCCCAGAAGAGCTGGCTTTTTCTCTGCTGCAGGGAACTCCCTGAAGTTATCTTGTTCCTCACTGGTAGGTTGGTCAGGATCTGGAAGGTAGGGAAGGATCTGGAAGGGCTTGAGGGTTGTGTGAATACTTGTTCTTGTATCCCTGTGGCCTTGGGGAGGCCCCCAGAACTACAGGATGGCTGGTGTGGGTCTGCAGTGAATTGATTTCCAGTGGAAGCATCTTTGGAAGGAGAATATGGTTTTAGTGGGCTCAGAGATAATGATTCCTCTTCCTTCTCTTCCCCATATTCTTCTTCCTCCTCTGACTCTTGCTTGCACAGAGAATCAAGGAAGGCAAAATGGTGCAGAAGTTGTAGTCCCTAGGGAATAAGCATAATACTATTAGGTATGATGGCTTCTTAGAGATGTGTGATGTGTCATACATTCATTAGTTTCTGTTCTACATTGCAGGTTCACCTGCCCCACAGCTCTGATGAGTGGTCACTAACCTGCTCTTCATGCATTGTTTATGTCAAAACCCAGTTCTTATTTAGAGATCACCATTTCCGAATGTACCCTAGGGTCAGTGATTAGTCACTTGCTTTCAAATCATGTCACTGAGCACTCACCCAGTCAGTAATCTGTGCCGTAAAAATCACTTATCAGGGACCACATCCATAAATAACAATGGCCCTTCATTTGACCTACATGTCATTTCAATAGTTGTCTGGATCCACATCCAAGTCATTGGTCACCTACCTTGCCTTGTATCATCATGTCTCCAGAGCACCAGAGCTGAAGCTGTTGCCATTTCCCAATTTGCCACCATCTTTGGATCTGCCAAACCATGAACAAGAATAATATCACCAGATTCCCTGGACTTTGGAGGCAGATGCTGCTGCTGCAATGTCTGCAGGCCAGAACATGTGTTAGCTGACCTTGGAGAAGCCCAATATCTCCCTTAGCTCTAAGCAGGTCTTCTAGCAGCCATTCCATTTTCTTCAGCTTAGTGGCAGTTTCTTGAGGTCATCACTACATCATAGAACACAGAACCCCCAACCCCCACATGGATCCTAGAGCCTTCTCCTGGAGCTTAGGGCCAAAATGTTACCTCTATTAGACAACGCATCTTATGCAGTGAAATCTCAGTGCTGCCCTCATCTCGATTGTCAGAGTCAGAGCTATGCATGCTTTTGGGCATACATTTTAACGTTGAACTATGCCATCCAAACTCTAGTTTTCATTTCCTGTCTATGAAATCTCAGTCAAACAACTTAATACCTCAGGGGTTTTATTTGTTCTCTTTTTGCTTATTTATTTGTTTGTTTATTTTTGTTTTGAGACAGGGTCTCTCTTCATAGCCCTAACTATCCTGGAATTCACTAGGTAGACCAGGCTGGCCTCAAACTCAGAGATCCACCTACTTCTTCCCACCAAGTGCTGAGAGACAGAGTCTCTTTTAATAGTCCTGACTGTCCTGGAACTCACTTTGTAGACCAAACTGGCTTTAAACTCATCGAGATCTGCCTACCTCTGCTTTCTGAATGCTGGGATTAAAGGTGTGTTTCACTACACCAGGCCTGTTACCTCAGGTTTAGGTTAAATAAATATATGTATTTAGAACAATAACTGGTATATAGTTTGCTACATATATATTTATGTGTGTGTGTATATATATATATATGTATGTATGTATGTATGTAAATATATATATGTATATATTGTATTTTGAGACATGGTGACCCTGGAACTTATTTTGTAGATCAGGCTGGTCTCAAACTCACAGTGATCTGCCTGCCTCTGCCTCCCGAGTGCTGGGATCAAAGGTGTGCACTACCACTTCTGTGTGTTTTTACTCCTAGTACACAATTGGTTTTCTTATGGCATTTTCATAATACTTAGTTTTGGTTGTTTTTCACCCCAACCCCTTCCTCTTTGCCGTCTCCTTGTACTCCTGCACTTTTGTTCCATATATCCTTTTCCACTTTCATATTACATGTTCTGTTACCTTTCTACTGTTCTTTGTTGAAGTCTCTCTTTCCTCCTCATTGGCCCCTTTCTAGTTTCCTGATCTTCTACACTCACCCTTACACCCTTACATAAATATACATCTAAGAAAGTTAGAAGCTAGGATCTGCATGCAAGAGAACATGTGATATTTGCCATTCTGAGCCCGAGTCTTAGTTATGATTTTTTTTTTTTTTTTTTTTTTTTTTTTTTGGTTTGGTTGGTTGGTTTCTGAGGCAGGGTTTCTCTCTGTATCCCTGGCTGACCTGAAATTCACTCTGTAGACCAGGCTGGCCTCAAACTCACAGAGACCCACCTGCCTCTGCCTCCCAAGTGCTGAGACTAAAGATATGCACCACTACTGCCCAGCTCAACAATCACTTCTTTATTCAAGGCAAGCTAAAGCATTTCTGATGCCATTTTCAGGATCTGTGCTATTAAACTTATCAACAAACATGCCGAGAAAAATCAATGGGGCTATAGTTTCATTAATTACAGTACAGTATCCAGGTATTTACCAGCTGAGTTTTTCTCCAGTGAGGCCAGAATATCATGTGAATCTTCTCTGTCTATGGAACCATCTGTTTTGGTTATGTTGAAGGCCATTTTGAATTCTGTTCACATATGGCATACATATTGGGTATTGCCCTCTGAAAGGCTTCTTGGTGATCTTGGTCTTGGCCCTTTTGATCGATATAGTAGAGTCACTATACCTTGGTTAAACACTTGCTGTTATGATCTCTGTCATTACTAGTCCTTCAGCATTAGTGCAAAGGAAAGAACACACACTAAATAGGCATTTATCACTAACAGTCTATTTGTTCTGCTCAGAGCTCTCAAGAGTTAACCAAATTCCAAGTCTTTTTTTTGTTGCTAGAGCTCATTTCTGTCAGCAGAACACTTCACAATGAGGAAACTAAAGGAAGAAAGAAGCATCTGGAATACCAGTTTTCTGGTTCCTCTTAGCTCTAAAAATGGAAAAACTGTATTGCTGACATATGCCCACCAGGTGGCAGTGTGACACAGTAGACCAAAATGTCTCAGACCAGTTTTCTGAGTCTTGATTTTGAACAAATTATTTAGCTTCCCTGAGGCTTGTATTCCTCCTTGAGATACTCTTGGCCTGTGTCTCTCACAGCATGCTGATAATGGACAAGAAAGCACTTTACAATAAAGTGTTATTGTGTGATCGAGCTCATTAGTTGTCATTGGCCACTCAAGTACCCACCCCAGAGCCTCCCAAGAAAGACTGTTATAGTCAGCTTCTATAATTAATTTTGGTATATGTGACCAAGACTTAGAGAGCTTACCAGAAAATAGCTCATGAGACTCAGGACTTGCTTGTTCTTGAGGTGACTGGGGCTGGAGATGGAGGGTAGGATTCACTAATCTCTTCTGTGCCTTTTTTCCTAGTGTGACCCCTGCCAGTCTAGAGCCCTAGTGCAGGTTGGATTGAAATCAGGCGTGGAAGGCAAGTAACCAGAGAATTTCTGAAAGAAATTTCTGGCACAAAGAATAATAAGGTCGTACATTAGTGATACATACAATAAGATGTGATTGACTCCTCAGGCTTGGAAGGCCTTCCTGTCCCTGTTTTGCCCCTGTCTGTAGCAGGCACTTCTGGTCTTTTTAGTCATATGGAGAAGATTGCTGGTGAAGGCAGCTTGTAGCAAGTTCTCTGCTTGGAGGGCTCTGATGAAGCAAGGGTAGAAACTGACCCTCTGCTTGGGGAGGTTAGGTAAGATGCTACTCCTGCAGTGTCCCTGGCCCACAGTTCTGTGCTCCTGTAGTGTCCCTGGCCCACAGTTCCTCTGCCTGAATCTTCCTGACTTTGGCCTCATCCTTCCACCAGACCCTCTTGAAAACCAATCGACAGTTTCCTTGGGTGATCCTGCTTAACAGTAGCCTATTTATGAACCTGTCAATTATGCACAGTGGATACCACATAGATGCACTAGCTATAGAGATGGGGGATCCTCCAGAGACTCAGCTTCCCATGCCATACTCTACCTCAGCCTTGTAATTTTGCCCAACTTGTTGGCTTCCTCCCCATTCACTGTAAAAACAGTAACCTCTGCCTCTGTTACAAGGCTACTTTGCCTTTGCCCAGGTATTGTCACTAACTTTTCCTCATCTACCTTTGAAATTAATGATATCTAATTACATTTATTTATTTTTTTTGTATGTGTGTGGGTACAAATGGCATGGCACATGTGTAGAGGTAAGAGGACAATTTGCAGGAGGTTGATCCTCTCTTTCCACCACAAGGACCCCAGGTATTGAATTCAGGTTGTTAGTTTTGGCAGCCAGCACCCACTGAGCCTTCTGGCTTGTCCCTTCCTTTTAGAGCTCTTCTAGAGACCTAGTGGGCCTGTCTTGTTCTGCAGTTAACCTTTGATTTCACTTCAGCTGCTCCAACAGGGTCTCTGTTACTAGGCATTTTTTCCCCCAAACTTGTATTAGTTTTCTTTAGTGCTGATTCTGCTTTCCATTTGATAAGTAGTCTAGCCACACTATGCCATAGCTGTAGTGCTCTGGGTGCCTTGGAATTGAACTCAGAAAAACACATCTTTAAGCAGTTATTTTCCAGCAAAGAACCTCTTCAGTGGCATTCTTAGTTCAGGGTCTCTCCTTCCAAATAAAAAAATTTTTTTTCACAAAATAGGCTCCTCGATGGCTGAGATACTGCCCTGTGAGTACCTTTCTCATTATCTCCATGCAGAGCACAAAGGTTCTATCATCTTTTACATTTATTCATCTCAATTTTTATTATTCCATTTTCATGTGTGCATGTCTGTTTTTGCATGTGTGGATCCATGTGTGTGTGTGTGCACAAACACATGCCCTTTTGAACATATTATTTTTGTAATGTAAATACTGACTTATGCAGGAATCTTTTTTCGATTTTTTTTTTTTACATTTAATTTTATGTGTATGAGTGTTTTAACTTCATGTATGTTTTGCACCGTGTATGTAGTGTCCAAGAGAGTGAAGAGAGTGTTGGTTCTCCTGGGACTAGAGTTGCAGATGTTGTGAGCTGTCATATGTGGTAAAATAAAAATACAAATATTTGTATATACTTTTACTTTTATCTGTGTAATTACTTTTTACTAGTTCTCTATTTCATGTAGATCTGAGTTACCCCTTAGTTTTCTTTATATCAACCTGAAGGAACCTTAAGGAATTTTAGAACATATTTTCTGGTGATACATTTTCTCAGTCTTTACCTAGGGATGTCTTGAGGTCTCCTTCAGGGTTTTGTTTGAGACAGAGTCTCACCATGTAGCCCTCACTGTCCCAGAACTCACTAAGTAGACCAGACTGGCTTTGAACATCCAAATATTCACCTGCCCTTTTCTCCTCAGTGCTGGAATCAAAGGTGTGTGCCATCTTTATTAGTGTCTGGCTTTAGATGTACCTTCCTCCAGGTTTCCCCAAACTTGCTATCTAGTCCAAATTTATGGTCTTCTTGCCTTAGTCTCATCATTGTGGGGATTACAGCAATGCACCTTATCTCCTTCGTTTTAATAGGCAGTTTTTCTGGGTATAGAATTTCTCTCCCAACACTTGGATTATATCATGAGTGCTTTCTGATTGTATGGCTTCTGATTACAATCAGCTCCAAGCCTTACTGAAGTTAGAAGTGATCTGCCCAGGTCTTTTCATTGTTCCACTCACCCTCCCACCTGGGGTTACTCTTCTAGTGCTGGGATTGAACAAGGCCTTTCACATTCCAGGCAAGCACTCACCATTGATCTCCATCCCTCAACTTTTGGGTATACATATTAATGTTCTCTCATTAAATTTGGAGAGTTTTCAGTCATTCATCTTCCTTTTTTTCCATCTTCTTCTCCTTTCTTGTAGTGCTAGGGTATCCAACCCAGGACTTTGCACATTTCTTACCTTTTCTCTCCTGTTTCTATAACTTCTATTATTTATGTTTTGCTTGGTGGTGTTTCATAGGTCTTAAAGGCTTTCTTACTCTTTCTTTATTCTTCCTTTCTCTCTGTTCTTCAAATTGAATAATTTCATTGGCCTATTTTTAAGCATACTGATTTTTTTGTCTTTCTAATCTGTTAACATTCCAATCAAAATTTTCATTACAGATACTGTATTTTTCAACTCCCAAGATTTGATTTGTTGACTTAAAAACTTTTCTCCAGTAGCTGATCAGTATTTATCCCTAGTATATGAATGGACTTTGGGAGCCCATTCCACATAAAGGGATACTCTGTCAGCCTAGACACAAGGGGAGGTCCTAGGCCCTGCTCCAAGTGATATGACAGACTTTGAAGATCCCCCATGGAAGGCCTCAGCCCTCCCAGGGAGCAGAAAGGGGATGGGATGGGGGGGTTGGCGGGGGCAGGGGAGGAGGAGAAGGAGAAGGAGAGAGAACTGGGATTGACATGTAAAACAAGCTTGATTCTAATTTAAATAAGGAATAAGGAAAAAGAAAAAATACTAAATTTAAAAAAAAGAAAACCCTTTTCTCTTTCTGTATTTTACTTTTCTATTCTCCTTATTCTTCCTCTCTCTCTCTCTCTCTCTCTCTCTCTCTCTCTCTCTCTGTGTGTGTGTGTGTGTGTGTGTGTACTTTACTTTCTTATTTGCATGAGTGTTTTGCTTGAATGTATGATTGCACACCACATTCATGCAGTGCCCGAGGAGGTCAGAAGAGGGCCCATGATCACCCATAACTGAAGCTACAGTTGTGAGAGAGGGCACTGTATAACAGACTGCCGCTGTGGAGGGGCAGTGCTCAGGGGCAGAAGACTAGAGGGGTTGAAGAGAAGCATCACAGAGAGGGGCAGCTTTTCAGTTTCCTCTTTAGAAGGATATTGGAGATTTGGAAATCCACTCATAGTCCAAAGAGGCCAAGAAAAAGTGAGGTCTAAGGAGATCTAAGGAGGTCCAAGTCACCATCAGATGTCCTGACAGCCAGTGAGCTGAGAGGTATCCAGAAACTAAATGGTTGAGTGTTGAGTGACTCCAGTGACTAAGATGGTTCAAGATTCAGGGCAAGCCAAGTCTAAAAACATAGTATTTTCTTTTTTAAAAAGTTTTCAAAGATTTATTTATTATGTAAATGATGTTCTGCCTGCATGCCTGCACACCAAAAGAAGGCACCCAGATCTCATTATAGGTGGTTGTGAGCTACCATGTGGTTGCTGGGAATTGAACTCAGGTCCTCTGGAAGAAGAGCTGGTGCTCTTAATCTGTGAGCCATCTCTCCAGTCCTTAAAACATTATTGTCATAAAAAATAGACAAATGATTGCCATAGTTATCATTACGGAATTTCCCCTCTCTCTCTCTCTCTCTCTCTCTCTCACATACACACACACATACACACACATTAAAAACTTGGCCAAGTGAGAAAATCCAATAGCCATCCAGCAAACACTCCCCTAGTTTCTTTACTTTCATAAAGTTCTGCCCTATATTCCTCTCTTTTCCTTTTTCCTCTCTCTCTTTTTTCGTGTGTGTGTGTATGTATGTATGTATGTATGTATGTACACATTCCAGTGGAAGCTTATCTTGCCTCAGCATGGTTTCTAGGATTGCAGGGTCCCATAAGAGTGTGTTCAGTCGGAGCTGGAGTGATGGCTCAGTGATGGCTCAGTTAAGAGCATTGGCTGCTCTTCCAGAGGTCCTGAGTTCAATTCCCAGCAACCACATGGTGGCTCACAACCATCTGCAATGAGCTTTGGTGCCCTCTTCTGGCCTGGAAGAATACAGACAGAATACTATAAAAAAAATTAAAAAAAAAAAAAGAGAGTTCAGTCAAAACATGAAGACAGGACAAATTTCTAGGTCCTGTGTGTTCACAGAGGGACCAGAAGGAGAATTCTGGTCCAGGATGTCCAGATCCTGAAATTTTAGGTGTCAGGGAAGACACAAGATAATATTTAGCCTCAAATGTGTGAGACCACTCTAGAATTCCTAGTGCAGGAGAGAATGGAGTAGGATTATGCAGAGTGGGATTCACCCTACCCATAATAGACATCTTTGTGGTCCAGATACCCTGGTTTGGTGAGTTGGAGGAAGAGCCTCCCACAGGAGCCTCCAAGATGAATAGTGAGTCAGAAAGGTCCAGAGAAGCCCAGTGTCCACCTGTGGGGGACCAAGACCCGCAGAAGACAGCCATCTTTGTGGTACTTGGGACAGTGGTCTTGTTAGTTTTGGGCCTGTCTCCGGCAGTGTGGCTGGCTAACTTGAAGGTGGCCATTCCTGTAACCACAGGGTTCCTTCCTACCCAGACCCAAGTAGAAAAGGCAGTGGCCTTTATGCAGTGTTAACTAGGCCCTGAGAGAGTTGTTTAACAGGGACAGGCACACAGGTACCAGGACAGATAACCTTAGAAAATGATGTGAATCAAGGAGCAACTATGTTTAGTGCCCTTCTGGAAACCCAGATCCCCAGCCAGGCCCTTCCAGCATTCTCTAGCTACATTTTTTTTTTTTTTGGTGGACAAACTTAAAAAAATAGTTTTATTATTTTTAATTAATTGTGTGTGCATGTGTGTATGCATGTGTACACACGTGCATGAGTGTAGGTTCCAGAGGAGGCCAGGGTTGTAAGGTTCCCCCTGAACAGCTGTAAGCTGCCTGATGTGTGTCCTGGGGACTGAACTTGGCTCCTCTGTAAGAACAGGGAAGTGCTCTTAGATGCTGAGCCATTCCTCCAGCATACTTGCTGGCTAAACTGTGTCTTTGGGAGTGTGACTATTCTCATCAGTCAGAAAGTTCTCCATCCCTTCCAAGGAATAAAATGTCTCTGATTCAAAGAGGATGTTTAGGCAAGTCTGTTAGAGCTCATGTTGACACAGCTTCTGAGAACAGGCTCTGTTTCTCACAGCAAAGGGTATCTTCTTCTCCCGCACATAGCTTGGATATGGCTTCTAGCTTTGTTGTTTGGGGTATATGTTCTGGAATTCCAAAAAGTCAGCACTTATAGGAAGGAGGGGCTGGCTTTAGCTTATACTGAGGTTGCTTGGCTTTTCTGGGGGTTATCAGGGCTCTGGAAGGAGGCTAGCAGTGACACTGTGTTCCTGCTTGCACCCCAGGGGCCCTGCTCCTGCTCAGAGGCCATATTTTTAAAATACTTTATTTTTTTTCATAATACTGTCATTACAAAAAAATACAAAAAACTACTATAAAAACATTCAGGGGCTTGTCAAAGTGAGAAAACCTAAAGACCCCACCCCCAGGACCAGCTGAAGTAGTCTTCTCCCAGCTCCTTCACTATTTGACTTCTATACAACTGTGGGAGAGGGGTGGGGGTCACACAGGCAGAGAGGGGCTGAAAACTTCTGACACAGCCTCCAAGAAAGGTAGGAAATAAGTAGCTTCACATATCACAAAGTGGGGTTTGGAAGTTTGGGGTGGCTAGGCCCTGAGTTCAGAGATGTGGGGAGAAACCTGTGACCCTGAATCTCTTGGGGGGGATAGCTGCCACCTGACCCCAAAGCCCTTGTCCTTCCTGATGATGCCTGGGCGAAGGGTCCTGCCCCACCTCTTAACTATAATGCTTCAGCCCCTTTTTTCTCCACCCTTGAACACTCCTTAGAGCAGCTGCGCGGGGGGGGGGCAGACCCTACAACTCTGCAGGGTATAGGCAGGGCAGCTGTTGGGGAGGCTCCTGAGTGTTAGTTCACCTCCCTGCCCCAAGTGAAAAGTGTCTCGTGCTCAATGAATGGCCTTGTTCACAGGTAACGGACCTTCCCTTCCTATGTCCTCTCCTCTCGTCTCCTAGAGAGACACACAGACCACTTTAGCAGAGTGCATCATGTGCATGAATACTTGTGGGATAGCCCTGGACACTAAAGACCTGGGGGGAGGGGTGTCCTTTCTGTCCTCTTTTTCCAGAAACAGGAGGAAGCCAAAGGGAAGGGAGAGGAAGGTGTTAGCAAGGCTGAGAGGGGAGGAGACATGCTATTTACAGGCGTGGACAAGGAATCTATATCTTCAAGTAGCACTCAAGTCACTCTCCAGCCACTGGAGTAGGGACTGGATTCAAAGCTAGTGACAGAAAATTGACCCCTGGCCTGGGCTAGCTCTCCCCACCTCCCTCCCATTCCCCCAAAGCGGCCCAGCTCTGAAAGGGGTTGGGGACAGGAACATTTTCCTGACAATCAGTGGCTTTTTTGCATTTTAGAAAAGTGCCAGTGTCCCATGGACACCCAGCCAGGTCCACATGAGATGGGGTGTGTGGGGGGGTATTGCTGTGGTAGGCTCCAGACTCGCCAGGGCAGTCTAGGAGCAGGGTAGGTGCTGCTTAAGAATCTGCCGTGTCTGTGGTGTTAATCTGTCTGGGAATCGAACTTTGAACTCAACAATGAGGTCTCCCCGCTGAGTGGGCACCTTGGGGAAGGGGAGACCCTCCCCACGGAGTCTCTTCACGGTGCCTGGCTTGATTACATCATTGCAGGGCAAAGGGATCACTCGGCCATCAATGGTGGGAATGTTCACAGTGCAGCCACACAGCGCCTGGGGAAAATAAGGCAGAGAGTGAGGAAAAGGGAGGCAGAGAGAGTGGAGAGAAACGAAAATAGATGTGCACAGTCATTGGGTGGAGTGGGGTGGTGGATGGATGGGTCAAAAAGGAAAGAAGATGCTTCCTATCAGACAGACAGACAATCACACATGCCTACCTCCTTGAGGCTGATCAGTGCACTGTAGAGCACATTGGTGCCATCTCGGCGGAAGTGTGCATGAGGCTTGTCTTTGAGCACGAAGACAATGTCGGCTGGGATGTTGTCAGGTGTGGCATCGCCCTCTTTGGGGAAGGTGATCTTGGTACCTTCCTTCCAGCCACGCTTAATGACGATGTGCAGAATTTTGTCCTCAGTGCGCACAGTTCGCCCATCAGGGTTGAGGCGCCGTCTTGTGATCTTCATGCGCTTAGTAGAGCCGTGGTAGATCTCCTCCAGGGACACCCGAAGCTCGTGCACCACAGGGGGGTCCTGCACCTTGCGTCGGGGTATAGTGGTTCTGGGGCTCGCCTCGGACCCCTACTCAGCCCATTGAAGCCAAAGCGGCCAAAGGCACCAAATGGGTCCTCATCTTCATCCACATCCATGTCATCTGGGTCAAAGCCACTGAAGGGGCCGAGGAGCGGCTGCTGGCAAAGAAGATATCGAAGGGGTTGGAGCCACCAAAGAAGGAAGCAAAGGTGGCATGAGGGTCCCCATGAAAGGTGTAGTGAAAGGAGCCACTGGAACCACCTGCCGTGCCACCGCCGGTCTTGAGGCCTAAAGGGGAGGGAGAAGTTAGGGGCAGTGTGGCCCATCATGGCCCCCCTCCCAGTCTCTTTCCCCTGCCCACTAAGTTGTCAGTTCATGGACCTAGATAAAGAAGCAATCTTTAATTCCCACAGAGAGGGCTAGACTAATAGAGTAAGAAAAGTTTTGAACAGATTAATATCCACGCAATTAACTACATATTTAGGAATGTGTATCTGGGCATGGTGGTGCATGTCTGTAATCTCAATACTCAAAAGACTGGGAAGGTGACTGAGAGTTCCAGGGCTAGTCTGGGCTGTGTAGTGAGACCTTGTTTCAAAACACAAACCCAAAGAACCTGCATCTTCAGATTCCATCAAGCTAGTTAACCAATGAGTGGAAAAGCTAGGACTAGGGGACTTAGTAGATGGCTTCTGTTATATAATTATTCCCACTTAATCAGTCCAAACATGCCTCATAAAAGCTAGGGCAGCTGGCCTCGTATCACATGACAGGCTATACCTGACCCCCAAATCTCTGTTTACTTCCCAAGATACACGGGGCTAGAGACAAACAGATAGGGTTTGGCCATAGAGGGGCTAGTAAGTGACCTGTCCTAAATAAAGTGCAAACACAATCTAGAGAAAACAGCTTTCATTCTGCTTCATCTTCCCAAACTTCTGCTCCAACAGGAAATCAAGAGGCCTCAAAAACAAGAAAGCTCACTGACATGGAAATGAGGAACTGTTTTCCTAGAAAAAAAATTAAATTACTTTATTTCCATACCCTGACCCTGTGTTACACAGCTTCAGGGACTGTCATTCACACAGCGTACAGACGCAGACTACAATGGACCAGCCCTGCAGCATTCCCCATCCAATGTGGAGCAACTATTACACATCAATGGGCTGGCACCATGTAAGGGATGACTCCAGAGATTCTCTCTCTGGAGTTGGATCTTGTCTAAGGGACTCAGGTTTCTGGATGGTGCTTTCATGGTAGGTGTGTGATGGAATATTGGGAAATATGGGAGGGAATTAACACAGACTGATACAAAATATATAGATTCACAGATGGGAATCAGGCCAGGGGAAGGCCCCTCTCATTGAAACTTACTTATTTGTTTATTTAATGCTTTTGGTAACCTAAGGCTTTGTACACTTTGGGCAAGCACTCTAGCATTAGGCTGTATTCTTAGTCCTCTTTGAGGCCTTTTATCTACAATTTCAATTGGCCTTGGGAACCTGGGCCTAAATTATCCTCATATTTCATGGGACCACATGGACAGGTTTGGGTTTCATTAGAAAGGGCAAGTAAGTAGTAGGCATTCAGTGTCTTGTGGCAGCTGCTGCTTAATGCTTAACCTCTCCCCTAAGGGGTCTGTTCTTTCTTCCTGTTGAAGGGCTAGCTATGAAGCAAATTTAAGTTGGGCAGGGCTGGCAATGGTGGCAAACATTTTTAATCCCAGCACTTGGGAGGCAGAGGCAGACAGATCTTTGTGAGTTTGAGATCAGCCTGGTCTACAGAGGGAGTGCCAGACAGGCTCCAAAGCTACACAGAGAAACCCTGTCAGCCTGTCTCAAAACAAACAAACAAACAAACAAACAAAAACCCAGATGTGTGTGTGTGTGTGTGTGTGTGTGAGAGAGAGAGAGAGAGAGAGAGAGAGAGAGAGAGGAGAGAGAGAGAGAGAGAGACAGGCAAAGCTTGGTGAGAAAGCAGGAGAATGAACTGATGACAAGAGGGGATAATTCTCACTGTGGGGTTCCTGTTCTACCACCCCACCCCTCCCCACTTCAAGCAGAGAACAACTTGTGCCAAGCCCGAGCTTCATACAGATTCTGTGCACAATTGTTCTGCCTGGCTGTTGAAGAAGAAGCAGGGTAGACAGAAATAGAACTGACTTTCCAAGGCTGTTACTCCCTCCTCCAACCCAGAGGTCTTCCCGGGGCTACTGTGCATGTGATCTACACCAGGACCCAGGAGCTGCCTAGGGTCTGGGTCTAGGTGTTGCCTTCACTTGGGTTTGGTCATGTATGAGGTGGGGGAGGAAGTTTCTTCTTCAACTCCTTTCCTAAACAAAGGTTAGGGCTAAGTTCAGCATTGAATGCAATTCTGAGAAAGACCACACGGCGGCATGGTGCCTGCACTGCCTCCCTTCTTTCCCTACTCCCATCACTTCCCATCCTCCCTCCTTAGCTGCGAGAATGCCTGGGATTAGAGCAGGTGCCTGGGCTCTGAGAACTGGCAAGTCTAAGAATGATCAGGGAAAAATGGAATGAGCTCACAGCATGGAGACTGAAAAGAGGGGGCTGGGAAGACGGGGTACAGGTAAGAGAATGGCAGAGATGAACAACAAAATGAAGAGGGGCTGGGAGGAAATGCTCTTGAGCACCTGCTTTTAATCAGGCACAGTACATGCCATTAGCCCATTTCATTCTGAGCACAGGCTGGGGAAGGTGAAGAGGAGGACAGTGTGAAAGAATGGTGGATGTCGTTAGGAGGAAGGGCAGGTCTTCCCAGAAAGGAGAGTCCTCAGCTGTGACAATGTCTCTTAATATAGCCTGACAGGTGCCTGTGGCTGGCGGGTGGCAGGCAGGCCCCGAGGGGCAGGCCCAGAATTAGCAGCTACATCATGCCTGTGGGATGTGCTGGGAGGAGCCAGGCTCTTAGAGGCTTTATTTGGGCCTTTCCTGCTGCCTGCCCTGGTGCATGTCCACCAACTGCCCCTGGGGAAGGGATATGATGCCAACAACATCTCCCTTTCCACTCCTGGATCCCTGCCACTTCCTCTGGGAGGCAAATCTCTGTTCTGCTGGCCTGAAGTGGCTAGGGATTGGGGGACAGTGGCAACAGCCATCTCCACTCAGAACTCTAGTGGTTAATTCCCTGGCTGTTCAAGGGCCAGACTTTTATGCTGATGACTGTAAATGCCATCCCTCACAGAGTCACAGACTCACTCTCCCCAACCTTTCAGATCAGCCAATGAAGCAGCAGAGACTTCAGGCAGGACTAATAAGGCTGGGAAGGAAAGGAGGGGGGCACTCTGGCCCAGACTCCAAACTCCTAGGGCCAGAAGGGGACTAGGGAGGGGGAAGAGAGAGGGATAGGGAGGAGAGTGAGCTGAGACCAGGTAGTGAGTGAGTAGCTACTCTAAGGCAACCTTCCTCCTTCAACCCCGCTATGAACCCAGGGCTCCAGAGAAACTCAGGGGTCCAGGTTTGGGTCCATACCACCGTCTTACCTTCCTCCCCATACTGGTCATACAGGCTCCGTTTCTTAGGGTCACTCAGCACGTCATAGGCCTCAGCAATCTCCTTAAACTTCTCCTCAGCGTTGGGTTCTTTGTTCTTGTCTGGGTGGTATTTCAAGGCCATTTTCCGATAGGCTTTCTTGATCTCATCCTCATTGGCCCCTGATGGGATTCCGAGAATCTTGTAATAATCTTTTCCCATCACAGCCACTGGACCGGTGCTGGGCTCCTTGTTTCTGCAAGAACCCAGGGCCAATCTTAGGTACCCTGTTCTCTACAGCCCAGCCCCCTCCTGCTGATCCTGTAGCCCTTAAATGACTCCCTGTGTGACCTTCAATAGGTCATGCCTGTTCTCTGGGTCTCTGTGTCCCATCTGTAAAGTGAAAGTTTTGGACTAGATGATGTCTTCCAGTTCTGACATGCTAGGATTCGGTGATTCCTTTCTTCGCTTCTGGATGAAGATTGTGGCCCACTTCTTGGGACTAGGCTGAGTCCCGAGCCCTTGGGCCAGCCTGAGGACCCCTGAGAGACCTTTCTGAATGAGATGGCACTGTGAACTGACAGACTCTCACAGAAGCTGTCGAAGGTCAGTGCACTGAGTGAGGTCACCTGAGCTTTGTAGTCTCTCCTACGCCACACCTCAGGCATGGTGCCCGGGCTGAGGACAGCTGGGGCAGTAGCCCAGGACCAGCTGAATCAGGGCATGGGAATTGGGAGTCTTTTCTGCCACTGGGGACCCCAGATCCCTCTGCCCCCCCCCCCAACTATGCTAAGCTTCACATGTGACTCAGATCACAGAGTGACTCACAGCTTTGGGAACTTCTGTTTCTCACACCCTCATTAGCAAGGGGGGGGCACTGTCTATCCCCCAACCAGGGTAACAGTTGCCTTTGCTTGTTTCCCAGTATCTACACACTGAAGTGTGAATACATGTCTATGCTGCCTACAAGTGCCGATGGTAGTGAACAAAAGCACCGGAGATAAGGCTTTCTTAAGCCTAGGTGTCAGGAGACAGGCGGGACACTAACCACCATGTCCTAAATACCTTTGCTGCAAGCCCCCTCCTCTATCTGCCCTACGGTTTAGGATCTGAATCCGTGCTAGGCTTATACTCCTCCAATTACTCCTTCTAAGTGGGGTTCAAGGACATCAGCGTGGGGCTCTGATTCTTCCACTCTAACCTGCATTCATCAGTGGATCTGTGGATGATATGAAGAGAGGGGACTTGAGGGAGTGGCTAGATGCAGTCCTCTGGCCTGTTTGAGGTGCAGCCAACCCTTGTCAAAACAGAGAGAACCAGAGTTTTCTAGCAATGTTCTGGCAGCCACAGCTGAGGCCTTTTTTTCTGCTCGAGTACTTCACAGTAGTGAGATGGACAAGATGTCCTAGCAGAAGAGCTGTGACAGTTAGGAAAAGCTCTGGTGTCCCAGGTAGGCAAAGAGAATGACCTTAGCCCTGCCCCTACAGAGCCTGCTGCAGGTGGCTAGGTTGACTCATGGTACTGGGAGTCACCTCCTTCTGACAAAGAGAAGGCACCACCATAAAGGCGGGTACTCCCCCATTTCCCCACACCAGCATGTCACGTCTGTGGGGGAGACTGGCGTTGGGGGAGGCAGAGAAGAAAGAGCATCTGGGGGAGGGCAGCCATTTTCGGAAGCGGCATTAAAAGCAGTTTGAGAGGGAGATGGGGTGGTCTGCCATCTTTGCCTCAGCCCACACTTTCTTTACCCCCAGGATTGAAGGAAACCTAGGACAGCAACAGGGCGACAGGGAACTCCAGCAGAGGACAGAGGGCAAGTGGCATGGCTTACCAGCCCACCCACCTTGTTGTGGTCCCTTCATTAACTCTTTACCACCTGCCACCTTCCTCTCTGGCACCCACCTGCTAGCTATTCTCCACCCACAATTCTCTTGCCTCCATAGACACAGGGCGAACTCTCAGGACCTGCCTCCTTTCCCACCTCTCTACCCTCCTTCCCTCTCCCTCCCCACAAGCCACGTGGCAGAGTGACAAAGGAGCCCCATGGCATGGCTCTGCCTTTGATGAGGAATGAGGAATGTGTTAAGGGAGAGCTAGGAATTAAATAAAAAAAAGGAGAAGAAGAAATGAGGATAAATAGCAAAAGGGACTGTGGAGGACAGGGAGGAGAGAGGGTACTGACAGTGGGGTGTAAGAAATGACAAAAGCAAACGGCTGAAGTGGAAAGCAGGTGACTGATGGCTTGAGAGGGAGAACCGAAGGACTGGAATACTGGAGATGTTTGTGGAAACAGAGTTTGTGGGAGATGAATGGTATGGGGTACAATTCATTCAAACATACAGGTGAAGTGAACGGATGAGATGAGGGTGCCAGGGAGGAGGGGGACAGTGCAGGGAATGGCTGATGTGGAGGATTTGACTCGGCATGGCTATGAGTGCCCTGCTCCGGAGGGACTTACCGAAACTTTACAAACCCATTCAGCGTCCACGCTCGAAGTTTTAAGGGTTCCAGCTGAATTTTAAACATCAAGCTGGCTAAGAAGTCTTCTCCCAGAAGTGTGGGAAGCTCCGGAAAGCTCCTCGAGCCTGTAGTGGGGGTGCTGCTGGGGGTGGGCAGGAGAGCACTGTGCGCTTAAACATGCCCAGCCAAGCCCCCTCACCTCTGATCGCTCCACCGGAGCCTGCTTGGGACGCTGTAGCTCTGGAAGCCACCTCCTCAGATTCTCAGAGGCCCTTGCCCAGCAAGGCCCGTCTCGTGCCGCAGAGGCTGGACCTGATCCCCGGGTGCCGAGTGAAGGGAGAGGGTCCAGCGGCCACCTGCTCTCAGGTACAGCAGTGTCTGGCTGAATGCGAGTGGCTGTATGTCTGTGTGACAGTGAGGATGGAAGTGACAGTATGTGCTTGCTGAGTGGCAGCGTGTGTACCTGTGACAGGTATGATAGTGAGGGCCTGAGAGGCTGTGAGCTCCTCTCGCCTCTCTGGGGAGGACCCAAGCCCCAATCCCCAAGAAGCTACTCAATGAAGTCACTGACGGGGAGCCTCCTCCTCCGCAGATGGGCGGGGAGGGGCGGGGCAGAGCCGAGCCTGGCCGGGACAAAAGGCGCGGCAGGGAGAGGAAAGAAGGGGGTTCGCGCGGGGGAGGGGGTCGGTGATGTCACCCCAGCTGGCTGGCTGGCCTGCTCAGAAACGCCTCCGCCCGGCGCAACCCAATCCGACCCGACCCAACCCGACCCTGGTCGCAGACACCCAGCACCTGGCAGACCCCGGGCTTCCAGGCCCCGCACCCTATGACAGCGGAGGCTATGGACCCTCGGTGTCCCAACCCCCCACACCAGGACCTGTCTTCTCGACGCCCCACTCCCGGGACCCCCGAGTCCTCGCTCAGCGCCCTCACCGGTGAGGAGCTGCGGACGCCGCCGCGGTCCTTCAATCAGCCGCTGCCCCCTCCCCCGGCTCCGGTTCCGCCGCCTCCACTCGGGACAGGAGTCGCCTGCCCGCCGGCCGCAGACAGCGGGACAGGGAGCCCGCCCCCACGGCTCCGCCTCCGCGCTTCCCATTGTACTGTCTGCCCGTCACTCAGCTCAGACTCTGCTGTGATTGGACACCTCTCAACGAGCGTCCGGATGATAGCCACCCCTTCTCCGCCCCTGTCACCCGGCCACACGCGCACACATTCGGGGCAGTGATTGGTGTGGGTGTGATTGGTGCCCTCCAGGATCAATCAACCACACCTCTTCTCCATCTCGTCGTGTCATTGGTGAAAAGGACAGAGGGAGGCAACTCCAGGCGCCCTTTGATTTTATTGGCTCGTCCCTGTGACTTCGACCCAAGCCTTTGGGCAACTACATTAGCCCAATCTCCAGAATGGAGATGAGACATGCTGGCCGCCGCTTGAGTCCAGGAAGAACCTTCTGGAACGAAAGGAACCTCAAAGACAACCTAATAGGAAAACTGCGCTCACCAGTTGGCGGTGACACCAGGAATTCTTTCTTTTCTTCATTTAGGAGAGTCGAAGTAGGTAGAAAATAGTGCACCGGGGGAGGTGTAGCCTCAGGACCATTGCCAAAATGTCCCCTCTTCTTACCTGTCTTTTATCAAAGTGTGAGCCAACCTGACCTGACCTGGTTTAGCTTTACCGTATCTTGATCTGGGGTTGACCTGTCATGGCTTAACTGTTACACAAAACAGACCAGGATAGACCTGAGACGTGTCCTTGCCATCTCCACTCTTCACTAGTAACTGGTAACTACAGGAGTGACACCTTTCCGATTCCGTCCAACTCCTCTCCATTTTTTGCGTAGTCCTTTCACGATGGCTGCTGGCTGGCTTGGGAGCAGCCGTTTCTCAGCCACTTGGGGGTTCACAGAGCCCAGTTGAGACCCCTTACTACCAACCTTTCATCTTTTTTTTGTAAATCCTTTTTCCTTAGCCCCATGAAATCCAGCCTTTCCTCACCCCAGGATTCAGTCTTGTTCTGTATTTTTCTTTTCTCTTTCTTTTTTTCTATTGTCTTACTCGTAATTCTCCCTATTTACGTGGTCTGCAATATCACAGCTCATAGCTCTCCCTTCAACCCCCTACCTCAGCTTCTTACGGTCCTCTTTCTTAACACCCTCATACACTGTCATCTCTGCCCCCAACCCCCAGTAAATCATTAAATCTCAGCCCCAGTGTCCCCGATATTCAGAGCAGGAGGGGCTGCGGAGGCGGTCGCCAGCGGAAGCCGCCGCTCCAGCAGACACCGAGCTTGGCGCCCACGTTACTGTCTCCCAGGCCCATCTGTGCTGGAGGGAGCGGGGGTGGGGAGGGGGGTAATCTGGGGGTGAAGAGGGGGGAGGGGGTTCTTGGGGAGATTTGATGACAAAGAAAAGGCCTTAGAAAATGCTCTCGCCCCATTCTTTGCCAGTTTCAAGAGACAGATTTAGATACCTACGAGGCCGTGCAAGCTGGATAGAACTGTGAACTGAGGCTTGGAGTACCTAGGTCCCAGATTAGGGCAGGAGAGGGGCCTGGAATTTGGAGAAAAGTCTACATATTCTAAACTCCCTGCCCCTTCCTGATGTGCCACATGTAAAGGAATTTGAGCTTAGAGTAAGAAGAGGAATTAGGGTGAAGAGAGGAAGTGGGGTAGAGGAGTGATGAAGGGGGGGCATGGCGTGATCAGTATGGGAACTAACAGGTATCTGGCTGAAGGAGGTGGGTTGGGAACAGGAAAGGGCCCAGAAGGTAGGGTGGGAGGCAAAGAGGAAGTGAGGGGGTGAGATGGGCTAGGGTGGAGATTGTAGGAGCAACAAAATGGGACAGAGAGACCAGAGGAGGAAGGACGGGGAGGAAGGGATGAGGGAATGGAGCAGGGTGGCATGGTAATGTGGGAAGAGGGGGCCTGGGAGTAGTACTGGCTCCTGTGATTTGGGGGCTCTCACTATCCTTTCTCCTGATTTGAGGGGCCCCAGTTGTCAGTGGCTAGCCAAGCTTTTTTCTAATTCCAAATCTGCTCTTGCTGCTCCCGGCCTTGTCCATGCTATCACAGAGGTCGAGTTTAGTCACAGGCCTTTACCTGGTTCTGCCAATGCTAAACTGTGGGCATGGGCTTCAGGGACTCTAGGCTTGTGTCCTTAGAAGTGGGGCCCAAACTCCATTGTCTTCCTGGATCACTGCTGCTGCCTTCTGTCCTACTATCCAGGGCGCCAGAGCACAGCATAGACTGTAAGAATGTGAGGGCTGGGGTCAGGCAGCCTGTTGACCTTGAGGGGCCACTGCCACATCTGTGCCTCACTTGTTCACGGCAAACGGGCCAAGCAACAGCGGCAGCTCACAGGGCTGTTTTGAGGGTTAACTAAGGTGACACATGTAATGGTCTTCATTCTGAGCTTGGCATGTGACTATCAGTCAATCAAATGAACTCTTACTGTGTATTCAGGGCTAGCTGGGTGTGTGAGTGAAACTACACATGCATGTGTCTGATTGGGAGTTATTTACTGTTGTAATCAGGATTCCGTTTGTAAGGGTGTATCTGCACAATTATTTTTGTGTGTAGTATGCCTGATTCTGTACTTGCTATAGATATGTGATTTTGTATCAGCACACATGTATGATTAAATAAATGGCTGTATAGGCATGTGACTACATCACGAATAGTGAGGGATGTGGCTATTGACAACATTTCTACCAGTGTATGTATGCATCTGTGATCATGTTGGCTCCAAACACCCCCGCTTGTCCTCCCTCCTCATGGAGACGTCATAGCCCTAGGTGCCCCTCATTTCCTCACCCCAAGGGAACCGGAACCTGTAGGCAGGGGAGTGGGGGTAGGTACCAGTGAGGAGGTGTTTAAGCAGGAGCTCATGTTCCCTCCCAGACTGTATATGGGAGGGGGAGGCCCGATCTTGTACATCACAAATCCCTCCAGAGGAAGTGCTTCCCCCCTCTGCCTGTTCCTAGTTCCCTGTCTTGTCACCATGGCAGCAGTTGCCAGGGGCTCCCATGGTTGCTAAGATCTGGGTGTGGGAGGATGCCAGGCCCTGTTGCTAGTAGAAACAGAATCCTGGAGGCAAGGAAGACTACCCCCATGGCTGCCGGCTCTATGCAGAGACAGCTCTGGCTCTTGGGCTACCCCTTTGCCCAAACTGAACCTATGATTTGTATTGGCAGTGTGATGTGTGAGGAGGGTTTAATATGGAGCTGGGACTTCAATACCTTCTGAGGAGAAAAGGGGTCCTTAGTCTGCCCCCCATGACCACTTTTAAAGAGAGTTTCTGAGAAACTAGAGGGCATCTTATTCTCTTTCTTATCTCCCCTACTGGTCCCCTGAGTGGAATCCATGGTTGGAGTTCTCCAGTCAGTGACTGGCTACTCATCATGTGATGTTTCACTGGGACCTAGGAATGCTGCTTTGAATGCAGACTGTGGCCAAATTGTTAACTTCTCATTTGGTACATGCTTTGTGCTGACATATGAGCATAGGGCTAGTCCCACACAGATTTCCAGCTTTGGCATCTGCTTGAGACACTGACTCTGGTTATAATTTTGGCCAAAGGAATCCCTTGAATCCAGCCTCAGCCTCAGCTTCAGCTTTTATTTCCTAGATATAGTTAAGCCCTAATTTTAATGCTAGACATGTGAACTCATTGTTTCTTTTCACTGACTGAGCACTGATCAGTGATTTAACTTCCTGGTACTTCCTGGCACCTTGAACTAAGCAGAAAAGTGATCATCATATGTAGTTTCTCACTTTGGACGAAATGGCAGTTCTAGTGATGGCCAGCAGAGGGTGCGTAGCATAAGATTCTCAAGGCAAGCTTTCAAGAGCCAACCAGTGAACTAAAGCTAAAGTTTAGTTTTGCTACCTAAACTTTAAAGTCATGTGACTGCAGAGCATACAGAACTATCTTCAGACCAGCTGGGATAAGGGCTGGGAAGGTGCAAGAAGGTGCTTAATGTGTACTGACACCCTTTCCCCCCAATGTGGACTGGTATTGTCAAGAGGACTCAGGACCTTACCAGTTTTCACACTTTCAGACTCAAAACTTTTGTGATATGTTTTCACCTTTCATCTATGTTGTATTTGAGATCCCTCCAGCTGTATATGCTCCACTGCCAAATCAGCAATCTGCACCACTCACCTCTGTCCTCTCAATCTGCACCACTCACCTCTGTCCTCTCCATCTGCACCACTCACATCTGTCCTCTCCATCTGTACCACTCACATCTGTCCTCTCAATCTGCACCGCTCACTTCTGTCCTCTCCATCTGCACTGCTCACATCTGTCTTCTCCATCTGCATCGCTCACCTCTGTCCTCTCCATCTGCACCACTCACCTCTGTCCTCTCCATCTGCACCACTCACCTCTGTCCTCTCCATCTGCACCACTCACATCTGTCCTCTCCATCTGCACCACTCACCTCTGTCCTCTCCATCTGCACCACTCACATCTGTCCTCTCCATCTGCATCGCTCACCTCTGTCTTCTCCATCTGCACTGCTCACATCTGTCCTCTCCATCTGCACCACTCACCTCTGTCCTCTCCATCTGCACCACTCACATCTGTCCTCTCCATCTGCACCACTCACATCTGTCCTCTCCATCTGTACCACTCACATCTGTCCTCTCCATCTGCACCACTCACCTCTGTCCTCTCCATCTGCACCACTCACCTCTGTCCTCTCCATCTGCACCACTCACATCTGTCTTCTCCATCTGCATCGCTCACCTCTGTCCTCTCCATCTGTACCACTCACATCTGTCCTCTCCATCTGCATCGCTCACCTCTGTCTTCTCCATCTGCACCACTCACCTCTGTCCTCTCCATCTGTACCACTCACATCTGTCCTCTCCATCTGCACCACTCACATCTGTCCTCTCCATCTGTACCACTCACCTCTGTCTTCTCCATCTGCACCGCTCACATCTGTCCTCTCCATCTGCACCACTCACCTCTGTCCTCTCCATCTGCACCGCTCACATCTGTCCTCTCCATCTGCACCACTCACATCTGTCCTCTCCATCTGCACCACTCACCTCTGTCCTCTCCACTGCACCGCTCACCTCTGTCCTCTCCATCTGCACCACTCACCTCTGTCTTCTCCATCTGCACCACTCACATCTGTCTTCTCCATCTGATCACTCACCTCTGTCCTCTCCATCTGCACTGCTGACCTCTGTCTTCTCCATCTGCACCACTCACATCTGTCCTCTCCATCTGCATGGCTCACCTCTGTCTTCTCCATCTGCACCACTCACATCTGCCCTTTCCATCTGCACCACTCACATCTGTCCTCTCCATCTGCATCGCTCACCTCTGTCCTCTCCATCTGCATCGCTCACCTCTGTCCTCTCCATCTGCATCGCTCACCTCTGTCCTCTCCATCTGCATCGCTCACCTCTGTCCTCTCCATCTGCACCGCTCACATCTGTCTTCTCCATCTGCACTGCTCACATCTGTCCTCTCCATCTGCACCACTCACCTCTGTCCTCTCCATCTGCACCACTCACATCTGTCCTCTCCATCTGCATCGCTCACCTCTGTCCTCTCCATCTGTACCACTCACCTCTGTCTTCTCCATCTGCACCGCTCACATCTGTCCTCTCCATCTGCACCACTCACCTCTGTCCTCTCCATCTGCACCGCTCACATCTGTCCTCTCCATCTGCACCACTCACATCTGTCCTCTCCATCTGCACCACTCACCTCTGTCCTCTCCATCTGCACCGCTCACCTCTGTCCTCTCCATCTGCACCGCTCACCTCTGTCCTCTCCATCTGCACCACTCACCTCTGTCTTCTCCATCTGCACCACTCACATCTGTCTTCTCCATCTGCATCACTCACCTCTGTCCTCTCCATCTGCACTGCTGACCTCTGTCTTCTCCATCTGCACCACTCACATCTGTCCTCTCCATCTGCATGGCTCACCTCTGTCTTCTCCATCTGCACCACTCACATCTGCCCTTTCCATCTGCACCACTCACATCTGTCCTCTCCATCTGCATCGCTCACCTCTGTCCTCTCCATCTGCACGCTCACCTCTGTCCTCTCCATCTGCATCGCCACCTCTGTCCTCTCCATCTGCATCGCTCACCTCTGTCCTCTCCATCTGCATCGCTCACCTCTGTCCTCTCCATCTGCACCGCTCACATCTGTCCTCTCCATCTGCACCACTCACATCTGTCCTCTCCATCTGCATCACTCACCTCTGTCCTCTCCATCTGCACCACTCACCTCTGTCCTCTCCATCTGCACCACTCACCTCTGTCCTCTCCATCTGCACCACTAACATCTGTCTTCTCCATCTGCATCACTCACCTCTGTCTTCTCCATCTGCACTGCTCACATCTGTCCTCTCCATCTGCACTGCTCACATCTGTCCTCTCCATCTGCATCACTCACATCTGTCCTCTCCATCTGCACCACTCACATCTGTCCTCTCCATCTGCACTGCTCACATCTGTCCTCTCCATCTGCATCGCTCACCTCTGTCTTCTCCATCTGCACTGCTCACATCTGCATTGCTCGCATCCACTCTCTCCATCTCTACCACTCACATCTGCCCTCTACAGTATTCAGGCCTTCAGGGTTTTTGTTGTTTGTTTTTGTTTTTTGAGACAGGGTTTCTCTGAGTAGCTTTGGAGCATGTGCTGGAATTCACTCTGTAGACCAGGCTGGGCTTGAACACACGGAGATCTGCCTGCTTCTGCTTCCTGTGTGCTGGGATTAAAGGCGTGCACCACCACTGCCCCTTTCATTTTTTTTTTTCCATCTCATCTGCCTTGTTTCATTCCAGCCATTCAAGGCTTTCAGTCTGTGCTTGTGCCAGGAGTGCTGGACATACCAAGGCTTGAACAACATGGCCTGCCTCCCTCACTTGCCTAGACTTCTTTCCATATAACCTTAGGTTACATTAATTTATTTAATTTTTTTTTTCTTTTTTGGTAGCTAACTCATATAGATCACTCATACCAAGTTAAAACCACAAGCTCTTTTTTTGCCCGAGCTGCTGATTCATCTCTGGTCTATTATGGTTTTGAGAAAAAAAAAAACTTGAAATAAGTTGAATAAAACCATTTTGATGGTACTTTCTGAATTTGAGGACAGTCTTTGAGCCTGGAAATTTCTACATTTGATGTTTACTTAAAGTGGAAACAAAGGGCCGACAGTCTGTATCTGGCTGACTTCAGCACTGTGGACAGAGACCACTGGCGGTACCTCCTGCTATGCCTGGGACCGCAGGGGAGTGGGGGGCGGGGCGGGGTGATGACACAGCTTCAGAGGGAACCAGAATCTAGCTGCTCACTCAGCGCCTTTCCTCTTGCCAGCCTCATTCTGCTTCTTCTATCAGCCCAGAGGGCAGACATGACAGGGACTGTTCTCTAGATTTTACAGACGAGGAAATAGGTTCATAAAGTCAGATCCACCGAACTCAGGGGAAAAGTGGGGTTGGGGAGAATACTGGGTTTAACTTGATGTTTAGAGAATTGAGTAGCACTGTTTTTCTTTGGGGGGGATGACTTTCTTGGGAGACAGAGGGAACATACAGAGCAGGAAAGGTGAAAGTTTGTTTGGAGGTGGAGTCCCAGCAAGCCCTGGGAGCAAGTGGCAGCTGGTGAAAGTCAGGGTTCTAGCAAGGATTAAACTTCCAGCTAGGACTGCTGAATGCAGGAAGGGAGCTTCCTTGTTCACAGAGATACAAGGTTTTAATTTTTTATTTCATATTTGTTTATTTTGTGTGCATGAATAGCTGGTGAAAGTCAGGGTTCTAGCAAGGATTAAACTTCCAGCTAAGACTGCTGAATGGAGGGAAGGGAAGCCTCCTTGTTCACAGAGATACAAGGTTTTAATTTTTTTTTATTACGTATTTGTTTATTTTGTGTGCATGCATTCCATGACACGAGGAGGCCAGAAGGCAATCTGAAGTTAGTTCTCTCCATCTGCCATGGGGATCAAATTCAGGTCATTAAGCTAGGCAGCAAGTGCCTTTGCTCTTTGAAACAATCTTACAGCCAAAAATCTAGTTTTTATACCTTTTGCTACCGTGATGCTCAGCTTCCCTGAGACTGGAGATTAGAAGGAACTCCTGTGATGTCACCAAACCTCCCAAGTCAGGCAGACACTCCCTGCCCTATGGGAAAAGCCTAGAGGGCAGAGGTATGGAAGCAGGGTAAGCAAAAGAGTTGTGCGGGTGGTGAAACTTCTGTAGTGAAGCTACAAGCCTGGTTTCCTGTCTGGGTCTATTTTGAGGAGTGGAGACAGGAGGTGCTAGACTATATTGCAATAGGTCCCTTGAAGTGCTTTGACAAGCAGCACACACACACACACACACACACACACACACAGACTAAAGGCTACAGTGTCCTGTTTTATACTCAGGCCTGGAATTGGTCAATGATAGGAAATAACAGAGAAATGGGATGATTCCAAACAACAGGAAACATGCAGCAGAAACAATATCACAATGTCTTTATTATGGTTTCTGCGTGCCCAGCCTCTGGGGAGCTCCTGCTTGGAGTACTGTGAAGGCTGAGTCACAGGGAGGAGCATGCAGCTGTAGACAGGAAGACAGGGCTTGGGGTCGGTCCCTTCTGATTACTCTCAAGTTACCTTCAGCAGAAAAGTACATAAGAAGGACATGAGGAACCAGAGGGCCTTGGGTCCTCAGTTACGGAAGGGCTCTCGGGTCCTCCCTCCCAGCCTGTTTGGCTGGAAACAGATCACAATATCCCTTAATGGTTGGAGGCTAAATTTGATGGCCTTTGCTGATTACAGATATGGAGAGGCCAGCCCTTTTCATTCCAAACTGTACTGGAATTGGGCTTCTTATTCAGTGGTCCAGATAAGACCTGACCCTCTTCTCTGTGCTCCGGGTTATTAGTGCATGCAGCCCAGAGGGAACAGCTTTTCTTTAGTGTTGGACTAGTGAGAGTTTTGTAATCTATTGTTTTCTTTTCAAGGTTGCCAAAAATAGTGGCAAAAGCAAGCAACACCAGGAGGAACACTCAGCTCCACTGTATTCCAGGGGCTGATCTGTGGGAACAGGCCATATACTGATCATGTTCACTTAAGATCTCCATTGTCTGGGCCATAGCAAGGACCAGGGGGAGATACTGTGAGCAAATTAAACCCAAATGCAAGGAGAATGTGGTGATTTGATGCCACTGTAAATGGCAGCTTAAAAGGGGGCCGTGGTTACAGATGCTGCCAGGGTGTTCTGAAATTCTGGCATCAAGGTTGTTTTGCCTTTTAGTGCCAAGTACAGAATAGTCATGTGCCACATAGTGACATTTCAACCAACAACAAATGGCATGTCCAGTGGTGGTCCCTTGGGTTATGTTGCCTGGTGATGTGGTAGCTGTCTTGGTTTGTGTAAGAGCACTCAATGACTCAGCTCTCAGAATGGGCTTCCAGAATGGAATTGGGTTTCTAGTGACTGGTCCAGACAAGACCTGGCCTTATTCTCCATGCTCTGAGCCACGAGTGACTCTACATGCATGTGTCTCTCTATATGCATATGTAGTGCATGACTGCATGTGTACCTTTACTCTGCTGGTTGGAAAGAGACGTGGAATACCAATACCAGAGCCTATTGCCAGTTCAAGTTTTGTGCCTCTTGGGTAGTCATGGCTGGATGGGCAGAGCCTTCTCATAGCTAGAGTGTTCTCTGCACTGTCAGAAGCTGTGATGCCTACAGTAATTGTTGTGCTTTGGACTAAGGCATGGGGCGGCCTTTGGTATTCATTTCCCTGTGAAGTGCCCTCTTCCCCAGGCAGTTGAATTCTGTGCTTTCTGTTTTGGTGATAGGAATGGGGTACTCCAAGACTTGGCCACTTAAGCAAGGTCCAGGTGACCTCCCATAGGGAGCACTAGGGCCAGAAAGGCAAGTGTCTACCCTGCCAGCCCATTGCCTGGGCTGGGGGTAGGAAGAGGCAATGTATTCATGGCTTCTGCTGCAGCTATCCTCGAAGGAAGAGCACTTGAGTTGGATCAGTACCTAGGAATGAGGACAGTGCTCCATCCCTGGGATAGCCTGGGGTCACTGCCTCAGGGGAGGAGGGTAGGGACAGCCGTGGAGAGGTTGTGCAGAGCTCAACCACTCTCAGGGACTCTGGTCCTGCAGTTCTGCTGTGTCGCCCCAGGCCCCTTCGTTTAATTCTGAGTATGTAGATGAGAAGTGCTGGAGAAAAACCAGGCTTGGTGCAAGCAGTCTCCAGAGAGGCATATGTAACCCAAGCCCCCATTTGGGAAGAACATTGATCTTAATTGGTGGCAGCCAAGACAGAAGAGACTGAAACATTTTCTCATACCCTCATCAGAGCCAGACATTAATTTTTGCACTTGGCAGGATTTCAGACAGTCACAGTGATAGGAAGGCTTGAAAAGGGGCTGAGTCCTACTAGGTGATGGACGTACACCTCTGTTTACCTGCATGGGGCTCCAGGAAGCCACCTCAAAGAGAGACTGTAGACACTGGGGTTGGGGTGCCTTCTGTAACAACAGACTAGTGAGCAATGGACCCTCCCTTTGGTACAACACTAGGTGCATATGGGAAAGAGGCCAGCTGTTGTGTGGGCTGTTTTGTTTCTCAGGATTGTTATGGATTGGGACTGCCATCCTTTGCTTGGGGTAGGAGTCCCTTGGGCCTTTGCATCAGGCCCCTACCAAGGGAAACTACTGAACTGGATAGGGAGGTAATCCCAAATAGGTCCTATTGTGGATGAGCTGTGGGGCTGGCTTTGCAAGTTTTGGGACCCAACCATCTTGATGTGGCCTGTGGTCTTTTGCCATTCACCTGTAGGTCAAGAAACTAAAACAAACAAACAACCCCCCCCCCACACACACACTGCAGCTCCAAGGTAGCAAGCATCTTCTTGATCTGTAAAGGACCATGGAGCATGATGGACTCCCAGTACCCATGACTGGGGAGTGGTAGGAAAGCGCTGTTCAATTTCCAAAGCCCAGAGATGATCTCTGTTCAAAATGTCTTGTGAGGTTTAGCAGCTCACAGCCTCAGGGACAGATGGTGACTCACCGGGAGAGTGAGCAAGAGACCTTGTATTTAACATGCTTTAATCTTCTCAATGGAAAACCCAGGGCTGGCTGCTACAAACACAGTCCTCAAGCCTAGGAGCTTTGTGCTTTGTTTTTTGTTGTTGTTTTTCCTTTGACCAGATCACATAATGGGCCCCTCTTCCTGGTCAGTCCTGTGAATGTTACTGGAGTAGTTTTCATTGTAGTTACCAAGTCTCACTTGTGTAACTTACTATTTAGAACAAGCTGGCTTCAACTCATAGAGACCCACATGTCTTCGGGTGCTGGGATTAAAGGTATATACCATCATGCCCAGCTTCAAGTAATAGTTTTTAAAAGCTGTGGGTTTCAAAATGAACCCACATGTATCTCTCCTGTCTGTGGCATCTCAGCCCTAAATAATCTGTCTCCAGCAGTGTACCACCCTGCTTCTAGGTCAGGCAGTTCCTGCAGAAAGAGACCATCTAGGGCTCTTAGGCAAGGCTTTGGTTGCAGAATCTGCTCCACCTGAGCATCTCAACACCGAGGGATATGCTTGCCCCTTCTTTTATTATCATCTACTCCAGAACAAGTGCTTTGAGCATGGAGATAATGCTTCTGCATGGCTTGAAGAACCCCTCCTTGTCAGAACTGGCCATACCTAAGTCATCAGAGTTAAAAAATAGAAATCCAGAACCTAGACCCTAGGTCTAAGGGCTGAGCCACATCACGTACTGACCCGAAGGCTTCAGAACAGGGGTGGTAGGGTTGGGCAAAGCTTGCAGGCCAGGAGCTTGGTGCACCTATGACCACATGCCTCTCAGCCTAGCTCGAGCTCCTACTGTGGAGGAAGACATGAATGAACAGCAGCAGAAGCACAGCAGCTGAGTCTGCATCCCCATGATGGGGAGAAGGACAGACTTCCTTCTTGGGGCGGCTGACTAGGGCGTCTTGATGGTTGAGATAAAATCTTCCCAAGCCTTGGTTGTGTCCTCTTTTCTGTTTGACATGACTGCTTAGGGATTCTGTGTGGCTCCTCCAGTCTGGGGGCTGGCTTGCTCTCCGTATAACACCACATTTCTATGACAGTGATGGTGTTGGGCTGGGAAGCAGGAGAAGCCCTCTCTGTTCTTCTCTGCCATGAGACTGTATCCTCACTGACCTCCGTGGCAGCCAGGTTGGAAGCATCTCCCACAGGAGGTGAGATTCCTGCCAGTGTATTTGTTCCACTCAGGTCCCTAGGGCTTTGGATCACACTATACCATTCAACAAATGGGGGCCAAAGTCTCGCTGTGGTTTTCCTGGTCTGCTAAGGGCTTGGGAACTGGATGACCTGGTTGAAAAGTTCCTAGAATTCTGGGTCTAAGGGAGAGGCTGTCTCCACTTTTTCCAGTCAGAAATCCACAAGCTAGTTTCCTTTTCTGTCACGAGGAATTGAGAGTTTAAACACAACCTTGAGGGGGATGATTTCTAACATTTCTCCCACCACAACATACCTGGGAGACACATAGACACTTCACAGCAGCAGGAGCTCATCACGGAGGGGATTTCAATGTGGGCAGGGCCTCTTGGCATCTCCTGGAGGGGGAGTGAGGCTGACCTGCCCTTTCTTTCTACTGGAAGTCAGACTGGCCAATAGAAAGAGCGGGGGGACCATCTCATCCCTACACCAGGGTTTCACAAAGCGATTCTGGTCCTTTTTTTCATCAAAAAGAAAAAAGAAACAAAACAACAACAACAAAAAACAAACAAACAAACAAAAAAGAACCAGGAGTTTGAAAGGCATGGATGTCTAGAGCATGTATGTGTGTGTGTACTTGTGCACATATGTATGCATGTGGTGGCATTTAGTTTTTGAAAGTGTGAGGGCAGGAGGTGGTCCAGTAGCAGGTGATGCCACAGCTCTCGGGCTTCTCAGTATGGCAAGACACATACTTTCTATTTTGAGGGGAAACGGTGGCTTCAGTGCCATAAAACTTAATGACAAATTAAGGTGCTGGCATTACCCCATTCCTGTGAGTCTCAGTGCCAGAGATTGGTTAAGGACAGACAAGGAGAGGAGGGAGGGGATGCAACGCCCCAGCACTGAGCTTCTCTGCCCCACACTATCCTGGGGGTTTTCAGGTGAATCGTCCCACTGTTAGGGCAGAGCGGCCAAGATGTAGATGACGTTCTCTCTTAGGAAGGTGGGCCAGTCCACATATCTGCAGAGGCAGAGAACAGGTTTGCTAGGCTGAGTGCAGAGCCTGAAGGTCCACAAGCCCCAATCCCAGAGGCGAGCTGCCCTGGGCCTAGATGAAACTCAGGGTGCTTGCCTGCATCGACTAACATGGTTAGGGTGCGGCTATGAAACAAAGCTAGGAGATCAGCTGTCTGGGGTCAAAATGTATCTAGGGTCAAATCTTCTATTTTGGGGTGGAAGTGGTAACGCCTTCTTTTATTTATAAGGGTGTTGTGGCAGTGGAGGGCTATATACAGCCAAAGAGGGTTACTGCCTGGACTCCTGCTCTGTGGACAATGGGACCTTGTCTTCACTCCTACTACTGCTGCCGGCTGGGCTGCTGTCTGCTATGGGACCCACATGGCTGATGCTGCCAGTCACCAGAACATACAGCCGTGTGTTAGGAGCAGAACAACAAGAGGCCCTGACCCATCCCTCCCAAACTCCGGGAAACTGTGGACCCAGACATGGGGCACAGTCTAGAACAAGGGCTGCCCTACACAGTCAGTAGGGTCGCGGTCCTCGACCTAGTTCACAGGGAGATCTGCTGCCCACAGGAGGAGAAAGAAGTACACACACTATATACACCAGGACCTCCGGACGGACAAGGAAAAAGGAAGAGGAGGAGGGCTAAGAGGGGCAGGGCTGGTGAGGGGCGGACCTGACGCGCTGCAAGAGAAGCCTCTGCAAGGCGTTTGCTGAACCAAGAGTGCCGAGGCCTGATGGCACTCTGCCTCACTGATGGGTGTTCCCGCTGCCCCCGTGCCAGGAAGGTGGCTCGGAAGCTGTTCCCTCTCTTGACGGTGAGAAGCCTCAGTAGAGAGTTCTGGGGAAAGAAGAGATAAGGTCTTGGAGGTGAAAATGTCTTGAAAACTACAGGATTTAGTTCCATGACCTAAACTAGGCTGCCCCCATATGAATTCCCCAGAGCTTTTCGATTGCCTGACATTTTTTAGAGTCGAGTGAAAACAAACCTTCTTCGGTGATCTCATCGGCTCTGGACACTGGTCACGCATCACTGGACGGCCTGGAGACCCTTTCACAGTGCATGCACGCCCGTTCCAGACCATTCCCAGTGCTCCCTAATGTGCCCCGCATGCACCTGAGGCCTCTGTCACTACCCCGCGAACATTCATTACCGCTGCTCCTCCCTGGGGACGCAGCTGCTGCAGCAGTAGGAGAGATTCATGGGACAAGAAGTCCGACCATTCTACGTGGCCTCGACGTTCAGGGTCCAAGGCTGCAAACTGGCGAGCTGCCTGCTCCTCTTGCTCATCACTCAGGGCCCTGTTGCCTATCCCCTCGCTTTGCTGCTTGGTGGCGGTAGCGCGAAGTCCTCAGTGTCCAGGGAGCAATCTGTGGGAGAGCATCCTTACTGGCTATGCACCACCTTCCCTCAGCCTTGGACAAGTTCACTCACCTCAAAGGCACCTCGATGTCCCCCACAATCCCGGTTCTTGAGCAGTCATGCCTCAATAGGCGGGAGGGCTCAGGGGGGTGGTGGAAGCGGCCCGGCCTCTGAAGGCCACAACAGAGGGAACAAGGACTCATTCATACCTACTCCCAAAATCCTGAACACTCTTTTCACCCCTCTGTTGCTCCCAGAAAGGGTGAAAGGGAATGTCTTGCCCTCCTTCAGCAGCCCCTGCCGGTCTTACCAGGGATGACTTTACACGTTGAAAGGTCTCCATGAGGCTGTACATCTCCTCCTCTGTAAGCAGCAGGTTAAGGTTGTCCTGAGAGAAAGTAAAGAAGGAGTTAGTGGCCACATAGGCCAGTGACAAATGAGAAGCCTGGGGTGAAGAGGATGGAATCAGCTGGTCCCAGCCCCTCTCCCACAGTCAAGAATTAGGCCCCAGAGAGGGGGAAGGTTGTTCTGGAGTTGTCCAGTTGTCTGAACTTGGGAACCCAGATACTGATTCTGGCTGACGCTCCTTTAGTAAAATACTGTTTTTTTTTTTTTTTGAGTCAGGGGTTCTCTGTGTAGCTTTGTGGCAGGCTGGCCTCAAGCTCACAGAGATCTGCCTGCCCTGCCTCCTGAGTGCTGGGATTAAAGGTGTGTGCCATCACCACCTGGCAAATACCAGCTTTCTAGTTACCCCATGAGCAAACCCAGGGATGTTACAGAAATATCTCACAAAGCTGTTCCTAGGTGTAAAGAGACCCTGAGTACTGGTGCTGTCAATCCTGGCCTCATCCATCAGGCACTTAGTATGTGTATTTACTTTATAAGCATTGGCTGTGCTTAGAGCACATTTTAATTATAAAAAAAAAAAAAAAACCCTGCTTCTAGTGGGCTGCACAGCTTTAAGTGGTTCTCAGATGGTTTTGAAATGTTCCTAAACAAAATGAATGAATTTTTATAGTGTCACAGAAGTTTTAAACCACCAGGGCGTAGAGCCCTTATTCTGGTGGGGATATTATGCAAGTCTTTAAACTGTTGAGTTAAGTCCTTTGTAGGGTGGTGGTGGTGTAGCTTTCAATCCCAGCATTCAGGAGGCAGAGGCAGGCAGATCTCTGTGAATGTGAGACCATCCTGGTCTACAGAGCAAGTTTTCAGGACAATACGCAAAAGGAACCCTGTCTTGAAAAAACAAACAAATAAATAATCAGTAAATAAAACTTAAAAGGATTTAGAGGAAAAAATTTTTTGTAATAGTTGGTTAACCTTTCTCCTAAAATATCAGCTGAGAGCAGATGCAGACATCTGACAAGTACTCATCTATGAGTTCATCAAAGAATTCCATGACTCTTTCAGTAGACACCTATTGAGCATCCGGTATGTACTGGGCACAGTGGTATGTCATAACACTGTAGTATTTGGTATTTAGTGTGGCTGCTGCATGTGAGTGTGAAGGCAGCACAAGGCACTACCTTAGGCCTTTATTCCAAGAGGCAGTGGGTAGACACAGAAGGATGGCTGTCACCGTCAGATCTCTGACTGCCGTGAAATGGATTAAAGGGGCCAAATCTGCTGGTTGGAGAGCAGTTAGGTGGCTAGCCATGGTACAGGCCCGAAGCAGTGCTTAAGCCCAGACAGCACGAAACAGGGAGGGGGAAGAGGTGACAGATGTCAGCAGCCAGTCAGCAGAACCTGGTGACCTACGGGCTGAGGGATGAGGGGCCAGGGAAGAGCAGGAATGGGGAACTGGAAAATGACTTTACTCTTCAGGGATAAGGAATGGAGAAAAGAGCAGGTTGAGGCAGAAGATGAGTTCACTTGGGGCATTCTGAGCATTCTGGTGAAACATCAAGATGGAACCCCTCCCCACAGGAGATTTAAGTCTGGACACAGATATGGGAATCATTAATGTTTAGATAGTGGGTTATAGGATGGAATCACTCAAAGACAGCAAATGCCATGAGAAAGACAATAGAATCCTGAGGTACAGCACCTAGAACGGAAACAAACCAAGGAAGTTGAGAAAGAACCATCAAAGAAGACGGAAAGGCCGCGAGTACTGGTTGCCAAGCAAATAGTGTGGCATTAACAGTGGTAATATACGTGTGGTGGGATTTTATTATTTGTGAGCATTTTCCTTAGTTTTCATATATTGTATAAAATATAGAGGAAATAAATGCCAAGAGAAGATAAGAAATAAGGAAGGGATAAACACTTTATTCAGAAAAGCTGACTAGAAAGACACCCAAGAAGAGGTCACTGGACTTGACAATTAAATTATTGATGACCTCAGTACAAGCCAATTCAGCAAGGTGCTGACTGCAGAGGTCAGGCTTGAGGGCGGAAGTCAGGAGATAGTGGCTGTTTATTGTTCTAAGAAGTACATTGTGGATGGAGGGAGAAAAGAAAGGGATGAACTTGGGGGAAGTCTTTGTAAAAAGACATTGAGATGGTATTGGTGATGGCAGGACCCTCGCAGAGAGCTAGGAGAAAGCAGAGCATTCCCAAGAGAGCAAAGAGATGTACTAACCCAGGCCCATGCTAGCAACTTCCTGGCAATCAGGGTTGCCATAAGTGAAAAGGCTGGATGGAGCTGGTGGCAGTGTGTACGTGTGTGTGTGTGTGGGGGCAAAGGACGAGGACAGTAGGGCAGGGTTTCTGTGGTGTATTCTGGAGGGGAGGTGATGGTAGCTGAAGTAACTTCCAAACTTGACTTCCAGCTGCAGGGGAGAGTCAGAAAGTAGCCCATGCCTGGGAGCTGCCTCTTTATACTCAGAAATCACAGGGTAGCAGTGTATACTAATCCTGCTCCTTATACTCAATCACAGGGGTAGTGTAGATATCTGCAGGACAGCACAGCAGGAGGCAAAGGCTGGGATTCTACTCAGGCATGGTGATAAGTGGCCATGAATCTGGCTTTCAGTGGAAACCTCGGATTCTTTCTGCCATTAAGAGCTGAGAGCATTTATATATAGTTGCAAGTTCTGAATCAATACAGCTTTGCTATTTAGTTCACATAATGATCACTTCAGCAGTGAGAACAAAAGCTCCTACCAGGCAGCAGGTCAAGTGGGGACACTTGTAAGACAAAGCATTTCCTGTGACAGAATCTACCTCTGCTGGGAGCTGTTCCAGGACACCCGGTTGGCTCTTCAGGTGAGTACAAGGAGTGGCAACTATAGACTTTCAGAAGATCAGCACTGC